>NC_052628.1:10660000-11910000 GCF_016161935.1 Mauremys reevesii | reverse complement strand
TAACAATGTGGGCTGAGAAGGCAGATGGGGTGTGTGATTTTTTTCCCCAGGCTCCTAACTGGCATAGCTATGTCAGCAAAACTTCATAGGGTAGACCAGAGGGGGGCAAACTATGGCCCACGGGCCACATCCAGCCTGCGGGACCATCCTGCCCGGCCCCCGAGCTCCTGGTCTGGAAGGCTAGCCATGACCCCTCCCCCACAGCCTCAGCTCGCTCCGCCGCCGGTGCAATGCTCTGGGCGGTGGGGCTGTGAGCTCCTGGGGCAGCGCAGCTGCAGAGCCTGGCCTGACCCGGTGCTCTGTGCTGCATGGTGACGGTGACGGTGGTGTGGCCTGGCTCCAGCTGGGTGATGTGGCTGTAGCACCACTAGCCACCGGTGCTCCAGGCAGCGCGGTAAGGGGGCATGGAACAGGGGGGCTTGGCTAGAGGGTAGGAGAGTTTGGGGTGGTGGTCAGGAGGTGGGGGTGTAGATAGGGGTTGGGGGGAAACAGGGGGTTGATTGGGGGTAAGGGGTCATGGGGGGGCAGTCAGGAAGGAGGGGGAGGGTGGATGGGGTGGCAGGGGACAGTCAGGGGACAGGGAGAAGGGGTGGTTGGATGGGGCAGGGGTCCTGGGGGGCCAGCAGGAATGAGAGGAGGGGTTGGATGGGGGTCAGGGATCTGGGGGCGGTCAGGGGCCAGGGAGCGGGGGTGTGTGGATGGGGCAGGGGTCCCCGAGGGGCTGTCAGGGAACAGGGGAAGTTGGATGGGGCAGGAGTCCTGGGTGGGGAGGGGCAGATAGGAGGTGGGGGCCGGATCACGGCCCCCTCCCCTAACCGGCCCTCCATACAATTTATGAAACCCGATGTGGCCCTCAGGCCAAACTGTTTCCCCGCCCCTGGTGTAGACCAAGCCCACAGATACAGTCAAATGCATAGGATCCAGTTCATCAACCTTAACAAGGTCAAGGGATGAGTCACTCCTGGCAGGGTTGGAAGCTGTTTCTGGCACAGCGAGGTGTTTTCCATAATATTTACCATGTTGTCAGGCTAGCTGTACACCTGAGTTCAATGGAAGTCAGCTACCACATTTCTAAAGACTAGTTTACCCCCCAAAGTTTCCTCCAGGCTACAGATGTCTGTGGTTTACTTTCAAGCCTCAGCCTGGAACAAGTGTTTTGGGAGTGTCCAAATTCGCCTTAAAAATTGCATTACCTACCTGGAGCCAACTGACAATCAGTAAGGTTAAGATTTCATCATGGCTGTTTTTAGTAAAAGTCACGGACAGGTCGCAGGCAATAAAAATGATTCACCCCTCTAGTGTGCAGACCATGATACTGATATAAAGGTGCTTAAATCAGTATAGCTTATTTTGGTACATTATAGACTCACAGACTTTAAGGTCAGAAGGGACCACTATGATCATCTAGTCTGACCTCCTGCACAATGCAGGCCACACAATCTCACCCATCCACTCCTGTAGCAAACCCTTAGCCTATGTCTGAGTTATTGAAGTCCTCAAATCGTGGTTTGAAGACCTCAAGCTGCAGAGAATCCTCCAGCAAGTGACCCGTGCCCCATGCTGCAGAGGAAGGTGAAAAACCTCCAGGGCCTCTGCCAATCTGCCCTGGAGGAAAATTCCTTCCCGACCCCAAATATGGCGATCAGCTAAACCCTGAGCATGTGGGCAAGACTCACCTGCCAGCACCCAGGAAAGAATTCCCTGTAGTAACTCAGATCCCATCCCATCTAACATCCCCTCACAGACCACTGGGCATACTTACTTGCTGATAATCAAATGTCAATTGCCAAATGAATTGCCAAAATTAGGCTATCCCATCATACCATCCCCTCCATAAACTTATCAAGCTTAGTCTTAAAGCCAAATATGTCTTTTGCCCCCACTACTCCCCTTGGAAGGCTGTTCCAGAACTTCACTCCTCTAATGGTTAGAAACCTTCATCTAATTACAAGTCCAAACTTCCTCGTGTCCAGTTTATATTCATTTGTTCTTGTGTCCACATTGGTACTAAGCTTAAATAATTCCTCTCCTTCTCTAATTGATACAAGCACCTTTATACTGGTGTAACAGTCCACAGTAGAAGGCTGCCTTGATTCAAGTCTATTTCTAAAGCAATATAGCTTCATTGGAACAAAAACTGTGTGTAGACCAGCCCTTAGATTCTAAGGTTGTTACCAAGTCAAGGATCAGTGGCAGTTCCCTGCTTAAAAAGGAAGTCCAAGCGGGTTAACGTGACAGAAGACATTATGTTCTTACCTGGACAGTCTGGACGGGGCTGTGACATGACCTGTGAGGTGAGAATAAAGACGCAAATTAGTTTCCTGCCAATTTCATTTGGGAAGATCTGAGATTCCAGCATTGATGGTGGGTTTCTGAACCACAAGGAATGGGAAAAAATTCCTTAGGTTCTGGTTAGTCTTTCAATATAGTGGGAATGACGTCTAAATGCAGAGAGCAAAGCATCTCGCTGCTCCTTCCTAGATGTGATTTGCTTTGTTGTAATTTCCTTTTTATCTTTCAAGGTGGTTAGTGGCTCCCGTACATCTTCAGCACAAGAAAGTGTCATCATAGCCACAAGAGTCAGAGTGCAGCATGATCTACTCTGAGCTCTGACTGGGAGCGGTGGGCTCCTCAGATTAGTCCTGGCTTTGACGCAGCGTAAGAAGCAGGGCCGCCCAGAGGATTCAGGGGGCCTGGAGCAAAGCGGGGGAGCGGACATAAAAAAAGGCGCCACCTGCTGCGGCAGTTGTACTCACCGGGCGGCGTGCCGAGTCTGCGGCGGCGGCGGGTCCTTCACTCGCTCCGGGTCTTCGGCAGCACTGAAGGACCCGCTGCTGAAGTGCCGCCGACGACTTGGACTGCTGCCGGGTGCGTAACAATTAAAGAGGCGCCTCTAGCCAGGGAAGGGATTCTCGGGCAGGGCTCGCGGGGCCCTTGTGGGGCCCGGGGCAAATTGCCCCACTTGCCCTCCCCCGGGTGACCCTGATAATAAGGATGCTGAACTGGCCTGGGACTTGGGAGACTTTCCTGGCACAGCCACAGACTTTTTGAGTGACCCTGTGTCTCAATTCCCCACCTGTAAAATGGGGATAACACGTCCCTACTCCAGCCTCACTGGGGCATTGTGAGGATGAAAATCCATGAATGACTGTGAAGCACTCAGCTAATACGGTGACAAGGGCCATGGGAGTACCCAGACAGACAGTGATTCTGCCTCCCTGGTACATTTATGCAGCAAGTCTCAGAACCGGGCTTGATCTACGGCGCTAGGAATAGCTGTGTGGCCATTGCCACTTGGGCTGGAGTCTGGGCTTTGAAGCCCATCCCATGCCTGGGCTTCAGCGCCTGAGCTGCAACACCTGCACAGCTATTTTTAGTGCTGTACCATGAGCCCAAGTCTGTCGAGCTGGGCTCTGAAACGCACTGCCGTGGGCTGGGTAGCTGCACTCTCTGTGGCCTTGAGCAAGTCCCTTAACCGCTCTGCTTCGGTTTTGCCATCTGGGAAACGAGGATGATGATACTGTGAGGATTAAACCATTCTGTGAAGGCAAGCTGTGCCGGTGTCTAGGCACAAAGCATTAATAATTAGCCTGTTTTAAAATGGCACCTCCCAGCCATTCATCTTGCTTCCTAGACCCATAGTGTTAGACATATGGAAACGCCTGTTTACTGTGTCTTTTAAAAAAATACAAGGGCCCAGTCCAGCAACCCCGTAACTAGCAACTGGGGAGTTTTGCGTTTCTCCTTCTTTGTTTATGTTACTTTGCTTGGATTTTCAGTTATAAACATCCTCTGAGGAGGAAAATCCTGGCTGATTGCATCTTTTTCTTTCCGCTGAGTCACCCCACGAGTTAACAGTCTGATTGAACACAGTGAATGGTATGAAAGCAAATAAATAACGGTACATACCTGCCCTCCAAAAAACAGCGATTCCTAATATCCCCAGCAGCAGCAGCACTTTTATTCCTAGCGTTACATACATCAGGATCAGAATCAAGGAGCCGCTTGCTGCTTTGAATTTATAGAAATACACGGCTCCCTCCGCACGCCCGTGGCTGTTAACGGCCGTGCACGTGTATTTTCCATCGTGAGTCAGATAGTGCAACTCTTTGGTTATCTGGTGGTTCAAGCTTGTGACCGATGTGGCATTGCTGAAGAGAGGGCCGGTCCATGTCAGAGAGGGCAGCGGCTCCCCTTCGGCGGTACACTGCGCTCTGAAGGTACGGTCCTGGTTGGAGCCGATGGTGATGTTAACAATCCTGGGAGCAGCTGCGCGGGTCACAAGAAGGGATAAAATCAAATGAAGATTCAAATCCCTCGCTGGTTTGGGGCTCAAAGCATTTAGTGCCCTTGTTGGCCTGAACTGATTCCTAGACTGCTGGGATTTTGTAACTTCGGGATCATCGCTCCTTTTCCTTCAACATTTCCTGTCTCTTGATTTCCTCATCACCCCTGGGCTTCAGAGAGAAGCACCAGGTTCGAGCAACTAGGGCACAAGCCTTGGAGTCAGGGGATCCGAGTCCCTTCCCTGTTTTATTATGACTGTTGCTATTGGGGTGATTAAAAATAGAAAGAATGTCGTCAATCTAATTTCCCCTTCGCTCTCTATGTGGTTTGGTTTATTTATTGTTAGTGTTTCCTGCGGCCTGAGCAGTGAAAATAGACTAGTCAGTTTCAAGGCCAGTCGGAGGGGGGCCCAGGAGGGCCATTTGGCCTGGGCCTTAAGCTCAAAGGGGAGTCTCAGATTTAGACACTTGTAAATTTTCTGGCATTTGATAAGTTTCGCAACTTGTTTTTATGCACATGAAAGCTAGATTGCTCCTCAATAATTAGTGCATTTGGAACCCTGAGGGGGCCCGGTCAGTTTCATGGCCTGATTCTTATGCCTGCAGTGACTGGACTGCAAATTCAGTGTATCCCGTATGTGGAGGAGCTGTGTGAATGAATTAATGGGTGTGAAGTGCCTTCCTCGGATGTAAAATGTCACCCAGGGGCAGACAAATACGTTCTTTCCAAGGTATTACTGCTATTTTTTAAAAATAGCCTCAGACGCTTTGCAGACTGCGTGCCACAGGCAGGGATCACTTATCCATTGCTGAACCCTGGACAGTCTTTGGGGGTGCATACTGCTGCTAATGCATACCTGTAGTGCTGCACCCCGCAAGGGAAGTGAAGAAACTAGACAGGGGTGTTATTCAGCTGGATTATCAGCCAATGGTGGTTTTCAGACGGGAGTATGCGTACCTCTAGGGGTATGCAAGATCTTGTCAAGGGGTACTTGAGAAAAACCCTGTAATGGCGGACAATGCACTTTGTTTAGTTAGGCTTGGCAAGCTGAGCCTAGGTATATTATGACCCTATCTCAGATGGGGTACACGGTAGATTTTGAAAAGGGATACGCAGCCTAAAAACCTTGAAAACCACTGAGCTAACAGAACTGCGGCCCTGATACTGCAGCGAGCTCTGTACATTTGGACCCTGCATCCATGAAAGCCCTATTGATTTCAATGGCTGCAGCATGGTTTAGTGGATAGGGCATGGCCCTGGGACTCAGAAGACCTGGGTTCTGCTACTGACACTGAGCTGCCATGTGACCTTGGGCAAATCGCTTCACCTGTCTGGGTCTCCGCTTCCCGTCTTTCCTGTTGTCTGTTTAGATTGCAGACGCATCATGGTGGGGACTCTCTCCTACTATTTGTTTGCTCAGAGCCTGGTATGATGAGTCCCCAAGCTCAGTTGGGGCTCTAGGTCAGGGGTGGGCAAACTATGGCCCGCTAGCCATTTTAATCCGGGGAGCTGGGGAGCAGGGTCGGGGGCTGCTCCACATGGCTCCCGGAAGCAGCGGCATGGTCCCCTCTCTGGCTCCTACACATAGGGACTGCCAGGGGCCTCCACTCTGCATGCTGCTCCCCCGCCCAAAGCACCTCCCATTCAGCTCCCATTGGCCGGGAACTGCAGCCAATGGGAGCTGCAGGGGTGGTGCCTGCAGATGGGGCAGCGCGCAGAGCTGCCTGGCCGTGCCTCCACATAGGAGCCAGAGAAGGGACATGCTGCTGATTCCGGGAGCTGCTTAAGGTAACTGGCACCTGGAGCCTGCACCCCTGAGCCTCGCCCCATGCCCCAGCCCTGATCCCCCTCCTGCCCTCCAAACCCCTTGATCCCCACCAAGAGCACCCTCCTGCACGCCAAACCCCTCATTCCCACCCCAGAGTCCGCACCCCCAGCCGGAGCCTGAACCCCTTCCCGCATCCCAACCTGTTGATCCTTCTACCGCCCTCTAAACCCCTCGATCCCAGCCTGAAGCACCCTCCTACACCCCAAACAACCCGAGCCCCACCCCAAAGCCCGCATCCCCAACCAGAGCCTTCACCCCCTCCTGCACCCCAAACCCAATCTGGTTCTTAGTCCTGGTGGCCAGGAACCAGCCCTTTTCCCTGCCACAGTTCCCCCTAGATTCTATTCTATTCTATTCTGGCTCTTATATTGTACACATTGGCATAGTATCTGATGCTCAGGAAAATGTCTTGTACTGATGTTGTAGAGCTCCCCAGGAATGACTAGATTGGTTCATTGCTGTGACTATGTCTACACTATCACTGGATTGATGCTCCGGTGATCGATGCACTCGGGCTCAATTTAACGGGCCTAATGAAGACCCACTAAATCGACAGTAGATCACTCTCTGGTTGACCCTGGTACTCCACCTGGAACGAGAAGAGTATGGTAAGTCAACGGGAAAATGTCTCCTGTCGACCCAGCGCGGTGTAGACACTGCAGAAAATTGACCTAAGCTATGTCGACTGCAGCTACCTTATTCACGTATTTCTATTCCCAGATGTGGCCCTCAGGCCAAACATTTTGCCCACCCCTGCTCTAGGCGCTACTGTAATACAAGTATAAATAACAGACCTCTGCACAAGTGCAGGGTCTTACTGCTTGGTGCTCGTTGCAGTCTCGGGGCTCGAACTGGGGAAGGGCTACACCCCTTAGAAACGAGGCCCAGTGCAGGCTCCTTTTCATCCGTCTTGCTGAGTTGTGGATTTAATATTTCAGGGAAGCAAATTAGCCCTCACTGTGGCCTGCTCCTCTTTTTAAAGGGTGAAATAACTTTCTCACACATCATGGTAGAC
Source organism: Mauremys reevesii (assembly GCF_016161935.1). Lineage (NCBI taxonomy): Eukaryota > Metazoa > Chordata > Testudines > Geoemydidae > Mauremys > Mauremys reevesii. Next base: position 11,902,870 of record NC_052628.1, on the reverse strand, counting down.
ACCCCAGGACAGCCTGACAGGACATTAGCAGTGGTGTCAGAGTGAATGGCTCTGTACAGCTGTCTGACCGCCATGAAGGTGTTAATTTGCAATTGCCAGCTCTCAGGATCATTGATCAGCCAATCAGCGTTAGCTCTCATCATGTCGCATTTCATACTTAACCTTTATTGCCCCAAGGACGAGTTTGTCCAGCCTTAGAATCCTGATCTGGGTATCAGGAGGTAAATATACCCAGCTCCTGGCTCTCTGCTCCCCTGTCATCAGCTCTGCCTCCTTCTGCACTCTTCCCCCCTGCAATTTCTTGAAAGACTGTTCTCACTCCAATCTAGCTCCCACTTGGTGCTCTTACAAATCCCAACAAAGAGGGTTATCCCAGTGGATGGTGAGCCCCATCTTGTCTCCCCACCTGGTACATCTTCTGCACAGAGCAGCTTCTGGGCTTTACAAAGTGTCCTCTGTTATCTGCTTGGACTGCCCTGAGCCACCGCTATCCTCCCACCGTGTTTCCCAGTATGAGGCAGGGGATGGGCCCCAGCATGGGGAGGTGGAGCAAATCTCACACTGTGGAGGGGAAAGCGGGGAAGTTCAAGACTGGCATTATCCAGGTGTCCCAATCTGGTTCTTACTCCTGGTGGCCAGAAGCCAGGCCTTTTCTCTGCCACAGTTCCCCCTAGATTCTCTTCTGGTTCTTAAATTGTACATGTCAGTATAGTATCTGAGGACTTAGATGTTCAGGAAAATGTCCTGTACTGATGTTGTAGGGCTCCTCAGGAATGACTAGATTGGTTCAACGCTGTGGCTATGTCTACACTACTGCTGGATTGACACTCCGGCGATTGATGCACTGGGGGTCGATTTTACGGGTCTAATGAAGACCCGCTAAATCGACAGCAGATCACTGTCTGGTCAACCCCGGTACAAGAAGAGTAAGGTAAATAGACAGGAGAATGTCTTCCGTTGACCCAGCGCGGTGTAGATACCGCAATAAGTTGACCTAAGCTATGTCGACTCCAGCTACGTTATTCATGTCACTGGAGTTGCATAACTTTGGTCAACTTACCCCCGTAGGGTAGACAAGGTCTCAGTGTGAAGTTCAGTGGCAACTAGCATGGAGTGGTCCCTCCAGCTTCCACATTCTTCCAGCTCTCTAGCCTCTGTCGGTAGCACCTTTAGAGCTGATGTTCTCTTACCTATCAAATGGAGTCTTATCCCAGTCCTGCTTTCGTACTTGTCATGAAGATCCCCAGAAAACTCCACCCGGCAGAAGTATCTGTTGCTGTCACTCCAGGTCAGGTTATCGATCTTGATGGAGAGGTTATTGTGCCTGGGGTTCCCAATCAGTTTGTACTTGTTCTTGTAGCTAATTGCAGTTTTACAGAGGTCGCTCGAGCTGTGAGTAACACATTTGAACACCACCATCCCATCGTAAGGTTCCTTGATCCTCCAAATGGTTGTGAGAGTCCGGTCATATGTTTTGTGGGGGTGTGTGAAAGTACAGGCCAGAACAACCCCCTTTCCAATCTCACCAGTAGCATCTGATGGAACCTGAATGGACCAGCCATTGGATTGCAAACCTGGAACCAAAGGAACTGGCTTCAGAAACCTGAATAGACCATAAAGACTGATGTCCCAAACCTGAAGAATGACTTCTTCCCCCATAAATCAAGAGATCCTCTCCTTACCCTGAGTCCTACCTGATCCATCCTTAGTGAGCTTATAGATACTTCATTGGGTCCGTGCATTTTATATCCTCTCTTTCTTGTGCTAGGAGCCATCTCACAGATCTGGAGGTTATGTTATGCCTTTGTCTTTTGAGGGTGATCAAGCCCTTTCACCCAATGGGTTGAGCAGCTCCAACAGGAGCGCACTCATTAATATGCTGCCTTCTTCATTGCACACTCAGTTAGAATGGTAGCATTCTCCATAGGGAGGTTGTGGCTTCTGACATTTCCAGAAGTCCACCTTCTTGTCGACACGGGGACGTGTTATTTGTGAGTCACCACACAGTGATGGGCTCTAAAGGCAGACTTAAGAGATGCTGGCAATACTGATCTAACGAACATGGCAAGGCTGGAGTGTGCATGCCAGTTCCCAGCACTTTCCCCCAAGTGTCTTGGAGGAGAGAGACAGTCTTTGAGGGTTAGAGGAAAGCAGTCAGTGGTAGAGGCAGAGCACTGGCACAACAGCAGTGGAATGTTACCCTACAGCTTCCTGTAACTTCTGTAAACCGTCCCTTTCCCCAGAACTACACCGTGAGTTCCCCACACAGAAGTGTTGCAGGAAACAAACGAAAAAAAACCCCTCTCTCTGGACCAAATCCAGCCCTGATACAAATCTAGTTGCAGTTACTGGGAACTGCAATTCCTCCGTGCCAGGGCCAGATTTGATCTTTGCTGTCTGATAATCCTTCTCTTGAAACCTCTTCACAAAACCAGCTTTCACCTGAGTGGAATACACATAAAAGTGTCAGAATCTGAAGTTGTTACCTTGATGGGCAGCTAATAACTGAGCTGCCACAAGCAGAGCTTCTGGGAAGGCTGCTGTCGGTTCTTCATATTGGTGGAAGCAATAACAGCTGCAGCACCAGGTAATGCTTCCAGGAACATGTGGCTCAGTATCTTATAGATCAGGGGTGGGCAAACTTTTTGGCCTGAGGGCCACATCTGAGTATGGAAATTGTATGGCAGGCCATGAATGCTCACAAAATTAGGGGTTGGGTGCGGGAGGGGCTTTGGGCTTTGGCTGCGGGTGTGCGTTCTGGGGTGGGGATGAGGGGTTGGGGGTGCAGGACGGTGCACCAGGCTGGGATCAAGGGGTTTGGAGGGCAGGAGAGGGATCAGGGCAGGGTCAGGGGATTGGGGTGTGGGTGGGGGGTCAGGGGTGCAGGCTCCGGGCAGTGCTTACCTCAAGCAGCTCCCGGAAGCAGCGGCATGTCCCCCGTCCTGGCTCCTATGTGGCGGCACGGCCAGGCAGCTGCGTGCTGCCCCATCCACAGGTGCTGCCCCTGCAGCTCCCATTGGCTGTTGTTGCTGGCCAATGGGAGCTGTGGGGGCAGCGTGTGGAGTTCCCTGGCTGCTCCTACGTGTAGGAGGCAGAGTGGGGACATGCCGCTCCTTCTGGGAGCCGAGCAGAGCCCCGGCATGCACAGAACGGGGCAAGCCCCCGACCCTGCTCCCCGGCTGGAGCTCAAGGGCAAGATTAATATGTCTGAAGGGCCATCGCTTTCCCATCTCTGCTATAGATCTTCCCTGACAGCTCACTGCAGATGTAACTTTTCCCTGAGTATCGGAAACTGGGGTAGATGGAAAAACTGAATGGTATCCAAAGGGCAGAGCACTCTCAGCTCCACTTGAGTTCCCTGGGATTTGTGGATTAGTGAACACAGCGTAACTGCCTAGCTAGGTTAGGTAGAGACTACAGGTTGTTTTATTTACACACGTGATGTTCTTCCACGGTACCCGGCAGCTATCGCTGGGACTGTACAACTAGCACCAGCCAATGAATGCTTTCTGAGGGGCAAAAGCCAAGGTAAGGGCAAGTATAGATGCAAATTATTATTTATTTTATTAGGTTTCCTGTAGATTGCCCCTCTCTGGCCCACAGGGTTTTATATTTTAGTGGCTGCTGTGTTGTCAATGGTTACAGATCAACCCCTTAATTTTGAGGTTACAGATCAATACCTATGATGATGAGCTTGGTTCATATTCATCTTGGATCCTGAAAAGATCAGGCAAAAGAGATCTCCTTGCACACTGATAACAATCTTATACTCAGATGGGCCTCGGTCCAGAAAAGAAGACACTTAAAGAAAGGCTTAACTTTAAGCATGTGCTTAAGCATGTGCTTTAAAGCTTTGCTAAATCTGAGCCATAATGTCCTCCGTCCATAGGAATCCTAAATTTGATGAGCTGATTTCTGAATCCCAGGTGTAAGCATTGCATTGCAGTGCCGTGTACGTGCGGGTGGTGGGTACGCGTGCACACGCATTAGTTTTGTCTGCCACTGAAAGGCAGTCAACTCTAGAGGAAACTATGTTCATTGTACAATAGCTCCCAGGAACGCTACACAACAGCGGGGCAGGCAGAGAAAAATGCTGTAATCGGCTGAAAATGCAGGGGGAATTTAGGTAAATATAAACTCCTGAGTTGGAATTTGGCTGTGATACTGGGATTAAGCCCCCTAGATGGTCAGCAGAGTCCTGGTCTCTCTCATGGCCGCAAAGAGTCAGAACGTTGGTCTTTTCCATAAGTTATTAGCCATTTTTAGTAATTATTGCCACCTGGAATTTCAGGGCACTATAAAGCAGCATTCTGGATCTGCAGTTCCTATCGAATGAATTGCATCGATCAGGTCCATTGGCATCTCAGCTGAGCAAGAAGACCGACAGTGATAACAGAGGCAGGGATAGCAGTCAGAACTCACCCTTCTTGAAGATGCAAAGTAGACACGTGAGAAATAGCCCAAACCCTTTCATGTTCTCTGGTTCTCCTCACTATGGGCGGATTTCGGATCAGCAAACCAGCATTGTTAACGCCAAAGCCGAGTGGTCAGACGTGTAGTCCCAGGCTGTTTGGCTGGGGAATGGAAGCCTCAGTGGTTTCCCTCTCTCTGGAGGGAATGAGTGAGTGCAGCAGAGCTGGCGATGGGGTTGGTTAAAAATACTTTTGTGGTCAGTCATGTGGAAAACACAAAGGGAGCTCAACATCTGATCATTTTCCACCAGTGGGAGGGGCCAAGAAATCTCTGCTGAACATCTCCGTTTGTAACCTTTATTGTACATGGGTGAGCCAAAGTCACAAAGGACCTATGTGCTCCAAACCCATTGACCCATGGGGAAGTTATAAGAGTCTGACAAGTGACACACTGGCTCCTGTGGCTTGAAGGGGGCTGTTCTCCCCCCTCTACCTCCCGGCTGAGACTGGCCAGGCTTCAGCACCGGTCCCAGGCACCTCAGCTCCGGGGAGACAGGCAGGGCCCCACAGGCCTGGAGCCAGAGGTGCACTTGGGGTCCTGCCATGGGGCAGAAAGGAGCAGGGGGTGGGGCCAGGGGATGTAGAAGATCCCTTGGCCAGCTGGCCGGCAGGCCGAGAGGAGCAAGTGGTGGGCAGGGAGGAGTGGGGTCTTGGGGCACAGTGCAAGAGGGGCAGGCCAGGGCCCCTTCGGAGCATGGGCCTGGCTCCGCGGGAAGGAGGAGTGGGACAGACTGGGAGGAGACCGGTGAAGAGGGCTGGGGAAGCTGATCTGTTAAAGACCACAGAAGGACCATGAGAAGGTTTGGAGAGAACACAAAGACAGGTCAAGTGAGAACTGGAGAACGCAACACATGCAAAAGTATTATTGGGAGGGCTGTAAACTGGAACAAAGCTGCTTAGATTGGGGAGATATTTCACTAGCTGTTTACAGAGTGGAGATCTAAGGAAATTAGTCACCTAAAAAGACAAAACCGGGACACTTTATATCCCATATTAGAAATGTTTCTTAACAAGAGGGGTCAGGAGGATCTGACAATGAAATAAATCACTGTGGTCAGGAATCAGGTCCCCATGACTGGAGACATTCAGAGAGAGTGTGCGAGTGGGGTTAGTGAAAGTGGATTTACTCCGTGTGTGTACCGCACCCAGCACAATGGGCTCCCGTCTTGGTTGGGGTCTCTAGACACTAACTATAATAATAAATAACAGAGACTCAGACCCAATGATCCCGGAGGTCCCTCTCTTAACCCCGAACCATCTGTCTGTCTGATACTGTTGGTCTCAAGCCTTTCAGGATGAGTTTTGTGGCCTGAAGCCGCATTTGAGATAATCTCTTTGTACGACTCGCTTTGCCCAGGGAGCAGCTGCAGGGAGGAGTGAGGAGATAGTTAAGGGAGCGCATAAGGAACTCTGCTGTGATTCATTGTGCGGCAGAAGGTGAAGGAGCGTAGCTGCATCAAAGACCCTTGTTTCCCCTCACAGCCGGCTGTTGCTTTTCAGAATGCACTTTCACAATATGTAGCTGTTTTTCATTATTTCAATCTCTCTCCTTCTCAGGCTGCCTCCTCAGACTGAAATCAGTGATCAGTGCTTTGGGAGCATGAGGGTCTAGGAGAATATGGACTATGTCTCCCTGGGTTGGATTCTGCTCAGTGTCACAGATCTGCTGAAGGGGATCTCTGGTTTAGAAGGATGCCTTAGCAATGACATCGTGCTGGTCTGTGTTTCTTATCAGTGTCTTTGGCTCTTAATTTTATTTACTCCAACTACCAGCCCTACAGATCCTACTTATTGTTGGAAAATCCTGGTGGGAAATAACCCTGTTTTTCTCCACTTTGTACATGATCACAGCTTTCTGAAAGGGAGGTCTAGTTCATCCACAAGTTATTGGGCTTGAGGCAGGACTCAGTGGGTGAAATTCTTTGCCCGTGTTATACAAGAGGTTAGCGTGGTCCCTTCTGGCCTTAAAATCTATAAATTGCTAAACCAGTGCTAGAGAATTTTAAATGAGCGTAGCAGTGGCCCTGTTCCTGATGATGGAGGAAGAATACTATCTTCCATGGCTTTCATGGCTCTGTTTTGTTAGGTATAAAATCCTGCTCTATGTCAATTCAAGATGTGATTTGAAACAGACATGGCTAGGGATCAGATGTTTGCAGTACCAAGTATGGGGGGGCAATTTTTGATCACTTTTCAGGTAATAACCCCACATTATTACAGCTGTTCAGTTTCGAACACCACTATGCACAGCAACATGGTATCTGAATTTGTCTATGACTTTGATGAATCATAGCAGTTTGAGATGGAAAAGAGCTCTTTAAATAATCAAACCCAGTCATTGCTAACACAGAATTGTTCCCAACATCCAGTGCTCTGTCCTGTTTTAAATGACCCAGGAAGAGAGCTGCCACCACTTTCCTTAGAAGAATATTCTACCAATCTCATTTTCCTTTGCTCTATTTCATACCACAACACACTTGGACCACCATAACCAATTCCTTTGCTGTACACTGCCTTTAAACTGAGATACGTACATGACTCTTATGAGTTTTAAATACTGTTAGGAACCACACGCACTGGTTTTGTCTGAATTTGAAGTGGTCTTTTTATCATTTGCAATGCATTTGGTGATGCACATTTAAATCTGAAAGAGCTCTGCTGTCTAGAGAGATATGGCCTGCTTGTGTTCAGTTCATTGCAGACTATCAGAGAGAGAGGAGACACGCCCTGTGTTCACTCATGGAGACTGTCCTTTTGTCCTTCCTTGCTGTTATCGGTCATCTGAAATAAACCGTTTGAGACTGAACTCCATGCTTTGCTCAAAATCCTCACCCCAAGGCTCCCACCCTCACCAATTCCATCTGCGTTTAATTCTTTTCAACTCCTCTTGTTGCAATGAATCTTCAGACAACTATGACTGAGGAATTATCCACTAGGGGGTGCTCATAGTTAAGGGCAACAGACGTTGCTTAGTAACTGTGTTGCCATTTCAACTCCACACTTACCATGGCCCACCTCTTTCTGCATAATGGTGTTTTGATGCTGTTACGCACCTTTGTTCTGTGTTACAAAAATAATCACATGGACATTGGAGGAGCTTTAAATTCTTCTTCAAGTGCTTGCTCATATCATATTAAGTGAGTGCGTGCCACGTGAACGGATGTCAGAAACTTTTCCCTAGCAACTACCCATCGGGCCGGCTGTGGAGCCCCCTGGAGTGGCGCCGATATGGCGCTCTATATATGACCCTGCTGGCCCAACCCCCCTTCAGTTCCTTCTTACCGCCAGTGACGGTTGTTGGAACAGTGGTCCCTTGTTCACAAGTGCTCCACTAATCCCTAGCTCTTCAATTTATCTTGAATATAGTTACTAATTGTTCTCTTTAGTTGTTAAGTATAGTCTTTAGCAGGTGGAGGAACTTCCCCTTCAATGAGTGCCCCATGGGCATGCCGTCCCAGGGCATGCCGTCCAGGGCATGCCGACCCAGGGCTTCAAACCCTGTAGCTCCTGCAGTAAGTCTATGTCCCCAGGCGACCCCCACAACTCCTGTCTTCTGTGTCCGGGAGAGGCCCATCAGTCAGATAAGTGCAAGATCTGCAAGGCCTTAAAGCCTCACACTAGAAAGGAGAGAGACGTTCGTCTGAAACAACTCCTCATGGAGTCTCCGTCCGCCACAAGACCCGGCCTCAAGCCTCAGTGAGGAGTGCTCCTCCAGCGGTGCCGTCCGTGGCACCAAAAAAGGACTCGTCACATCCTCCTAGGGGCCGACAGGGCACAGAAGCGTTCCCCCAACATTGCTCCCACTCACTGGCTGCCCTCAAGAAGCAGACTATGGATAAGCCTCCACAACGGCTTGATGCTATGCAGATGCCGCACCCCTGGCAGGGCATGGTGCAGACCAGGAGCCTATGGCTGACAGACCCTCTGGTTAGGCTTAACCTCCCCGGGCCCCCGTCTCCCTGGGAAGCCCCGCGCTCCTGGACTCCCCACGGCTGCAGGTGGAGGAGGTCATGCTACCCTCCACACCGGACACTTTTCAGGCCGCAAGGGGGTTCATTGAAATGACAGCGCCAATTCCCCAGTCTCGCGGCCTCCACTACCTTGTGGCCCGGTACCATCAAGAGGCAAACCAGCAAGGTTCAGGCCGTCTGCTCCCAGACCAGCATCTCTGCGCCACTCTGAGTCCCGGCACCGCACCTACGCTCCACACTGGTCTGACTCACGGCACCGGTCTGACTCGCAGCACTGGTCTTGCAGCTCTGACCCTCGGAGCTGTTCCCGCTCGAGGTGGTCGTCGGCTGATAGGTCGTGGTCCCGCTCGAGGTCTAGGTCCTGCTCTGAGACCTCATGGCACCCCTCCCCGATGCAGCACCAATCCCCATTGTGGCACCGATCCCCGGCGTGGCACCGATCACGATCACATTCTCGGCACTGCTCCTCATTGAGACGAAGCCCAACTTCTCGATGCCGGTTGATCTCCTGGTACCGTTCTCCACAACAGCACTCCCGGTCACCGTCCGGATCCCATCATTCTTTGAGGCACCCTTTCTGCCCATCAGAGGATGCGGAGGCCTCCCTGGCACAATCACGCACTGCCCCTCCTTGGCCATCCTGCTCCCAGTCACCCTCCCTCAGGTTGGTCAGGGCATTGGGAACATTGGAAGTACCCCAATAGGGTCCGGAAAACCTCAGCTCCAGAGTCCCATTGGCAGCCCCAGTGGCAGTTCTGGACCCCTGGGCATACGACCAGGCCCAGGGCACCCCTCCCGGCATCCCTCCGCCATCACGTTTGGGGTCCTGTCTCCCTGAGGCAACCCTCAGTTGCCCTCCTCCGGACCTCGCACAAACTCAGGACCCAGCCCCTCCCCCGGTGGTGGCTACACCTGGTGCTCAAGAGGAACCGGACCCAGCAGATCAGGAGGCTGTCACAGATCTGGCCTTGCTGGTCACGTCCTCTTCGTCATCCCCTTTCAAGGCGGTGGCGGGTGCATCCACATCCAGCCCACCACCCATGGACTACAGGGCCCAGCAGGAACTTCTCCGACAGGTGGCTCTGAACATGAACCTCCAGGTTCATGTACGTATCTCAGTTTAAAGGCAGTGTACAGCAAAGGAATTGGTTATGGTGGAGGACGTCATTGAGGAAGAGGACCCTATAGTGGACATTCTGACACTGGAAGAGCCCTCTAGGGTAGCTCTGCCAGTTATCTCTTCACCCATTCCCCTCTTCCCCCCATTCTCCCTGGTGGTGGAGGTGGTGAACGAGAAAGAGAGGTAGGGCCAGCAGGGGTCCACTCCCAAACCAAGAGATACAAAACACCTGGATCTCTTTGGGAGAAAGGTTTATTCTACAGGTGGCCTCTCCCTGAGGAGCGCTAAACATCTCGCTATCCTTAGCAGATACAGTTACAACTCGTGGTCTCAGTTCAGAAGTTCAAAAAGCTTCTTCCATCTGAGTCACGGATGGAGCTGGGAGTCATTGCCAAGGAAGGCAGACTAGTGGCCTGGACTTCTCTCCAGGGTTCTCTGGATGCCGCGGATGTGGCAGTGCGTACACTGGTGTCCGGTATCACCATGCGGTACAACACCTGGCTTCAGTCCTTGGGTCTCCCACTGGAAGTTCAGCAAATGATCCAGAACCTCCCGTTCGATGATCAGGGCCTCTTCGCTAAACAAACCAACTCCAGCCTGCATAGCCCTGAAAGACCCACCTAACACCATTAAGTCTCTCGGCATGCATACCCCGGCGACACAAAGAAAGCCATTCAAACCCCAGCCCACCCAACAGCGGTCTTTCCCCGCTAGACCCAGGCAGGACTTCTCCCACAGGAGGAATAGATACACTCGGCGTAGGCTGTCGTGCCCTCCTCCTGGGCAGTGACAGGGACTGTCCAAGCCCCCTCTGGGCCCTAAGTGCCCCTTTTGAAGATGTGCACGAGGACAATTTAACAGTCCACAACCCGGCCAGCTTCCCTCCCTTTCTGAACTGTCTATCCCACTTCTACCGTGCATGGTCCCTTATTACATTGGACCGGTGGGTTCTCCACACGGTAGAGGCGGGCTATTCTATCCACTTCTGCTCCTTCCCACCCTCCCATTCCCGTTGCCCATCCCTCTTCAGGGGCCTCTCTCAAGAGCAACTCCTCATCCAGGAGGTCCAGTCCCGCCTCGCTCTAGGAGTTGTGGAGGAGGTGCCCCAAGAGCTCAGAGGCAAAGGTTTCTACTCATGCTATTTCCTCATCCCCATGGCAAAAGGGGGCCTACAGCCCATCCTAGACCTCAGGGAACTCAACAAGTACATCATCAGCTTGAAGTTCTGCACGGTCTACTTGAGCACGATCATCCCTTCCCTGGATCCGGGAGACTGATACACCGCCCTCGATATGAAGGACGCATATTTTCACATTTTGATCACTCCAGCTCACAGACGGTTTCTCTGTTTCATGGTGAACAAGATGCATTATCAGTTCATGGCCCTCCCATTCGGCCTGTGCATGGCTCCTCGTGTCTTCACTAAATGCATGGTGATCATAGCAACTTTTCTTCGCCGCCATCACGTGCGTGTCTACCCGTACCTGGACGACTGGCTCATACGAGGCCGATCTCACCAGCACGTAGAATCACAGGTGAAAATGGTCAGAGACACGTTCGAGCACTTGGGCATCATTCTCAATGTCAGAAAATCTGTTCTCACCCCAACCCGATCAATAGAGTTTATTGGGTCCTGGATGCGAACCGAGCGAGAGCTTTCCTCCCAGAGGCCTGACACCTAGCCTTCACTCAAATAATCAGAGGCCTTCACAGCTTTCCCACCACCACGGTAAGGCAGTGTCTCAAGCTGTTGGGCCACATGGCATCCCGCACTTACATGGTGCAGCATGCCAGGTTGTGGCTCAGGCCTCTGCAGGCATGGCTCACATCTGTGTACCACCCAAGCCGCGACAGTCTGGACATGCTGCTGACCATTCCGGGGCATACCCTCGATTCCCTATGTTGGTGGCTAGAGCCCCACATGGTGGGTGCCGGGGTTCCGTTCCACTCTCCCCAGCCCACTCTGACCCTGGTAACGGATGGGTCTGCGCTGGGTTAGGGAGCACATCTCGGGGACCTGACAACTCAGGACCGATGGCAAGTAGAGGACCTGGCTCTGCATATCAACATCAAAGAGCTCAGGGCAATCCGCCTCGTGTGCCAGGCGTTCCTGTCCCACTTGCAGGGCCATTGTGTAGCAGTGCTGATGGACAATACCACGGCCATGTTTTGTATAAACAAGCAAGGCAGAGCCCGATCATCTCCTCTCTATTGGGAAGCCCTCCTACTGTGGGAATTCTGTTTAGCCCACTCCATCCTTCTCCAAGCTTCACACCTGCCGGGTGTTCAGAATGTACTGGTGGACAGCCTGAGCAGACGGTTCCTTATATACGAATGGTAGATTCATCTGGACATTATCCACTCCATATTCTGTAGTTGGCTGTTTCCCCGAATCGATCTGTTCGCCACATGGGACAACAGGAAGTGCCCAACCTTTTGCTCCTTCCAGGGTCACAGCCTGGACTCAATTGCAGATGCCTTCCTGATTCCATGGTCTGGTCAACTGTTCTACGCTTTCCCACCATTCCCACTCATCCACAAAGTGCTTCTCAAGGTCTGCAGGGACAAAGTGGATGTCATACTGGTGGCCCCAGCTTGGCCTCGTTAGTGCTGATACCCCACCCTCTTGGACCTGTCAGTCCGGCCTCCAGTGTGTCTACCTCTCCCTCCCGACCTCATCTCCCAGAATCACGGTTGTCTCCTCCGGACCTTCAGTCACTCCACCTCATGGCCTGGAGGATCCATGGTTAAACCAGGCACAGCTCGCCTGTTCGGACCCGGTGAAACAGGTGCTCCAGGAAAGCCACAAGCCTTCTACCAGGACCACTTACAAAGCAAAATAGAAACGTTTTTCTATCTGGTGTGCTCAATGGCAGGTATTCTCACTCCAGGCTTCAATCCCATGCATCCTGGACTATCTGGTGCACTTGAAAGACCAGTGCCTGGCATTCGGTTCTCTTAAAGTCCACCTCGCGGCTATCTCGGCTTTTCACGCGGGTGTTTCTGGGTGCTCGGTGTTCACACAACCCATCGTGAGATGTTTTCTAAAAGGACTGGAAAAGATCCATCCCGCAATGAAGTCCCCTGTCCCGGCCTGGGACCTTAATTTAGTCCTTTCTCGTCTCTTGGGCCCTCCCTCTGAGCCATTAGCTTCCTACTCGCTCCTCTACCTCTCCTGGAAGGTTGTCTTTTTAGTGGCCATCACCTCAGCACAACGTGTTTCTGAGCTACGGGACCTCACATGCGAGCCCCCATATACCATTTTTCATAAGGACAAGGTGCAGCTTAGGCCTCATCCAGCCTTTCTGCCAAAGTTGTGTCTCGCTTTCATGTCAGCCAGGATATTTTCCTGCCGGTTTTTTATCCAAAACTGTACGCCAGCCTGCATTTGCTGGACGTTAGAAGGGTGCTCGCTTTCTACATAGACCGAACAAAGCCATTCCACAAAACAATCCAGTTGTTCATCGCTCTAGCGGAGCGGATGAAAGGTTTGCCGGTCTTTTCCCAGTGGATATCCTCCTGGATCACGGCGTCATGTATTTGCGCTTGTTATGACTTGGCGAAGGTCCCTCTGCCTGTTATTACGGCTCACTCCACGAGGGCTCAGGCCTCATCAACAGCCTTCCTGGCACATGTACCCATCCAAGAAATCTGCAGGGTTGCCACATGGGCTTCAGTGCACACCTTCATGTCGCACTATGCCATCGTCCACCAATCACAAGACGATGCGGCCTTCGGCAGAGCGATACATCAGTCTGCGATACCTTGACTCCGACCCCACCTCCGAGGTAAGGCTTGGGAGTCACCTAACTGGAACTGATATGAGCAAGCACTTGAAGAAGAAAAAATGGTTACTCACCCTTTTTGTAACTGTTGTTCTTTGAGATGTGTTGCTCATATCTATTCCATTCCCCCACACCTTCCCCTCTGTCGGAGTTGCTGGCAAGAAGGAACTGAAGGGGTGTCAGGCTGGCAGGGTCATATATAGAGTGCCATATCGGCACCACTCCAAGGGGCTCCACAGCTGGCCTGACGGGTAGCTGCTAGGGAAAAGTTTCCGACATCTGTGCACACGGCATGTGCACGCACCTAACTGCAATAGATATGAGCCACACATCTCGAAGAACAACAGTTACAAAAAGGGTGAGTAACCATTTTTTCTCTTCCAATCTCTTCCTCCCTGTAGCTTCTTCCTCTTAGATCCTCTGACCCCTATTTCTCTCTTTTGAGAGTGCTACTTGAGGAGCCAAGTATCAGAGGGGTAGCTGTGTTAGTCTATATCCACAAAAACAGTGAGGACTCCAGTGGCACCTTAAAGACTAGCAGATTTATTTGGGCATAAGCTTAGTCTTTAAGGTGCCACTGGACTCCTCATTGTTTCTACTTGAGAAGGGATTTGAAGATTTGATGTCTCTTATTTAGTCTCTCTCTCTCTCCTTCCAATCCCTTTCTTTTCTTTTTAAAAAGTGGACCCCCGCCTCGATCTTCATGGGTTTGTATTTTAAAGGGATGTGTTCTCTATTTTTATTGTTATACAATGCCCTGAGCACTTTGCTAAAGGTTCTGATACCATGTAGATAATATTATTATTAGTGTGTGTGGTAGATATGGGTAGCTAAATAACCACCAGAGGGCAGTAATATTTCAACAAATGACTATTAGTACAGCAACACAGCATAGTAACTATTCTCACATTCATTATTATTATTTATTGTACTACAATAGCACCTAGTCCCGGACCAGGACCGCATTGAGCAAGATGCTGTACGAACACAGTCCCAAACTCAGACTAAAACTAAAACAAGACTTGCTTCTTCAGTGATATCTGCAAGAAATGAGTCGAGTCATAATTTTAAAAACTCAGCCTGTTTAGATTGAATAATCACATGATCTGAGTCACAGAGGCAACATGATTAAGGCCTGGTCTACACTGGGGGAAGGGGAGGATCGATCTAAGTTACGCAACTTCAGCTACGTGAATAACGTAGCTGAAGTTGACGTACTTAGATCTACTTACCGGGGGGTCTTCACTGCGGTAAGTCAATGGCTGACACTCTCCCGTCAACTCCGCCTGCACCTCCCGCCCTGGTGGAGTACCAGAGTCAAGAGGAGAGCGCTCGGCGGTAGATTTATTGTGTCTAGACTAGACGGGATAAATTGACCCCCACTGGATCGATCACTGCCCGTCGATCCAGCAGATAATGTAGACAAGCCCTTAGTGGGCGGGGCATTGAACTATGAGACCTGCATTCTAGTCTCAGTGATGCCACTGTTACCTTGGGTAAGTGACTTCACCTATGAGTGTTTGTTTCCCTTCAGACCCTTTGTTTGAAGTTTCCTCTTTAGGACACTTTCTGGGACAGTGACTGTCTCTTTATTACGTATTTGTACAACGAATCTCAACTGGATTTAAGTACATACATTTAAACCTCTGCTTAACTGTAAGTATTGCAGAATTAAGGCTGAAGTGACCAATTGAAAGTCCCTGTCATTTCCAGTTTCTTTATTTTTAAGATTTAGCCCAACATCTGAAATTTGGTAGTTGTACAAGACCTAGTCGACACTTAAAAATTAGATCGACCTAGCTGCATCGCTCTGGGACATGAAAAATTTTGCACCCTCAGAGCTGTATTTAGGTTGACTTAATTTCCAGTGTTGGGTCAATCAAACCCCCAGCATAGATGCATCTAGGTCACTGGAAGAATTCTTCTGTCAACCTAACTACTGCACCTTGGAGAGGCAGATTAACGACATCGATGGAAAACCTCCTTTTTGTTGACGTAGGAAGCATCTGTGATACAGCAGCATAGCTGCAGCTTGTGATGTAGACATAGCCAAGACAAGTGGACTATATCACCCATATCTATCTTATAGCTTGTCGTGCAGCATTATTGGTTAGAGCAGTGGTTCCCAAACTTTAACAACCTGTGAACCCCTTGCACTAAAATGTCAAGTCTCGTGAACATATCCTAAAAATCAATATTTCCAGGGATTTTCTCCTTTATCGGAATATAAATTATAAAAGCAGTGATCTTGGAAATATAAAATTTGTTTTTATGACTTGCTTATTATACACTATTTATTATTATTTATCATTACAGTATTTTTATTACATTATGAAAACTGCAACTCTCTTCCAAGATCTCGCTTTAGTCACTTGTATCACTTTGAATAAGCCTGTTATAAGACAAGGCTCCTATGTTTCATCAAGGAGTATCAGATGTGAAACAGCATGAAGGTATTTAAGAAGCCAACTCAAAGAGTTCCTCCTACACAAGCATTCAGGTCTTGAGCAGTCCAGGCAAACAACGCACATTACAACAAAGCTTAAACTTGTTCTTCATCATAATTTTAAAAACAATACTAGCTGCCTATTTAATTTTAAAAACAGCAAAAAATATCCACCTCCCTTTCCATTTCTTATAAGGAGTCTTGAAGTTTGATAGATATGCTTGATTTGATCTGCTTAGCTCTGGGAAGTTCAGGGGCTCTGGGTTGCTGGCCTCATGCTGCCCGGGGTCCCTAGGGACAGCTGTGTCCGCCATTAGGGATTTTTTTCCTGAGAACCCCCTGTAACATTTCACGAACTCCAGTTTGGGAACCACTGGGTTAGAGTCTGATCCAATACTTATTGAAGTTATTGCAAAGACTTCCATTGACATCAAAGGGCTTTGGATTCAGGCCCGTAATGATTATAAAATGCTTAGGAATCTTTGGCTGAAAGGTAATATAGAAAGGCAAAGTATTATTTACTGCTATATTGTGCTGTGGAGCCAAATTTTAGCCTAGCATCATGCCATTAACTTTAATAGAGTTAACGTGGGAATGAATTTGTCCCAAGTGTGTTAGATCACTGTTGTAGAATACTCTAGGCTCCCAGAATTTCCCGCTGAAAATTGTAAGTTTTTACTGGAGCTCGTCAAAAACTTAAAACAAAAGTTTGCGAAAAGTTTTTAAGCATTTTTGTTTTTTTTAACAGACTGATTTTTTCTTTTCTCAAAATATTCCATGGAATTTTGTTGAAATATTTTTCACTTTTGAAAACAAAACTTTTTTCAGTCTTAAAATAAAAAACACTGGAACATGATATTTTTTAATTTTGAAAAAAATTCTACCATGTGACTAAACTGACTTCTAAAAATTGTCAATTAAAAAAACAAAACAAAAACAAGCAAGGAAGCAAACAGCCCTCCCCAACAACCAGCAAACAACAAAATGAAAACTAACCAAAAGAAAAGGCAAAGGAACCATTTTTATCAAAAGTTTTTATAATAAATTTCAGAAAAATTAGAAATTTGGAGGGGAAAACCCCCAAGTATTTGAATCAAGGCCTGCCCATTTTTATTAACACCTCTTTTTTTTGTTCTGAACATTTTGACTAGCTCTGCTCACTACAAGCTATGCAATATTGTGTCTTTGAACCTCTAGCCTAGAGTGTGCTTTGTGGTCATTAAGGGTTAATATTTTGTTGAACAGCTGAAATACTGTAGTGTGTGTAGTGCTGTGTCTTGGGATGTAAACAGAGGCTAGTTGTAGGTCAAGTTAAGATATTTGGGATAGGTTTTACTAGGCATTTGTCTGAGGCTCTGTAACTGATACTTTGTTTGTCTTGTGAGCATTCCACAGAGACCCCTGCACTTTGCTTAGCTGCTTTGTGCTGTGTGCATCCGTGCTTCACTGAATCTTTGTTTTTTGACCAAAAATGTAGATAAAAGGAAATGATTTACTTTTAACTGTTCTTCTTTCTCCTTGCCTACGCCTTTTTTGAATGGCCAGGTGCCGTCATGTCTTTCACTGATTCGGAATGCTAGATCCGTGCTCTGGTTTATGAGAGATCCTGGCAACACAATATACCATCCCTAAAATCCAGTCACACCTCTTTGCAAAACCAATGGATTTGTGGTTTAATTAAATGATGTGTAGAGTATTAAAAATACAATTTTTTTTGCAAATACCACCCCTCCAATAATAGTACAGAATGGGGGAATCTGACACCCACTCTGAGGAGTCAAATCACAGCAAAGAGTAACATTATTAGTATAAGTGATAAAATGGTCCATCCATAAAGGATATCTAATTTGTATAGTATTTTATTCTGGTGTCCTGACAGCACAGCTAAGACAGAGTTAGCTGGATTCCTTTCTTACCTGTGCAACATCAACAGAATTGTTTACTAAATTCCACTCTGTTACATTTGTGCAAACCCATTAAATGCAATTTGGCTGCAAGGAGGTTACCCAGGGCAGAAATGGGTGGGCCTACAGAGAACCTGTGTGACTGTCGGTGACGCTCAAGGAGGAAAGACTCATAAACTTTAAGGCCAGAAAGGACCATCATGATCATCTAGACCAGTGGCTCTCAACCTTTCCAGACTACTGGACTCCTTTCGGGAGTCTGATTTGTCTTGTGCACCCACAAGTTTCTCTTCATGTAAAAACTACTTGCTTACAGAATCAGACATAAAAATACAAAAGTGTCCCAGCACACTATTACTCAAAAATGACTTGCTTTCTCATTTTTACCATATAATTATAAAATAAATCAATTGGAATATATATGTTGTACTTATGTGTTAGTGTATAGTATATAGAGCAGTATAAACAAGTAACTGTATGAAATTTTAGTTTGTACTGACTTAGCTAGTGCTTTTTATATAGCCTGTTCTAAAACTAGGCAGATATCTAGATGAGTTGATGTACCCCCTGGAAGACCTCTGCATATCCCCCAGGGATACGTGTACCCCTGGTTGAGAACCACTGATCTAGTTTGACCTTCTGCACATTGCAGGCCATAGAACTTCACCCACCTGCTCCTATAATAGACCCCTAATCTCTGGCTGAGTTACTGAAGTCCTCAAATCATGATTTAAAGACTTCAAGTTATAGAGGATTCACCATTTACACCAGTTTAAACCTGCAAGTGACCCGTACCTTGCCCCATGCTGCAGAGGAAGGTGATCCCTTCCCCCGCCCCGAAAGGTCTCTGCCCATCTGACTTAAGGGAAAATTCTGTCCTGACCTCAAATATCGCAGTCATTTGGACCCTGAGCATTTCGTCAAGACTCAACAGCCAGACACCCACGAAAATATTCTCTGTAGAGCCCAAACTGAATGTCAGGCTGAATATGTATGTAGAAGAAATGGTTGCAGTCTTTTACCACTCAATCAATGCTCTTCATGGATCTGGTCTTCCTGCGGTCTTATTTATCTGCAGCTCTAAGGTTTGGCCACTAGATGTCTCTGTGCCCTGTTGAGAGTTCCATAAAAGGTTTAGTCCAGGGGTAGGCAACCTAGGGCACAGGTGCTGAAGGCGGCACGCGAACTGATTTTCAGTGGCACTCACACTGCCTGGGTCCTGGCCACCAGTCCGGGGGACTCTGCATTTTAATTTAATTTTAAATTAAGCTTCTTAAACATTTAAAAAACCTTATTTACTTTACATAGAACAATAGTTTAGTTATATATTATAGACTTATAGAAAGAGACCTTCTAAAAATGTTAAAATGTATTACTGGCACGCGACACCTTAAATCAGAGTGAATAAATAAAAACTTGGAACACCACTTCTGAAAGGTTGCCAACCCCTGGCTTAGTCTCCAGTCCCAGAGTAAGATGGAAGCCATCTTGTTTTGTTCATCACAGTTGCTGAGCTCCCTAATAATCCCTTTCTAAAGAAGGACTGTAGCTTCATATGTCACGATACCCACTGTTCTGTCCTCCGATCCTGCCTCCTGCAGAGAAAATAATCAAAGAGCTTGGTTACATGGGCTCTCCAATTCCTGGCCCTTTCCTGTGCAATGGAAAAACACCATGTCTGCTGAACTAGGTATTAGTCAGAAGCAGGGAATCAAGGTTTCTGGGTTTTCCCTGATGGAAATTGGCTGGAGCCTCTCTATTGTTGGTTCATGAGTGACTGATGAAGGCATTTATGTAACTCAGCTGGGTGTGTCCCTGCCTGTGGATGGCTGAGTAAGTGCAGTACCTGCAGAGGTTTGCAGCATGTCACAGCATCACAATGTGAGAGGGAGCCCCTGTTGGTGAGCCAGAGGGCTCAGCAGTACCCCAGTTCCAGGTTGCATCTTAGGAACCCATCACAGAAGATATTTTTAAATAAATGGCCAGTTTAAAAAGCACATTTTTAGCATGTTCACTATGTTTCTGGCAGTGGCACCTACAGTGTAATGCTGGTTAGTTCTATAAAATGTCTCCCTGAGCCACTTGCATCACCCTGGGCTTTCCTGGGTTCACTTTCATCCAGCTGATTCTAATCCAGAAGCTGATCCCTTCAGACCCTGGGACAGATGGGCGATGCTTTGATTTCTCTTGAGGTGAAGGAGGTGTGTAAGTGGGTTTAATTAGTCTTCTTCAACTGTACATGTTCATTCCACTTCAGGTGCACATGCACCCAGTGTATCAAAGCCACAAATATTTTCCCTGTAGCAGCACCCATTGGAGCAGCACATGCGCACTTCACACACTTGCGCTGCCAACTGATGGTATAAAGGGCTAACTCCCTTCAGTTTCTTCTCAACCCCTGTGGTTAGTAGTTGGAGCATGGGTGCCTCATCACACAACTTCTCTCTTGTCCTCTAAGGAGAATTTTTCCCCCCAAAGTACTTTTTGTAAATAGTTCAGTATAATGTAATTACAGTGATGTTGCAGTCCTTGTTCAAGTAGACTCCAAAACCCTCCTCCATTCTGAACGGCTTGTGAGTCTCCTGAAATGGCATGGATATGTGCAGTCACTGGAAGACGAAAACATGGTTGTTTATCTGGTCTGTAATTGTTGTTCTCGGAGGTGTGTTGCACTGTGTTCATACCACGACTCACCCTCCTTCCCCTCTGTCTCAGAGTCTATGCCTACTGGATGTGACTGAAGGGGAGCTGTGGGCAGCCCTACCCTTTTATACCATTGACTGGTGGCATGAGCATGTGGAGGGGGCATGCGCTGTCCCGATGGGTAATGCTATGAGGAAAAAAATGTCTGCTTCGGTGCCTTGGGCGTGCACGCATCCCAAGTGGAATGGACATGTGCAACACAGCTTGAAGAACAACCGTTACAGAATAGATATGCAACCATTTTTTATGCTGCAGTTATGATACAGGAGCACTGTAAAATCTATGGTGAGGTACAATCCCTACCCCAACAGCCTACAGTCCAAAAAGACAATCAGATATGCAAGGGGTAGTGGGGGAAGGAGTATAACCCACACATTAATTGATGAAGGTGGTTACTGGCTGCACCTTGCTAATCCATTTTTTTAAATTAGCCATACAAACTATCCTTAATGTCTCCTACTCTTTTCCATGGTGAATTGGCCAATTTCTTGTCGATATTGGCCTTCAGGAGGAGATTTGAGGTGGATATGGATGACCTTGTGGGTTATCTGCTTATTGCTAGCATTTATTTCTTTATTTGTATTACTGTAGCATCTAGGCACCCCAGTCCTGGACAAGGACTCTCCTGTGCTAGGTGCTGTACAACCACACAACAAAAAGTCTTTGTCCTTACTGCTTCAGTATAAGACAAGAGACAATGGATGGAGACTGACAGACCAATGGGGAGTACAAGGAAACAATGAGACAATACTGGTCAATACAATAGGCATTGGTCTCAACTCACTAGCAGCCTAGACATTGTCAAGGCTGTGGCATCTGTTAAGTCCTGACACAGACTTTGAATATAGGAGGGGACAAAACGGATCCTTGTGGATCCCCCAGTTGCCCATCTGGATAACAGTCTATGAGGAAAGAGTGGAGGTAACTAACCTCTGGCTCTGAGAGAAGCCAGCAGCCTCTCATGCTGAATGGTGTTAGAGTCTGCAGGGAGACTCACAAGTGTGTAACCCCCCTGGGCTGATCCCTCCATGGATACCCCCTCGAATGCTCACTCCTTATCAAACAACTCCTTGTTGACTACTACTCCCTCTGAGTGTTTAAGGTGATGCTTTTCACCACCGGTGAATGTAGTACAATAGTTAGTCACAGTAATAATCATGTATCTCCTGTCCAGCAGAGGGCAGCAGGGTATGCACACACCACAGGCCGCAGTAGGAGAGGGGGTTAAGATAAATGCATTGTGCTTCCAAATAATAATGCTTCCCCTGCTCGTGTACACACCTGTGGCTTTGCTGGCAATGCACTCCCGTGCAGCATAAGGTCAGAGTGGAGCGTTGAATGTTGTTTGTTTCCCTTTTCTCACGGAATCTTAATCTTTCCACAGTCTTCTACTTTAATTATTTCAATGGCATGTAAAGATCCTGCCATTCCCCCTTTCATGTGACAATCCACAAATGCAGAGGCAAAAAACGTATGTTCTGTAAAATTTGGCCTGGTTCCCTTAGGAGACTGGACCTCTGAGGTAGCTGGGAAGTGAATCCAACAGGCCAAGGGAATTTTCCCTACCAGTGTCAGCCAAGGCTACTGTGTTGAATCATTTAGAGCCCTGCTATGGTTCTAAGGCTGAGCTGCCAATCTGCCCTGTGTGTTTGTTTGATCCTTACACAGCTGGAGAAATATGAGGCACCAAAAGTGCAAGCAGAAAAACCTCTTGTGGCAGTGCAGGTCAGCCAGCATTCCTGCACGTGGTGCTGAGCTTGCCTACTGCAGCTTAGCACAGTCACGGAACACAGTCTGTGCCACGTCCACTCTGGGCTGATCCAAAATGGAAATTCACAGGGTTCAAAGGCTCACAGACAGCAGTTGTTCATTTCAGCCTTTTACTTTAACAAAACCAACAACCCAAAACTGTTCGAAAAGCCTCCTGCTTGCAATGGAGTTACTGCAGTGTCATGCCATCCTAGCCTAGTCAGTGGGGACACACTTGCTGATGGTCTGCAGAGAGTTGGCTGGTTGGCTGTCTCCTCTTCCTTGTTTCCACCACCTAAATTACATTCAAAGAAGCTAAAGTGTACAGTAAAGCTTTCCCTCTGTCACATAGTTGCCATAGGGTTGTTGTTCAATCAAGATGATTTGATTGAGGTGTGGGGGAAGTGGTCTGAGTGATCAGGAGAGGGAGAGAAAGAACACATGAAGTTCCCCTTGCCATGGGTGGCGGGGGAACCCCCAGAGTACCTGGCCATGGTGGGGGAACCCCTGAGCTTCTGGCCTCCATGTGCCCTCCTGGCTGCTGTGGACCCCTGGAGCTGGGGCGGCAGGGGTACCCCACAGCTTCCGGCTGACATGGAAGGCAGGAACACCCCACAGCTCCTGGCCCCCATGGGCAGTGGGGGATCCCCAGAGCTGCAGGTGGCAGGGGTATCCCGCAGCCCCCAGCTGCTGCAGGCAGGTCCTAGCCCCTGTGCAGCTGCCCTGCTTCAGATCCCCATTTTCTCATGTATATTTTTAGTACAAGTCACGGACAGGTCAGGGCTTCTGTGAATTTTTCTTTTTTGCCCGTGACCTGTCCATGACTTTTACTAAAAACATCCGTGACAAAATCTTAGCCTTAGTAATGGGCTATTGGGTTTGTACTTTTGTTTCCTTACGTTTCATCGCAGTATGTGGCTCATGCCAACCAGGCTGTCAGTGACCATGATATAGGTGCTCCTGCCTAGTGGTTGGAGCAGAAGTCAGGAATTGGAGCCCAGGGTGAGTGCTGGAGTCAGAGTCCAGAGCTGAAGTTAGAAATTGGAACCTAAGGTAAGAACCAGAGTCAGAAGCCAGGCGCGAGAGCGTAAGTCAGAAAGCAGAGCCAGAGGTCAACACTGGGTAACCTAGAGTGATGGCCAGGTGCGCAACAAGGCAGGAGTGATCGTAGCCAGGACTTATGCTCCTAAATCAGTCCCATCTGAAAAAAGGATTTAGGATCCTAAGCCACTTCTGTGCTTTTGAAATCTTTCCCCTCAGTGAATTGCTCAGGGTCACATTGGAAGTCCATGGCAGAGCAGGGACTTAAACCCCAGTGTCCTGTGTCCCAAGCTAGCACCCTCACCCCTTCCTCCATGACAGCGCTCAGCTGGGGCCCCTAGCAGTTACTGTCATCTGTACACCAAGATTCCAGGATTGCCCCTCTGAAGCTAAGGATCTCTGCTTAGTCAATGTGAAGTGCTGGGAGCAGCTCTGAGCCTGGCTGAGGGATTTCCTTGTTTCACTCCTGAGGGAATTCTGCACCAAAGAACCCAAAAATTCTGCGCACAAGATTTTAAAATTCTTCATATTTTATTTGACAAAATAACCTAATATAATCACGCCAGTTTCAATTATGTTGGTAACTTCTTTCAGTCTGTAACAATACAGACAACAAAAAAGATTCAGGAAATGTTTTTTGGCAAACAGATTCCATACTAGGCATATTAATACAGAACTCTGAGTAATAATTCATTAAACTACAACCCAGAAACATATTTCCCGCACCCCTCAGAAGCAGTGCAAAGGCTTGTGGGAGTCAGCGGTAACGGAGGAGCTGAGGGAGAGGGAAGTTATTCCTGGGAAGAAGCCTAGGTGTGAACTTGGAGGGTTGTTGGGTGTGGGTAGGAAAAGTATGGGACAGTTTTTTTGGGGGGAGGCAGGGATTGTTAGGGAGATTCCCCCATGCAGACCCTGGCTGACCCCTGGCCTCTCTCATTCAGTCAGGCACATCTGCCACTGTCCCCATGTGTCCCTGCACCCTTACTCAGCAACCCCTTATAATAATAATAATATATGGAGATTTACCTATCTCATAGAACTGGAAGGGACCTTGAAAGGTCATCGAGTCCAGTCCCCTGCCTTCACTAGCAGGACCAAGTACTATGCCTGACAGTTTTTTTTAGCAAGCCCCTCTTCCCCCATGTGTCCATGAACCTCAACTCAGCCAGCCCCCTTCCAATGTGTCCCTACACCCCCAGTCTCATTCAGTCCCCCTGTCTGACACCCCACTAGCCCTTCTGAACCCCAGTCTGTGACCCCCCAGCAGCGCCATGTGCCCCACGCTGTCCATCCCCTCATATCCCATGCCTCCTGTCCTGGCCCCACTGGCAGAGCACTGTGAGGAACACAGCCTTTTCTCTTCCCTAGTCACAGTGGGGACTGCTTCCACCTGGGAGTGGCTGCTCTCTGTTCTAGTGCCTAGCTCCTGGTGGGTGAAAGGCGTAACTACAGCATTGCTCGGCAGAATGTATTTTCTGCGGAGAAAAAAAATTCTGTGCGGCACATGAATTCTGAGTGTGTGCAGTGGTTCAGAATTCCCTTACGAGTATTGTTAGAGTCAGTCATCACTGGGACTCGTCATCTGTTACCGTCCAATTTTTAAGTTCTCAGCCATTTTTGGCTTTTTCACACACACAACTTTACATAGCTTTCAGCTACCATTGCAAAAAAAAACAACAACAACAACAACAATGCTGGTTGCTCTATAACGATCTAAGATAGATAGCCTGCACACAGGATTTTGTCAACAGCTTCAGCTATATGTGGACAGCATTTCCTACAAACTGAATTACTCTGTGCATGCCAGACAGACAAAAGGGAAAGAATACAATTTATGCTCCAAATCATGCCGTGTCTTGTCAGGTGCTGCATTGATGTGCAAGATGCATCTTGCAAGAAGGCAGAAAAATGGTATTTTGCATATGGTTTTGGTGAACAGCACATGGGTATGTGATTATAAACTATATTATAATGTTGCATAAGAAGGCAGAGTTAAGACTGTTTGTGTTAGACCCCAGGATGTACTGGGCTGAGTGAGGGAGACAGACCTTCAAGGTAGAGAGAGGGCAAGAGAGAGACCATGGAAATACAACGAAGGCTATGAAGTGGGCAGCCAGAGAGATGATGCCTTGGGAGTAAAAGGAGAAGAAGAGATGAAGGAAGTGGACAAATGAGAGAGAGACGTGGGAAACATGGACCAGTGATGAAAGTCATAGTCTAGCCTCAGACTTCCTATGTGCTCTTGGGCAAGTCACTTACTCTTTCTGTGCTACGCTTCTCACCTGTGAAATGGGGTTAATAGCACTTCCCTACCCCACAAAGGTGTCGAGAGGCTGAATACACTGAAGTTGCTCAGATGCTGTGGGGATGGGCATTGTATAAGTACTCACTGAAGCATATGTGCACATTGGCCCTGGAAGAGTGGGACATGGATTCTGTCCCAGCAAGTAAACAGGATTAAAAATACTGATGAAATGAGAACAACACATGTTTTTATGGCATTCCTAATAGACTTGAGGACCTCATTAAGTTCCCTTCCCTATTACCCAAGTGCTTGATCATCATATCAAAATCACCTGTTCCTTGTTTGTGTTTTCTGGCCCCTGATGGCTCTTGTGTGTGTGCTTGTGTGTGTGTGAGAGAGAGGCTGATGCACAGGGGAGATCTCACTCTCTATTTTTGTCTCTCCCCCAAGCTGAATGACCTGCGTGACCTGCGTGCCAAGCAGAGCAGTCATTCCTGTGTAATTTATTTCCTCTGGATTGAAAAATGTTGAAAAGTTGCTCAGAGAAAATGTGTGTGGCAGATAGCGAGAATTAATCTGAGCCCGGGGGGAGCCGTTTGTGCTCAAAAATGACTCTTTTATGCATGCAGTAAACGAGTTTGGCTGGAAAATATATTCAGACCAACCCAGTAAAAGGGGGACAATAAACCTACCCATCAGTCTAATCCAAATGAATTGTCTGTATCTTGGATTAAGTGCATTTTGAACAATCACAACAAAGAGAGTAATCACCCAGCCCTGCTGCTGTGTTTTGGAGTTAGCCTGCAGGGGTTCATCTGGTTTAAGTTTCTCTGTTGAGTGAATGCTACTAATAATTTAAAGAGATTTACACTTCTTCTCTGTACATCTCAAAGGAGGTGACATCAGATTTACAGATGAAGAAACTGATTAAGTGATTTGTCCATGGTCATACAGGATACCAGTGGCAGAGTTGAGAATAGGACCCCAGGTTTTCTCACTTCCAGCCTGGACTCGGGTGCTGGCACAAAGCTTCCCTGTGATCAGTACAGACAAATGGGCAAAACGAGCCTGACTTGATAGTTTTGATAAGCACTGCTATTGTTTTGAGATGGAGTCACCATCAGCTGGTACTGCACTCTCCATCGATACAGAATGTTCCGTGAAGAATCCACCATCTAAGACATATTGACAGTGAAATCAATGGCCCACTTGAGTCTTGTATCAATAACTCCTATGAAGGTAATGAGAGTTCCTCCTTTCCTGCAGGACAAACCTTATAATCTGCCCTTGGCTGGAAACTTTGAAAACGATTGGGGAGCTGGTGTGCTGTGACGGCTGCCCATTACGTTAGCCAATATTGTTTTATTGTTTCTCTGTGCTCCACTGTCTGTCGGTAGCCACCTGTTGTCTCTTGTCTTACACTCACTTGCAATTTCTTTGGGAGCAGGTTCCAACTTTTTATTTTGTTTGTGCAGTGCCTAGCACAATTGAGTCTTGGCCCATGACTGGGAATTCTAGGTGCTACCACACTTTAACAGATAATAAATATCAGGCCCTGTGAAGTCTCCTGATTTCCTTGCTTTTTACTGTTTTTTCAGTGGCCGTACTTGTGAGTGGGCAAAGTTGCCACCCCAGCATGCCCATTCCTAGCATTGCAGAACCTTGTGTCACTTTTCCCCCATCTTCTTTTGGCCTACTCTGGTCATAGGCATGTCCTGGCCTTCCAGCCAGACTGCTTTATGGAGTCCTGTCCTTCAGAGGACCCCGAGGCCTTTACCCAGTTGGACTCAGCTGTCAAGCACCTCATGGCAGGCTTGTATCTGCGACTCTAAACTGTCCCCTGCTCTAACCACAGCCTTCTGTAGCTTGATTAACCTCACTGCTCAGTGCGTGGCACGCTTCTCCCCTCACTCCGGGAATCAGGTGTGCTCTAACCAGGGGCGGCTCCAGGCCCCAGCACGCCAAGCGTGTGCTTGGGGCGGCAAGCCGCGGGGGGCGCTCTCCTGGTGCTGTGAGGGCGGCAGGCAGGCTGCCTCCGGTGGTTTGCCTGCGGAGGGTCCTGCTGTGCTTGGGGCGGCAAAATCCCTAGAGCCGCCCCTGGCTCTAACTCCTCTCCAGTCAGACTTTCAGCTCGCCCTAGAGTAGCCTCTCTCCTCCTCAGTCATTCTGTTCTACTCTCCTTCTCAGCATTATTTCTGTTGGCTTCCCAGACAGTCCCATACCCAATGGGAAATGACTGCGTAGGAAGGAGAACTGCAGAAAAGGATCTGGGGGCTATAGTGGATCACAAACTAAATGAGCATCAACAATGTCACACTGTTGCAGAAAAAGCAAACATCATTCTGGGCTGTATTAGCACAGGGGTCGGCAACCTTTCAGCAGTGGTGTGCCGAGCAGGGGCGGCTCCAGGCCCCAGTGCGTGCTTGGGGTGGCAAGCTGCGGGAGGTCCACCGACGCTGCGGGACCAGCGGACCCTCTGCAGGCAAACCACCGGAGGCAGCCTGCCTGCCGTGCTTGGGTGGCAAAATCCCTAGAGCCACCCCTGGTGCTGAGTCTTCATGTATATACTCTAATTTAAGGCTTCGCGTGCCGGTAATATATTTTAACATTTTTAGAAGGTCTCTCTATAAGTCTATAATATATAACCAAACTACTGTTATATGTAAAGTAAACAAGGTTTTCAAAATGTTTCAGAAGCTTTATTTAAAATTAAATTAAAATGCAGATCTTATTAGTTTAGTGTGATCCTTGCCTTTGCTTTTCCTTGCTGGGTTTTCCAATGTCTGGTGACACGTATTTGGATACTTTAAGCTACACACAGACTTCTGAGTGATCAGTTGTCAACCGGCTGGAACCCCAGATGGGCAGCTGAGGTCAGTGGAGCTGGCGGCTGGTAGGGCTGAGCAGGGCCAGAGGCCTGGACCCTGTCTGGCAGGAGGCCTGCACTGGAACTCCAACTGGAAGCAAGGTGAGTAGGGCTGTGGCGGGGACCCCGACCATCAAGGGGCCAGCAGCCAGAACCCCAGAGTGGCAGCAGGCTGAGCGGGTCAGCCCACTGTTGCTCTGGGGTTTCCACCGCCGGCTCCTGCCAGCTGGAGTCTCAGCCCGCTGCCACCCTGGGGGGAAGGAACCCCAGGCCAGCAGTGGGTGCTGAGTTGTGCTGGTGGCGGGATCCTGGCTGGCAAGGGGCCAGCAGCGGGAACCCCAGAGTGGCGGCGGGCTGAGTGCCTCAGCCCACCCCGTGTGCCATCAAAAATCGGCTCGTGTGCCACCTTTGGCATGCCGACCCCTGTATTAGCAGGAGTGTTGTATGCAAGACACAAGAAGTCATTCTTCTGCTCTACTGCACACTGACTAAGCCTCAGCTGAAGTATTGTGTCCAGTTCTGGGTGCCACATTTCAGGAAAGATGTGGACAATTAGAGAAAGTCCAGAGAAGAGCAACAAAAATGTTAAAGGTCTAAAAAACACAACCGGTGAGGAAAGATTGAAAAAATGGGGTTTGGTTAGTCTGGAGAAGGGAAGACTGAAGGGGGACATAACAGTGTTCAAGTACTTAAAAGGTTGTTATAAAGAGGAGGGTGATAAATTGTTCTCCTTATGCACTGAGGACAGAACATGAAGCAATGGGCTTAAATTGCAGCAAGGGAGATTTAGGTTAGACACTAGGAAAAATTCCTAATTGTCAGGGGAGTTAACCACTGTAACAAATTACCTAGGGAGGTATCGGCGGGTAGCGATTGATTTATTGGGGATCGATATATCGCGTCTCATCTAGACGCGATATATCGATCCCCGAACGTGCTCCCCGTTGACTCCGGAACTCCACCGGAGTGAGCGGCGGTAGTGGAGTCGGCAGGGGAGCCGCGGACGTCAATCCCATGCCGTGAGGACGGGAGGTAAGTCGGAATAAGATACGTTGACTTCAGCTACGGTATTCCCGTAGCTGAAGTTGCGTATCTTACATCGACACCCCCCCGCCGTGTAGACCAGGCCTTAGTCCTGCCTCAGAGCAGGGGACTGGACCAGCTGACCTATCAAGGTCCCTTCCAGTCCTGTATTTCTATAATTCCATGATTCTGTCCCTCCACTCCTCTGAGTCTCCTTCCACTCCAAATGAGCTCACTCTACTCTCCTTAGAAATAAGCCCTGCTCTCCCACCTTGTAGTGAGGTGGTGTGGCTCCCCACTGCCCCGGAGGAGGAAGAGCCCCTCCGGAGGTCGGAGTGGGCGGAGCTAGGGAGCTCTGAGCCCACCCCTCAGAGGGTCAGGCGGCGCCCTGGAACTATAAAGGCTGGCCTTCAGAGCTCAGTAGGAGCCCAGCCACCGGAGAGAGCAGACATCCCTAGTGGAGCCCACGACTGGGAAGCTCCTATGGCCCGAGGCGGCCGCCCAGACTGGCCGGGCCTGCCCTGTGCCCGTTATCCAGAGGAATTGCTGGATCTACCCTGTGCCAACTATCCAGAGGAGTTACTGGATGTGCTGACCAACCCCTGCCCCGAAGAACCCATGCTCCTGGATCCCCCAGAGGCCAAGACCAGGACCCAGGTAGGGCCCGCGGGGGAGTGTGGAAGTAGCCCGAGGGCAGCCAACCCGAGTCTGGCTGCAGCACTACCAGAGCCTATGTCGATGTGTTGCGGCCAGGATCCCCACTGACTAAGTAGCAGATCTTCAGCCGCTGCTAGGGCCCCGGGCTGGGACACAGTGGAGTGGGAGGGTCTGCGGCCCCCTGCTACCCACCTCCTGGGTGGCAGACTCCCCCTCTTCCCGGCCTGAAGGGGCTGGAACCTGTTGTTCCTGCTCAGCCCTGCCCGAGGGTCTGAGCCTCCTGACTCAGCGTTTGTTGCCCCGCCCTGGCTTAGGGCCGGGGCTTAATTATTGTTCCTGCTAAGCCCTGCCTGAGTGAGGGCCTGAGCCCCTGACTCAGCGTTTGTTGCCCCGCCCTGTCTTAGGGCTGGGGCTTAATTATTGTTCCTGCTAAACCCTGCCTGAGGGCCTGAGCCCCTGACTCAGCGTTTGTTGCCCCGCCCTGGCTTAGGGCCGGGGCTTAATTATTGTTCCTGCTAAACCCTGCCTGAGGGCCTGAGCCCCTGACTCAGCGTTTGTTGCCCCGCCCTGACCTAGGGCCTGGGCTTAATACCTTGTACATACTGCTCAGCCCTGCCTGAGGGCCTGAGCTCCTGGATTCAGTGGTTGTCACCCCGCCAGGGCTTAATACTGTGTACTAAGATTGCTCCGCCCTGACTGAGGGCCCGAAGTCAGACTTAGCAGTGTTGCCCCTGCCCTGAGCCAGGGCCGGGCTAGCCGCGCTTCGGCCGGTGACAGCAAGGGCTACCGAGGGGAGACCCCTGGCCGGACTAATTCCCTGGAACCAACGGGATGTAGCAAGCCAGTGTGGCTCCCCACCGCCCCGGAGAGGGTCGAGCCCTGGTGAACTCTTGTACATGCCTAGATTAACCTTGTGCCTAGGTCTGGGGTTGGCAGCCTTCCATTGGAACGGTTAACCTTTTCATGGCATATGTGAAGTAGACACCCCATCACAGAGACTTAGGCTTTTGGGGTGAGCGTTTGGGGCTGGTCTTCCAACTGAGGGGCCAGGACCAGATTGCTTTTCTGTAGGCCGCAGCTGGGTTTGACAGCTGGGAGTTGGTGATCATGAAGGTCCATGTCAGAATGAGGTTCTTGACTTCCCTCTGCCTCCATTTGCCACAGAAACAACATATTGAAAATGAAAACTCTGATTTAGCGCTAGTCTTTGAGCACACATATTAAAGCAGGTGCCTGCTCAGGGTCTTTACAGCAGCCATAGACTTTCTCAGTATGAGGCAGAACCATACAGTGTTGGCTTTCCAGGCATTTGGTGAGATTGAGTTGTTGTCGGAGATTTAAGGAATGCAAGGTGTTAGCCAGCACATATATGTTAGGTTAGCATATTCCACATTATACAAATGCCTGGCAGTTATAAGAGCTGAAATGGCCTATGTTTTTTCCCAGAGTTCTGTTCACTCATGCTAAGCTACATCCCACAATACCCTGCAACAGTACAACTCAGTGTTTGGCATACGCAGATAGGAAAATTGTCCAAATCAAAATATGTTTATTCTATGGTTCAATACAAACTGGGGAGGTACCTTCACAGACCAGTACCTTGAATGTTAGTATCCAAGACAAAGCTAGGGAGGGTAAAGGTAGAGCACAACAAGTTAAGGCACTGGTACAAACTAATAAATTGGATTCTAGCAACATATAAAAAGTTATATAACTTGTAAAATCATCAAATAAATACTCCTAGCTGAGGTGTGCAACTTCGAAAGCACTCGTGTCAGGCGAATTTAACAACGCTGCACAAATTGTCTTCCTGAAAACTGACATCGTATTGAACCTTTATACCATTGTTGACTTGCAGCAATAAAAGTAATTAATATTGCGGTATTTAGTTTCTTGTTTTTATTTCATAATGAATCAAAGTGTAGTCAAGCCATTGACAATACAGTTTGTGAACACAAGGGTACAGTGATTTGGTTGAACTTGTAAGAGGTTTTGCTGTCTAGTGGGTATGTGGGGGGAAGGGATTAGCATTCTTCTATGTTATTTTACTTAAATCCAAGCAGATACATTCAGAAGAGATCACATAAAAGCATAGGTTTATAGATTTTTAACACCATAAGGAACCATTAGATTATCTAGTCTGACCTCCTGTATGATACAGGGCATAGAATTTTACCCACTTACTCCTCTGTTGAGCCCAGTAACTTGTATTTGGGTAAAGCATCAAGTTCTCCGGGTGTCAGTGTGGTACGAGAACACACAGGACACATGAGGTCTGCTCAGTGCCGGGAAAGGTAAGAGGAAAGGACACTGGGAGCAGCTTTGTCCAAGCAATGGAATCTGTATGGTGACTGTTATAGGGCAGCCGGGCCTTGAGCCCCCTCCCGCAGCAGAACACACATGCCTGCCTCAGTTTCCCTCCTTCAGAGTCCCCATTAACTCCACATCAGGCTCTCTTTCCAAATATTGCATCCCTCAGCCCCTCCCGCCCCGTACCATACTCTGGTGTCTTCTGCTTCACCTGGGCTTTTCGGCCCTCATTGATCCTTTCACCAGGACAGCCACTCCAGCTGGAGTACAACCCCGTTCTTCCCAGCTGGGAGCCCTGCAGCTTCTCTGCTGGAAGTTCATCTTCACTGGTGGAGCATCCTTCGCTCCCCCTGGCCCTCAGCCTTCTCTGGCCCTCTGGCTCCAGTGTGCTGGAGATGTCAGCAGCCCTCCCCTACCTTCAGCCTTCTCTGGCTTAAGAGTCAGCAGACAACTGCTTCCGCTGTTCTGCCTTCAGCCCTCCAACCCTGGCCCTCTGGCTTGGGGAGATCAGCTGGCAAACCCCTCTTGCTGTTCTCCTGCCTTCAGCTTCCCACAGGAACCCCCTACAGCTTCCTTTGGGGTCCATTGCCTTGTCTCAGACAGCTCTGACCTGCCCTTTTCCTGACTGAAACAGTCTGCTTTGACTCACTGGGTCTCACCCCCTCTAAGGCCCAGGTGCCCTCTTTTAAGCCCAGGGGGTCAGCTGAGTCACAGGAGCACTGGCCTCATTCCTCTTAAAGAGCCAGTTCCACCCTATGTCAGTGACCGTCACAAGGATGGGTGATGCAGATTGGTGGCAGATTTTGCAGATTTGTGTCAGTTTTGCTGAGTTGTTTCAGTTGCAAAAACAAACAAAACATAAAAATAAATTCAGACAAAAATCTGCGTGTTGTTTTGACATTTTCGAAATGAAATGTTTTAATTTTTTTGATTCGAAACAAATTTCAATTTCAAAACGTCCTTTATGTTTATTTAAAGAACTGTCCAAAATGTTTTAAAATGGCCACCGACTCAATGAAGCTTTTTGATGTGGTGGGTATTCAAAATGCTCAGTTGATAACGTTAATGGATATTATAAAAGATGCTTGGTCGGAACAATGGCCTTCAGTATTTAATCGTGAGGCTAACCCATATTTATCCACTATTGCAAAAACATACCCATCTACCTGGAAAATAACACGGTACTACACAAGGGGCAGTGGAACAAATGGAATATCGACACCTTCCACCTTGATGCCTGGCCCTATCAGGAAATGTGTTGCCATATATCCTATCCTTTCCAGGGATACCTGGGCAGGAGGATCCCAAAAGAAAAAAGAGGAAAAAAAAGGCGTGGAGTGTTAGGATATAGATATTTAGGCCTGTCTGCAAAGGCCTATATTTTAAGAATTTAGGTGTATTCTTATCACTTAGCTAGTTATAGAGGTATAAAAGGAAGAATAAAAAATCACTGTCTGTCTGTGTAATGGCCTTCTCTTACTGTGACAGTCTGAGGCCTGGTTCTTCAGCTAAGCAGCCATAAATTGGAAAATGTATGGTCACATCCTCACATTCCAAACTAATCATACTGAAATAAGGCAATCTGGGGCTGTTAGGAAGGTGATTTGATCTATCACCTCCAGAGAAAGGGACGAGCCTAAAACATGTAAAAGGAAATTTAGTTTGATAGTTTTCTGTCTGGTAAGAACTCACTTATCGATAGACACAGCTGGAGAACCCTTATGTCTGTATAAATGTAGTTGTGAAATCCTCACTTCTGTATTGTTTTGTATGTTTATTTGCATGGTCTCTGTCTGGTTCTGTGATTGTTTCTGTCTGCTGTATAATTAATTTTGCTGGGTGTAAACTAATTAAGGTGGTGAGATATAATTGGTTAGCTAATCATGTTACAATACGTTAGGATTGGTTAGGTAAATTTTAGTAGAATGATTGGTTAAGGTATAGCTGAGAATATTGCTATATAAATTAGGGACAAACAGGAAGTAAGTTGGGATTCGAAAATAAGGAAAAAGGAACTTGAATTTAAGCTTGCTGGAAGTTCACCCCAGTAAACATCGAATTGTTTGCACCTTCGGACTTCGGGTATTGTCGCTCTCTGTTCATGCGAGAAGGACCAGGGAAGTGGGAGAGTGAAGGAATAAGCTCTCTAACAGATGTGGTCAAAACAAAATGGGCTGTTCGGAGTGAAATGACTTCTTTTTCACTTTGTGCTGTGCCGAAAACTCCTGAAATGTTCATTTTCAGTTTGATGGGGCAGACTCCCCACCTCAGTCAGGGAAGAGTTAAAGAGCTCCTCTGGGCACAATCTGCCTCAACCCGGCATACCTGTAAGGTTTTCAAGCCTAGTGTCAGGCAGGCCCTGACAAGGGAGGATCCCTGCTCAGTGTTGGATGGTGTTCAGGGTATGTCTACACTGCATTGTAAACCCGGGTCAGTGGCACCTGGGCTTGCGCACTTGGTATTCCAAACTGGTGCTTGCAATTGCTGGACCTGGGTCTCACAGCCATGCTAACACATCCATGCTGCACTATGCAGGCCTCCTGACTCAGGTCTATGGCTTGAGCTGCGTCTACACAGCTTGGGCCTGAGTCACCGCAGGACTCTGGCTCTGACCCATTGCCACCCAGAAGGGTCCTGGGACTCAGGTCCTGAGTGCTTGCTGACCCAAGTCAGACTGATTTGTGTGTGGACAGAAAAGGGGCGTGGGCTCAAACCAAGTGACGGCCTGGGCTTAGTGTGCAGTGTAGACATATCCTCAGAGGGAAGCAGAGGTACAGAACAGAGCTCCCTAGCCCCGTTGAGCAGGGGCTGCTTACCCAGAACGCTGCTGTTGAGGAACCAGCTTTCCTTTGCTTTTTGGGTAGAGTCCAGGGTGTGCAGCCTGGGGCCCTCAGACGCTCAGGGGTTAGGAACCCTGCCCACTTCACCGAGAATATTTATTGTTTGCCTTACGAGAAATGCGTGAGCCTGGATTGTGTTGTGGGTTGCAGGATTAGTTTGTTTGTTTTTTACTTCTTTTGGGTTGCAGCCATGTCGATAAGGCAGTGGCGGCTTACAGCCCTGCATTCCGAACGAGGGTTGTCATCTCTGAGGGGCAAAACACTGGGACAGCCACGTGCCCCCCACCAACCTCACCAAGCAGGATGCAGTGCTGGCTGGATCCACCTTGCTCCCATCCAGCAGTGTCCTCTGTGCAGGCAATACTTCCGCGGTGGTGACTGGGCACTGCCCACCCCCAGCTTTCCCTGTCCTGCTCACTGCTCCCGAGCTGCCCCATCCCCATGGCTCCCAGACAGCCCAGAGCCAGAGCTCCCTCTGCCCCGGTGCCGCTACCCCCTGGCTCCCACCACCACTGTCTTTAGTGGCTGGGAGGAGCCATCAGGGGGTGACTGACAAAAAGTTCTGATGTCCCGGGGAGATGGAGGGATTTCCTGGAACGGTTCCCTAAAAAAAAAGGGACCATCCTGGGAAAACGGGGACAACCAAACCAGGCTTACAGCAGCACCCACACCTGAGATGAGAGAAACACCCATCCTCACCTCAAGGGGCGCCCTAGAGTACAATCTACAACAGACCAGAAACAATCTTTTAAAAATTATTATTCAGAGTTCCCAGCAGGCCAAAAAAGTTGATGGAGAGGAGTGAACCTCTAGTGCCCTTGGAGGCCCAGAGGAAGGAGTCATTTTTGCTTGCACAGGAAGGGGATCTCTAGGAGAGAGTGGGGACCTGCTTCTGTTTTCTTCTTTCCAGGTGTTAAACTCACTGCGATGGCTCTGCAAAGCCGGGAGCTACAAATCCCATCAGCCTCCTCCCCACTGTACGTCCCCTTTCTACTGGCTAGCAGGGACTACATTTCCCATCAGTGGGGTTGCCAGGCAAACAGTTTTCGACCGGAAAGTCCAGTCAAAAAGGGGACCTGGCAGTCTGCAGTCAGCATTGCTGACTGGACACTAAAAGTCCAGTTATGGAGTAACCGCAATCAGCCTCTCCTCCAGGAGGGCAGGAAGAGCAGCTGCTGCCTGGAGTAGCTGCAGCTCAGCTCAGCGAAAGAGAGAAAACTGACTCCCAAGGACCCGGTTCCAGAGGAGAGAGGTAGGTACCGGCACTGTGCCGTCCCGGTGGGGATTCTGTCTGCCTTGCCCCACTGTGCTTGCCCCCCTACTCCACCTCTTCCCCTGAGGCCCCACCCCCTTCTTGCTCCTCTCCCCGCCCAACTCTGTGGCTCCCTGCTTTCCCCCCCTCCCTTCTCCATCATTTGGTTCTCTCCCTCTCCTCCCCCTCCAGGGGTTTAAGCAAAGTGAATGAAGTCACTGTATGCTTTGCCTTCATATTTCCATATACTTCCTTTCTGATAAACCTCATAAAGAAGAAAACCTATTTATGCGGACCAACTATCCAGTTCCAAGAAATGCAGGCATAATCATGCATGAGACTTTTCTGCATAAATGAACCTCGTTTGATCCTTCACAACCCCCTACGGTTTTTAACCACTCAGTGCATGGCACTTTTTTAAAGCCAGACTTTAATTACATTTATTACTAAATAATGTCTTAATCCGATAAATGAGTGCTTAATTTCTTTGGTATCCAAATGTCAAAGACTTCTGGACATGGTAACAAACTCTACCTAATAGTTAAATTATAAAACAAAGCTATATATTTTGTATATATCAGAGCAGGATTAGAATTTAAATCCTTGAGATTTTAACATCTGCAGAGCGGATAAAATGCACAACCTCCAGTAACAACGATAGAAAAGTCATGTCTAATTCTCTTCTCACTGCGCTGAAGAGGTTTGGCTTCTTTGTGTGTGGGGGTGTCCCTCATCTATCACTGTTCCTTAATTTCTACTTTGGGTTCTGCTAATTCTGATAATATTGAGAGAAGTCAAAATATCTCAGCATTGTGCCAGGTTGCATATTGTGTTAGCTATCTAATGGGAAACTTTACAATACTAATATAGAATGACTGAGACGAAGAATTCCTTTATGAATTCACTGTGGCA
This sequence comes from Mauremys reevesii, assembly GCF_016161935.1. Lineage (NCBI taxonomy): Eukaryota > Metazoa > Chordata > Testudines > Geoemydidae > Mauremys > Mauremys reevesii. Next base: position 11,865,574 of record NC_052628.1, on the reverse strand, counting down.
ATTTCAATCTTCATTTGAGTCAAATGGAGACCCTGTTCAGCAAGAGGAAATTTTGCTGTTTAAGAAAGCTGGCAAAGGTTAAATAAGTTCAGCTAATACTAGCTGAAACTGCAGCATTCTGAATTTACAAGGGTTATTCCTGACATGTGCCCTTAAAGAGTTGTGTTCATGTTTGCTCTTGCTTGCAATCTGAGTTACATAAGGTGCTATGCAAGCGGAAAATTTTTCAAAATGATTTATTGGCCCATTTATCTATCGCACTATAATTTGCCGGAAGATTGGGGGAAAAAAAAACGTTAGTAAACTGTGACTGTCATCACCCTTGAGCATAAAAGGTGTCACCAACTCAGTACTAGCTTTGCTAACTCAGACAAACATTTATACTTGGAAACATTAATTTTATTACAGCCACAGTATGTTATGTGGTGAAAGGCGATAAGAAAGAAGCAAGGTCATCTGGAAAATATAGTCTAAATTTGCATTCCTTGTGTGGAAAAGATGAATGTAACTGGAATGAGAGAGAGTGTGTAACAAACCAATAATGTTTATAAATGTAGAAAGGCTATAACTCATTTCACAGCAGTTATTATTATTCTTTGGTTTCCCTGTGCTCTATCACTACAGCAGTAATGGTGTTGAAATTATTAAGTAGCTTCTTCTTTAAAGTGCAAATAGTCCACCACAAATGATAATGAGGGATGGATGAAACTCAAGATTTGGCTCGGATATGTATCCAAAAGTTCATCCGTTGTGCCAGGGGTGGGCTGGGAAGGGGGGTCGGTCCCCAGAGTGAGGCAGGAACTGGGGGGAAGCACAGCAGGGCTGGGGAGGGGACAGGATCACCTCCGGGATGGTGTACCTATCTCTCTCTGCTGGAACCGGGTCCTTGGGAGCCAGTTTTCTCTCTCTCCAACCAGGGGTGCTGGAAGAATTTGTATAGTGAGGGTGGTGAGAGCTATTGAACCCAACGGTAAAACCTGTGTACGATGGAAACTACTTCAAGCCAGGGGGTGCTGCAGCACCTCTAGTTCTAACACCCATGTCTCCAGCTGAGCTGCAGCCTTTCCAGGCAGCTGCAGCTGTTCTTCCCGCCTTCCTGGTGCAGAGACCGATTGGAGGTACACTGGGAACCGGACTTTTAGTGTCCTGTCAGCCATGCTGACCAGACACGGCCAGGTCCTCTTTTTGATCGGCCTGAGTTGTTGGCACCTTGTATGCCCAAGGGAGGTGACATTAATAGCTTAATAAAGTTTTTTTCCCCCGATCTTCTGGCAGAGTATAGTGCTATAGACAAATGGGCCAATAAATCATTTTGAAAACATTATTTGGTGTCTGGATAGCAATTTATGTAACTCAGATTGCAAGCAAGAGCAAACATGAACACAACTCTTTAAGGGCACATGTCAGGAATAACCCTTGTAAATTCAGAATGCTGCAGTTTCAGCTAGTATTAGCTGAACTTATTTAACCTTTGCCAGCTTTCTTAAACAGCAAAATTTCCTCTTGCTGAACAGGGTCTCCATTTGACTCAAATGAAGATTGAAATTGCCACAGTGAATTCATAAAGGAATTCTTCATCTCAGTCATTCTATATTTGTATTGTAAAGTTTCCTATTAGATAGCTAGCACAATATGCAACCTGGCACAATGCTGATATATTTTGACTTCTCTCAGTGTTATCAGAATTAGCAAATCCCAAAGTAGAACTTAAGGAATAGTGATAGATGAAGGCAAAACAAAAACAAAAATAAAAATAAAACAAAAAGCCCCCAACCCTCCCCTTTCTTCAGCACAGTGTATACCCCAAATTAAGAAACACAGTAAAAGAACTAAAAAAGAGCCACCGTGGCTTAACAACCATGTAAAAGAAGCAGTGAGAGATAAAAAGACTTCCTTTAAAAAGTGGAAGTCAAATCCTAGTGAGGCAAATAGAAAGGAGCACAAACACTGCCAACTTAAGTGCAAGAGTGTAATAAGAAAAGCCAAAGAGGAGTTTGAAGAACGGCTAGCCAAAAACTCCAAAGGTAATAACAAAATGTTTTTTAAGTACATCAGAAGCAGGAAGCCTGCTAAACAACCAGTGGGTCCCCTTGACGATCAAAATACAAAAGGAGCGCTTAAAGACGATAAAGTCATTGCGGAGAAACTAAATGGATTCTTTGCTTCAGTCTTCACGGCTGAGGATGTTAGGGAGATTCCCAAACCTGAGCTGGCTTTTGTAGGTGACAAATCTGAGGAACTGTCACAGATTGAAGTGTCACTAGAGGAGGTTTTGGAATTAATTGATAAACTCAACATTAACAAGTCACTGGGACCAGATAGCATTCACCCAAGAGTTCTGAAAGAACTCAAATGTGAAGTTGCGGAACTATTAACTAAGGTTTGTAACCTGTCCTTTAAATCGGCTTCAGTACCCAATGATTGGAAGTTAGCTAATGTAACGCCAATATTTAAAAAGGGATCTAGAGGTGATCCCGGCAATTACAGACCGGTAAGTCTAACGTCGGTATCGGGCAAATTAGTTGAAACAATAGTTAAGAATAAAATTGTCAGACACATAGAAAAACATAAATTATTGAGCAGTAGTCAACATGGTTTCTATAAAGGGAAATCATGTCTTACTAATCTATTAGAGTTCTTTGAAGGGGTCAACAAACATGTGGACAAGGGGGATCCGGTGGACATAGTGTACTTGGATTTCCAGAAAGCCTTTGACAAGGTCCCTCACCAAAGGCTCTTACGTAAATTAAGTTGTCATGGAATAAAGGGGAAGGTCCTTTCATGGATTGAGAACTGGTTAAAGGACAGGGAACAAAGGGTAGGAATTAATGGTAAATTCTCAGAATGGAGAGGGGTAACTAGTGGTGTTCCCCAAGGGTCAGTCCTCGGACCAATCCTATTCAATTTATTCATAAATGATCTGGAGAAAGGGGTAAACAGTGAGGTGGCAAAGTTTGCAGATGATACTAAACTGCTCAAGATAGTTAAGACCAAAGCAGATTGTGAAGAACTTCAAAAAGATCTCACAAAACTAAGTGATTGGGCAACAAAATGGCAAATGAAATTTAATGTGGATAAATGTAAAGTAATGCACATTGGAAAAAATAACCCCAACTATACATACAATACGATGGGGGCTAATTTAGCTACAACGAGTCAGGAAAAAGATCTTGGAGTCATTGTGGATAGTTCTCTGAAGATGTCCACGCAGTGTGCAGAGGCGATCAAAAAAGCAAACGGGATGTTAGGAATCATTAAAAAGGGGATAGAGAACAAGACGGAGAATATAGTATTGCCCTTATATAAATCCATGGTACGCCCACATCTCGAATACTGTGTACAGATGTGGTCTCCTCACCTCAAAAAAGATATTCTAGCACTAGAAAAGGTTCAGAAAAGGGCAACTAAAATGATTAGGGGTTTGGAGAGGGTCCCATACGAGGAAAGATTAAAGAGGCTAGGACTCTTCAGCTTGGAAAAGAGGAGACTAAGGGGGGATCTGATAGAGGTATATAAAATCATGAGTGATGCTGAGAAAGTGGATAAGGAGAAGTTATTTACTTATTCCCATAATACGAGAACTAGGGGTCACCAAATGAAATTAATAGGCAGCAGGTTTAAAACAAATAAAAGGAAGTTCTTCTTCACGCAGCGCACAGTCAACTTGTGGAACTCCTTACCTGAGGAGGTTGTGAAGGCTAGGACTATAACAGTGTTTAAAAGGGAACTGGATAAATTCATGGTGGCTAAGTCCATAAATGGCTATTAGCCAGGAGGGTAAGAATGGTGTCCCTAGCCTCTGTTCGTCAGAGGATGGAGATGGATGGCAGGAGGAAGATCACTTGATCATTGCCTGTTAGGTTCACTCCCTCTGGGGCACCTGGCATTGGCCACTGTCGGTAGACAGATACTGGGCTAGATGGACCTTTGGTCTGACCCGGTACAGCCGTTCTTATGTTCTTATGTTCTTAAGAGCATTAAACATAACTTTTCTCCTGGAGTTACTGGAAATTGTGCATCTTATCTTCTCTGCAGATATTGAAATCTCAAGGATTTTAATTCTAATCCTGCTCTGCTATATGCACAATATATAGCTTTGTTTTATAATTTGACTATTATGTAGCCTTTGTTGCCATGTCCAGAAGTCTTTCATTTTTGGATGCCAAAGAAATTAAACACTCATTCATCAGATTAAGACACGATTTAGTAATAAATGTAATTAAGGTCTGGCTTTAGAAAGTGCCATGCACTGAGTGGTCAAAAATTATCTGGATTATAAAGGATCAAACTAGGTTCATTTATAGGGAAAAGTCTCATGCATGGCTATGCCTGCATTTCTTGGAAGGGGATAATTGGTCCACATGATTGTTTTCTTGTTTGGCAGAAAGGAAGTATATGGACACATAAAGGCAAAGCATATTGTGCCTTCATTCACTTTGCTTAAATTCCTGGGGGGTGAGCTTGAGAGGATTCAGTGACGGAGAAGGGGGGTGAGGAAAGCAGGGAGCAACGGGGGTGTGGGGGAGATGAGCGAGCAGTGGTGGGGCCTTGGGGAAAGAGGCAAGGTGAGAGGAGGTTCCAGCACTCCTGCTGTAGTGTCCAGTTTTCAGACATTGAAAAGTTTTCAATCTTACCCATCAGCCTTCCCCCAATTGTACCCCCCTTCTCCTGGCCAGGTAAGGGGCAAGGTCCTGCGCTGGGGCATGGCCAGGCTCTGTTTGGGCATGGGGGCTGCAGGGCAGCGGGGAGTTGGAGGGAAACCCCAGCAGCAGAGCCGCATGTAAACAGAGCCGCATGTGGAACAGGCTGGAAATGCCGGATGATACAGCTGGGTGCAGGTCTGGTGGGACTTACAGGGGAGCTGCAGCCACTGGGCAGGGAACCAGTGCAAACCTTTCCCCTTTCCTGCCTGCCCTAGTACAAACTTTTCCTTTAGTCACTGTGTCTGAGTGGTTATTGGCAGCCACCAGGGCAAAGACCTACAAGGCCTAGCTGCTGAAGCAGCTGCATTGCTTGCCTCCAAGGCACGGTACTTCGGACACCCTCCTGGAACCCTAATGGTCTGGGGTGTAGAGTGATCCCAGTAAATCCGGGACAGTCGAGTTGAGGTTGCACAGGTTTGCTTGCACGGGAAGCACTGATTTTGAGAGAAACAGACAAAACAGATGCATGGTGTTAAAGATATAACCCGTTACTTCCGTGACTTTCATCCCTTTGTTACACAGGGACCGTATATGCCATTCCATGTAGCACCATGTTCCATGTAGTTGCTGTAGCCATATTGGTCCCAGGATATTAGAGAGACATGGTGGGTATGGTCATGGGCGGTGGGTATCACAGGCCAGGGGAGGCCAAGCCTCCCCTAACCCAGGCTGTGGCCCTGCCCACACTCTGCTCTGAGGCCCTGCCCTCGCTCCCCCGCTCCCCTGAAGCCAGCGGGGGTTCAGCTCCAGCTAGGGACCTGGAGCTTGGGGTTTGGGCCTGTGCTGGCAGCCAGAGCCTGGTGGCCAGGGGGTCAGGCTGGTGACCTGGAGTAGCTAAGGCTGGCCTGGGAGTGGGACCAGCAGCCCAGGGCATTTCAGGCTGGCCTGAGTGTTGGGCTAACAGCAGCTTGGACTGGCCAGCAGCCCGGTGATTGGGCTGGGGCATGGGCCAGCTGGTCGCCCGATGCTTGGTCTGGCCTGGGGTTCGGGCTGGACAGCGCAGCTGGGGTGGGCAGCCTGGGGCTCCTCCGGTCCTGGGCGGGGCCTTGGGGCTCCAGTAGGCGGGAGTGGGCCAGGGGGCTAGTCTCCCCAAAGGGGGGTTCACCCGCTGCCCATTGGTGACGTATCTTTTATGGGACCAACTTCTTTTGGTGAGAGAAATAAGGTTTCAAGCTACACAAAGCTCTACTTCCGGTCTGGGAAAGGTACTAAGCTAAATACGCGGTGGAACAGATTGTTTAGCGTAAGTATTTAGCATATATTCTAAGGGACCATTCAAGGTGAAGTGGCCCACGAACACCTCTGTAGTCGTAGGATAAAAATGGGGGTTTAGTGGGTTACAGATTGTTGTAATAAGCCATAAATCCAGTGTCTTTATTAACACCATGATTTTTAGGGTCTACCAAAGTTATGAATTTAAGCTCCCAGAATTGTCTTTTGAAAGTGTTGTGTGCAGGTTTCCTTAGAGACCGAGGACTGATAGGTCAGATAGACAGTGATTGCTTTGTGAATAGCATTCACCCACAGGTGATAGGATGTTTTTGTCTTTTTTCATTTTCCTATGTGAGTTCATTTAAGAGCATAATGTTTGTCTGATTTCATCCATACAGTTGTTATCGGGGCAGTGTACCACTGGATGAGGTACACCACATGTTGTGATAGGCATGTGCAGGACTCATGGATCTTGAAAGGTGTGTCGTGGGGGTGTTGATCATAGTAGCCATGGAGATGTGTCTGCAGGTTTTGCCTCTGTTGTTCTGGCAGGGTCTGGTGCTGCTTTGAGTTGGTGTCTCCTGGGCTGTGTGGAGCTTGCGTCTGATGATGAGCTTGGCGAGGTGGGGGGTTATTTGAAGGCTAGAAGAGGGAGTTCAGGAAGTATTTATTTCAGGATTGGATCCCCATTGACTATGGGTTGTAACTGTTTGATGATACCCCATGTGGGCTCCAGCGTGGGGTGGTAGGTGATAACTATGAGTGTGTGGTCCGAGGGGTTTTATTTCTGTATTGAAGCAGGTTCTCTTGAAGTATTTGGATGGCCCATTCCATGATGCAATCTACATATCTGGTGGAGTGTCCTTGTTTGGTGAAGGCAGTTTTGAGTGTGTTAAGGTGTATATCCCGGACAGGATCTCCATTTCCGATTTCGGGGGGGGGGGGACTTCAACCATGATTCCAAGGGCTACATAGGCATCTGAAAACTCTAGGGTGGTTTTTTTTTTCCAGATAATAACTTAGAAATGAGTTGATAGGGTGCTGTATCTAATTCCTATATAAAAAAAGAGGATTTAATAAATATTAGACCCACTCAACTCCAATACTAACATGTTCTCACATCTTATGTCAAGTCACTTAAGGAACACTGGTTAGGTTTAAAATTTTAATGTATATTCTTTGTTACTAACTCTTGAATACAACAATTGAAACAGCCGTAGAAAAATCTAGATGACTTTCTATCACTCTTTTTCCAGTTCACCAAGCTGGGAATAGATCATTTAACTTTGGAAACATCCTACGAGGGCAGGGCCCCATGAGTTTATACTGCACCTGCCTGGGGCTCTAGGGGTGTTACCTCACTGCAAAGAATAGACTAGAAACTAACCTTTGAAACTGACACTTTCAAGTCACTTTCACAGTATTGCCAATCCCAAATGTTCAAAAACCATGAATCAGGGCTCACCAAAAATCATGAGATTGGCTTTAACATCATGAGATTATGTAAAAATAACAGATTTGGGGTTCTTTTTATTTGCCTTCTGCTTTTTGGGTGCACTGGGGTCACATTTTGAAGCTTTCTCCACAGCCACAAGGACTAGAAACTTTATTTTTCTTTAAGAATGAAGGCTGAAATCATCACATCTCCACTTGACTCCAGGAGCTGGGGCTTTAAGGAAAAAAATTATCATGAGAGTCATGACAAAATCACGAGAGTTGGCAACACTGCTTTTACTTCTATTTAAAGGCTAGTTACTTTTCAGGAGGCGCTTAAACACAACACCACAGCGATTGAGTTGCAGTTCTCAGGGGAGAATATTTCAAACAAAAACACCAAGAAAATGCTATATTTTAAACTGAGAAAAAACCCTGAGACTTCTGAGGTATATCAGGGCCACTGCAGGCAGGAAAGGAAAACAAACAGGCACAGGAGCTCTGGGCATCTCTTCCTTGAGAGAGAATGTTGGAAGGTCAAATCTTCTAGTCCTTAATCAACTAAAACTTCTGTTGCCATCAGTGCCTCCATTCAGATATAAACATCACAGAGAACGTATGACAACGTGTGTCATCAATAATTATACACTTCATACTTAGATATCTGAGCCATCTTATCCAGAGTTACACATCTTATATGCATTGGCTCAGGGACTGGATTTTCAGGCATATTCTGAACAGTGTTGAGTACACAGATGGTGCCCAATGAATAATGCAAATCACTACAATAATCATCGACTTTATGGACTCTGTGGATGCAGTTTCTGTTCTTTGTTCTGGAATTGGCCTGAATACAGCTGAAACCCTAAGAATTTGAGGCATAAACACATTTGATACTTATATGACACTTTCTCATTCCTTCCTTTTCTCTAACTCAGAACAAAAAATGACAACAAAAAGATTTTCAGTTAAAATGTAAAATTGCACAGCAGCCGTTGCTTTACAACTCAGCATGGGGCAGAACCTGCCACCTCCTGGGAGTTAAGTGAGCTCCTCTCATCTGACTCTCATTCTCCATCCTGTCTGACCTCTCTGTTGCTTTTCATGCTGTCAACCATGACATCCTTACTGGGACCATTTGTTGGAATCTCAGAGAACTGGCTGCCTTGGTTTTGCTCCCATCGATCAGAGTCCTCTCTTTTTGCAACATGCAGCAGCAGAGAGAGAGGCTGGGCTGCAGGATAGGGAGCTAGCCCTGAAAGACCTGGGTTCTACTCCCCCCCAGACAGACTTCCTGTCTGGCCAATGCTTTAAGGACAGAATTTCAAAGGTTTTTAGGCACCCAAAGATGCAGCTAGATATCTAGTGCGGTTTACAAAGCACCAAACCTTCAAAGTGCATTTGAAAATATAAAGGGAGATATACCAATCTCCTAGAACTGGAAGGGACCTTGAAAAGTCATTGAGTCCAGCCCCCTGCCTTCACTAGCAGGACCAATTTTTGCCGCAGATTCCTAAGTGGCCTCCTCAAGGATTGAGCTCACAACCCTGGGTTTAGCAGGCCAATGCTCAAACCACTGAGCTATCCCTCCCCCCTAATATCATTAGGCACCTAAATACCTTTGAAAATCTGACCTTTAGTCTATGTGTGCCTCAGTGCCCCATCTGTACAATGGAGAGAACAGCACTACTCTACCTCACCGAGTGGCTGTGAGAAGAAATAGGTTAGACATTGTGAGGTGCAGCCCCAGATACTATGGTGATGTGGCTACATAAATACCACAGGTAGAGTGGGAACTTCTCTATACATTGCTAGCCCTTCCCTGGGTTTGACCCCTTCTTTTCACCTATGCCCCCAAATCTCCCCATTTTCTGAATGTAGCCTAGGCTCCTGGAGGGCCCTGAGTTAGCCGGGAGAAGACACCAGCAGGGGAGGCCTGTAGAGAAGGCCCAAACTTCAGGCGAGAGGTACAGGGAGAGCAGGAAGACTGACTCTCAGGGAGAGACTGGGCTCAGCTGAACCTGGGATGATGGCTTTAGGAGTGAGTTCTTTTTGAAAGACTTTTGGCAGTACTCAGTAAATTGGACCACAGAAAGGCGGAATGTTTTGAACGTCTGGACTGTGCAGGCTTTTTAAGGGAGCCTGAGTGAATGGGGAAAGTGAGGCATGCCTCAGCAGAGACACACTTGGCCAGAAGGGGGCATTACAGGGCAGGTGCATCCTTTGACATAAGAGAACGAACTTGGGATCCAGGAGATCTGGGTTCTGTACCCTGCTGCACCAAAGACATGCTGGGTGTCCTTGAGCAAGTCTCTTAGGGCAGGATTTTTAAAGGTATTTAGGTGCCTAAAGATGCAGGTTGGTGTCAAGAGCATCCAGGGATTTCAATGGGAGTTCAGCATTTGAAAACCCCACTTGATGCCAATCTGCATTGCTAGGTACCTAAATATCTTTAAAAATCTGCCCCTTAGCCCCACTGTGTTTCAGTTCCCACATGTAAGGCAAGGACAACAGCACTTCCCTATCTCCCAGGATACATACGTTAAAGACAGCTCGGTGCTTGGGTAGTAGGGTAATGGGTGTCGGATAAGTACCTTAGACTGAGAGTTAGATAGAAAGGTTAGATAGATATCTTGACTTTAGTAAGGCTTTTGATACCATCTTGCATGATCTTCTCATAAACTAGGGAAATACAACGATGGAGCTACTATAAGGTGGGTGCATAACTGATTGGAAAACCATTCCCAGAGAGTAGTTATCAGTGGTTCATAGTCAAGCTGGAAGGGCCTATTGAGTGGGGTCCTGCAGGCATCAGTTCTTGGACTGGTTCTGTTCAGTATCTTTTATCAATGATTTAGATAATGGCACAGAGAGTACACTTATAAAGTCTGTGGACATTACAAAGCTGGGAGGAGTTGCAAGCGGATAGGAGGAAAATTCAAAATGATCTGGACAAACTGGAGAAATGGTCTGAAGTAAATAGGATTAAATTCAATACGGACAAATGCAAAGCACTCCACTTAGGAAGGAACAGTCAGTTGCACACATACAAGATGGGAAATGACTGCCTGGGAAGGAGTACGGGAGAAAGGGATCTGGGGGTCATGGTGGACCACAAGCTAAATGAATCAACAATGTCACACTGCTGCAGGAAAAGCAAACATCGTTCTGGGATGTATTAGCAGGAGTGTTGTGAGGAAGATGCAAGAAGTAATTCTTCCACTTTACTCAGTACTGTTAAGGTGTCAATTGTAATATCATGTCCAGTTCTGGGCACCGTTCTTTGGGAAAGATGTGGACAAATCAGAGAAAGTCCAGAGGAGAGCAACAAAAATGATTAAAGGTCTGGAAAACATGACCTATGAGAGAGGATTGAAAAAACTGGATTTGTTTAGTCTGGAGAAGAGAAGACTGATATGAGACATGATAACTGTTTTCAAGCACATAAAAGGCTGTTACAAGGAGGAGGGAGAAAAATTTTTCTCCTAAACCTCTGAGGATAGGACAAGAACTAATGGGCTTAAATTGCAGCAAGGGAGGTTTAGTTTGGACATTAGGAAAAACTTCCTAACTGTCAGGGTGGTTAAGCGCTGGAATAAATTGCCTAGGGAGGTTGTGGAATCTCTGTCATTGGAGATTTTTAAGAGCAGGTTAGACAAACACCTGTCAGGGATGATCTAGATCATCGGTTCCCAAGATGGGGGGCGCGCCCTCCTGGGGGGCATGAAGAAATTCCAAGGGGGGATGGGGCTGCCCGGCCCTTGAGCTCTCAGCCAGGGAAGCTAGCCCCTGGCCCCTCCCCTCCTGTTCACCCTCCCCCGTAGTTATGCCACCACGTGGACAGCGCGGCTTGCCCCACCCACCTCCCAGGCTTTCCAATAAGCCAGTCCTGCCACTCTGAGCGGCCTAGTAAGGGGGCGGGGAGCGGGAGGAGGGGGGTTTGGATAAGGGGCAGGAGGTCCCGGGGGGAGCAGTCAGGGGACAGGGAACAGGGCGGGTTGATAGAGGGTGGGGTCCCAGGAGGGGGCAGTCAAGGGACAAGGACCGGGGGCCGGGGGTTGGATAGGGAGTGGGGTCCCAGGAGGGGGCGGTCAGGGGACAAGGATCGGGGGGGTTGAATGATGGTAAAGGATAGGTGGGGAGTGTGAGGTTCTCGAAAATTAAAAAGAGAGCGTGATGCCAAAAAGTTTGGGAACCACTGATCTAGATAATACTTAGTCCCTCGAGGTCCCTTCCAGTCCTACAATTCTATAATTCTATAAGGTGTTGAAAGAGTACAGTGAGCCTGCAGTTTCTATCAGGTAGCATGTCACCTTTCCTCCCTGAGGGAGGAATGGATACATTCCATGTGTTGCTATTGTTTTAAAGCTTATCTCTTGTAAATAGTAGTTTATTGCTTGATCATTCTGTGAAAGCTCTCCAGATTGAATGGATAATTGCATCTCGGTTATTTCTTGAATGTGTATTTGGATTAGTGCCCAGAAGAATTTACTCTTTGGATGGTTCCATTGCATATCTGAAAGCAGCTTTTGTATCACATCCTCTCCAGCACAGCTTGCTAATTGCCCTGGTGTGCATGAAGTGTGTAAAATTTTAAATCTGATGAGCATACCAGCAAGGCCTGATCCTCCTCTCCTTGCAGTTAAGGAGTTTAGATGCGCTTCATTTCTTCCACGGCTTCTTTGCACTTTAATCTGGAAAGCACAGTTTTCACTAGTCTAGCAAATAGCCACTATTCTTTGAACGGTCCAGTCCATTTCTTCCAATAACCTTGCCTTGACTGGTTATCAGTTATATCACAAATAATCACACAATTTAGCTTTATTAAGTACAATAGGTCTGTAACATACAAATCAATGGTTTTACCTGATTCCTCATAAAGGAAATGTTCCTTTCCCAGCTGATTCCTCATAAAGGAAATGTTTCTTTCCCAAGTGATGTTCTTGCATGGACCACATTTGTCTTGATTTTTGTGAATGACTTTGTCTAGGAGCTAGCCCTCCTTTTCTTGGTGCTAGAATGTATTGTAGACCTCCAATGCCTTTCGGCCTGCCATGTGTAGTAGCATGAATGATTTCCCATTTCTGGTGTGTCTGTCTGTATTTAATAGGAGACACATGAAAGCCTCATATGGCTGGGCTTCAAATCACTCGATTTATGCAGCATTATCACTAGGTGCTGGGCAATAAATGCGTGTGACAATGATTTTAAGGCATATTGAAAAGAGTTGCTAGGGTGTTGTGTTATCAACAAACAATGCCCATTCTCCAGACCATAAATTTGGAATAATTTAGATTGGAACCATAGAGATTACTAGCCTCTGCCAACTTCATTCATTCTTTGATGTTGTAGTGCCATACTTTCCTTGTAAAATGCAAACAAATAGAGACTTTGGTTTGTTTACACAAAACATTAAAAAATAAACTCTTCCACCATAAAACTTACAATAGTTTTTGATGAAAACCCAAACACCCAGCCATAAAACCAGTGCATCTCCCAGGTACACAAACCATTGAAATATTCCAGTTCTGTGATCTATTTACAGCCAATGTACATGGATATCCATCAGGGTATGTGTGCTCAGTGCCAGAGGAGAAAGAGGTGAAGCAATCCATGTCCTTTTTTGGTCAGTTCCTTGCTATTCTACTTGCAGGCCCTAGCATGATCTCCAATTCATGACATCTTTCTGTTCACCTTGTTAGCTGTGTATATGCCTGTTCAAGTGTTAGCCCCAGAAACTGATATTCCTGTGTATACCTCAGAATTTGACAGTACTGCAGTCAGCCATTTTGTATGTTCAGCCACTGCCGGCTGCAAACCAAACATCACATCGCTAGGAATAATCTTAGACCTTTCTGAGGCAAGGTCAGACAGCTGCATCCTTGCAGTTTGTTAATCAGAATGGGAGGATGGGACAGAAAGTTATGGAAGAGAGTGAGTGAATAGCGACCTTGATTTCAGGTGTCTCTGACCTATTATGGCTAGAAATGCTCAAAATGTTTTAACATAATGAATAGTTTATTGAAATTAAAAGAATTAGTGACCTACTAAAGGTTATTACGTTGACCCATTACGAGTCACTACAGGTTATGTGTTTTGTTAAAGTTAGTTATAAAAAATTAGGTAAAAGTAAATACCTCAGAGAAGTCTGAGGAAGCTTTTCTTCCGGCATGGAGCTGACATCTAAACTCCTCATCAGCCGGACAGAAAGAGGGCCCTGGAAGTCCGGCTGGTAATTGCTCAAAGCCATCTCAGATTGTGAGTAACTATCTCTGGGATGTCCTAAACCTATTTCTTATGTCTGTGTGTGCTTAATATCTAATAAATTGTAGATTTAAATAAAAGCATGCTTACATGTATTAATAATTTATCAGACAGACTTGCTGTTTTCCCATTGATTTATTCCTGACACCACCTGGAATAAAACAGTTAAGTACCACTATTTTGGGTTCTAAAAATTCCAGGTAACATCAGAACTAATCAGGAGAGCTAGTTGGGGAATATTTTTGCTGTTTGCCAGAAGCTGGGAATGGGCGATGGGATGGATCACTTGATGGTTACCTATCCTGTTCATTCCCTCTGAAGCACCTGGCATTGGCCAGTGTCGGAAGACAGGATACTGGGCTAGATGGACCTTTGGTCTGACCCAGTATAGCCATTCTTATTTTGACAAATAGTTTTTTTGTTGAAAAATGCTGATTTCTTGAAACGTAAACTGTTGGCAAAACAGGATTGGTTTCCCTGACTCTCCTGACAATTTTTTTTTTTGAATATTAAATTGTCAACATTTAGTTTTGACATTTTCTAAGTGAAAAAATCCAGTTTTCTGGTTCTAAATGACTTTTACTTTCAAAATTTAAGTTAAATTAGACTGAACAAATATTAAAAAAAGGAAAAAAGGGTCAAAATCTAAATGAAACATTTTGAAATTATTGAAATTAAATGCTTTGATATGAACCAATTTTTTGTCCTGTTTGTGAACATTTTTCAATATTTCAACTTTTTGGCCTAATTTGAGACGGTAAAAATTTTCCAGCTCTCAAAATTTTAATGGGACAGGAAAACCTTTTCCTGCCCAGCTTAGCTAAACAGTTCATCTGCCACTGCATCATATAAACTTTAAGTTATAGCTTTAAAAATCTGTCTGTCTATTAACAGTAACAGGTCCATCCCAATACCTTATCATTTATGTTATAAAATGGTGGCTGAATGCAATGTATTTTCCTTTTATTACCCAAAGTGCGGTTTAGCTCTGTTGCAGCACTAGCATACAGTAGCATATGTATCCTCTCTGACCACAATTTGTTTTATGTGGTGCAGTATGATAACTGGCCAATAACAATTTTTAGCACCATGCTTCAGTCCAGGGCCCAACATATTTGGGAAGCAGAGGACTGGAAGGTAAGTAAGTCCCTTTCATTACTAAAATTGTTCAGCTATGTTTACACTGACAACACTACGGCTGTGCCTCTGTAGCACTTCTGTGTAGACACTCACTACAGCAATGGTTGGTTCTACTGTCATTTAAGTTAATCCACCTCCCTGGGAGGTGGTAGCTAGGTCAGTCAAAGAACTCTTCCATTGACCTAGCCCTGTCTACACTGGGGGTTTGGTTGGCATAGCTATGGTGCTTAGAGGTGTAGGTTTTTCACACCCCTGACTGACAGCTATGTCAACTTAAATTTTAAGTGGAGACTAGACCAAAGGCTGAGTCATCCTATTGCTTTTGATAAGTTCAAGGATAAGCGCTATATTGTGTTAAGTTAGTGTGAATAACAAAGGTGGACAATGATTTTAGAGGGGTATCATCTTCCAGTTCCAGAAGTATCGTTCTGGCTCCTCCTTGTGGAGGAGGTTGCTGTTTCATATCTTTTTACCTTACTAAGGAAATGCAGGGACCTCCAGCTCATGCTTAGAAGGAGAACACATCTGGCATTTGAGAGTCCAGAGAAAGCTGGGATTGCTGGGAGACACTGCGGTTTTTGTTTGTTTTCCTTTTCATGTGGGTGGAGGAGAACTTGATTGTGCAAACTTATTCTTGGACGAAGGGGGTGTGTCTGTGGAAGGCATGCAAGTGGCTGGATTTAGCTTGCTTTCTACTGCACCATGAAGAGAGAAAATCTACAAGGTGAATGCAATGGAAAAAAAAACAACTAAAAAAGCGTGTGCCCTGTACTGCTGCTCTTTTACTTTCTGTTTGTGTGTGTTTTGTGTAGGGATATTTTAAAAGCATTCAAAAAATAGACACAGTTAATTGCTATAATAAACATTGCAAAGAAAATAAACAAACTCCAAACTCCAACCTAGGATCCAATATCTGTCCTCACTTAACCCTGGATGTGAGGAACGGCACTGACCTCCATCAAAAACAGCTTATTAAGGGCATAGCATGGCCAGATTTAAAAAGACATTGTAACTAGTTCATGCATTTGTAATGTTCTTAACTCTGATTGTCAGGTCTTTAGGGCAAGGGGCTGTCTTTTTGTTCTGTGTTTGTGTATTTGATATTGTAACTAGTCCATGCATTTGTAACTCCATTGTCAGGTCTTTAGGGCAAGGGGCTGTCTTTTTGTTCTGTGTTTGTGTATTTGATACTGTAACTAGTCCATGCATTTGTAACTCCATTGTCAGGTCTTTAGGGCAAGGGGCTGTCTTTTTGTTCTGTGTTTGTGTATTTGATATTGTAACTAGTCCATGCATTTGTAACTCCATTGTCAGGTCTTTAGGGCAAGGGGCTGTCTTTTTGTTCTGTATTTGTGTAGCACATAGCGCAAAGGCGTCCGGGTCCAGGACTGGGACTGCTAGGGGCTAGGTATTCCCATTGCTATAGTACTGAGGTAGCCAAAATATTAAGAACTACATCAGTTGCCTCCCAAATATTAAAAGCTGAATCAGTTAACCTCTGCTTCTCTGTCTCAAATGGAGCTATTTTCTTATAGTTTTCTATGTTATTCCGTTCTGATCAATATAAGAACATAGGCAAGCCCGCATGGAAACTGTGTTGAATGCGGGGGCATGAAGTGGAGATTAAAGAGTTCTGGTGTTTGGAGCATCACCTCTCTCACTCGGGTACAAGCTCCTGTGTTGAAATGCATTTAGAAATATTGCCGTCAGCACACTGACTGACTGGCATGTCTCACATTTAAAACAAATCTCAGCTTTCTTGTAAATGGCACCAAAAGGCAGTTTTGTGCTACGTGGCAGTTTAGGTAGAACTCACGTTAAGTTTCCACCCAAAAACCAAACCAAAACTGACATGTGCCATATACTACTTTCCTTTTACTTTGTAACTTTTTTGTTTACAAACAGTTTGAAAGTTCTCCAAAGAAATATAAAGTTATAATCCAGTTTTGCTGCAATAAACGTTGCAAACAAATAATAAACCCAACTCCACCCTAAATCTGGGATTCATTCAATGCTTTCACTTGACCCTGGATGTAACAGAACAGGGCGTGGTTGAAACCGAGTTAATCAAATGCACTGCATCAGCAGATTTTAAAACATTAGGATTATTCCAGGCATTTCTAATGATCGCATCCCTGGAGCATCTGCACATGTGAAAATATTAAGAGACAGCAGTTATCCTTTACTGGGAAACCAACCCCAGTGACCTCTAGGGTGCAGAATGAGAGCAGCCCCAGAAACTGGGTCAGAACCATACAGATGTTGTTGAGCTCCAGCAGATGGATTGGAGAAAAGGGCATGGATTGTAACGTTCATTGGGAATCCCAGAGAGCAGTGGGACAGTAGAGGTTGTGATGATTAGAGGGAGAGGAGCCAAAGGAGGTGAGAAAGGGAAGGAGAGGGGAAAGTTTGGCTTTCCAAGGAAGAATAAGGTTAGGGCAGGTGTCACCAGAGGCCAGTAGGAGTAAGCACAGAAAACAGAGGTACGAGGAAGCTGTGCGAGAACAGCAGAGATTGGATATGAGCAGCAGAGATTAGAAGAAGAGGGACCTTGTAGAAACAGGGAAGAATAAGGAGAGATGGTGAGGATGGGGAACATGCAAGGAAAAATATTTTTTAAGGTGACGTGTCTGGGACAAAATATAGTTGCCCAATGGCTTTCCCCCCACTTCCATTGCAATGCAATAGGACGGTGTCCATAATAATTCCATCCAAAGCCATGTACTGTGGTCTGAATTCTGTCCTGTTGTGCCCTCCCTGCAATCCCACCGAAATCACCCGGGAAATGTGATTTGGCAGACTATCAGTTTCCTTATTGCCCTATTCTTCCCAAGAAGAATGAGATAAGTTCATACATAATGTGGAGAAAGATGTGAAACAAGCTATTTCATGTCCTCCCTGAAAGTCAATAATGACCTGGGGTGAGGCAAGAATATATGAAGTAGGGTGGATCTAAGATGTCTCTCTCCCATAGCCAAACTCCTAAGTTGACTTGCGTTCAAAAGTCCTACAGAAGGGGCATTTTTGGTGACTACCGTCTTGGCCAATACTGGGGATTGAACCGGAGACTTGCAGAGCTAAAAGCACAACTTGCTACAGCTTAAGCGGAAGTTAAAGCTTTAGGTTGTAACAGCTCCAGTTCCTCTGCAGGTCAGGCACAGAATGGGAGCACAACACTCACTGACTGACCAGAGACATACGTTAAAAGTAGTTTTTTTCAAATGGGCTCAGCATTGTTTTTTGCTCCACTCCCAGTGAAGTCAATGGGAATTTTACCAATAACTTCCAGTTGGAACTGAGTTAGGCTAATGCTGAGTGCTTTTGAAGGTCCCACATGAAAACTGCTACTGAAAGGCTAAGCTGTGGTTCAAGGAGAGCGCGTATACAATTGTAACAGCAAAATTTTATATCTCATGCACACCTGTAGCTCCCCCATGAAGTGCTTGGGGCGCTTTGTATTAATAAAAAGCCAGTACAATAAAACATACACAATACAACATAATGCAGTGCAAGGCCAGTAAAATATGACACACCAGTAAAAAGCCACCCACTGAAACTGGCACCCAAAACAAATAGAGCGAAGGCAATGACTCACAACCTTTGCCAGGAAGGAGTGGCAGCTTCAGCCAGAGTGCTCCAGAAGAGACAAGACGATGGGATGCCACTCTCCATGATGCCCTATGCACTGACAATTGGATGACTAAGGCTAGTGGTTGGAGGTTCTTGGCCTTTGAAAGGGCTGTAGAGAAGGTGCGGTTTATGTATTATGTGCTGGGTAATGGCTCTTTATTAAAGCAACTATTTGCAGAGCTGCTGTAACTGGACTTTAGTGTTCTAGTCATGTGTACACAGACTAACTTCCAAGTGCAATTCCATCCTGCAAGATGTGCTACTCCATCCCAAACGCCTGCCTTTTTCACAAGAGCTTGCTGACTTGCTGTGGCGAGAGGATCCCAGTACATAGCTCACATGGGGGCATAGCCTTTACCTCCATCTCATTACAGTCTCTTAGACCTCAGATTCCTTCAGATATGCTGATCTGTGAATGGGTCTCCCATTCCTTATTTGTGTTACCACTGTTGGTGGAGGAATTGCTGCCACCCTGTGGCTGCCCTCTTTCAACTGAGCAGTTTCCTGTGGTCTTTTGTGTTGTCCGTAAACCCCATGCTGCTGGCTCTTCTACACTAGGCCAGCTGATGACTGAGGCTCATTCTGAGTCATCTTGGTCCTGACCTGTGTCCCAGGTGCCAGCTGTCTGCCAGTATTCTGCAGTTGTCATTGTTTTTTCCTCCACTGATGTTCTGAGTCTGCAACTACCTTGTACGCTGCAGCTTGGACTGCGGCCTTTTGAAGAAATCCCTGCTATAGAACAGGAACAAATCTACACAGACACACCCCTAGAGCCCCGACCAGGGGTATTCTATCTGCTACCAAAGAACCATAAACCTGGAAACCCTGGAACGCTCCATCATCTCAGGCATTGGTGCTCTTACAGTAGGATTATCTGGCTATTTGGACACTCCTCCTACACTACCAGCACTCCTAGCTATCTTCGAGACACCACCGACTTCCTGAGGAAACTACAACGCATTGATGATCTTTCTGAAAACACCATCCTGGCCACCATGGATGTAGAGCTCTTTACACCAATATTCCACATGAGGATGGATTACAAGCTGTCAGGAACAGTATACCTGATGAGGCCACGGCACACCTGGTGGCTGAGCTTTGTGACTTTGTCCTCCCCCACAATCATTTCTGATTTGGGGACAATTTATACCTTCAAGTCAGCGGCACTGCTATTGGTACCTGCATGGCTCCACAGTATGCCAACATTTTTATGGCTGACTTAGAACAACACTTCCTCAGCTCTCGTCCCCTAGCACTCCTCCACTACTTGCGCTACACTGATGACATCTTCATCATATGAACACACGGGAAGGAGGCCCTTGAAGAATTCCACCTGGATTTCAACAATTACCACAGACTTCAAAGAGACTTGAAAGAGAAACTGCAGAGCTACAATTCATTTGTAAATTTAACATAATTAATTTGGGCTTGAATAGGAACTGTGAGTGGCTGGCTCACTACAAAAGCAATTTTCCCTCTCTCGGTAATGACACCACCTCATTAATTAACCACCTCATTAATTATCGGGAGTGAATCACATCCTACCTTGTCAACACTGGTTCTCCACTTCAAAGGTAACTCCCTTGTCTTCATGTGCCAGTGTATTGATGCCTGCATCTGTAATTTTCACTCCACGCATCTGAAGAAATGGGTTTTTTTTAACCCATGAAAGCTTATGCCCAAATAAATCTGTTAGTCTTTAAGATGCCACCACACTCCTCGTTGTTTTTCTGGAAAAGTTGTACAGATTGGGTCTCAGAGATAAGTGGAGGTTAGGGTTGACTCTAGAGTTGGTCAAGCAATGTTTTTCTTGCCCAAAATGTCAATGAAATTGAAAATGGTTTCATTGTCATCAACATTTTTTGTTCACAATGTTGAGGTTTCAATTGAAAACCAGACTACAGAAAATATTTCATAAGTACCTAAACATTTTTGTTTTCAGCCAAAATGGTTTTTTTCCAAGTTTTCTATGAAAATCTGATATTTTTTTTTTTTTAATTTCAAAGAGATGTTTTCCATGAAAAATTCCATTGAACTGAAGAAGAATTTTTGGTTCAAGAACTTTTTGACAGAAGATTTTCATCCATCTCTATTTTTAACATAACAGCTGATAGCTCCCTATCCCCAACTCTTATATGTGCAAACAGGGGCGTGCAGAAGGGGGGCAAGCAGGGCCACACCTCCATATTCATCTAAAAATATGTATTTCTGCTCCGGCAGGGACCCAGCCCCGGCTGCTGCCCTGGTCCCAGCCCCAGCCGCTATTCCAGCCGTGATCGCTGACCACTGTTCACTGCCCCAGACACTGCTCTGGCTCCGGACCCAGCCCTGGCTGCTGACTCAGCCCCGACTTCAGCTCCTGCCCTGGCTGCTGCTTCGGCACCGGACCCAGCCTTGGCTGCTGACTCAGCCCTGGCCACTGCTCTGGCTCTAGCCTGAACCTCGGCCGCTGCGTCGGCCTCAGCCCCAGCCCTGGCTGCTGTTCTGGCCTCAGCCCGGCTGCTGCCCGGGCTCTGGCCCCGGCTGTTTCTCTGGCTCCACCCCCCAGTTTCAGGCTCATCCCCAACCCCTGCCTGCTGCTTCAGCCCCAGCTGTTGACTCAGCCCTGATCCAGGCCCTGGCAGCTACTCTAACGTGCCCTCCAAAAGTGGTCCAGTTTAAATTCCTGTGCACGCTTGTGTCCAAAGATGTTTTAGAACCAGGTTCTCGTGCTCCTTGTTTCTCTAGAGCATTGCACTCTGGAGAGACAGCAAGTCTAAGACATCTAATTACAGCTGCATGTTTAAAGCCAATAGCTGCAACTGCATCCAGCTCCTGGACTGAGTCAGGGACAGAGAGTGCTTGTAAATATCTGAGTGACTGGAGCAAAAAACCAGGCGGTCTCTCTCCACAATGAAAATAATCATAAAAAAGCAGAGAGACACGCTTTACTGTTTGTTTGGTACTAGGAGAGGATCCTACACACACTGATTTTGTTTCCGCTGAGTCATCTCACAGTATATTGCAGCATGAATCAGTTATGGAGACACAAGAATACATAGGCAGCATGGCCTTCATTATGAGATAATTGTCAGAGTAGCCATCTACTATTGGTTATTTTTGTTATATAGCGCTTGTGCAAAAGGGTTTTACAGACAATTAAATGACAGGCTCTCACCCTGGGGAGTTAACAGTCTAAGGACCTGATCTACAAACACTTGCTTTGCCCATATGAATAGTTTTTACTCATGATGAAAGTAGGCCCATTGGTCCCAGTGTCACAGTGGCAGCTGCTGCGGCTGTAGCTAGCAAGGGATGTGGCACATCCCCCATGCCATCTGCAGCCTGCCGATCAGGTGACAGAACCCTCATATCATCAGAGATCCTCTGGAAAAACTCAGCCTGGCTGCTGTGAATCTCAGGTGCTAGGTCTTACATCTGAAAGGGAAGAAATCAATGTGGTTTTACTCCCCCCGTCTATAAAAACAAGCAACATTTTATTTTTACAAGCAGGTAATTCTGGTTGTTTGAAGGGCAATAAAGACACACTGTTTCCACCACCTAATTCTATTTAGATGAGCGCACACATTTCCCATCTTTTAACATATTTCTCTTGCTATGTCCAAGGGAACATAATCTTCTACCTCTGTTTTCTTTCCTTGCAGGAAGAGACCTGTGCTCTTCAACATATTCATCAATGATCTGGAACAGTGAGGTGGCAAAATCTGTAGCTGATGCAAACTTACTCAAGATAGTTAAGGGATCTCATAAAGCTGGGTAACTGGGCGATGAAATGGCAGATGAACTTCAATGTTGATAAGTGCAAAAGTAACACACTGGAAAAAATACTCCCAACTATTCATTCATTCATTCATTCATTCATTCATGCCCGTCACCCCAACCGGGGTATGGGCCGCCAACAACAGATCTCCATAGTCTTCTATCCTGGGCCATTCGCTCTAGCTGGTTCCAGGTATGCTATCAACCTGAAGGTCCTCTTTTCCACTTGCCTTGGGGTTCCACTGCAGTGCCTGTCTGGTGATGTTGGTTGAGTGTATGTCCTATCCAGCCCCACCTTCTCCTTCTAATTTCTTCCTCTGCTGGGAGTTGATGGGTCCTCTCCAAGAGGTGGATGTTACTGATGGTGTCTGGCCAGCGGATCTGGAGAATCCTTCTGAGGCAGCTATTAATGTCTCGCTAATGCCTAGTAGGGTCAGGTTGTTGCTCCTCATCTCTGCTGCACATGCATCTTCGAGTTGAAGACCCTTCTTTTCCAGGCTAAAAGTCTCTGTTAACTCTATTGTTGGCGTTTCTGTAGCAAGCTGATTTTTCCTCCTTTACCCTGACTTGGGACAGGCAGATGGCCCCAAAGGACCTCTCTGGTGGAGTTACTCCCAACTATACATACAAAATAATGGGGTCTAAATTAGCTGTTACCACTCAAAAAAAGACCTTGGAGTCATCGTGGATAATTCTCTGAAAATATCCACTCTATGTGCTGTGGCAGTCAAAAAAGCAAACAGAATGTTAGGAACTATTAGATAATAGAAAATCTATGATATACCCACATCTTGAATATTGTGAGCAGTTTTGGTCACCCCGTCTCAAAAAATATATATATTAAAATGGGAAAAGGTGCAGAGAAGAGCAACAAAAATGATGAGGGCTATGGAACAACTTCCAGATGAGGCAAAATTAAAAAGCCAGGGACTGTCCAGCATAGAAAAGAGGTGACTTAGGGGGGGATGTGATAGAGGTCCTTAAAATCATGAGTGGTGCGGAGAAAGTGGAAAAGGAAGTGTTATTTACCCCTTCACATAACACAAGAACAAGGGATCTTCTGATGAAGTTAATAGGGAGTAGGTTTAAAACAAACAAAATGAAGTATTTCTTCAGTCAACTCACAGTTAGGGTGATTTTATAGGCACAGTCCGGATTTTTGGGTCTTTTTCTTATCTAGGCTCCTATTACCCCCCCACCCCATCCCAATTTTTCACACTTGCTGTCTGGTCACCCTACTCACAGTCAACCTGTGGAATTCATTGCCAAGGGATGTTGTGAAGGCCAAAAGTATACCTGGGTTCAAAAAAGAACTAGATAAGTTCATGGAGGATAGGTCCATCAATGGCTATTATCCAAGATGGTCACCCCATGCTCCAAGTGCCCCTAAACCTCAACCTGCCAGAAGCATCTGGCACTGTCCACTGTCAGAAGACAGGATACCAGGCTAAATAGACCATTTGTCTGACCCAATATGGCCGTTCTTAGTTCCTCAAAGAACCCAAGTCCTGAGTCACAACAGGAAACAAGATAGGAGCCATTATTTTTTTAGGAAACTACATGGATCATATTGTTTTTATTTTTTCCTTTAGCACTTAGCGGGCCCAACCATGCTCCAGGCTCCATTGTGTTAGGTATTCTACAATCCCTGCCCAGAACTGTTTACAATCGAAACTGACAAGACAGGCAAATGTCAGGAGAAAGGAAGCATTATTATTTGCATTTTACAGATGAGAAATTGAATCAAAGAGAGATTTGTCCAAAGTCATGCAGGAATTCTGTGGCAGGGCCAGGAATTGAATCTGAATCTCCTGAGGATCAGTCCAGAGTCTTAGCCACAAGAACATCCTTCAATTCTCTCTCTCATCTGTGGATTAGTCCTTGGGCTTTAGATGTGGATGCCTATTAATTATTAGGTTGTTATATGCCAAGCTCTGTGCTTTTTTGCAAGTGAAGTTCCTATTTTCTTGGGAAATTTAAAGGTATCTGATTTTCCATACCTTTTATATAGAAGTACCTAATTGTTTTGTTCTATAAATATGATTCTCCACTGTCTTGTACCTTACGTGGCCATTCACGTCTGGGCACCACAGATGTCAGATGCCACCAGATCAGACTGGGGGAGGTTTTACATTCTGCACAAGAGTGAGGGTTAACACAATGTGCAAGGCTGTGGGGAATCAGGCCTAGGTGTTAATGTTTTATTCATAGCATTTAATAATTTCCCCATAGCTTCCTACGGGGTATTTTAAGGCCTGGTTTTATTTTACAGGCATCCTAGTGTTTCCCCATTGGGTCTCATTCCAAATAAGTGCATATGGAACGGTAAATCATCTTTATAGAGTAATCGATGCAAGCTTTGCAGAAAGCAGGATTTGGAGAGAGACATCTTAAAGGGCTGCTTGGTAGCCCAAAGGTAAGAAGGAGGTGTCTCTTTTCCTCCTGACTTACCTGTTATTAAAATCAGAAGGAATCTGTTTTTAGAAGATCATTAAAAGGCGTCATGCAATTCACTTAGAAACCCACACATCCCCTTGGTCTTCTCACTCTGCAGACTTACTGCTGTCTCCAATATTTTGGTATTAACAGTGGCTCCATTTACAAGGCCTTTTTGGAGTGAACTAGTCTTGAATGGCCGTTTTGTTGTAGCAAACCTTTGTTATGGGGCTACCGTACCACAGAAAGCTTGTGTCTGAAAACATGTTTTATAGCAAGTTGAAAATTTCCTTTGGTTCTGAGGCACTGAAACTATGTGCAAAGAAAGTTGGAAAATTCCACTCATAAACTTTGCTTTTCCTTTCCAGAGCAAGTTGCCAAGAGCACACTTTTCTAGCATTATTTTTTCAATTATACTATCAACAAATCTGACCCTGAACCCCAGTGTTCTCATACTTATCTGATTAAACTGAGGTCTGATCTGAGATTAATCTAAATCTAGGAGCTTTTTAGTGGCAAAATGTATTTTTCCCAAGTCTTTGAGTTCCCATTAATTTTCCAATGTCTATATTTTTATTTGGGGCAAAAGATAGGAAAATGCATTTTTTTCACTGAGCATGTTTGGGTTTAAGACCCTAAATTTGCAGACACGCGTGCATGTGCAGACTTTACTCACATGAGTAACCTCATTCAAGTTTGCAGGATCCAGGCCCACAAGTGCAAATAATTGCTCTGATGCTGAAATCACTACTCACTCTATTCTGTATAGATTCTTATACCACGATCATCACTGAGTAATAGGCCACATGACTGACATCCCTCACATGCTATTTGTTCTCTCATCCTTTCTCCAGGGGGAGAAGTATGTGCAGGGGAGTATTTTGGTTTGGAATTTCATTTTTTTAGTGTATATACACGCAGGTGTCTCCATGTTTGTTGAGAAGGCCAGGGCAAAGAAATGCACCTTGCATTTGGAGTGGAAAGTGGTGAGGTTTTCATGGACCCCAGCTCCTGGGAAAGCTCTATCTCTTGCACAGATGAGTTTTACCAGTATGCTCGGAAGTTCCATTATGGTTTAGGAGCAGAGTGGTTGAACACAATCTTTATCCCAGAGTTTTAGGTGATCTTTTAGCCCCAGGTCATGGAGTACCTTGAAGAAAAGGCCTGAACTTAGACTGGGCTCTCGTGTTCGTAATCGTTTTGTCATAGACATCTTTAATGTATCAAGGTGCCATTTAGGGACCCAAAGTAAACATGAGATCAGGCTCTCCTCATGGTATTTCAGTTCCTGGCTGGTGTAAATATTGTGAACAGACCACATGGATCTCATGCTATTTTGGCTCCATCAGTGACTCCCTGTGGAATTAAAAATGCCCCCAAAAAACCATAACCACAAACAAATATAACCAAGATATTTGGGTTAACTGACTACTGCTGTGATTGGCTTGAGTGAGATAGCAGTCTAAGTCCCATTTTCAAAAGTGATTTTAGGCATTTAGGAATTTAAAGGCTGGATTTTTAAAGGTATTTAGGTTCCTAAAGGTGAAGATAGATGCTTGATTTCAACAGGTGTTAAGCACCTAGGCGCTTTTGAAAATTCCACTAGCATCTATCTGCATTTTAGGCTCCTAAATACCTTTAAAATCTAGTCCTAAGTCTCTTTGAAAATAAATGAGGACTTAGGTTCTGAAGTCAGTTAGGCACTTTTGAAATTTTTACCCTATGTTCTTTTTTACATAAATCCTCAAGCCAAGCTAAAGTATTTATAATAAAAGGAGGATTTTATAAACCAAAACCATACATTCTGGAACCCTTCTGAAAATATGTGAGAGGCACATTCATGTTTAATGCTTTCTTAGCCATGCTACTTTTTGTGATAGCTAACTCTGAGTTCAAGAAACGTAGACGTTGTGTAACTATCATGTTTCACCTTAGAAATGGCTGTGTTTTAGTGGTCCCTGGATATAAATTGAATATCAGTTTATTAAGGATTTTTTTAAAATGCATTGGCATCAAAGACACTATATAATTATAGGACTGGAAGGGACCTTCAGAGATCATCTAGTCCAGTCCCCTGCACTCAAGGCAGAACTAAGTATTATCTAGACCATCCCTGACAGGTGTTTGTCTAACCTGCTCTTAAAAATCTCCAATGACAGTGATTCCACCTAGGCAATTTGTTCCAGTGCTTAACTACCCTGACAGTTAGGAAGTTTTTCCTAATGTCCAATCTAAACTGCCCTTGCTGCAATTTAAGCCCATTGCTTCTTGTCCTATCCTAAGAGGTTAAGGAGAACAATTTTTTCCTTTAATCCTTGTAACAACCTTTTATGTACTTGAACA
This sequence comes from Mauremys reevesii, assembly GCF_016161935.1. Classification (NCBI taxonomy): domain Eukaryota; kingdom Metazoa; phylum Chordata; order Testudines; family Geoemydidae; genus Mauremys; species Mauremys reevesii. The sequence goes on along the minus strand of NC_052628.1, from coordinate 11,838,653 downwards.
CTATTATGTCCCTTCTCAATCTTCTCTTCTCCAGACTAAACAAACCCAATTTTTTCAATCTTCTCTCACAGGACATGTTTTCTAGACCTTTAATCATTTTTGTTTCTCTCCTCTGGACTTTCTCCAGTTTGTCCACATCTTTCCTGAAATGTGGTGTTCAGAACTGGACACAATACTCCAATTGAGGCCTACTCAGCGCAGAATAGAGTGAAAGAATTACTTCTCATGTCTTGCTTACCACACTGCTGTTAAAATATCCCAGAATGATATTTGGTTTTTTTGTAAAAGCATTACACTGTTGACTCATATCTAGCTTGTGGTCCACTATGACCCCCAGATCCCTTTCTGCAGTACTCCTTCCTAGGCAGTCATTTCCCATTTTGTATGTGTGCAACTGATTGTTCCTTCCTAAGTGGAATGCTTTGCATTTGTCCTTTTTGAATTTCATCCTGTTTACTTCAGACCCCAGTTTGTCCAGATCATTTTGAATTTTCATCCTATCCCCCAAAGCACTTGCAACCCCTCCCAGCTTGGTAACGTCTGCAGACTTTATAAGTGTACTCTCTGTGCTATTATCTAAATCATTGATAAAGATACTGAACAGAACCAGACCGAGAACTGATCCCTGTGGGACCCTGCTCGATATGCCCTTCCAGCTTGACTGTGAACCTCTGATAATTCCTCTCTGGGAACAGTTTTCCAACCAGTTATGCACCCACCTTATAGTAGCTCCATCTAGGTTGTATTTCCCTAGTTTATTTATGAGAAGGTCATCTGAGACAGTATCAAAAGCCTTACTAAAGTCAAGATATACCACATCTACCACTCTCCCCACATCCATGAGGCTAATTATCTTGCCAGAGAAAGCTATTAGGTGAGTTACCATTATTACTGTCTACTTCATAGGTGTGTGCCAGGCTTAGTTGAACAATAATTCAAAGGTAGTCTGAGATCTTTGTATGAAAATCACTCTAGAAGTCCATGTTATGGATCTGATCCTGAAGCTCTCACTCAGGAGAGTTGTGTGTTTCATCAGGCCACCTCACCGACTTTCAGGGGTAGTAAGTTGATAGGCATTTTATAAGTAGCTAAATCAGATCAAATTAGATGGATTATCTTAGGTAGATAGATACAGTGACCATAGGTCCCATCCACAATTGTAGAAGATGGGCCTTGGATTGCTCCTCAGGGCAGAGAGTGGGACCATGTCTTCCTGTCTGTTTCTAGAGCTGTTTTTATTGCACAGTAGAGCACCGATCCCGATGGTGGCTTTCCGTGCCTATGCCTTCCTCCTCCCCTTCCCTCACTCCATGTAGGAAGTAGCATCTGGAAGGAGACTTTACATCAGTACTTACTTAGCTCAAGCTTGGACTCTGGATTCCACCTTCCCTTCCCCCTTTGCTATATTATCATTGGTTGCTGGCCCCCTTCATCCCACCCCTCTCCTACCTCCACATCCCATCAGCTGCCCAGCCTTGTTCTCCTGCCCATGTACCTCTCTCATATCAGTTTCTCTCTCCCTTTATCCACCCCCTCTCTTCCCAGCTCCCCAAACCACAGAGCTTAATAAATATGTCTGAAACCACCAAGATTTTAAAGAATTATGCCTCGTGCCTAACTCCCCTCGGCACTGTGCTTGCTTGTCGTATCCTCTTCTGTCACCCCAACCTAGGGGGTGTCTTTCCAGATTGCAATCTCTTAGGGGCAGGGACCATGCCTTCCTATGTGTTTGTACAGCACCCAGCACTGTGAGGCCTCAACCCTGACATGGCAGCAAAGAATCCTGTGGCACCTTATAGACTAACAGATGTTTTGCAGCATGAGCTAAATTTCCAGGCAGGTGTGTGTATATATAAAAGCAAGAAGCAGGCTAGAGATAACGAGGTTAGATCAATCAGGGAGGATGGGGCCCTGTTCCAGCAGCTGCAGTCTTTGTTTAGTCCTAAACTGATGGTGTTAAACTTAATGAAAAATGAATGGAGCTCAGCAGTTTCTCTCTCTGTCTCTAAAGTTTTTTTTTTGGAGGATGGCCACACCTAAAAATCTGCTATTGTGTGGCCAGGAGGTTGAAGTGTTCTCCTACAGGTTTCCATTCCTAATGTCTGATTTGTGTCCATTTATCCTTTGGGCGTGCAGGTGAATGAACCGGTGATGGTGTGGCTGATCTGGTTAGGTCCTGTGATGAGTTGCTGGTGAGAATATGCTTCAGGTTGGCAGGTTGTCTGATCATTGTCCAGGATGGGTTGTAGATCCCTGATGATGATGGGAGAGGTTTGAGCTGGGGGACTGATGTGATGGCAGTGGAGTCCTGTTGGTTTCTTTCTTGGGCTTGTCTTGCAGTAGGAGGCTTCTGGGTACACATCTGGCTCTGTTGATCTGTTTCCTTATTTCCTCATGTGGGTACTGTAGTCTTGAGAATGCTTGGTGGAGATTTTCTAAGTGTTGGTCTCTGTCTGAGACAATGGATCTTGTGGTGTGCCCAGGATGGAAGCTGGAGGCATGAAGGTAGGCAAAGTGGACCTCAGATAGGTCCAGGCTGAGGTTGATGGAGGGGTGGAAGCTGTTGAAACCCTGACATGGGCTACCATGCATGGTCGTGCTCTCGCACTCTCTAAAATAACAATATCTCAGTACCACAAAAGCAAATTCCATGTTGTCATGAGTCAGGAGTCTCATTCCAGCCCAACTGTCGTCTCTCTACAGTATTCCTACCCCTTATTTCCCCATGTGTGTATCTTCTACTTTTCCCCACTTCTGCTCTTCGCTCATACACTCATAGGTTTTTTTTTAAGGCCAGAAGGGACCATTCTGGTCATCTGGTCTGACCTCCTGAATAACATGGGCCATAAAACTTCCTGTTTGAACTAGAGCAGATCTTTTAGAAAAAACATCCCATCTTGATTTTAAAATGTCCATTAATGGAGTTCATGCTAACCTATTTCAGTCACAGCCCTGTGTCCAGCCAGCAATTCCATGTGCCTTAAACGATGTCCCAATTGGGAGCCTCTGGCTGGAGCCTGCACGTCGTTTGTTTACCCAACTTTATTGCAAGAAGTAATGTGAAACAGCATTGGCTGCCAATTCCCATGAACTTTCCTCTGCAGCCATTCCCAGGAATGAACTGGGCCATCAGTTCTTCGGTAACAGGCTTGAACTTCCCGGCAAGACTCAAACTCTGCAATAGGTTAAATCAGAGGGGAGTGTGTGGGAGGAAGAAGAGGGCACATGGGGTGGGGGGTGCCCTCCCCCCGCAAGTTGCTGCTTGGCTTGTACCGATCATGCTTGCACGGACTGAGTGTGCTCAGTAATGTCTGCTGAAGCCGCTGCCCTCACTTTGCCAACCCCCTCCACCCACTGTTGGCAGGTACATGTTGTCTCTGGGTGAAATCAAAAGCCCTGATACAAACAGCCACAAGGTCTGGGGAAATTGCGATCTGGATTGAAAGTCAGTGGCTTGGGCCTATCTCTAACAAATGCAGGATGTGCGCTTTAGCGCCCAAATCCTCGAGAGAGCACAGACCCCAAGCTAAGAGGAGGGGATGGCGGGACTTAAGCCATGTTTATGTTGCATTGATTCCCACACACCTGCCTTCTTACAGAGGTTTTGAACGTGGGATTCCCGAGGATAGCCTCTTGGTTTAAAAGGTCTGGTGTCCAGGTCCTGTGAACTCATGCTCCCTCTGGATTAAATCCATCCACTGATGGGGAGTGTGTAGAACAATCCCGTTTATGCTGCAGAGCCTCCATGGTACTTATGCACTGGGTGGGTCTCCCTGGCTGAGTAGCCATGGAGGCAGTCCTCCATATTCCTTGCCTGCCTGGCAGGGGCGTGGGCAGGCTACACCCTGACTTTGACAAGTTAGGACAGAGAGGACTAGTGAAGACGCGTGTGTGGGAGGGAATATCACAATTGGAGCCTTCCTAATTCCAGGAACTGCCGATAACAGGAACAGCTATCCTGAGAGCTGCACTGCCAAAGGAGTGTGTGTGTTGTGTTGTGTGTGCGTGCATGTTTCATCACCTCAGTGTCTGATTCCTTGAGCTCTTTGTGGGAGTTGAGTGTTCCTCTCTTTTATAGCAGTGCTGCTAAGGCATGTCTATGCCCTGTGCGTATCAGACTCCCTTTGATTTTACTGGGAGCTTTGCACCAGGAGGAGCTGCAGGATCAAGCCCACAAGGGCTGGGTAATAAACCTAGGGCAGTGTCTGGACTGCAGGGTGAGAGCCCTGTTGAGCTTGTGCAAGGGAACTGGGTTGCAGACCTACCAGTACTGCAGGCTTCCTCTGTAGGCTCATGTAGATCTGTGGGGAAGCCCATCCAGCTATGAGGAAATTGCTGCCCTCCCCCAGAATCCTGCTGTGGAGTGGCTACAATACAGAAGGGTCAGCTCTGTCCCCCAGAGCCCTGACTGGTGAGGGCACGGGCAGACAGGGGAGCTGGGCCTCGAGAAGATGGTGGAAACACCACCCACTGACTTCTTGCTGCCCATCAGAGGGGAGAAATCTCTCTCCAAAACAAGGACAGGGCACTGGCTGCAGGGCATTGGATTGGCTCTGGGTAAATTGGCTGGATCAGGGAGCAGGCTAGCGAATGAACACAGATGCTAAGGTCTGAGCATATGGGGTGGTTGTTTGCTGTTGTCTTGGGGGGAGCAGTCCCAAACACAGCCTGAACCTGCGGGGAGGGGATTGACCAAGAGAACAGACCGGGGGCAAGGCTGCAGCTGGAGTCCAGGAGTCCTGACCAACAGGTGACCATGGGGGTGGAAGCCAGTCACTGCAGCCTGGACCAGGCCTCGGCGCTCTGCGCTCTTGCCTCAGGCAAGTGCCACCCACACCGCTTGCACATGCCATTTTATCGCGTGAGAGAGTTTTGGCTGGGGCTGGTCTCATGATAATATGAGACGTGTCAGTCCACTAGTGACTCTGGGCCCTATGATTGGTTGCCCTCCTGGGGCAGAGTAACCAATCAGAGCTGCAGAAGGAAGGGCTCGCTCCCCATAGCAATTTGAAGTCAAACTCAGAGGGCAGAGCAGGAATCGCCCAGCAGCTCTGGGCAGTTCTGCTCCACCCCCATCCTTTGAGCAACAGGGACAGGATGGTTCCTCTGCTCCTGCCCCTCCTCCCCTCACTGCAACACCCACCCGGGAAGGGGAGTAAATAGCCCCTGGAGCTGCCCCACCCTGGAAGGGGGGAGAGGTGTGACGGGATCCCCTGGGGGGCAGCCTGGGACACTCAGACCACTGTGCCCCTTATCGCTCCAGCCTGGGCTGTCTCTCACAATGCTTTGCTAGTGACAAGCAGCAAACCCCTCCAGGCCTTGTGATCACTCAACCACCAGCTTGTGGAGCTCCACACCCAGCTAGATTGCACGAATGCTCCAAGAACCATTTATGAATCAAAGAGAAAGGCACCAGCCAAATCCCCCTAGCTCCCAGCCTTGTACCCCAGGAATGTACTGTCTTGCACTGCTCAAGATGAGCAGCGCAAATTTATTAATAGGTTCACCACTTCATCAATGGAAAGTGGCTATACACCAGCCTTTGCAGACCTGAGCAGATTTACCACACACTTCAGGCAAACTCACTGGTAAAGAAGTTTATTGACTACAAAAGATAGATCTTAAGTGATTATAAGTGCTAGGCAAAACATCAGAGTTAGTTGCCAAAAGAAAAGAAAATAGAAGAACGCAGTCTAAACTCTCAACCTATTAGACTAGTATCAGAGGGGTAGCCGTGTTAGTCTGGTTCTGTAGAAGCAGCAAAGAGTCCTGTGGCACCTTATAGACTAACAGACGTTTTGCAGCATGAGCTTTCGTGGGTGAATACCCACTTCTTCGGATGCAAGCAGTGGAAATTTCCAGGGGCAGGTGTGTATATATAAGCAAGCAAGAAGCAAGCTAGAGATAACGAGGTTAGATCAATCAGGGAGGATGGGGCCCTGTTCCAGCAGCTGAGGTGTGAAAACCAAGGGAGGAGAAACTGGTTCTGTAATTGGCAAGCCATTCACAGTCTTTGTTTAGTCCTAAGCTGATGGTGTTAAATTTGCAGATGAACTGGAGCTCAGCAGTTTCTCTTTGGAGTCTGGTCCTAAAGTTTTTTTGCTGTAAGATGGCCACCTTAAAATCTGCTATTGTGTGGCCAGGGAGGTTGAAGTGTTCTCCTACAGGTTTTTGTATATTGCCATTCCTAATGTCTGATTTGTGTCCATTTATCCTTTTCCTTAGAGACTGTCCAGTTTGGCCGATGTACATAGCAGAGGGGCATTGCTGGCATATGATGGCATATATTACATTGGTGGACGTGCAGGTGAATGAACCGGTGATGGTGTGGCTGATCTGGTTAGGTCCTGTGATGATGTTGCTGGTGTAGATATGTGGGCAGAGTTGGCATCGAGGTTTGTTGCATGGGTTGGTTCCTGAGCTAGAGTTACTATGGTGCGGTGTGCAGTTGTTGGTGAGAATCTGCTTCAGGTTGGCAGGTTGTCTGTGGGCGAGGACTGGCCTGCCACCCAAGGCCTGTGAAAGTGTGGGATCATTGTCCAAGATGGGTTGTAGATCCCTGATGATGCGTTGGAGGGGTTTGAGCTGGGGACTGTATGTGATGGCCAGTGGAGTCCTGTTGGTTTCTTTCTTGGGTTTGTCTTGCAGTAGGAGGTTTCTGGGTACACATCTGGCTCTGTTGATCTGTTTCCTTATTTCCTCGTGTGGGTACTGTAGTCTTGAGAATGCTTGGTGGAGATTTTCTAGGTGTTGGTCTCTGTCTGTGGGGTTAGAGCAGATACGGTTGTACCTCAGTGCTTGGCTGTAGACAATGGATCTTGTGGTGTGCCCGGGATGGAAGCTGGAGGCATGAAGGTAGGCATAGCGGTTGGTAGGTTTTCGGTATAGGGTGGTGTTAATGTGACCACCACTTATTTGCACCGTGGTGTCTAGGAAGTGGACCTCCCGTGTAGATAGGTCCAGGCTGAGGTTGATGGAGGGGTGGAAGCTGTTGAAATCATGGTGGAATTTTTCCAGAGTCTCCTTCCCATGGGTCCAGATGATGAAGATGTCATCAATGTAGCGTAGGTAGAGAAGGGGCGTGAGTGGACGGGAGCTGAGGAAGCGTTGTTCCAGGTTGGCCATAAAAATATTGGCATATTGTGGGGCCATGCGGGTGCCCATAGCGGTGCCACTGATCTGGATATATATATTGTCATTAAATTTGAAATAGTTGTGTGAGAGGATAAAGGCACAGAGCTCAGCAACCAGTTGTGCTGTGGCATCATCAGGGATACTGTTCCTGACAGCTTGTATTCCATCAGTGTGTGGGATGTTTGTGTAGAGAGCCTCTACATCCATGGTGGCTAGGATGGTGTTTTCTGGAAGGTCACCAATGCATTGTAGTTTCCTCAGGAAATCAGTGGTGTCACGGAGATAGCTGGGAGTGCTGGTAACATAAGGTCTGAGTAGAGAGTCCCAGGCACCTATTAGACTGGGCAACATCTAGATTAAGCAGTTTTTCTCACCCTACTGGTTACTGCACTTCATAGTACACAGGTTTCACCCTTGAAACCTGGACCAGTCGCCTCTGTTGGAGTCTTCAGAGTGTCCTCGTTGCTTGCAGCATAGGTGGGGGAAGGAGAAAGGCCCAGCATGTGGCCACTGTGTTCTGTTTTATCCCCTCAGTCCCATGTGCTTGGAGAACACAAGTCCAGGCATAACTGGTGGGCATTTCTGAGTCCCCAGGCAAGGTTGAGCAATTCCCCTGGTGTGGCCTTATGCAGGTGAGTCATTGAATTGTAGCTCCTTTGCTGGACAATGGCTGTTCAGCATCCACCCGGGTGTTGGTTACCTCCCTTGTCATTGTTTCTGGAGAGCTAGTATCTGGACACCTCCCAAACTCACAGCGTATTTTAGTGACAACCATACAACACATTCTCATAACTTCATATGCATTGATGATATACATATTTAGATAGAAAAATGACTTTCAGCAGATCATAACCTTTCCCCTGATACCTCACACGGCCTGCTTGATATGCAAGATCAATTACCATGTATATAAATGAGGAATACGGGGGTTACAGAGCACTCCCCCAAGGTATAGAATGTCACACGAAGACCCTGCTGCACCTCCCCCCTGACCTGGGAATGGGGGTGAAGAACCTCAGTAGGAGCAGAGGTGAGGCTGGCGGGGAGGGGAGGGCTGAATGGACGAAGGGCAGCAGGTAAGCTGATCAGAGAGAGCCTGGGTGGAAGCAGAATTATTTACTGGGCAGGAGATGGGCAGATGTGGGGGTGAGAGCTTCTGCAGCAGGAGCTGGAAATGTCTTGACTCAATACATCTGGACACATGGGCACCAGTGACTGGCAGCCAAACCCTTTGGAGCTGGGCAGGGGGAAGTTGAAAATCAAAAGACAGACCGAAAAAAATGCAACTTCAGGTTTTCTTTATTTTTTAACCTAAACTCATGATTTATGGTGTCTGGCTCATGACTTTTGAGAGCTTGAGGTGCCAACATTGCTTCTATGGCCAGTTCCTGGGCAGAAGATGCCCTGTTTGGGGCTGAGAGACTGGGGCTGCTGGTAATATGGACTCCTATGACAATGAGGGTCCAGACATCCCAAAGGGAGGACCCCAGGAATTAACCTGGGACAGGGAGTGTTAAACCCCAGGAATAATCAGTTACATCAACTGATTACATGTGGTGATATTATATTATTAAGGTATCGGGGGTAACTGTGTTAGTCTGTATCCACAAATACAACAAGGAGTCTGGTGGCACTTTAAAGACTAACAGATTTATTTGGGCATAAGCTTTCATGGGTAGAAACCCACTTCTTCAGATGCCTGGAGTGAAAATTACAGATGCAGGCATTATTATACTGACACATGAGGAGAAGGAAGTTACCTCACGAGTGGAGAACCAGTGTTGACAGGGCCAATTCAGTCAGAGTGGATTAGTCCACTCCCAATAATTGATGAGAAGGTGTCAATTCCAGGAAAGGGAAACTTGCTTTTGTAGTGAGCCAGCCACTCCTAGTCCCTATTCAAGCCCAAATTAATGGTGTTAAGTTTGCAAATGAATTTTAGTTCTGCAGTTTCTGTCTCTGAAGCTTTTTTGTTCAAGTATGGCAACTTTTAAATCTGTTATAGAATGTCCAGGGAGACTGAAGTTTCTCTTACAGGATGTGGGCAAACTATGGCCCGTGGGCCACATCTGGCCCATGGGACTGTGCTGCCTGGCCCTTGAGCTCCCGGGCAGCCCTCTGGGCGGCGGGGCTCTGAGCTCCCGCTGAGCACAGCAGCAGCGTGTCTAGCTCCGGCCTGGCGGTGCGGCTGCCAGACATGCTGCTCTGAGCGGCATGGTAAGGGGGCCGGAACCGGGGCTGGGGTTGGATAAGGGGTGGGGGTACGGGCGGGCAGTCAGGGGACAGGTAGCAGGGGGCGGTTGCATGGGGCAGAGGTTCTGCGGGTGAGGGGCAGTCAGGGGATGGGAAACGGGGGGGTTGGATAGGCATGGGGTCCCGCGGGGCCTGTTGGGGATGGGGGTGTGGATAGGGGTCAGGTGACTGGGAACAGGGGGGTTGGATATGGGGTGGGGTCCCGGGGGCGGAGGTCCTGGTAGGGGCGGTCAGGGGACAAGGAGCGGGGGGGTTGGATGGGTTGGAGGTTCTGAGGGGGGCAGTCAGGGGGCGGGAAGTGGGAGGGGGCTGTTTGGGGAGGCACAGCCTTCCCTACGCAGCCCTCCATACAGTTTTGCAACCCCAATGTGGCCCACCCCTGTCCTACTGGCTTCTGTATATTACCATCCCTGATGTCCGATTTGTGTCCATTTCTTCTTTTGTGTAGAGACTGTCCGGTTTGGCCAATGTACATGGCAGAGGGACATTGCTGGCACATGATGGCATATATCACATTGGTGGATGTGCAGGTGAATGAACCCCTGATGGTGTGGCTGATGTGGTTGGGTCCTCTGATAGTGTCACTAGAGTAGATATGGGGACAGAGTAGGCAACGAGGTTTGTTACAAGGTTTGGTTCCTGGTGAGTGTTTCTGTGGTGTGGTGTGTAGTTGCTGGTGAGTATTTGCTTCAGGTTGGGGGGCTGTCTGTAAGCGAGGACTGGCCTGTCACCCAAGGCCTGTGAGAGTGAGGGATCATTTTCCAGGATAGGTTATAGATCATTAATGATGTGCTGGAGAGGTTTTAGCTAGGGGCTGTATATGATGGCCAGTGGTGTTAACAAACCTCGTTGCCTGCTCTGTTCTGATGAAACTGTTCTGGCAGCCTTTGTTTCTGGGGCTTATTCCTGCCTCCCTAAGCATAGGCACGGGAAGTAGGGCTGCAGGGGGTTTATGCAGGGCCACTGGCCCCGTGCCCCACTCCGCAGCCACTGGCTCCGCACATAAAACCTGGGGGTGTTTCCTGTGCCTATGCCCTGCTCCTGGTCCTCTGCCCGCACTCTGCTCCCTCGCCCCTCATTTTAGGTGGGGCTCGGGTCCTGGCTACCGGCTCCACCTCCCCTCCCAGGTCTTTGCTCCCACGGCCGCCCCACTCCCGGCCCTGTGCCCGGGTCTCTGCTTCTGGGGCCTGGGCCGCAGGCCCAGCTTCCCGGCTGTTGGCCCTGTGCCCAGGGCCCTGCGCCCGGCTCCACAGCTGGGCCTCTGCTCTTGGCCCCGCATGTGGGGGCCTGGCTGCCGGAGCCTGCCTGTTCTGATGAAACTGTTCTGGCAGCCTTTGTTTCTGGGGCTTATTCCTGCCTCCCTAAGCATAGGCACGGGAAGTAGGGCTGCAGGGGGTTTATGCAGGGCCACTGGCCCCATGCTCCGCTCCCCAGCCACTGGCTCCGCACATAAAACCTGGGGGTGTTTCCTGTGCCTATGCCCTGCTCCTGGTCCTCCGCCCGCACTCTGCTCCCTCGCCCCTCATTTTAGGTGGGGCTCGGGTCCTGGCTACCGGCTCCACCTCCCCTCCCAGGTCTTTGCTCCCACGGCCCGCCCCACTCCCGGCCCTGTGCCCGGGTCTCTGCTTCTGGGGTCTGGGCCGCAGGCCCAGCTTCCCGGCTGTTGGCCCTGTGCCCAGGGCCCTGCGCCCGGCTCCACAGCTGGGCCTCTGCTCTTGGCCCCGCACGTGGGGTCCTGGCTGCCGGAGCCTGCCTGGGGCTCCGCTCCTGGCCCCATGCCCATCCCCAGCTGTGGCCTTGGCCCCCTTTTCCCTGTCTGAGTCCCTCCCTCCCCGAGGCACAGCCCTGCTCCCAGCCTGTGGGTGGGGGAGGGACAGGGGTAAGGGGGCTGGCTTTTAGCACCCCCACTACTAAATATGTTCCAGTGCCACTGACCCCAAGGGCTGTGGATGGGTCCCAATGGGGTTCAGGCCAAGTCCGAGGCAAGTGGAGTTCTCAGGCATGGGGCATAGGATCTGGGACCCACTTAACCAGCCTGGATTGTTTCTGGGCTTATGGTACTTCCCAAGGGGTAGATTCCTGCCTCAGCAGGCAGAGCAGGCTATTTCCTCTTACATGCATGCAAAGGGCTGGAGTGCTACCAAAACACTAATCTCTGTATTCTCAGAGCCTGCTGTGTTCCTTGCTGGCTCTGTGCCACTCACACTCAATAACACCCAGTGCCTTCACCTGCTTCTTGAAATTCAGGTTGTGACGTTCCCCTCTGGTGTTATCTGGACTGTGATGTGCTAGGTCACTCCAATCCTTGACTCTGGGAGCCAGCCTTACCCTGCTCTGCTGTGAAAACCCCCACTCCCCACAGCCTCTGGCATGTAAGTTTCTTCTTGGACTGTGCAACCAAATGACATTAGCCAATATCTCTGGTCCCAGACACGATCCTAGGAACCTCCATCTGGCAGTGTCCAGTTATGCCCACTGGATGCTGCAAGCTTATATGAGTTCATCAATTTAACAGAGAAATTGATATGTACCAGGCTTGTTATCCCAAGGGGAGTCTCAGATGCGCTTCAAACCAAACACACTGCTTCAGGTAGAATAAACAAACACAGTTATTAACTGTAAGGATAGATTTTAAGTGATTGTAAGTCAAAACATAACAAATCAGATTTGGTCATATGAAATAAAAGCAAAACACATTCTAAGCTGATCTTAACACTTTCAGTGCCCTTACAAACTGAGATGCTTCTCACCACAGGCTGGCTGGTTGCCCTTCAGCCTGGCTCTCCCCTTCAATCAGCGCTTTAGTCGCTTGGTGGTGGTGTCTGGAGATGTAGGTGGAAGAGCCTGTCAAATGTCTCTCCCTTTTATCATGTCCTTTCTTCCCTCTTGGCTTTGCCCCCTGTCAGAGTCAGGTGAGCATTACCTCATCCTAGTCCCTGACTGACCAAAGGAAGGGGGCTGATTCACTTGAGAGTCTAACAGATCCTTTTGTTGTTGCCTAGGCCAGCATCCTTTGTTCCTGAGAGGCTGGGCTGGGTTTGTCCCATCCATGCCCTGACAAGGTGTGAACTGCCCCTCTGTTAATAATAATTGGAGATATACCTATCTCCTAGACCTGGAAGGGACCCTGAAAGGTCATTGAGTCCAGCCCCCTGCCTTCACTAGCAGGACCAAGTACTGATTTTTGCCCCAGATACCCAAGTGGCCCCCTCAATGATTGAACTCACAACCCTGGGTTTAGCAGGCCAATGCTCAAACTACTGAGCTATCCCTCCCCTGTTCTTGGAGAGGTTTTGCCTGGGCTTGCTTTAAGCCGTGAGGATACATTTTCATCCTCATAACTATATACATGACATTATAACCTATAACATCACTATAAAAACCATGCTCAGTGCATCATGAGCCTTCTGAAGACACCCAACATGACAAACTTTACATTGGATACCACACAATCATTTTACAAGGATGAACATGGGGGTGTTGGGTGTCCCCCTGAGGTACAGAGCATCGCTGTCAGTGGAGTTTCCAGGCATGAGGTGTGGGATTTAGGAACCACTTAACCAGCCTGGGTGGTTCCTGCACTTACAGTATTTCCCCAGGGGTAGATTCCTGCCTCAGCAGGCAGAGCAGGCTATTTCCTCTTACATGCATGCAAAGGGCTGGAGTGCTACCAAAACACTAATCTCTGTATTCTCAGACTCAGCTGTGTTCCTTGCTGGCCCTGTGTCCACTCACGCTCAATGACTGTCAGTGCCTTCACCTGCCTCTTAAGACTGGGGGCGTGGGAAGAAGTGTCCCCCTTCTTCTGAAGGAGGTTGGATGTTTATTGAAGAACCGCCAACTGACAGCAGGAGCGGTGATGTGGTGGGTGACAGAAGCAGTTACTGGTTTGGGGGAGTCACAAATTTCATTGATGTGGGGCTATTGTCTAGGATGGGATGCAGAGATCATTTATGTGGGGCTGGGAGCAGGGTGAGGTCTCAGAGGTAGCTAATCTGACAGTGGTGCAGAATTAAACGGATGTAGGACAAGAGCCAGGGGGGAACATGTGAGACTGAATTAGGGGACACACAATTAATTAATTGGCATCCATGTTTTTTGAGAGAAGATGGGAATACTTTTGTCATCAAGCAGAACTTGATGCAAAACATTCTAATTTTATTCAAATGCCACTTTTTAATGCAGCTGGGGGTTTTTGTGATGTGATATTGACAGCTATGGGGGCTGTGTAAGAAGGAGTAGAACAGAAAACTCTCAGTGTGAACAGCTCCCAATGTCCCTGGAGACATTTCTCACAATTCCAGAATTGCTCATATTTCAGTGTCAAAAAATGAGAATGCAAAAGGCAGCTTGAAAACTCGCACAATTTGTGAACTCCAAGTATAGTTTATTTGGTATAAATGACACAGAGAAATGTAACAACGTAGCTTCAATAATAAGGTAAGTTACTTCTGTAAGTAAGGATGGAGCTGTTTGTTATCCTGGGAAACAGTGACAAAATAGGTTTCAGAGTAGCAGCCGTGTTAGTCTGTATCTGCAAAAAGAACAGGAGTCCTTGTGGCACCTTAGAGACTAACAAATTTATTTCAGCATAAGCTTTCGTGGACTACAGCTCACTTCTTCGGATGCATAGAACGGAACACACAGACACACCATACAACATAAACACTAACCCAGGAACCTATCCTGTCCACCATCATAGGACCTAATCACATCAGCCACACCATCAGGGGCTCGTTCACCTGCACATCTACCAACGTGATATATGCCATCATGTGCCAGCAATGCCCCTCTGCCATGTACATTGGCCAAACCGGACAGTCTCTACGCAAAAGAATAAATGGACACAAATCTGACATCAGGAATCATAACATTCAAAAACCAGTGGGAAAACACTTCAACCTCTCTAACCACTCAGTGACAGACTTGAAGGTGGCAATTTTGCAACAAAAAAACTTCAAAAACAGGCTCCAAAGAGAGACTGTTGAACTCGAATTAATATGCAAATTAGATACAATTAACTTAGGTTTAAACAGAGACTGGGAATGGTTGGGTCATTACACTAATTGAACCTATTTTCCTATGTTACGTTCTCCTCACACCTTCTATGGGTCATCTCAATTATCACTTCAAAAGTTTTTTTTTTCTCCTGCTGATGATAGCTCATCTCAATTGATTAGACTCTTCCTGTTGGTATGCGTGCTTCCACCTTTTCATGTTCTCTGTATGTATAAATATCTCCTGTCTGTGTGTTCCATTCTATGCATCCGAAGAAGTGAGCTGTAGCCCACGAAAGCTTATGCTGAAATCAATTTGTTAGTCTCTAAGGTGCCACAAGTACTCCTGTTCTTTTTAGTGACAAAATAGGTATGTGTAGCTACAACAGTGAATGGCAGGGATTCCTGGATAACATTTCTGTGATAACTTGTCTGAAATTAAAGTCTGTCTAATATATACAGTGTGGAGTAGACTGTTTGTCATAGCGAGACAAATGCCAGTTCTGTATTTTATATATATCGTCTAAGGCACAATTCACTATAAGCAACATATAGGATCTTATGAATGACTTAAGACAACACACTTCGTTTCTTTTTTTTCCCGATTGACTTGCTTCAGTATTGCTGTAATAACCCTGATTCTCAGCTGGTATAAACTGAAATAACTCCATCAAAGTCAATGTAACGAGGCTGATTTCCACCAGCTGAAGATCAGGCCTTTAAAATGTATGCTCCATATAACTCTCTAGATTTTGCAATATCAGTGAAATCCGGTCTTCGCCTTTCCTCTGTGGTTTTTACCTTCTCTGGTGCAGATTGCCTTGACAAGGTAGATTTCAGTTCAAACAGTGATAGCTAACATTTTCCATAGGAATATAGATATACAGAGAAATATAAACATACACATCCTCAGGAGAAAATATGACCCAATCCAATACCCATTGAAGGGACCTGTTGACTTCAAAGAGAATTGGAGTGGACTCTTATGCCCTGATATTAAGGACCTCATCTCAGCCTCCCGGCCGTCAGCTAACTGTGTTCACAGCTGCAGGTGCGAACACGAGAACTTGGGCAGCTAATCATTGAGTTGTGTGGCACCGTTGTAATTTAGATGCAATTAATTGCAGATGTAAATTTGCACAAGCACAAATAGAGTCTGAGTTGTAAAATCAAACCCTAAATATTGCATCAGGCATTGGCTACAATCTCCTAAAAATCTGGAAAGCAGCTGAGTTTTCTGTTGCTTGTCTTCACATAAAACTTACTTCTACAAGCTCTTTTTAGTCTATTTGCTATCTTTACAATCCCTTAAACAATGTGCACCTTTGGAAAAAATGCTGCGACTAAACAGAGAAGGAAAATGCATATATGAAACCCTGAAACCTAGATGTGCAATTTTTTATTTACACCTCAAAATGCTGTGCAGAGCTTCAGCAAGTAAAACATGGCAAACGGTATTATGTCTCAAGTGATTTTTGAAGCATTGTTCATATTTAAATATTCCAGTTTGAAAAATCAATACAAAATTTGCAGGAAAATACTGCCTGGTCACCTTGACTATTTCTCTTTTGGCTCTTGACTTTTACTTGCGTTCACTTTCAAGGCCCTTCACAGCTTATCCCCACCCTACCTCGCCTCTTTCATTCCCTTTCAAGATGCTGAGTCTTGCCGCCAGTCGGCCCAAGGTATCAGCCTTCTTTGCCCACTTGCTACATTTTCAAATACGTTTGTGCTCTCTCCCATGTGGCCCCCTCACACCTGGGAGAAGCTCCTCATAAAAACCCACCAGGTGTGGGTGAGAAGGATACAAGTGCAGAGGGACTTAGTGTGGGGAGATCCAGGTGGGGGAAGGAGAGTTCTCTGTGGGGCAGTCTGGGTGTGGGCGGCTCAGTGGGAGATCTGGATGCACAGAAGCTCATTGAGGGTTCCAGGAGCAGGGGCAGTGGGACTCTGCAGGGGATCCAGGTGAAGGGGGTTGGGGCTCAGCGGGAAGGTCTAGGTGCAGGGGAGGTGCGGCTCACTTGGGTGGGGGTGCAGGTTGTTGGGACTCAGTGGGTCAGTGGGGAGGGTGTCTGGGGGGCTCATCGGGGTGCTACAGATGCAGGGTGAGGGTTCGATGGGCCTGCTTAACAGGGGAGCCCCAGCTGCTGCCAAAGGGATCTGCATGCTGGGCTCCAGCTTCCCCCCAACTCCCACTTCCCCCATCCCCTTCTCTTCCCCATCCCATGCCACTTCCCCACTGCTCCATCTCCTCCCCATCCCACCCCCTTCCTTCCCCACTGCCTCCTTCCCCCTGCCCCCACTTCCCCCATCCCCTTCTCTTCCCCATCCCATACCCCTTCCCCACTGTCCCATCTCCTCCCCATTCCACCCACTTCCTTCCCCACTGCCTCCTTCCCCCTGCCCCCACTTCCCCCATCCCCTTCTCTTCCCCATCCCATGCCCCTTCCCTACTGCTCCATCTCCTCCCCATCCCACCCCTTCCTTCCCCACTGCCTCCTTCCCCTGCTCCAGCTTCCCCATCCCCTTCTCCTCCCCATCCCACCCACTTCCTTCCCCACTGCCTCTTTCCCCTGCCCCACTTCCCCATCCTTCTCTTCCCATCCCATGCCACTTCCCCACTGTCCCATCTCCTCCCCATCCCACCCCTTCCTTCCCCTGCTCCAGCTTCCCCATCCCCTTCTCCTCCCCATCCCACCCCTTCCTTCCCCACTGCCTCCTTCCCCTGCTCCAGCTTCCCCATCTCCTTCTCTTCCCCATCCCATGCCACTTCCCCACCGCTCCATCTCCTCCCAATCCCACCCCTTCCTTCCCCACCGCCTCCTTCCCTGCCCCCACTTCCCCCATCCCCTTCTCTTCCCCATCCCATACCCCTTCCCCACTGTCCCATCTCCTCCCCATTCCACCCACTTCCTTCCCACTGCCTCCTTCCCCTGCCCCACTTCCCCATCCCCTTCTCTTCCCCATCCCATACCCCTTCCCCACTGTCCCATCTCCTCCCCATCCCACCCCTTCCTTCCCACTGCCTCCTTCCCTGCTCCAGCTTCCCCATCCCCTTCTCCTCCCCATCCCACCCACTTCCTTCCCCACTGCCTCTTTCCCCTGCCCCACTTCCCCATCCCCTTCTCCTCCCCATCCCACCCTTCCTTCCCCACTGCCTCCTTCCCCTGCTCCAGCTTCCCCATCTCCTTCTCTTCCCCATCCCATGCCCCTTCCCCACCGCTCCCTCGCCGCCTCATCCCCCCCCCTTCCGTCCCCTGCTCCAGCTTCCCCATCTCCTTCTCTTCCCCATCCCATGCCCCTTCCCCACCGCTCCATCTCCTCCCCATCCCACCCACTTCCTTCCCACTGCCTCTTTCCCCTGCCCCCACTTCCCCATCCCCTTCTCTTCCCCAAACCATGCCCCTTCCCCACAGCTCCATCTCCTCCCCATCCCACCCACGTCCCTCCCCACTGCCTCTTTCCCCCTGCTCCAGCTTCCCCCATCTCCTTCTCTTCCCCATCCCATGCCCCTTCCCCACCACGCAGGGCCGGCTCCAGACCCCAGCGTGCCAAGCGCGCGCTTGGGGCGGCGTCCCGCGGGAGGGTGGCAGGCGGCTGCGGTGGACCTCCTGCAGACGTGCCTGCGGAGGGTCCGCTGGTCCCGCGGCTCCGGTGGAGCATCCGCAGGCATGTCTGTGGGAGGTCCACCGCAGCTGCGGGATCGGCGACCGCCAGAGCGCCCCCCGCGGCGTCCAGCCCTGCTTGGGGCAGCGGAAATCCTAGAGCCACCCCTGCCACCATGCCATCTCCTCCCTTCCTCCTGCCCCCACTTCCTCTATCCCCTTCTCTTCCCCATCCCATGCCCCTTCGCCACTGCTCCATCTCCTCCCCATCCCACCCCCGTTCTTCCCTCCTGCCCCTGCTTCCCCCCTGCTCCCGCTTCCCCCATCCCCTTCTCTTCCCCATCCCATGCCCCTTCCCCACTGCTCCATCTCCTCCCCAGGCTTGGGGGGCAGGGGGTAAACCGCCACCCAGCACGAGCCAGTGGAGCGGAGCGGGTTGGGGCTGGGTCGCTCTACTTCCTGCCACCCGGTGATTGCAGGGTGGGCCCGACCCCGCGCTCACGGGGTGGAGGAAAGTGGAGTAACCCGGCCCCACCCCGCTCCGCTCTGATCCCCTGGCTCCCAGCCTTGGGATTTGTGGGGTAGGGGGTAACTGCCACCCAGCACTCACCGGCAGCATGGCTGGGAGCTGGTGGAGTGGAGCGAGCTGGGGCTGGATCACTCCACTTCCCACCACCCGCTGAGTGCAGGGTGTGCCCGACCCCTGCTGCAGTCCCCCGAGATGCATAGCTCAGGGGAGGGGATGGAGTGGGGGCAGGGCTGGTGCGGAGCAGGGGTGGGAAGAGATGGGGTGGGGGCGGAGCAGGGGCGGAGACAGCTTTCCTGGCTGGCTCAGCTGGCTGAGGGATCGGGCTGGCCGGGGCCCCTTCTGAGTCTGGGCCTGGCCCCATGGCACCACTGGCGCCATCGTAAACCTGGTGCTGCTTCTTCATTGTGAGGTAATACACTCGGTTGGCTTCTGGGTAAGTGACTTTGCTGAGAGGTAACCTGTAGATGGCGGAGATGTTTGTGTTTAGTAACAGAAAGGTGAGTGCAGACAAGCAGAAAGGCCAGGTAAGCGATGGTAATCCGAACTGAAAAGAAGAGAAAATTCATCATTTTAATCATTCTGTGGCCCTTCTTAACTTAATCCTCCAGCCTTAAACATAATTCAAAGCTAGGAGGTCTGCGATGAGCCTTCTCAGTGGAGTCTTTTTTCCCAAGTGGGTAGCTGCCTTTTTCCTCTTTACCAAAGCATAGCCATTTGCTTGTGGGATGATAACAACATTATGGGACCTGTCCCATACGATGAGCACAGGCTTCACCAAGAATGGTGTATGACTAAATCCTTCCCTCTGTCACACCTATGCAACTCCAGTGAGGTCAAGTGTGAAGCAGGGCAGAATGTAGCCAGCAGGCTATAGTTCTGAATGCAGGAGTAAAAGCCAGCCTAGTAAAAACTCTGCCCTGGTTCTTGCACCAACACCTTATGGGCAAGTTGTTGTTGTCATCATGACAAATCCCAAAGGGACCTGGCTTCCTTGCAAATGGAGCACCATCTGGATCAATCTCTGGCTAGGTCCTTAAGATGGTCTACTTGGGCAAGTCACTTAGTCCTATATCCTCAAAGGCATTCAGGTGCCTAACTCTCATTGTGGGAGCTAGGTGCCTCCATACCTTTGATGAGCGGGGCCTTAGTGTCTTCAGCTGTAAAATATGGCGAATGAGCCCTACCTTGAGGGATGATTGGTTCATGTAGCGCCTGCACTTTGAAGATGAAAAGTTCTAAGTTATTTATAATATATTTTAATGAGCAATGCAACTGTCCCAGGTGGCAAAACCTGTTCCCGCTCCGGCGGGATTCCTGCTCAATGGGATGGGATGGCTCTGTATATAGAACCTGTTTACACCACACTGGAGATTAGGAAACTAAATATTAAGGATTTAAATCTGTCTTCAGAAATGCATCTCACTTTCCTATTAGTTGGCCCCGAGCTATTAAAAACTTACCACGGAAAACATATTGGCTACAGTTGCTCCCAGATAGGCACAAAAGAATGCTGTGAAAAGACAGACAGACAATTCCTGGTAAATATGATTACTCACAGCACTGAAGAAATGAGTAAGGACAGCGCTCTTGGGCAAGCCCTGCCACTACACTTTACAGTCGCCTCCTCCTGTGATTCATGAGAGCATAAGGTTTAGTCTCATTCTGAATGCTACTTTTCACAGAGAGTGCGTGCGCCTTCCAACCATGCAACAGGCACAATAGGTCGTGCCTAGCAATAGAAATGAAACAATGGAAAGATCTAATCTACCTGGATTTCAGGAAAGCAGTCCCACATGGGGTATTATTTCTTACATTGGAGAAGAGGGGGATTAATAAGAGAATTGAAAGGTGGGTAAGGAACTGGTTAAATGGGAGACGACAATGGGTCATGAACTATCAGGCTGGAGGGAGGTTACTAGCGGAGTTCCTCAGGGATCAGACTTGCCACCAATCTTATTTAACATGTTAATTAATGACCTTGTCGCAGGGTCTCAACTGACTGCTATGTTTGGGATCGGGAAGGAATTTTTCCCTAGGTCAGAGACACTGGGTTTTTTTCACCTTCCTCTGTAGGGTGGGTCACTTGCTGGTTTGAGTTACCATAAGTAGTGGCTTCTCTGTAACTTGAAGTCTTTCAATTGAGATTTCAGGATTTTAGTAACGTAGCCAGAGGTTATGGGCCTATTACAGGAGTGGACGGGTGAGGTTCATGAGGTGAGCAGGAACTCAGACTAATGATCACGACGGCTCCTTCTGCCCTTAAAGTTTACAAGTCTCAGAGTGTGACTGTGGAAAGAGAATCACTGGAAATGTGTCTGCTGAAATTGCAAGGATGCACCTCGAAGGCTGGTATGAGATGGAAAGCACTGTTTCCCCCTGTATCTCTTCTGTCTTAAGGACACAGCCAGACTATAATGGGAGCCAGTGAAGAAATCAAATCTCATTTATTGAATGAGCAAAGGGTCCATTCTGAGATCTACATGATGCAGATATACTGAAACCTGACCTGGAATTGCTTTATAAAGGCATTTCTGAAAGAACTCTGTGCTAACTCACAATTCCACTCTCCATTTAAATAGGGATAGGAAGTTGTGTAATGTAGTTTCAGGTAGAGATGGATCAGTCTGGTGCTGATTGTCTCCAGAGTTTAGGCATGTCCATATCTGGGGAAATAGTTTGGGTTCATCCCTAGTTTCAGCTATACCAGCATGACATGTTGAAGAGCATTGAATAGATACATTTTATACATCAGAACATCTATTGATAAGTCACAGTCATTAGGTAAACAGCTCTTCCTTTGGCATGGCTGAAGGCAAAGGTATTATTTTTGTTTTGACAGCATAAATTAGAGGGATGGCCCCTAATCAACATCTTTGATGGATAATCTTCAGCCTTGCCTAAGTTCATCTGCAGACCTAGCTGTGAACTTTGTGGCTTCACTCCTCTCTAGTACAAAAGCCTCCTGTATTTTTGTTTTCATAAGGAGTCACCCCAGCAATAGACACCCATCAGGTACATACCACAGGCAATTGCTAGCAGGTGGGTCTGCCATGTCAGAGCATAGAACATGCCCCCGATAGCGATGCATGCCAGGCAACTGTTGTAGCCCCATAAGCCAGCATAGATATTGCTAAAAGGTGCTGCTAGGCTCAGTGCTGTAAAGGAAGTCAGAAAAATGTCACTGCTGGGCTTAGGGGATAAAAGAAGTTAAGAACTGGAATGAATCAGACTTGTAAAGAGTTCAGTTCTGTGCTCAGGGGTATCACTCCCATTGGGCCAAGCTCTGATTTCACTCCCGCTGGTGTAAATTCAGAGTTACTCCACCAAAGCCAGTGGAGTTACTCTGGACTTCCTTGGGGTGACTGAGGACAGAATCCCTGCCTCTATGAACTCACTGGAAGTTGATGAATGAAGGCAGATTTGGATTGTGAGGCCCAGATTCACAAAGGTATTTAGGCACCTAACACCCAGGGGAAGTTAGCCATCTAGGTACCTTTATGAATCTGGGCCTAAATGCTTTCCCAGCCCTACATTTCAGAACCACAGAAATCTCTTGTTCTTTGTGGAGCTGGTCAAAAAGGTCGGTACATTTCTTGATTTTTTTTGTTTTATTTGAACTTTACCACAAAATATATTTAATGTTTTCAATGAAAAATTTCTAAACAAAATATAAAATAAAAGACATTTGAAAAATTGTGTTTCATTATGGTGTGTAAATATCATTTGTGCTCTCTCTCTCTCTCTCTCGCTTGTTTTTTTTTAACTGTTTGTCCATTGATAAAGGGGAGAGGAGAAGTGAAAAAGTGAAAGTAGCTTTCCCCCCTCACTGCAACAAAATGGGTTTTTTTGAAATCATGAAATTTTTCATCACAAACTCAAAACTTCAACCAAAGTGCTTTTTGAAAAAGTTTTCATTTTTGTCAAAAAAGCCATTTTTCCATCAGGAAAACCATTTATAGATTGCAAATGTTTCCACTGGCTTTAATTCTTTTCATTCTAAGTGATCATGTATGACATCTGTAAGAGAGAAATCTGTAATACCTGCCAGCATCCCCACTGCTGATCCAATTGCAGCATGCAAGCAAATGAGAGGAGAAGAAATGCATAAAGCAACCAGGAAGATGCCACCAGTCCAGGGGTTATCACAGCCATACACCTGGCCGACGCCGACTGGAATGGATAGTAACAGCTACAGACATTTTTAAAGGAGAGGTTAGTATACGGTACATAAGAACATAAGAACATAAGAACGGCCGTACTGGGTCAGACCAAAGGTCCATCTAGCCCAGTATCTGTCTACCGACAGTGGCCAATGCCAGGTGCCCCAGAGGGAGTGAACCTAACAGGCAATGACCAAGTGATCTCTCTCCTGCCATCCATCTCCATCCTCTGCCGAACAGAGGCTAGGGACACCATTCTTTACCCATCCTGGCTAATAGCCATTTATGGACTTAGCCACCATGAATTTATCCAGTTCCCTTTTAAACATTGTTATAGTCCTAGCCTTCACAACCTCCTCAGGTAAGGAGTTCCACAAGTTGACCGTGTGCTACGTGAAGAAGAACTTCCTTTTATTTGTTTTAAACCTGCTGCCTATTAATTTCATTTGGTGACCCCTAGTTCTTGTATTATGGGAATAAGTAAATAACTTTTCCTTATCCACTTTCTCAACATCACTCATGATTTTATATACCTCTATCATATCCCCCCCCTTATTCTCCTCTTTTCCAAGCTGAAGAGTTCTAGCCTCTTTAATCTTTCCTCATATGGAACCCTCTCCAAACCCCTAATCATTTTAGTTGCCCTTTTCTGAACCTTTTCTAGTGCTAGAATATCTTTTCTGAGGTGAGGAGACCACATCTGTAGGCAGTATTCGAGATGTGGGCATACCATGGATTTATATAAGGGCAATAATATATTCTCAGTCTTATTCTCTATCCCCTTTTTAATTATTCCTAACACCCTGTTTGCTTTTTTGACCGCCTCTGCACACTGCGTGGACATCTTCAGAGAACTATCCACGATGATGCCAAGATCTTTTTCCTGACTCGTTGTAGCTAAATTAGCCCCCATCATGTTGTATGTATAGTTGGGGTTATTTTTTCCAATGTGCATTACTTTACATTTATCCACATTAAATTTCATTTGCCATTTTGTTGCCCATTTTGTTGCCTGGTATATTGTTTGCAGTGTTGTTGTACCCATGTTGGTCCCAGAATATAAGAGACAAGATGGGTGAGGTAATATATTTTATTGCACCTACTTCTGAGGTGTTAATGCCCACTTCATTTTGAATATTTTCTTGCAACACGTGTTAACTTCTTATGCTTAACAATCAGGTCCACCTTGTATTTCGCTGACACTTGGGGTTTGTCTGCACTGCAGTTAAGTGCCTGTGGCTGGCCCAGATCTGATGACTTGGACTAGGGGTGCTTGGGCTATGGGGCTGTACAGGGGCGGCTCTAGACATTTCGCCACCCCAAGCACGGCGGCACGCCGCGGGGGGCGCTCTGCCGGTCGCCGGTCCCGCGGCTCCGGTGGACCTCCCGCAGGCACCTCCACCGAAGCCGCGGGACCAGCGGACCCTCCACAGGCACGCCTGCGGGAGGTCCACCGGAGCCGCGGGACCAGAGGACTCTCCGCAGGCATGCCGCCCTCCCGGCGATGGGCAGAACACCCCCCTCGGCTTGCCGCCCCAGGCATGCGCTTGGTGTGCTGGGGTCTGGAGCTGCCCCTGGGGCTGTATACTGTGTAGACATTCAGATGGGCTGGAGTCTGTGCTCTGGGACCCCGCAAATCGGGAGGCTCTCAGAGCCCAAATGTCTACACAGCAATTAAACAGCCCCGCAGCCCGAATCAGCAGACTGGGTGCAGCTGAAGGCAGTTAATTGCAGTGTAAACATGTCTGCTAATTACCTTTCCCAGGTCTGAGAAAGAACCCTGTGGTGCTTGAAAGCGTATCCCTTTCACCAACAGAAACTGGTCCAACAATATTATCTCACCCATTTTGTGTCTCAGCTTGTTAAAGAGTTTGTTATTTCATTTTTCTGAGCATACAAACAAAACCCAAATGCATGGGGACTTCCCATAGTAACGACACAGGGATTAGGAGGAGGAAATCCTCACTGTTAGGGCCTTATGCATCCGAGAGTGGCCACACTTCTGCCCCATCCACTTCCTTTAACCCCTGTGATGAGCCATGTAATTTTTAACCATGATGCACAGAGGATAGGATTTTGACTTTATCTGTGCTGGGTCCTCCTTTATGCAGCAGATCTTCACAGAGACATAGATTTTAAGACTGGAAGGGATCATTATATCATCTAGTCTGCTCTCCTCTTTATCACAGACCATAGAATTTCATCCAGTTACTGCTGAATTGAGCACAATCACTTGTGTTTGACTAAAGGCCTCCAGTCTTGATGTGAAGACATCAAGATACGGAGAATCCACCACTTTCCTTAGTAGTTTGTTCCAGTAATTAATCAACCTCATTGCTAAGAATTTATGCCTTATTTTTAAGTGGAGTTTGTCTGGGTTTAACTTCCAGCCATTGATTCCTATTATGCCTTTTTCCACTAGGTTAAAGAGTCCTTTACCGTCTGGTATTTTCTTCCCATGAAGTGACTTATACACCACGATCAAGCCATCTCTTGATTTTCTTTTTTGATCAGCTAAACAGATTGAGCTCCTTAAGTCTCTCATTGGAACTGCTGCTCTCAGTCTTAATGCAACTGCTTCAGTGCATGCTGTGTTGTTGTAGAAAAAGCACCAGAAAGCACCACCCCCGCCAAAAAAAAATTCCATATGAAAGTTTATGGGAGAGTTTAGTCATAGTGAAATCCTGGCAGCAAAGCTGAAACTTAAACAGTGGAGTATTTCAAAGCCAGATCTCAGGCTTTCCCAGTGCTTACTACCAGTCTATGTTCCATGGCTGCCATCACCTGGATCTCTTGGGGATTTTAAATTTTATCTGATAGCATAGGACCTGATCTATTTCCCATTATAGTCCATAGGAGTCTTTCCATTGACCACAATGAGCGTCGGATCAGGCCCATGGTCCCTGGAGTTGAAGAAGGCTGTTTGTTGTTAGTCCCTCCCTTGCCCTTGAATTTCTGCATTCTAGGTCAGCACCTCAACATTCTCTTTGGCCTTTTGTTTCTTCTGCCCGGGAGAGAAATTATCCTAGTGTAACTAGGCCAAAGCTCCTTCAGACCTCCTGTCAAATTCAGGCTCTGTGATTTCATACTTATCAGCCTCCTTTCACTTTGGGACAATGCAATTATTTTGGGAATTCTATTCAGGCCGTGCCAGGGGGCTGACATGCCTGATCGTGACTCTCTGTCACTTACGCATGTGCCTCTTATTGTCCTGCAGGGTTTTTCGCTCTGTGCAAACCTAACCAAGGGATGTGTTAATCAGTAATCCAGAAACAAGCCACATGGACAGTGAGCTTTGGTAGTCACCTGTTCAAAAGCACTGACAGCTTTCACTTTATTTTGCTTTAGTCTGCGGACTTAGATATTGCAAGGCAAAGTCTCCAACCTAACATTTTTTTCCACGACTGATGTGTTCAGATATCGATAACAGAATAAACTGAAATCTGATGCTTTGGCCTCCCCCACCTCCCCAAAAGGCCTCATTTTAATGAGCATCAGTTCCATGGAAATGGCTCTTTCTGTCAGCAGATATAGAACAGGAGTACTTGTGGCGCCTTAGAGACTAACAAATTTATTTCAGCATAAGCTTTCGTGGGCTACAGCTCACTTCTTCGGATGCATAGAATGGAACACACAGACAGGAGATATTTATACATACAGAGAACATGAAAAGGTGGAAGCACGCATACCAACAGGAAGAGTCTAATCAATTGAGATGAGCTATCATCAGCAGGAGAAAAAAATTTTTTGAAGTGATAATTGAGATGACCCATAGAAGGTGTGAGGAGAACTTAACATAGGAAAATAGATTCAATTAGTGTAATGACCCAACCATTCCCAGTCTCTGTTTAAACCTAAGTTAATTGTATCTAATTTGCATATTAATTCGAGTTCAGCAGTCTCTCTTTGGAGTCTGTTTTTGAAGTTTTTTTGTTGCAAAATTGCCACCTTCAAGTCTGTCACTGAATGGTTAGAGAGGTTGAAGTGTTCTCCCACTGGTTTTTGAATGTTATGATTCCTGATGTCAGATTTGTGTCCATTTATTCTTTTGCGTAGAGACTGTCCGGTTTGGCCAATGTACATGGCAGAGGGGCATTGCTGGCACATGATGGCATATATCACGTTGGTAGATGTGCAGGTGAACGAGCCCCTGATGGCGTGGCTGATGTGATTAGGTCCTATGATGGTGTCACTTGAATAGATATGTGGACAAAGCTGGCATCGGGCTTTGTTGCAGGGATAGGTTCCTGGGTTAGTGTTTATGTTGTATGTTGTGTGGTTGCTGGTGAGTATTTGCTTCGGGTTGGGAGGCTGTCTGTAAGCGAGGACTGGCCTGTCTCCCAAGATCTGTGAGAGTGAGAGATCATCTTTAAGGATAGGTTGTAGATCTTTGATGATGCGTTGGAGAGGTTTTAGTTGGGGGCTGTAGGTGATGGCTAATGACATTCTGTTATTTTCTTTGTTGGGCCTGTCCTGTAGTAGGTGGCTTCTGGGCAAATTAGATACAATTAACTTAGGTTTAAACAGAGACTGGGAATGGTTGGGTCATAACATAGGGAAATAGATTAGTGTAAAGTTCTCCTCACACCTTCTATGGGTCATCTCAATTATCACTTCAAAAGTTTTTTTCCTCCTGCTGATGATAGCTCATCTCAATTGATCAGAGGGGTAGCCGTGTTAGTCTGGATCTGTAAAAGCAACAAAGAATCCTGTGGCACCTTATAGACTAACAGACGTTCTGCAGCATGAGCTTTCGTGGGTGAATACCCACTTCTTCAGATGCAAGTGGTGGAAATTTCCACCACTTGCATCTGAAGAAGTGGGTATTCACCCACGAAAGCTCATGCTGCAGAACGTCTGTTAGTCTATAAGGTGCCACAGGATTCTTTGTTGCTTTTACATCTCAATTGAGTAGACTCTTCCTGTTGGTATGCATACTTCCACCTTTTCATGTTCTCTGTATGTATAAATATCTCCTGTCTGTGTGTTCCATTCTATGCATCCGAAGAAGTGAGCTGTAGCTCACGAAAGCTCATGCTAAAATAAATTTGTTAGTCTTTAAGGTGCCACAAGTACTCCTGTTCTTTTTGCGGATACAGACTAACACGACTGCTACTTTGAAGCCTGTCAGCAGATAATTCTTACAGTTTTGGGTAGCCAGCTGGCATTTCTAGATGATCTTCTCTTTCACCTTTCAAGTCATTTGTGAAGATAAGAAGATGTTTCTAATTCTTTCCTTTAATATTAATAAATCTCCACTGAAGCCGGGTTTATGTGGTCTCTAATGAAGGTATTTTTCCAAGTAAAGGCCCAGGCCAAATTCTTTGCTGTCATAAATTGGCCTCCTTCTATTCACTTCAAAGGAGCTTTACTCATGTCCCCTCACCAGAGAATCTGTTCTTTCCTTTGCACCCCAAACTCTCTTTGGAATCAATAGGCATTTGAGGTGTGCAAGGAACGCAGTGTTGGGGAGGTCACCGGCCACATATAGAGTATTGCATATACTTGTTCATTAGCCCGTTCGTTTATAAGCCGACCCCCAAAGATGGTTAGGTAAAAATAGCGAAACCTGTACGATCCTTTCATAAGCCGACCCTATATTTCAGGGGTTGGCAAACTTTAGCTTCTGACCTATTAGGGTAAGCTGCTAGCGGGCCTGGACGTTTTGTTTACCTGAGGTGTTCACAGGCACGGTGCCCCTCAGCTCCCAGTGGCTGCGGTTTGCTGTTCCTAGCCAATGGGAACTTCCCGCAGCTCCCATTGGCTGGGAACGGCGAACTGCGGCCACAGGGAGCTGAGGGGCTCCATGCCTGCAGACCCTCCAGGTAAACAAAACAACAATGTATTAGATAGTCAATGATTCCATAGAGTTTAAAATCATCAATTTTGGGTGTAGACCTGTTTATAAGCCAACCCCCGCTCTTTGATGCGGCATTTTTTTACCAAAAATATTTGGCTTATGAACAAGTATATGTGGTAATTTTCAGTTTTGGCTTGGTTCTGTGGCTCTCGTTTGATGATGTGCCCTCTGGAGTTGTACTTTGTTTTATTGCTCTCTATATATTTTAAATTCTTGTAAGACGCTTATAAATAACATCTGTCATCATTGGGTTGTTTTTTTGTTTGTTCTCCACTTGGCAAAGGTTGATTTCCTTTTCCTATCTGTATTAACAAGTTTAAAATGGAAATACCCATTTCTACAAGCTTTTTTTATACATTGGCATTAAATAATGATGGCAGCACAACTTTGGAAATAGCCCTGGTTGGTTATTAGTAGGGTGGCCACTAGAGTAGAAAAGATTGTTTTGGTGTAGCTCCAGCATAAATATTGGCTATAAAAAAATCTGCATGTCTGCCTGAACATGAGTTTCTAATCATACCCTTGTGATAGTGTCTGTGCCAATTTCTTAACAGAAAGGTGATGTTTAAAAAACTTAATAGACTATATTAATCATATGTGATACAAAGGTGTAATCCCGGCATTACATGAAAATTGGAACAGAACTATGGACCCATGAACAGTGTCTCCATGGTAATGGATTATTAGAATCCAGAGAGATTCACTGTGGATTATAACATGTATTTAGGTCCAGTTGTGTGCTTAAGATACTTAGAAAATCTAAAATTGAAGTCACAGTTGCCATAGTAAAGTATTACATATCGGTTACTTGTTACCATGGAAATACAGAATTATACTGTGGGGCTCTGTCTTTGTCATATAAAATAAAAGGACATGGCTCTTTATTGGCTTACTGTGTAACAGGCGTGGAACGTTTAGTGACTCTTACCTTTGGCACATCAATGGTGGACCAGGTGATATTGGGCACTGCTGTTGCAGGCTTGATAAGGACTGTAGGGAAGAAAAGGTTGTAGTGTCCAGTGGCCGCAGAGTATAATGTCACTGCTGCGTTGAAAGGCAGGGTGAAAACAGGAAGATCCCACTTACTGAAGATTGAGCCTAAAGCACTGGAGAAAACTGGGCTTAAAGAGAAAAACAAAATGATCTCATTAGAAGCTTGTGAAGATTAATTCCTCAGATCGCTCGGCCAGGCAAAAACTATCCATTATCCTGACAAATAATATGGGAAATGCATACTCTTCCTGCCTTTTGGTTTTCGTTAGGAACTGTTTGAGTTCCAGAGGTCCTTCTGATACAATCAGATTTATTTTAGGTTATCTTGCAAGTCCCACGTCCATACTTGTGCATTGCAATCAGCAATACACAGATTTCCTCCCTGCTTTCATTACCCTAAACATATTTAGGGACAGATCTTCAGTTGGTGTGAACTGGTGAAGCTTCATTGACTTCAACGAAGCTGATTTACACCAGCTGAGGATCTGGCCCTTAATTTATTAGTGCTAGAGAGGGGCCCAAATCAGACCAGAGTGAAGCCCCTGGGAAAAAGCTTGGAGTCTATCCCGGCTTATTGGGTTGGGACCCTGGATAATTAAAACAATAGACAAAGTCTATGACCATTTGAGTTACAGCAACAAAACTGGTTATAATTCGCCACCTGAGCTTCAGGCAGATGAGAATCTATGCGTTTCAGCCCTTTCCAGCAAAATGTCCTGAGTTCAAAAGACCAATTGCCAATCTGCCTGGGCACATCGTTGTTTGATAGGCCAGTAAAATATCATTAGTTGTTTTCATGATCATCAATTATCATGGTTAAGGGCAGGTGAGTAGGTTCTGTGCCTGGGCTGGTAAATTTTTATAACATTTTTACAATACCCATTTATACAAGTAAAAGAAAAAATGAAAACCTTGTGGTTTACAAGGGCAGGGAAATGGTGAAAAGAATGTTGCTGTTCATATTACAGGGGGCAACTGACATGTGGCTAACATTTAGGACATTGAATTAATTTCAGTTAAACATGGAATTTACATGTAAACTGGGAATGCATTTTAGAAAGGACTAATCTAAAATGTATAAGGGTAAATAATACTAAAAAAAATCACTGCTTTAGAAGCCAATGCATGTGTGGTATCCTCCAGAGGGAATTCTGCATCTCTCCCACAAAATTCTGTTCACAATATTTTAAAATGTTGCAATTTTTTTCAATAAATAAATGTGGTGGCTCCCACATGGCCGTGGGAAACAGAGGCCACTGGCTGCACAGAGGTGGGAGATCACCCTGCAGCCCCCGGGCCCTGACCCTGGACTTGGTGGTGATGCTGCACCCGACCCACCTGCTCCTTCACACCAGGTGCACCAGGTGTGGCTGGGGAGGCTCAGCCTGGCAGGATCCAAGTATGGAAGGGTTTAGTTCGGGGGATACAGCTGTAGGGTGAGTGGGTTCTAGGTAGGGCAATCTGGGTGTGGGCAGCTCAGTGGGTGGGTCTAGGTGCAGGGGACGGATCTGGATGCACAGAGGCTCATTGGGGGACAATGAGACCCTGCAGGGGGAGTCAGGTGAAGGTGGTTGGGGCTCAGCAGAGGGGTTCTGGGTGTGGGGGACTTAGGGACGGAGTCAGACTTGGTGGGGTGGGGGTCTGGATGCAGCTGGTTGGGGCTTAGTGGGGTGGGGTGGGGTTGGGTGCTTAGTGCACCGGGTTGTCCAGGTGCAGGTGGGGTGGGGCTCACCAAGATAGGTGTTTGAGTGCAGGGAGGTCAGTGGGGCATGGTCTGGGTGCAGGGGTGGGGGTCCAGATGCAGGAAGGGCGGGGATCAGGGGAGTCCGGCTGGGGAGGTGGGGCTTGGCGGGGGATCTGGGTACAAGGAGGCTCTGAACGCAGGAGGTGAGGCTTGGTGGGGTGGGCGGCTGGTAGTGAGGGTTCTGGATGCGAGGAGAGTCATGGCTGAGGAGTGATTTGGGCAGGAAGCATGTGTGTGTGCGCATTCGTGCAGCATCCTGCAGCCTGAGTTGGTTTCTGGGGGTGGTTCTGACCCAGCCCTAGCCGCTCCTTGCAGGGGAAGAGGAGTCATGCCTGGCACAGGGTAGGAGCCACCAACCAGGGCGTCTCCACCCCTGCACTGCTGCAGTGATTTACTTCTCTGCCAGCTGTTCCAGGTGGCTGAAATGACTTGCTTGCACTGCTGGGGAGGGGCGCATGACCGCTCTTGTGGCTTCCCTTTGCTTCCCTGTCAGTCATTTTTCTGCAGAGAAGCAAAGAAATGTGTGGGGGACATGAATTCTGCATGTGCACAGTGGCCCAGAATTCCCCCAGGAGTAGTAGTAGTAGCATGATTTCATTAGTTTAAAAATCTATGCAAGACAACATATGACAACCAATGTCTCAGGAACAGAAGGAATGAGAATCTAAGCACTGGTGGACCTCAGTCCCTCTTATTCTTTGCCTGTGGCATGTAGGAGCCTAGTCTGTGGGGGCTGTAATATTTGGGTCTCATTTCAGTTGTTGGGTTTAGTGGGTGGGTGTTGGTGGTCTATGATATGCAGGAGGTCAGACTAGATGATCTGGTGGTCCATTCTGCCCTTAAATTCTACGACAGAAGTGTTTAGGCTTTCACAGAAGCCTAAAAGTGTGTGACTTACCATGTCATGGATACCGCAGCAACAGGCAGTAGAAGCCACCAATAGAAGTCTCCCTTGTCAGAGAATACTGCTATGAGCAGTCCCACCAGGACCCCATTATAGCCATGCAGTCCCGCTGCTATGGATGATCTGTGGGAGAAAGACAATTGACTTGAAGGTTTTGTTGTTGAAATGCATCATCACTTAACTCTGTCCCTTCACTTGCGGTGAATCAATGCTTCCTGTGCTGGAATGTAATTTCCAGGCGTGCTGTCTATCAGTGGAATTATACTAGTGTAAGAGAAGAATCAGGACCTAAAAGTCCTGGCTCCCAGTTCCTTGGTCTTGTGGTTAAGGTACTAGACTGATCCTTGAGAGATCTGGATTCAAGTCCCACCTATGATACAGGCTTCTTGGTGACCAGAGGCAAGTCATTTAACTTCCCTGGGCTTCTGTTCTCCTTTTGTACATATCCTAACTCCTGGGCTTGTTTTGCCTCAGTTAGGATTTCACGAACTCGGGTCTTGAAGGTGTAGGAAAAATGTATTTCTTAGTGAAGACAGCATTCCCCCGCGGTTATGTTTCAGAGTATAACAACCTATATAAGAATAGGTTAGGAAGCACATTTTCTTTCTATTGATATGTTAAGCTAAGGCAATACTAGCTACTCAGCACATCAAAGGGCAGATATTTGAACGTGAATCTTATTTCTCACTTATCACAATATTTTAAATCACAAGACAAACCTACCTGTCCTGATTCAGAAGAAGTGCTGTTAACGTCGAGACAACTGTTCCTAAACAGCCTGTGAGCGTCCACCAACGATTCTGGACAAGGAACCCAACTACCATGATAAGCCCACTGAGCGGGTTATTGACAAACATCACCTGGGATATCCCTCGCAGGAACCAATCCACAAACTGACATGGGACTGGTTTATCTGAAAGAGATCACATTGTAAACACTTGATAAATGAGATGGTCTGCCCAGGATGGTTTTCTGGAAATGCATGGAGAAATGCAAGGCTGCCACATTGCTTGGCAGCAAAACCAAGGCCTGTATCAGCGAGGCTGTAAAACTCGACTCAGATTTTATGATTGCCTGTAAAATCGTTTGCAGCTGAAAACCTAACTGAGACTAACAGTGCAGCTGTTAGAGTTCCCTATTCTAAAGCATACTGGGCCAGATTCATACAAACTGGCTTATGTATGATGTCTGCATCTGGGATGGCAGATTAGGTGAGTATCTCGCTGTTGATTTATTGAGCAATCAAAACCCGTGGATGAATGATTTAACTTCACACTGGCATTTGGGCATGACAAACATTAGTCTATGGAAAGAAAGGGGAGCATGACAAGGAACGACCCAACATTGAAATAAACATCCTCTGTTACGCTCACAAGATGAAATTCACTCCTCTGTGGAGGGGCTGGCACATGGGGTGAATTTCAGCTTATGCACCCTCTGGACTTGGGTGGTGGATGAGCCTTGGGCTGGCTTTTTGCACAAGGGGACATTTCCCTTACAATGTAGGAATGGTTCAGTATTATCATTTCTGCTCTGCAGTTTAGTAAGCCAGATCATCCTTGAATTAGTTAATACAGATGGAACACACTGGTTGCTATTTATTAGCCAGTGCTTTTCTGATGTACTCTAATTGGCTCAGTTGAAATGGGCTTACCTTGAAGCCAGACTCCAAACTGTTTCATGTCTCCTGTGATATAGCCCACGGCTTTGCAGACTTCCTTCCCACATTTTCTCACTGGAGACTGGTTTTGTGTTTTCTTTCCCCCTTTTGTTTCTCTCTTGACTTCAACACCCTCCATGGGTGCTTTCAGAGCCTTTGAAGGAAATTCAGGAAAGGAGACAATGCATTACGATGCCCCAATTCCCTCTGCCACTTAGTATTTATTGCACACTGAAACTGGGAGCAATTCGAGAGAAGGTGGAACTAACTACTATGGAACTATCTGCTTTTCTTTAAAGTATCGCTCTTCCTTGGCTGAGAAGGTCATGTCTTTAATCTCTGTCAGGTTCTCTGTATTGCCCCTCACCACAATACCCAAGGTCCAGATTTTCATAGTTTCTTAAATCTGAAGGCCAGAAGGAACCATGGTCATCTAGAATGACCTGAGGCGTAATCCAGGCCATAGTTTCACTCAGTAATAACATGTGGTTCAGCTACAACCTACCTTCTAAAACTAAATCAATTCTTGATTTAAAGGGTGAAACCATGGCCCTATTGAAGAAAATGGGAGTTTTGCCATTGACGTCAGTGGAGCCAAGATTTAGTCCCAAAACTCCATGTTATGGAGAATCCACCACATCCCTTGGGAAGCTGTTCCAATGGATATGAACACTCACTGCTAACATTTTTTTCACCTTATTTTTGGTTTGAATTCGTCTAGCTGTTTCTTCCAACCATCAAAAGTGAGTGCTTAAAGTTAGGACCACATGTCCATATTTAATCACTTAAATGAAGTCAAATACAGCAAATCACAAAAACACAGGCCTAACACCACTATTCCCTTGCTTAAAGATAAGCTTTTTCTTATATGTTTGGCTGAATTAGGGTCTTAGGTGCAGATCCTCAAAGATAGGTAGGTGCCTACTTCCCATGGAGATCAATGGGAGTTAGGCATCTAAATGGCTTTGCGGTTCTCAGCCTGAATGCCTGATTTTCTAAAGTGCTCAGCACTTATTTAAGAGACTAGGGGCCTGATCCGAGACCTGTTGATGTCATTGGAAAGACTTTATGAATGTAGGATCCTAATCACACGCATTATTTTTGAAAATCTTGTCTCAAGTGCCTAGGGGGCAATTCCTAATTTAGCACCATGAGCTCAAAATCCCCAAAGCTTTCATTGGAATTCACTCACTATTTTGAGCGATAGGACCCATCCAGGCCAATTGTTGAGGAAAAGAAGACATTGCAGTGAATGGCAAACTAAAGCTACATCTGTTCTGATTGGTGGACTATTGCCTACACAGGAAGCAAAATGTAGTAGGGCACCCCTACTGGTAAGACTGTGAGTAGATAATTTAAATATGGCACTAGATTTTACACACAAAGATTATAAGAAGTCTATAGCCATTTAGGGCTTAACACTTAAAACTATGCTGTACATTATGGTCGTTTGGAGCTTCATGGCAGCAGTAGGGATAGAACTCATGCTCCAAAAGTACAGGCCCTATTACTTACATTAAAGGAGAATCTCCCTTAGGTGTAGCAGTTTAGGGCCTATAACACACAGCTGAGCAGTTCTGACTCAGTCTGGAGGAACACATGGTTACATGCACACACTGGCCACCAGTTTACTGCCATAGACCATGGCACAACTTTGAAAAAAAGTATAAAAATCAATTTTTGCCCAGACATACACAAATAACTTTATTTTTTGAAAAACCAAAACTATGCTAGTGTAGGTGCTGCACCAAAACAAGTGCAGATGTTATCCCTGCCCAGGAGAGCGTACAATCTTACTTCAGGTGCAGGACCCAACAAATAAGGGGTATCAACAGACAAGTAAGGGGAGCGAAAAGGAAGAAAACGATGACAGTAATAAGATCATGTGGTTACTCAGTGCAGCACGGCCTGTACATACATATCTCAATGGTTCTGTTGCTCATTTTTGTTTTGTTTAACCTTCCTCACTTTCCTAGGCATAATCGCTGCAACAAATGCTTTGTACTTTTATTATTTTTTAAATCTTTCATTTCAGAATGGGGGGTGTACTTGGCCACTTCCAATATAAAAAATCAAGTATCGGAATTTTCCATCCAAGAAAAGTGCTTGTGGACAATGGTTGAATGTACAGACAAATGACTTAGCATTTAAAAAAAAGAATGATTTTTTCCCTGTTAATTATTATGCAGAAAAAAATTGGCTAATTCATAAAACCAATAGAAAGTGTGTTCTGGGTTTGGCAGAAAAATGTAATCTGTATTCAGCGCTTAGCATACCTCACATGCTTCCTTGCATTCTGATTGAGTAACTAGGTATTTGTGTACACGATAAGCCAACTGATAGGGTTACTGACGAACATCACCTGGGATGTCCCTTGCAGGACCCAATTGACAAACCGAAACATGAGTGGTTTCTCTGAAAGAGATTGTGCTGTAAACACTTGCTAAATAAAATGGTCTGTCCAGCACGGGTTTTTTAAAACACACGGAGAAATACAAGGATGCCACACTACTTGGCAGCAAAACCGAGGCATTTACCAATGAGGCCGTAAAACTCAGATTTTATGATTGCCTGTATAATGGTTTGCAGCTGGAAAGCTAACTGAGATTGTTTACATCATAGTAATTTGGAAATGTTACACAGTAGGGAACATAATGTCTCAGTGAAGAAGGTTCTGCATACCTGGTCAGGTAAATTGTATAGTAGAGATGAAAATGGTACATGCTTAATGCCGAAATTCAAGATAGCACATATTTAACTCTCTGTACATGCATGAATCCATTCTTGTTCAGTAAGGAATTTAAGATTGGGCTTATTCCATTGACGCCAAAAAGGGATTTAAGTGTTTTGTTGAATAGGGGCCTAAATTAATAGTGAAATTTAAACTTTATTGGTGCTTACTTTCTATGCAGAACCTGCCCTGTGATGAAAAAATGAGTAGGGCAGCTTCCACTAGTTTCCTCTCTGTTCAAAGGAACACTTGCCCTGGGCTATAGATTAACGCTGGCACAGTAATCCTTTAAACCTCAGTGAGATATGGAGTTCTAAATGTAAGAGAGCGTGTGTGTGAATGCCAAGAGGACCTAGTCATTATGTTATTTGTCAGTTCATGTATTCTGAAACGCTTAAGGGGACAGTCAATTAGTTTGAACACAATGATCTTATGGGACAAATTCTGCTCTCCGCTATGCAGGTGTAAATCTGGGGGACTCCACTGAATTGAGTGGAATTGCTCTGGATTTTCATGGGCCTAATTGAGAGGGGAAATTGCCTCAGTTCTCTGTGAGGGGCAGTGAGGCAAAGTGAGAGGAGAATGTGACATTTGTTTGGACGTGCCCTTCCACTGTCCTGGCCTGAACTTCATCCTCAGAAGAAGGCTGCATTAAAGCTATGCCTACCTGGTCTTCCAGCATATCCAAAAGCGGCACTCTTGCTGGGAGGTCTGGAGAGTGTGCTGGCCAGAGGTGGTGCTTACACTCAGATTCGTTAGGCCTGTGTCCATCAAGAGGCGAGTCGGCCGAGAGGGGCCTACTGGAGATGCCACAAACATCGCTCAGAGCACAGCTGTTCATTCTTCCTAGCGTGTCATGTGTGATAAAGGGTAAGCATAAGGAAATCAGTAGGAAACATGCCCACAGCAGCATGGCTTGCAATAGGCAGAGTTCATGATTAATCTCAGGAAGGGTCATGGGATTATTAAGGGCCAGATCCTGTTCTCATTGACTTAAATGATGCAAGATCACAGCCTGGCTTCCGAATTACTGGCTTATTCTTGTATGTAATGGCTCATCTATCAAAATAGCTATGTAATGTATCTCGGCTTTCTTGCCATGATATTAGCAGTATGCTTGCTGCCGGAGGATGGGGAAATCAGCTTATTTTGCCCAAGACTCTTGTATGATTTGGTCTTTATATTCTTATAAACAAATATATTAATAAAGAACAAGATGAGCCTCTCTCCTACTCCCTCAGCAACAACCCTGCCCCTACCCAAAAGGACAGAGAACTCTGAACAACCTGCAAGGTGTAAGCTAAAATGTGATGACTCCATCTAGTGCTCAAAGGAAAGCTGAAGTGAGATCTGACCCATTGAAAAATTGAGGCTGACAGAGGAGATTTTTGAATGTTTTTAATGAAATGGCAGACTTAGAGAGGTTTTCATTGCAGTCTACAATACTATAAGGTAATGACATGAAATCTTAAGTTGAAAAATGTGCTCACAGGGCCACATTCTGATGTAGGTTACATGGGAGTAAATCTGGAGTAAGTCTCTTGAATTCATAGTAGTTACTCAGGCCCGCAGTTCGTTCTTTAAAAAAAATATGCTATTAAAGTAAAATTAACATTGATTTCCACTCTTCTAATGAGTATTTTAAATTAGAGGTGGGGAGGAACTAGAAAATGTACATCAGGGGACAATTCTACAGTGACATGTGACTGGAATAATTGGCTTCAATTTCTTTTGTCTCTCTCTGAGTTCTCATGATTCTGTGAAATTTGTGTGTGTGTGTGTGTGTGTGTGTGTGTGTGTGTGTGTGTGTGTGCGCTAAGATTTCAGTTAAGGGTTACATTCTTTTCTTGATTATGCCACTGTAACTCCAGAGTAACTCCATTAGTCTCTATGGATCTACAATGACAATTTATAACATGTACTCCCTACTGGTTTGGTATGAAACCATTTAAAAAAAAATCTGCTGATTGATCTATAGAACCTACAATAAAAGTAGATGAGCTAAGGAATATTCCTGATGTGTATTTTGTGGGAGTTTCATTTTGAACATG
The DNA here is from genome assembly GCF_016161935.1 of Mauremys reevesii. Lineage (NCBI taxonomy): Eukaryota > Metazoa > Chordata > Testudines > Geoemydidae > Mauremys > Mauremys reevesii. Next base: position 11,800,032 of record NC_052628.1, on the reverse strand, counting down.
ATACAATTCCATGTATGGGTCTGCTCCAACTTTTATTTTATACAGCTCAAGAATGAGAGATAAACACCCAAGAACTGCATTTAGAAAGCGATCAGGATGCAAGGAACTGTCCTGTCAAATTCTGACCTGTCACATCACAGAGTTACTCTATTTACTGCTGATTTACACAAAGTAGGTGCATTGTTTACATTATCCAATAATTCCAACTGCTTTTTTTTGATTCCCCTTGCCTTGAGAATTTTGAGCTGTCAGATAAGATATCTCACTGTAGCCTTAAGTAAATTATAGCCTTTAGAAGAACAATACTGTTTAGTTAAAATATTTCATCGTTATAATGAAATAGCCTGTTGGAAAGAAAAAAAAACCTACATGAATTTCAGATGTACAAAAATTAAGCTACAGCAGTGATTCTTCTTCAGTGAATGAGAAGCCAATTGATTGTTCTCTCTCATCTATCCAGAGCCAACATGTCTTATAATGGAGCTCTGGGTATTGCATAGATATATCCTCTCCCCAAATCAAGTCAATTCCATTCTGCTGTACATTGCAACCATAGCATTCTGCTGCCACCACACCTACAGTAATGACCCACTAAAGCTGAAGAGTGGTGAAGTGGATGCTGGGGTTTGAATCCTGGAACAGCTGGCATGGGTTGTAAATATTATTTCACATGTTGAAATAAAATGGTACATCTAGGAGTCCATTCATTAGAAAATATACATTATAATACACTACTTGTATTTACTTGTATCTACTTGTAGCTGGTAAAGGATCAGAGACTTTCATTAGAATTATTAGCTCAATACTCACAGATAATGCTGATTCCAACTTCGGGGAGGAGGGAGTTGATTTTCACCTACGAGTCTGCAGATAGAAAAGTAATCAGGTATTCTCTTCTCTACACTAGAATTTCTCTTGTTGCCAATGTGACCCTGAGGATTTTCAAGTTTCTGTATAATTTTAAGAGGATTTAAAGCCCCGTGCGGTCCTTTTTTATTCCAGCAGATTTCCGCATGCAGTTACATTCATTATATCTGACTTCTTCCAGGATTGTTATTGTGAAAGATTTTGAGCTGGCATAAATAAATGCAGCTCCATTGACATTGATTAAGATCTGTTCCCATGTATCTAAGTTCATGTTGCTCAATATTAAGTACAAAATGCATATTTTGTGATGTGCATGCGTCTGTGCACGCACACAATCCCAAATGTTGGCAAGCTTCTAATGCATTTATTATGCTTGCTAGACATGCTCCACTGTGTAGGATAAATGCACAATTAGAAAATTAGAGTTAGCTTGCGTTTGGTTAAGAAAATAACCTATTTGCGTTATTGTTTGTGGCTAGTAGGGAGAAGGCCCCAACCAGCAAGTAAAAGAAGGCTGTGAGAATAATAACGAATGTGGGAAAGAGGTATGATTCCAAAACTCATGAATAAAATAAAGAGCTGCATGAACAAGACAAAGGGAAATTGTCTTCAAAGAAACAAGCCCAAAGCAAGCAAGGATGGGGAGAGAAATAAGAAAGGAAGGCCTTGGAGGAAGGGACTTAGCAAGGATAAACTGCTTCAATCTGGGTTTTTGCTAAAACAAACAAGTTAGCTGAAGAGTATAAAGGGAGCCATGAAACTGTAGGTTCTTGGTCAGACCCTACCTGATCATGCTGGAATACGCCAGAATGAGATGGTCATCCCTAGGTTTGGCCTATTTGTAAGTATACTGCTCACAAACTTAAGAATACTATATTGGGTGTGGTGACTGCTTATTTTTAGGCTATTAGACATGTTTAGAGCAACTGCATAAAGTACCATTTGGGCTTTGGATTTAATTCAAGAATTTATGGTTAAATTCGTGGTTGGTGATTTCTCATATTATTATTCATTATGCCAACATTTTGGTGATCCATTAAGGGACCGCAGACATGAATTTCAGGTGCTGCAAACCCCCAGAGTGAAGGGGTAGGGATCTATCCTCGGGGGCCATATAGAATTCTCTCCTAAAGAGAAATTCAGTAACACCAGGGGAACAGAGGGAGGGACTTTGGATACCGCTGTAAAAGAATGCCTGGCAGAGCATGGCTGAGGTCTGCTGAAAGAACCCTGCAAAGGTCTGGTGAATGCTGTAAATAGATACATTATTGGCAGAGCGCAACAGCGGTCCATTAAATGCCGCTGAAATTTTAAAGAATAAGACCCTTGGGTGACCCTGGAGACAAATATCAATACTGCCTTCTTAAGCAATCCGAAGGTAAAGAAAGCACAGATTAAGGGAGCTGTGTTTCAGGGACTGTACGCGGTGGCTAAGTCTGCCGTGCAAAAACGCCCAGAAATAAGTTCGGTGCCGCTGAGAGAAATCGCCTGGTGAATGTGTGTCTCTGTGGGAGATAAGTAAGGAGATTTAAGGAAAGAGCGTGAGGAGTTAAAAGGAGCTTTTGCACAAGTTACACTACAGAGTTTGGAGGGAATTAACGATTCGGGGGTTGTGGAAATGGTAGAGTGAAAGTGTTATAAGAAGAGAATGGTTGGTTTGATAATAAAACCCAGTTATGGCAGTACAACTCGGGACAGTCATGCCGGGTGGAGCCCTGGCAGGCAAACAAATTATATGGGAAGGGAGTGGAGAGGTTGCGGGAGGCGAGGAATGACTACCACTATGCTTTTGTCCCCAGGAATCTTTCCAGCTGTTCTGAAGGAAAGTGGGGCCTTTTCCGAAAGGAATTGCCTGTAAATAAACAATCGTAAATGGCGGCTGCAGGCAGAGAGACAGTCTGATTCGTATCATTGGACTATGGACGATTTCGTCAAAGTCACTAAAAGGAAATCAGGGTTTTCCATTGGAACTTGACTGCCTCTGAATGTAGAAGAAGGGCAAGTGATCTGGGAACAACAGTGTAAAAATAATTAGAGTGGAGCCAGGGATGTTAAGCAAGAGAATTTTTTTAATGTTAAACTCTATTTGTGTAAATATGTAAGCTTTTAAGGACCTAAAGCAACACACCAATCAAAACACCATTTTGTATGTTTAAAATGAATTGGCTTTTTTAAAAATGCCACTAAAAATCCTCTTGAATCTTTCATTCAAAGTTGCAACACTGATAGACACTTTTTGCCAAACACAGGTAGCTAGTGTTGTTTGGCTTTGTTACTTAGCATTTAACCCTTTGGGTATCTCAGTGTTTTTATAAAGTTCAGTGGCTCAGTCATGGCTGTGGCAGGGGCAGCCAGACCCAGGAGAGCAGGGAGAGACTCTGAATCCTTTTTCAGTAATAAAACAGCAGTTCAGAGCTGCAGGAGAAGAATGAAAAATTAAAACAACAGTGCCCCTCTGGAGCAATGGCAGGGGTGAGGTACAGAGGCGATGCAATTAGCAGGGGCGGCTCTAGGAATTCTGCCGCCCCAAGCAGGGCGGCGCGCAGTGCAGGGAGCTCTGGCGGTCGCCGGTCCCGCGGCTCCGGGGGACCTCTTGCAGACGTGTCTGCGGAGGGTCCGCCGGTCCTGCGGCTTTGTTGGACCTCCCGCAGGCATGTCTGCGAATGCTCCACCGAAGCCGCGGGACCAGTGGACCCTCCGCAGTCATGCCTGCGGGAGGTCCGCCGGAGCCACCTGCCGCCCTCCCGGCAAAATGCCGCCCCAAGCGCGCGCTTGGCGAGCTGGGGTCTGGAGCCGGCCCTGGCAATTAGGAACACTGGGCCTTAAGGTGACTCTGGGTAATCAGACAGTCATGTTGATAAGGGTTTATGGAAATTCTGTGAGCACAAAATAAGCAGTTATACTTCATGTGAATATTGCTATGGCTATTATAATCTTATAGCAAATAAACAGTGTATGGTAAATTATGGAGGAATGTACATTTCCCGACAGCATATGCAGGGGTAAAGGAAATGTAAACAAAACATACGACTTAATTAAAGTCCCATGAGGGCTCCAGAGAGGAGTCATGATAGTGAAGCAGGAAGTTTCCTTCCTGGGAGTAACCCTGCAACCCAGCCAGCAAGCTCTAAGTCAGTGTTTCCCAAACTTGTTCCGCCGCTTGTGTAAGGAAAGCCCCTGCTGGGCCGGCCGGTTTGTTTACCTGCCACGTCTGCAGGTCCAGCCAATCACGTCTCCCACTGGCTGCGGGTTCACTGCTCCAGGCCCATGGGAGCTGCTGGAAGCAGCGGCCAGTACGTCCCTCGGCCCACGCTGCTTCCAGCAGCTCCCAATGGGAGCGGCGAATCGCGGCCAGTGGGAGCCGCGAGCGGCTGGACCTGCAGATGCGGCAGGTAAACAAACTGGCCAGGCCCGCCCAGGGCTTTCCCTGCACAAGCGGCGTCCCAAGTTTGGGAAACACTGCTCAAGACAAACAAAATATTAAAGTGATTTTGGAGCTGCCCCATCCTACCTCAGAAACAGCACTCGGCTTGACATGCTTTTGTTGGGATTTTTGTCCCTAACTACCTCAGCCATTGCGGCACACACCCCTCCCCGCTGCAGCAGAAAAAGCTAGAATGGGAATGGAGCCTCCAGCATATCCAGGCAGTGTATCATTTCAAAGAGGTGACACCAGCTCCAGTCCCCCATGCCCCAAATTATATACAACTTTCTGGACTATTTGTAGCAACCAAGGACCCAGCCATTTCAGCCGTGTTCACTCAGGGCCATCTATCACGGCAGAGAAAACCCTATTGCTTAGGCTTGCAGAGTACTGAACGGGAGTTGAAAAGCAGTAGAGCCTCTGTGAAAAACACGTATTGGCTGTGCGGTGGGCCGGGACACATTTCAGATGTCTGGTGGGCTTGGGACACGTGAAACTGTAATGCCGGGCCAGTATCTAGTCCTAGTTTAACACAGCTGCGCAGTCTGGCCTCTTAAAGACCCCTCACCTTTGCCAGCATGGGACTATTAATTGATGGTGCTCCAGAGGAGTGTCCTGGAGGAATTCCCTCTCGGGGGGGCAGGGGGGGGCGGAAGGGGGGACTCACCTTTTTATCCCACTGCAGTACAGAATCTAACTTCTGAAGGGCTGCACCCTGGTAGGCTGGGACCCACTCACAGGATTTGCTCAATGCTTAATTTGTAATGAAAGAAGGGGCTCAAGCAATTAGGGGCTGGGCCCAAGCAATTGTTTTGCTTTCATAACTGACGCCATAAGCCCAGAGGTGCCGGGCTATGACCTGCCAAGCTGAGAGGTGCTGGGGCTGAGCCCCAGCACAATTAAGCCCAGGATTTGCTTTTTGGGTGGGTCCAGGCCCTAATTATCCAGTCCTTGCTGGTACCACCTGAGCGCAAGCAGAAAATAGTGATTTAGTAACATTGCAAGAGTCTGATCCAGGGCTATCCACTTTTACACCCAAAGTAACGCAGGGGGAGCTAAGCCAGCTGAAGGGTTAATGGCTCCTTGTCAGGGAAAACTTGTTTCTTCATGAAGAGGATGATTTACACGACACAGTCTGGATTCCACCACTTCCCCTTCAAAGGGAAATGTTAAGACTGGTGCATGATGTGCCATCGGGGCCTCCCAAAACGCTGATTCCACTTATCAGCGACTAAGTAAGGTGGCCCAATAGTAAAACAAATGTAAAACTTCATGTTTTTTGCTAAAAAGAATCCATCAAGGAAAACAAAAGGTGGATTTATCCAGGCCCAGCACTTCAGGGATCCTTGGAAAGATTGCCAGTTGACTATGCAGAGGAGTTCCCACTTACAAGAAGCGGCAACCAATATTTACTTGTGGCTAGGTACACACAACAGCATAAGCTGGTATAAGCAATGTCATGCAGGGGTGTGAATAAGCCACATAAGTTACATTGACATAAGTGTTGGTGTGGATGGCGCTACGTTAGTGGGAAAGCGATTGTTCATTGGCCTCTGCATCGGCAGTGTGACAGCAGCGCAGCTGTAAGCGCTGTAGCGTAGCCATAGCCTGTGCATGTTGATGCCTTTACTAAACGGATAGGAGCCTGGCCTACTAGAAAAGCCACTGCACCTGTTACAGCAAGCCTATTGGTGGCGCATGTCTTCTCTAGATGGGAATGTCCCTGGCTGTAGACAGGGATCGAGGAACAACTTTCACAGGGACGGTTATGAAAGGTGTATTCATCATGCTGGGAAAAATGTCACATACCTTACCAGCCCCAGGCTTCTGGCTTGGTGGAAAGGACAAACAGAACAATCAAAACAAAATCAGACAAAGACTGGGATGAAAAGTGGCCTTTGATTCTTATGGATTTAAGAGGGGGAAGCCAAAGTAAACCAGCCAGTGTCACTCCTTTTATTGCCAGGATGGGTGGAGAGATGAGATTCCCAGAACATTTGTTCACTGACCCTGTTGCCAAACCTAATGAAGGAAGGGTTGGTCACCGATCAGCCGGTAAGACTGCTGGGAGAAAATGTATGCGACATGTCTGTATTGCACAGCAGCGGAGGCAGGATCATGCTTTAAAAACAAGATGTAGATTGCCAAAATGTAGATTGGCAAGCAGGGGACAGAGTGATGGTGCAGTTAACCCCAGACAACCCCCCCATTTTTGGCATCTGGATGGGGAGGTCCATACTATATAATACAAGAACTCAGCCCTGCAGTTTATTTGGTACAAATAGAAGCAGGACCTAAAAGCAAGGATCGATGGCGACCTGCTGCTCAGTTAAAGTTGCACAAAGGCTCCCACCAAGAGAACACCAGAAATTGGGTTGGAGTTTTCAGGCTACTGTCAGTGTATGGTGAAGCTGGTGTCATCGCGCATAAGAAGTCTACTGCTGCGGTATGTGGAAAAAGCAACTAAATAAACACAGAAATAACAATCTAAGTTTGGGGCTCTGAGGAAGTCTCTGTCATTGAGGTGAGGGCCAGAAGCCCAGGTCAGTTGTGGGGTGAAATAAACAATGCCACTGGATATCGCATTCAATTCTGTAAGTGGTCTAAGAACAAGCAAACCATGATAACTGTGTAAGAATTGACAGGTGTCGCATCAATCCCTATTTAGGGAATGGTACCTTGAATTTTCCATATGGGTATGCTAGGCATGAGGGACATTATATAGGTTTTGTGTTTCCTGTAAAATTTACACAAACAAGGGCTTATCAATATGTACCTTTCTGGGCATCGAAAAGGGTCGAAATAAGGGTGGCACAAAGGTACATTGAAAAGAAAAACTCAGAGTGCTTCAAGCAGGGGCGGCTCCAGGCCCCAGCACGCCAAGCGCGTGCTTGGGACTGCATGCCGTGGGGGGCACTCTGCCGGTCGCTGGGAGGGTGGCAGGCAGCTTCGGTGGACCTCCCACAGACGTGCCTGCCTGCAGATGCTCCACCGAAGCCGCGGGACCAGCGGACCCTCCGCAGGCACCTCTGCGGGAGGTCCACCAAAGCCGCCTGCCACCCTCCCAGCGACCGGCAGAGCGCCCCCTGCGGCGTGCCGCCGTGCTTGGCGTGGCGAAATGGCTAGAGCCACTCCTGGCTTCAAGGCAGAGGCAGGACCCGGGAACGGATTGGTATTAAGGCCCCTTAAAGAAGTGCTGTACAATGATGTTCAATGTAGACGTGTACCTGCGTTTAATTTGATTTCGTTGCCTTTGCCAAAAGGATTCTGTCTGCCGGAGCTTGGCTAATTGTATGGCAAAATGACACAGGACTATTGGGAAGACTTTGTTGATACAAAGTAAAGGCACCTGAATCAATTCAGAGGTGAAGCCGATGGAACCTATCTGCCGGTGATGTAGCAGGGTGGTTTGGAGCCAGAGCATCAGTCTGAAACCAGGCAGCCATTGAGCCCTTGTGGAAACATGACCAAGCATTCCAACGCCAGGACAGCCTGAGCCCAAGGACTGAGCACAGGAAAGAACTCATTAATCACTAACTTTTGAATGTATATAATATGCAGTTTGTTTAAGGAAGTACAGCACAAAGTCAATGAACAAGCTAACCAACCCAATTAAGGTTATCAAAGCGGGGCAGTGGCCAGGGCCATACCCTGTTCTACGCCGGGAGAGAATGTACTAGACAAAATCAAGGACACTCTCACTGATATGGAATAAGGGAAATTGCCCTCTTTTATAACCTCAGAGAAACTGAAAATGTGATGAGTCTGATTGGTGTAAAACTATAACAACAAAACCTCTCCAGGCTCCAATACCATGAGAAGAATACAGGACTCCTTGTCCCACTTACGCTACCCAGCCCAGTAATTGCAGAACATCAGGTCATTCAAACCCTTGTTAAACCTCTCGGAGTACTGGAAGATAGGGCAACTCATAAAGTTTGAAAAGAGTTTTGTTTCTCCTCCTCAAATACTGTTGCAAGTTAAGGACAAGGTCTGGAAAACCCTGGAGTTGTCCTGTTGCTCGCCCTTGGGAGAGACCCACATATGCCCGTGTAATATCTTACAGACAGAGTTGCTGGCGTGTGAGTTCACTCTGCAGGAGCAATTGAGATGCTGGGGACCTGGTGAAGTAAAAACTGCTTATGCTGGGAATGGTAAACATTGCTTGGTGGCTGGAAATAATCACTTTCGGTATAGATTCAAAAATTGTTATTCTGATTGGCCATGTTTTGTACCCCACCAAAATTCACTGCAGTGATAAATGGAAAGACTTTACATCCCATACCCATTTTCCATAATATAACTGAATGACAGGCTGAATTCAGATTACAGGACGATGCTTTAAAAGCAATACCAAAGTTTGGACATTCTGTCCTCACTTGAGCCTGGATCTTAAAAGCTTAATAGCCAGGCACAGAGAATTCGGCAGTTAATTAGCTCCACCTGGTGGGACCAAGCATGTAAAGTGGAATTACATCCAGGGTGATGATTGTCATTCAAAGCTGTGATAGTTATCAGCGCGATTGTGGTAAGTGTAATCTTGATTTTGTATCGTCAGGTTTGTTAGTTGTACGAGATGTTGCAAAATCATAGATGTATGTTTAAAATGCTTGTACTCTGTAGAGTTTTAAGGTGGTGAATGTAGGTTAATTATGAAATTAAACAATTACAGTTAGAATAAGTTTGGTTAAGAAAATAATGTAATTGCTTTATGGAGTCTGGCTAATATGGAGAGGGCCTCAAAAATCAACTAAAAGCATGCCATGAGAATAATTAGTAATGTGGGAAGAATGTGTGATTCGAAAACTAACAAAGAGCTGCACAAACAAGACAAAGAAAAATCGTCTTCAAAGAAACAAGCCCAAACTTTTCCACTGTTCTGCTGGCAAGCAAGACTGGGGGGAGAAGACAAGAAAGGGAGGCTTGGAGGAGGGAAAGTGGCAAGGATAAACTGTCTCAAACTGGGGTTTTGTTAAAGCTATCACGTTAGCTGAAGGGTAGCAAGAGAGCCATGAATTGGAAAGTTCTTGGTCAGACCCTACCTGATCATGCTGGAGTCAGGGCCGGATTAACCTTTTGTGGGCCCAGCGCCAAACATCTTTGTGGGCCCCCATCGGGGCAAAGGAGCATGGCGTGGGGAGGTCGGTCCCCAGAGCGAGGGGCCAGCCCGGGGCAATGGGTCATGGCATGGTGGGGCTGGCCCCGCTCCACTCAGCCCACTGCAAGGGCACTGTATACAAACCGGCGGTTGCCAGACACACACTGGCCCGCCCAGCCCTGTGCTGCCAGCATGCCCCTTCCCCTCAGGAGTGGGCCCATGCCGTGCCACACAGCCCCCGACTCCCTATGCCCAGCATCCCCCACAACTGCTATGCCAGCAGCCCCGCCCCCACACAGATCCTCCACCACAAATGCACAGAGGCCAGCACACCCCGCCGCCCAGTACCCCCCCGACAGCCGCACCACTACTGCCCAATGCACTTCCCCACAGCCCACCACCACAACTACACAGCCCCCTACTCAGACCCCCCACTGCCCAGCATCCCAACACACAGACCTCCCCACACCTCCAGAGACCCCCCACTGGCCAGAAGCCTGCCCCCCACCTCGAGAGACCCACTCCCTGCCCCCTGGCCACACTCACTGGCCTTGCTGGAAGGTGACAGTGTCTGCCAGGCTGAGCTGGCAGCATGGCCAGGGCCGGTCCAGTGCCAGGGCGGGGAATCACTCCGGCCTCTCGGGAGTGGCGTGATTAGCCAGGCCAGGGTCTGTCCCCACCCTGGCCGGATTCCCTCAGGACCCACTTGCCTGGCGATAGGGTGACCATACATCCCCCTTTGGCCGGGACAGTTCCCTTTTTAAGCTCTGTCCCTGCATCCTGACTTTTTTGAGAAAAATGGGCATTTATCCTGTTTGCTCTTGCCAGCTGATGAACAAATGCCCAGTTTACCAACAAAATCGGGTGCCTCCCCCCTGAAGGGCCTGGAGGAACGTGTGTGTGTGTGCACGGTGGCGATGCGAGATGTCACGCAGCAGGGCTTGGGGGGGGGGGTCAGCCCCAGACCCAGCCAGAATGGAGCTTGGGGAGGTTAGGGGCCAGCCTCAGCCCCTGGCAGGGGTGTGGAGAGCTGGGGTGAGGGAGGGAGTCAGGCCCTGTCCTGGCAGTGGCATGCGGAGCTCAGGGAGGGGGATGGGGGGGTCAGCCCCTGGCTGTAGTATGGGGAGCTGTGGGGGAGGGGTCAGCCCCAGTGGCGGATTTAGAGTTAGCGGGGCCCTGTGCTCAGCTTCATTTTTGGGGTGCCTCCTTGGGACCCAGCCAAGAAAAAGAACATTCTCTTGTCTCTCCCCCTGCCCGTTTTTCATTCTTTTTTTCTTCAACCTCCTCCTATAAGTGATAGCAAGTAAATGGAAATAAAGTGCGGTACCTTGATTGATTTGTAGTCTAACTTATTTTTCCATAGACCACTTGAAAAAATTGCTGGGGGTCTCGGCAGACCACTTAGTGATCTTTCCAAATATTGGTGGTGCAGGGTCTGGGAGGGAGTTGGGGTGCAGGAGCAAGCTGAGGGTTGGGGTGCAGGGTCTGGCCAGGAGTTAGGGGGAGGGAGGGGGCTCAGGGTTGAGGCAGGAGGTTGGCATGTGGAGTGCTTACCTGGGGAAGCTCCTGTTTGGTGCGAGGGGTGCTGGTGGGGTTGTGGGGGGCGGCAGGCGTCCGGGCATGGGGTGGGGGGGGCGGGATATGTGGGGGGGGGGCAGAAGTCAGGGGTGGGGTTGGGGGAGTGTGTGAGGGGGGGCAGGAGTCAGGGCAGGGGGGGCGGGGTCGGGGTGGGAGGTTGGGTGCGGGAGTGGGCGGGGGGAGTGGGTCTGGCCAGGAGTTAGGATGCAGAAGGGGGCTCAGGGCTGGAGCAGGAGGTTTGGGTGTGGAGCGCTTACCTGGGGCAGTGTGCGAGGGGTGCAGGTGGGAATGTGTGTGTGTGTGGGGGGGTGCAGGAGTCAGGGCAGGGGGTGCAGGGTCTGGGAGGGAGCTAGGGTGCAGGAGTGGGCTGGGGTATAGGGTCTGGCCAGGAGTTAGGATGCAGAAGGGGGCTCAGGGCTGGAGCAGAAGGTTGGGGTGTGGAGCGCTTACCTGGGGCAGCTCCTGTTTGGTGCGAGGGGTGCAGGTGGGAATGTGTGTGTGGGGGGGGGTGCAGGAGCTCCCGTTTGGTGCTCAGGGTGGGAGTAGGGATGTGTGTGTGTGTGGGGGGCGGAGTCAGGGCAGGGGTCATGGGGTGTGGGCTGGGGTCGTGGGCTGTTCCTAGCCCCCTGCCCTGAGCGGCTCACAGTGGGGTGGGGTATGTGATAGGGGAGTGCTCCGCCCTGCTCCGCCCTGCCCGATCCCACCCCCTTCCCCAAGGCCCCGCCCCCACCTCAGCTCCACCTCTTCCCCTGAGTGCGCTGCAGCCTTGCTCCTCCCCCTCCCTCCTGGAGCGCTGGCAAACAGCTGTTCCATGGGGGGGAGCGGTGGGAGGGAGGGGTGGGAATGTGGCATGCTCGGGAGAAGAGGGGTGGGAGCTTCGCTGCTGGTGGGTGCGGGTGGAGCCTGCCTGCAGCAGGAGCCCCAGGAGTCAGCAGGACCAAGCGTCTGCCCCTGCAGGGGAGAGCGGTGGTGGGAGGGGGGGGGGGGGCAGAGAAGAGCGTTTCAAGCAGTGCGGGCTGGGCTGGGGGCCCCTTTGGAGCCTGAGCCCGGCGCTATGATGCCAGTGGCGCCATGGTAAACCCGGGTACTGGCTGGAGTACACCAGAATGAGAGGGTCAGCCCAAGGGCTGGCCTATTTGTAAGAATACTGATCACATACTTAAGAATGCTCTGTTACTGTATTGGGTGTGGTGACTGCTCATTTTTAGGTTCTTAGCTATAATTAGAGCTACTGCATAAAGTATCATGTGGCCTTTGGATTAAAGAAAGAACTTTATGGTTAAATTTGTGTTTGGTGATTTCCCATAAGAACGGCCATACGGGGTCAGACCAATGGTCCATCTAGTCCAGTATTCTGTCTCCCGATAATGGCCAATGCCAATTGCTTCAGAGGGAATGAACAGAACAAGCAATCATCCAGTGATACAGCCCCGGTCAATCACACCCAGATTTCGGCAATCAGCGGCTAGGAACACTCAGCACATCGGGTTGCATCCCTGACCATCTAGCAACCATTGATGATCCAATCCTTCATAAACTTATGTAGTTCTTTTCTGAACCCAGTTATAGTTTTGGCATTCACAACATCCCCTGGCAATGAGTTCCACAGGTTGACTGTGCATTGTGTGAAGTAGTACTTCCTTTTCTTTGTTTTAAACCTGCTGCCTATTAAAAATTCCAGCACATTGCTCATAGATAAATGCCTTCTTAAAACACTCATTTCAAATGTAGCTCAACTGTGGCTATCAAACACACATTAAATCCATCCATAGTTCAACTTGCAAAGATCTGTCCAATATTAGAATCTCTCTGGCTTTGCTATCACAGACAATCCTGATCAATTTTGACTGGTCATTTTTCATTTGCGAAATTAAAAGGCAGTAAACAGAATAGATAAGAGAGAAGCGATGCATTTATCAAAGGTACAGTCAGTCGGGTTAGTATATGTAATTACAATGCCTACCAGAAAACTGCTGGTAATGAATATGGTTGAGGCGCAGTCCCCAGGTGCTGTTTCACTTACTCTGATCTGTTTTATTTACTTTCATTTACTTCCATTCAAGAGTTTTTTTAACTGTCTGTATTTTCCTATTCATGGGAAAAAATGCACAGATCTATAAGAAATTCAAGCTCTGCATTAAAACAAACCCTTCTTACCTTCCAGCTGAGTCCAGCAAGGCAGCTGTTGCTATGCAGTATCTGACTATCTATTAAAGAATGTGTGCTGAGCAGGAGAGAGTAGCACAAGTGCCCCACCAGTTTATATAGCTAGAACAGCTCCTATCATAACGCAACAAACTAGAGCACTCCTCCTACCATTTCATGTTACACTCTGGACTGGAAAGAACTGCTAGGTGGTAGCCACCTGCTCCACCTTTTGTCTTGGTTTCTTGCCAAATATCTTAAGAAACCCCATCTTTCCTGCTGCTTTTCTGCATTTTCACCAAGCCTACGCTTTTCCACTCCACATTAAAATTCAATTATTTAATTGTGCAACTTTGCCTTTTAAGTCACTAAAGAAGAATCCGGAGGAGTCCGAGCTGACTATTTCTATGGTAATTCTTTGGCCAAGAACTAAATGATTGTCCGTTTTAATGCATCAAAACACACATCAGTGTAGATGGCTGCTTAGCAGAGAGGGGAGTCAACTGCAAAAATCTGAACCATCCAACACCCCCAAGCCGGAGGAGGGAATCGGAGCCAGGATTTCACTTTGGTCAAGTCCAATGATAAGACCCAGTTACGATATAGGGATTTGGCTTTTGAAACCTTCCCACCCTAACCCTAAATTCTAAGGCCATAGGAAACTGCTTTGGGCTCATATCTGCTTCTCAGCAGCATTCCATGAGCCCAATCCTGTAACATGCGGCACCTCTGCTCCAGGTGCTTAGCCCACTTATGACCTTTACTTTGTGAACTGGGTTTTTCCTAGTCACTTGAGAAATTCAAGTTATTTTTTTCACCGGGACCCCCTGGCCTGTGGGAGGAATCTAGCATAGTAGAACATTGGCATTTTTGAGACGTTTATAAGGCAAACATACATAGTTGTGAAAGGTAGAAAGAGGGTACCAGAGGGGAATCTAGGAAGGGTGAATAGTGCAAGAAAGGACAATGAAAACCCCATGAACTTAGATCTTGCCAAATGCAGGATTTGCAGTTCACAGGAAATTTTGCTTTGGTTCAGTGCCAAAGGGAATAAATCTATTATTATTATTATTTTTAACATTTCCTGCAAACTGAAAATCTCAAAAACAAATTCATTTAAGAAACACTGACACTTGGTGCTTCTGACACAAAAGCTACTCCCCACAGCTGCTGAGTGAAACTTACATTCTTGTGAATTTCACGGTTGCTGTTATCGAGGGCTAGTCTGCATGGTGGATTTGCTCTAGGAGAGCTGACCCTGGGAGCCCACCCCAGGGCTTCTGGTTCCTAACTTTATGTCAGGGAGTGTGAAAGCACTGCAAGTCCCCTCAGAGCTGCATTTCCTGGAAAACGGAGGTCCTGAGCACCCCAATGAGCTGACAGGTTTTCCATGGAACCGCGCCTTTGATTAGCTGAAGGTTTCATGTTTGATGAATCAGCATTCTCTGACACTCTTAGTTTCGGATGTAAAATTCCAACCAGCTCTGCTTAGATATTTGTCATGCAAATTAAAGCCCCACCTTCATAGATCTGAAGGCCACAAAAGACCATCATGATTATCTAGCCAGAAGAAGACAGACCATAGAATCTCACCAGGGGATCCCTGCATCGAGCTCACCAGCTTGTAGTTGAAATATAGACCACAGCTGGTTTTCTGGCTTTGCTTCCTAACCTGTAGAAATACAAGCTCTTGCTGTGCAGTAACTGAAAGGAGAGTATTCTATGTATATATATTGTAGATGCCCATCCCTGGAATGCCTACGGATCACATGCACCGTATTCTGACCAAGACATTTTTAACGGTAGAATGCTCTTACTTTTTCTTAGCTGGGTCTACGCTCGCAGTTGTCAGCTTCAATTCATCAGTGTGAGCTGGTCTCTGCTTAATCTCCCAGGCACCATCCTTGGGACATTGCCAGCCCATGCTGAAGCTGCGGCTCACAGCCCATGTGTTATATAAGATAACGTGATGTTATTCTAGGAAGTTCCCAGTAATATTTTTTTTTGCCTTTTCTCATTGTTTGTTACTCTTTTTGAACCCTTTACTTTTCTTTCCTGTTCAGCAAACACCAGGCGCTCAGAGGAAGGAAAAGGATTTGGGCAGACGGTCCTCATATAAAGAGTTTGACCCCGAAACCTCTGTTCCAGGACCTGACCTCTAAGCCATCTTTGTATTTCCCACATTTTGGGGGTGTTCAAATGCAAACCTGGCTCCTGGTGTAATGTAAAGCAGGCTCTCTATTACTCTCTGTTATATTTGCACTGCCCCAGGCCTCCTAGGTACTATGTGCTAGAGTACAAAGATGCTGCAACCCCCTCCCTCATTCCTTTGGACTGCCCCTGCAGAATGACCCCCAGGCCCCCGAAGCCACGAGACGCTAATTAGCATTAAGGCGGATTAAGAAGGAAATGCACTTCTCAACAAAATGTCCACAAGCTTCCTGGTCAAGCTCATCTGAACAAAAATCTCTAGGGCTAATTCAGACATACCATGTTCAGGTCTTGCCGGAGGTGAAGGCACACTTTAAAAGTGGGAGTGAAACTGGAAAGGGTTCAGAAAAGAGCGGCAAGAATGATCAGACGCCTGTAATACATGTCTTTGCAAGACTCGAGCTGTTTAGCTATCAAATAGAAGATCTTATCAAAGAGTAGCTTGATTGTGGTCTATACATTCCTTCAGAGGGAAGAGATTTCCGACAGTAGCCAGCTCTTCCATCTAGCAGATTAAGATATAAGAAGATCCAGTGGCTGGAAGCTGAAGTTTAAGGAATTTAGACTAGAAATATGGTGCACAAGGAGAGTAATTAACAACTGGAACAACGTACCTAGTTGTCACGTGGGGTCTTTAAACAAGGTTGGATGTTGTCTGAAAAGATCAGTTTTTGCTCAGCCAGCCAGCATAGAGTTGATGCAGGAAACACGTGTGGCCAGAACCAGAAAGGCCCTAGGTGCCTAACTCCACCGTTTCAGTACCACCGGCATTTTCAGAGCCATTGCCTAACCTCATAAACACCTAAGCCCCCTAGCTTTCTGCTGGTCGGCATTTTAACTTTCTACCAGTCAGACCTGGCAGCTGGAGGGCCGGACTCAAGCTGCTGGTTGATGGGGGAGGGAAGGAACCCAGCACCCACACAAAAGACAGCTGTAGGAAGGGGGAAATGCAGGGCGCGCATGATAGAGGTGAGAGGAGGGGTGGGGGGTAGGGAGAAGACAGAGCGAGAGAGGGCGACATTTCTGCTGGTAGGACATGGGCTACCTAAGTGGCTGACCTGGCTTAGGGCCTAACTCCAGGAGAGGGTTCACAACTGAGGCTCCTGAGCAGAGGGAGATACCGAGCTCCAGCCCATCAGCCGGATGCACCAGCTCAGCCAGCTAAGCCTGTCTTCTCGGCACTGCATTCCTGGCTACCGTGGGTGACTCCCCATTCAGCTGGTTGGCTTTTGAGGATCTCTGCCTGGTTGGCTAACTCTCCCCATGCACTCAATGGAGAGCCTGGGCACCTAGCTCTGGGCTGAAAACGCCAGAGGGCAGCAGGCTGCCTAGGGGTTAGGCGTTGCAATGCCTTAATACCTTTAAGACCCCGGGCCTTGGTGAACGTCTGTGGTCTGGGTCATGGAGGAGGTCAGACTTGATAACGATAATGGTCCCTGCCGGCTTGAAAAAGCCATGAATATGTGAATGCAGATCTCACTTGTGCCAGCTTTACCCCATCATAACTCCACTGACTCCTGCATTAGACTAGAGTAAGGAAGAGCAAAACCAGTGTGGAGCTGCTCATTCTAACCCCCAATCCCATAAGTGTCAAGAGACTGTACCAAGTACATTCTGCAGCCCCACAGCCGCCAGTTTAACAGGCACCGGTTGGATCATCGGGGGCATAGGGGTGACTGGCTTTACTTGAAATTATTAGCGCTCAGACGCTTTTGGAGGGAGGAGGAGGAGGTGAAATCCCCTGCTCGCAAAGACCCATTATAACAGTGCCCTGCTATAAGTTAATAAAGCCTGCTCCACTCGCCCCCCCCAGATGCCATCAATGCTGTTCCTTCAGGTGTGCTGTGATCTCTTCCCTTGGGGCTGAGTGCTCTGCTGCCACATCCCACCTAGCTACCAACAGCTCCGAGAGGTGCACGCAGCAGTAGATTTCCACTGGACTGGGCTGACATCACATTTTGGCTGTATTACTGTGCACACTATGAGCCCACTTAGCCTAAAGCATTGCCCCATGTGACTCAGATGGAGTCAGACCCCTAAGAAGTGGAACGCTAAGGAATGCCACAAAATAGCTACATGGATGGTCATTTTCTGTGGCCTTGTGGTATGGTCAGATCTGAGGGGGCAGGTCAGGCTGCCACAATGAGTGATGCAACATGTCAACAGAGTTACAGACGGATCGGTCAACCACACACCTCACTTGGAACCGGAAGTACGCAATCAGGCAGCAGAAGAGCCAACCCCGCCCCCCCCAGCATATATTGTACAGTACAGTACTGTGTTGAATGTAAACTACTACAAAATAAAAGGTAAGTTTAGATAAAAGATTTGCCAAGGTAAGGAAACTGTTTCTGCGCTAGTTTTATGTGAATAAAGACGGTTAAAAGCAGCATTGTTTTTCTGCACAGTAAAGTGTCAAAACTGTATTAAGTCAAAGTTCAGTTGTAAGCCTTTGAAAGACCCAACAAAATGTTTTGTTCAGAGTTCGGGACATTTTGGAGTTAGGAATTTTAAAAGGGAGAGTGACAAACTGGAAAGGGTTCAGAAAAGCGCTGCAAGAATGATCAGATGCCTGTAATACATGTCTTTGCAAGACTCGAGCTGTTTAGCTATCAAATAAAAGATCTTCTCAAAGAATAGCTTGATCGTGGTCTATATATTCCTTCAGAGGGAAGAGATTTCCAACTGTAGCCAGCTCTTCCATCTAGCAGATTAAGATATAAGAAGATCCAGTGGCTGGAAGCTGAAGTTTAAGGGATTTAGACTAGAAATATGGTGCACAAGGAGAGTAATTAACGACTGGAACAACGTACCTAGTTTCACGTGGGGTCTTTAAACAAGGTTGGATGTTGTCTGAAAAGATCAGTTTTTGCTCAGCCAGCCAGCATAGAATTGATGCAGAAAACACTTGTGGCCAGAACCAGAAAGGCCCTAGGTGCCTAACTCTACCCTTTCAGTACCACCGGCATTTTCAGAGCCATTGCCTAACCTCATAAACACCTAAGCCCCCTAGCTTCCTGCTGGTTGGCATTTTAACTTTCTACCAGTCAGACCTGGCAGCTGGAGGGCCGGACTCAAGCTGCTGGTTGATGGGGGAGGGAAGGAACCCAGCACCCACACAAAAGACAGCTGTAGGAAGAGGAAAATGCAGGGCATGCATGATAGAGGTGAGAGGAGGGGTGGGGTAGGGAGAAGACAGAGCGAGAGAGGGCGACATTTCTGCTGGTAGGACATGGGCTACCTAAGTGGCTGACCTGGCTTAGGGCCTAACTCCAGGAGAGGGTTCACAACTGAGGCTTCTGAGCAGAGGGAGATACCTAGCTCCAGCCCATCAGCCAGATGCACCAGCTCAGCCAGCTCAGCCTGTCTTCTCGGCACTGCATTCCTGGTTACCGTGGGTGGCTCCCCATTCAGCTGGTTGGCTTTTGAGGATCTCTGCCTGGTTGGCTAACTCTCCCCATGCACTGAATGGAGAGCCTGCGCACCTAGCTCTGGGCTGAAAACGCCGGAGGGCAGCAGGCTGCCTAGGGGTTAGGTGTTGCAATGCCTTAATACCTTTAAGACCCCGGGCCTTGGTGAAAGTCTGTGGCCTGGGTCACGGAGGTGGTCAGACTAGATAACGATAATGGTCCCTGCCGGCTTGAAAAAGCCATGTATATGTGTTTAAATAAAAGATTTGGCAAGGTAAGGAAACTGTTTCTGTGCTTGTTTTATTTGAATAAAGATGGTTAAAAGCAGCATTGTTTGTCTGAACAGGGTGACCAGATGTCCCGATTTTATAGGGACAGTCACAATTTTGGGGTCTTTTTCTTATATAGGCTCCTGTTACCCCCCACCTCCCATCCTGATTTTTCATACTTGCTTTCTGGTCACCCTACTTCTTCATAGTAAAGAGTCAAAACTGAATTAAATCAATGTTCAGTTGTAAACCTTTGAAAGAACCAACATACTGTTTTGTTCAGCGTTAGGAACATTTCAGAGTTACCAACAACCTCCATTCCAGAGGGCTAGCTCAGGGCAGAAGGATAGCTCAGTGGTTTGAGCATTGGCCTGCTAAACCCAGGGTTGTGAGCTCAATCCTTGAGGAGGCCACTTAGGGATCTGAGGCAAGAAATTGGTTCTGTTAGTGAAGGCAGGGGGCTGGACTCAATGACCTTTCAAGGTCCCTTCCAGTTCTAGGAGATTGGTATTTCTCCAATTATTGCCTATTTATTTATCTAGTGTAGTTAAACAAATATCAATCTTAAAGTAGTCTTGTTATGCTCTGATGTTTTGGCTCCCTCTGGTGGCATATTCTAAAAATAGCAACATGAGCCACTGTGAAATCCTTTGGTGCGTGGCTGTGTAAATGCTGATACGCCACTCCTGGCATAGCCACAATTCCCATGCATACGTATCCCTTGGCACAGGCCCTACTGACTTGCTATAACTTCTGTGACAGACCCAGACCAGTGGGGTACAGGAATCTGGTAGAGGGCAAATATACTGGTCACGGGAGGAGTAGTTTTCTGTTCCCTGAGTGACCAGAGCAGGGGCTGCACTAGAGTAATCAGGAACCAGCTAGAACCAATTAAGGCAGACAGGCTGATTAGATCACCTGCAGCCAATCAAGGCAGGCTAATCAGGGCACCTGGGTTTAAAAAGAAGCTCACTCCAGTCAGGGAGGGGGAGCCAGAGGAGAGGAAGTGAGTGTGAGGAGCTGGGAGCAAGAGGCGCAAGGAGCTGAGAGGCTGTGCTGCTGGAGGACTAAGGAGTACAAGTGTTATCAGACACCAGGAGGAAGGTCCTGTGGTGAGGATAAAGAAGGTGTTTGGAGAAGGCCATGGGGAAGTAGCCCAGGGAGTTGTAACTGTCATGCAGCTGTTACAGGAGGCACTATAGACAGCTGCAATCCACAGGGCCCTGGGCTGGAACCCAGAGTAGAGGGCAGGCCCAGGTTCCCCCCAAACCTCCCAACTCCTGATCAGACACAGAAGGAGTTGGCCCAGACTGTGGGGAAGATCTCTGAGGTGAGCAAATCTGCCAGTAAGTGCAGAACCCACCAAGGTAGAGGAGGAACTTTGTCATACTTCTTACAGGGGCCGTGTGAACATGTATCAGCCTGCTTTTTATCATCCCAAGTGAGATGACTCATGGATGGGGTTGGTGGAAGTGAGTCTGGAATAACATCTTGGCTGAAGGAACCAGGTATGTTTTGTTTGTAAATGAGGTGATTAAGGGGAACAGGCTGATAGCAGGCTTCAGATGCTTGAAAGTCTGCCATAAACATGGAGAAAAATTGGTCTCTTTGCCCACAGAGGGCAGGACAAGAGGCAATGGGTTTGAAGTACAGCATAGCAGATTCAGACTAAATGACAGGAAGCACTTCCTAACTGTAAGAACAGTAGGACAATGGAACAAATGCCTCAGGAGGTTGTGGATGCCCCTTCACTGGAGGTTTAGAAAAGAAGGCTGGCGGTCTTGGATTTGTTGAGAGCAGAGGTTCACACTACAAAAGCTTTGGTGGCCTCAGATTATGGCCACCAACTCTGGTGGGTGGCCTCTTTGACAACTTTTTCTAAAATACTTAATTTAACTCTAGGACAAACAAAACAAAACAAAAAATTGCACACAGACATGGCCAAATCATTGTACTTTATTTATGTACAGAGGCAGATTAGAGGTTTTTTGGGGTGCTGGGCCAGAGGAAGTGGAGGCCCCACTCCTACCCCTTCAAGCTGTGGTCCCTACTCCCTCCCCCAGCGGTCCTGCCGGGAAATAAAGTCAGGAGCAGGGTTGGGGCACGGAGGCTTCCCCCACTCGCCAGCAGGAGCACCAGATGGTCAGGACATGGGCGTGACCGTTTTTCCAGTGGCTGCCCACTTGGCTTGGGCCACTGGGCATAGGTCCTGTTGGCCCAGTGGCTAATCTGCCAGTGTTTATGTAGGTTGTTTTTTTTTACAGAGTCAATAACAACAATACTGTACGGTTATATGTTGGTGCCCCTGGCCCCTGCTTCCCCCCACAGATCCCTCTAGCCCTTCCCTGCCTCCCGCCAGCCCCCCATCACTATTCTGGGCCCTGCTGTTCCCCACCATTGTCCTGAGCTCCCTTCCATGGCCTCGCAGCCCAGGCTCACCAGAACTGGGGTGGGCAGGGGACTGTGGCTCCATCACTTTTTATCAGCCATCAGGGTGAGTGATGGGGGGGGGCAGAGAGGAAAGAGGTGGGGGGTTGGGGCCTTGGGGGGAAGAGGCAGTGTGGTTGTGGGGCCTTGGGGAAATGGATGGTGTGGGAGGCAGGGCCTCAGGTAGAAACAGTGATGCAGGGGTGCGGAACAGGTCAGGCGCTAGTGGCCTCCCCCACTTTGAGGGACCTTCCGCTGCCTCTGACTCACCCTGCTCCTTGCCTCTTGACCATGGCGCTGTCTGAAGACCTGCTGCCAGAGCCCCATGGCTGGAGCCGGGAGGGGAATGGAAGGGGGTTAAGCCCACCCCAGGAGCCCTGCGGCTGGAGCTGGGGTGGGGGCTCAAGCCCACGGTTTGAGCCTTCTGCTGAAACAGGGGGGGGGGAGAGGGGTGTTGCAGCCCACCCCCAGAGTCCCACAGCTGCGTCACCCTAACTCTGCAGTGTAACTCTGAATTGCGAATTCAATGCCCCTCATCACAGGGGTGATGCCTTGGTGGATTACAGCTGAGGATGCCAAATTCAGAACAAACTGCTGAGAAATAGGGCAGACTCGCCTCAAACTGGTGGTTATTCTAGCATTTGATTATACCAAACCAGTAACAAAAGTTAATGCCTGTCTCACCACACTGGTTAACAAGAAGCCAAAAATGCAGTCTCCTTAGGTATTCCAGCTCTTGACTCACCAGCCAGACACTGGACTCTCTGAGTGGTAACTAAAAACAAATTTAATCAAATATATAGTCCTAATCCATAGGTGCTGACTTTTATTTTTCCCTGTGGGTGTTCAACCCCCCTCCACTGTGAACCCCGCCGCTACTCTTCTCCTTCCCCCTGTTGCCGCTCATCCACTGCTCTCCGCCTTCCCCGGAGCACAGCTGCCAAACAGCTGATCAGTGGCACCACTGAGCAGCCATGGCTGGTGGGTGCTGAGCTCCCACTATTTTTTTTCCCATGGGTGCTTGAGCTCTGGACCATCCACAGAGTCGGTGCCTATACTCTAATCCCAAGAGATCAGCCATTTAGCCTGGTCAATATATAACTCAGATGTTACCCAGTAATCATGCTGATACCAATCCTTTATAACTAAAGGTTTAATAAAAAAGAAGAGAGTTAGTAATGGTTAATAGACCATATACATAAAAATAATTGCAAAGTCGTTATATCAGGTTTGTAGCAGGCTTGTAAAGTCTCTCTGGTAAGAAGGTCTTCAGTCCATAGTTCAAAATGCTCCTTTTTGTTGTACATCCATAGAATCAGGACAGGAAAAGAGGCAAAATGGAGATATCTCAGGGGTCTTTTGTATCTTCTGCCATGTATCTGGAAATTTACTATCTCAAACAAAGCTCACAGCCTTTGTTTGTGGAAAGTTACTGGCCCAAGATGGAGTCCAAGGTCACATGAGCATATCACATGTCCTTACATGGCTTGATGACTCACAAAGGATGGCCATTGGTCCCTTGGAGTCTGAGGTATCCACAGGAAGAGCTATCTGGGTGGAATGAGTTTCTTCTATGGGCCACTATGAGAGCTAAATGTTCTTGATGGGCCCTCAGTACATAGCTGTCTGGCCTTAATGTAAATTTTACCAGGTGGGTGTTACCCAGGAATACAACACACGTGTATAATGCCAGTTCATAGGCAATGTTCACAACTTCAAATACAAAGATGATACATGCCAGAGCCATAACAAGGAATTTTTGCACCCGAGGCAAGGGCCGGCTCCAGGCTCTTCGGTGGCAATTCGGCCGAGGGTCCCTGAGTCCCTGTCAGAGGGAAGGACCTGCCGCCGAATTGCCGCCAAAGAATGAATGAAGCGGCGGCGGCAACAATTTGGCGGCAGGTCCTTCCCTCCGACAGGGACTCAGGGACCTGCCACCAAATTGCTGCTGAAGAAGCGGTGGTGGTAGAGCTACTGCCGAAGCGTCGCTGATCACGGTAGAGCTGCGTCCTCCACTTTACGTGCCCGAGGCAAGTGCCTCACTCATCTCGCCCTTGTTAGGGCACTGATACATGCATATAAACAGGGTATTCATACTTAGCAAATCACAGCATTTCCATTGACACCTTACATGACATACTTTGTACACGATTTGTTGCGACTATATAACAGTGGCAATATAAATGGTTATATTCAATCGTACAGCATCACTCTTGTCCTTTTGGCTTTAGGGAAGATTTTCTATTTTACTGCTCTACCTCAGAAAGGCAAGAGCTTTACACCATCCCCTGAGACCAGTGGATCTTTGGGCTATTTCAGCCATTTTTATGCCCAAATGCTTGCACCCACAAAAGCTAATCTCAACCTAGTACAGCTCCATCCAGTATCATCTCCTTCACCTATCTCCGTGCATGACACAGACCGAATGTTCTGGGTCAGCAGTTAATCAGCATTCCAATAACTCAGCCATTCTTACCGCTCTCTGTGTTATAGGAAATGAGTGTGTAAAGGCTCAGCGAACAGCAAGACAGCTTAATTCTAAAATGAAATCCATTACAATTCAGAACTTACATATCATCCATTTCATGATACACAAAAGAAAACCATCATCTTCAGTAAACAAAATGCAGTATTGTTTTGTTCAGAAATGTCCCAAGGAGGATTTAGTTCACATATTTGGAGCAGAACTATGAACTGCATTAGGAAGCCGTTAGGGTACGTCCATACTACCCGCCTGGGTCGGCGGGTAGCGATCGACTTCTCGGAGTTCGATATATCGCGTCTCATCTAGACGCAATATATCGAACTCCGAACGCGCTCCCGTTGACTCCGGAACTCCACCACCGCAAACAGCGATGGCAGAGTCAACGGGGGAGCCGTGGACTTCGATCCCGCACCGTGACGACGGGTAAGTACTTCGAACTAAGGTACTTCGAGTTCAGCTACGCTATTCGCGTAGCTGAACTTGCGTACCTTAGTTCGACCCCCCCGCCCCAGTGTAGACCAGGCCTTAGACTGCTATTTTGTCATCACTGTTGCCTTCCTGTTTCTTTCCACTGCCAGGTAATAGACACGGTTGGCTTCTGGGTAAGTAACTTTGCAGAGTGGCAGCTTGTAGATGGCAGAGTTGTCTGTAGTTAGTAGCAGGAAGAGAAATGCGGAGAAGCAGAAAGGCCAGGTGCAGGCTGGTAATCCAAACTGAAAGGAAAAGGATCTTGATCATTCCACTCACAATTTTGACTGTTCTATTTTCTTAATTCTTCAACCTTAGATAGATGCAAAGCAAAGAACCACGGAGCTTCAGAACAAGCCCCTTGTTAAATAGGTAGGGAGGGACGGAGGTGTGTGTGTGTGTGTGTGTGTGTGTGCGTGCGCACTCACACAGACTGTAGCATACAAGCTGTATGGTGGGCTACAGAGCCTTAGGCTTCTGTTGACCAAACGGCTGCTCAGTGTCCAATGTGAAATGAGTTGGCTGTCTCATCCAGCTCCTAATAGACTCATGTTCCCACATTATATGAAACTGGATTTATGGCTTATTACAACAATCTGTAACTCACTAACCCCCCATTGTGTCCTATGACTTCAGGAGTGCTAACAGGCCACTTCACCTTGAATGGACTCTTAGAATATGTGATAACTACTTATGCTAAACTATCTATTTGAACTTGTATTTAGCGGTGACACTCTGAGCCCTGGTCTACACTGAGGGCCGGCTCCAGGCACCAGCTAAGGGAGCAGGTGCTTGGGGCAGCCAATACAAAGGGGTGGCACTCTGTCTGCTATTGGGGCAGCACAGCTGGGTCTTCGGTGGGAATTTGGCAGTGGGTCCCTCAGTACCTCTCTTCCTCTTTGAGCTGCTGCCGAAGTGCCCCTGAAGAATGGAGCGGCACGAGTGATCTGCCAATCAGCTTTGTTATGTTCCAGGGGAGCTGAAGGCCCTCCCAGGGTGCTCTGTAAGAATGAGGCCCACACACACTGTGAGTTATTGGCTTTAATGAAGGTAAAGTGACACATCCGCAACGGGGACTCCAAGCATTGCTGTCACGGAGGTGGGGAACCCAGCGCCCTGGAGCTCGGCCTGGTACGGAGTCCAAAAGCAAACACAAAGCATGCTCATATTTATATAAACAGCTGCAAACCAGCTCATACATAATGCAATAGGAACTCTCCACCCTCCGGGGCCGCCCCCTTGGCCAACAGCCTTGGGGCTTGCCAGGCAGCAATTCCAGCCGGTTACGGCAGGTTGAAACTAGCATGCCGTGTCCTACAATAAGCGGAGGCTGAGAAAGCGGAACTGCCTAAGCTAGGCCGTAACAAAATCTTCCGTGGTTCCCTATCCTCCTACATTCCTCCCCTCGCTTTCTCAAGCGCTCCGTTACAACAACAGCATAATCCTGAGCTAATTTATAGCAATACAGGCACTACTAACATTCCCATAGCAATAATATGGTGGGGTTTAGTCACAAAGCACAATACAGCACACGTAGTACATAAAATGTGGTTTTAACACACACACAGCTATCATTAACGTGAAAAAAGTATCAGAGGGGTAGCCGTGTTACTCTGGAAACAAGTAGGTGCTCTGTCAGGATAGTTCCTTGTCCTCTACCCTTCCAGCAAACGTTGTCATGAACAGTGACAACTTCCCCTGGCTTCAGTTTATAAATACACTGAGACTGTAGGGATTCTAACAGCCAAAATGTCCATTGACTCCCTATTCCTATCCAAAATGTCAGGTGTTATTCTAGGGGCACTGACCATGACTCAGTCCCACATTCATCCTCCCCATGGACCCGGCAGGATTCGATATGTGGGAGCCCAAGTGATGAGCTGCCAAAATATTAACAACCGGTTCCCTCCTCCTCACCACATGAGGGGGTCATGCCCCCCTCCGGGACTTCTGCCCCATCCAATCCCCCCCATGTTCCTTGACAGCCCCCGCCCCCTCGGACCCATGCCCTATCCACCCCCCTTCCCTGGCCCCTGACTGCCCCTTGCCACCCCATCCAACCCCTTCTCTCATTCCTGATGGCACCCCAGGACCCCTACACCCCATCCAACCACCCCTTCTCTCTGTCCCCGACTGTCCCTGGAATCCCTACCCCTAACTGCCCCCCACTGCCCCATCTAACCCCTGCTCCTTTCTGACTGCCCCCCGGGACCCTTGGCCCCATTCAATCCCCCAATTCCCCTGCCCTCTGACCGCTCCAACACTAATCCACCCCCCCAACTCCTCTGCCCTCTTCCAACACCCGCTCCCTGCCCCCTTACCACGCTGCCTGGAGGTGGGGGCCGAGCTGGGCTGGGGATGGGACCAGAGCCACCCAGCCAACGTCGGTGCCGGACCCGGGAGCCGGACTGGAGCCGCGCCGCCCGGCCGGACCCGGGCAGGAGCCCCGCCGCCCCGCCACCCGGGGGCTGGACCCAGGAGCCGGGCAGGAGCCCCGCCGCCCCGCCGGACCCGGGGGCTGGACCCAGGACCCGGGCAGGAGCCCCGCCGCCCGGCCGGACCCGGGCAGGAGCCCCGCTGCCCCGCCGGACCCGGGGGCTGGACCCAGGAGCCGGGCAGGAGCCCCGCCGCCCCGCCGGACCCGGGGACTGGACCCGGGGGCCGGGCCAGAGCCGCGCCGGACCCGGGGACCGGACCCAGGAGCTGGGCAGGAGCCCCGCCGCCTCACCGGACCCAGGGGCTGGACCCGGGGGCCGGGCCAGAGCCGCGCCGCCCGGCTGGACCCAGGAGCTGGGCAGGAGCCCGCCGCCCCACCGGACCCAGGGCTGGACCCAGGAGCTGGGCAGGAGCCCGCCGCCCGGCTGGACCTGGGGGCCGGGCAGCCGCTGCCCGGCTGGACCCGGGCCGGGCGGACCCGGAGGCCGGGCTGGAGCTGCGCCGCCTGGCTGGACCCTGGAGCTGGGCAGGAGCCCCGCCGCCCGGGCTGGACCCGCGCCCGGCTGGACCCAGGACCCGGGCAGGAGCCCCGCCGCCCGGCTGGACCCGGGGACCGGACCCGGGAGCCGGGCAGGAGCCCCGCCGCCCCGCCGGACCCAGGGGCTGGACCCGGGGGCCGGGCAGGAGCCCCGCCGCCCCGCCGGACCCGGGGGTCGGACCCGGGGGCCGGGCCAGAGCCGCGCCGGACCCGTGGACCGGACCCAGGAGCTGGGCAGGAGCCCCGCCGCCCCACCGGACCCAGGGGCTGGACCCGGGGGCCGGGCAGGAGCCCCGCCGCCTGGCTGGACCCGGGGGCTGGGCCGGAGCCCCGCCGGACCCAGGAGCAGCCCCGGACCCGGGAGCCGGACCCAGGAGCTGGGCAGGAGCCCCGCCACCCCGCCGGACCCGGGCCAGAGCCGCGCCGCCTGGCTGGACCCGGGGGCCGGACCCCGGAGCCCCGCCACCCCGCCGGACCCGGACCCGGGGGCCGGGCAGGAGCCGCGCCGCCCGGCCCCAGGGTCCGGCCGCGACCTCGCCAGGTGGCACGGCGCCTGGAGCCCTCCTCCCGCTGGCACCCCCGCCCTCTGGCCCCAGCTCACCTGGTGGAAGCCTTCTCAGCCCTCCCAGGCTTCCCGCGTCAACAGCGAACAGCTGATTTGCGGGAAGCTGGGGAGGGGGAGGAGAAGCCGGAGGAGCTTCCGAAGAGGAGGCAGAGGCGGAGTAAGGTGAGCTGGGGCCGGGGGAAGGGTAGAGAGCTGCTAGAGCTTTAGTTAAATTTAAAAGCCCTTTTGGAACTAGTTGTTCCTCCAGGAACAACCGGTTCTAAAGGGGCTTCTAAATTTAACAACCGGTTCTCGCGACCCAGTGGGAACCGGCTGCAGCTCACCACTGGGGAGCCCACACCCCACTAACCGGTCCACATGCTGGGGAGGGGTGGAAATGACATGTAACTCACCTACTCCAGCCTGTACTTGGGTTAGCGGAGCTCCAGAAATAAGAAATTGGATAGGGGCAATGTTATTTAAAATCCAATTAGGGAGGGCAATACATACTGAAGGATTTATCCAAAACACAGGGCGCAGCCTGTAGAATAAACTCCAAAATCCAATTAATACCACATTCCCAAGCATGGGTCCCACAAATTTCTTCCTGCCAGTGTATAATTCTTTGTTTCTTCACCAGGGTTAGTTCTTAATGTCCTTTTTAGTCAGGAATTCCTGGACTTTGGCAATTTTAGTGGAGTGAGTGTTCGTAGGGTCTTTTTGCAGGGCGAATCCTGGGTCCAAGCAGTCAGTCTTTGGCACTTCACAGTGGTGTCGGTAGTCAGCAGGACTTCATAAGGGCCTTTCCAGCATGGAGCCAAAGCAGTCTTTCGTTGGTGGACCTTTACATAGATCCAGTCTCCTGGTTCCAAGGAGTGGCAGGGCTGCTAGGGTCTTTGGGTAGCTCTTCCTTACCTGTGAGAAGAGACAGCTAACACATTCCGTTAGTGGCTGGCAGGGTTTTGCAGCTCTCATAGCTGCTTGGGCACAGTCAAGCCCCCCTTTTTCTTGGTTGTCCGCCGAGTCTTAGCTGTGAGCGGTGTCCTTGACTGGGGCCAGTGTCTTATCTTTAGCTTTCTTCGGTTAACTCATTCTGTTCTTTTTCCTTCCCTTCTTGGCTTCTTTTAACCTGCGCATCCTGTGTCAGGACACCCAGCTGTTGCAGCTCATACCGGAGAAGCATAACGGTGTTCCCGGCATTGTCCCAGACTCGGACCAGCCAGCGTAGGACGCCTTCTCCAGGTTCCTGCCGAAACAACTCACTCGCTTGTAGGTCCAAACGACCTCCGGGGCCACGGCACGGACCTCTGCCTGCGCCGTGCACTCCAACGTCTTCCCGTCCAGGGCCTGCTGCCAGCGGAGCACCTCCTCATCCTGGGCCCGAAGGGCAGTTAGGAGGAGCCACCCTAGCTCCCCCATCGTCCGCCGCTCCGTCCCAGACCACTGGTTCGCCTACAACCGCTGTAAGCCCTCAAGTGGCTGCCCGGGAGTGACCCCGGCCACCTGCTGGAACTCCGGCCAGTCGGCTGAGGCAGCCCATCTGGCTAAAACCTGCGCTACCGGCCCCCAGTGCTCTGTCTGGGGCCACCCTGGTATGCGCTGTAGGGACAGCGACAGCTTCCCTACCTCCCCTACCTTCGGCCAAAACGGCATCGTCTCCCAGAGCACCCTGCTTGCTGCGCCACTTGTTATGTTCCAGGGGAGCTGTAGGCCGTCCCAGGGTGCTCTGTAAGAACGAGGCCCACACACACTGTGAGTTATTGGCTTTAATGAAGGTAAAGTGACACATCCGCAACGGGGACTCCAAGCGTTGCTGTCACGGAGGTGGGGAACCCAGCGCCCTGGAGCTCAGTCTGGTACGGAGTCCAAAAGCAAACACAAAGCACGCTCATATTTATACAAACAGCAGCAAACCAGCTCATACACAATGCAATAGGAACTCTCCACCCTCCGGGGCCGCCCCCTTGGCCAACAGCCTAGGGGCTTGCCAGGCAGCAATTCCAGCCGGTTACGGCAGGTTGAAACTAGCATGCCGTGTCCTACAATAACCGGAGGCTGAGAAAGCGGAACTGCCTAAGCTAGGCCGTAACAAAATCTTCCGTGGTTCCCTATCCTCCTACAGGCTTTTTTTTTTTTTTTTTTTTGCCACTTGGGGTAGCAGAAAACCTGGAGCCGGCCCTGTCTACACTACAAAATTACTTGGGTATACCTATGTTGCTCCGGGGTTTGAATAATCCAAGTTCCTGAACGACACTGTTATACCAACCTAAGTGCCAGTGTAGACAGTGCTATGTCGGCGGGAGAATATCTTCTCTTGCAGGGCCAGCTCCAGGGTTTTTGCCGCCCCAAGCGGTGGGAAAAAAAAAGCCGCGATCGTGATTGGCGGCAGCTCCACTGCACCTCTTTCTTCTTTGGCGACACTTCGGCGGCAGGTCCTTCCCTCCGAGAGGGATCTAGGGACCTGCCGCAGAATTGCCGCTGAAGAGCCCGACATGCTGCCCCTTCCCCTTGGCCGCCCCAAGCACCTGCTTGCTGAGCTGGTGCCTGGAGCCAGCCCTGTTCTCTTGACATAGCTACCACCTTGCGAGGAGTAGGATTAACTAAGCCAGTGGGAGAAGCTCTCTCCCACTGGCTTAGAGGGCCTTCATTAAAGTGTTGTAGCTGTGCCGATGCAGTGTTTAAGTGT
The DNA here is from genome assembly GCF_016161935.1 of Mauremys reevesii. NCBI lineage: Eukaryota > Metazoa > Chordata > Testudines > Geoemydidae > Mauremys > Mauremys reevesii. The sequence continues at coordinate 11,769,446 of NC_052628.1, read as the reverse complement.
AGACCTGCCCTGAGTACCTTTCCCAGACCTGAAGAAGAGCTCTGTGTGGCTCAAAATCTTGTTTCTCACCAACAGAAGTTGTTTCAATAGAAGATATTACCTCACCCACCTTGCCTCTCTAGTGTCCATATCTCGTACTTGCTGGCAGCCTCAGAACAGTCCTGGGAACTGAAAATTAGAAAACAACACTAAAAAAATACCTACCACAGAGAGGGAATTAGCAAGTGCTGCTCGCAGATAGCCACAAAAGAAGGCTGTGAAAAGGACATAGGAAACTTCAGGTTAAAATGCATTTATTGCAGCATTAGACAGCTAGCAAAAATTACACCACAATCCCAGATCCCCTGATTGCACCTCCTTATAGATACACAGACACGCATCCTTGTTTTTTCTGTGGATCAATGCCAGGCACAAATGTTTGGTATTCAGAGATTTTAAGGGGTTTGTCTATACGTACAACGCTGCAGGAGCCCAGCTGTACTGATACAGTGGTGCTGCTGCAGTGCGTCTGGTGAGGACGGTCTATCCCGACAGGATAGAGCTCTCCCGTTTGCTTAAAAATACCCACCTCTGAAAGTGGCAGAAGCTATATCAGCAGAAGAAACTCTCCTGGCAACATAGTGCTCTGCACACGAGTGCTTATGTCGGTGTCACTTATGTGGCTCAGGGGGTTGAATATTCACAGCCCTGAGTGACATAAGTTTTGCCAGCATAGGCTGTAGCGCAGACGTAGCCTAAGGCCAGAAGGGACCATTATGTTCATCTAGTCTGACCTCCTACATAACAGGTCATAGAGTGTCACCCAGTGATTCCTGCATCGTGCCCGTAACTTCTATTCATCACTGATGGAGGACACATTCCTGTGCCTACCTTGCATCCTGCCATGTTGTGTGTGAGCATGAAAGGGAGCTTACAGAATGAAAAACTGGTTTAAAACTGTGTTGTGTATGAATTTCTCCCAAAGGGAATGGGGAGGTAGGCCCATAGATCTGCCCCTTCTCTCTACACCCCTGTAGATAAGGCTGATTTAAAATTTCCTGTTGAAAGTGTTTTCCAAAAGAAATTTGGGTTTTTGACTCAATTGATTTTTTTTGTGAAGAGCACCTGCTCTGTATGGGAAATTTCGACACTTCGTCGAAAAATGGAATGCCCCAAATCAGAAAAGTTTACAGTTTTCACTGAAAATGGAAATGTTTTCATTCAAAATGGCGCTGCTGTGCCTAATGGAAGCCGTAGTGTGGGTGCCTTTTGCTCCCATTCTCCTCTCACAGTGACTATGTCTTCCATGAAGTGTCATGACCCCTATGATGCACCTTCTCCCCTCACCGACATGGGAGAAAGTGGTGCCTCATGGGACATGTAGTCCAGGCCTATAGAGGAGAATGAGAGCATGAGGCAACTAAACTACAATTCCCATGGGGCATGGTGATGCCATTTTGAATTAAAATATTTCAGTTTTCGGCCAAAATATATTTTGATATTTCACTGAAATGTCAACATTTTCTGAGGAAAACCCCCTATTTTCTGACCAGCACTACCCATGGAGCATGCTGTGGGAACAGGCTGCTGTGCACACACACTCTGTGCAGTGGGCAGCTTGGGGTGAGATTGAACTTCCCTGAGGCATGGTCTCTCCCTGAGGTCTCTTTTCAGCGTGTGGATCTTCCCTCTCCCTGAAAAACATGGGCTGGTGCTCAAATGGGATATTTTAGCCCTAGCTAATCAATCATTCTCTTGGGTCACACACAGGATGACCAGACAGCAAATGTGAAAAATCGGGAAAAGGGGTGGGGGTTATAGGAGCCTATATAAGAAAAAGACCCCAAAATCAGAACTGTCCCTATAAAATCAGGACATCTGGTCACCCTAGTCACACATCTAGCATCTTTCACAAGTGCTAGGTGCATTTAAAATGAAGGATGGTATCAGGCATACCACAGGCCACTGCTAGCAAGTGGGTCTGCCACGTGGGAGCGTAGAACATGCCTCCTATTGCAATGCAGGAGAGGACGCTGTTGTAGCCCCAAAAGCCAGAGTAGATCTCAGCAAAGGGTGCTGCAGCAGTCAAGCCTGTAAAGGAAGGGAGACACATCAAGGGAAACTTGTGTTAAAAAAAAAATCACTCGTTATTAACAGAACTGGTTTCTTTTTCTTTGTTACTAGTGCTGACATTCAAAGTATTCAAACTTCTAATGGCCTGCCACCCTTTCTGCTGCACGTTTACTCCTTGCACTACACGTTGCATAGGTAATTAAAATAGATTGATGATCAGTTTCACTTTCTGCTTCTTAAATATGAGCTTAGGAGCTAAGGACAATCATGAATTCTATCTCTGACATCACCTGCTTAAAATCCAAAGGTGTAGTTCTTTGACCAGCCTTCTCTAACACCAACGTAGAGCAGTGTGGACCTTTACAAAACCAAACTGCACTTCACACACAATTCTCCCCCCAGGAGGGAGGGAGGCGGGGAGAGCTGAATCATATGCGAGATATTAGCCATGTCACTTAATGCACTACTGGAAGGTGTGCAGATACTACAGCAGTGAGGGTGGTATAAGAACCTACACAGAATACAATAGAATAGAATGTTGCAATATATGGGTTGCAAACTCTGCAGGAGGATTTTTAAAACCAGCTGTTAATTGTTTTATTACCATTGGGTAGGAGAAAGGGAGAGTTGTGGCTGATATTTGTAACTTTTGCCTTCGTTCCAAGGAAGCATTTCTGCTGATCACAGGTTTTCTGAGCACCAAAGACCCAAGCATCCCCATGCCTCTTGCACATGGGAACCCTTTCACAGTGCACAACAACAACGGCTTTATCGAACCTACAAATTGCTGAGCAATGTTACCTAATCTTCCATGCTGGTAGATGGCACTTCTTACATTAGCTATCTACCATGTATGCCTATATATATGCCTATCTTTTATACAGAACTCTAGTAACAGGTTGGTGATTTGCCCCAGGGCAAAGTGAGTGTAAAAAGCTGTGAGCAGAGGGAGATATCTGCTCTGGGAAGCGCAGGAGTCACCATCTATGCAAATTATAAGCTAAGGGTGTTCCAAGCCCTAAGTCAGATCATCTAGTCAGTGGGCTTCCATGCTGGTAGAAGTGTGTGCAACATTGGGGCCTGACTTTTAGACATGCCACAGTGACAAGAGGTAACAAACAAGAAGGATGGGATGGGAGGAAAAACCAGGGTTGGAGCATGAAGATCACAGAGTTACCCAGTTCAGGTGTGTGCATCTCTTGATGGTTTAATTAACCATTTATGAGACTAATGGTCACTGGTGTTGATGTAACACACATGTTCTATACTGCGGCATTTGGCTTTGGCACAAAGAAAGGGAGAGAAGCAATGGGGAGGGAACATGGCTCTTGTGCAGCGAGCAGGGCAGGGAAACTCATGGGGTCTGAGAGCCTGATCCAAACATCTACATTGCAATTAAGCAGCCCCTTAGCCCGAGCCCCAAGAGCCCAGGTCAGCTGATACGGACCCGCTGTTTTTAATCGCAGTGTGGACATACCCTAAGAGGAGCAATCTGCAACTGACCCAAGGGCTGGAATGCTGCTAGCTGTGAGGATCCCCAGACTTCCTTTGCTGGCAGGGTTCTGAAGTGTTTGAAAGAACTGAGCTGGTGCATTTTTTCTCAAGCTCCGAAGAGGCCAGGTGACACACCCGACAGTACCATGGCCACACGATTGAGACTGAGATGTCAGCTCAGCGAGAAGATCAGAGGGGAACGTGTTTTGACGTGTGTGTGCTGAAGTATGAAAGTATAACTGTTGTGTTGAAACCCTATAGCTGAATAGGTGTAACAGCGTGAGTACGGCTACTGAAGCTGCCGTGCACACCCTAGCTGCAATGGAGAGGCACCCTTAGGGTTAGGAGGCCAGCATTAACATCCAGGCATCAGCATGGGAGTAATGGGGTCAGAGTTCTGTGACAGGGTTTGGGCTAGGGTTGCCAACTTTCTGACTGAACACCCTTGCCCCGCCCCTTCTCCAAGACCCCGCCCTGCTCACTCCCTCATCCCCCTTCCCTCTGTCACTCACACTCCTCCACCCTCACTTGCTCATTTTCACCGGGCTAGGGAGCATCCCTTTTCGACCGGGTATTCTGTTGAAAACTGGACGCCTGGCAACCCTAGTTCGGGCACTAGCACTAGAAGGTGGGGTTAGCTTTGGGGATGGGCGAGGGAGTCATTGTTAGGGCTGGCGTGTCAGTACTGGGATTAGGGTGAAGATGTCAGCACCAGGGTTGGGCAATACAGGCACACAGAGCCCTCTAGCAGCTAGCATTGCACACACCCACCCTCACACCCACACCCCTCTAGTGGCTGGGATGATTATTACAAACACACAGAATCCTCTACCCCTCTAGCGTGTTTGTGCACGTGAGCACGGACACACTCAGCCCCCCTCCCAGTGACTGCTCCTCATCAGATAACAGCTCTACCACTGCTGCTCGCTAACAGAGGTCTCTCTTTAATTCAAGTGACAGAGGTCTCTGCTGTGGTGCTGAAGGTCCCCAGGTTCTGCTCCCTGCTGATGACCCTGGGTGTGCGTATGTAAATCAGGGCATATAAGGGTGTGTGTGTGTGTGTGTCTCGGACTCACATTGGAATAGACAGCATGCACACAGGAATGCACAGCCAGTGGCACTGAAGGACCCACTGTGGCGTGGGATTTGGAAAGGACATAGAGGGTATGGATGACCGTACTCAGAGAGTAGTTATTAATGCTTCCCAATCCTGCTGGAAAGGTATAACAAGTGTGGTTCCACAGGGGTCTGTTTTGGGACTGGCTCTGTTCAATATCTTCATCAATGACTTAGATATTGGCATAGAAAGTACGCTTATTAAGTTTGCAGATGATACCAAACTGGGAGGAATTGCAACTGCTTTGGAGGATAGGGTCATAATTCAAAATTGTCTGGACAAATTGGAGAAATGGTCTGAGGTAAACAGGATGAAGTTTAATAAAGACAAATGCAAAGCACTCCACTTAGGAAGGAACAATCAGTTTCACACATACAGAATGGAAAGAGACTGTCTGGGAAGGAGTAGAGCAGAAAGGGATCTACGGGTTATAGTGGACCACAAGCTAAATATGTGTTAACAGTGTGATGCTGTTGCAAAAAAAGCAAACAGGATTCTGGGATGCATTAACAGGTGTGTTGTGAGCAAGACACGAGAAGTCATTCTTCCGCTCTACTCTGCGCTGGTTAGGCCTCAAGTGGAGTATTGTGTCCAGTTCTGGGCACCGCGTTTCAAGAAAGATGTGGAGAAACTGGAGAGGGTCCAGAGAAGAGCAACAAGAATGATTAAAGGTCTAGAGAACATGACCTATGAAGGAAGGCTGAAAGAACTGGGTTTGTTTAGTTTGGAAAAGAGAAGACTGAGAGGGGACATGATAGCAGTTTTCAGGTATCTAAAAGGGTGTCATAAGAAGGAGGGAGAAAACTTGTTCATCTTAGCCTCTAAGGATAGACCAAGAAGCAATGGGCTTGAACTGCAGCAAAGGAGCTTTAGTTTGGACATTAGGAAAAAGTTCCTAACTGTCAGGATGGTTAAACACTGGAATAAATTGCCTAGGGAGGTTGTGGAATCTCAATCTCTGGAGATATTTAAGAGTGGGTTAGATAAATGTCTAACAGGGATGGTTTAGACAGTATTTGGTCCTGCCATGAGGGCAGGTGACTGGACTCGATGACCTCTCGAGGTCCCTTACAGTCCTGGAGTCTATGAATCTATGTCCTTCCTGCATTGTAAGCTGGCTCTGTGGGACCCAGGCTTGCGGAATCCATATTACCAATCCAGTTTTGGAGTACACACACCACATTGTAGACCTGGGTCTCATAGCTGTGCTTTACACAGACCTTCTGACTTGGGTCCATGGCTTGAGTTGTGTCCACACTGCAAAATAACAGAGCTTGGACTCAAGTCACAGTGGCTCTGACCTATCCCCCTAGCAGGGTCCTAGGACCTGAATTCAGCGTGCTTGCTGACCCAAGTCAGACTGCTGTGTGTGGACAGAGAAGGGATGTGTGGGCTCAAACCTCAGTCAGAGCCCAGGTTTAGTGTGCAGTGCAGGAGTACCCAGGAAGGTAGGCAGACAGATGAATGTGGTAGAGGAAGACATCTGTACCCAGCCTTCTCCCTAGTGCCCCCTGCAGCCAGCTCAGCCCTGTGGGATAGAAACTGCAACAGAATCTCTCTGCAGCCCCTAGGGTTCAAGCCAGCTGACGTCAAAGCTGCCCCAGAGTCTCTGCATGGCACAAGCTGTGTCACCCGTCCACAAGACTTCCCCCTGGCCCAGCACAAGGCAAAGCAGGGCAGAGGCTGTGAGGAGCAGATCCCAAGCCATGCTTGGCTCCACTGGGTTACAGGCAGATGCTGGGCCAGGGGACTGAGCATTGCTCTGTGCAGAGAGACAACAGCTTCTCGGCTTAAAGAGTGTTTGGGAGGCGACAGATTCAGTTCTGGCCTGGGGATCTCCCCGAGCTGGACTCTCCCAGAGGGGATGCATGCAGGGAAAGTGACCCCGCTCATTTGGATCAACAAGAGAATAAACAGAACGGGGATAAATAAAGTACCCCAAGCGAAAAAGCACCTGACACCTGTTCAATCCCAGCCTGCAACCCCCTGTTATTCCAGCCCTGGGCTTCCCCTCCGCTGATGCACCTCAAGCTTGACCACATCTTCCCCTGTACTCAGCCCTTAGCTCTCCCACAACCGGCACTGCTGATGCCATAGATGCTGGAACTAGGGGTGCTGCTGCACCCCCTGGCTTGGAGTGGTTTCCATCATATACAGGGTTTCCAGTTTAGTTTAATGGCTCTCAGCACCACCCCCCTATACCACCCATCCTGAATGCTGGCAGGCCACTTCCTTGTTATTCCAGTTCTGGACTTCCCCCAACACACCCAGCACCAACGATGCCCCTCAGCCCTGACAGAGTTCCACTTGCCCACATAGCTCTGCCAGTGCCCCTCAATCCTGACCCACAGCCCCCTGCTATCCCAGCCTTGGGCTCCCTCCGCTACACACAGCTCAGCCAGCGTCCCTCGAACCCAACCCACAAAGCCTGCCCTTCCTCTCCCCCAGGCGGCTACACTAGAAGTCTGTGGTGAATCTTTAGGAGTAATATGACCTAGGTACTTAATTTGTCTGTGACCTTAGGCAAGTAGAAATAACAGAACCCCTATTGCCAACTGACTTTGATGAAGTGACTCAGGGACCTTAGGGCAATTCCAAACCCGTCACCTGGAAACAACAAATATACTCAGAGTTGGCAATAATGATTATAAGCCAAGCCAACCACATACTCTCAGAGGCAGGCACTCCCCTGGCGTGGATCTCACAAGCTAAGCAGGTTCTGGCATGTGCAGGATTTAGAAAGAAGGCGTCAGAAAGCCCTCAGAGGCCTCAGAGAGTGGGGTAAGGCACTTCTGTCACAGTCAGTGCTACCTTAGTGCCTCTGCTTGGTAGTAGGGGATGCTGTGCTGAAGGGAGCAGAATGGGGTCCCAGTGGCTGGGCCAGTGCTGCAGAGAGTGGGATGGGTGCTCAGTAGGAGGCGCTCTCCCCCCAGTCAGTGCTGACCCCAACGCCCCAGCAGGGTGCTGTGCTGCAGCAAGTGCTGAGTTGCCTATCAGAAATAACCAACTCACTGGTCCCACATTGTCATGAAAGATCCCTCAGCACTTTCTCCTTCAGTTATTCCATTCTGTCTCCTCCCCTAAATCCACCCGTGGCTGCATTAGGACACAGGCTCCCCATTCACTTTGTGTTATTATCTATCTGCCCAATCACAGGGCGGCTGTCTCTTACTCCAGGCATATGAACTCTGAACATTGCTGCTATGCAGCTATCTGCTGCCCCACCCCAAAGGTGGCTGCATTTTGGTGACCACAGCTCATCTGTACCTGGAAAACACAGGCTGTTTACTGAACTGGGTCTCCATTTCCCAAGCCCTTGTTCCCTGCCCGTGTGTTATGTGTCCCTGCCTACAACTGATCCACAGAAGAGCCAAGTCCGTTATTGTGCTGTTCATTGTTAATATTTAGAGCTGCAATTCAGGATGGCTACTGAGGGTCATATGGTAAGACGGTAAGAGTCTGTGTAAGCAGGAAATAAAGACGGTCTTGCATTCATACCAACCATGGCATCCTGGGTCTCTGTAACCTCTACAGTTACATGCATCAGCCACGCCGCTTGACTCTTCACTTCTTCAAGCTCAGTAACTCATGTTTTTCCGCTCCCAAGGCCCCCAGTTCAATACTGGTGCCAGCCAAAGTGACTGTCATCACATCAATACTTGTGTTTAGAGGAGTTGCAGACCATGATATATTTGTTGTTCTCTACTAGCAGAGTTGAGATGAGGAGGGATAGCTCAGTGGTTTAAGCATTGGCCTGCTAAACCCAGGGTTGTGAGCTCAATCCTTGAGGGGCTCACTTAGGGATCTAGGGCAAAACTCTGACTGGGGATTGGCCCTGCTCTAAGCAGGGGGTTGGACTACATGACCTCCTGAGGTCCCTTCCAACCCTGATATTCTATGAGTATTACAACTGGCAAATGGTCAGACCAGATAGAGAACCCTGCTGGTTAAATCAGGCTGGTAGATTTATAGGATGACTTAAAATAAAAACAGTTCTAAAGGTGTAGGACCAGGCACTCAGTGAGATAAACTGGCATAGCTTCACTTAAATCCCTGGAATGTTGTCTGTTTACACCAGCTGAGCATCTCAGGGTAAAGTGTAGATCCTACCTGCCAGCATGCCCACTGCTGATCCAACTGCAGCATATAAACAGACGAGTGGTGATGCTACAAACACAGCAAGCAGAAAAATGCCACCAGTCCAGGGGTTGTCACAACCAAACACCTGACCAATTCCCACCAGAATGGATTTTAGCAACTGCAAAATCAATTACAAAAAAATGACATGCCAGAGTTAATGACAGGGGATGTAGCATGATATTTTATTAGAGCTAGTTGGAAATCTTCCGAGAGTAAATTTTCTGTTGGAAAATGCTGTTCTGCCAAAATGAAAATTTCCCCTAGGAATGTCAATTTCAATGAAATTTCATTTTGGAAAACATTGGGAGTGGGTGGGGGGAACACGCATTCTGATAAGATTGAAACTTTCCCTTTATTGGAATGGAATGTTTTAATTTTTGTTTTGAAATGACTTTTTGTTTTAAATTTTATTTGATGTTACATTATAAATGGATTTTTTAAAATGCCCTTTCATAGGGAATTGCAATGTTTTGTTCCAATTTTGGGAGCGATTCAGCACTGTGGCCCCACAATAAAGAGGTTTGCCACACTGACCACACTATACACCTGTTCTGTAGATAAATATTAGACATCAGTTTGCTTTGCCATCAGTTTGGCACCTTCCCTGGCACCAGCCCAACCCATTCCAGTTCCCTTTCATGTAGTTCTGTGCTCCATGTTTTGGGATTATGCAGAATTTAATACCCTTCTTTCCCAGACACTATTTGCAATGGAGTGGAATGATTCTGCCTTACCAGTGGCACTTCGATTTCAGACCAGGTGATGTTGGGCACTGACGTTACAGGCTGAATGAGCGTCGTGGGGAGGAAGAGGTTGTAGTGTCCAGTGGCAGCCAAGTAAAGAGACACCGCCATGTTGAAAGGCAGGGTGAGAACAGGAAGGACCCATTTACTAAAGACTGAACCTAAAGCACTGGAAAGAATGGGGCTGAAAAGAGAACAACAAGCTCTTTCAGACAGCAGGGATAAATTCTACATACCAGTGAGGGTGGTGGTAAACATCTTCACCTGAAACTGGCTGAACCCAAAAGGAGAACAACCTATTCATAGATGTATCTGTCCACCTCTTGTGATGGCATCTGTTACCTATGGGTTGTTTTCTGTGTCCTCCTTTTACCTTTAGGGTTTATAATGACTAGAGTGAACAGTAACAGCCTTCCCTGTCCTTAGAAGTGACTCGTATTGCAGGTGGTCACTTACCACCAATCAGGTCAGCCTCTAGCAGTAAGCAAAGCAGCAGAAAGTATGGTACTTTGGCACAGATCCTTACACATATTTAGGCATTTAACTCCCAATGGGATGCAGGTGCCTAAATACCTTCGAGAATCTGACCCTTATCTCCAAATTAACTAGCTACAATGTCCATTCATTTTCTAAAAGCATACTGGGATGATCTTGCTTCTGCTGAAGTCAATGGGAGTTTTGTCATTGACTTCTTCGGGAATAGCATTCAACCTCCAAATGTAACAACAAGTCGCCTCTCATTCTTTTTTGATAAGCTGAACAGGCGGCTCTCTTCAAGTCCCTCACTGAAAGGCATTTTCTCTGGCCCTCTTAGCATCTAGGCGTCAAGTCAGGATTGGGGCCACGCTATTCCAGGTGCTGTACACACATCTGTGGGTTAAGTCTCCAGGGACAACAAACGCAATGAAAAGACGATCCCTGCCCCCAAAGAGCTTACAAGCAATGTAAATGATGCAAACAATTCTGGGATGTTGCTTTTCTCAAAATGCCCTAAGCAATTATTGTAGAACTGGGACAATGTATCAGCCAGACTGGAAAAGCCATCTCAGATTTATCACATTCTAGGACAACTGTTAGATCTGGCATGGGAAAAACTAACTGCTCCAGCGTGTAGTTGGCAGAGTTCCCTATTATAAAGCACACTGGGATATACTTGTACAAACTGGCTTATTTTATGATGTCCACAAAGTTGCAGAGCAGATGGTGGTGAGAGTCTTACTCATTCATTTATACACTGGAGTTTAGGTAAAGTTAAAACAAGTCTCTAGGAAAATATAATGAAAAAAGCAGAACCCGTTTGCAATGAAAGGAGGAAGGAAATGTATCAGGCCTGGTCTACACTACAGAGTTAAGTCGACCTAAGGCAGCCTACGTTGACCTAATTCTGTAGGCATCTACACTAAAATGTAGCTGCCATCGATGTGACTTGCTCACTACAATGACTTAATAACTCCACCTTCACGAGAGGCACAGCACTTAAGTCGATGTAGTTAGGTTGATGCAGTGTCAGTGTAGACACTGCGTTGCTTACATCGACTATTGCTGCCTTTCAGAAACCGTCCCACAATGTCTCACACTGGCACTTCAATCAGTGCAAGTGCTGCTGATGAGGATGTGCACCGCCAACACAAGGTGCACAGCATGGACACGTACAACCAATCCAATTACTGCAGTGGCTGTACGTCGACGTAACTTAGGTCAACTGAATTTTGTAATGTAGACTTGCCCTCAGATGCTAGAGGCATGTAAGACCCAATGAGCCAACCCAGGCATATGTGCAGTGACTGTCACAGATGCTCAGAAGCTATGTAAGAATCATGGAGGATCTACCTCTCTGGGCTATGATATGGGAGGCTACCATGCTCAATTACCATGAGTGGGTGTGTGCAAATCAGTTACCTGCCTGCACAAATGGACAAGCCTGTGTTTTAAGGGGAGCAGGCACAGACTAGGCATGCACTTGCATGGGTGCTCTTGTGCACTCAAACTGCGTGCTTGATTGTTGGCAATTCGGGCCACTTAGGACCCCATAATACCACCATTATTCAGGCTGAGGAGTATGGAAATATGCAAGTCAAACTGCAGATGCTAACAGGACTAGTCAACTTGAGCAAGAGCAGCAGGAAAGGACCTTAGTGTGGGTGTAGCACTAGGTTGTGCCTCTGGCTAATGTGCCTGTGCAGGGCCATAGGAAGGGGTAAAGATTGTCCTCTCCCACGCCTTTCACAGCCCACGAGGGCTGCCCAAAGCGCATGACATTTGTGCTCCAGATGCTTCTCCTTGGGAGTAACTGGGCAGGGAGGGGCAGGGAGTAGGTGCAGCCCTGACTCTGTCCCCTAGACTCACTGGCCGGTGGAGGTGGCTACCACTGAAGGCAGAAAAGGGTGTTGCAAGTCTCAATCCTAGGACTCTATAAGATGCAAAGACTGAAGATGCTCCCCCTAGAGACTTGCACCAACATATCTCCCCTTATTAAGAGCATGCTACATGTATGATCAAGCCAATAAGAAGATACCAATTACCACTCCACAGCTCTGGAACAACAATGGTTGTGTTTGCCCATACGTATATGTTCGATGTAATATACACATTGATAGATATTATGTGGATGGTATTAATATACTGTTTATTACATGTATAGGTATTGCAAGGTTACATTAATTAAACGCATTATGCTCTTCCCACCATTTCTGTTCACCCGTGTCAAACATCCCACAGAACTTTGCAAAGCTGAAGTCAGCTTTGGCATTAGAAAATAGGAAACTTGTCAAAGTAAAGATTCATGAATACTTTGTACCAAGCACAGTTAGGGACCCCGGTTATGGCTCATCAGTGGAATGTAGCATTCAAATGAGGGATGGGAAAGTACACCTCTAGCCCGATATAATGTGATCCGATATAACACAAATTCGAATATAATGTGGTAAAGCAGTGCTCTGGGCGGGCGAGGCTGCGCACTCCAGCGGATCAAAGCAAGTTTGATATAATGTGGTTTCACCTATAACGCGGTAAGATTTTTTTGGCTCCCGAGGACAGCGTTATATCGAGGTAGAGGTGTATAGGCACAACATGTGGGTTAAATTTAAAGTTCAGTGATGCATAAAGAGGTTGGCAACTTGTAAAGCCACACTATAAATACTACTAGCGGAGATGCAGATCTTTGAAGCACACGTTCTGCATAAGGTGAACATGCTGTGAGAACTTGCTACCTGGCAGGAGGGTATGTAGATCTCCTTTTCATACTGTACTGCTTTATCTTTAGACAATACATTTGGTGCTTATCTGGTCTCTTGAGCATTTTTAAGAATGAAGTACAAGTCTAGTCAGACAACTGGTCAATAGCTGTGACTGGCAATTGCTTTACCTCTAGACTCACCTTCAGACATGTTTGTTCTTCCCATGATATAGGAGACAGCTCTGCTGATGCTTTTCACACCTGTTGTCTCTCTATTCTGATTTTTCGTGCTTTTATCTTCAGTAATTTTGGTTTCAGGAACCATGTTGCCCTTCAGATCCTTCTTCATGAAAGGAGAGAATGTTATTACAGTTCTCAAATGGCAAGCTGTTTTGTTTTCAAAGCCACCGATAAGTTTTTTTAAATTTATTTTAAAATATTATGGCAGGAGTCATCAGGGGGTGCTGACATATACCATCATGCAAGTTCTTTTTCTTGGCGTATGAGCAAGTTTTGGTTTATGGGAAGAAATTCTGGGTTAATTTCACATTATGGATTGTTAGGTTTATAGGCATCTTCAGGAGAAGGGGAGCTTTGTGAGCAGCAAGAGAGTTTGCTCTCTGTGACTGGAATCAATCTTTGATGCAGAGTTGCTTGCTGGGGACCAGACATTGGTGCTGGGCTGAGATTCCTGGAGGAAGGGATTGCCCTACATGCTGTTTGACCATCTCATTTCAGGAGTGGTGTGTATATTACACTTTGGCTACAAGGGAGCTCAGTGGTTTGAGCATTGGCCTACTAAACCCAAGGTTGTGAGTTTAATCCTTGAGGGGACCACTTAGGGATCTGGGGCAAAATCAATACTTGGTCCTGCTAGTGAAGGCAGCGGGCTGGATTCGATGACCTTTTGGGGTCCCTTCCAGCTCTATGATATAGGTGTATATCTCTTACATTCTGAGACACATGCTACACTATGAGCTAGGGCAGTGATGAGCTGCCAAAATCTTAACAACCGGTTCCCTATAAAAAGTTCTGATTTAAGTGAGGGGAGCGGGGGAGGGGCCAGGGCAGGAGGAGACATACTCGTGGAGCTGGGGGCCCCTGCAGGGCCTGGGGCAAATTGCCCCACTTACCCCCTCGGCAGCCCTAGAGCTTGCAGCCCCCTCCCCCATTACCTTGCCGGCAGCTCAAAGCAGCAGGATGACTCAGGAGCTCAGCTGAGCTGCCCAGCTGGTGCCGGCGGCTGGCCATGCTGCAGCTGGGGGGAAGCAGGGGAAGGGCTGGGGGAGCCTCAGCCTCCCCAGCTGGGAATCCTGGGAGCAACAGGATGGCCCAGCCCGCGGACCGGAGTTCTTTGCCCACTCCCTGGCCTTTTAACAACCGGTTCTCCACGGAGGTCTAATTTTAGCAACCGGTTCTTGGGAACCTGTGGGAACCGGCTCCAGCTCACCACTGAGCTAGGGATATGATTCCCATCTCATGCATGTAACTAGTAGTGCAGCTGCAGTAGCACGGGAAGCGTACCTGTGTAGTTCAGGCGGGTTTGTACTTGGCATGGCTAAGCTATTATTTATACTTGAACTAGCACAAGTATGTTTACGTGAGTTGGGCATCACACCCCTAGCTCATAGTGCAGATGTAGCCTTACACTCTACTCAGACCCCAGGCCACTGATTTCTGCTCCACTGGGAAGCTGGCCTGCAAGTCCCTGGACATCTACTACCGCTTGGCAGAGGGATGACACTGATGTTCAAATGGGATACCACCAATACAATGTAAAGCTTTGAAATGACTGAGTAGCAAAGCTCAGTGTAACTCAGGGCTTTGTGAAATTGAAAAGTGTGGTTTTAAGCAAAAATGTTTGCAGTTTCTTTTTAGATTTCATGCCCACATAATACATTTTTAACCAAAACCCCACAAATAATTCTGCACTCATTTTACTTGGATTTAATAAGCAGAAAAGTGGTAGCTCCAGTACTTACAGCTGATTCATTCTCCTGTTGGTGCTGTGGAGGGAAAAACTGATCCTCATTTTGTCTATCCAGATGTTCAACTTTTCCCAAAACTGTAGGTACAGAAGAAATAGATTTGCTCACCGCGCCTCAAATTCCTCCCTCTTATGGTGGGTGTGCATAGACTGCACACCTTCGGAGTCACTCAGAATGGCTATGCATTGTTACTTGTTAAACCGCTGGTATATCACAATAGCATTTCAATTATAACTTTCCTTCAGGATGGTTGTTGTAAAATATTTCTCTTTCCAGGGAGGATAGCCCTGATCTTGAACTTTTAAACTATCTTTGCACCTAAATAGCAGAGAGTATCTCTAGGATCATTTACACCCTTAGAGCTGGTCAACATTCTTTCAGAAAGCTTTCAGTTTGGTTGAAACTTTCTAGTTTCTCAGTGAAAACAAAATCAGAGCCTAAAAGTGAAAAAAAGCTTTGCTCTGGTTTCAGGAAAAAATTTTGGTTTTAAAAACTGAAAATATTTATCAAAACCATTTTTCCCTTCAGTTTTTGAACACAGAAAACATCAGGGGTGTTGGTTTAAAGGCTGCATCAAAAGATAGATTTTTTTGGTGGAAAATTTAAAATGAAATCATTTTAAAAACATTTCCCGTGAAAATAATTAGCATTTTTGACCAGCTCTATAAATCTGATCTGTATTTTAAGGGCTCTCTGGCTACCTCTTTCTGGATTTATAAAATGAGCTGATAGCAGCAGCCATTCTGGCTGTGCAAAGAATATATGTCCAGTCTCCATAGTTGATATGGCTGATTTATTAACAGATGTCACCACAGTTAAGGTTTCTGTTCACATTAAACTGAAATCTTTTCTGCCCATATTTGGGGGACTATGCACATGAAGATTAAAGACCTAGTGGTATATTCTGAAACAGTAGGTGATAATCCTTATATCCTGGCTAACTTTCTCATGATATTTTCTGACATCCAAGTCTGGGCATGGTAGCTAGGTACCTAAGAGCTCCCATGTTTTTATGTTAACTGGACTTGGAGGCTGGAATTGGGGCTAGGGGGTTTCTTAAAGACAGGGCCGGCGCCAGACCCCAGCGCGCCAAGCGCGCGCTTGGGGCTGCCTTTTGCCGGGAGGGCGGCAGGCGGCTCCAGCGGACCTTCCGCAGTCATGCCTGCGGGTGGTCCACCGGAGCCGGGGGACCAGCGGACCTCCTGCAGGCATGACTGCGGAGGGTCCGCTGGTCCCGCGGCTCCAGCGGACCTCCCGCAGGCACGTCTGCAAGAGGTCCCCCAGAGCCGCGGGACCGGCGACCGGCAGCGCACCCCCTGCAGCCTGCCGCCGTGCTTGGGGTGGCCAAATTCCTAGAGCCGCCCCTGCTTAAAGATATTGTCTCCTCAATGCCCCATGTTAGGCCACATATTCAAAATGGCAGCCTATATTTTTAGATTTGCATTTTCCATCTGCAACTCAATTTGCAGCTGCAACTGAATTGTGGTCACAAACCTGAATACTTGTGCCTCTGCCTAGGGGTCTGAGTCAGGTGCTCATTGTAAAGGGACTGTTGTCCCCTTACTAACACTCAGTGGGGGTGTTTAGTTGGCTAGCTCCCAGTACCAAAAGAAAGGGGAAGGGTCGATGGGAGATCAGGACCCTGAGACTGACAGTCCCCAGGAACAATGGGGAGAGGCCAATACTCCAGGTCAGCCTGACTGACAGGGCAGGCAGGCAAATCAGGAAGTCAGGAGGCCAGCGGGAGTCCTGTCCTCCGTGTGAGCTGGAATTGCCGAGGTCAGACAGAGTGGGGCAGAGCTAAGGAGACAGCAGGGGCCCAAGCTGAGCTGGGGAACAGAGCTGTGCCAGTGAGAGGGGACAGAAAAGCAGCCCAGGAAGCAGGTCAGAGCTGGGAGCAGAGTCACAGAAGCAGCCCAGAGAGCAGACCTATGCTGGGAGCAGAGCTGCAGCAACCAGAGCCAGGGGGCCAGAGAAGCAGCTCAGGGAGCTGGAGGCAGAGCAGCAGCAGCAGTGCTGAGGCAGAGTGATGGAGCTGGAGCTGGGGCTGGAGCAGTCTGGAGTCGAGTGCGGTGAGCAGCTGTGGAGAGCGAGGGGGACCCTGGGCAGCGGGCCCAGTGCAAGGAGATGCCTCCAGCCAAGGGGCCCTGCAGGCCAGACTTGGAGGGGGATTGTAACCCTGACAGGGCAGGGACCACACTGGGAAGAAGGGTCCTGCTACCTACAGCCTGAGAGCTTGTGGCCACCGACATAACAAGTGTCTGACCCACAGGATCCCTGCAGCACAGCTGGGGCCTGAGATTTGTGAGGAACAGACTGTGAACTTCCCTTCCATCTCAGAGACGCTGGTTGGGATGTCTCCATGCCACAGAGCAGGGTGACGAGTTTTCCTTTAACCTTTCCCATGTATTTTCTTATTTTTATTAAATTGATTGCTGCTTGATAAATTGTATTTGCTTTGAACTGTATGTAATGATCAGTGGGTCAGGGAAGCATCCAGTGCAGAGAGAGCACCCCGGAGTGGAGACACCCTAGCCCATGCCCCGAGTGACCACGACAAGGTTGAGCCCCCCAGGAATCCTGGGCCCAGCCTTGTTGGGGTTACGAGGACTCTGCCACACAGGAGAGTGGAAGGGGAGCCCCCAAGGTCAGGCAGACCTCTGGATAAAGGGAGTAGGAGCGAGGACTCAGATCCTTTCGCTAGCCCACTTCACTGGGCTACTGTATAAGCCAGGAAAGTTCGCCACAATAGCAGGACCATTCCCCCGCTTCCATCATGTTTGCAGTTCATCTCAGCTGCACAAACCAAGTCTGCTAAGTTCATAAGCACAAATTTTGCCCACCGAAGAGGGAGGACAGCCCTCATCCCTATGAGAAACTACCCCATTACCTCTGTAAGTGAAGATACTGGGGGTTGGATCTCAGTGCTATCACGGGAGTAGGAGCCCCATAAAAGTACCTGAGCTATGGGAATATCCATGGCATTGTAGCCATACTAGCAGGTGAGAGAATCAAAATGGGATTTCCCTCCCAGGTTGCAGACATCTCTCCACACTAGATTTGTCTCTGTAATTTAGTAGAGATGAATCATCTGAGTTCATCTCTCCAAAACCTCATACGAAAAGCCACAGGTACTTGAGAACCTTGATGGCCCAAGGTAGCTAGTTCCCAGTGGGAACATCTTGATGGGAGAAACTTCTACTTCCTCCCTGCTGCACCTATACCCTTTCATAGCAGTCCATGAAAATCTCTCAGGGGTAAGATTACTATGGACCAATCCTGTCAATAGGATACGGTTTCGGAATTCCAGCTGCAGCAACATCTGTATTGCTTGCAAGAGACTCCTATGAACTCCAAAGCTAGTAACAGCTGAGTAGGCTGTGGGTCCCTGTAGATGAGCAGACTCACCCCTGCGGCGCCTCCTGCTGGTGCCTTCTGGGAATTAGCTCTTTTTCCAGCCAGGAGCGCCCTCTGCAGGCTGGTGATCTGCCTGTCCTCTCGGGCCCCATGCCCCTCCCTGGACCCCGGTGCCCTTTTAACCGGGGTGCTGCCCCCTGGCAGTACCCCACCAATCTGGGTCTCCCCTCCCTGGGGAACCCCCACCCACTATCCCCACCTTGCTTCAGTATACGGCCACTGCCAGTCATTGTCTAGCCCCACGTCCTGGGGCAGACTGTAGTATCAGCCACTCATCACTGGCAAGGAGGGTTTGGACCTGCTGCCTTGGCCTACCCCTGGGCTGCCCTCTGCAACCCCCAGTACCTATTAGCCCAATGCTAGGCCGCAGCCTGGGGCTTTCCAGGCTGGAGCTCCCCAGCTCCTCTGCCTTTCCCCAGCCCTGCTCCAGTCAGGTACCCTGCCTCTAGCTCCCTGCAGCCAGGCCCTTCTCCCTCTACAGGCAGAGGGAGACTGTCTGGGCTTCTGGCTCACTGCCTCTTATAGGGGCCAGCTGGGCCTGATTGGGGCATGGCCACAGCTGAGCCTGCTTCCCCCAATCAGCCCAGGCTTCTTGCCCCAGCCACAGCCCCTTCCCAGGGCTGTTTAAGCCCTTCAGGGCAGGAGCAGGGGACCACCCTGCTACAGTCCCATTTAAACGCTTTCCTTTCATCTAAATTGAAACAATCCTCTTTGTTTGTGATGGGATCTTTAATAGCAAATGAAGCCCACCCTCAAAATGAGGATACTTTTGTTATCCTGCCGATTACAGAACATCAGAAAGCTGAGGAGGTGTAAGGTGGTAGAGCACATGAATTTGCAGAGCAATCTGGAAACACCTAATTTCGAAGGCATCTGGATGAGGACCAAGGGTTTCAAGCAACTAGTGGTGTTAGGTGCTGAACCTGGGTGAGTGATGTAATTATTATTTATTACCTCACCCACATTTTCCCTCTAATATCCTGGGACCAACACGGCAACAACACAACTTGATATGCTCAGAAAGTGCTGAGCACCTGGCTCGTGAAAGTGTCTTCAACTGAGCACTCAATAATTCACCCAAATTTGTTATTCATCCTCCTGGTTACTATGGCTTCCTTGATTGTTCAGACAGCCCAGGCTCCCACTTCCATAGAGAAGTGTTGTTTTAACAGAATTTATGGGGAAGAGATCTAGAAAAACTCAACTCCTTTTATGAACTCCCCTCAAAAATATAAACATATCTGGGTTACGCTTGCAAAATCTCAAGCTCTGTTATTAAGGCTACCCAGGATCATGTGAGAGAGGAAAGACAGGAAGAGATGGAACAGAACCTTTACTTCTCCTTCGCACAGGCCAGCGGGTAGACTGCTGTTCGAATTGAAACATGTTCCTCTGCTTTGGCTGGATATCTCCTTGGCACTCATCTGCTTCCAATACAATTGAATGTTCCTCCATAACACCATCTGATGGGCAAGAAAAGAAAGCAACGTGAGAAGGTAAATGCCTGCTGGGACTGTCTAATGCCGAGGAAAAGGCACAGAGGGAAAACGTAGCTACTTACAGAAAGTAGCATTTTAAAAAAGGGGAACAGAAGGTACACGTGCGGTGTAGGGAAACCCTTAGAGTGTGATGCAGTGAGACGAAGCATGCAAGAATAACATGCAACGAACAATCAGGCAGAAGAGAGGTGTGGTCTTCTGACTGGAGTGGAGTTTCAGTTCCATCTCCTGCACTCAGTCCCTCGTTGGCCTTGTGAGGAAGACACTGACCTCCCTGACTCAGTTCTCATCTTCTGCAGAATGGGCGTCTGAGTCCCTCTCTCCTAGAGGCGTGACGTGGATTGAGTAGTTAATGCTTGTCAAGTGCTTTGAGGATGGGAAGAGCCAGGTGCAATTCCAATCGAGTTCAGTTCAATGATGCTTTGTTGGGATGACAAGCTGTGCAAGTGTGTCCAAAGTGCAAGGGAAAAGAGAGGCCCCTCGGGTGTCTCAGGGGCAGGTGTAGACCCGCCCAGTGGAGGGTTACACTCCATAGGCGTGTACACATACTCCAGGGGCTGGCTGTTATGGGTCCCCTGTGGCTGAATCAAGGAGTATATTTTCAAGGGTACAAGACTTTCAGTGGAAGTCAGGTGCCTAAGTACCACTTAGGCCTTTGGAAACCTACCTTTGATTTTCAAAGCATCTCTGTCTGCAGCACTAAACTGAGATGATCCCTTCCCTGTGCTCCTGGGTGGAAGAACACAATTCCACTGTAATGCATCCCTCTGCCAATGTGACTGAGACTGGCTTTTCCCTCAGTCTTCAAGAGGATTCACCCCCCTTTCACCTATAGTTCGGCCTTTAGTCCAACCCACTTTGTCAGACTGTTGCCTTGCGTCCCCACTCCCAACAGCTTCTTCATCACTTCCCCCATCATCCTATGAAACCACAGCCAGTTGCCTCAGTAGCATGAAAACTTCCAGCTTTGGGTATTTTTCATAGGTGGTGCAGTATCACTGTTCCCTGTTCTAGTTGTCCCTCTGTGCTGGCATCCCTGGATGGCCTGGGGCTGTATCAGTTCACGTCTGAAGGAAGCACAAGCTCGTCCTGTTTTAGCAACTCCTGGGGCACGAATCACCTTCTCTTTAGCTTCTGAAACCTGGAACTTCCTCCTTGTAGCTCTTTTCCACATCCGCTCTCCATCGCCTTTCAAATCTCAGCTGAAGACTGCTTTCTTTCCTCCATTGCCTGGAGCTCTTAACTTCTCTCTTGGTTTGCTGGTGCTTTATTTTAAATGTTCACAGCTGCATTTTTCACCTGGGGCAAAGCACCTTGGGATAGAAGGCTGTGCAGGACACAGGTGCATTGCATTGGTGGTGGGCGATCGCGGGGAGACCTGGGGGAGCAATGGTAGCATGTATCTATATATGAAGATGTTAATGACAGCTAATCAGCACATCATTCCAGAGATGTGCTCTTTGTAGTAGATCATACACTTACCTCTCATCATTGCTGAACAAACTACTAAAACAGGTGTTAGTTAAATTCTCCTACTCCTCTAATCAGGTAATTCCTCTCAGCGATTCTGGTGCTCTCCTTTGTCTTTAAGGCAATTATCTGGGATTCTCCTCTCAAGAGGCTTATTTGCTTTCCTCGGACCTCTTTCCTCCTCAGTAGGGTCCTTCATTATTCTCTCTTCTTTTCACCTTTTAATGAGTGATTCTTGCACTGCTCTGGGTAGGAAGCTTTGTACATGACAAACGATAACATTCTGTTTCTCTCTTCATTCTGAGTAACCTTTTAGTGTCGTTGGCATACCGAGTATTCTGTGTGTATGTGTATATCTGAGTTCTAAATTGCGATCCCACTGCATACCTGGAGGGAAGGGAATTTGTCGAAATAGGCTGCATCCAAACATCATTGGCCATATCCAGCCTCAGTGAAATTCCATTACTTTAAGGGGACTGGCATCCTTTCACCACAGGACTGAATTCTCCAGTTCTCAGGTGGCTTTGCTGATAGTAGCCATCATGCTATATTCTACACAGATGCAACTTCCCTGGCAGGCCAGTCTTCTTACAGAACCAGCTAGCCTGCCATTGGACTGCGATCCAGAACATTTCAGGGCACAGGAGTCTTGGAAAGAATCACAAATGTTCTGCTGGGCTGGGGCCACAGGGAGGGAGATGCCACTGGGTTATTAAGTGAATCTCATACAGAGTTCACTAAGTGATGTTTGTGCTCCTCAGTGCTGCTATCAAATATGTGCCTTTCATAGTGTACAGACCTAGCAGTGAAATTCTGGTCATTTTTGGTTTCCTGCAGGCATAAGGGAATCTTGCGAGGTGCTGAGCTGAGAGCACTCTGAGCCTTTCAGATGCCCAACATCCTGCTGTTAGAAAGCTCTCCTTTACTACACAGTTTTCCAGTGCTGTAGATTTCAGTTTAAACACTGGAAATGAACAGCTTTCATAGACATGTAAATATATCTCAATTTAAGTGCTCTAACAATGTCCAAATCCTGTAAACCATCAATTTTCCTGACTGTTAAAGTGGGCTATTGTCACCTGTATGTAACCTCTGGTGCATCTCTTACTTGTCAATCTCTTTCTAGCGTCATATGCAGTGTTGTTATAGTCGTGTTGGTCCCAGGATATTAGAGAGACAAGGTGGGTGAGGTAATATCTTTTATTGGGCCAACTTCTGTTGGTGAGAGAGATGAGCTTTCAAGCTTATGCAGAGCTCTTCTCTCACCAACAGAAGTTGGTCTAATAAAATATATTATCTCACCTACCTAGTTTCTCTAATATCCTGCAACTAACCCAGCTACAACAATACTGCATTCGGCTCTCTGACAAACATGTGGATAATACTTGAGTCAAAAGGCCCTTAGCCAAGAGTTTGAAAGCCCTGGCTCCACAAATCACTTTATAGAGGTGATTACTCCATGGACTTCAACAAGATGACACATATTTCTTTAAAGTTACTCATGTGCTTATAGCCTTGCAGAACTGGGGCTGAAATTACCAAATATGCTTTTTCCTTTTTTGGAGAAATGCTTCCCTGCTTGTAGCTCCATCTAGCCTAGGATCTCATCAGAACTCAGCCGCTAGGCAGAGCTGTCAGGATTTGCAGGGGAGACTTCAATGCCAAACTTAGCTTTCTGCAGGACGTGACTGTCACATTGTGTGGAGTGGTTCACGACCAGGAGTGCCAACCTCAGGGCAGACTGCCAAGAAGCAGGACACAGACCCCAAGCTGGTTGTGTGTTCTGTAATTAGATTTCACCGGCCTGGTAACAAGCGTGAACTCCTGAAGCACTATACCAGTCTTACCAGGGAGACACAGACAGTCCCCTTGGCATTCCAGTCTATTTTGCCACCCAGGCAAGGGGGACTTCGTGATAGTTGGAGTCCTTGCGCCAAAGATGACAAAATATTCAGGTTGCTCCCAGTCCCAAGAGACCAGTCACTTATCCAGCATCAATTCATACCTTAGTTCTCACACCAAAGACAACTCTTGTAGCCAATCTAAAGTTTAATTAATTAAGAAAAAAGTCCAAACAGCAAAAGATGAAAACTTTTCTTGTCAGCTACTTTTAATTCCTTCTTCCAGAATCCAAGAAGATGGGAAAAGCCCTTTTGCATGTAGCCTCTTCATGATGTGAGGGACAATTAATATTATTTGTATTGTGATATCCCACAATAGCCCATTTAGTTTTGATAGGCTCTCTGGATGGACAGGAAATGATCCCTACTGACTGGGTTTCACAGCAAACTTTTTACAGTTATCGAGCCAAACTTAAATATTACATTATAGCATGTGATAAAGATATTATAACTAAGATTAATGCCTGCAGCAACTTACAAGTGTTTCAAAAAGTCTAAGCACTAAACACATTGTTACCAGCCCAATATCCATCTGAATCATGCTAACACACAGGTGAAACTGGTTTCCTGCAATGAATTTGTCCGTGCTCGGCTGAGGCCTACAACCGTGGCAAGACCTGGCACCAGGTCTGCCAGCATTACGGTGGCACTCTGCCAGCTGAGTTGGTATTGAACCAGCTCAGTATTAGTGCTGTGATGCTGGAGGTTCTGCCTTGCGGGAGAGACATAAGCCAGAAGTCTGGATCTTTTACAAACATTAAAGAGCCCATGCAACTATTGCCATGTGAACCCTAGCGTGCTGGCTAAGTTTTCAGTTGTGTAATTATGATGGGATATCAGCTAGGGGGAATGTAATGTCAGTGGGAGGTATGTCAGGTGGAGTGTGAGCCAATATGTCTTAGTTTTTCTTTGGCCAACTATGACAGAAGAGTTTTGATTAACTCTGTCAGAAACCTTCTGGGATTTTTCTTCTTTTGCCTCGTCTTCAAGTACATTTGGAGGTGTACGAGATCAGCTCATTCTCCGCTTCTTCATTTCACTTAAGCCTTATGCTTCTTCAGTTTTTAGGTGAAGCTTTATCTTGAAGGATCTGACTTTAGTCCTTAAGCCCGCTTGGGTCCATGTTTATGCTTGGCACAAAGCCTTTTTTAGTGAAGAGAGGGCAAAGCAGGTCCAAAATGCTGCCATTCTATTTTGGTAGAGTTCTTGACAAGAGCTGGTAGGGGAATGGTTTTCCTATCCTGTGAACATTTTCAAGATTATGCAAAATGTTCCATCATGAATCAGAACAAAAAGTCGAAATCTCCAAATTTAATGAACTGAACCCCCCCGCCAAATATTTTTGGTCATGTGAAGCATTTTTTCATAATTTCAAAACATTTTAATTTTGACCATTAATTTAAATTTTTTTTTTTACTACAATCAGTGTGCATTTTGAAATAAAGAGTCATTTTGAACCAGAACATTGGCATTTTTTACAATATTGAAACAAAACATTCTGGTTTTCCAAACTCTATTTCTCAAAATTTTTTAGTTGAAAAATGTATCGAAACAGACCCCTTTTCTGCAACAAGTTTTGGTTCTGATGAATCAGCATTTTCCAACAAAAAATGTTGCGTTGAAAAAATCCAGACCAGTTCTCTTCTCCGCTCATTTTGCACTCACATAAATAATCACTCTAAGGGACAGTGCAATAGAGCGCCATGTCCAGGGAATATCCCACAACTGGCACTAAGTTCAGTGCTTCATCTGGTTAAGTAGGTCCGCCAGCTGTGGGGACCAATCCAATGGGAATCTTTGACTTGGTTATTGCTCATTACCTCTGCTGTCCTGATAGGACAGTAGAGAGAAAAGATATAACAGTAACTGCATTTGTCACAGTCTTCCTCCAAGTACCTGTTCTTCCCTCTGCTGCTCCTTGCTGAATGTGTGGTACAACACAGGTAAGATGGATACATACTTTTGTGTTTTTCGTTGGGGATTGTTATTTTCCTGTTTGTATGATAGAGAAGATGGTGTTAATGGCCAACACAATTATCAGTAAGTCATTTCCCTACTCTGATGATAGAGGGAAAATATGAATATCTTAACTGCAATGTACAATAAGGAAAAGACAGCAGACTACAGAGAAAGATGATGAATTTAAAAAGTATTTTAACAATTTATATTATGGATTTATTTATGGGATTTGGGGGCTTAGACAAGATTTATGTGTTGCCAAAAGAGTAAATCAGTCAGTCAGTCTTTCTGTTGCATTTACAAACAAACTTCTTCTTGATTTTAACCACAGCTCATCACAAGGTTCTTCGCACAGTATTATTGTTCTATTATGGCAGCATCCAAAAATCCTAGTTGGGTTTGGGTTCTTATTGTCCTACCATGCAAATGTAAAATAAAAGTCAACTCCTACAATATTATTACTATGAATAATAATAATTTGTTTCAAATTAGTATCATACACCCATTATGTTACCTGAATGCATTTTTTGAGGCTCAGAACAGGAACAAATATTTCCTCCAAAATATGATATATATAACCTCAGCCCTCATAGCATAACACCTAGTTGTTGAAGACATGAATTGCTGACGTGTGTGTGTGTTTGACAGATAGTACGGAAACTTCTGATTCATGTGCTTTTGAGATCAGTATGTGCAGCTACATTGGGGATCACAAAGTGTCTCCCATTTGTATTGGCTAATCACCAGTGGGTTTCTGCTCTCTTCTTTTCATTCTCAGGTAGTAGACTCGGTTGGCTTCTGGGTAAGTGACTTTGCAGAGTGGCAGCTTGTAGATTGCAGAGTTATTTGTAGTTAGGAGCAAAAAGAGAAGTGCAGAGAAGCAGAAAGACCAGGTGCAGGCTGGTAATCCAATCTGGGTAGGGGAAAAAGAATGTGTTGACAGCATTTTATATCACATTTTTATTATTCCCTTTGCTTAACTCTCCAGCTTTTAGTCAGAAGCCTGAGAAGAATGTACTTCCTCAAAGAACAGTTTTGACAACTAAGATGCACTTTGGGATTCCTCGTATCTCCTTCCCGATATTCCCCCCAAACACACTCATATCCCTACCCCTTGCTGGCGGCACAGATAGCAATACAAAGCCGGGCAAGGTTACAAGGGAAAAAAAGGGAGCAAGTTCCAGTGAGACTCTAAAAGCCTAAAATTAAATTGGTACATAAATGTATCTGACCAAGATTACTCTAGGGTCCTTGTGACTCTCCAACTGCATTCTTCTAAAAATGAGGACACTGGGTCCAACCATCCTTTTCCTGATACACCTTTAATTCAGGTGTATGTAAAAGAGGCATCCTATTTATACAGGCCTTCTGCTCTAAACCACTCTAGATACAATGCATTAACAAAGAAACCAGATGGGTACATTTTAATATGTATATATGAAATTGCTGTCTTTAAACATTCATATATTTAAAGCTACCAAACCTATTGTCTTCAAACTTGGCTTTAGTTTTGATCCCCCAAGTAAGATCTAAAACACAAGCATAGTTTGATGGTTCCAATTTCAGCTATTTTTGAGTTATATGAGCATACATTTTATATTTTTACCATATATTAACAATCCTTGAAAATGACTGCAACAAACTTTAAAAAAATGATTGGACTGAGACAAAGCAAGGAAAAACTGGGAACAAAGAAAGAAAATATCTGCCTAAAGGAGTTTGTCTGGGTAGAATAAAAGTTGTATCTCATTCCAGAAATGGTTGTTGGAATTCAATCATATACACAAGTGCACACATAGAGGATAGCATGGCTTGAAGTTCTCTGAACTCCTACTGTCAGCAGTAGAGACTGTAATCTCACAATACACCAGACAGAATCTATACAATAAACCCTACTGGCTTGCAGAATTCTTACTCCACTGCTGTCAAAACTGTCATTGTTATAATACAGAAGTCTCTGTGTTCTGATATTATGACAAAACCAAAATTCATATAAACTTACCACGCACAAGATATTAGCAAGAGCTGCTCCAGCATAGGCACAAAATAATGCTGTGAAAAGAACAAAGAGATTATGAAACAAGTTAAAAGTTGCTCAATGAAATTAGCAGAGGCAGCCACTCTCTGCAACTACACTATAAAGTAGTTACTGCTTACTTACTGTTAGCTGGCATAAGGATTAGATTTAGAATTCTGGTTCAGGAGGGCTACTAAATAGGATGTCCAAATCCCACGTGCAGGTGGTTTATATTTGTTCCTCTGTGAAGTATGAAGTCGCTCTGACATTAAGGCTAGTTTGGCCTCATCTGCTCTATTTGCATGGATAGTGAGTGAGCATTTCACCTCAACGAGCACATTTGCAGGGGCGTCTTTCAGAAAAATTCTGCTGGGGGTGGGCAAAGTTGTGTTTAGGACTTAATATGCAATTATATTAAGCCCTGCAAAGTCTGTTGATGCAAAAAGTGGCTGACATAATGGATCATATAGATCAGTGGTTCTCAACCAGGGGTACGTGTACCCTTGGGAGTACGCAGAGGTCTTCCAGGGGTACATCAGCCCATCTAGATATTTTTCTAGTTTTACAAAGGCTACATAAAAAGCACTAGCAAAGTCAGTACCAACTAAAATTTCATACAATGACTTGTTTATTCTGCTCTATACACTGAAAAGTAAGTACATAGAATCATAGAATTCAAGATCAGAAGGGACCATTATGATCATCTAGTCTGACCTCCTGCAAGATGCAGGCCACATAAGCCGATCCACCCACTCCTGAACTAATTCTCTCCCTTGACTCTGCTGTTGAATGCTCCAAATCATGATTTAAAGACTACAATAAGTACAATATTTATATTCCAATTAATTTATTTTATAATTATATGGTAAAAATGAGAAAGCAAGCCATTTTTCAGGAATAGCGTACTGTGACACTTTTGTATTTTTATGTCTGACTTTGTAAGCAAGTCATTTTTAAGTGAGGTGACTTGGAGATATGCAAGATAAATCAGATTCCTGTAGTCTGGAAAGGTTTAGAGACACTGATACAGACTATGAAAAGTCCTGGGGGAGCAGAGAATTAAGTTGGCGTGGGGCAACTGGCCCACTGGCTCCATAGCAAGTGACACTCCTGGATATACGTAGTTTATGAAGCTGACACACCTTTATTTGCTATGTACTGAATGCTTACATTTGCCATTTTGCTCTTGCACTTGCTGCAACTTGTAACAGAGGAGACACACACACTGTGCTCTCTCATGGAGAATTTACCTTTGTTCTTTCTTGCTTTTGTTTTCCTCAAGCTAAAACAAAAGTGTGGAAATGGACTTGTGTTCACAGATCAGTTGCTTGAACATCTGACTGTGGGTGTAATTATGCAGATTATGCCTGCAAAGTCTCTGTTGCATGGGTGGATGTGTGCGCGTTTTTGCCAGCACGGCCACAACCCTGACACTAAATCTGCAGAATTCCCACAGCTATTCTGTATGCTTTGGATTTCTGCTTTCCACATCCCATCAGATACATACCACAGGCAAGTGCCAGCAAGTGTGTCTGCCAGGTAAGAGCATAGTACATGCCTCAGATTGCAATGCAAGCAAGCACACAGTTGTAACTCCCCAAGCCGAAGTAGAGCCTGTCAAATGGCATTGCAATGGTCAGCGCTGTAAGGCAAAAGGCACAGTTTATGATATCTAGCCATTAGCCAAGTTTTAGATCTCAGATATCATTCTTTACAAATCCCTTGGCATCAACACAGAATTATTTTCCCATTATATCTGCACTAAAAGATAACTGTGTTCTCAGTCACACCATTGCCAGTATGGAGGAAATAGGCTGAAGTCAATGGCTATGCTTATTCCATATCTATGATGATGTAACAGAGTCCAGAATTTGGACCAGTCCTCAAGTTCTCACTCAGGCAAAACTCTTTCTAAGCTCAATGGGCGTTCTGGCTCAAGAAAATTAACCAGTCCTGGCACAATTGTAGCCAAGGCAGCAACGGTGAAGTAAGCAGGATGTCCTAGCCAATCTCCCATGGCCCCAAGCTGTCAGGCATGCTGGGACCCAGTCAGTCTCCACCTACACGGGCTTTCACCAGCAGGACAGCATCTAAGGGTCTTTTCCTGGGTTGGCCTTACAAGAGCTCCTTGGAGTTTTCTCACTGGCCTCAGCACCATCAGCAAACAGGGCAGCACAACCTCTGGCGACCAGGCCACCCTGAGACATTATCAGCTCTGATAACTTGAATTTGGATGCTCATATCACCACTTGTTTGGACTAAACCATTTCCCACTGTGATGCCTCCATTCGCTTTCTTGTTTATGATTCCCCTTCTCCCACCCATTCCGCTCCTCACCTTCCCCTGTAGGAAAACCTACTGAATCACTTGGATTAATACTAGACCTGTGCAACCATCCCAGACCAGATGAAATATGGAAAGAAAATGGCCTGAGTCTTCTGCAAAACACGTATGGGTCCAAAGCACAACACAAACTTACTGCCGTCGCTGGATGGGTACACATTTTCCAAGATGAGCGTCTTGGTTTCATAACATAACTAGTGACAACTGGTCATAGAGCTACAGCAGGTCTCCTTGGTAGAACACAAAATCTTGCAAACCCATACACAATGAATAGAGCTCTTGTGGAACTCTACTCCTTTGTTCTGAGTTTTGCCTTCGCCATAGTGGGTTTGAATAAAACCCAAAATTCAGATCCAAGCTCAAGGATGTGACTGCAAATCAAAACCATGTCCAGACCCAGCCACAAAGTGTTGGACAGAACAATGTAATAACTGGAGTCAAGGTGCTGGTAAATGTAAGAAATGACAAAAATAACCTTGGTAAGTCATGGTCATTGGTTAGTACCTGCCAGCATCCCCACTGCTGATCCAATTGCAGCATGCAAGCAAATGAGTGGAGAAGAGATGAGTAAAGCAACCAGGAAGATGCCACCAGTCCAGGGGTTATCACAGCCATACACCTGGCCGACACCGACCGGAATGGATTGTAGCAGCTGCAGCATTGGTTTGAAAAGGACACATTATTATATTATTGTAACCCAGGGAAAATGGCAATTATTTCCCAGTGTCTATTTGTTAGAAAGCCAGGGGGTCAAAGTGTCAAACTGTGGCATTACAACACAAACAGGACACACTTCGCACTAGAAAAGAGGATAAGTCAGTACTTAGTTTCAGTCAGTACTAAGCAGCAGCTGCCCTTAGTTATTTTAAAAATAAAATAAAATGAAAATAGACTTTTTCAACTATTATATGATATCCTATTATGACATTTCATTAGCAGTAGTGCATGTTATGCACTACTGCTAGTCACATGTTGTGAAATAATGTACACATAATAGAAATAAAATTTGAAATGAAATTTTGGAACACTTCCCCAAACAAGAATGTTCAGAAATGAATTTCTTCATTTTTAAATAGTTTTTTTTTCCTCTGGGAATGTTCAGCAAAAATCAAAAACATTTCGCTAAGTGTTTTTACTTAGCTGAAAATGGCAGTTTTTGTTGAAAAGCTATTTTGACAAACATTTTCCAACCAGCTGTAGTGGACATATTGTGCAAAACCAGTGACAACGTACCCCATGGTTTAGTCATCAGCATCTCTGACACAGTTCCCCTGTGACGATCCTTTCTGCAAGCTAGTCCCACTTCTTGTGCACGGAAAAGGACCACCCTTGAGGAGTATCCCTATAAACATGTAGGCCACACCAACTGACCAGTCATCCTTGCCTCAGAATGTCTCCCCATAGCTCATAACAATGGATAGCCTACAGCCTGGAATCTCCTTCATTTTAAGGAAGAACCAGAATTGTCACAGATAATTTTCAGTCCATGCTCCTGTGACGGAATGCACCCCTGTATTCACATCCTACACAGCTTTGTAATAATATCTGTACAAAATATGCCTTGTGAGGGATCATTTGAAAACGAATAACTTGCTGCTCAGTAATATCATAGTGAAATGTGTGTAGCAACATTATATGTAAAGTTATGAACATAAGCTGAATTCATGACTGAAATGGGTTTACCAGACAAGTTGGGGAAGTGGATAAACGTGTTTCCCAAAGACAAAGGACAAGCTGATGCCACTAGTCAGGTGTCATCCAAGTTGATAGGCAATCCCAAGTCAAGTGGCCATTCTTTGGCAAGGGAAGGGAGCAAGAACAAAGAGATTTGCATCTTAGCAAACAACAGCATGGAACCTTTTTCACCTTCAGACTCTTTGACTCCAACCTCAGAGCGGGAATGAACTTTACCTAGGGGTGACCCTCAGGAAAATGCATCTCAAAGGGTGACTGAGAAATAGAAGTGTCAGGCAAAACCATCTCCAGTTATCTCTTTCTATACATCTCTCTCCTTTTGAGCTAAGAAGAGAAAAGATACGGACGCTGGACTTTGGGAGCAGATGCTGGTCAATGTTACTGGAAACATGTGGTAAGCGACATCAACTTGAACCAAGTCTCGTTTGTTAAGTTTAGTGCTAGGAACTTTATTTCACATCACCATCTCTGACTTTAGTGCCTTATACTTGTCCTCATTTAAAACCTATCTCCTTGTAGTTAAATAAACTTGTTTTATTCTTCAATTAAAACCAATCCAGTGTGGTGAATTGTTTGGGTAACTTCATTTATGGTAGCAGACTGTTGTATATTGATCCCCTTAGAGGGGCTACAGAGGTAATATATCCTGGACTGTCCAGGAGATGGCTAGACAGTATAGAATACATGTTTGGGGGGAAATCCAGGACTGAGAGTGTGTTGGTTAACTGCAAATGGTAACCAAGGCTGGTGAAAGCCAGTGCGTGACTGATGTGTGGCCGGCAGGCTGCAGCAATACACAGACACTCAGAGTGTGACCTGCATGCTGGCAGGCTGTTTGTGAGGGGTTCAGCTGGGAGCTAGAGCAGTAAAGCATTGTGAGGCACCTGAGTTTGCAGGGCAGGGATGACACAGCCTCTCGCTGGTCTGGATTGCACCCTAGAATATCATAGCTCCTTCTGCAGAATGTGGGTTTCCTCCCAGGTATATATGTTCAGTGTCCTTCTAGAATTTGGAGCATGGTGTTAGATACTGTAATAATTCCTCAGACTTTTAATTAAATAAAACCGGCAAATTTGAAAAAAAAAATTGAAAAAATACCCAGAGTTTCATCATGCATCTACTGAGTCAGCATAGCTTTACTAGGTCCCCCTAATATCTTCTGGAATCCTGGAAAAAGAGAAAGCCAGGGAGCATTCTTACCCGTGACTCTGGACACTAAAGCAGACACATGCAAGAAATGAAGGATACATGCCTGCCAATGGGGAGGGGGGAAAGGCAGCTACTGCCTAGGGGCCTGGGTGATTTAAATGAGCATCTAGTCTGACCTTCTAGGCCACAGAAACTTGCCCACCCACTCCTGTAACAGACCCATAACCTCTGGCTAAGTTACTGAAGTCCTCAAATCATGGTTTAAAGATTAAAAGTTACAGAGAATCCACCATTTACTCTAGGTTAAACCTGCAAGTGACCCATGCCCCAGACTGCAGAGGAAGGGATAAAACCTCCCAGAGTCTCTGCCAAACAGACTCAGGGGAAAATTCCTTCCCGACCCCAAATATAGTGGTCAGCTGCTGGTGAAAGGTGTCTGACTGACAGTGTCTATTCAACCACAGGACAAGCACAGTTGAAGTGCAAGTTTTCCTCAAGCTGTCTCCGCAACTTGCCTTAGGCCTGGTCTACACTAAGGTGGGGGGTCGAACTAGGGTACGCAAGTTCAGCTACGTGAACAGCGTAGCTGAACTCGAAGTACCCTAGTTCGAACTACTTACCCGTCCAGACGCTGCAGGATCGAAGTCCGTGGCTCCAAGGTCGACTCCACCACCGCCGTTTGCAGTGGTGGAGTTCCGGAGTCGACCGGAGCACGCGGGGAGTTCGAACTATCGTGTCTAGATTAGACGCGATAGTTCGAACTCCGAGAAGTCGAACTCACCGTGTCGACCCGCGCGGTAAGTG
The DNA here is from genome assembly GCF_016161935.1 of Mauremys reevesii. NCBI lineage: Eukaryota > Metazoa > Chordata > Testudines > Geoemydidae > Mauremys > Mauremys reevesii. The sequence continues at coordinate 11,736,483 of NC_052628.1, read as the reverse complement.
TAGACATACCCTTAGATCTGGTCATGTGAGGCCCACCTCTAAGTAGAGGGAGTAGGTCAAAGTCCATGGTCAGTTTGAATCCTTCATCTTTCCACCAAACCACCAATATTGGGCATCATGCCATTTTGGTGGAGTTTTTTTGTGAAGTGGCTACTCCTCTGTTAAGAACTGGGCAGAGATGACTGATTCATTTTATGAGTTGTTGGATATTAGGAAAAACTTTTTCACTAGGAAGGTGGTGAAGCACTGGAATGGGTTACCTAGGGAGGTGGTGGAATCTCCTTCCTTTATAGGTTTTTAAGCTCAGGCTTGACAAAGCCCTAGCTGGGATGATTTAGTTGGAGATTGGTCCTGCTTTGAGCAGGGGGTTGGACTAGATGACCTCCTAAGGTCCCTTCCAACCCTAATATTCTATGACTCTGTGCTCAGGAAGTTCAGATGCTATTAACCTGTGCTGTATTTGAGCCTGTTACCTAGAGGCGAGAGCCCATGTATTATCTTTTGCAAGAGTGTGGACTATTTCTCCTTTCTTTAGTGGACCTTACCAGTGGCACTTCGATTTCAGACCAGGTGATGTTGGGCACTGACGTTACAGGCTGAATGAGCGTCATAGGGAAGAAGAGGTTGTAGTGTCCAGTGGCAGCCAAGTAAAGAGACACCGCAATGTTGAAAGGCAGGGTGAGAACAGGAAGGTCCCATTTCCTGAAGACTGAACCTAAAGCGCTGGAAAGAAGTGGGCTGAAAAGAGAAGAATAAAAAGAAAGTTTCAACTTGTTCATCTCAGCTGGAATGGTGAAAAATAGCCCCACCATTTCAGTCCAAAGTCCCAGTGAAACTCAGAAAACTCCAATCTCCTTAGGAGACTCCAAACAGTGAATCTCTCACATCATTTTAACCTACATGAGATAAGCACTCACAAAATGTGACCTAGCACCGTCTAAAGGCTTGATCCCCAGATGAGCAACTGTAACCAATGAGAATTGATGTTGCTCAGCACCACTTCAACCAGGCCGCATTAATTTTTAAAGTAAAGTACAAGTTTCCTTCTTATAAAAAAGATTAATAAATTAGGTTTATTTCTGGCATGTAAAGCAGTGGTGAGTGAGCCACAAAATATTAGGAGATCCATTACTAAGAAGCACCCAAAAGTTTGGATGCTTAATATAACCTTGTCCAAACCTCTTGGGCAGGAAATTGGGCAACAGATCTCACAAGAAAAGGATTCCTTGGGAGATTTCCAGACCTCCTGGTTTTCAGTCTAGATGAATATATCATACAAACAGTCTTTTTTGTGGCATATTGATAATTCATCTCCCAGTCTTGACTGGAATCAATAAATCTAAAAGAACGTGGAAAGTCTAGGCCAGTCAGATCCTCCACTGGTGGAAATTAGTGTTTCTCTATTGGCTTCAGAGCTATGCCAATTTATACCAGCTGAGGACCGGGCACAGTCAGCTTCTGCTCTTAGTTACACCTGTGCAAATCGATTGAAGTTAGCAGAGAGCTCAATGTAGCCCATATTTAAAAAAAAATAGTTAACAGGTGAGTTTGGGTGTTAGAGGGATTTTCAGTTGGTTGCTGATTTTAACCAAAAACATTTGGCATGTCTAATGCAATATCCCATGTCCCCTTTTGTGGCTATGATCAATAGAAAAGATGCATTGTACTATAATCCCTATTCAATCTCAGATCAAGCCGTTTCTCTTAAAAGGATTTCAATTATCAGAGCAATGTTCAGAAGACTCCTTTGCTAGAACAAGTAAAAAAAAAAGAGGTCAGCGCTTTCGTGAAAAGTTTGTTCCATTTTCTTTGTTGAAATGCAACATTTCTAATGTTTCTCCATAGCTCTATAGCTGATTGAAAAGTAGGATCGTATTTTCACAAAAAGCGTTGCTCTTTTGTAAACTGAACTTTGAAATTTCGACAAAAATGTCGCTGAAATGTCAAATTTTAAAATCTTTCAAAGAGCTTTGTGGCAGATATAGCAACCCAGTAACTTTGGGGACCTTTGTATTACATTTAAGAATGGCTTCTGTTCTGTGTGACTGTGTTCTACTCTATGGGGCGGGGGGAAGTTTACCACGGCTCCTCCAGAAACTAAACACAGTGGGGGAAGATTAAGGTGGGTCACTGAAACAGTAAACAGCTCCAGTGGCACAGGTGCTGGCTTCCTCCAGATGTGCTCAACCCCCCGCTCAGCCCCAGACCCTGCCCCCACCTGCCTACTTCCCCCAAGCCCCTGCCTCTGCCCCACCTCTTCCCGCTCTTAACCCTTGGATGGGGAGGTGGGTAGGAAGGCAGCAGGGGCGATGAGGGGAGTGGTCCGCCCAGGCGAGGCAGTGGGGGCCAGGGGCGATAAGGGGGGTGGTCAGCCCAGGGATGGAGCCCTGAGACTGGGGAATGGAGCCTGCCGCTGTTCAGGCAAAGCCCAGAGCCCGAGGCCCCACGGTCAGAGCCCGTGGCTGGACCCCACCGCCGCGCAGCCAGAGACTTCTGCCTGCCAACCCAGGGCCGAAGCTGGACGTCTGAGCCCCACCCACTCAGACCGGCAGGGCCCAACTCCTCCTGGTGGCCCAGGGGACGGGGTGCTGCTTTGTACCCTCCCTGCCAATCACTGCCCAGAAGGTTGCGTGGCCACAAGAAAAGCCCCCGGTGGCTGCATTTAAGAAACGCTACAACATTCCGCAAAATGTTCTGGGTTTCAAGAGATTGGTACAATGAGACCTTCATTTATGAAGTCTATAGAAATAAAACATGGCACAATCTTGCATTGTAAGAGGAGCACAAGGCAACACAGATTTACGTCTTATTAAGACAAGCCATTAAAATGAAAATCTTGAATTAATTTTGATTAAAACATTTATATTAAAATTGATTCTGTAACATTATTAAAAACCACAATTAAAAGCTAAATTTAATTTTAAAGAATACATTGCTTGGAATCAAGTGTACTTACATGGGTTAATATTGTGGCATATTAGTTAAAGACCTAAGAAAGGCAGGATCAAATTCAGTCCTGTGAAAATCCACTGGGTCAGATTTAGTGATGCAAGTGAGCATAGTTTTACTGGTGGGCATGATTATACCAACAGTGAATTTGGTCCACTGACCTCATGCATTTGCACAGGTTGTAAGCTGGGGAAGCATTTTGCCCATTCGCTGTAATCAATTGTATAGGTTCACTAAAAACCATTTACATTTCATGCCAAAGCTCACCACAAGCTATGCACATACAGGAATAACTCCTAAAAACAAACAAACAAACAAAAAAGTGCATCTGCCTCTGAGGTGCAATGCAGAAGCTGTTTAACATCCCACAGCAAAATGGCACCACAGTTTAGGACAGAAAGTGGTGAATATCAGAACTGAAACTATAGGGTGGGATTTAACAGAAAGAATCTGAAACTAAGTGCTTGAAGTGTTTGCAAAACTCCTGTTAGAATCAGTAAGTGTTCACTGAGAGCCATATAGGAAAAGAAGAACTAGAAATACTTAGCCTGGTCTACAGAAAATAAAACCAGTATCACTTACCAAGCCATGGATGTAACAACAACTGGCAGGAGAAGCCACCAATAATAGTCTCCTTTGTCAGAGAACACCGCCACGAGCAGTCCCACCAGGACTCCATTGTAGCCAAACAGTCCTGCTGCTATGGCCGATCTGTGGGAGAAAGACAGTTGACTTGAAATGGTTACTAGAAAGCAATTGGCCCTGAAGGCCCTGTATGCACTAGAGCTGCATCCCAGTGAATCACTCTTTCTTGTACTGAAATGCAATTTCCAGTAGTCCTACATCTAGCAAAGTGACAATACTGAGCTGGTGAACAATGTGACCACTCACACAAGTAAGTAACTGGGGTTAGCACAATTGGTGCGATAGCAATGGTGTTGGTTGGTACCCCATGTTTAGAGGGCAGCTGAAAGTTCGTGGGGTACCCAGCACATTTCTAATACCCCACAGACACTGCATCGTAACAGAACCAGAAAATGTGAACGTAAAAGAAATCTGTTCTAGATTGCACATAACCAGAAAGCTACCCCTCCTTGCTCACTAAACTACTTGAGGCCCAAAACAACAGTCATGTTCCTCATTGATTATTTTACCTGAACCTTTGGGCCACAATTCTTCCCTCATGTAACTGCAACCAAAACCTGTGGAGAGGAAGGCTGGTCCAGTTGTGCAGGTGCTGGCCCGAGACTGGAGACACCCAAGTTTTATCCTGTTTTACCCCAGACTTCCTGTGTGAGCTCAGGCAAATCACTTAGTATCTCTGTGCCTCAGTTCCCTTTCTGTAAAAATGGACGTAATGGCACTGCCCTACCTCAGCCAGGTGTTGTGAAGATAAATACATTAAACACTGTGAGGTGCTCAGGTACAATAGCGGAGGGCAGCATTGGATCTCCAAGATAAAATGCCCGTAACAGCTCAAATAACACGTCCATCCACTGGCTCTCAAACTGCTTTTATATACTTAACCTCACAGCCCTATCATGATGTTTGTTATTATCTCCATTTACCAGACAAGGGAATGGAGATGCAAAGGGTAAGTGACTTGCCACGTAGCAAGACAGTGCCAGAGCCAGGATTAGAACCTGAGGTGTCTATAGTGCTTTTAGTGCACTAGACTGTATGTCTCCTGGATTAGAGATTATAGGCCAGTCAGCGCAATAACCATGGTTTATGTAATGCGAGCAAAAGCTTGAACTCACTGTTCAGCATCACCAAAGAATGGATCTGCTCAAACACGGGCCTTAGACACCACTAATGGGTAGCACAATATTTTAAAGTTCAGTTGCCAATTTATTTAAAAATTCCAAATGCAAAGGCCAAACCTACCTGTCCTGGCTCAGAATAAGTGCCGTTAATGTCGAGACAACTGTTCCTGAACAGCCTGTGAGCATCCACCAAGGATTCTGGATCAACAGTCCGGCTAGAATAAGTAACCCACTGAGCGGGTTGTTGACAAACATCACCTGGGATATTCCCCGCAGGACCCAGTCAATAAACTGAACAACTAGAGGTGTATCTGAAGGAGATCAAATAAAAATTCTGGGACTAAGACATCATTCCAGCATGGCTTTCTTGAAACACACTTAGCTTCGCAGGGTCTGCCTCCACTCTGTTGCCAGCAATGTATCAACAAGACTGTAAAACTCGTCTGTGATTTATTGGTGCCTGGACATATTTTGCATCTGGCCCATGAAAAGCTAACGGAGATGTATTGCAGTTGGTAGAGTTCACCACTATCAAGCACTTGGCCAGATTACTAAAGAAGAGTTTATGAAAGTCACAACTAGTCTTTCTTGCAGGGCAGCCAGCATAAGGATTCCACTATACATTTAATGAGAAAACTAAACCACTTCTGCGTGTAACTCTGTTGCCGAATGGGTTTTAGGCAAGGCTGAAAACAGTGTGTAGATGGACGAGCAAACGTTAGTAAGGAACAACCCTTTTACCATAGAAAAAATGCAGACACAGGATGCTGAGGCACAGGTTTCATAGGACATAAGACAGATTGTTAAAGATATTTAGGCACCTAAAGAACAGATGTCTAGCGGGAGTTTCCAGGAGTGTCTAAGCATCTACCTCCCATTGAAATCAATGGAAGTTAGGCACCTAGATACTGCTGAAAACCCCACTATCCCATAATATGTCATTAGGTGCCTAAATATTATTGAAAATGTGCCCCTTCATGGCAAGACATATTATGTACATCAGCACAAGCAGTACTGAACTAAATCTTTATTCCTGACACTTCTGTCCAACTACATGTTGGCCCACACAATCCTTTAGTTCCACATTTTCAGAAAAAGAAGCCCGAGGGCTAAACACAATAATATTTACACTGCTCTGCACAAGCATGCAAGGAGCTCACAGAAAATGCCAACTCATTGCTTATGCAACTGCAGTGACTATTGTACAGAGAGGGGAGATTAGTTAATTTATCTTATCCTTTTATCTAAAACCAAACCACTGAAAACATGCCACAAAGCTTCCAAGTTGTTCATGCATCTACTATATGCAACTTCATATTTCTATTAATACTACCCTTGACATCTACTTCTGTCCTTCATGGTATTCAGACAGGGACTGCTTTTTATTTTATGTATGTGTAACCCACACACCTTCTGGGTGTGGTGTTCTGGCCTAGCTAGTGGCACTGAGACCACTGAGAGAGAGAGAATGAGTCTGCTTAACAGCCAGTTAACTTTTAGCTCATGCTGTAGAGGCTCATGCACTAAGCTCCAGAGGTCCCCAGTTCGATCTAGGTCACTGGCGACCAGGGTCTGTTGGTGTTACATTTGCACAGCACTCATCACAATTATTATTGTTTATTAATAACTGGTATTGCAGTAGCACCTAGCAGCTCCCAGTTCGGAATCAGGGCCCCATTGTTCTAGGTGCTGTAGCCACTTGTTAACAGGAAAAGAAAGTCCCTGTTCCAAAGAGCTTACAATCTAAATTAGTTCCCCAATCCTGATGAGTCCTTCTTATAATACAAATAATAGTAATAACAAATGGTTGTTTAGGTGTCTAAATGGCCTTTTGCATGTGCAAATGCTCAATTTGTGTGGGCAGTCATGGTAATGGCAAGATCTTCCTTTCTGAAAATGAAATGCTTAGTAAAAAAATGTACACCCCAAACTCTGAACATGCCTCCAAGTACACAAATCAGGGAGTTAGATGGATTAATGCCCAATATATGCACCCAGAAAATGTGCACATTGCTGTTGGTGTAATGAGCTAGTTGTTATGTATTATCCATGGTGCTTTTCAGATAATCAAAGACTTTACCTTTCAGCCAGTCTCCACATGCTTTCATTTCTCCTGTTAGATATCCAAGTGTTTTGCAGATTCTCCTTTTGCCACTTCCCACTGGTCTCTGGTTTATTGTGCTCTTTTCATTGTACATCTTCCTTTCTCCGTTATTATTGATTCTAACAACCTCACTGTCTTCCATAGCTTAAGGAATCGAGGAAAGGGAACAATGGATCACAACTCTCAAACGGTTCTCGGATGTATTTGCTTTCAATCTCCTAACTTGTGCACCAGCAAATTTCTTCTGTACTTAGGGAAAGACTGTGATTCACTACTCATTATGAAAAATGAGTCTTACCCCTTGAGAAACCCCACTGAAGTCAATGAGACCACTGGCGGAGTAAGGTGCTACCCAACATGAATATGGGTGTGGCAATCTGGCCCTTAAAGAAGGGAAGGAACAGATTGGCTGGATAAATTCATGTTCCTTGGTAGATGGGCACATATCACTTACTGTGATGACTGGACCGTAAAGAGTTGGGAGGTTTAGTCCAGAACAAGCCCTTGAGATGTTTAAATGTGATTGAAATTTTGAGTTCTTTTTGCTCCACTTCCCCCTTGCTAATGCAACCTGCATCCCAACTCTGCTTCCACTTTTGCACCCCAAGTCAATCTGTCCTTCCCTCTCAGTTCTCACCACTTGTCATTAGTAATGCTTTTTAGTAAGTTCTCAGGCACGGCAATGCCTCCGCTTGTGTAACCCACTGATAGGGGTGTGTTACAGGCCCCCTTTTGTGTGTGATCTACAGAGATTTAGAATCTGTTTCAGCCCCAGCTAACGATCTTTAGCTCAAGATGTAGCAACTCCTGCATTTAGCTGTGGAAATCCCCAGTATATCACCTAACGTGGTGGCTATCACACTAGTTTAAATGCTCATGTCTAGAATGTTCCATGGTTTATTCCCTTTAGAGAGAGGAGCTCCAGAATGTGGGGACTCCCTTCCCAGGCAGCTGGCTCATTAGAAGTGGCCACACCTGATGAGCTCCAGAGAGGGATTTCATCAAGATATAAAGGCGTGCTGTGGGTTGGTAAGAGAGGAAATACATCACAATGAATTATGAAGCTAGCTCTTGTTTCCAAACTTCTTTATCCATCCTTAAACCCATGCCCCAGGACTCCAAGAGAAGAACTTCAGTGTTTAACTGTTAAAGGCAGAACATTGTTAAAGTTAACAGAGCCAATTCATTCTGAATTTTTGAAGAGTTTGAAGTGGAAATCCCTTTCCCTGGTTCTCAAGGCTCAAACGGAAACATTTGCTGTGGACGGAAACCTGACACCAAATGGAGATTCAGCTATTAATATCAGACTCAAAGGCCTTTGGAATCCAGGATGAAAAGGAGTTAAGCTAATTCTGAAAAGTAGGTATTTAAATCATTATTTTGCATCTATTTTCCCATAATGGCATGAGTTAAGACCGAAAGGCCTAGGCTGGATTTTCATTGGACTGGTCACAATATCAAGAACATTGCTTGACTGACAGTAAGAGCGGATGGAAGAATGCAAGATATATATATTTTAGAAACACAAGCAGAGCTCCAATAGTTCCCTGTTTGGAGACCAGAACTGCAGGCTTCATCTTAAATCAATCCCTCACTGCTAAACAAAGTAATAACATCACTGAAGCTGAGCAATGTTTTTCTGATTTGCTGTGCATGGATGTCGTTTTGCTGTGCTATCCCTGCACAATATGCTGCACTTTGGTACCTTCGGTGTGTTTCGTGTGGCTTCATATGGAGACCATATGAAAAACAGATTGCACAAGACAGGAGGATGGCCAGGCCCAGCGACATCCAAAGGGCCTTCAAGAGTGATCCTACTGGTGCAGTTAGACCACCCCACATTTTTCTGGGCAGCGATACCACTTCCCATTGTTTTAGGAGGACTGATGAAAGGTGCCACCTCCAGCTTAACAGTACTGGAGACAGACGTCCCCTATTTATCCAGAGAATGCGTTAGATAGGGGAGCAGCACCAGACATTCTGTCTCAGCTCTAGCTTGGTGTGGGGGACTCTGTCTAGAGGGCAGAGAGAACTTCAGTCTCCATAGTGCATGCACACCCTGGTCTCTCTGTTGACACGGCCAACCAGAATTGTAAATAGTGCCATTTGAGAAGATTATTGTGTTTTTTAAAGGTAGATCTGTCCCCACTAGGAACTGGACTTCCATCCCCACAGTGGATTTCACATAGACCATCCATCTGCCAGCAGGTGGAAATGATTTTAGGGCACTTTTCAGACGTTCCTGGAGGCAAGAACTATATACCTCAAAACCCGTTTCCATCACCTTCGCCTGGACTTATTTCACCCCCAGATGAAGACTGAATGGAAGCTGCGCATACCTGTTCTTCCAGCAGATCCCAAAGAAGCACACTTGGAGGGAGATCTTGGTGTGTGCTGGGAAGGCGTGGTACTTAAACTCAGTGATGGTGGAGCTTAATGCCAACCAGGAAAGTGTCTGTGAAGAGAAAACTACTGGATGCATCACAAATATCACTCAGAGAACATCTGTTCATCCTTCCTGTCATTTCACAAGTGATATAAGCCATGGATAAGGAAGAGGAAAACATGCACAGCAGCACAGCATGTAATAGGTAGGCAAAGTACATGCTTAATTGCAGGCAGAGTCACAGGATCGTTAATTTCGGCTGTAAAGCATCACACATCAAAATGCCCATATGTGCAATGTATGCTCATACATCTGTTAGTGGAATATACATTGCACTGCATGTAACGTGCCTCCAGAATTATCCTTACCTCTGCATACAATCATATTGGATATATGTGAGCTAAAACCTGTGTAAGAAATGTGTGCAAAGACAGTCCCTCAGAGTGGAATTCACGTATTGGCTTGGCTTGTGTGAGGCCCTCTGTGCTGCACTTGTGGGACTCCTAAAACGCTATGATGGGAGTGGCAGACTGGGTCTAAGCTGGCACATATTTTCCATAAAAAACTAAGAATGGTCTGACCCAGAATGGCTAATGGTACCTGTCTTCTGACACTGGCCAATGCCACATGCATCAGACGGAAAGAGCAGAACAGGGCAATTTATCAAGTGACCCATCCCCTGTTGTCCAGTCCCAACTTCTTTGGGACGCCCAGAGCATGGGGTTGCATCTCTGACCATCTTGGCTAATAGCCATTGATGGACCTATCCTCCATGAACTTATCTAATTCTTTTTTTGAACCCACCTATACTTTTGGCCTTCACAACATTCCCTGGCAACGAGTTCCAAAGGTTGACTGTACATTGTGTGAAGAAGTACCTCCTTTTGTTTGTTTAAACCTGCTGCCTATTTATTTCATCTGGTGACCCCTAGTTCTTGCGTTATGTGAAGGTGTGAATAACACTTCCTTATTCACTTCCTCTGTACCATTCAAGATTTTATAGACCACTATCCTATTCCCCCTTAATCATCTCTTTTTCAGTTTGAAATGGCTTTTCATTTCAAAATTTCCTTTAATTCAGTATTTTTAAAAAATGAGAAAAACATTAAAAATGGTCAAAATTGAAACAAAATTTCACGAAATGAAATGTTTTATTTGATTCAAAATGAAAACGTTGTAGACTTCTATTTGCCAACATTTTCATTTTTGGTCTGACCTGAAATAATTTTTTTTTTTAACTTTTCAAAATTGCCAGTGAACCAGAAAACCCATTATTCACCCAGCTCTACTCTTCGTCCCCATTCACTATCAAAGTTTGTTGTGATAATTGGGCCTACAAATTACTCTAATTGTGAGCTCAACTGTAAAAAGCATCTGGAAGTTCATAAGATGTCACAAAACCCCATAACTATGTGGATGGGAAAAGATTTGAAAGGAGACAGAAAGACTGAATTAGTCTAGGTATATTTTGTGGACAAAATAATGAGGGGATGGCCTATTCTACCCACCATTCTCTTTGTGGGTCCTTAAGGAAAGAGACTTTGTGGGGGGGGAGGTGTAGCAGTGAAGAAGAGAGGGAGGCTACTGGAGGAAGCTTCACCATCATGGCTGCCAACTCCACCGTCCCTAGGGACATTGGTGCTAATCCTGAGGGATCTCCTGACCAGACTCGGCCACAGAACGGGATCCAGATGACATCACCACCCCTATCAGCTCCAGTGGAATCCCAATCATCACTTGAGATGAAACAGGACTAGACTTTAACAGCAGCAGCAGCAGCAAATTACAACAGCTCCAGCTCCAGCTAACTTCTTCTCTATACCCAAAAGGACAGTTATTGCCATCTTTGAGACTTCATACAAGGGGAATTTTCCTTCTAAAACTCTCTCTCCAGCTAAAGGGAAAGGAAACAAGCGATGTTGTTAAAATGTAAACTCTACTTAATATTTTACATTTCAAATACTTTAACTGCTTTTCCTTCTTTTCTGTATCTTTACTAAAAGGTTACATGAATTTTTAATGGTGGGTTTGCCATGGTACTAAACAGGCTCAGGTCCCTATACCAAACCCTAAACCTTGTTTAACACTGTTTAATGTTGGACTGTCACTGGGTTATATCAACACCTTTGACCCATTTATTCCATCTAAATGAACACAACAAGCCTCACAAATCCCTTGTGAAGCCGGAATTTCAGTGAAGGGAGAAGAGAGGTTCAAGGTCAGGCTGTGAGTCAGTGGTAGAAACAACAATACAACTCAGGGATTGTCTCCACGCAAACTTGCATTGGTTTAAAATTAAACTGGTTTTATTAAATGGGTGCAAACTTCTGTGTGGAGACACATTTACAATGGCTTAAAACTGGCGAATTCACAGGGGTGAGTGAAACCAATATAAGCCAGATTTGAATGGATTGAAGGATGTCCACACATGAAATCGAACCAATTTAACTAAACTGGTTTTAAATCACACCTTCAGGGTATGTCTACACTATCCACTGGATCGGCGGGTAGTGATCTATCTATCTATCTATCGGGGATCGATGTATCGCGTCTCATCTAGATGTGATACATCGATCCCCGAATGCGCTCCCCGTCAACTCCGGAACTCCACCAGGGCGAGAGGAGGAAGCGGAGTCGACGGGGGAGTGGTGGCCATTGATCCCGCGCTGCGAGGATGCGAAGTAAGTCAATCTACGTCAATCTAAGATATGTCGACTTCAGCAACGCTATTCTCGCAGCTGAAGTTGCGTATCTTAGATCAATTCCCCCTCCCCCCCAAGTGTAGACCAGGCCTTAGTTAAACCGATACAACTTCATGTGTAGCCCTCAAGAGTCCTGAAAGACCTGATCTCTGCTCTAATCACTTGACAGGTTGCCTACACCACTTTCTAATGCTGGATTTTCGTGCCTCTACAAATGCTTTCTCACACCCCATCCACAGGAGTTTCATGCTTCATCCTTTCTTTAGCTGGGCTGCAAGGTTTCCAATTATTGACCAAGTTGGTTGTTTTTGAAAATGCTTATCCTTGGCTTTGCGGGGTGTGGGCACCACCGTCGGGTGCCCTTTGATAATTACGCTCTTAGCATACAAGAGGATGATTTCATTTTTGCACTTCCATTAAACAAGCCTAGTCCATGTGTCTACGTAAGGAGGAAATCAGGCCTCAGATACTGCTGGAGAAAGGGATATTGCATGGGGAGGGGAAATAGTAAATGATAAAAATATTTGTGGGTCTGCATCTCCTAATAAGACGACCCAGGAATGTGAATAGTATCTGAATATCAGCCTATTTATCCACCTCTAGAAAAATGCCAATGTTCAATGTGGTACTGGAAGTTTATTGCAAAGGTCTGTCTTTAATGCTCTAGCTCCCTCTTGTGACAGCTTGCAAACATAGCATCAGGATTGTTCATAACTTAATGACCTTCATTTGGCCTGGGGCTTGATGTAAGCAACATAATTAAATAACTGTAGAACTTGTTAAAAAAAACCAAAACAATGCTCAATTTGCAGAAAGGCTAATCTACCTGCCTCAGCAGCCCTTCAAGGTAAAAGAAGATCAGGCAGATTATAAAATGAGCAGTGTGATGTGGAAGGAGGAGCCGGCAAGTGAGTGGCAGGAACGCACAAATCCTATTTCTGCTCTACAATAGCTCACTGCCTTGAAGAGTTTAAGGCTTTATTCCCAGGTCCAGCCAAAGTCCACTTAGCACAAGACCTGGGAGTGGAAGGAGAGAGTCTCTCTCTGTAATCTCGGGCTGGCCTGGGGTTGAGTCAATCCTTAGTACAAATTAGAGTATCCTCAACTACAGTAATCTGCAGTTGGCTGTTTATGAACCCAATAGCCAGGACAATCTGACAGCCCAAAACAGTTGTCGAGTAGGGACGGACCCCTTTTCTCCAGCCACATCCTCCACTTGTCCCCTATGCTGCAGGCATGTGCTGGTGGCAAGATCTGCTGTGTTTACACCCAGCAACAGTGTAAAGGGGCCAAACCCCAATGAAGGCTCCGTCCCTTTTCATCGAGAGCAGTGGTTCTCAACCCGTGGTCTGTGGCTCCCTGGGGGTCTGCGAGCCCATTCAGGGGGACCATGGGGCCACACCACTGAAACTCCAATCTCTGGCGCCCCCTGTGGGGCTGAAGCTGGGAGTGGCACGGGGCTGAAGCCCCATCCCTGGTGCCCCCACATGGGGCTGAAGCTGGGAGCAGCGACGGCCTGAAACCCCAAGCTCCTCCTCCCACCCACTGCCCATTGGCAGAGTTGAGGGGGCATGAGGGTGTTGCCCCCCCAAACTGCAGTGCCTTACCCAGAGTGGGGCAGTCCTGGGGGAAGCTCCATCCCCCCACCTTCTCCTCTCCCTCAGGCCCCCTCTAGCCAGGTCATAGGTGGGAAGCCAGAGCCAGGCAGTGAGAAGCAGCTGCTTCTCTGACTAGTGGTGTCATGGAGTGGGCAGCCGGGGCATTCCCCTGTCTGCTGCTGGTGCCTGGGGTTGCAGCTGCTCCTCAGCTCCCAGCCCTCTTTGACTGCTCACAAAGCCGGTCAGCTGCCCAGGCGGGGACCCGGCTCCAGGGCCGGCAGAGCCCTTGGGGATCAGCCATTGGCACACAAACCCAGACAGGTGGGTGGCCTGCTGAGGTGAGTTGGGGTGGAGGTGGAGGTCCCTACCTGGACCTGCTGTGTGGAGCTGGCCCGAGCCCTGCTGGCCCTTGCCCCCGCAAACAGAAGTCAAACTACGCCTATGCCCAAGGGTCCCACCCCTGGACAGAGCCCTGAGTCTCTTCCCCACTGCTGGGCCCTGGAGTTATTAATAGCATATTGAGGGGCCTCAGAAAGAAAATGGTTGAGAACCCCTGGTCTAGAGGGCAGCTGCAGAGGAGAGACACAGGACAATCCAAAGGAGGGCATATCACCGAGGTTGTCCTCACCCACAACAAAATTAATATAGGCTTGTGTCTTGTAGGCACTGAACGTGTCAAAGATAAATATCGATCACAATATTTTTTGCTAATGCCTTTTCCCAGAAGAGCCCTCCGATGAGCCTAACTACTAGGGAGAGGTTTAGCCAAAACAACAGCTGCCTAAAGCCATTGCCCACGCAAACCAAACCTCATTGTTGTTCAGATTGGCATGTCTCTGCCCAGCATGGTTCCAACAGCGGTAGAAACGTCACCGTTCATACTGCATTTGTGGTATTGCAAGTCCATTCAGAAGCAGGAGGTGCTGGAAATCTCTGGATAAGGCTGTTCTGTCCAGACTTTCCAGCCATGGTTTGCAGGTGTAAACGTTTCAGATGAGCCTCCAGGCCATAAGGTCCTTAATCCAAAGAGAATGGGACTCCTGAGGCTTTCCAGGCACTGCGATATATCCTAGTGTAAAGTATACTACCAGAAACTCACAGATCCCTTTACTACGGATGCAGTTGCACCATGTGGAAGATTGCAGCCAGCCTATGGAGCCAGTGAATACTGACCTGTCACGTCTAACCTGCCCCATGACCATTTTATCACCTGTCAGGACCCCTAAAATGGTCACATCTAACCTGCCCCATTACCATATCTGAGGTATCTGAGCACCTCTCAGCCATTCTAATGAATTTATACTCACAACACCACTGCAGGGTGGTGCTTTCCTTCCCATTTTACACCTGAGAAACAGCAAAACACAAGCATTAAGTGACTGGCCCAAGGTCACACAGGAAGTCAGCGGCAGGGTCAGAAATGGAACCTATGTTTCTAAAGTCCCTGACTAATGGCCAAACCACCGGACCATCTTCCCTCAATGTAACTATGTCAGGTGACTGAGGCCAAGAAATAAAAATGAGTCTCTTCCCAGCATTTCTGTGTGTCATCTTTTTATTACAACATGTCAAAAGGAAACTCAGTCCCAAAATAGAGCAAATGAAACCACACGAATCCCTTCCTCTAGAAGGGAACCAAGGATAGAACTGAGAGATGACAGTAGAGTGTCTAAATTTTCCTGGAAGGAAATGGTGCTGAAGAGAACTCAGAGAATTGGGAAATTCTCCATATTACAATGCAGGGCGGACCCAGAGACACTGGCAAACTGCAATATGTTGCAGCAGAAGCAGCCCAGGGGATGCATTATTCGCAGCTAGATAAATTATTCACAGTTTGAAATATTGTGACCCACGCAGGAATGTCACTGCTTCTTCCCAACAAGCCAGGTAAGATGCTTGAACATTATGCTACTGAACTATTACATAATGAAGCGAAGTCGTGTGGAATTTGAACAGTTAAAAAATGGACTAGAGATTGGATCATCTGTAGTGTAAACGATTACCAGGTCAAAATGGGGGCTACTGGGAGACTTTGCAGAGAACAGCAGGCTATTTGGAGAGCCCATGAAAACTGTTTCTCCCACATGAAAGTGTTAATGAAAGTAAAAGTAATGAAGTGCATTCAATTAAAAATACACAACAAGGCATTAAGGAAGAGCACAAGAGTGAACAAATGGCTTTTCTTTGCAACAAACAGTATTACCAATCCCAAGCTTTCAAAAATCATGAGTCAGGACCCCTAAAATCATGAGATTGGCCTGTAAATCATGCGATTTTACAAAATAATAAATGCTGGGTTCTTTTTATTCACCTACTGATATCTGAGCCTTAAGAGATCATCTTTTCAAGCTCTTCTCTGCACCCATGAGGACTAGAAAACTTACTTTATTTATAATGAGATTCTTGTGTAATCACCTGACTCCAGGAGCTGGGGCTTCAAAAATATCATAAGACTCGTGATAAAATCATGGGAGTTAGTAACACCTAAAATGTGGACACCATGGCAAAAAAAGTTCAAGGGACGTGGTGAATGAAAGCATTCTGTAAAAGGGTGCTGCTCTCAGCACAGATTGCAAAGGAAAACAAAAGCAAGCAAAATTCATGAATGCACAGCTGGAGGGCAAAGTTCCGGTACAGCAACAGAGTGCTTGGCTGAGTCATAATGAATCTACGAAGCAAGGGCTCTACAACAGATTGGTTTGTGACACTGGAAATAAAAGAACAAAAAAGAGACTTTCAAAATAGCTACTAGAGCTGAGTGCAATGCAATCAAGAGGGTACAGAATGATTAGTGACAGCTCTTAAACTAAAAAACCGAGCTTGTTTCCTACAAGCAGCATTAAATAAACCCATGTAGCAAAGCTGGCATGTCTGTATAAGGACAAATGCCACCCATCAGAGTTTGGAACCAGGCCGTCTTAACTTGGGTGGCTAAATATGACTATCAGAGAAAGGCTGGCTAGAAAAGAAGGATTCTGTTTTGTGAGAAATGTTGAGGCTTCGATGTTTGTTTTTTGTGCTCCACTGGAACAAAACCAAGACCTTTGGAAATGTTTCGTGCAAAAAAACAAGAGATGCCCAGAATAGCAAATAGCCTGGGGGGGAAAGGCACGCACCTGGGAGACCAAGAGCGGTGTCTCTGCTCTTATTCAAGTCCTGGTTCTGCCTGAATCAGAGCCAGGCCTTGGACTTGGGTTTCCCAGAGACCACACAAGTGCCCTAACCATTGGCCCACAGAGGGTACGTCTACACAGCAACCAAGGTCGGCTGATTGGTGCTTGCAGGGCTTGGACTGCTGGGCTGTGGGACCCCATGAGGGGTGAGGGTCCCTGAGCCATAGGCGTCGACTTCCCCTCTTTCCGGTGGGTGCTCGACCCCTCCCTCTGCCCCAGCCCCACTCCCACTCCCACTCCACCCCTTCCATGAGGCCCTGCTTCTTGCCACCCCTTCCCTGCCCCCACTGCAACCCCTCCCTGCCAATATTCCAACTCCTTCCCCAAATCCCCGCCCCAGCCCCGCCTCTTCCGCGCCTCCTCCCCTGAGCGTGCCATGTTCCCGCTCCTCCCTCTCCCTCCCTCCCAGAGTGTGCTAACGCTGCCAAACAGCTGTTTGGTGGTGGCTGGGCGGGAAACACTGGGAGGTAGGCAGAGGAACAGGGACGTGGCATGCCCAGGGGAGGTGAGACGGGGGGGGTGAGGGGAGCTTGGCTGCCGGTGAGTGCAGAGCACCCACTAATTTTTCCCCGTGGGTGCTCCAGCCCCGGAGCACCCACAGAGTCAGCACCTATGCCCTGAGCCCAAACATCTACACAGCAATCTAGCGCGCAGCTTGAATCCACTGAGTCTTTTATTCTAGTGTAGACATACTCAGAGTCTTTCTGGCTCAACAGATATTTAGTTATTTACACATGTTGGAACGGCTCCAACAGGAGAGACTGACTCTACAGCCAAGTGATCCTGGCACTCACCTCCTGCTTCAGAGCAGGGACTAGAACTTAGGTCTCCTACAGCCAGGTGAGTGCATCAGACTCCTGAATATTCTGGGGTGGGCTAGTCAGTCTGGCCATGTGTCCCCCTCCTCATTCTTGCACCTGAATTTTCCTAACAAATTTTTTTGTTGAGACTGACACGTTTCTGATAGAAGTTTTAGTTTTGACGCATCAGCTGTAGTATCTCACAACCGTAGCCTCAGAATCCTGAAATGATTTTATCCTAACTTCAGCCCAGGGAAGGTGAGGAAGTGCCATTATCCACATTTACAGACAGGCAACTGAGGCCAGAGAAACGAAATGGCTTGCCCAAGGTCAGGGCAGGAAACAGAGAATAGAACAAGGCTTAATTAGTTCCTATTTGAACAGAGCTGTGGAAGGTACAAAGTATTTTCTAGCTGCTAGATATTCTCTATTAATAAAGTAGCAGGGCCGAGTGGGTATCTTAAGGCACAAAGATCCTGTTTTCTGCATATGGTCTTAGTTAGAAAACCAAAGGGAAAACAAATAGAGAAAATATGAAATATAAACACAGCGATGCTCAATAGAATGTTTTTCAGCATTTTCCATGAGGCGTCGACCGCTCTGCAAGGCAGATTGTAAAACAACTTTACAAGCCACATTTATACTAAGAGCTACACTTATTGAAGTCCATTTCAAACACTTGTTCTGCCGGCCAAATTCCATAAATTAAACACTTGTCCAATAACGCATACCTCTCCGCTTGGATTCTCTATTTCGTTTTTGGCTTTATAGGTCTCTCTCTCTCTCTCGCTCGCTCTCTCTCTTAAATCTGTTGAGAATACTAACGAGAAAAGCCTGCTTGTTTTAGACATGGACCTTAAGAAATAAACCAGCAAAAATGAAATGGAAATAAAAAGAGACAGAGAGAAAACAGTACAACCTTTCAGCCATTCATGCCAGCTTACTAAAATAAGACTTTTGTTCCATTATTTTACCTGTTGATGCCACTGATAGACCCCAAATGACTGAAGCAAAGAAGCTTCTCTCAAGGTCCATTTCTTCCGGACAACATGCAGACACCAGTGCCAAACAAAATCAATGCCTTTCTTAATCAAAGAAGATAAGCTGAAAGGACGAGGAGGGAAAAAGGTCTGTTAGAGCAGTGGGTTACGAGTCACAATTGGGTTCTCCTCTCTTCAACTCACAAGGAAAGCTTGGGTAAGTCACTTACCAGTGACACCTCTCTGCCTCAGTTTATACTGCCCCATCCATTAAATGGGGATAATACTTTTTAACCTGCCTCAGATGAGGGTTCTGAGACTTAATCCAGGGCCTAATTTTGACTTGGCCTAAGTGCCTGTGCAAGAGAGTGAGAAACCCCCTTAGACTGCTACATGGGCTACCCACACTCTTAGTGCAGGGATGCAGAAGTAAGTGGGGCTATGAGGTTTTCCTGCTCTCCAGAGCAGGTGAGTGAGGAATGGGTGGAGACTTGGCTCCACTTGCCAGCCAGTGCGGCTGGGCTGATGTAAGGGATGTTGTAAATTTCTTCTACTAAACGTCAGCAGTAAATTACTACTCCCTGGAGCAAGGAGAAAACAAGGGATTTTGCCCAAAGGAGGTATCTCTGAGGCCTTGTCTGAACGGTACAGGGTTTGTTGATATAGCTATCCTGGCAAACCCCCTTAGTGTAGGCACAGTGTATACCAGCCAAAGAACTCTCTTGCTGGTATAGTTTCTACCAGTTCCCTGGAATATAATAAGCTATAGCAGGAACAGGACATTTTTTTTTACCAGTTTAACTGCATCTAAACTTGGGCTTTTGCTAGTTGGTCACATGGTGTCTGTTTCTGGGGCTACTCCTGGATTGGTTCAGTTCAATGCACCACCGGGTGCTCATGACTGTGCCTCGCAGTGCAGTCTAGATTGTGACAGGTTAGATTCTGCCACCCCTACTCACCCAGGCGTATTCTACTTCACAACTACTACTATTTGCTGAATCTGGCCAGAAAGTGCTTTGGGCTCCTTGAAGTTGGACGAAAGTAGCTATATAAGTTCAATGTTTTAATAGAGTAGCCATCCAGGTAACGCGTCTATTAATTCACATCACCTACTTCTTAATAGAAAGTTAATAGGAACTTTCTCCTTTAGATTGCAACAACTTAATATATATTTCCCTGGTAACTACAACACCATGAGCCTTCCCTGAAAACCCCATTGGGTTACAGAAATGTAATAGAAAACTGCAGAGGGCAAATATAAAGCAAACTCCTTGAATCTTTTTATTTTCAATTCTGGCAGAGACATAATTTCCCACAAGTTCATAAACATTTACATGCAGAAAAGCGGTTGTTTTTATCACTCAGATCAAAGCATGCATTTATCTTGATGTATTGGGTGCAGTCTCAGCAAGCTTTCGAGACACCCAGGTGACAATATTTAAGAAGCAACAGAAGCTAAATATTTGAACCTTTGAAGTCTGCAACGTTGCGCCCCATATAACACAGACATTCCTTTTCCTCTATATTGCCTATGCAACTGAGCTTTATATTTCAAAAGGTTGTAGACAATGGGTCAAACTCCCCAGCAGTGCTACCAGTGTTACCAGTTACAGACTTGTGTAAATGGAAAAAAGCACTGCAACTTGCACAGACATTCTGATACCATAGTGCCAAGGGTGGTATAAAAATCCAGATAGGTAATTTTGCCGTTTACTGGAAGAGCAACATGAATGGAACTTACATACTCAGGGTCTGTTCTAAAGCCCACTGAATTCAGTAGAGAGACCCCCATTTACTTCAGTGGGCTTTGCATCGGACACTAACATGGAGGAAGGGGGGAAGAACAAGAAAAGTGACACAGGAGGGTGTAAGAAAGAGTAAGCTCTATTTAGCTGACTGCACAGTTGCCTCCCTTCCGCCTAAACTGGCATGATTCTACTGGCCCATAACTGGATTTATACTGGTATAAGAAGAGAGTAATTCAACAGAGTCCAATTTTCACCAATGCATATCAGGCGTGAATCCTCAGCACTGAATGTGATTACATTAGTGTAATTGATATTATCCACCAACCTCTATAGAGATACTCTAGATTTGCACTGATGTACTTGCAAGCTGAGTTTGGCCCCTTTGATGGGAAGTAGGCCTGCTTACACCAGGTGCGAATACAGAGCACCGAATCAGTGCAGAGTAACAGTCCATGGTTAGGCCACTGACACTCACTGTAACTGACAGCTAACTTCCCCCACCTTTTGCATCATCACTGCATTTGGCTCACGTTGTGAAGCAGAGCAAACACCCATCATGCTTAAACCGTTGAACTCTCCATTGTCAAGTATGTTTACACGTTGCTCTCCATGAGCTGGCTGCAGGACGGATGCCTCATTTCACGAGGGGTCTCAAAATTCGGCTTTGTTCCGAATTGGAGTAAAACCTGAAAATGCTGACATTTTCTGCAAAGGAAAGCTCGGGGGCAGTGAGGGGAGCGGGAACCGCGGGGGAAATAATTTCAGTTCATTTGAAACATTTGTTTTGACAACATCAAAACACTGTATTTCCATTTTAGCTTTTTATTGTATATTATAATATAGAATCCAACAAAAAGACAATTTGAAACAAGTGAAAAACAACAAATACAAAGATTGATCTAATGTCATTTTATTATGAATGAGACCGGGGAGTTTCACTAACACTGAGGGCTAGCTTTATGCTATCAAACCCTAGCCCTACATAAAGGGCAATGCAGATCGCCACTGTTGCAGCAGAAGCACTGGAGAGGCCGTAAATTGGACTGTAAATTGTAGCAGAGGTTTTATCAGGCCTATGCTCGTAAAGCACGGTGACATATTTGGCTACAAAGGATTCCACTAACATGCAGTAATCAAAATGAAACGTCAGTGTGTACTTACCCATAAGGTGTTTTTTAGGTACAATTGAGGAGGTTCCTTCGAAAAGTTTTAAAGGTTGGATCTGCAGTTGGTGTAAATTAGGGGAGCTTCTTTGACTTCAGTGAGCTATGCCAGTTTACACCAGCTGAGCTTCTAGCCCTGAAAGTTTAGTTCCTTATCAAAACCTATGCACATTCCCCTGGGTAACCACACTGTCCAAGTCTACGGCCACTTTAATTATTGATTTTCTTGGGAACAAAGAGGACCTGGGAAATTATAGGCCAGCCAGCCAAACTGTGACACCTGGAAAGATGCTGGAACAAATTATTAACCAATCAATTTGTAAGCACTTAGATAATAGGAATAGCCAGTGTGGATTTGTCAAGAACAAATCACACCAAACCTGCCTAATTTCTTTCTTTGACAGGGTTACTGGCTTAGTGGACGGGGGTAGGAAGGAAAGCAGTAGACATGATAAATCTTGAGTTTAGTAAGGCTTTTGGCACAGTCCCAAATGACTTTTTCATAAGAAAACTAGGGAAATGTAGTTTAGATGAAATTACTATATGGTGGGTGCACAACTGGTTGAAAGACCATATTCAAAGAGAAGCTATTAATGGTTTGCTGTGCAGCTGGGGTCTCGTATTGTTCAATATTTTCATTATGACTTGGATAATAGAGTGGAGAGTATACTTATAGAATTTTCAAATGACACCAAGCTGGGAAGAGTTGCAAGCACTTTGGAGGACAGGATTAGAATTCAAAACGACCGTGACAAATGGGAGAACTGAAATCAACAAGATGAAATTCAATAAAAGACAAGTGTGAAGTACTTCACTTGGGAAGGAAAAGTCAAAGTTGCATAACTACAAAAACGGGGACTAACTGGCTATGCCATAGTACTTCTGAAAAGGATCTTGGCGCTATAGTGGATCATAAATTGAATATAAGTTAAAAATGTGATGCAATTGCAAAAAAGGTTAATATCATTCTGGGATGTATTAACGGGAGTGCTGTAGGTAAGTCAGGGATATATCTGTCCTGCTCTACTTAGCACTGGTGAAACCTCACCTGGAGTACTGTGTCCAATTCTGGGTGCCATTCTTTAGGAAAATATCAGGCAGTAGCCATGTTAGTCTGTATCCACAAAAACAACAATGAGCCACCGGACTCCTTGTTATTCTTTAGGAAAAATATAGACAAACTGGAGAGAGTCCAATGAAGAGCAACAAAAGCGATAAAAGGTTTCGAAAATCTGACCTATAAGGAATGGTTAAAAAAACGGTGCATGTTTAATCCTGAGAAAACCAGACTGATGGGTGATCTGAGAACAGTCTTCAAATATGTTAAAGGCTCTTATAAAGAGGATGGTGATCAATTGTTCTCCAAGTCCACTGAAGGTAGGAGAAGAAGTAATAGAGTTAACCTGCAGCAAGGGAGATTTAGGGTAGCTATTAGGAAAAACTTTCTCGTTAGCTCTGCAATAG
Organism: Mauremys reevesii; assembly: GCF_016161935.1. Classification (NCBI taxonomy): domain Eukaryota; kingdom Metazoa; phylum Chordata; order Testudines; family Geoemydidae; genus Mauremys; species Mauremys reevesii. Next base: position 11,713,650 of record NC_052628.1, on the reverse strand, counting down.
CCTTCGCAATCATTGGAGGTGTTTAAGAACAAGTTGGACAAACCTTGGTCAGGGTTGGATGGTCTAGGTTTCATTGGTCCTGCTTCAGTGCAGGGGGCTGGATTTGATGAATTTTTGAGGTCCCTTCCAGCCCTACATTTCAATGAGTCTATTTCTGTAGCCTTAGTGTTCTTCATATGCTAGTCATTCAGCATTAGATGTCAATAACTCAAACTCAGCTGCCATTTTCCAATGTTCCTCACGCAGTATCAATTGACTGTACTAATGTGTTTTTATCCTAAAAGAGCAGGTGAGATATACAGCTGGTTTCTCCCTAACAGCTTAGGCCATAGCCTGACATAGGGACAGGCCGAGCATCACACAGCCAGGTGCAGGTCAATTCTATACATCTAGACCTTCCTGATTTGTGTCTCCTTGTGAAATTCCTTTACTGCCTAAATAGTATTGTGTAGCATCTAATACTGGATAGAGAAAAAGACCATGAAATGGCCTTGTGCTTCCTGCCATTGCCACCTGGTTGTTTCTGATAGTGAAAGTGAACATAAGAACATAAGAAAGGCCGTACCGGGTCAGACCAAAGGTCCATCTAGCCCAGTATCTGTCTACCGACAGTGGCCAATGCCAGGTGCCCTGAGAGTGAGGGAAAAAAGCAACAGGCAATGATCAATCTCTCTCTCTCTCCATCCCATCCATCTCTCTGACCTAACAGAGGCTAGGGGACCATTACCATTTCCCTTACATCCCATCTCATAGCATTCATTAGCCCCCCATTAATCCATCCAGTTTAAACAAAAATTATAGTCCTAGCCCCTCTCCCCTCTCAGGTAAGGAGTTCCACAAGTTGACTGTGCGCTGCGTGAAGAAGAACTTCCTTTTATTTGTTGTTGAAGGAGTCCAATAGGAAGTCACCATGCTTTTGTCTATAGCTTTGCGGACAGAAAAGCCACTTGCTATTGTATATTATGGAGGAGATGTTATGGACAGGTGAAACAGATGTCCGAATGGGGCCCCAGCAGGCCACCATTCTGTAAGGAAGGGATGTTTTCTGCAGAGAGCCTTGATAGTAGAATAAGGAACAGCCATTTTCAGTGAAAAAGGCAGGAGATTCTCAGCCCCAACATTCCGTTCGCCCCACGACTAGCGCAGTGTGAAGAGAACTTAAAGCTGCCTGAAGGCAGAAGTTGAGGATTCCCGGCTTTGGTCTGACATCCCAAGGCCAACTGCTCCTGGCAACGTAGCAAAAGTGGCACTTCTGGGGAGGGCCTGAGCATGATGTACTCTGGCAATCCTGGCTGGGGGATGGTTCCTTGGGAGCTTTTATTTGCTTGCGCAAATGAGAGCAGCATTCAGGCCCGAGTTTAGGCTCCAGCAGTCTCAGAATGGGAGTGGCCGAAAGATGATGTAAAGCCACCTATGTCCCTCTGTGCCCGGGTGTGCTGAGCACTGCTGTGGTGCATTTGGCCTTTACACGGGCATTAGTATTGTGACACCATGGGGTACGGATAGCCCAGCAACAATGATACTAAAGAGAACGACTGGTCCTGGTTAGTCTTACTGGAGTGGAGCAAGTCTCTTGGAATTCACACTTTTTTGCTCTCTGGATAGTTCTACTGGGCAGGTGTAACTTGCCTTCAGATAGGGCCGAAATACTGTCCACATCCAAAGTCAAATCAAATATTGAAAGAGTTTTCAGCGAAAGGCCCGGTTTAAACTTGAGACAAATGAGGAGGTTTAGGATTTAATCCAGCCACAATAAGATTCCACCCTGTTGTTCCTGTGGAGACTGAAGACATGATGCAAGGTCCCTAAAATTCAGTCACCCTGGTTCTATTGAGTTGATTAGGTAAAATCTGATATATTTTCTCTCTGTTAAAGCCACTTGGAAAACCTAGAAGTCATTTCACAAAATAGGTGGCAACTTTCCTGAACTGTTACAATTATTTATTTCCAGGTGTTCAGTTACTGAATAACTGCATCAGAACTAACAGCTACAGGGGGTTTAACCTATGAATCAATTAACTCTTGCTTTTCAGAACTAACAGCTGCAAGGCACATCTATGAATCAATTAACCCTGGCTACCAGTGCTGTCGCACTTTGCTCCCCCATCCATTTGCTGCGATGCCACAACCCTTTGGGAATTCCAGAGGTTTCTGGAAAACGAACATCTTCCCATCCACCAGGACCTTAACAATGTTCCTCACCACCACCGAAGTCGTGAACTGGTGCAATTAACCTTCAGCAAAGCAACTTCTGTCCTGACGAAGCTTGGAAAGCCAAATGTAATTCACAAGAAGTCACAAATAAACACCTCGTGAAAGACCTGATGCAGAAGATCCCTGGCTTTGACCTCCCACGAAGCTCAGGAGCAACCCTAAATCATATCCACACAAGCCGTGGCAGATGCGGATACTTGCTGCACAAATGGAAAATTAAAGACTCTCCAGTGTGTGAACCCAGAACAGACCATGGAATAATGCCCGATTCACAAATACGAAGGAAGCATCACAGCAATACACTCTGCTACTCCATACGCAATTATCTGGCATAACCATCTGAATGTAAAATTATAGTTGTTGCTCTACGTTTACATCAGCCATAGGAAGAAGAACCTTGCTTTTGGTTAGATCAAGATAAATGCATTTCTTGGAATAGAGCCTGATTTAGCTCCCTTTAACGTCAATGGAGAGACTTCTGAGTTCTTTGGGAACTGGATTGATCCCATAATGCTTTGGGAAAGGGAAGCTGGAAGCTAAATATTTTTAATTGGCATACAAGTTATGTGTTTGACAAGGACTAGAATTCCTTACGACAGGCCTGATCCAAAGCCTGTCAACAGGAGTCAACAGGAGCTTTTCCGCTGGCTTTAGATCAGGCCAAGATGATTTCATTTCTCAGCCTAACAAACACAGCTAGGCACCCTGCTTTTTACTCTTAAGAAAAGCTCAGATGGGGGTGGGGGTCAATATAAGAACCCAGCTACACAGAAATGTATCTGGAGGTGCCAGGAATCACAGATTTGAGGGCTTGATCTTTCTTTTCCACCCAGATCTTTTATTTTTGCCATATAAATGAAATACAGTAAATGAACCCTGTGGTTAACGGATAAAGAGTGCTGCTTAGTGCACTGTAGCCCCATTCTTTAATGGTTAATAATTGTACTGGTTATCAATTAACATTAATTTAATGAGCTGGGGGTAATCGGGTGCTAGTCCCAGAATCAGACAACAGAATTAAAACTGACAAGTTCAATATCTTGTGGGGAACCCTGATGTGTTTAGCGAAGACACTCACATGGAGCGCAAAGCAAAGCCTTAGCTAACTTTTATTAACACAACTAGCAAAGACAAGAAAGTGCCAAACCAGATAAACAGAAGTAGTACAGTTTTTGGTATCCTTCCTTGCATATGCTCATATACTTATATACACCTACCCTTCCTTGGGGATCTGCTGGTAAGAGGCAAATGATTTGGCATGTCAAATGAGTTTGATGGTCCAGACCCCAATGCCTGAAGGTTGGTGATAGATGATGACAATGAAGAGCTGAAGGGTCAATGATGAAAAACTCACTATCGCTTACATGGTGGTCTGGCCTATTATAGAGCCTGGGGGACTATCATGAATATTCATTCAGATGCCCCACCTCCCATGCCCATATCTAACATCCTCACCCTAATAATACTGGCCTGCCTTTATCCTACAGATTAACATATTAATGCCTTTTAGCTCAATACCATATATCTCAACTATGGCTAAAGCAAGTTTGTGGTTAAACAATTTAATCCTAAAATATCTAAGCCTAGTATCAGGTCAATATTCCTGCGGTTGCCTGGCATCATTATGTATCAGCTCCCCTCTTAAACAAGCTATTCACAGTTCTCCAAAATCTAGGGTAACTGCCAGGCTATTTTAAGATGTGCTAAAGATTATAGGCCTATGCTTCACTTATTTTAATCTGTTTAAGCCAATGTTTTACAGCATTCGGGCCTGTACGTTCCTTGCATTACTGCTAAGTAAAATAAAATGCTAAGCTACCTCTATGGGCTATAGCACGGAGCAGGCCCACTGGGACTGGCGACACATTGGTTCTATTCCTTCCTCTCTTGCTGTTTCACTCTGTGATTTAGGACAAGTCTCTGAGCCTCAGTTTGCCCATATAACCCCCGTAAGGAAGATAATATATCCCCTGCCCCAAAGGGTTGTTGTGAGAATTAACTTATGATTGTAAAGCACTTTGAGATCTTTGGATGAATCATGCCATGAGACTGCAAATCATCTTTCCCATCCTGTGCAATAGGCATTAGAAGAAAAGGTTATAGGATGGTCAGGCAGCCTTGTGGGGCCTGATCCAAAGCCCACTGAAGTCAATGGACAAACTGGTGTCCATCAGTCAATGTCATCAGAGAAAGCCAGAGAATTACAAGGCAAATAACAAAAACTGATCGGAGGAACATTTGAGTAATAAACGCCCTAAGGGACACATGTGAGAGCAGTGTGACCTGCCTGGCTTGTTCTCATTTACGCCCATTTGGTGGATGCTCACTGAGGGCCAACACATTTAATGCTCAAGGAGGAAAGATGTTTGGGCGGCAGAAGCTGACTTGGAAGCTGTCAAGTGATTTGTTTCCATTTCCCTAAATCAATTTGCAAAGTCAGATCAGCTTTACAGCCCTGCAATAAACCCAATCAGGGTTTATGTGAGTTCAAGATGGTGTAATCTGTATGTTTTGGATGCACTAGGAGAAGAAGAAACATTTGCAGCCAACTTACCAGCATGTTTCTCATTTGACATATCAACAAGTTGGCTGAGGTAATGGGAGAGATAAGTGTTTAGGCTGAAAATATTTAAGAAGCTGAGAATCTGGAAATAGGAGCTAGTTTTGAAGTTCTGAAAAGGACAGTAACATAGAGCCTGAATCAAACCCCAGTGAAATCAATGGAAAGATTCATTGACTTCAACATCCATCCACCATAGTATCAAAGAAACTAACATTTATCCAGGTAGCTAAAACACCTGGCTTTTTGTCAGTTTTCAAAATCAAGTGAAACTATAATTCATAATAACAACAACTATTATTAATATTACTGGTTGAGTTGTATATATTACCTTCAGCAAGTGTTATAGACTGTAATTCTGTAAAGTGCTTTATTGATACCTACTATATACAGATTAAATGATCTAGCACAGAAATCACTACTCTTCGCGGTCACCTCTGTGTTACCCATTACGGGTCTGAATCAAAGCCCAGTGAACTCCGTAGGAGTGTATGTTAGACTAATTTTATCTGGGTCTCTCTAAGTATTTTAATGATACTTTCCTCAGTACGTAGCTTATTTCATCCTAGGATTTTGAATAATACTTTGTGCTTCTGCCGTCCATTTAAGATCTCAAAGTGCTCTACAAATAATGAATTAATCCTGAAACACCGAGACTGGTACGATCATTGCCATTTTACAGATGGGGAAACTGTGCCATGGAGCATTTAAGGGTCAAATGTGAGCACTGAACTGATCGTCAGGCACCTAAATAATGGCCTGGTATTTGGAGGTCCTGGCCTACAGCACCTTCCACTGAAGTCAGTGTGAAATTCTGGCACTCAGCGCTGAAGCCAGTTGGGAACTTTTCAACAATACGTTTTTTTCATCAGAAAATGCTGATTTGTCAAATCCAAAAGTTTTCATGGAAACGGACAGGTTTCGACAAAACTTTTGTCAGGAAAGTTGCTCAGGTCCAGGATGGAATTTCCGGTCAAAACCACAGAGTGTGCCACCCCAGAATAACCAATAGCCCTATGGGTAGGGCAATCCCTTGGCTGTGGGAGACTAAGGGAGTCCTTTCTCTGCCTGATTGAGGCCAGGGATTTGAACCTAGGTCATCCATACCCTAAGGGAGTGCCACAGTCACTAGGCTATTGACTTTCCCCAGGTTTTCTCGTGTTTGCTCTCTCGAGTTTTCAAAAGACCTCCATTTTGTTCTGCATCAGAATGGAAACAAATTTCAAACCACCAGATTTTTTTTCATGAAGCAGAGTTCTTGTTTTCTGGCCAGCTGTTGTCAGCAGCACTGAAGAGCCAGACCACTTCTTTAGATGTCTATGTGCAGATGTAGGTGCCTGCATTGTGACCCCCCATATTCGAAACTGTTGACCATAAAATCTCTGAGCTTCAATTTTTCCGTGGAAAATGGAATAATAATGCTTACCTGCCTCAAAGGCATCTTGTAAGGATTTATTAATTAGGGCTCAGTTCTGACACTCCTGCTTAGTACATTGGTGAGGGCCCTCCCAAAGCCTATGCACTGCTTAAGCCCTTAAAATAGGGTTTATGTGAGATTTAAGTAGTGTATAGAACATATGTTGAGCCCTCTGCATAGGGGAGAATTTACTGGGGCCCTGGCAGTGCAAGGACTTAAAACAGCAAGGTACTTAAGCATGTGCTTATCTTAGGCATGTGAGTGGTCCCATTCAGTTGCACTACTCTCACTACCCTCTATTCAGCATTGGTGAGGCCACACCTGGAGTATTATATCCAGTTTTGGGGGGCCCCCCCATGGAAGGGATGTGGACAAATTGGAGAGAGTCCAGTGGAGGGCAACGAAAATGATCGGGGGGTGGGGCACATGACTTACAAGGAGAGGCTGAGGGAACTGGGGTTATTTAGTCTGCAGAAGAGAAGAGTGGAGGGGGGGATTTGATAGCAGCCTTCAATTACCTGAAGGGGGGTTCCAAAGAGGATGGAACTAGGCTGTTCTCAGTGGTGGCAGATGACAGAACAAGGAGCAATGGTTTCAAGTTGCAGTGCGGGAGGTCTAGATTGTATATTAGGAAACACTATTTCACTAAGAGGGTGGTGAAGCACCGGAATGGGTTACCTAGGGAGGTGGTGGAATCTCCATCCTTAGAGGTCTTTAAGGCCCAGCTTGACAAAGCCCTGGCTGGGATGATTTAGTTGGTGTTGGTCCTGCTTTGAGCAGGGAATTGGACTAGATGACCTTTTGAGGTCTCTTCCAACCCTAATCTTCTATGATTCTGTGTTTAATGCATCTTCCTGAATCAGGGTCTGTGGGTAACTGGTGAAATTTGCCTCTGTGCAGAGAAGTTAGCACAAGGTCTATGCAACATGATGTCCCACTTAAACTCTATTTACATGGCTCAAGTGCGATTTAAGTGAGGTATCATTTCAAACGAGCTGCTGGGGTTCCCACTGTTGTGATTGGGGCTTGGGTTTCAGGTCTTTATTATGCACTCAGAATACTTGAATCATCACTTGAACTAAATGAACACTTACGGCACAGGTATATAATTGTTTTTCTTACTATCTATTACTTGATTGGGGTTAGGTAAGGTTAGTAGCAGAATTAAATTAATTTTATTTGAAAGTTATGCATTGCAAAGTAAGAGGTATAAAAGTTACATTATACATTGCAATTGTCTCCAGGGCTGGTTTTATAGATCTGATTATATTTCTATTTTAATGTTTATTTTTCTTCCTCTGTGTCATTTCCACTTTTGCATCTCAAGACTCATTACAGTTTTATTATCTTTTTATTAATAAAATCAATGGCTGCAAAGCAGAGAATTATGTTTTTGGAATAAACAAGTCTAAAAAAACATAAATATAAATTAAGGACGGTGGCTGTGAAAAGGACTTTTCTGGAGTCACTAAACCTAAACTGAAACCAATTAATAGCTGACCTTTCATTTTTATGGACCATGGCATGCGGTAAATCCATATGACTTGGCAGGTCTGAAAGGATCTGAGTGATAGCTGAGCTGCATTAAAAAAATAAATGAGTAAAATTAGTGTTCATGAAAGGGGACAGATTGACAGGCCAGGAAATGGAATCAGTCCTCATGCATCTGATCCAAAACCTATTGAAGTTAAGGAAAGTTCTTCCTTGACTTCAGTAGATTTTGGATCGGATCCTTTGTCCATAACACCAGTACAGTGTTGTTGCGGGGCTGAGTTAATCTATGTCTATAGGTGTGCTTTGAAATCTGTGCATCGAAGGCGCTATAGAAGTGCAGAGGAATATTCAGATTTGGATGTTGTTCAAATGCTTTTCATGGAGCAAGGGAAATTCTAACACAAGAAGGCAGGCAAGTGATAGTGAGCATAAAGCAAGGTGAACTGCAGAGGCAATGGCAATTTGAGGTCAGTAATTTGTAAGGAAGAGAATGTTGCATCTTAAGGTCCCTTTTAAGAACAGTCAAACCCAACAATGGAGAATTTTTTCACATAGTCATGAATCTATCAGTATTTTTTACTGCTCCTATTAGAATTAGCTTCATTGATTACTAAAGGGTGGAGGGAAGGAAGAAGAGGGGTGCTTATAAAAGGCATTCTTGCTTTTTACAGCATACATTCTTAGAGGAAGGTGATTGCCTACCCCAATTAAATACCTAGGGGAATATTTTCAAAGCACCTAAGTGACTTAGCAGCCTAAGTCCTATTTTCAAAAGTGAATTTCAGTGCCGGGCTCCTTTAGGTGCTTTTGAAAATGTTAATCCCCAGTTAATTAAGTAAGTTTGTACATGGAAAGACAGGGATTTCTTTTGGACCCCAGTAGGTATCACCAGCTAATCCCGCACAGATACGCTGGCAAGTTTTATCAGTTTATGCTACCAAGTATGAGCTTTGTTTACACTCATCACCAATAGGTCCCAATCCTGCAAGCTGTTAAGCTCCTCCTTTCACTTTAAGCATGTGAGTCATCTTGTTAACTTCATTGGCATGACAAATATGTGTAAAGTTAACGTGCGTATGTATTTGCAGGATCAGGGCTTTAACTTGCATCGCTAAAGTACAAATGCTACTAATGGGCATAACAGAAGCCAGTGCTTTTCAGCCACTGGTGGTCTTTAGTCTCTGTAAAGAAATATTTTCTTACATAGGTTCTATTTTTACTGCCCCTTAATTTCTTCCATTTGTTCTTTTACTATGGAAAATGGGTACTGAGGAAGAACTGACACTAGGCGTTCAGCCATTTGTAACTACTGTTTTTATTATTCTTATTCTTTACACTATATTTTGTGCCTGGATGCTCCAATCAAAGATCAGGGCCCCAGGGTGCTAGGCTCTCTCCAAGTAAGACAGCCCCAGTGGGCCTACATTTAGTCAGTTTATGAAAGGACACAACGAGTCCATGAAATGGACAAAAAGAGGCTGAGAGGGAATTGAGAAGACTGCAGTAAAGGAGCATGTTCTGACACAGTCAGCGGGAACCTCCGCTTGCCATTCGACTAGCCATTGTCACACGGCAGAGGTGTGACTCGGAATAGCTCCTCAAGTCTTAGGTAACTTCTACTTCCTAGCCCTCCTTCCTCTTCCTTCTGGATCCAATTGCTTTCTAGGCTTAGTGGGTCAATTTATCCTGGGTGCAAGGCCGGCTCCAGGCACCAGCTACAGAAGCAGGGGCTTGGGGCGGCCAATGCTAAGGGGCGGCAATTCGGTGGTGGGTCCCTCAGTCCCTCTCGGAGAGAAGGCCCCGCCGCTGAATTGCCACCTAAGAGTGGAGCGGCGTGATCGCGCTGGCGCAGCTTTCCACCCCCCCCCCCGCTTGGGGTGGCCGAAAACCTGGAGCCGGCCCTGCCTGGGTGATGAAATGCTACTGTCCCAAGTGGACGCTAGCCAGGGATAAGTTTAGCCCAATGTTCTAATAGTCACAAAAACGTTAAACTAGACAATGGTTAGGCCACTGGTGTGCTGTGATGGCTGTCTAGCACGCTGAACAGTCGTGTCTCACTGTTTCTTTGTACTCCACTGTTTGGCTCCATCTGCTGTGTTTTGTCTCATAAGGTCTTTGGGGCCGGGGCTGTCTTATTTGTTCTGCGTTTGTACAGAGTTTAACGCAATTCGGTCCCGGTGCATGACAAGGCCTCCTAGGCACGACGGTAATACAAATCCTCCTTCTCCTCCTCGCCATTGAACGTATAGAGCAATCCTTGCTCCTGCCAATAGCGCTTTCAGAACAATACAGAAATTCTAATTAATTCCGGATGAATCATCAGTGTTGTTGTTATTACTTTTTTGCCACTTGGGATTTGCCGTGGGACTGGGGAACTCTACTCGACCTGACCACTGCTTTTATTAAAATGTATATATTATCAATATGAAAATGGGATTTTTCTGAAACCACTAGCAATGTGCAAGTGTATCCCTACTGCCCTGTTGCAGCGCCCTAATACAGACTAGGCAGAGGGCGATTCAGAATAGATTGTCATGGCATTTTTTGTGGAAACACTCTTACCCCGCCAAATACCCCGGGGAGCTTTGCCTCAGTAAAAGCTGAGAGAATTTGGGCTCTGGCCCACGGTACCTAGGACACAGCACTGCACTGAGTTGAACTGGTAGGCACTATGTTCCATTTTGATATTTCATTCTCCTTGGGGAGGAAGGGAGAAGGCAAGATCAGCCTACAAGAGATGTGATAAAAAAAACCAACCCACTCTTACAACATTAGCATGTGCCCAGGTGTTGAGTTGGGGGCAGTAAGTAACTCCGGATACTGGTAGCAAGGAGTTCTGGAGCCTTTCACTACTTGCTCAAATCAAGGTGAAATCGTTAGTGGCCAGAAATCATCATTGTTATTATAGTTTGTACGACCATCGTGTCTAGGAGCCTGGACCAGGACTTCGCTATGCTAGGTGCTGTACAAACACGGAAGAAAAAGGTTTGTGCCCCCGTGAGTTTACAATCGAAGTATAATAATCAAATAATAAAATGTGGCTCTTACATAGCACTTAAGAGGTCAGCGTTATTACCACCATTTTACAGATAGGGAAAGTGAGGCACAGAGAGGTGAAGAGACATGTGCAAGGTCACCCAACAGGCCAATGGCAGAGCCAGGAACAGATTCTCAATATTCTGAGTCTTTCCACTAGCCTACACTGCCTCTCAGACAAGAGACACCAGGTGGATGTAGATAAATGGGGGAGTATAAAGAAACAATGAGTCAGTCTGGTGGCTGTTCAGTGGCCAGTATGAAGTGAAATGGCGTCTTAGACCAGCTCGAAGCAGACACATGTCCACAGCAGAAAACTATTAGCCCCATAACTGGCATTAGCTGACCCCTGTAGTCAACTGTGGAAAGAGACGATCAATTTATCGCGTCTAGTCTAGATGTGATAAATCGACTCCTGAGTCCTCTCTCGTCGACTCCTGTACTCCAACGCCGCGAAAGGCATAAGCAGAGTCGACAGGGAAGTGGCAGCAGTCGACTCACTGCAGTGAAGACACCACTGTAAATCAATCTAAGAATGTCGACTTCAGTTACATTATTTACATAGCTGAAGTTGCGTAACTTAGATCAATTCCCCCCTCCCAGTGTAGACCAGGGCTGGGAGTCAGTGCATGGTTTGAAGAGAGGCTTGTTATGGTCAGAATGGTAGGCTAGGTGGTTGATTGCAGCTACATTCTGGACACACTGAACAAATGGGTTGAGAGGAACAAGAATTGTGAATTCTGGGAGGCCAGAACCATATAATGAAAAGTGGGTAGAGGCAGCACATGGAGGGCGAACAATAAAAGCTATTTGCACAGGACACATGAAACATCCCCAGAGCATCTCCTGAAAGTTTTCCTTTGAGCACAAACCTCTGCCACACGGAAAGCAATACATTGGAATAACCATGTGCATACTGTAGCTGCCACTCCGTATATCAAATTAGTAAAGCCTAATAAATCCCCCATTATTTTGTTGCACTATAGAGAATACAGGTGTCTTTATGCATAACATTTTCACATAACCCAGCAGGAGTTACACTTTAAGCCTAAATGGCATGCACTTCGTTATCTAATTTTTGCACGTTAATCCTCTCAAGATGTCTGTTAACGTAAACCTCATTAATTAATGTTCCTTTGACATCTGGCAGCGTACGACGCACTGTTTTTATAAAATCAAGACTGCAGCTTAGTCTTATTACCATGAATCATAACATCAGTGATACTTTGTGGGCCTTAAAAGAATTTCACTTAACCCACGACAACGGTGTCCAGCAAAGCAGAGATACACCACCACTCTACCATTCTTCTTGCATTTTCTTTAAGGCCAGATTATCCTAATATGGATATTCAGGCAGATGGAAAGAGTTTTCTTTCAACCATGCACATCCCATGGAAAGAGTGAGGGACATTTGCACCCTTGGGCTTAAGGGAGAAAAAAACTCAGCTAATGGATCATCATGAAAATAGGTCCTTCATCTCAATTGAAAAGGGCCCCTGACCTTAGTTTGTGGCTATGGGGTAATCTGCACCTCTAGCCCCAACTCAAACACCAGGTCTAGAATGTTTCCAGGTTCAACAGATCAATCAACAAAGTAAACATTAAAAAGGAAAAGAAAAAGAAAAAGAAAAGAAGTGAATCCACATTCCTCTACACGTCTTAATTTTGGACTGGAAGTAGAAGGCACCAAAATACCACAGTAAAGGCTGCTCTCGCATTGTCTCCATTGTGACACATCTGGAATCAACTAGTACCTGAGATCTGGAGACAGATCCTGAAATTTCAAGCCTGGTTTCCAGACGAAAGAGTATTGGGGCTAGATCCACATAGGCATTTAGGCACCTAACTGCCATTTTAAGCACCTAAATCCAAAATGTAGACCTTGAACCCCTCCCCTGCCCTCAGCTGCTGCCTAACCCTGTTGGTGCCTAAAATTTCTGCTGCTAAAGTACCCTAGGTGTCTTAATTTCTACTTGAGGGAATACACAAAGCTGCCTCAGTCTTGACACCCGGCACCTCGTTCACACCTAAGCCATGTTGGGATCCTCAGACAAGGCGAGGGAATGACTCTCTTGCCTGTGGGGTCTGATCTGGTAGGTGTGCTCTGAAAATGCCTACTGGATCAGTCTCTGGAGCAGGGACTGGAAGCTGGGTCTCCCAGGAGAGTGCTCTAACCACTGGGCTATAGAGTCACTCCCACGCTGGTCTAATGAATATTTAAATGTGTCATACAAAGAGGAGCAGCTTCAACAGGAGGGACTGAGAGCAACCACCCTGACTCCCTCTAACCCAGCGGTTAGTGCACTTTCCAGGAAAATAGGAATGCTGGGTTCAAGTCCCCACATCAGGCAGAGTAGGGATCTGAACCTTGGTCCCCGCCATCCTAGGTGAGTGCTCTGGCTACAAAGCATAAGAACATCACCACCCTTTCTGCTTTTAGAGGGGAAAAGACTGATGTAGCTTAGGTGCAAGATACATGGCACGCTTTAAGGTGAACAGATGCCCAGACAATTTATGGGACAACTACTCAAAACTGTGGCAAGACGAGTTCTTCTGTACAGATCAGAGAGATGGGTGACCGAGGAGAGGCACTTGAGAGGCTGTTGAAATGAGATGTTTGAAGGCCACAAGAGGGGTGACATCACTGGACCACACGTGGAACGATGTCATCAGGAGTGAGACCAAGGTCTGCGACGTCTTCACAAACAAGGTCAGCTCCCAGACTGTTGCACTGGGCTTCACAGCATGGGGAGGAGATGGTATGGGCGTGTATGATGGATAGAGGAAGGGAATCCTGTTAGGCAGGCACTTGAGACCAGAGCTCAAGGGAGAAGAATAAGGAAACCACCAACCAAACGAAGGATAGACTGTGTAAGGGAGGACAGAGTGGATATAGAGCAAGGAGTAATGGTCTCGAGCTGCAGTGGGGGAGGTCTAGGTTGGATATTAGGAAAAGCTTTTTTCACTAGGAGGGTGGTGAAGCACTGGAATGGGTTCCCTAGGGAGGTGGTGGAATCTCCTTCCTTAGAGGTTTTTAAGGTCAGGCTTGACAATGCCCTGGCTGGGATGATTTAGTTGGGGTTGGTCCTGCTTTGAGCAGGGGTTGGACTAGATGACCTCCTGAGGTCCCTTCCAACCGTGAGATTCTATGATTTTATGAAGCGTTGGATTGGCAAACTAGGAAAAAACTGATCCGGCAACCTGACCCCAGTTACTGGATAAAGGGGAAGACGCTTAGAAGTACAACATATTTTTATAGGAGGGCTCTGTCTGGCTTACGCAGAGGTAAAGAAAACCTCACACAAAGGCAGCAGTGGTACAATGAGCAAGAGTCCATTTTATTAACCTGGTTACAACTTTCACTCAGTTGGGTGCCCAGACACATGGGTAAACAAGGCCAGACTAGTCTTACTGAAATACATACTTCTCTCACCCTGCCATGCATTATACATTGTGGTCTGTGCACGTGAGAGGCTGTAGTTGCCTGTGTCTCAGGGACAATTTTAACAACAAAATGATTCACCTCAGGGGACTTCTCTCACTTTTCCATTAAAAAAAAACCCAACCCAAATCCAAACAAGTGATGTTTTTATGATGTGAATTATAGTCCAATAGGAAATGAACTCAGAATATCAAACTGCTTTCAGTTGGGTAGTTTCCTAGGAAAGGGATTTTTCCCCCTGCCTGGGAAGGGGCAGTCAAAGGCAGGCAGCTAGAATGCCACATTCCCAAAGGTCAAAGGCTAACTTTCATTCACCGAAACGTCAGAGCCCTTTTTGGATTTTAATTGCACAGAGTTAATGTTTATGGCCAAGTGACGCAAAGGGTACAATGGACTCAGGCAGAACTATGCCCAGAAAATTCAGCTCAGGTTCTTCTGTGGTTCAGAAAGGACGACAAGTTTAAAAGTGGAGAAAAATAGGGCTTTCAGAAACTCCTGACATGTCTGTTGGTTTGTTGTTTATAGATATACGCATTAGATATACAAGCGAGCCAGATACATTCCATCCTCATGGACAGTTCAATGGAAAGTTAGCTTGAAAATACAGTATATCATATTTCATGAATTTAATAGGGTTTTCATGATTTTACAAAGTGCTTCAACCAGACACTCACAGCTGGAGGCTGCACAGCAGGAGACCTAAAACACTGCATCTGTGTTTTTCAACTCTTGCCAGAATCCATTGAATTTGATCCGGAATGACTATGCATCTTTGGAATGTACATTCACTTTTCTCTTCCTTATCCAAATAAAAAAAAAAAGGGAGGGGGGAAGCAAAGAGTCCGATGAGAATTCCATATGGAAACACTAAACGAGCATTATAAGGGATTTCCTATAAACAAAATTATGGTCACAAATTTTGGACTCCAACCGCATTTAAAACAAAGGGCCCTTTTGTGTTTCTTTTAAAATATATGAATACGCACACACGCACACACACACATATCTATATAATCATTTGAGGTTCATTTGCAGTCTCTCTCGCTCTCTCTCTTTTTTAAAGATTGCAGAATTCCTAACAAGAGCAAACTTTAATCGCCCTGTGCACTAAATCCCCTGAAAATAAATAACCAGGACAACTTCAAAAGCCCATAATTAGAAGCACATGTGCGGTGTTACAAATTTCTGGCTGAGGCGGCTAGGTTGTAATTTAATGTTATGATCTGCCATAAATATTACCCATAATGAGCAGACTTCATGTTACACTTCTGTACGTCAGATAACGGCAATATTTTTTGTCTGCTTTTGTTCAATTATCAAAGTTTAAGCGAACTTAAAAAAAAAATAATAACCAGGTCTCCAACCAAGGAGATGACTGTTCTTTGCACCCCTTACTCTAAAACAAATAGTGATTTGATTTTATTTTTTACAGTTTAAAATGTGATAAATAGATAGTAGGAGGTGATGGGAGCAGGGAAATGAGCACCAAAGCTTGGGAAAATGGTTGTTTGAATGAGTTTCCTGTAACAGCTTCCTGGGAGGAGTTCTGTATTTTCCAGAGCATCCTTACAGCTCACTCCCATCAGGGAATCTGGATAATTTCTTTCCCTATGTTATAGCTGGTCTATGGCCCGTTTTCAATTACGCCGGAGAAACTGAAGTTGCGGGGATGGAATTTTGCATGTCACCCTAAGAAACGTTTTTGATGTTGCTTCCAAGTCCCAGAGGGGTGAAGAGCCAGGCAGTACATGTATAGCTGTAAAGATTATGCTTTGGTTTTCTAGATGCGCGTGATAAGATACAGAAATAACTTGGGCCATGGAACGAGTCCACAGTCTCATAACTTATGCAAAAGAAGTTGTGTTGTTTTGGACTTGAACCAAATGGAAAGGCCACCTGGAATTCCCACTCTATGCCATGGGACCACCGGTTTTTGGTGGCAGTACTAACCATCACCTGGTCTGTGTGTCCCCTGAATCACAGTACTAGTTACAAGTCTTTCTTAACTCAGATACAGCCTCAGAGGAACAGGTAGGTGCCATGCTGTCTTGTCTGAGATCTGTGTCCTAGACAGAAAATACTTAATGGTCTCAGTTAATATCTGCCCATGTATAACAGTCAGGCTTCCTATATTTTTCATACTCAAAGAACAACCGTTTATCCAAAGACTTTTATGTTACAGCCAGGAAAACTATGTCTGTGTGAGTGTGTCCTCTGTACAGGTTGCAGCAACACAACCACAACAAAACATGGCTACTGTAGCTCCACATTGGTAGAGTTGTTCGAATTTAAAGGTGTTAAACAAAGGCATAACAATTTCAAGCTACACACAGCACAAGATCCAACTTACATTAGCTCAAACTAACAGTGGGCCAAATTCATCCCTTGTGCTAACTTCACTCACTCCAGCAGAGTTATACCCAGGGATGGATTTAATCTTGTTTTCCTTGGAAGGAACAGCAGAGCAAACAGAAAACATGGGACTGTAAACATTCCAAGACTGCCAGATTATCTCTGGAAAGGCTCTGCAAGGTACTCTCTAAACCTCAGAGACATAGGAAAGAAGATAAAGGCGCCCATCGGTTCCCATGATGGATAAGCTGCTCCCTTTCTGACTATACTGGATTTCTTTTATTAAGGCTCTGGAATGATGTTTTTTCACTTCCGGTTTCTGGAACCAAACTATGGGGAGATGGGCTGTTGTCAAGGCATTTCCAGCCAGAAGCGAGGGAAATGCCCAGTCTCCTTAAATTTCCAGCATAATTTTGCAGATGCTCAGGATGTTCAGATAATGTCTGGAGCACCACTGAACTTTTGAGTGCTTCTCTGAGTCTAACCGGGGGTCATATTTTTGCTGCACATTGATCATGGGTAAACAGTTAAAGGTGCACAATCAGGTCGTTCAGGTCACATATTAAACTGATCACAAACACTGTATATCTTTTGAGAAATGCCCTTTAGATTCTAAATACCTGGTTTTATAATAATACTTAGCACTTCACTAGGACCTTCCAGCCAAAGTGCTTTAAACACAATGACTTAAGTCTCTGAATAAAACCAGAGCGCCAGCCATACCCGGCTGAAAATTCGGCCCTCGGTGACTTTCCCCACCATGTAGAAGAATCTGTAGCAGAGCCAGAATTAACACAGTTCTTCCAACTCCCAGATCTGGGCATATGTTTAAGACTGTTCTTAGAGCACTGGACTGGGACTCGGGAGATCAGGGACCTATTATGCTAGGTACTGTACAAACACATTCTAAAGAGAAAAGGCAGACTGAGGATGGGAGGGGAAGCAGAGGTGAACTGACTTGCCCAAGGTCAGAGAACAGGTCAGTGGCAGAGCCAGGAACTGAAATTAGTGCCGTGACTCACTGTCTAGTGCACCATTGGCCCATACTGACTCTCTGCCCACTTGTATACCCTCTGCTGGTTCTTCGGCAGGAAACCTGACTTACCAAAAGAAGTGGAGATGTTGGGCTGAATTTTTCTAAACACTTCTTTTAACCAGCAGTTACTCTGTACTGCAAATGCACGGCTGTGACCCAACTTTGGTGCACCAGGAACACCCTTACAGCATACATACCTGAAAAGGAATGTGGCTCAGTGAAGCCAGGAGGCTAAGCGGGCCACCTGGAATGCTGTTACACATACGGTAACAATTCTGCAGCCACCTACGTTGTGCGGGTGTCAACATGCCACAAACCTGAGAACTCGGAACGTCGCCGCAGGGACAGGGAAATGTTATTAACAGAGATCCCAGCAGCGAGTTAGGCCTTTTACAGCTATGTAATTAGATAAGTCTTAACCACAAAGATCTTACAAACTAAGCAGACAAAAAAACAAAGGTCAGGGAAGGAAAGCAACTATAAAGAGACCAAAGTAATGCTTGATGCTCGTCTTGTAGGGCCCTCACTCTTTATAGCCTTTTTCGTGCCATCTTTCCCTGGTGATTCTGTCATATCTTCCCTCCAACCCTCACCCCCTTCTGTCAGTTCATCTGTGAGGTGTTTTCAATCCGCACCCATTACCTACTCACCTAGTCTGTCTTATCCTTCTCCTTAACCTATGTGGCCAACTTCCCAGTCGCTTCCACTGATGTCAGTGGACTTTGGAACAGGCTCCAAACCTGGAATTGTTGACTCTTTTGGGAGTAATGGAGTGCCCCCTGTGTAGCTCCCTGGCAGCTACTAGGCCAAATATAATTCACAACCTCCTGCTCCAAAAGCACAGGCTTCTACTGCTTCATCTAAAGAAGACTCTCTATTAGAAGTTAGCAGTATAGGGCCTATGACATACAGACTAGAAGTTCTGATCCCATCTGGTAGAGGTTAGACATACAATACTGTAATAGTAACTGGCTGGTGTGTAAGGGAAATGGGATATTGACTTACTGTTAAACATTTAAGTATTTGTTTGACAGAGGATGGAGGCAGTCCCTGCCCAGAAAAGTTTATAATCTAAGACAGAATAGGCAGAGTTCACTGGAAATACCACAACAGGAATTTAACATGTCAGTGGGATGCATTTTTATATATCACAAGATATATATATATATATCTCCAGTTCTTGTGGCTATCAGGGGTCAGGTGACATGGGCAAGGATGAGGAGAGGGTGGTGGCAAATTGACGTGGGCTTGCAAGAGCTAGGAGCTGGTGTGGAAAAAGGTTGGGCAAGAGGGTGAGGGCAGAAATGAAATGTCCCATTTCTTTTGGGGCAAAATTCTAAACTCACGTGCTGTGTGGCTCTGTCCAGGACGTTCTGCATTAGCTCCACTTGTGGGAGTCTAACTTATGTCAATGGAAGTTCCACACACTGAACATTAGAAGAAACAAATAAAAAAAAGTGTCCTTGCTTATCTTGGTAAATCTCTTGCAGAGCAGAGCAGAGCATTTTGACTTTCTTGTACCCAACAGGCAATCGTTCCAAGGTATGGTGAGTCAGCAATGTCCACTGTGAGGTGATCTAGATCTCAGCTAGGGCAGGCTGGATAAGCTTAACGTGTTCCTCTGGTGAACTGAATCACTTTGTGAAAAGGAGCCTTAGTAGTCTATGTAAATAAGGATGCTCATGTCATGGTTTGCTTAGTCTGCTAATCAAAACATGTAGCTCTGAGCACTTCCCATTTACCAAGCTTATGAAAATCAAGCTTCATTATTGCTGCCTGATACATTATCAAATGCAGCCTTATAATGGACAAAATGTTCCCGGTTTGGAACGAGTGCAATTTATGAGTCTAAATTATTGTGTAGAAAGAAGGAAAAGTGCAGCTGGATATTCATTAGATGCGTTCAATTTAATGTATTGAAAACAGTAAAGAATATGTTTTAATTAATAAGCCGAGTGCACGTGGCATGGAATCCATAAAGAGAGTGCATGGAGCACTGTAGAGTATTTATTGGTATGTGAAATAGCAAGGGAGTTTAGTCTGCATTCAGGCACCATACAAAGTTTGCTCCATTCAAATAGCTGTGCTTTATAGGGAGTGTTCAACTGATTCCACGCTCTGTGTTTTAGACACCTTGGGTGAAAGACGACTCTGGGCTTTTGGTGCCTTAATATTTGGACACTCAACTTTGAGACCCATCAAAGGAGCTTAATTTTCAGGAGGTTGGTGTTCAGCTGTTTCTGAAAACCAGGCCCCCTTAAAATCGTCTCTAGTTGGACAACCAAAAATTACTAGTCATTTGTGGCAGCCATACAAAGGAGATGTTTGGTTGGAAAGAGTGACAAGGAAAAGGCAGAATATAAATAGCCTTAGAGGGGTTTGAGACTACCTTAAAGATTAAAGGGAAAGCACTGTTAAATTCCCCAATGACTGAGTCTTAAAAGACACATAGAAGATGCCTCCAGAGTGATCCAAGGCTCATGTACTCCACAGCAGAGGTTCTCAAACTGTGGTCCGCGAGCTCCATTCAAGTGGTCTGCGGACAGTTCCCTCCAAGGTGCACACCTGGGCGGCTGCACACAAGAGAATGAAGGGCCACCCACCTAATTAGTGGAGCCGCGCAGGCGTGGCTCCACTAATTAGATGCCTGGACCCTGGAGAAGACGCACATGTAAGGTGAGGTGGTGGCCTTGGGGGGGAATTGTGGGTAGATGAGAGAGGGCAGTGGGGTGAGAAGAGGGGTGGGGGAATTTGGGATGTGCAGGGCTGCGGCAGCCAGAGAAAGAGGCGACTTTCCCCAGCTCCAGTGCTGCGGTTGCAGGGTAGAGACCCCTCTCCTTCCCAGCCCCAGCTTGGGGGCTACTGCAGTGGGGGGAAGGGAGAGAGGGCACATCCATCGCATTAGAAAGATAAGACTACTGATATTAAAATATGAGTTGTGTGCTTTTATTTATAAAACAAAAAACGTTTATTATTATTAAAGTTTTCTTTATATAGCGCTTTTATCCAAACCGCTTTACAATAGTTAGCTATCGGTACAAACAACATTTGGAAAGATCATTAAGTGGTCCGCCGAGACCCTCCGCAGTTTTCAAGTGGTTGGTGAAATGAAAAGTTTGAGAACCACTGCTGCACAGAGCCTACGCCAGCATAGCTGTGCTGGCAGAGCCCCCTAGTGGTGACACAGCAGAAACAGCCAGAAAGAGTTCTGCAAGCATAGCTTCATCACTTCCCAAGCTACCTTAGCTAAGCCACCAGACGCAATCTTCTGGCTGCATAGTTGCATCTACAACGTGATTAGCTGAGCTAGCTCTGATGGCAAAACGTAGCAGTGTAGACTAAGCCTACGGCTCTGTCTACGCTGCACCGTAGTGTGGACCACAGGGGTGTGAATTGCAGAGCACACCAGAGTTGCAAGTGAGAGTGCCTCCATGTGGATGCTCCCGGAGCAAACTAAAAAGTATCTCATTTGCGTTAATGTAGTCCAGTTTGAAAGAAGACTATGTTAACAAGAATTAGCAACTGTTCAGCTTGCACCAGCAGTGTCCACATGGAACAGTTGGAGTGCAACACTTCAGTGCGCTCTGCATTTCACCCCCTCATAGTCCACATTGCAAGGCAGTGTAGACAAGCCCTTACGCTATGTAAGAGGCAGTTGGAAAGCATTATAACAGAAATCTGGTAGCACGCACTACCGTTAAGTTGCCCCTGGGAATGTTACTTCCATTATAATCCCCCTGTTCTCATGTGCGCTTCACTTTTTTTGACAGAATTTTTTTGGGGGGTTGAAATTTGCCACAATTGGTCTCAGCCAGGAAAGGAATCATTCTGGAAAGTTTAAACAAAATCTGCTTTTGCATTACGGAAGAGTGAATAAAAATTATTTTCTCAGTGTAAGACAGTTTTAACATGGTATTTTTTTTTAAAGCTCACAAAAGCTAACTTAAAAGCTGCTGCTAATTATAATTTGAAATAATCAGGCTGGTTACTTTTCTCTTTTGTCATTTCAAGAAGAAAGTGTTAAAACCAGAGTTGCGGTACCATACTAATTACACTTTAGTAGTGCATACAGTCTCCAATCAGAACATCATTGTACTTAGGGTGACCAGATAGCAAGTGTGAAAAATCGGGACGGGGGTGGGGGGTAATAGGAGCCTATATAAGAAAAAGCCCCAAATATCAGGACTGTCCCTATAAAAATCGGGACATCTGGTCACCCTAATTGTACTATGCATTGTGCAAATGAGAAGAATCAACTGTTCCTGCCCTAGAAAGCTCACAATCTAGGTGTGAAATGTGGGGTTACTCTTTAATAAACACTGAATCTGGCTCGGTCACTACTGTGGCGAGTGCACTGTAATGGGGCCAATATTTCACCGAAAGGACTGACTTGATAGCAGAGCCTATCCTCCGCAGGGAAGAGAGAGGAGGCCCTTTCTAATACTTGTCAGGCAGCTTACACTTAAGCATCATTAAAAAACAGTTTCAAAGTGAGTAGCCTTAATGGTGCTAGCCCACCTTCCTTGGGGAGCACAGAACCCACTGATTAATTTGTAATGGAAGAGGTGCCGGGGCTCAAGCAATTTTTTTACTTTCATAACTGATGCAGCAAGCCCAGAGGTGCCGGGGCTCTGAACTGCCAGGCCCAGAGGTGCCGGGGCTCTGAACTGCCAGGCCCAGAGGTGCCGGGGCTCTGAACTGCCAGGCCCAGAGGTGCTGGGGCTCTGAACTGCCAGGCCCAGAGGTGCCGGGGCTCAGCCCTGGCACAAATTAAGCACTGACAGAAACCGGTCTGAACGAAGTGGGTCTGATTGAGAGAACTGCAACACACGCAAGGTCACTCTTCATTGCAGAGTTAAGACGGTTCATTGGCACCCAGATTCGGGCACCCAGGTTACCCTAGCCCAGGTGTGAGTGGCCGCACTCGAGTTACTGTGCCCTCAGTGCTGCTGCACTCACCCGTTGGTGTTGCTAGGATGTCTGTGAGCAAACCCCATGGCTCTTTGTGCTGCAGTAAGCTGAGCCGCTCTATCATTCTTTCCCAATGGGGGAGAACTTATCTTTCCTGCTGGGCACACAGGGGCAATCGTGGGAAGGCACTGGAGGACTATCAACACTCCAGTGGTGTGGCTGGCGGTGGATGGATGCACACAAGGAGACCAGAAAGGGGACACAGGTGCATCTAGCCCTCTTACTGGGACACTAGGATAAAGACCAGGCACAACAGATTTTGTCACAGAGAAATAGAAGTGCTTGCATAAGTGACAGTGAAGAGAGATGTATGCAGTGTTGTTGTAGCTGTGCTGATCCCAGGATATTAGAGAGACAAGGTGGGTGAGGTAGTATCTTTTATTGGACCAACTTCCATTGATGAGAGAGACGAGCTTTCCAGCTGCATAGAGCTCTGATTCAGGTCTGGGAAACAAGACAAATCCTAAAGAAGAGCTCTGTGTCAGCTCGAAAGCGTCTCTCTCTCTCACCAAGAGAAGTTGGTCCAATACAAGATATTACCTCATCCACCTTGTCTCAGTGAAGATACAGACCTTTGCATAAATAAGTAGTTTCCAGTAGCCACCAGCTCATAAGCGTTAAAACACTTGCTTTCTTACATGCAAAGCAATCGTTTGTACTAATGTCGGGAACTACAGCACTAATTGCATCATTAGGTTGGTATCATAGCTCAGATCTACATAGAAAGTGGTTAACATACAAAATACTCTCTTCAGACAGACTTCAGTGCACAACTTTCACGTAGTAAATAAGCACCCCGACTTTCGCAATAAGCCAAAAATCAAGCTAACCCCATTTCAAAACAAGGCCAACACAAACCAATCCCTAAAAACCCCAACACTCTATGTGACTAGATCCCCTCAGCCTGCAGTCTGGGACTGTGGTGGGCCCACTGTGCACCCCTGACTCTCTCCCACCCTTGCCCCTGCTTGCCGGGAGCCGATCAAAAAAAAAAAAGAAGCAACAAGCGACAAGCCAAAAACTAGCCAACAAACAACTCACAAGCCAATTAAGCCAAAAACAAGCCCAATTTCTGCATTTTTTCCGCGGGTTTGGCATGTCTGCTTCAGTGCATGCAGAAACAGGCTGTTTATGGAAATACCTGTGATCCTGCCCAACTTATAACATATGTAGCAGGGAGTCTCCTCTATGTATCTTATAAAAGCAGCAAAGAGTCCTGTGGCACCTTATAGACTAACAGACATTTTGGAGAATGAGCTTTCGTCATCGGATGCATGTAGTGGAAATTTCCAGGGGCAGGTGTATATATGCAAGCAAGAAGCAGGCTAGAGATAATGAGGTTAGTTCAATCAGGGAGGATGAGGCCCTCTTCTAGCAGCTGAGGTGTGAAAACCAAGGGAGGAGAAACTGGTTCTGTAGTTGGCAAGCCATTCACAGTCTTTGTTTAATCTTGAGCTGATGGTGTCAAATTTGCAGATGAACTGAAGCTCAGCAGTTTCTCTTTGAAGTCTGGTCCTGAAGTTTTTTTGCTGCATGATGAACCGGTGATGGTGTGGCTGATCTGGTTAGGACCTGTGATGGTGTCGCTGGTGTAGATATGTGAGCAGAGTTGGCATCGAGGTTTGTTGCATGGATTGGTTCCTGAGTTAGTGTTACTATGGTGCAGTGTGCAGTTACTATTCTCCTTCATTTAAAGGTTGGATCAAGGGTTTGTCAGTTGTTCTTCCACTGGAGACAATCACCCTTAGAGATGTTTCAGTAAGTTTTTTCCTCAGACTGGACACCTTCCAGGCCTGGGCACAATCCTTTCCCCTGGTACAGCTCTTGTTCCAGCTCAGGTGGTAGCTAGGGGATTCTTTGCAATCCATGCAACAAACCTCGATGCCAACTCTGCCCACATATCTACACCAGCAACACCATCACAGGTCCTAACCAAATCAGCCACACCATCGCCGGTTCATTCATCTGCACGTCCACCAATGTAATATACGCCATCATATGCCAGCAATGCCCCTCTGCTACGTACATCGGCCAAACTGGACAGTCTCTACGGAAAAGGATAAATGGACACAAATCAGACATTAGGAATGGCAATATACAAAAACCTGTAGGAGAACACTTCAACCTCCCTGGCCACACAATAGCAGGTCTTAAGGTGGCCATCCTGCAGCAAAAAAACTTCAGGACCAGACTTCAAAGAGAAACTGCTGAGCTTCAGTTCATCTGCAAATTTGACACCATCAGCTCAGGATTAAACAAAGACTGTGAATGGCAATCTGAAAGTACATATTACATCAGGTTGGAACAAGGACCTGTTTGTTGCAGACATTGAGAGGAAATTTTTCTCTCTGTGGTCACCAGGCAAGCATTGGGACCATGACTGAAGGCATCCTAGAAGTCAGAGAGAAAGCACCCTAGTGCTGAGCGTGGGGCATTGAAACAGTCAATTTAATGCCATCTATAAGTGAGGGGCTTTTTTGGCGCAAGACTTAACTAATCTTATTTTGGGCAAACATTTACAGTTCCTAGCAGTACGACCTCACCTCTCTCTCTCAAAGTCTGTCATAGCATTTGGTGTCCATCAGGTTAGGATATAAAATGCATGTTTACTTTTGATTTCTCATAATTTAGTCCTATTGCTTGGGTGTATGTGTGGGAAAGACATGTTGTGTGCAGTGTTGCAGCCGTGTGGGTCCCAGGATATTAGAGAGTAAGGTGACCAGACAGCAAATGTGAAAAATCAGGATGGGGGGTGGTGGTTAATAGGAGCCTATATAAGAAAAAAACCCAAAAATCAGGACTGTCCCTATAAAATTGGGACATCTGGTCACCCTATTAGAGAGACTAGGTGGGTGAGGTAATATCTTTTATTGGACAGACTTCTGTTGGTGAGAGAGACAAGCCTTTGAGCTTACACAGAGCGATTCTTCAGGTCCAGGAAACTAGAGTGTCACAGCTAAATACAAGATGGAACAGATTTGTTAGCAAACGTTGTTAACACATATTTTCAAGGACCATTCAAGGTGAAATGGCCTGTTAACACCTCTCTCTAGTCATAGAGAGATGGGGGGGGGGGTGAGGGAAGCAGCTGAGGGAGGGCTGTTAGTGGGTTACAGATTGTTGTAATAAACCATAAATCCAGTGTTTCTGTTGGTGAAAGAGACCAGCTTTTGAGCTACACAGAACTCTTCAATGGTGGGAAAGGTAATCAGAATGTCACAGCTAAATACAAGGTGGGACAGATTGTTTAGGATAAGTAGTTAAAATATATTGTAAGAGATTGTTCAAGGTAAAGTGGCCCATTAACACCTCTGCAGTCATAAGGCAAACAAAGGGGAAGTTAGTGTGTTACAGACTGTTGCAATCCAGTGTCTTTATTAAGACCACGATTTGTAGTGACTTGCAAAGTTATGAATTTAAGCTCCCAGTCTCGCCTTTTTAAGATGTTGTGCAGGTTTCTTTTGAGGATGAGGACTGAGAGGTCAGATATGGAATGAAAAATGTTCACCCCCAGGTGACAGAGTATTTTTGTTTTTGTTTTTCATTTTTCTGTGCAAGTTCCTTTGAAAGCATTGTGATTGTCTGGTTTCACCCACACGGTTGTTATCAGGGCATTTATTGCACTGGATGAGGTACACCGCATGTTGTGATAGGCATGTGTAGGACCCATGGATCTTGAAAGGTGTGTTGTGGGGGGTATTGATTATGGTAGCAATGCAGATGTTGTTCTGGCAGAGTCTGATGTCGTTTTGAGATGGTAGGTCCTTGTCTGTGGGGAACTTGCTTCTCATGATGAGCTTGGTGAGGTTGTTTGATGGCCAGAAGATGGGGTTTGGAAAGGATTTCTTTCAGGATGTGGTCCCCATTGAGTATGGGTTGGAATACCACCCATGTGGGTGGTAGGTGACAGGTAGGGGCAAGTGGCCAGAGCGGGTGTTATTTCTGTATTGAAGCAGGTTCTCTCAGGGTATTTGGTGGCCCGTTCCATGAAGCGATCTACTTCTCTGGTGGACTGTCCTTATTTGGTGAAGGTGGTTTTAAATGTGTTAAGATGTATATCCCAGACTTTCTCCTTGGAACATATTCTGTGGTAGCTGAGAGCCTGGCTGTAGATAACAGATTTCTTGGTGCGTTTGGGGTGATTACCACCTTCATCAAGCAAGTTCCCTCCAGAACAGTACCCAACAATTCAAAGCAGCACCAGACCCTGCCATAACTACAGATGCAAAAACTGCAGACAACATCTCCACTGCTATGATGATCAATACTCTCAAAAACACACCTTGCAAGGTCCTCATCCAGTGCACTAAATACCCCAACAGCTGTGTGGGTGAAACCAATCACTACACTCTTGAATGAACTCATACAGAAAATGATAAAAGACAAAAACACCATATCATCCATGGGTGAACACTTTTCACTTTTCAGTCCATATCATCGAATCACAGAAATATGGGACTGGAAAGGACCTAGATGGGTCATCTAGTCCAGTTCCCTGCACTAAGGTAGGCCTAAGTATTATCTGACTTCTCGGTCCTCATCCTCCAAGGAAACCTGCACAACACTTTCAAAAAAAGAGCCCGGGAGCTTAAATTCATAACTTTATTAGACACTAAAAATCATGATCTTAATAAAGATACTGGATTTATGGCTTTTTACAACAATCTGTAACCCACAAACCCCCTCTCTTTTGGTCCTATGACTGCAGAGATGTTAACGGGACACTTCACCATGAATGGTCTCTCAGAATATTTGTTAACTACTTATGCTAAACAATCTGTTCCACCTTGTATTGAGATGTGACACTCAGAGTTTGTCTACACTTAAAAGACAGCAGCAGCACAGCTGCAGTGCTTCAGTGAAGATGCTCCCTATGACAATGGGAGGGGTTCTCCTGTCAGCAGAGGTAATCCACCTCCCCAAGAGGTGGTATCTAGGTCAATGGAATAATTCTCCTGCTGATCTTGTGCTGTTGACCTTGTGGATTAGGTTGGTTTAACTGTGTTGCCTAGGAGTATGGATTTGTCACACGCCTGGTTATACTGACCTAATTTTATAGTGCAGACCAGGCCTAAGCACCTTTTCCAGACCTGAAGAAGAACTCTCTGTAGCTCATAAGCTTGTCTCTTTCACCAACACAGGTTGGTCCAATAAAAATATTACCTCACCTGCCTTGTGTGAAGGGTAGTTATTTTGGTTTGATTACAGTGGAGATGGGTTGTGTTTGCTGTTGGTTGCTGACAACCATTCATTACTGTTGTTTTTAATCTGTAAAGGCACCCAGATGTGATGGTGATGAGCATAATGTGCATTTTAAAGTAAATAACAGGATGATCTGGATACAAAACATCTTGTGGGATTTTCTGTTTACATGCTATGGATAACTATCAAACAGAAATGTAGAAAAAGACAGACCCCGGTCCCAAAAAACAAATGGATGCTGGACAGACAAAATCTTGTAAGTTTCGCTGGTTCTCTTACCCCCCCAAGTCCTGACCTGAGCTCCAAAATCATTGAAAGAATTAACCTCTAGACTATAACCACCAAGAAGAAATCTATTGTTATACTGGAGGCAGGGTAACACCAAGCAAATGTGTTGTTGATCTATGGGTGGTCAAATACCTCGTTGAGCTGATGGGCATGCTGACCACCTTCCATTTAGACTAAATTAGGGAACATCAAAATGCCTCTCTGTTTACTGATAGCTGAAACAATGGAATCCATTGGTCAAAGACTACACTGAGGCCTTGGCTACACTTACAAATTTGCAGCGCTGCAGCAGGGTGTGAAAACACACCCCCTGCAGCGCTGCAAATTGCGGCGCTACAAAGCCCCAGTGTAATCAAAGCCCCAGCGCTGGGAGCCGCGCTCCCAGCGCTGTCCGTTATTCCCCACAGGGAGCTGGAGTACGGACAGCGCTGGGAGAGTTTTCTCCCAGCGCTGGCGCTTTGACTACACTTAGCGCTTCAAAGCGCTGCCGCGGCCAGCGCTGCCGCGGCAGCGCTTTGAAGTTTAAGTGTAGCCATAGCCTGAATGCAGACTTTAGGGGCTGCTTGCAGCTGTATATCTACGTAAATGAAGCAGCTAGAAATCAGCCAGAAAACTAGGAGATAACTAGTACTAGTAGTTTGGCTTTGAGAAAAAGCCAGGAGAGACAGAGAGGTTTTTTTGGCAGAATGCTGACTGGAAAAACAGGCATGGAATTGTGAACAAGGAAACTATCTCCTGTTGTTTGACCCTACTGTGTTCAGACAAACAGGACTTTGTGTATATGCCTTGTAAATAAAACAGAAGCACACCAAAGAAATACCTGACTCAATCATCAATTTCTCCTCCTAATGGAAACAGCCTGCAAGACCCCAAATGCTGGCTAACTGCTCAGTCTAAAAGGGTTACAACCAATGGTGCCCAACCTTATTACACAAGAGAGACACATAAAGCACACTCTTGTGTGGGCCAAACAGATTCTACATTTTAAAATAAGATTTAAAGTCACTGGTATTGATAGATATTTTAAGTTCAGCTTGTTTCGTATGTATTTAGATAGGTTGTTTCTATGTACAGTATTGTCTATTTAGACACGTGTGCAACCTGAAATGATGTAAACATGATGACAAAACGCTAATGCATCGGCTGTTAGTATATTGTGTTGAAGCAGTCCGCGGGCCTTATGAAATGCTCTGGTGGGTCGTGTACAGCCGTTGGGTTGGGCATCCCTCAGGTACACTATGGAGAGGGCAAGCTGGCGCTATGTCACCGGAGCTTCTTGGCATCGATGGGGTACATTTTTAGAGGTGGCGTGGGGAGCTAGCCGCAAAGGTTCCATTGACGAGACATTTCTGCACTTGCTGTCTCTAAGAAGCCTCTGGGCTGAACACTTATCCCTTCAGGTTAATGACAATAATTACGTGAAAATCCATTTGGGCTTCTTAAGACGCTGTATTTGCAAACTGGCAATACAAATGCCGTAATACTCCTTGAAATGCACGGTAATGGCACTTGATTGTAAGTAGTGGTGTTTTAAAAATCATGACATTTATAAACACTAGGTTTCCCCCCCTCTTTTTAACAACGGTTCTTAGCAATTCACAGTGTATCTGGTTGGTGTCAGCCTTGATAAATGATCCCATTGCAATAGCCGGCTATACAGGATAACATTTCTCATTAAAAATTAATATATTCCAGATACCATGGGACCTGGTGTAAGGGCTGATGAATACAATGCCCTGTATTGTCTGCCCTGTCAGAGACTCTACGTATGGTTTGCAGTTTACCTAGGTTCCACACAGTAATAAGAAGATTATAGTTTTGATACCTGCCATTGATTAGTGAGTATTTAGTCAGTCATTTGTTCACATTTTGGTGACACGCTGCAGTGTGGCTGGCTGTATCATAGGCTAATGCTATGGAAGGGGCAGAAGTGACCTTTTTACAGATCTGATTTTTGCTGCATTGCCCATCCTCACGTAAAGCACTCCTGCCCTGACCGAAAGAAGTCAAGGATCTGAGACAGAAACTGCCACCGAAAAGTGCTGTCTATCATAGTTTTAGTTTCAGAGTAGCAGCCGTGTTAGTTTGTATCCGCAAAAAAAACAGGAGTACTTGTGGCACCTTAAAGACTAACAAATTTTATTTTAGCATGAGCTTTCGTGAGCTAAAGCTCACTTCTTCGGATGCATAGAATGGAACACACAGACAGGAGATATTTATACATACAGAGAACATGAAAAGGTGGAAGTATGCATACCAACAGGCAGAGTCTAATCAATTGAGATGAGCTATCGTTAGCAGGAGGAAAAAAAACTTTTTGAAGTGATAATTAAGATGGCCCATAGAAGGTGTGAGGAGTTTTAGTGTTTACTTTTTTTAAAAAAAGTTTTACAAGACTAAATAGAAAAGAAATAAAAAGAATAAATGGACACAAATCTGACATCAGGAATCATAACATTCAAAAACCAGTAGGAAAACACTTCAGTCTCCCTGGTCACTCAATAACAGACCTGAAAGTGGCAATTCTTCAACAAAAAACTTCAAAAACAGACTCCAATGTGAAACTGCAGGACTGGAATTAATTTGCAAACTGGACACCATCAAATTAGGCCTGAATAAAGACTGGGAGTGCTTGGGTCATTACAAAACCTAAACCTCATTTTCTCAATACTAATTTCCCCCTACTATTACTCACACCTTCTCGTCAACTGTCTGAAATGGGCCACTCTCATTACTACTTCAAAAGTTATTTTTTATCCCTTGGTATCCTGCTGTCAATTGAATTGTCTCATTAGACTGACCTCACACTTGGTAAGGCAAATCACATCTTTTCATGTATTTATACCTGCTCCTGTATTTTCCACTCCATGCATCTGATGAAGTGGGCTGTAGCCCACGAAAGCTTATGCCCAAATAAATTTGTTAGTCTCTAAGGTGCCACAAACTTTCCTTGTTGTTTTTACAAGACTTTTAGTTTTCCCCAGGGGTGCTCCACCCCCACTCCACCCTGAGGCCCCACCCCCATTCTACCCCTTCCCCTAAGGCCCTCTTACTGCCCCCACTCCGTCCCCTCCCTGAAATGTTCTGACCTACATATGTACCTTCCATAAGAGGTACATATGTAACTGCCATGGAAATGCATCGTCAGCGGGATTTGTTACACACATATCGTCACTGATTCCAAGACCAGAATGGACCATTGTGATTATCTATCCTATCCTATCCTATCCACCTGCACACCATAGAACATCCCCAAAATAATTCCTAGAACAGATCTTTTAGGAAAACATCCAATCTTGATTTAAAAATTGCCAGTGATGGAGGATCTATCACAACTCTTGGTTCATTGTTAATTACCCTCACTGTTAAAAATTGACACTTTATTGTAGCCGGAGAGACAGGCCTGGATTCTTTATGGATACAGCCCATTCTCACTACATTTCTTTTCAAAACGAGCAGTCTAGAATTGTGTCATACTCACTTTATGTATGAAGGCCAGCACATGTGTATAAACAATTAAGAAGGGGCCAGTCACTGCTCTCAGATATTCTGGAGCAAAACCCATTGACTTCAGTGGAGTTGATCTCAGCCCCAGTGGTGTAACTGACATCAGAATCTGGCCCGGTGTGTTCCAATTCCTTAGTTTACACATCTATCTTGGATGTGTCCATTTTCATAAGCACACAAAGTGAACAAGTCATTTAGGACTAGACTCTGCCTTCATTGCATATGACGAATAGTATTTCCATGGAATTACTCATAGAGTGAAGTATTACTCAGCAGAAGTAAGGATGCTAGAATTAGGCCTTAGCCTAGTGTTAATGTCCAGTTTCCACATATTAAGCTAAATTAACCTATAATACAACTCCACTGGCTTCAACGGAGTTGCATCAGGGATGAATCTGGCCCATTAACATTTGCTAATAAAACAGCTGATGATTTAAATACAGTATGGCATTATTTTAAATCCTGATTTACAGAACTCTACACAGCATGCACAAATCAGATACAAATGGAACGTACATCACTGATTCATATATATACATTGTGTGTGAGAGTAAGTCAGCACATGCGCACATAGAGCGTAAATTTTATTTTTCTAGCAGTGAATATTTATGGCAAACTTGGCTTTCTTAGGCTGTGTCTACACAAGAGACCTCACAGCAGCAGGGCCGTACCATGTAGCTGCTTTATGCCAATGGGAGAGAGCTCCTCAATGAGGACGATAGCTGTGTCGGCAGGAGAGCGTCTCCCACCAACATAGCGCTGGCCACACCGGTGCTTCTGTCGGTGTAATTTATGTTGCTCAGGGGTGTGTTTTTTTCACACCCCGACCAAAAAAAGCTTTACCAACAAA
This sequence comes from Mauremys reevesii, assembly GCF_016161935.1. Taxonomy (NCBI): domain Eukaryota; kingdom Metazoa; phylum Chordata; order Testudines; family Geoemydidae; genus Mauremys; species Mauremys reevesii. The sequence goes on along the minus strand of NC_052628.1, from coordinate 11,681,281 downwards.
AGTGCCAGTTAGACATAGCCTTAGAGAAACTATTTCCTGGTGTCATGCACTAACAGAACGTATACTGGGAAGAATCAGAGCCCAAACTTTTCAGTCAAAACTCCTCATTGAGGAAACTCAATTACTGTCATGATTGACTCCAGGGATAAATATATCTTTCATTCTGTGCCCCTTTTTTGGGGTGGGGATCTGTTTTGCAGTAACTACACTGGGGAAGAAAAAAGGATAGGAAGAGTATGAAATAAGCTTATATTTTTAACTTTCCTAACCCATATTGCGTTTCAGAGCTATAAGATGTGATAAAGACAGGTAAGCAGATTTAATTTCGTAGACTTCCAGATTTCGGAAGCAAAAGGTGGAGGAGAGAGCCCGTTATCATTTCTGACATATGGAGCATGTAGCAGTGACTGTGGTATGGGATGGATGATCAGAGTCATGATTTTAATAGATTCTAGTAACATTTTTAGCCTTAAAGTCTTTAGTAGACTTCAGTTTAGGAGTTGAACCGTAAAACCTTAATTTGGACAAAGGGTTCCTGCTTGGAAGCAATAACAATGCACCTACAGGTCAAAATTTAATATCATTCTTGAACCGCTCAACTATATGTCTCGGAGAAAATGGCTAAAATATACTTAGAAAAATACCTTCAGGGGATGAGGATGAAACTGAGAGCTCATCATGAAAAGAGAAGAACTAGTGTTTTCAGAAAAAATTGAAGCTTTGGAGAGCCTTCAACTATTTTGATTTATATTTAAACATTGTAGAGATTTGAGCTTTGATTAGCTCAGACCTTCCCACGTTTCTCTTTCAGCTCTGATTTGTGCACAGGCTGAACAAAGTCAAATGAAAGCTAAATGAGGTTTTCTTTAAAATTACCTTTGAACACTTAAAGAAGATAAGGAAGAGGGCAACTTGGCTAACTGATGTGAAAGGGAATGGGATACAATAGCATGTGTTTTTAAAGGCCTTAGCCTTTTTAAAATTCAGGTGAGCAGAGGGGAATAATATGTTAGGAGGGTTCTAATTGGTGTGTACAAAATCGCTAATGTATTTTACTTGGATGCATTATTTTTTGTTCATTACCCACAAACAGGCAAGACACGGCCAAAAATCTTCCTGAACATACTTAAGGAATCCCTTCCTTGCTCAGTGGCTCATAAGTGATTGGCTTTGCCTACCGAAGGGTACTGATGGAAATCTGACACTACTTTCCACATGAAACTGCATAGAGCTGATCCTAATGGGGAATGGGCCAAACTGGTTCCTCTCCTATCAGAGGACCCTGTTCTGAAAGGCTGCAGGTGAGACAGATGCTTTACCAGCTCAACCACTTGGCCATGCCTTCTCCAGACCCTACTCCTCAAATTACCCTGCTATTCAGAAAGGATACCTCAGTAGGGAATAAGTCCTACTGGTTGATGATCTCCCACTGGAAATGACAAAATATGGTGGCCACTATCAAATGGAAGTGCCCATGTACAAAACTGAGATTTAAGGTAGTACCCGTGGATGGCTGCTATTCTCAGTTTGAACCTTCTCTGTTACTTTCCTTGTCCCTAAATACTTACCATAGCTACATGCTCAAAGAGATGGAGGTGAGGATCTCCCCTCCCCACACACGGCCATCTTAGATTACTCGGACCTTAGCTTGGGGTATCGTGGTTAGTGCAGAGGTTATGTGCCTGATGCTCCCTGCAGGGAGCAAATGGGATGGAGAGAAGCAGCGAATGCCATAGCTCTACCTCTCCTGCACTGGTCAGCATAGGTGGCTGACAAGGCAGGTGGGGAGTATTCTGCACCCACCAAAAATGAGCCTCATAACCCCCCAACACACACACACCTCCTTGGGGGAGTCCTGGGAGGAACTGTGCCTCTGAGGGGGTGTTTCTGAGACATAAATGTTGCTCCTGCTGTGTATCTTGGGGGTGGGTTGATGAAGGCTGGTGGGATAAATTTCATGACTAGAATATTGGTATAGAGGAAGGAGTAAAGCTTGTTCAGGAAGGACAGGCAGGGAAAAAAGAGAGGAAATGTTGCTTTATACATCAAGAATATGCACACTTGTTCTGAGGTCCAGAAGGAGGTGAGAGGCAGACCAGTTGAAACACTCTGGGTAAAGATAAAAGGGGCAAATATAGCAGTGGTGTCATGGTAGGGGTCTACTATAGACCACCAAATAAGGAGAAGGAGGTTGATGAGGCATTTCTAGAATAAATATCAGAACTATCCAAAACACAAGACCTGGTACCATTGGGGGACTTTAACTACCCAGACATTGTTGGAAAAGTAACACGGCGAAATACAAAATGTCCAATAAGTTCTTGGAATATACTGGTTTCAGAAGGTGAAGGGAGTAACCCAGGGGACAGCCACTTTAGACGTGATCCTGACCGACAGGGAGGAACTGGTTGCGAATCTGAAGGTGGAAGGAAATTTGGGTGAAAGTGATCATATAATGATACATTTCATGATTCTATGGAAAGGAAGGAGTGAGAGTAGCAGAATAAGGACAATGAACTTAAAAAAAAGAAGACTTCAGTAGAATCAGAACTGGTAGGTAAGATTTTCTTTCCATGGGACCTAAGAGATAAAAGCATTCAGGAGAGCTGGCAGTTTCTCAAGGAGACAATATTAAAAACATTACTGCCAACTGTCCTGATGAGACAGGAAGAATAGTAAGAGGCCAATATGGCTGAATCAGGAGTTTTTTAATGACTTGAAAATCAAAAAGAAATTGTACAAAAAGTGGAGACATGGACGAATTGCTAAGGAGGAGTACAAAAGAATAACACAAACATTTAGGGACAAAGTCAGAAAATGAGTCAGATGTGACAAGGGACATAAAAGGCAGTAAGAGAAGGGTCTATAAATACATTAGAAACAAGAGAAAGATGATACTCAACACAAGTAATATTAATGACAAGGGGGAAGGAATGCAAACAAATACAAGGAAATAACATGTTAAAGAATAGTTAGATAAATTAGATGTATTCAAGTCAGCAGGGCCTGATAAAATTCAAGGGTACATAAGGAACTAGCTGAAGCAATCTCAGAAGTGTTAGCAATTATCGTCAAGAACTCGTGTAGGACGGATGAAGTCCCAGAGGGCTGGAGAAGGGCAAACATAGTACCTAAAGGGAAACAAAGAGGACTCAGGGAATTATAGACCAGTCAACCTAACTTCGATACCTGAAAAGATACTGGAACAAATTATTAAACAATTACCGTATATACTCATTCATTAGCCTGTTCGTTTATAAGCTGACCCCCCCAAGATGGTTAGGTAAAAATAGCAAAAACCGAATGACCCTTTCATAAGCCGACCCTATATTTCAGGGGTTGGCAAACTTTGGTTCTTGGCCCGTTAGGGTAAGCCACTGGCGGGCCTGGACCTTTTGTTTACCTGGAACATTCACAAGCATGGAGCCCCTCAGCTCCCAGTGTCTGTGGTTTGCCATTCCCAGCCAATGGAAGCTGCAGGGGCAGCATCTGCAGATGTGAGAGCAGCGCTTGGAGCCTCACTGGCTGCCCATGTGCCTAGGGGCTGCAGGGACCTGGTGGTCACTTCCTGGGAGCTGCGGTAAGTGCCACCAGGACCCTGAGCCCCCTCCCCCAGCCCAGAGTCCCCTCCTGCACCCAAACTCCCTCCCGGAGCCTGTCCCCCGCAACCCGCCCCTCACACCCCAACCCTCTGCTCCAGCACTGAGCCTCCTCCTGCACCCCAAGCCCCTCATCCCCATCCCCACCCCAGACCCCCAGCCAAAGCCTGCACCCCTCCCACACTCTGAACCTCTTGAGCCCAGCCCAGAGCCCTCTCCTGCACCCCAAACCCATCATCCCCCGCCCCCCTCCAGACCCCCAGCCAAAGCCTGCACCCCTCCCACACTCTGAACCTCTTGAGCCCAGCCCAGAGCCCTCTCCTGCACCCCAAACCCATCATCCCCAGCCCCACTCCAGAGCCTGCACCCCCAGCCAAAGTCCTCACCCCCCGCACCCTAACCTCCTGCCCCAGCCCAGAGCCCTCTCCAGCACCCTGAACCCCTCATTTCTGGCCCCACCTGGAGTCCAGAACCCTAGCCAAGAGCCCATACTTCCCCGCACCCCAACCTCCTACCCCAGCCCTCTCCCATACCCCAAACCCCTCACCCCTGTCCTCACCCCAGAGCCCACACCCCCAGCTGGAGCCTTCACCCCCCTCCTGCACCCCAACCCCCTGCCCCAGCCTGGTGAAAGTGACTGAGGGCGTGGAAGAGCTTGCAATGGAGGAAGGGGGGATGGCGCGAGCAGGGGGCGGGGCCAGGGGCAGGGCAGGGGGTTCAGTTTTGTGCGATTAGAAAGTTGGCAACCCTATTGCCTCAGCCACAAAACCAGCCTTCTGCTTGTATAAATTTAAAAATAAATCAGTCGGTGCCAAGACACACATCTGCCCAGGCTACAGTGGAAGGAGAAGGATGGATTATTACCACTTAGAGATGGCCCCTGGGAACTCAGCTTGCTGAACACACTGTGGAGAACAGATTTAACCCAAGTCCGTCCTTTTCATTCACTACAGCTGTACAAAGGTTACAGAGGCACCGGCTTCCATACATGTTGTACAAGTCTAGAGCATGGCGATTCAGTAGGCACCACTGTGAGAGTGTGAGTGACTGACTGCTAGACCTGTCCAGTACAAGCAGCCGGAACCTGTTGTTACTGGCTGGAGAAGCTGTTTGTTGCTCTCTGGCACAAAGGTTTTAATGAATGTTCACTAGCAGCTTTCCCAGCTTTGGCTCCATGAGCAGCGTTCACATTGTTCCCTCCTGGATCTTCTCTAGAGGCTCCTCCATGGAGAGTCTGAGTGCATCGTGCACTCTAGCCAGGGGCGGCTCTAGGCATTTTGCCGCCCCAAGCACGGCAGGCAGGCTGCCTTCGGCGGCTTGCCTGCGGAGGGTCTGCCGAAGCCACGGGACCAGCAGACCCTCCGCAGGCATGCCGCCGAAGGCAGCCTGCCTGCCGCCCTCGCGGTGAGTGGCACAGCCCCCCAGTGGCTTGGCGTGCTGGTGCCTGGAGCCGCCCCTGACTTTAGCTCAGCAAGGACTGCACTCTTTTCCCTTTACCCGTCCATCTCCAAATAGCTGTCTGCATGCATACACTGCCAGCAGCCGAGGTGTGTTCCTAACTCCCTTCGAGAAGTCACACCCTACTTGGCTGCAGAATCATTACAAGAAGAAAAATCTGAAAGCCCAGGAGATTGCCCGGCAGCACTGGTAACCTGACTCGACTGAGGCTGCAGGGGATACTTCACAATTAATGCTATAATGTTACTACAAGACAACCGTGGAAAAGCAAATAAGTGATTCCTTAACATGGTTCTGACCCAATTCAGATGATTTTTTTTTAAAGAATCAAAGTATTGTCCAGTTCTTTCTCTCTTCCTTCTGCCCACAGCCTACTATCTAACTACAACCCAGTTCCCTAGGTTCCAGATCAGCAAAGCATGTGCTTAGGTCCTCCCCTGTTCAACAAAGCACAGAAGCACATAGTTTAAGTTTAATCATGTGCTTAAATGCTTCGCTTAATAGAGCCTGACCCCATGCAGAATTGGAGTCCTACTGCTAACTTCTAACTAAAGATGAACCTAGCACAACGGCGTCCTTATCATGGTCCCAAGTGCTAAATAAAACAACAGCAACACGGAATGAAAACCTGGGATCCAAATGGAGCAAACCTCTGGGAGGCTTTAAAATTCCCATCCAGCTTGGAGTTTTGTTCTTTTCCAAAATCTGTCCTTCGCATCTGTCTTTTTAACATATCACTATGCGTAGGCCTGTCAGATTATTTTAAATGTTCCAATTTCATGCGGCCCGATTTAGCTACCGCAGTCTGCACTGATTTCAAAGGAGCTACTCTTTATTTACACTGATGTAAGTGACATCGGAGTCTGATTCTTACTAATCACATAATGTTTGCTCTTAAAAGAAAAAAAGATGCACAATTTTGTCATCTCAGATCCTTTACATTTTTTATTTAAAACTGCAATATTAGAACATAAGAGGCCATACTCAGCTGGCAATGTGAATCAGCATGGCAATGGAGCTATGGTGATTTACACCAGCTCCGGATCTGGCCCATTTACTCTGCTATACATGGAGCAATAGACAATATGGGCCAGATCCTCAGCTGGTGTGAATTGGTGTAGCTCTGCTGGCTTCACTGAAGCTATGAAGATTTACACCAGCTGTGGAACTTACCCCATCGACATATTTTCAGAAGGGTGGCTTCCCTTACTTGGGTGAGATTCTTGAACTGCAGGCACAAATCTGAGTATTTACACCTCTAACTAGCTAACTGAAAACATCAATCCAGGGAAAGTGCGTGATTTTGGGGTGGAAACCCTGGTTAAAAAGGGGCGGTCAAGCCTCAGAGTGGCTGGAAATACACATCTGAGACTCTGGAGATAAGCTTAAAAAGCAGCTGATTTTATTAAGAACTAACTCTATTGCCACGAAAGTCAAAGGAAGTGTCAACATTGACTTCAGGGGGAGTAGTCAGACCAGAGCTGAGCATATTTGAAAATCCTCCTTTAGATTCGAGTTATCTTAATTGAAACTACAAAATCAAGATGGAGTCTCCTCTAAGCTCCATGAAGAACTGAGTTCTGGCAATGTATTGAATGATGCCATAGTCAGTCAATGAGCCATCGGACAGAAACATTACAGTCACCAAAACATCTCTCGTTAATTGATCATACCATGAATCCAGAACATTTACCTAGAAAGGTACGAGATTTGACTTTTATTGGCTACCTTTTCCTTACCACAACTGCTCAGTGGGAACTAGGGGTGCTGAGGATTTCTCTGGAGTTGACCCACAGGTATTGTGTATATGCATTTAGTTTTAAATCTCATTTGATAGACAGTGCCACGTTGCCTCCTAGCGTGCTGCTATAGCTCTGGCTCAGTACAGACTGGGAGGAAGGCATATCAGTCATGCACATCACTTCTTGCAGCACCTAGATGTTCTTGAAAAGTACAAACTATATCTAGCACTGCTTATCTTAAGAGATTTGACAAGATCACAGCCTGATGTGATACTGTACAACTGCAGGCCACAGTATCATTATTACCTGCCAATTATAATAAGAACAATAATGAAATACCATTTAATTACTGTGCTGAGAATAAGTTGACTGAAATGTAACAGCTATGAATCATCATTAGAGAGCTGTTGAGTCTCAATGAACATGTTTTAATAAACAGTTGGAATTTAACTAGCGAACAATGACTTGTGCAACTAAATGACTCTGGAAGATTTAATGAGATTGCTACCACTCAATTATTAAGATCTTATTTATTGAGATGCAACAATTTAAAATAGATTTATATTTCTTATTGCAGAGGGACACACATGCTAGAATAAAAATGTGGCGAATAATCACTTGGTAATTTACCATAATCTTATTTAACCTAATTTAAATGGATAGTAAAGTCTATTTAGAGCAGTTGCCTTTTTTGTTGGTGGTGAGATTTTCTTTATAAAATTACAGTGCTTTGCAAGATTTGTGACTCTCCTGACAAACTAAAGTTAGTCACCAATTACAACCAATGTCATTAAACCAGACAGGTCTCAATTCAGCAAATCCCTCAGGCCTAGACTTTAAAGGCATTTAGCTGTTGCTGTGCTCAGTATTGCAACACCCAACTGCTTTAGGAGTCTAATGGAATTTTGGCTTCAATGTGCCTAAATCCCTTTTGAAAATGAGATGTTAGGCTCCTAATTCAGTTAGACATTGCTGTGCTGAGGGCAGCAATGCCTAAATACCTTTAAAAATCTGGACCGTAAGCAAGTGCTAAAGTGTTGTGCTGAATAGGGCTGCACTTGAGAATGTGCTTAAGTGCTTTGCTGAATGAGGGCCGTAAAGATCAGTTCCTCAGAATCTTGGTTTGAAAACAAACAATTTTGTATCACCATCAGGACACTTTATTACTCTCTGTTGCTGAGGTCTCAGAAGGTCTCTAGAAATGATTGTGGGAATTGGTATAGGAAAGATGACTGACTAGGTGCAAGCCACATGGCAAAAATTCAGCTGAAATCAATTAGTAAAGCTTGCCTGGCATACCAGACTTTGAGTAGTAAATTTTCTTGACTCTACAAGTGTATTTAATATCCTGTATCAAAAAGAAATCCATCTGGAACATACCTCCCAAAATATAGGCTTGCCTCAGTAAAACAAAATTTAAAATTAATGAACTATTTCTTTTAGCTGGCTTGAGTTGGAGATGCACTGAAGTTACAGTGTATTTTTTAAGTTTTTCTGACAACTTGGAAAAATGACGATGTCAAACTTTTTAAGCAATTGTCCTGCTCCTTGTGTGTGTGTGTTTTCAGTCATATCTGCTTATTTTTCAAACTAAAAAAAGTTTACACTATGTTGTACTTTTTATTTTTTTAGTTCTGCAGATTGCAGGACCAACACTGCTCTGGGTGAGTAAACCAGATTCTGTTGGGGCTAATGAATCAATGTGTAAACAACATTCTGATTGCAAAATCTTTATTAATGGGGATGAGTGAGCCAGGAAGAACGGTGTTTGACTTTCAGTTTGCAAAGCTGGCAGCTAGGGTAAAAAAAACATTCTCCATGTAAACTGAGAAGATTTGAGGTCATGGAGACCTAATAAGCATGGAGTCCAATGAAATAATTTTTTTTTTCAAAGTCACTTTTCAGAGTAGAATCTTACTTTAAAGGCATAAAAAGTAACATATTAAGTGAGTATAGTTAATCTAGAGGACTTGAACGTTTAGGGCCAGATGCAGTACTGCCCTTAATTTAAATATGTGCCGCTACCAATGACAGCAATGAAAGTTAAATCTGTGAATGGAGGACCTTTTCAGAAAATGAGTGTACTGTTTGTTCTTTTGCTCTCACACACTTGGGGCGTGGGTGAATTTTTTTTTAATTCATTGGCAAAAGGGGTTTGACTGACAGCCCTGGAATGTGAAACCTTTTTTAAACCAGAAAACATGTACAGCTCTGAGAGTAACACATAGACCTCTTGCTGCCCTGTCATGGTGTCTGAAATTTTAACCTGGAGGAACCATCGCTCTAGAAGACAGTTCAGTCTCTGTGCTAGTTCATTCCTTCACCTATCCACTCAGTGCTCAGGAGGGTGACAAGCAGGGCAAAGGGTGGTGATTTGTGTGTTATGGATATCATCTGCTAAGAACTGCACTGTGCCCACCAAACTTATGGTCTAGTGGTTCGGACACTAGCTTATGACTTGGGAGATGTGGCTTCAATTCCTTTCTCTGCCAAAGACTTCCCATATGACTTTGGGCAAGTCACTTAACTTCTTTGTGCCTCAGTTTCCCAGCTGTGAAATGGGGATAATAACACTGCCCTTCCTTACAGGGGTGTTGTGAAGATAAATACCTTAAAGTCTGTGAAGTGCTTTCAGATCTACTGATGGAAAGTGCTATGATTTTTCAACCGGGTCTAGCCACGATCTTCAGCGATGGACAAGAAGCATGTGAGGGAAGACACAAAAGTACCTCCAGGTTTGCTTCATCCTGGGTCAGCTGTGCATCAGGCCAGTCCCCAGGGTAAGATAAAGCAACCTGAAGAGTGCTCTAGCTTTCATTGGCAGCTAATGGCCTCAAGGGCCACTGGAAATTGCTGGTGCACAAGAAAGCCTCATCTGTGACTGTGTGAGGTGGAGAGGTGTAGAAGCTGTTACATTAGCTCCGTGTCACTGAAAGATCTCCCTATGGTGGTGTTATCCTTCTAGGGCTCCTGAAGCTGAGTTTAGGAGTGTTTTACACTGGCGATGCTATGCAAAGCATCTGCAGTACAGCCCAAGATCTGGGCCATTTTCTCTCTACCACTCTGAGAACACCTGATCTGAAGGAAAATCCAAGGATGAAAAATGGATGATTTGACTTAGAGGAGGTTAAAAAAAGGCCTGAAATTATGGCAAAATTTAAAATGTAAAGGCCAGAATTAAATCATGTGAGATAATAGAAGTTTTCCAAAAATAGAGCATGTATAAGGAACAAAAATGCTTTTTACCATGCCCGAATGGCTGAGGACAAAGATATTTGACATTTAGATCTGACAGAGTGACTGGTGAGGACAGGGAATGCAAGAGATGACATGGGCAAAAAAGCACCTAGCGGTGTTGTATGAATGGGCAGCACCAAGGGAGAGAGGTGTAGCTTTTCTTGGAAGCTGGCTTCTCGGCCACTGCATGTTGCTTGTGGGTCTGGTCCAAGGCCCACTGATGTCACTGAATGATTCTTTCATTGAGTAAAATGACTAATCCCAAAGCTCCAGAAAAATGAACTTCCTTTTTCCAAGTAGGAAATAATTTTCTATCTTTCTTCTCAATAATTGCCTTTTAAATGGCACTGTGACTCTTCCCTGGCGAGTGGGATATCAGGAAAGGAAGTAAGAAAGGGAAAACAAAAGGTCTATCAAACTCTAAAAGACATGGGATCAACACCACTAAAATATGAAAGAAACAAGCCTGGGTTAGCCTACTTTTGTGTTCTGTAATTTGAGACCATTCCTTTAAGACTGGGGACATGGGGGCTCAAGGTCAACCAAAGGGCAGTGGAATTTTTGCATGTTTGTGTGCGTGTGTGTGACAGAGAGCACACAGTCAGTATAGTTATAGCTGAAATCTCCTGAGTGTGTGTCTGTTACTAAGGGTATGTCTACAATGCAAAAAAAAAAATCCCCTGGGCAACGAGTCTCAGGGCAGGGGCCTACATCTTTGGGCTCACAGGTGCTAATAACAACAGCGTAGAGATTTCTGCTCTGGTTGCATCTCAGGCTCCGAGACCCCTGCTGAGTTTTGGTGCCTGAGCTCCAACGGGAACGTCTACACTTCTATTTTTGTCGCCATAGCACGAGCCCCGCCAGCCCAAGTCTGTAGACCCGGGCTCCGAGACGCGCGGCCTCAGGTTGTTTTTTGTTTTTGTTTTTTTGCAGTAGAGACATACCTTAAAGAGGCCTGCTGAAGCCCAGACTTGGGAGTTACAAAGGATGTGGAGTTAACGTCACCAGTCCAACAGGCATTTGTTCGAGTGAACAGCATCAAGGTAGCTTTGGCTGAAAGATTCAAATAGTGAACTGACATTCAGACCCTGCCTGCATGACGACTCAGTTAACCAGGTTAACTGCTCATTACAGCTGCACATTTTAGAAACCAAGGGCTCCACTGAGGTCTATGGAGTTGCACTGAGGGTGGATTTGGTCCCTGGAGATGATAAACAGGGTCACTAAATACAGGAGGACAGTAATTGTGACTTGGGTTCTAGTCCTCTATCTGTGGCCTTGGGCATTTAATCTGTTGTCTCACTTTCCTCATCTGTAAAATGTGGGTAGCATCACTCAGGGCTTGTTGCTATGGCAGTTTAGTGCACAGTCGCAGGGGTCACACAGCCAGTTAGTGTATGGCCAGGGGGAGTGCTGTACATTTACACCTCACCTTGCCTCTCACCTAATCGCTGTGTGGACGAGCCCTTTCTACTTCCCCACCTCACAAGCATGTTAGGGGAACCTTGTAAAGTGCTCCGAATGTGTAAAGTACTAAGTAATTATTATTAATCCAGGAGTATTCCCCACATTGCGTTCTATCCAGTCTGCTTGTAAAAACCACATTATGGGGTTTTGCCATTACCCTCGAGTGACTAATACACAATGGAATCGATTGGCTGCTCAGGATTTATAATGAGAGCCATCACCAGGTTCCCTTTTCCTTCCTTTTTTTGCATACTGGTGGTAATTTTCCCCCCACCCCCAGTTCTGTGGACTCTCACCATTTCTTCATGATTTATCATAATAATTGGTAGTGATTCAATAACTTTGTTAGCCATAATTAATGAGTGTTAGTAATTCTCTTATTAGTCAACAATACATATCATTTGGACCCACTGATTTTTCATATTTTCCAAGTATTCCCTCACATGCTTTATTTAAATAACTATTTTTATAAGGTCTTCATTATTTTCTAATTATCCAAATGGCTTTTCCTTGTATTCACTGTTCAAGACAGATTTTAAAAGGAGTTAAGTATCTCAGTAATTTTAAAGTCATTAATTTCATGCCAACCCTCGTTTATTAGATATTTGTACCTCTTCTCTAAAAAGATACAGAGAGATATGGCTACATATATTTAATTTCTTCACATAATTTGATACAATAAATCATTTTCTCCTCAATGCCACTGTAAGGCTGTGTTTTCAGTATAATATTTTTTCACACAACAAATTAGACTTTGAAACTCATTGCCACAATGTGTTCTAGAGATAAATAACAACATGATTCACACAGGGATTGGATATTTATATGGATAACAAGAATATCCAAGTTTTGGAAGGGATGTAAAACCTTATTCTTCACGATTTCTGACAATCTCGATTAGGATGAGACTAGAACTGGCCAGGAATTTTTCATTGAAATAATTTTTGATGAACATACCCAAAATCTTGGGGTTTTTTTCAGAAAAATTTCCATTTTCCCAAAATGTTTAGATTTTCCATTGGTGAAATTAAAATGATATATTTAGTTTTGGGTCAGTTTTGTTAAACTGAACCAAAACATTTTGTTTAGAGTCAGTTCAACACTTATTTAGGGTGCCACAGTGCCTTAGGGGAGTTATAATTCTGGTGCTTCCTGCCTCAGTCTCTTTTTCAGGCCAGGCTCTTCAGCTGGGTTACATCTCCCTCGGGGTATGAGATACCGCTACTTTCAATTCCTGATCACTGGTTCAAATCCATCTCATGTCCAAAGTGATGAAAAATTGCTACCTTAGATCAGCTGTTTGGTGATCTATGTGCAATGAGTTAATAGCCACATTCCTGTCCCAGCAGACAGAAATCCATGATAAACTAATGCTTTTCTGGTTAAGGCATCAGACACGGACTCGGAAAATGGGTTCAGTTTAGGGCTGTGTGAATAATGGAAATTCTGAAGGAAAAAAAAGGTTGTTTCTGGTTGAGCTGAAAATGAAATATTTCAAAATTTGCAACAAATTGAAAAAAAAAAGATTTGTTTGATCCAAACCCCATTTTGAGTTTGAGATTTTTTTTACCACATTTGTAAATTTAAAAATAAAAAAAACATTCAAGGAAATTTTGAACCAAAATTTTAAATCCAAATGTCAATACATATTGTTTAAAAAATGTTGAAATTAAATTTTTAGACTTTTGTAGATTTTTAAAAGTTTTTTAAACCAAAACAATTTGGCAAAATTGACGTATATTCGCAAAATGTTTCAGTGAGCTTGAATCATTTTTTTTAAAGTTCTGATTGAAAAGTTTCACTTAGCTCTAGCTCAGTTGCTCCTCTGCCAAAGATTTCTTCTGTGATATTGTGCAAGCCATTTAATTTCTTTGTTCTACAGTTTTACCATCTGTAAAGTGAGATAATAATTGGAGATGGCCTTAAAATGTTTTTCTGCAGAGATTTTTATGAAAAAACCCTTTGTTTCATCAAAATTTTCCATGGAAAAACATCTCTATTTTTCAATAAAAACTCAAAACCCACATTATTTTGGCCTCATGAAAATTTTACTTTTTGCCTCATTCTCCATAGGAGAGATCCTGTAGGCCTTGATCCCAACCTGGACTATATCTCCCATAATACAACATGATTTCCCCTCTGTGGGAGGGGAAGATGTACATTCATGGAGTTGGTAGGCATAGAATCATAGATTATTAGGGTTGGAAGGGACCTCAGGAGATCATCTAGTCCAACCTCCTGCTCAAAGCAGGACCAATCCCCAAATCCCTAAATGGCCCCCTCAAGGATTGAACTCACAACCCTGGGTTTAGCAGGCCAATGCTCAAACCACTGAGCTTGGGAGATGGAGTCCAGCTGGGAAGCCTAGACCAGAGGAGAATGGGGCCATGAGGAGCAAATTCCCATGAAGCACTTGTGGCAGAATATACCCCTGTGTTCACACCCTATGCACCATTTTGTAATGATGTTTATAGAAGATATGCCTTGTGAGGTATAATTTAAAACTCATAATTTGCTGGTCAATAATAACATGGCAAAATGCATGCAGCAGTGTTATATGTGAAGTTATAAACATAAGCTGAAATTATGACCAGATAAGGCTGGGGATTGGCCAAACCAGTTCCTCAGGAAAAAAAACAAACAAAAAAAAGGGTACGCTGATGCCTCAGCCATGTGTAAACACGTGTGATGGCGCATAACATGCTAAGTGGCCATTCTTTGGCAGGAAAGAGGGCAGGGACAAAAAATTCTACATCTTAGCAAAGAAACAGCATGGTGTTCCCTTCCACACAGACTGCCTGCTGCTTTGCTCCCAGTTGGAAATGCTTCTCAAAGCAGGGACGGGACTATAAAAAGAAGGATGGAGATACCCCTTTTTCTCTCCCTGGCCATTGCATTCACTGCACCTGGAGAGACAAAGGAAGCAGCCGTTGGACTCGAGGGCAGGGGTCCTGATCTATAGAGCTTGGTCAGTAAGACCGCTGAAAGCATGTAGTGACGAAACTTTGCTTTGAATCTAATGTAGTTTGTTCAAACACTTATTGGTGTCTATCTGATCTTTACTTTTCTTGTAGCCATTTCTGACTTTATGCCTCATTACTCGTACTCCCTTAAAATCTCTTTGTAGTTAAGAAACTTGTTTTATTGTTTTACCTAATTCAGTGTGTTCAAGTTCAAGTGTCTCCATTTGAGGTAACAAGTTGTGTGGATATTATTCCCTTAAAGGAATAATGGACTTAATATATTTGCACTGTCCAGGAGAGGGCTGGGCAGTACAAGAGACACACTGCTGGGGGGAAATCTGAGACTGGGAGTGTGTTGGAGTCCCTCTGTGTGCCGGGTTCCCCCTATGGCAATCTTTAAGGGTGGGAAGAGACAAGGTGTGGCCACCTGGCTGGCTGTAGCACACAGACATAGTTGAGAGGGACTCTCATTCTGGAGGCTACAGAAGCAAGGCATTGTAAAGGGCACCCCAGGTTACAAGGCAGGGGTGACATGGCTATGCCTTGATCTGGATTGTACCCTGGTATGTCACGGCACAACAACTCATATTTTTGGCCAAAATATTTAGACCCCCTCCCCCCTCCAAAAAAATCAAAGTTTTCCATGGAAAGCAGCCTCTTTTTGCAAAAACCTGATTTTCCATTTAAAAATACTTTGGATGAAAATTTTTCAACCACTACTAACAACACTACTTCCTTTCTCCAACCCTTTGTCTATCTCGTCTACAATGGAGAGACTTTTATTATGTATATACGCATTAACAGACTCTAGGCCCTGCTGTAAAAATATTAATAAAAGGATAAACGTCCCATTAAATTAGGTGTACTGAGAGCGGAAATTGTCTCAGTGAGCCGTGATTTTAGATCTGTCCCCTCTCTGTGTGAATTTTGTTGTTGTTGTTCATGTCACAGGTGCTGAAGAGGCAATGGCTAAGGAGGGTGAAGAAACAAAAGGAACAAGTCAGGCTACTGCTGTTACCTTGTGTGTGTCTACTATACCAGCCGCTTGTCGTACAAAGCTCATTGAATTGCTGGCAGTAATGGTGGTGTGGATTCAAGTACAATGTCCCAAAATGGGGAGAAAGGAGGTTAATGTCATTTCAAGTCAGAGAGATTCCCAGAGCAACACATTACTTTACTTTGATATCTGATTCAGAAGTAATCCCTCTAAGCGTTCTTAATAAGCTGTAGCTCAACTAGAAGTTATGGGCTGGATGCAGGAATTACTGGGTGTCATTCTGTGGCCTGTTTTACGCAGGAAGTCAGAGTAGATGGTTTCTGGCCTTAAAAGTCTATTAATCTTTAATGTGACTGTTTAATCTAAATTTAGCTCATAATAAGAATACAGCGAGAGGAGCCCTACCCAGCTTTAAGTAGTCACTGTGGTTTGAAGGAAGAGGACTATATTAAGGAGAACAGATGAGTAAGCAACTCAGGCAAACTTCCCCTGGCACTGAGCTCTGCCAAGCCAAACTCAAACTCTATGAACTTTAGTTTTTTAAGCAAGGTCATGACACAATGTCTTGGGATCTGCTCCCCAGTACAGAGGTGGACTGACCAAGCATGCATGGGATAATGAAAACCTGCATGGTCTAGCTCATAAATGGCCTTTATTTTTGCCTGAAAGAATCTGAACTGAGGTCATGAGGGGTTAGGAAATCTGAGGGCAGGACATGTGCATGTCTACCGTGGCTTATGCTTGTAACATAGCATCCTGTCCTCTGACCTAGCCAGTCGATGCCTGCCTAAGTTTATGGATAACAGTAGTTCAAGATATCAGAACTCTGACATGCCAAACCCAACTACTCTGGGTTGATCATCCCCTCTCATCGCCTTAATCATCATCCATTTCCTCCCCACCCTTCAAAGAAAAAGACATCTTAGAATGGCTACAAAACCATTGCCGTTATTATCTTATATTTGTACAGAATCATTTGCTTGTATTTATGTTTTATATATGCACTGTTTTGTTTGAGACTATTAACATAATTAAAATTCATTCAAAGGTAGAAGTGCTCACACAACTCTTTTTGAAATCAGTGAAAGGCTCAATGCTTTATATGGGCTCTTTGAGAAGGAGTCAGGGAAATAATAGCGAGGAATTAATGAAATGATACAAAATGTTTCATCCAGACTGATTCCAAAGAATTTTACAAACTTCACACAGATCATTTACCTAATCAAAGAAATGCAGCCACCTTCAAGGTGGAATGCTGCGTTTGTTTAATAGCATTTATGAGACTACACAGGACAGGGAGTGAAGCATAAATCCACAGGAAACTATATGCTGAATTTAGGTCAGCAGAATGTATTTCCTCAAGTGGGAATATGGGCCAGGACATGCTCTTCCAAAAAGTGCCATGGAATCTTTAATGCTCTTGTGTGGTCAAAACTGTGGTTTTATGTCTCATCCCAGAGAGAAGTAAAAATCACTGTATTACATACATAAACTAAATACATATACCAAAGCCAGAAAAAACTGGGAGGAAAAGCTAGAATTTGTTTTGGGAAGTGTATGAGTAAAGACACCTCTAAGTAGGTAATTCCATACATTTAGATTAAAAATTACACAATGGGTCTCTTCTGGGTCACAGGGAATCCATTGTAAGCATTTTCGTTATGTTCCTGCTAATAGTCAATGATTGCCTCTAGTTTTCCAGTTTAGCTTCTCCATTTTTTCAGTACATCTCCAAACTAGTTTCACTCCAACCTGTGTATCTTTCTACCCACTCCTCCATGTGTCTACATGTTGACAATCACATCAGCCAATGGACTTCATTGCGCCAATGCCAGTGTTAAACATATAATGGTAAAAGTTAAATATTTCATTTAATGGGGAACCTCACAGCACCCTTGCCCAGGGATGATATTTCACCATCCACTAAGAAGGATCGCAAACAATTTGGACAATAATTAATTTTCCATTAATTATTTTTTATTTCTGTACAGTATGTTCTTTTTATTCGAGCTCTCTAACAAATTTGGCGTTGAGACCCCTTCGCCCTTGCCATCTCTTCAAGTATAAGGTTCCATTCTTCATTAGGCTATTTTAAAATCTGCAAAGAACTGGTTTCCAGATGTGGATATGTACAGACAGTAATTGCACTTTGTGATCACTTCCAGCTGCCTCAAATGCTTGCCAACAAATTCCCATAAGGAGTGCATGTTTTGTGCTGCAAATCAGGGGAACATTGTAAAATGATAATGTGTTGCACACTGCAGAACCTACAAGAATTATGGACTTTATAACTGAAGTAATTGGAATTAGGCTTTACCTTAAAGGTCAAGAAAGTGACAAAGAAACTGAATCTTTGCAAATTAATCCATTGGATTGATTTTTAGAATGGTTGTGTACCTGTTCCATGGATGCTAGTCACTTTTGTAAGTTATAGATTTTAATACATGTGTACATATTACTTTCTCTCTTGTGTATGACAATCTTACATATTGAATTTGGTTGCACAATTAGACACTGCATATTCTTTTGTTATCATTAATGTGTAACTCTCCTGACTTTCAGATCCGGTAGGACATATCAGGATTTAAAATTATAGGGCAAATGTCCTGCTGATTTTAATGGGCACTTCTTAATTGATTTCTGTAGAGATATATCTACGGTGCCAGTAATGAATTTGGTTCTACATTTTTATGTAAAATGTAACTCTTAAATGTAAATTTTACACACACACACACACACACACCTGTTCTCTTCCATATTACATACAAATCCTTACAGTTCTGTGGTGAAATTCATCTCTATGCAGAAGGCCAGCAAAAGTCCCCCAAATGGCCACAAGCCTCTAGCCAGTGTTCTGGGCACTTTAATAGTTTTAAAGACCCATAGTATCAAAACATAATTTAAAAATCTATAATTGAACAGACTGCCTATGGACCCAATGACAAACCACCTTAACTATCCATATGTCCCTTAGCCCCACTTCTGCCTCAAATTCCTGGAGTTTAAAAATTACAGGCCACGTTTTCAGACATGTTCCCGTTCTGGTTTCTAAGTAAAGTGGCCACATTTTAAAAAGTGTTCCTCCACACCCAGCCATCCCCACTGACAACAGCCCCAAGAACAGCGGGAGAAGCTGGGCCCTGGGTTCTTTGGAAAATCTGACCACAAGGGTCAGATTGTGGCTTTTAATCCATTGCCCATGCTGGAGGAGGGTTTGATTAGTAGTACTGCTGTGCAACCCCCCTGAGAATTCTGGCTGATTCAGCTAGAATTCCTGCTGAAGAGCATACAATGGTGCAGCAGGGTTTAAGCATACACAGTGGACAAGAATCTTGGATTTCACCAGCAAGGCAGCTGTAGGGAAGGAAAACTTAGAACTGATGCAATTTCAAATGCTACAAACCTTTCTCAGCTGCCTTGCCTTTCCGTTTCAGTTTGGATTGCAGAAAAGATCATTCTTGCTGCAGGCTCAGAGATTAGATTAATAGATTATAAAACCAGAAGGTACCATTGTGATCATGTAGTCTGACCTCCTGCATAACAGAAAACTGCTCTGCCTGATTCAGAGCCAGGATTTGTACCTGGCTCTCCCACAGGCCAGGCCAATGCTCGAACCATTAGGCAACACCCAATGTGGCAGACTTGTTGAAACCTTACTCACTAAATAATACAACACTTAAAGGCTGGGACCATGATTTCCAGAAATGAGGGCCTGCAGTTAGGCACCTAAATCCACATTCAGACACCTGAATAAGTATAGCCCGATTTTCAAAACTGCTCAGCGTCTCGTGGCTCCCTTACAAGTCTGCATGAACGTCTGGATGCTGAATGCTTTGGAAAGCCAGCAGCCAGGAGTCTATCTTTGGGCACCCGTGTTTGAAAATCTTGGTTTGTTGTCTCCATTGCTTTCTCTTGTGCCAAGTGACCGTTCTTGCATAGATAGAGAAGTGATCCAGCTCCTATGATCAAGGCCTAACATTCAGAAAAGGATGACATGGCCCCTTAACAACATGGAGCTCAATGAGTCCTCTTAGGAAACTGAGATGCAGTCAGCAAAGGGAGAAGGTGCTGTGTCTGACTCCTGGTGCCTCCTAGGCACTGGAGGTGGGCGGACAGGGTTGGGGACAGGACTGGGGAGGAGAATGACCGGGTGGAGAGAGGAAAGGACTATGATCCAATGTTAGGATGGGGCACTGCTTCCCCTCGCCCCTGAGATGTAGCAAGGGGAACCTATTATTTAGGAACCTAATTCTCCAATCCTCACTCACAGGAACATTCTTTACTCAAATGAGTAAATGACAATGGGATTACACACATGACAGAGGCAGCAAGATAGGACCCGAATCAAGAATGTTTCATTAATATGTCTTGGCTAAATTTCTCTATCTTAGGTACTTATGTGCCCCTCATTACCATAGTAGCTGACCATATTCTCTCTCTCTCCCTTTCTTCCCTTGCAACCCAGTTTGGACCAGAAATTCCATCTTGGATCTGAGAAATCTTCCCAATGCAAGTTTAGTCAAAAATGTCCCTTTCCTGTGAAACATTTCATTGACATTTCCCAAGAAAAATCGTTTTGTCGGAACATTCCTGACTAGCCCCATAATTATCATTCCAAGGACCAAAATCTACAATTCTTATTCGTGCTGAGTAGCACTTCCTCACAAGTATTGTCCCACTGAGTGCAGTGGAACTGCTCACTGGAGTAAGTGCTACTCAACTGATAAGGGTTGCAGAATCTGACACTGGTACATATGAATATCATGCTATCAAGACAACCCCTCTTGTCCGGCTTTGTGACTTGAAAGGAAGAAATCTGCAAACTGGCCTTTAGCTCTGGTTTCTTGCCCTCTTTCCTGACTGGTTCTATAGACCAGCACCCCCCCCCACCCCACCCCGGGAGGAAAGGGACCTAGCAAGAGGCAGCTGCAGGCAGGTCCCAGCAGGGCAGGGAGACAGACAACAAAGTGCCAGCTTCAGCTAAATACTGAATTCTGCAACAAGGATGCTAAATTCTGGGGTACCTTGTGAAAATGCCAAATACCATGGCCACCCAATCATGGAGTTCATTAGGCCCTGGGAAGATGACTTGGCAGTTCAAGAGGAACTCAAATGCCAGTTTGCATTCTGCCTAAGAGATTGAAGTAGACCACTGAGGGCAGACTGAAATATTCTACTCAAAGACAGGAGAAATATATGAATAACTTATTCTAAACACCAGCCATAATACTGAAAATAAATGACGACTAATGGAAGTTCTATGGCTGGGGGTCTGAACTGCTCCTTTCCCCTGAAAACTCTAAGGATTTTTTATTTGTTCAAACTTTCTTCCCTTTTCCTTTCTGATTTGAGAGGACTTTTTACTCTACCATTTGCTGTATCTGTTCATTGCTTTTCCATTCCTTCTTTCCTTTTAATGGTTCTATTTCTCACAGCTAGAGCTGGTTGAATTTTTTTGTGAGCAAAGCTTTTCCCCACAAACCAACCAACCAACCAACACCCCCCATCCGAACCCAAACAGTTTAATAAAAACCTTAATTTTGGCAGGAAAATGTCATTTTTAACACCAAATCAGAAAAAAAGACTGTTTTCCCAATGGAAATTTCAAAAGGAAACTTTTTGTTTCAAGTCCGCATTTCAAAATGAAAGGAAATGTTTTGTTTCTTTGCAACTTACAATGTCATTTCATTTTTTTTAAACACCAAAACCAACTGACAAATTAAGTCAAAAAGTTTGTTCTTTCATTTTGAAATGTTGATACTGGGTGAGTTTTTAAAAATTGTTTGGCAAGTTCCCACAGGAAAACAAATATTTTGTCCAAAAAACTTCAAATGAAAAAAATTTGTTCAATTTCTTTGCTGGAAAAATGTCAGTTTTCCTACTAGTTCTAATGTAACTTCAACATATTGCTGTTTAAAGGGAATTATTAATATCTTTATTTTACAGCTACAAAAACAGAATGGTAAGTAGGAGAGGTTAAGTGATTTGCCCAAGATCACCCAGGAAACCTGAGGCAGAGTTAGGAATAGACCCCAGAGCTGTGGATTCACACATCCCTCCTCTCCCTGCCCCATATATTGTCCCAGAGGCGGATCGTACAAACGCTTACTCACTCGAGTAGTCCACACTTACGCAAACTGGCCCACTGACTTCAATAGGCCGACTCATGTAAGTAAGTATTTGCATGACTGGTCCTTAGGAAACTGATGTTCCAAGTGCAAAACAGCCACTCAGTGTCTCCTATGTTGCTTTTCTACCTCTGTTGTTTGTGCCTACTACTGCCAACTGTGACCATTACACTAGGCTTCCCAATCAGCGGCCCTCCGGCACTTGCAGAGTCTCTGTACATTTCAACGTATAAGCTGCTTTAAAAAAACAACTGTTACTCTTTGCAATCAGCCTCACAGCCCTGTGTGGCTGTTGGTTTTAAAGAGGAATTTAGATGATAGCTATGCGGTCTTTCATGATCAACCAAACCTTTGGTCGTAAGTAGAAAAACAGCCAGGCTCTTGTGTTTTCCTGACCTTTCTCCCAAAACAATCAATATCTACAGGCTGTCAGGCCTATTAAACCATATGCCAGTGGAGATACAATTTCATATACTCAGCCTACTTTTCCTGGCTCTGGAGCCAAAAAATTAGAGATCTTGGAAACTTCTCAGTAAGTTTCTGTGACACATACTGTAGCGCTGAATCTTCCGCAACTGTATATGAGGCCAATGTCCAAAATAATAGCTCTGTAAACATGATCAGAATCATAAAGAAACCACTTATCACTCTTAAGCCAAAATCAATAGTAAGTTTTTCTTAGCTCAAAGGGGAGAACTATTTGTTTCGCCAGAGCAACAGCAGGCCTTTCCCTAAAATGGCCTGCCTCCATCAAACAGAGCAGCGCCTGCAGAAGCCGAATTAGCTTAACTTCACTAGCCTCTAATCATAGAAGGATTAAGTAGCTCTGTCTGTTCAAAGTGGATAAATAGCTTCTGTTGCCTTCCATGTGGTAAATGGGGTCTGTTTTAAATTTAGAAACTCCTAACAGCCTGCGTTAGTCTTTCATGTGACCTTGAGAGCAGCAAAGTCAGGCTCCAAATCTTGCCAGGTTTGATTCTTTCTCATGGGATGGGATACTGCTAGTCAGTGAAGCTGTGCACTTTTCCCCCATGGGTGCTGTCCCCTTCAATTTAAAAAGGGATTTTAAAATCACCTAACCCTCACATATCTGTAAGTCTGCCTAGCTCCACCTCTGGATCATTGCTCAGACACGCCATTGCTTGGACTGCAGTGCCAATCAAATCCTTCCCATGACTTCATCCCTCTCCTAACTGCAACTACTGCCAGTTCCTTCTTCACAGCTTCTGCAAGACCAGGAGTCCAGGCTGTAGCAGGTGCAGAGTGCCGCTTCCACTTTCTTACAAGGACAGAGGAGCACAACCACACTGGCATCTTCTCATGCAGTTCCTCTGGTTTTTCCATCCATTTCAGGATCCAGTTTGAAATGTCCCTCCTTGCTGTTAGAACCCTCTGTGGAGACGCAACACCCACCACGCAGCACCTCCCTCTCTTTTCTTCTTTCTGCTCCTTCATCTCATCTAGCACTGGCTTCATCTCTGTCCCTTCACAAAAAGCTTGTTACAGTTTTAGCAAGAGTGTTCATCTTATCTCCTGCCACATGAAACTTTGTTCATGTCTCATCAGCTCCCTCACTCTTTTCAAATCTCATTTGAAGTAATATTTAATCATTCTGTATTATTATTTACATTACAGTGGCAACCAAGGTCGGGACTCCACTGTCCAGGGTGCTGTGCAAACACATAATAAGATAGCCTTCGCGGAAGACTTCATGATCTAAACAGATCAGATAAAAGGAAGGATTATCATCCCTATTATATGGATGTGGAACTGTGACCCTAGAATATAAATGCTTTCCTGAATAAGGAAGCACATAAGCACGTACCTAAGCCCCATTGATGCCACTAGGATGTAAACCGATGTTTAAAAGTTAAACACATATTCCCTGAATCAAAGCCAAGTGACTTGCTTAATTTTATACAGGACAACTATGGCAGAGACTTGAATAGAACCCAGAGCTCAAGTTCCAATCAAACACGTGAACCATAAGATGATCCTTGCTCTTTTAATTTCTCTTCTCTCAGCTTGTATTTTATTATTTAACTCTAGAAAGCTTTCATGTTGTCTGAAGATGCTTATACAAATCACAGTTGTATTCTCTGTTTTAATTGTTCCCATGAAAACATGACACTCTTAAGTAAAAAGTATCAGAGGGGTAGCCGTGTTAGTCTGGTTCTGTAGAAGCAGCAAAGAGTCCTGTGGCACCTTATAGACTAACAGACATATTGGAGCATGAGCTTTCGTGGGTGAATACCCACTTCTTCTTGCATCCGAAGAAGTGGGTATTCACCCACGAAAGCTCATGCTGCAAAACGTCTGTTAGTCTATAAGGTGCCACAGGATTCTTTGCTGCTTCTTAAGTAAAAAGGAATCCTAAGCGAACAGTAGTGGCTATAATCATAGAACCTGCTCAGAGTTACACAGTTTAAAAATTTACAACCCAGACAATGGGTTTCAGTTTAAAAATATAAATTATAACCCCACCAGGGATCTTTTTTACAGTGCAAAAGCTACTCTATGTCTCTGCCATGGGTTTTTATTAAGAGATTTATAAAGGGAAATCTTAAATAAATACAGCTGGTGCAAGCCACAAATAGGACTGGATTATAGATGACAAAATTAGCCAGATAGATAGTCCCTAAGGTCCTTTCCAGACAGCAGTTGTAATCATTGTAATAAGGGTATGGCACACTGGAGTACTGGAAAGAAAGAAACTGGCCTTTTCTTTTCCTTCTTAGCCCTAGTCTTAGGACATAGTTGAAGGTTTTAAAAGGTTGATACTCCTGTTACTTGGCAGGGGGTCAGTATCAGCTGACTTCACCGGATACTGTTTTCCAAAAAATCAAACATAGATAAAACATAATATCATTTAGTGCTGTTCAAAAATTCTGAACAGATTCTTTTTCCACACAAAACTGGGTTTTGACGTCAACTTTCTGCAGAAAGTTTTGATTTTTCATACAAAAATCCTGTGCCCAAAAAACAAAATATTTTGATTTGGATATCCTGCTATAGTGCTTCATGGTAGTTTTCTATTTCCTCATATCCCCTTTGTCTGCTGGGCTCCCCAGCCAGACTACATCTCCCATGATGCACCATGGCCAAGGAATCACATGATGAAGCCGGCTATGCTCACCATGAGTGCAACATGGGACATGGCCAGCCAGGAAGCCTGGCCAATACAGGAGAATAAGAACTTGGGGCACCTAAACTACAATTATTGAGAGGCACCAGGGCACATTTCTGAATAGAAACAGGTTGGATTTTGTCTGGGAAAAAAATTATTTTTGGGAGGGTGAAAAGTCCACGTTTTCCAGAGCCAAAAGGCCCATTTTCTGACCAGCAATAACATCGAACAAGAAACACCACAAACTAACTGTCAGTTAGTAAAAACCTCAGACTGAGACACCTAGGACAGGTATCCATGGAGACAAAAACTCCTGAATGAGAAGGTGATTATTCTGCCTCTTACTGGACACAGCAGTAACTATTAACCCTGAACCTCAATGCCTGTCTGCTCACATGGCCACTTCTTGTTCCCAAAGCAGTTTCTTCTGCAGTTGCCTGGTCAGTCGCTGAGGTGGATCCCCCACCTGGCAGCTGGGCTTGCTGCTCCCCAGGCTTTTCATTGTTTGCGACTGGTGACCTGTTCATGGGCCTATCACTTCTGTCTGCACATGACGACTTCTCTTCAAGGAACATGCAGCCAATATCGTCCTTGCTTTGTTTGGCTGTCTTGTGTTCCTCCTGTAGATTGACCCCCGCAGATAGTTACGATATATGAACTTGGTGTGGGGATGATATAGCTATTCATTTGCCAGGCAGCTGCCACTTTTCGTTTGAAATGTAACATTCCCTCTCACTCTCAGTGGGCGTATGAATGTGCGTCTTGTTTGTGTTCCATGAACATGCTAGTAAACAAGTTTAATAGATTTTTTTTTTGCGCAAACAGCGAATGGTACATGAATATTAGAGAACATGGCAATTAAATGCTGAACTCATAGACATGAATATTCACCAGGGCCGGCTCCAGACCCCAGCGCGCCAAGCGCACACTTGGGACGGCGTGCCGCGGGAGGGCAGCAGGAGGTCCACCGGAGCCGCGGGACCGGCGACCGCCAGAGCGCCCCCCGCGGCGTGCTGCCCTGCTTGGGGCGGCGCAATTCCTAGAGCCGCCCCTGATATTCACACCTGATTCTAAGAGGCATATTCATCTAGTCAGGGTACAGAATATCATGTGACCTGTGTCTCAAATCAAAACCAACCACTCCCATTCAAAGTCCAGATTTTAGAAAATGAATTCTGGCAGTGAACTCCTTAAGAGCAACTTACAGACTTTTTTTTTTTCCCCCAGAAATGTGGGGAATAATATCAAACAATGAATACACTTCGGGGAAAAAATCAAACTGCTCACAGTTCACCCACAAACAGAAAGAGGTGAAATTCATATAGTTATTTGCTATGAATTATTTGTTCAGTTCTGTTTCTAATATTAATACTTTTCACTTCCGTAGTGTCTTTTATTCAGGAATCTCAAAGCACGTTCCAAAAATTAATTCGTTTTACATCCCCGCACTCCAGCATGTGTGTAATTATACCCCTTTTACTGAGACGCATAGGGCTTGATTCTTCTCTCACTGGCAGCTGTGTAAATGAGGAGTAACTCACTGAAGTCAATGTGGCTACTCACATGCTTAAAATAAAGTCCATGCTTAAATACTTTTCAGGATCAGGGCGAGAATATCTAGCGCTTTACAGGACTGAGCCTTAAGTAACCGCTGCAAGTCCATTGAGCAACACAGCCACAGAGCCAGGAAAAGAACCCAGGAGTCCTGGCTGCCAGTTCACTAGTCTCTCCATTAGACTGCACAAACCCTCTACAAGTCACCCATTGTCCTGGTCAATATGCTGTTAGCATTGTACCAGTACATTTGAAATAGGTAGTTCCCATCAAAAAATCATACGACATAATACTTACCAGTGGCATTGATTTGCTAAAGAACATGCTAAGAATAAACAGGCATTAGTAATTGGATCAACCTCACAATGCTGTGAGTCCCCCAGTAAAACAATGGAAAATCTTTGCAGGAAGGTTCAAAATTCTCACCCTGTAGATAAAAATTTTATTACCACTCTTCTGTCCGCTACCCCACAATTTTTACATTGTATTGTATTTCATATCACACTGGACACAAACCTTATGAGGGTTCATGTGCGTGTGTCTCTTTCTCTCTCTCTCTGTGAATTTTCTAATACTAAGGGGCCATTTCATGTTATTTATTGCCTCACTAGAGTAGAAGCTGAGATCTATAAATTGTAAACACAGGTTCCCTAATTCTACCAACAGCTAGTTTTAGTCACATGTAATTAAAACATCCCAAACTCTTTCCGCTGTAATGTATTTCGAAATGACACCACTGGGGCACAGGGAAAGGGGAGATGGAGAAATCAGCAGTATGTCAAAGCCATGGCCATTGTTAGCATCTTTCAGGCTCTGTACAGTTCCACTGCAGTGTTGCCAAGTCTGCAGGTTTCCTGAGATTATTATTTTGTATTTGATATATATTTATTTAAGGGTAGTTGTACTGATTTCAGGAACAGTAGGGAAGTTCTGTTTGAGATGGCTCTACCTGGAACTTTAGGAGATGCTGCTGTGACCCAAGCTTTAAAAAGGACAGGATCAATGGTGCCATCTTAGATACGGGATAAGTAAACCAGAGAGGCAGGATGAAATAACTGACCTGAACCTTCCACCCTCCCCCATGTGAGCCAAACTGGGACAAAAGTCTTTTATGGAGGTTTGAAAAAAAAGCTGGGTTAACTTTTTGTTTTAGGTTAGATTTCATTTAAGTGCATCAGGCTGCTTCCCCTTTCTCATAAAACAAGTATATGGGGCAAGGCTATGAGATTGAAAGACAGCACAAATAAGATGGATGAAAGGAATTTGTATTGGTTTATGCTGTACACTATCATAGGCGCTGAGTTTCTAATCTGCTGCGTGGTGCTCCCCCCGGCTTCGCCCAGGCCCTGCCCCCACTCCACTCTTTCCCCCAATACTGCACCCCCGCCTTGCTTCTTCCCACCCCGCCCTGCTTCCGCCCCGCCTCTTTCCCTCCCAGTTCCACCACCTTCCCTGAGCGCACTGCACCCTCACTTCTACCTCCTCCTCCCCCAGCGCCTCTGACGGGAGGGAGGCTCTGGGGAAGAGGGGGAAGCTAATTGGTGGGGCCCACTGTGGGGCAGGAGACACTGGGGGAGAGGGAGAGTTGTTGATAGGGGGCTGCCAGTGGGTGCTCAGCACCCACCATTTTTTCCCCCATGGGTGCTCCCGCCCTGGCGCCCCCATGGAGTCAGCGTCTATGAACACTACACATCACTAACCTGTGGAATTCACTGTCACAAGATATCACGGAGACTAAGAGTTTAGTAAGATGAACAAAGGTCTACAGATTTACATGGACAAATGAGACCATCCAGAGTTATAGTAGATAGAATGGGCCAGATTCTTAGCTGGTGTAAATTGGCATGCTGCCACTGATTTCAGTGGGTCTACGTCAATTCACTGCACTTGGCTTCCTCCGGGGCCACAGAAGACAGCAGCATAGATGAAGAACTCTGGCGAGGGCTCCCCTATCCAGCAATAAATAAAAGCTGCAATTGCTACTGCTGGGATAGGTGGTAAAACTGCAGGGCAGCCAGCCAGCCGCTCCATTAGGGGCTGGAGATACATTGGCCGAACTCTGGACTCCACAAACTCTGGACAACAAACAGCAGAAGAAGAAAGTGCCTATAGTGAGCATTGCTTTATTGAACACGGACCTTGAATTTAAGACTTTGCCAAGACACTCCGAGGGAGTGGAAGTCTTACTTAATAGGTCTGTTTAAATATTTTTGATTGAATATTGCAGGCTTTCCCAGGTGTGTGTCCCCTTTTCCCCCAAATAAAGTTATCTTTGTTTTGAACCTCTGGACTCAGTGCTTGTGATTGGGTAAGGATTGCGTGTCAAGGGCACCCGGGGAAGTATTTAGTTTTCCCATGTTTCTGGGTGGGGGCTCTGGCTGGTGTTATTTGTTACATTTCCATAAGGAACCCCTAGATATTTGAACAGGATCCTTTTCGCTCCAACAGCCCCTGGCAGAAAGGTTACATAGCAATAGGCTTTTCTGTGCGATGCAAGGTCCATAACATGAGTCTCATTCCATTTCTCACCAGTAGTCAGAGAAATGATGTTTCTTCCTATGTATTGCGTCTTCAAGTATATTATCTGTCACAAATTTATCTGGAAATTTTGGTGTCATCCAGTCCTATATCATTAAGGTCAAGGGGTAAAAATGACAGCTTCCTTTTGCTTGTAAATTTCCCCTGTTGGCTATAGGCATGTTAATGTCTCATTGCTGAATGAAGGGAAGACCTTGGCAATGTTTCTGTAGTTGGCATTTTGTACTTTTGTGTAGATGACGAAGTGCTGTGGGTATTAAAAGTGTGAAACACAGGAGGGATGGTGAAAGAATGAGCTATATTTACACCCAAAGTCTCCAGACACAGGTTAGGGTTAGAAAAGGATAAGAACCTGTCCCATGATAGGGGTCATTATTCACTGATTACTGTTACATTTTTCAAAATCAGATCAAATATAAATAAAAGCATAAATACCAACAAACAATGAATTATTTCAGATTTTAAATTTGGAGGGGCAGGGAGTGCCTCTTACTGTTTGTATAACACCCAGCACAGTAAAGCCCCAACCTGGGTTATCTCTAGGTGCTACAACAATATGTTAATGATAAACTGCACAGATTGCAACCAACTTCAATAATCAAGACTTATTTTTCATCCCCCTTTAATGTTGGCTTGGAAAAATCAGTTGGGTCTGAAAATTGCCAGATTTGTTCTGAATGCAAAGGAGAATTTCTCTGCGAAGCTTGACGAAAATCATGTCAAATTGTTTTGGTTTTTTTTTGAGTTACAGCTTATTAAAAATTGCCCTGATTTCAATTTTTCTCTTGTGCCTAGCATTTCTCTGATTCCATCTCACACAAAAATGGCTTCTTAATTACCTTCCAAACGTCCCACAATGTTAAATCTTGAAAAGTCATGTGCTGACTGTGTTTGAAGAATATTGGTTGTAAGTTTTTAAAAAAACCAACAACTCTTCATTTAGCCACATAAAGATGTTAAAAACCCAAATGTAGAAAATACTTTGTAGACTAGTCTAATTTTGGTGAGTTAACGGTTGTTACACTATGATGAAATATGAATTATTTTTCTTTGATAAGAATAATTTGCTTGTGTGAGCAGCATGAATTATGATGTCTTTACATATTGATTTTGTTGCTTTTGAGTTCTTGGGCTACCTCAGTGGTGAGATTTGTCTCTGGGCAATAGGGTGGGTCAGAAAAGAACAGTTCCATTTTGTGAAAATAAAATTTATTTTCATTCTGCACTGGAACAAAACAGACCATTGTAAAAGATTTTGCAAATCAGTGTTACAAAGAGAGCAACAGACACCCCAGAATAGCCAGGTCCCTGCTCTAAAATCACACAGCTGAAGGACTCAAACCTTGATCTGCCACATCCTAGCAGACTGCCCAACCACCAGGCTATTGGCTAGTCTGGAGGGAGGATGGAGCTCTCTCAACCTGAAAAACTTTTCTGATAAAAGTTTTGTGAAAAACAAATTTTTGCAAAATGTTTTGCATTCTATAAATCAGCATTTTCCACTGGAAAAAAAAAAGTTTCATTCACAAATTCCCAATCAACCCTGCTTGGAAACCTCCTCTGGTTTTAGAAATGATTTTTTTGGATTGAGAATTTAAATGGAGTAAAATGATTTTTCTTGTGCAATAGAGATGAACAGAACCAAATCCCCAGAGCTGTTTCCCATAGGCTTTGGGGAATTTCAGACAGAAAGCTCAACTTTGCTGCCTGGACCCCATCATGTATTATCTATTTAATATTGTATGCAGTGTAGTTGTAGCTGTGTCTGTCCCAGAATATCAGAGAGATGAGGTGGGTAAGGTAATATGTTTTATTGAACCAGCGTCTGTTCGTGAGAAAGAAAAGGCCACTGTGCCTTGAATGGTCCCTTGCAATATGTGCTAACTACTTATGCTAAACAATCTGTTCCACCTTGTATTTTGCTGTGATGCTGGGAATACTTTCCCCAGATCTGAAGAATAGTTCGGTGTGGCTCAAAAGCTTGTCTCTCTCACCAACAGAAGTGGGTCCAATAAAATATATTACCTCACTCACCTTGTCTCTATTTAATAGTCTGTAGTATTAGATGTAACTACCTCTCGTCTGTATGCACAGTTATTGTCTGTGCTCATAAACCCCCTCCCCACATAGTCATACTCAGCCACTGATTGCAAGCTTTCACTTGCTTTTCTTCTTCTATAGCAAATAGATACTACACCTCAGGACTTCAGAGCACCTGTGAGAGCATGTTTACAGCTGGGTCTCAGCATTCCATTTCTCACTGCCATTGCTGTCAAACCCTGACACTTTGGGTGCTCGATGTCTGCTGCTGAGTAGTTGGCTTTTTTGTGCTTCGTCACTCGGTATTTTTAGTTACCTAATGTTGCAGAGGCAGCCTTTTCAATTAGAAAAGTGACAAACTCTGTAAAATGAATTCCAGCACTTGGAGAACATCAGCATCAATCTCCAGTACTTGTTCACTGACCTTACAAGATGGGTTTGTTTTTCCTAAACTGAATGCTCTGACCTATTTATCTTAGAAAGAAAAAAAAATTATAAATATACATTATATTCCCATCTCAACAAGTTTTTCTGGTAACACCACTCACGACAAGACACGCCCTAATCCAGACCCCAGAACCAAACACCGTTGAACCGATGGAAGGTGCAGGCCTGGCTTTACATTTCTCCACTTGGACCCATTGTTAATGTTAACTTAATTACGAGCTGGATAAGTATTATTCTTATTTTGTGAGAAAAGGAGACATAGGTGCCTAAAGACTGAGTTAAATGGGAACAGAAAGTGCTCAGCACCTCTGAAAATCAGACTATTAATTTAGGATACTAAATATATATCCATCTGCCTAATTTTAGTCACCCAGTTTTGGAAATACTTAACCTATGTGATTTTCTCAAGAGCATGCCGCAACACAGTGTCAGAACCAGGATAGTAATGCAGGAGCTATTATCTATGATTTGAATAGTGATAGGCTTAAGAAGCTAAATCTATTTAGTTTATCCACAAGAAGGTTAAGAGGTGACCGGATTACAATCTACAAGTACCTTCATGGGGAAGAGATTTCTGACAGTTTAATCTAGTAGGCTCTTTAATCTAGCAGAAAAAAAGAGCAACAGGATCCACTGGTTGGAAGCTGAAACTAGACAAGCGACACTAGAAATTAGTCACCAATTTTTAACAGTGAGGGTAATTAACCACCGGAACCACTTTGCTAGGAATGTAGTGGATTCTCCATCATTTGAAGTCTTCATTGAAAGATAGGGTACCTTGCTATAATGTGTGCTATAACTCAAACAGAAGTTATAAGCCTGATGCAGCATTTACTGGGTGAAATTCTATGGTCTGTGGCATTCAGAACATCAGAAAAGATTACCATAATGGCCCCGTCTGGCTTTAATTTATGAATCAATGAATCTCTTCTAGTAATGAGCATAATGCACCTAGGCATTGTCTACAGACACACCATCCTAACTGAAAAAGCTTACAATATAAGCAACCCTTCTTGGTTCCCAGTCTCTTCTAAATGCACTAGGCCATACTCCTTCTGTGATAAGTGTTAATCTACTATATAAATATTTTAAAATGTTCATAAGGAAACTAATGGGCTGAATTCAGGTTTCATTATGTAATAAGCTCCACCATGAGCCATCAGCTGTGACAGAACTTCCGACTCTCAGTATCAAAAGCAAAGGTGGCTACTGCTTGAGCGAACGGTAGCAACAATATCAGTTTGTAGGCTCTCTGCTTACCACATACTATAGGGGGCACATCATACTTCGCCAGAGTGATACAATATACAGATCAAAGCTCAGGGCAGGCATATCCAAGTTCTGTGCATCTCTCAGCAAGCCTGGTTTGAGTCCGAGAGAATCTGGCCCAAGTTTCAAGTGAATCTTGGAGAACATAAGGGTGTGGTTGAAGTCAAGCAAAGATACAGTAGTTTCAATTGAGTTTCACTTTGTGTTCTGGGGTTTGTTCATACCATTGTAGTGGACTGTGTCCTTAGGAGACCTAGTAGTGGCATACCCTAGGAATTTCAGCCCGCTGGATTCATTTGTGGTCATGGAGTCTGTTGAATCATCTTGGGTTGTCTTTGTGCATTAGCTGCTTGTATGTCTGATAAAGTGGTGGGTACTAAACAGGAGGCATCACAACTAGAAACTCAAGGAACTCCAAGACAAGAAAAGGAAAAAAAAATCAGACATAAAGCTTCACACAACCCCTCGTGAAACAAAACTGCTGAGCTCCACACATCCCTAGCTGGGAAACACTGATGTTGATAAAAGATGCTGATGTGGCTGTCGGAGCTGGAAGCCAGTGCTTTGAAATATAAGTAGATGAGAGTGGTTTCAACAAATGAGCAGATGACATACAGGGGGCTCATACTCCTAGCGAACTATCAAAATGTGGGAAGCTGTTCAAAACTATTCTACTTGGGTTGACCCTAGCCATTTCTTGGCTGGGACTGAGCAGCAAAGCAATGGAAGGGATTACAGCACAAGATTCTTCTTGAATGGCTGTGTCTTTAATGAAGCAAGCTCATCTTACTCTTTGCACTTTCTGCTATATACTGGGTCTCTGCTGTTGCGCGGAGAGGGACTCCTTGGATCACAAACCTCTTTGAGACAGGGTGTGAACACACCCTTCACTGAAGGTAGCTGTAAGAAACATTTAAGGAGCCACACCTAAAAGAAGGCCTAATAGAGTCTGGCCAGAAACTAGCACCAGGTGGGGTGGATGGGGGTTTCCAGTGGGTATCGTGACTGGAGTTGTGTGTGTATGTATGTGTATGTTTGTGTGTAACCGCAGCGTAGGGTGACCAGATGTCCCGATTTTATAGGGACAGTCCCAGTTTTTTCTTATATAGGCTCCTATTACCTCCCTACCCTGTTCCTGATGTTTCACATTTGCTGTCTGGTCGCCCTACTCAGCGTAAGTGTAAGAAGCGAGAGATAGCACTTTTGAGTCTGTTGGCTGAAGATGCTTCGGGCTGTAAACTAAGAAACTGCTCTTTTTGCTCTCGGTCCCCCCCCCCCTGCTTTCGAAGAAGCAGGACTTTGGACATTTCTTGAAAATAAATAAAACCAAACCCAGACTCCACCCATTTCTACTTCCAACTGGAACATCCCCCAGGATCCTGAATTTTGACTTGCCGCTCATGTCGAAAGGGGCAACGCTACCATCAACCCCAGGCAGACACACAAAATATCCTTTCAAGTGATTAGCTGGCTTAACCCCCACCCCAAAACCAATGACAAGTCAGTAGCATGGATCAACCTACTCATAAGTGAAGTTTTGTCCATAGTCCAGATCTGGAACATCAATGACTCACTGGACTGAGGAACCCAACTGGGTTTTTATCCTTCTCTCTCTCTTTGGGCCAGCAAGGGAGGGCAGCACTGCAGTGGAAACCTAATCAGCTCATGCAGAGGAAGGAATATCTTGAAGAACAGCCTTCAGGGCAGCCCAAGAATGGCAGTAGAAGCTGCATCTAGCCCTCTTTATCTGGAAGGGCAGGTCAGCCCCGTGGGCTTTTTGATGGGGAGGGGAAGAAAGCACTTTGTCACGATGTAATTGTAGTTGAGCATTCTTTAATATATGTAAAGTAAAATCTTTTCCTCTCCGAAGCTCTGCATTGCTTTACAGGTCTTGCACCTTTCAGATGCTCTCCAGAATCTGCCTGATAGAGACTAACATAAAAAATTATCCTTACTACTACTGCTGCCTGCCACTAGTTTTTACAGTCTCACACATTCCTCTGAAGAGCACAGACATTCAGCCTCAACCCTTGCTCTTAAGGAGTCGAGTCAAGCCCTTATTAAGCCTGGTGGGGGTTTTGTGTGTAATTACATTGGACATGCTTTGCTAAGGAGTAGCATGAGGATGGTGAGTGGACTGCAGCTTTGCTCTGTACACCAGGTGGCCTCAGCAGTATGCGCTTCAGTGGAGAACAGCTGACGATCTCACGGTACTAAGCTTGCAGGGTTATATACCATTTCTGTTTCCAGGATCCTAGCACTTTTGGGGCATTGCTGGAAATGCAGCCAAAACATCATGCAGATGTGGCAACAGAAAAAAAAATATGCATGAATGTAATCTATATTGCAAGGCATCTATTAAACAAACATAATTAATTACTCATTAATGTGCACAAAAACGTCTTATGCACTGCAGGCAATAAATGCAGCTTTATTTTAACTATTCAGAGAAACACAAAAATTGTTGCTCTCTAGTCTTAGAATATAACACATTAAAGAGAAAGAAAAGAAAGAAAGAAAGAAAACAGGTAAATATTCAAGAAACTTGTGCCAAGAATTCATAGATTTTAAGGCCAGAACAGACAACTATGTTCATATAGTCTGATTTCCTGTATAATACAGGCCTTGGAATTTCACCCAGTAATTCCTGCATCAGACCTAATAACTTGTGGCTGTGGCAGATCAGATCTTTTGGAAAGACATCCAATCTTGATTTATAGATTTCAAATGATGGACAATCCACCAGTCAAATTACATTGCAATCTAAGATTTTAAAGAAAATTAAAATGGCTTCATTCGAATACATCTGTCATCACCATGACTTCTGAGGCAACAGCAATTTCATGGTTCCATCTTGTTATTGTAGCACAGATGTTGCCATATTGACATTGACCGGAGCATTGGCTCCCATTACCAAACCTCAGGAAGTGAGTCGATTTGGATGATATACAATGCTGCACAAAGCATGTTGGGAATTCCAACCGGGCAACATATGGTGTGAGGACTGGTGTTAAACACCCTCTGTGCAAAAAGGAGAACACGGAGGAAGCTGGGGGTCTGCAAAGAGATGCAATTACAGAAGTTTGGAGATAGGCAAGTGGCTGTGCACTATTGCCCACTAGCTGACTGGAGGGCTGGTTATCTCAAGCCTGGGACCCAAACAGACTAGTTGATATAGTAAAAATGGAGCACTGCTTGGAAATGTTGCCTAGTATGGTGCAAACTTGGGTGTGCCTGCGCCAGCCCCTCCCTATGGGCAGAGGCTGCATACCAGTTATTCGCTGATGGGCTCTAGGATGATCTGACTACCACAGAAATAGTGGGAAAAGGAAGCCAGAGATGTAGCAGGTCTTAAAATAGACACATAAGTTTTCATTTCACCTACATGTACATTCAATTGCTTTCTGTGCAGTTCTCCCCATAAGTGCCCCACGTTCACTGTCTCTCAAATGTGGGGAAAGTATTTTTTCGGTGAGTCTGAAGTCTCCACAGGAGATAGGCCTGTGTGCCAAAATGCAGTGCTGCCTTTCCTAGGGTGCTGATTCTTCTATCTCTTTAGGTGTTGTTCAACCTGGGGCTGATTTAGTTTTGCATAATGCATAAGTAACCAGAGGAACTCACAGCTACAAGATAACATTGAGGCCAAGAGTTTAGAAGATTAAATAAAAAAAATGTATTAGACTTTTTTATATAGTTGAAAACATCCATAGTCACATTAGATAGGATACAATGTAATTAATACAAACCCCCTGTGCTTCAGGACTAAGCCAACCATTAACTGATGGAGGTTAGTAAGAAACCTATGGTAAGGCTATTCCATGGAGACTATAAATCCCAACATGCAATGCAGCATCATAATCTGAGTGGGACCTCTAGGCCCAGATCTGTAAAGGTATTTAGGCATTGCTGTGCTCAACGTTGCAATGCCTAACTGATTTAGGAACCTAAATCTCATTTTCAAAAGGGATTTCGATACTTAAGAGCCTAAATCCCATCAACTGTCAATAGGATTTAGTCTGAGTGCAGCAATGCCTAAATACCTTTACAAATCTGGGCTTTAGTGCCTCACATCATCAGCCAAGATGATTAGCATTTAACTCCCAGTTTGGCTTCCCATGCCTTAAGGCCCATGAAAAATAATTGATCCAGAGGACTTTGAATGGGATCCTCTGTTCAAATGTCCTGAGAGGAGCTAGAAAGAGGAAGTGTTTTTCGAGTGTGTAGGAACACACTACAGAACTTCCAGTCCTCTCATCATATCCATGTGAAAATGACCAAATTGAATTATTTTTGGTTCTTAAGCAGCTAATCTGCAAAAAACGCCCTCACCTACCCCATTCCTTTTGTTGCCTTCACAGCATGATGTTCATTTATACATGGATCTGTTTGCTTGTTAATACAGTCTGTGGTCTACCCCTAAGGATATAACTCTGCAGATGGATGACATTCTGTATTTTATTTTCTTAATATAATTTTTGTTTTTTTGGAGAGGGTTTTTGTTTGTTTGTTTTGCTTTAATGATTATTTCTCTTGGTATTATTTTAGTTTGCAGTTGCAATGTGTGCATATGCTCTAGCACACTGTTATTTTGTAAATGGATGTATACACTTAATATTCAGAGATTCCCCAAAAGACCCAAATATTTGCATTTAGAGATTGTGCATTATATTTCCTGCATCCTACTGAGCTGGACTCCTACATGTTTGGTATCTCTTGTTGGCCTAGAAGTGATGGATCATCTTTCTTTCCTTTCCATTGCATTTGGAAGATACAGAGGCACTAACTTTCTTTTATCTGCAGAGTCAGATTTTCAGAGGCCCCTGGCCAAGATTTTAAAAAATGTGTGCCTAAAGTTGGGCTCTTATGTCTGTGTTAGGTATCTAAGTAAGTGACCAATTTTCAAGTGGGCTGAGCTCCCAGCAGCTCCCATAAGCTTCAAGCAGAGCTCTTGGATGGAAAGTCAGGTTCTTTAGCAGGATTTCGGTGTTGGCAGTTTGATCGTTGTCCTCAATGAGAACAGAGTCAGGCCAATGCTGGGTTCTGTCTTCCTCCCTGAGTGGCTGTGTGACCCTGGCCCAGCCTCTTATCCTGTTTGATGACTCAGTTTCTGAATCTGAATCCTGCCTGTGTTACCTTACAGAGTGAACAAGGTTCTAACATCATGGTCTATCCTGGTCTGTTCTTTGCATGTCCATTTGTAAAATGGCGACAATATTTCCCACCTAACAAGTGTATTGTGGGTCTTCATAAATTAATATTTTCCCTGAGTATGACTGTTTGCTTTGAGATTAAAAATATTATAAAAAATTTTATTTTGATAGCAAGATGCTTTTGTTCCGGGGTTTATACTTTGAATTAGTCACTTCCAGTTTTAGTGTAGGAACAAAAAGAGCTATTTAAACTCTCCTAATTAAAGTGTGACTTATAACTATTGAAGATGTTTGTTTAGGTATTTATATTGCACTCATCACCTACATATCTGAGCACCTTCCCCACTGATGTGGGGTGTTGAGACTCTTCACACCTGTTGTAGCTTGCCTAACAAATCTTGATTGGACATTCAACGGGGTTTGAGCCCAAGACTCAGAGTCAAAGCATGTACCGGTACTTCTTGAGTTAAAGGACTAACCTTCATCAGCCCAAGACACCAAGGGACTCATAAACCTCTTCTATGGACCAACCAGTAGAGGGGAACAAAGACCCACACTTTCTTAGTGTAGGCTAACCTTGCACACTAGTTCTTTAAGAATATCAAGCAATTTGAGTTGGGTATGGTGACGTTGTTTATGGGAACTATTTGGTTAACTTCCTTTGCTGGATTGCTTGGAGACAGCCAGAAGAAGTGTTACCTGCCAACCTCTAAATTCCAGTGACTTAAGATGCATTTGATTGTGACAAATTTTGCAAGTTTATATGACATGGGTGATAATGTACAGTCAGCCCCCATGGGAGAGAAGGAGACAGAGAAAATTTGCCTGGAACAATGAGGCACATCTGCATTAATGGTTAACCTTCCAGTAACGGGGGAGTTACAAGAACTAATGGAGGATAATAGGAATTAGTGAACTTACCCACATGTTGGGATCCATGTCTGGAAATTGATCGGTATCAATCGGGGAATCCTGAGTGGAAGATGACATGTTTTCATCTTTCAGCCCATTGACCTACATATGCCACCAATTTTCTCAGAGCAATAAAATTATCTAGTAAGGAGAATCGTCAAAAAAGCTGCGATAAGCAGTTCTTGAATAGACTGGATCTCTCAGATGACTAGTAAGGGGCTATAGGCTATTTACTTCCTAGATCTCCCATTTAAATAGAGACCATTAAAAGTCACATATTATTATTAGTCATTGTATTGCAGTAGAGCGTGGAAGCCCCAGCTGTTATTGGGACCCCATTGTGGTGGGAACTCTACAGACCAATGGTAAAAGGTATTCTGGCCACGAAGAGAGTTCACTCTAAATAGATAAGACAAAGGGAGAGAGGTGACATGACTTGTCTTTAAGTGATACAGCAGGTCAGTAACGAAGTTGAGAACAGAACCAAGGTCTCCTGACTCTTAGACCTACTCCATTGCTTTATCTGCTAGTCCTTATGTTTCTCCAAACCTAACTGGCTGTTCAGTGTTGTATATTTAATGAGGGCATGCATTCAGCCTGCAGATTCAAAGCATAAAGGCCAGCCTCATAACTGGGACTCCAAATACCAATCACTTGAGAGGTCAAAGTTGTGGCGAGAAGCTGAGCAGTGGTTCATATGGTTAAGATCAGCAAAGAAAGTGTTTTGGCAGAGATTGCTTCATTTGGTGCTTCAATGTTAGTGCCTGTACTACTGGAAACAGCGATGGTGATTATATTTTGCAGTATACTAGAGATACACAACTTGTGTTTAAATAAGGTTTGTCATTTCAGCTAGCTGGAGTTTGGCAACACTTTTTGGAGTACAATAAAATCTTCTAAGCAGCTGAGAGGAGTTTTTGGGACCACTTAGGAGCAGACAGTTCTTTAGATCAAAGTGGAAAGTAACATCCAAGTGTTATCAAAACTTTATTTGTTTTGGAAACAAATAGCACGTATTACATAAGCCTCTATTATCTGATTGGGCACTGCCAAAGCTGAAGTCATCTGCTCGGCAAAGGTTTGGATCTATGACTGAGTCTCAGAATGTCTTAGAATGATAGCCAAGTAAACAATGAAAGGCTTAAATGAGATACTGAATCTTATGAGAAGTTAATGAAGGAGGCCATTTCTCTTATCCCAGCACTGACTCACTTGGCTGGCATTTGGCTAACAAATGCTGTACAGAATTTCAAAGTGTTATGGCACGACTCATTGTAACCAAGATACCTGACGTGATCATTCAGAGCAGGAACTTGCCATTTTCGAGAGTATCTATGTTTCCATAGGTCGGGACCCCAGTGCAGGAGCTGACATGCCAGATAAGCCTGGAAGTCCATCTAGTGTAGCCTCCTGCCTTTGACAGTGGCTAGTAACAGATGCTACAGAGGAAGATACAAGAAACCTTGAAGCAGGCAGCTAGGGGATTAACTCACCCACAGTGAATCTCTCTGCCTAGCCTCCGTATAGATTTATAGTTATATAGATTGTATTTGACAGACTGATAATTGCAATTGCATAAACTGTAAGCATTTTGGTGCATGAACTGCCTTTGTCTTTTATGTGTGCCTAGCACAATGGAGCCCTGAACTATGAACAAGGCCTACAGGTATTATTGTAATACAAATATTACTACTAGTCAAAACCACTGTTAGTTAGTGGCTGGCTCATGGCCTGAAATATAAGGCAAATTCATATGTGTAAATCTATTCAATTCTTTTAAAAAAGCCTTACTAATGTAATCCTTAGAGTGTGAGTGCTCATGTGAATTCAGACAGTTGTTATACTGATTTTTTTGTGAATACATTTAGATTATTTTATAGTAATTCTGTGAGTTTCTAAGATCTTTTTGTTAATTACTATTATTGTTGTTATTATTAGGGACCTAAGTGTGCTTGCAGGATTTACTACATTCCCAACCATGATGTACGAGGTAGGAAAAAACGGTGTGTATGAACAGAGACTCAGATTTCTGCCCAATTAACTATTCTTCAGACACAAATTCCCATTTCCCTGTGTAAATACAGGTTTTAGGGTGTGCATGTGCATTTTTGTAGACACCCCTACGCACACACACACACACACACACACACACACACACACACACACACACACACACTCCTTCTGAATATCAGCAATGGTCACCCTGGTCTTGACTATGTTGATTTTCTTTTTGAATTTATAAAAATAATAATAGGTGTCCATCTAACATTCTGGGCACCTCTACAATAAATTAAAATTCACAGTGTTAACTACCTTCAATAAATATATTCTAATAGGCTTCCCTCCAAATCATAACTGCAAGACCTCTAGTTATCCCCTTACTCCTCCTACTCACCTTTCCCTTCAAAGCCCATGAGACACACCCGGCCCTGCTCAGACAGAAAGCCAGTTGGGGAAAAAAATGATTCATGATCAATTTTATTCTCCAAGGAAGAGTTTCCTAAATCAAATCTACATGACAAATTTTAGAAGCAAAGAGAGACAGACACATGCAAGTTTTATGTTACTGCTCGGTGCTCTGAGAGAGACACCGCACTTAAGGAATCTTATCTCTCTCATCAATTATTAAGTTTCAAAATGGAACTTGTTCTCCTCTTTCACTGATTTCCCATTACACCCTTGTTTTATCTCCAAGATCTCTCTCTCACACACACACACCTCTGTAATCAGGTGGAAAAAATGGGGAGTTCAGAGAAATCTCAGTGGATGGGAACAGTAATTTCAAGGGAAAAAGAGTATAGTGCAACTAAAGATACCATCTAAAGGTGTTTGTTGTACTGTCATTTTGTTCACAGTCCCAACAGTAAAGAAAAAAAAATGACCTGAATAGCATGACAAGATAAAAATGAAAAAGATCCACTTGTAAGGTCAGGGACAGATTATCATTGAATCACAGATATTAAAAATAGAAAAGATGGAATCCCATCTTCCCCTACAAGCATAGAATTGTCCCTTCAGGTATGTTTTCCAGTGCTCTGTACAGTCAAGCATTAAATGTCTCAGAATAGTGAGGTTTCCAGCACTTCCCTTGGGAGACTATTCCACCGCTTCACGGATCTCAATGTTAGAAACAGAGATCGGCCTAAATTTTACGTTTTGCATTGTCACTCCTTTACTCTTCCTGCACTCACGCTTCCTTGAACCAACAGTCCTGTGGCTTACCAGGTTACTGATAGTCCCCTGAATCTAAGCACTGATAATTGATATTAAATTATGGGATCAGCTTTACTGAACATACTGTCATTTCCTGGGTATGTTCTGAGCAATGCCTAGTTTTCCAAAGTGTGAGACTCTCTTTCTGCCACAAAGCCTACAAAAAAATTAGTCAACAAACAATGTCATAGGAGAGGGGATAATAGAGATATTATACCTATACCTCTCTCTTTCTCCAAGGTATATAATGTATATATTGAATATATTTCAAATGTCTGTTTTAATTCCTGCCTTTCTCTTTTCTTACATTGCATGTCTTCTTAAGGCCTGACCCAAAGTTCACTCAAGTGAATGGAAAGCTTCTGCTGACTTCAGCAGACTTTAGATCAATCTTTGATCCTCAATTCTTTTAGGTAGGGATTGTGCCTTCCTATACAGTATGGCTGTGAGGGGGTATACAAATCCCATGCTGGACAACAAGGGGTTAAGGAGCTGTTCTGGGCTCTGGCAGCTCCACCCCCACACCTGCAAGACATGCACAGGCTGGAGGAAGAGTTAAAAGAGGAGTAGAGCAGCTCACTTGTTGGCAGACCAGAAAAGAGACCAGACATTTCGCTCCTGAAGTTTCAGCCACACATTGATTGTTCCTCATTATACAATAGTACTAATAGTTATTATTATATTATAACTAGCAAAACTGACTAGAAATCCAGTTCTGGATTGGAATTCCACTCTGAAGTACCCGGGAGAGAGCCACACAGTCAAATTATGTCTGTGACAGATGATTGTTCCCAACAATGATATATGAGATTGTGCTAACTTGGACAGTGCTGCATAAACTGTGGGGGACTGACAGGATGTCATAGACTTTTTCTATTTACTTAAAGTCTAAGAGAAGATGGGTCAAAACAGAGAAGCGTAGCCTGTTTCAAAGCTATTACTACAGTGGAGTTCTATTCCTTAAAGGAATAATCTTCCTCTAATAACCACTCCCTAAATGTAGGCATTGAAAATAGTCTCTCAAAGAAACAAAGAAATCATGCTTGGTGGGAGGAAGACAACAATCACTAAGGAAGTGCCTT
The DNA here is from genome assembly GCF_016161935.1 of Mauremys reevesii. NCBI lineage: Eukaryota > Metazoa > Chordata > Testudines > Geoemydidae > Mauremys > Mauremys reevesii. The sequence continues at coordinate 11,638,358 of NC_052628.1, read as the reverse complement.
TAACAGCATGAATGCACTTCGGAAGGTCTTTGCAAGAAGAGAAGAAACCATAAGTCATGTGAGCTGGACTCATTCAGATTCTACTTTTGGCAGGATTGGTCAATACTCAGAAATGCCATCTGGGAATTGGACTTGGGGGTATGTGTGAACGAAATATACATGCAGAGAATCTTATTTTAATAACTTTCTGGAACATTCATTTGGAAGGGACACTGGCAAGACAAGTAATTGTTGGTTAAAAACAGGATCTGCAGTGGTTTGACTTTGTGGAACAAAGGATATATGTATAGTACACGATTAGCAGGAACTGTTAAATTTAAGAGTGATTCTACCTCATCATGTGGTATGTAGGGTATTTATACATCGCGTGTTTTTTATGGTCCAGATCCTTAGCTAGCGTCAATTGGCTGAGCTCCCTGGAAGTCAAGGGAGTTGTGTTGATTTACAGCTGCTGCAGATCAGCCTTTATATTTGTCATAAATTTGTAGAGAAAGAAGAAAACTATTCTCATATCTCATAAATGTTTTGGATTGGAACCCATTACCAAAATGTGATCCCTCACTCCTTTTTCTCCCCTCCTCGCCCCATATAGCTACACATGCACATTTAATGCTAATGCAGGGTGAGTAGCATTCATGACTGTGATTTGAGAGGAGTGGATGTTGGGCCTTCTGGGTTCTTTTTAAGACACTGCCTCTGATCCACTTAACCCCTTTGTGACTCAGTTTATTCGTCTGTAAAATGGGGATAACACTCACACATCTGCAAGGGGGTCATGAGACTTCATTAAGGAAGGTTTACTTAGCATTTTGGTTTAAAGGCACTAACTTCCAAGCGCTGGCATCTCACCTGCTGACTAAGAAACATATGAGTGGTAAGTGTCCAAACCTAAATCTTTCGTGTACATAAATCTGCTCATTTATTAAAGAACAGAATTCCCTTTCCATTGCAATTTGTACAGCTGAGCTTTAGGGGGAAGAGCACTTCCTTCATTTTCTTGCTCATGGGTCTCATCAGGTTGTTACACTCACATTGTGGAGTCCAGCCTCACATTTGATAATATGATGAGATTGATGCAACCTAAAACGACATGCCATACAAAAGGGACATGTCAGCAGAGCCTGACCTTCTGTCAATACATGCCATGGATGTCTATACTTACTAGCATTAAAGACGGAGGACGTTTGATTGGTTGACATGGATGAGTGCACAGATCAGGACTCCCTAGCCCCATAACATGCCCACAATCATATCCTTATTTGAGGCGCTAAACCCTGACGATCCTTTCATATACCACTTGGGAATGACTATCTTTTTATCATGACAAGTCCAACTAGACGGACCTTTCTTGCAGGATTTTGGAACTTCTGCTTCAACTTCTCCCCAACCTGGAGCAAAAAATCATTCAACATTTCCAAAAGATCTTTTCAGTTTTAAATGTGGGAACATTTTTCCGTGTATGAAGAGGTGCTATTTTACCTGAATCTATTTATAATTTCAATCACATTAGGAAAAAAGTTACTACTTGCATTAAAAAATACCCAACAATAAACACACACACAGTTTTCTGAAGAGCAAGGTTAAATCAGTATAAAAAACAATAAGAGATCCGGGAAAGGTTTTGTATAACATTGCAGATTCCAGTCGGAACACTAGAGGATCACAGAAGGTGTGCTGAATCCAAAGTGTGAAAAATGGCCTTTGTGAAATGTCAGCTGGTAATAATGCAGCCTGGCATATCAGGGAACACAGAGAAGGGTAAAAAGCCACAGAGCTACTGCCTACTAAAGGCTTTGTAGCTGGAAGTATTGCTGCACTAAGAATGTAAAAAACCTGAGCTATGCTTTGCTATAAACTCTTGCAAATACCATAAAGAATCCATAAAACCATTTCTTGTATGAAGTTGTAGGTTAATTTTTACCTAATCTTTAAAAGGTGCCCAAAATATCACAGAAGCAAGTAATCAAGTGGCATTTTTTAGTGAGGATAGCCACTAAGCATGTAGAATTGTAGCTGTGTTGGTCCCAGGATATTAGAGAGTCAAGGTCAGTAAGGTAATATCTTTTATTGGTCCAACTGGACCAACTTCTGTTGGTGAAGGAGACAAGCTTTTGAACTACACAGAGCTCTCCTTCATATTGGGGAAAGGTACTCAGGCTATGTCTACTGTAGCAGCTGTGCCACCATAGCACTTCTGGTGAAAAGGTTCTCAGATGATGGGAGAGAGCTCTTCCGTCAGCTTAACTCCTTTCTCCACTAGAGATGGTAGCTATATTGGTGGAAGAAGCTCTCCATTGTCCACACTGGCGCTTGGATTGGTATAATTTAGGTCACTCAGGGTGTGGATTCAGGTCGTAGGTCTCAGATCTGAAAAAGAGTTCTGTCTATCTCAAAAGCTTGTCTCTCTCACCAATAGAAGTTGGTCCAATAAAAGTATTACCTCACCCACCTTGTCTCACTAAGTAAGCATGGACAACTAAGTTTAAGGTTATATTTTGAAGGCTGCACAAACAGATTCCCCAACCCCCAGCCTCCTAATTAACCCCAGTGTTCCTGATCCTCAAAAGGACCATGTTAAAAATTAATTCTTGAACAAGACTAGATCTTGGGCCAGGGGGTTGGTAATGAACTAGAGATTTAGGAGCATAATTTCAAATGAGTGCGAGTAATGGGTGCCCAAAACATTCACAAATCATATCCTTTGCCTGGCATCGGTTGCCTGTTCTAATCCAGCTTTTGTTGGTAGTGATGGCATGGTGCTGCCATCTGATAACTGTTTAGTGGTCAAAGAGAAATGTAGGTTTCAGTTTCTAAACATTCACTAACCATATTATCTCTCGTCACATGCATCATATTCTCTGTGCAAAGCAGGTTAATAAATTTGGGCTCTCATATTAGACCAAACAGGGAAGTGAGGTCAGGGGTAGAGTGATGTCCATGGCCTGATTCCAGTCCTCAGACATCAAATCTCTAAAGCTCATTGGCTGACCTCACGTAGGACTCAGATTAAATAGAGCTTTATAGAACAATATCAACACCTTGAATTGCATTGAGAAAAATCATGAGGCCCAGTGCAAGTCTTTGGAACATTGGTATAATGTATTCTCTTTACTGCCAATTTTGCTGTCTCAGATATAGACTTGGAGAGACCTTCTGGGGTAGCCCGATGTCAAGCACATGACAACAAGCCAATCAGAAGGGTCTGATCTAGCTTCCATTGAAGTCTGTGTCCAAGCTCCCATGGTGCAAGGTTGATAGCAAAAATTACTCCAGTTCCCAATGGGAAGGAGTCCCTGTCACAAAACCATCATCACATCTGGTACTAATTGGAACCCTTCATGGGAGTTTCAGCAGAACAGCCAAGTACCAAATGGGGATGAAACCTGAACCACCAACTCACCATAAAGAAAGGAAAATATCTAAGGGCCCACATATGGCACAGCCCAGTCCCCCCTGCCCACCTGCCTCTGATCACCGACAGTGTGTGATCTCTCCTGCTCCATCCGGAGTGAACCTGGCAGCCATCCAGACCATCTCTCTCTCCAGCCATCTCCATCCTCTTCCACCAGGGACACAGCTTAGCCACCATTTATCATTATTACCCATAGCCATTTATAGCCCTAGCCACCATGAATTTATCCAGTCCCCTTTAGTTCACAACGTTGTTATAGAAGAAGGCCTTCCTCCTCAGGAAAGGAGTTCCAAGAGTTGATTGTTGCTGGTGACATTTTATTTGTTTTTTATTTTTTTTATTTAATATTTAAATACTATAATTCTATTCTTCTGTTCTTCAGTTGTTGACTTTATATATCTCTATCCATCTATATCTTTCTTATCATCACCCATGATTTCCCTCTTTAGTCTTTCCTTCTCCCTAGTTCTCTCTTTTAAACCCCTAATCTTTTTAGTTCTTCTTTTCTGAACCTTTTCTAGTGCTAGAATTTCTTTTTTTTTGATTTCTCTTTCTCTCTAGAATACCTTTTTGAGGTGTTAGCTTATGAGGAGACACAATAAGAGATCATATACAGTCTCTGAGATTACTTAATATTTAATATTCTATATTAATATATTCTCTATCTTTTTCTTTATTTCCTTTTTCTATGAACCTTACATCCTGCTCTTTTTTCTGCGTGCCTATCCACGATCTTTCTGACTCTTCAGAGTCTTCCCCACTATGTTGTATACATAATTTTTTTTGTTTTGTTGTAGCTAATTTTTATCATCACATTTTGTATGTATAGTTGGTTTTATTTTTTTTCCAATGCATTTTTTTTTTTTTTTTTCATTTTTTTGCATTTTGTTTTTTTTTTTTAGTCTTCTTAGTTTTGATCTTTTTTCTATCATCTCTACTGTTCTTTGTATGTTCTACTTATCTAGACTAGTTCCATCTCATCACTGCCACCTCACTGTTTTACCTCACCCCCTTTCTCCAGGGATAATTAACTGACCCTTAAGGGAATCTGACCCTTTACCCTCTCCCCTTTTCCTTTCCCTTACCCCTTGTTCCATTCCATTAACCATCCCTACCTTTTTTCCTCTCTTTCTCCTCTTTAACAACCTTCAGCCTGACCTTTGGTTTTTTTCTTTCTGAAATCTAAGTACACGTATTCCACTTGTCCCCCTTCTCCATGTTGTCCACATGAAATCACACTACACCATAGATTAGTAATCCCTTGTGTTTGTTTTGAGAACCTTTTTTGACTATTTAAGATTGTTTTTTCTTTTTTTTTTTTTTTTTTTTGAAACCATGTTTTTTTTATTTTTCTGTTTTTTTTGTTTTTATTATACAATTTGTCTATTTTTTATTTACGATCTTAGATTGCCCGGATCATAATAGGCCCTTTTTTAATGTAGCCATTTTTAACCCCTGAGCCCTTTTTAAATGGTGCATTATTTTTTGTACAGGTTAGTTCATTGGGTTGGTAGATTTTTTAAACTTCACATTTGAAACCTTAGTTAATAGTTCTTAACTGAGTTCTCTGGTTTTGAGTTTGACCTTTTAATGTGGTGGAAGTGAATCAAAAAGTGTGACTTGTTAATGTTGAATCAATCAATTAATTCCAAAACATTTTGTACACCTAAACCAGCTCAACTTTTGAAGACTCCTACAAAACTCCAAAAGCCAGGAATCCTTTGGGAATCTCTAACATTAGTTTCTCAGCAATGACTTTGCTCGTCTTTTTCTCCTCCTTTTTTTTTTTTATCTTCAAATTTTTTTTTTTTTTTTGTCAAGCAGGCTTCCTGCTTCTTTGTTTTAAGGCTTCCTTTTTCTGATGTACTTTTTTTGGCTGGTTATTACTTTAACTCTTCTTTGGCTTTTCTTGCACTTTTCTTGCTTTCTTTTTTCTTACACTCATTTCCTTTCTTTTGCCCCTTTGTATTTGACTTCCACTTCTTTTAACTCTTTTTTTTGTCCACTTTTTCTCTTTTTACTTTTTATCTCTCACTGCTTCTTTCTTTTTTTTGTTTTCTTTTTTTTCTTTTTTCTTTTTTTACTGTGTTTTTAATGGGCTATTATCACATTCTTTGGGGGCCACTTAAGGGCCAGGGATTAAACTTCCTTCACTTTGTTTCTCTTTTTTGTTTGTAACTTGTTTTTTTTTTTCCCCTTATTCCCCTTTTTTTTTTACAGTTGAAGGCCACAGGGCAGTTGAGATGTTCTTCCCATTATTCCACCACCACATGGATGATGAATTCTATTGTATTATGGTATCCCAAGCGGTCCTGCTATATAGTTACCTCTCCTCTCTCTCCATCCTCCCACTCAGGATTAAATCTTCCCCTCTCTCTCCCTCTCCTTTTACTCAGCTGCCTGCTGCATGAAGCATTAAGTTAATCGAAATTTTATCTCTGCATTCTGCATCTGAAGTAAAAGTGATGTGAAAATTGGGGATAATTGAAATCCCCCCTATATTATTATCTTTCTTAATTTTGATTCCTCTCTAATTTCCATTTCATCATTCATCATCTATTACTGTGTCCTGGTCAGGTGGATAATATAGATCCCTATTATTATTTTTACTATTTATGAATTTCTTATCCATAGAGACTAGAGAGGAACCTGTGGATTCGCTTAAATTTTTTTTTTTTTTTTGATCTACACTTTCTTTTTTTATATAGTGCCCTCCCCCCCCCCCTGTGTCCTGTCTGTCCCGATATATTTGTTTGTACCCGATGATTGTGTCCCATTGATTGCTCTCAGTCCACCAGGTTTCTGTGATGCCTATTATATCTATATCCTCCTTTATCACAAGACACCACTAGAGATGTCTTCCATAAGTCAGGATGGAGACACATTAGCCAGGTCAGCAAGGGGCAAGTTTGAACAGTTGCCTTTTAGTCTGGGACCTCTCACATGAGAAGTCTTAGGTGCCAATCTTAGAACATAAGAATGGTTGTACTGCATCAGACAATGGTCCATCTAGCTCAGTATCCTGTCTTCTTACAGTGGCCAATGTCAGGTGCTTCAGAGGGAAAGAACAGAACATGTAATCATCAAGTGATCCATCCTCTGTTGCCCATTCACAGCTTCTGGCACACAGAGGCTAGGGACACTTCAGAGCATGGTTTTGCATCCCTGCCCATCAGCCATTGATGGACCTATCCTCCATAGACATATCTAGGGTTTTTTTGGAACCCTGTTATAGTCTTGGCCTTCACAATATCTTAGATCTTAGCACTCACTATTAAGGGTCTGTCTGGTTCATAGAATATCAGGGTTGGAAGGGTCCTCAGGAGATCATCTAGTCCAACCCCCTACTCAAAACAGGACAAATCCCCCAACAGTTTTTTTTTTACTGTAGTTCCCTAAATGGCCCCCTCAAGGATTGAACTCACAACCCTAGGTTTAACAGGCCAATGCTCAAAACACTGAATTATCCCTCCACTCACTGAGCTAACTCTATGTGGGTGCTGGGTGGGGTTGATGGCCTGTGATATACAGGCTGTCAGATTAGATCTGGCAGTCCCTTCTGGCCTTAAACTTGATGACTCTATCAAGTTAACAAAAACTTTGAACACCACAAGATATCCTTGGTATAGATGAATCATCTAGTAGCTAATCTGAAGAATGGGGAGAATGACTGATATAAAAAGTATCATTGATAATCATTTTAATAACCAACCAGATAATAATGAATGATGGCTCACAGTAACAACAACCAGAGTGGCAGGGGACCTGTAAGGTAGAGTGGGGTTCGGAGACTGGCCTATGACCCTTCAAGACCTATCAACCCTAGTGCCCCCTTAAAGATAACTTTTACAAAAACATTCTGTGGTCCTGCAGGAAGGCTAGGGTTTTTATTTAACAGGAACCCAGTGATAGTCAGTGGAATTCACCTTGCAGAGTAGCTCAGGGAGAACTTTAAGACTCCAGGACTATCACTTAGACATTTACAGTAACACAGTTACTGCCCTGCTATTCTAAAGGGAGTCAGTGATGCAAACAGGTCTCCAGTGAAAGAAAGAGAGATGAATAAAGAAAAAGAAGGCCGCCCAGTTCTTAAGATGGCAGAGCACAGCACTTCAGCCACAGGAATGTGCTGTGTCTTTTATAACTTCATATGGGATAGTTTATTTTCCCCTCATTGTCCCTGCACTGACCTGTAACACAGCCTCTTTGTTATCTCCACTTTCCTATAAATGTGTCTGTCTCTTTGCGTGTAGATCATTATCTTCTACCACAATGAACTATCACTGGTTTTATATATAACTGCTAGGAAAATATTTTGTTTATAAAAAGGCAGAGAACGGGGGAGGGGATTTCAAAACAGATTTAAGTGAAAAATGATCTGCTTTGTGGAGTCGTGAATTTACTAGGAAGGAACTTTGCACCCCCCACAAACAGTGATGGATCTCTGTGCGGGGTAAAATTCACAGAGGCATTTACACCAGTGTAACGTCAGCCTGGTGTTAGACACACTGGGCCCTGTCTACATCTTTGCTCTGCCCTCAGGAACTATCTGTGAGGCATTTTACAGGGCCGCAGGAACTGTTTACTCTATTTCTGCATCGCCTTGAATACATACACACAATACACATTACAAACATGCCATTAGAGTACATGGCACAAGACAAGGTGCTTGCCTCGAGTAGCTTATGATCGAAAGAAGGTAAATAACAATGACAATAGAGTAAGGGGAGCAGGACGTGAGGGTAGAGAACAGCAAAGTCTGGATTTGCAAGGGGCACTCAAGTGTTTAAAGGGGCAATTAGGTGCCACTGGCATTCACAAAGCTACTGCTTAGCTGCTGCCTAACCCTGTAGGTGCTTTAGTTCCTCCCAGTGGGCATATGCAAAGAAGCCTACATGCTGACATGGCTGAGCTGCTGGTTGCCTAAGCTTTGGTGGGATTCACAAAGTGTTCCTCCATCTCCCTCGCTTGTTGTGCTGACCCAGTAGACGTGCTCAAAGGCAGGCGAAGAGAAGATGGCTATAAGGGGACTGCCCCCACTGACATCACCACCTCCTCAGTTTTTCCATGAGAAAGGGCTGACCTGGCTTCAGTGAGTAACTCCAGGAGAGGGTTCACAGCTGAGAATCCCAAATGGAGATACACCCTTCCCTTCAGTTTGGATCCTAAGCCCTGCCCCTTTGCTTTGGTTACTGGGTTCAGCGAATCCCTTTCTTAGATGCCTAACTCTCCTTGTGTGTTGTACTGGGGGCCTGGGGGCCTAACCGGGGCTGTGGATTCTACCAGGGGGCCGGACTCCTAAAAGTTAGCTGCTGCAATACCCAAGTACCCCTTGTAACCCTAGCCCCAAGAAGGGAAAAGAATTTTGCTCTTAGCATAGCTTTATTCACAAAGAATCTAGATCACGAGTATGGTTATTGTGATGTCGCTTGTGTTTGACAAAATAAGGGCCAGCTCTGCGGCCGGTGTCAATCAGCATAGCCCCTTTGAAGTCAAGGGAGCTACAAAAATGTACATCAGTTGAATATTTTGCCTAGATTATTTACAGATGGATTCAAAGGAGGAAAGAGAGGACACCTCCCCAGGTGTGAGGCAGTATATAAAAGGCATGGGGCTGCAAGTGAGAGAAAACCAACAAAAAGGCCCCATGCACCTATTTCCCCTCTGCATTAGCTTTACAAAAAAAGTGGACCCTAGATAAATAGTCATCTTTCTATACACTTGAGCACTGCCTTTTTTCAATCTATCTCATAACTATTACAGTTGCAATTGGAAGCTTGACACTTAAGAGAGTGTCTTCATTGATGGATGTTCGGCCTACTGGAAAGAATAGGGCTAACAGGCTTGTTAGGAGCTTGATTAATAATCGGCTTAATGCACGGCCAAGCTGCCATGTAGCATGGTAATCATTCTGCGGTTCTGTACTTTCTGCATGACCCCAATAATAAAAAACATTGCTAATTGGTGAGAGCCGTTGAGGAAAAGCCCCTCATTATGCCAAGGTAAGATATTGGTATGGGATTAAACCCTTCTGCGAATGTACAGTCTAATAGTCAGCAGCATTTAAACTGGTTCATTACAAATTTACTTGAAATTCGCACTTCACTAAGTTTTACAAACTAGCTTTCCCAGCATTGTAGCCGTAAGGTCAATTTAAACTACTCATTGACTTCATATCTAGAGCACCCATCTCTGTAAGGGCAAGCAACATATTTTTCTCCTTCCCGATACCCACCTTAGACTTCTTCAGTCTACCCCAAAATTACAGTCCTTCTCCTAGCTTTCAGAGCTTTACAAATTGTAGCCTCTTCCTACCTTACTGCCCTCGTCTTTCACTCATCTTGCCCCTCCACTCCAGGAAAGCTGCAGAGCTAATCAACCCTTCATCTCTGGGCCTCCTTCCCTACAACCCCTTCTGGCCCAACCTACAATGTTTCCTCCCTCTCCTCAAAATATACTTCTCTTGGAAGGCCTAACAACCCCTACTCTTAGTGCTAGTGTGCATGAAGGGAGATCAAAGGAAAGAACCAAAGGCAAAGCATGAGAAACCCAATAAGGTATGTTAATTATCAAGATACAACATCCATCAGCCACCTCAGCAACTGCACTGCCATACTGCTGTGGACTTCATCTTCACCCTTTAAGGAGCGTTTTGGTACAATCTCCAGAAAAGGCTGCATGGTGGAATAGTCCAAGGGGAAGGCGGAGCCAAAGGAGCAGTGAGGAGACACTGGGTCTCTGTGCAGAAGCTCTTGTCCTTGTGAAGAGCTGAACCACCTGCTAGTTGGACGGCCAGGACGATGCTCTTTCCGTTCCAATAATAATCTGAGTAATCTAAAGGCAACTCCACAAGTCAAAACTCACTCTATTATCCTCCCCCCCGTGCAGAATTTCATGTGACATGGTAGAACGCAATCATACAGGTACATCATGCGTTTCAGGGATGGAACACTGCAATTGTTTGACAACACATAGCAGCACTACATGGCAGTTTAGGACAGAAAGTGAAGAATACTATCTTTCATTGAACCTATTCTATTCTATCTAGAATTTTATTCCATGACCAGCACTGTTAGCTTTAACTATAGGAAGAACTTAAAGAAACATATAATTAACTATCTGTACTTTTGCTCAGATCCATATTACCACCACCTATCTTGCAAAAACTCTCAGGGAATCTTTACGGACTACAAGTAATCAGCACCCCAGGCTTCTGCTGCATTAGAAAGAAGGCACCACTAGCAGCATATGCTTCGGTGTTGGTTCAACACTGAGTGAGATGGAAAAGTTCCAACTATTGAATCACTGATACTGCTTTCCTATAGCATCTGCCATCTATATTTTGACAAGGTTTATCCATGCTTAACCTGTGAGGTCTGATAAGGCCCCAGGCCACAGCTGCCAGAATGCACTTAGAACTATTAACGCATTTTTTTTCTAAGAACGAAAAAAGGAAACACAGAACTAAAACTGGAATAATGGCTGAAATATTGGGCATATTCCCAAACCAGTAATTTCCCCTTCAGTTCTCATGGACCGAGGAGAATAAAACCTTTTTAAGCTTTTTGTTTGTTTGTTAAAACACAGGACACACTATTTTGCTCTTCCCTAGAGACATTGCCCACTCAATGAGAATTAAAGAAAGATACTGTACTGCGAACCAAAATCCCCACCCCATGGTTCTCCAGTAAATTCATCAGATCAGTTCCATAAATCCCTCCTAATGATGCAATCTGGGAGTTTGTTAAGTGAGGACAAGGTTCCAAAGTACCATTGTCTTTTACTTCAAAAAGTGCCGTTGTGCTCAATATGGTGGCCTTACTTATATGGCTTGGCGTGCCTATAAAGTCCCGTTTAATTTGAATATATACTGCTTGTAACGGTGCTGTTATAATGTATTGTAGAAAGCTACCGCATGCTTTTAATAAAAGATTATCTCGCAAAGATGAGCTCCCACTAACGTGTGGACCCTAGTGAGAGAGGCTAGGGCCGCCGCAGCCAGCTAACCCATTTTTAAAGTGTTAAATGGTGTCTACACTGGGTGCAAAGTTAGGTTTAAAATGGTGTTAGCCTACCTCTTTTTAAACATGACCTATTTCCTTGGCCTAGACAAAGCCTAAAGATGATTGGATTCCCATGACTTTGTTTTCCCTTTTCAAACGCTATTCACATTTTAATTTCTATTTCAAGTAGAACTATCAAAAAGCAAAGTTTATGGATGAATAAGGCTTCAGCCACGAACAACGTGGTCAGCAGTCTCTTCCGTTAATAGAGCTTGAAATGTTCCAGCTTCATCCCTGGGGTCATCATAGAAGCATTTAAAAACTAGCATTAAATAATGGAACATTCCCCAAAGTGTGGGGCCTGTGCCCCAGGGAGACATGAAGAGCTAGTTGAGGGGCACAGAGAGAACTCTGTTCTGCAGTCTCAGCTCTGAGTTCTTATTGTTCAGAAAATAACCTTCAAAACATGACATGAGTATAACGGATGAAATGGCATCTGCCTAGGTTTGCAGACAGACCGAAACCAATAACTCCAAGGTATGAACTTCCCCATTCATTTCAAAGAACAATTCCCGTAAGGAACTTTGATTTCACCTCCAGACAGCATACTAGATGGCAAGAACAAGCTTCAGACATAGCCAATGCCTATCCCATGACAGATCTGACGATCCATTCCCTGGTTTTGACTTTCCACGCCATCTTTGGGTAAAGCTCACTTCATATCTGACGTGATTGTTCTGATGTGCTGCTAATGTCTATAAGTGGGTCCTTCAGAACTCCCCACTTTGCTGATGTAGCCAGTTAGAAGATGTAGGCTACATACTTGCAGGCTGCACCCATGGGCAAGGGCTGCCCTTCCCTCAGCTATTGAATGGTTAAGACACTTAGAACAACACGCTTGACCTGATTGCCTACGTAGATGCAATCACAATATATATGATACCAATGACGATACGCGAAATGTCAAGAAGAGGAGGATGCATCACATTATGAAAATCTAAAATAAACATAATCCTTTAATGCCACATGATGGGGATTAAATGGGTGGACATGCTTGTTTTCATTTTCCAGGAGGAGGAACTCAACTAGCCAAAGTTTAGAAAAACACTGATGTAATGAACTCGAACTAAAGTTTTCAGTGAAAATGTGAACCTAGTTCTTACTCTCAGCTGAGCTGCTTCCAAAAGACCCAAGGGAGAGCAGGAGAGTAGAACTGGTTTTAAAAATATCCCTAATTAAAAAGAAATGATTACTATATATTAAAAAAAAAAACCCAAAAAACCCACAACACTACCACCATTCAAATCTTTGAAAGTTAATTTTTTTTTAAATTGAAAAATTCCTATCAGCTCTATAGGTTGTAGGAAATCAGCAATTTTTTTTTTCAGTCCAAAAGCAAAATTTCAACTAAAAAAATCTGTTGAAAAATTCAACCAGCTGTTAAGGGATTGCTTCCATCCAAGGCACAAGGCTTCCCCAGAGTTGCCTCCAGCACCAGGATCTGCACACTACACTTAGGTCTGTATGCAAGTGGTATGGTCAGACCTTTAAATAGCACAGGGGTTGGCAACCTCTGGCACGCAGCTCGCCAGGGTAAGCACCCAGCTTGTTTACCTGCTGCACTGGCAGGCTCGGCCAATCGCGGCTCCCACTGGCTGCGGTTCACTGTCCCAGGCCAATGGGGGCTGCGGGAAACGGCGCGGGCTGAGGGATGTGCTGGCCGTCGCTTCCCACCACCCCCAATTGGCCTGGGACGACATGGCAGCTAAACAAACTGGCCCCGCCCGCCAGGGTGCTTTCTCTGGTGAGCCGCATGCCAGAGGTTGCCGACTCCTGAAATAGCATCTTCCCAGATTGGTGAGGAATGGTTTTTCCTATGTGAATTTAATGTTTTAAGTAGCGCCCAGTTGGAGAGATTTTGGCCCTGATCCTGAAAACCACTTTACCTGTTCAGGCTTGCAATTACATCCATGATGTATACACCTATTGAGCCAATTCCTCGGCTGGTGTAAATCTGCAAAGCTCTCCTGAAGTTAACGGAGCTATACTGGTTTAAAATGGCTAAGGAACTGTCCCATCATGCGCTTAGATAACATGGCATTGTTTGTTATTTTATTACTACATTTTTGGTATTAAACTAGAAGATTAAAAAACCCTCACTGCATTTCCTTCTGTTATTCTCTCTGCACTATCCTGCCTTCACTGAATGGTTTCCTTCATTACATCGTCCAATCTCATGCTGTATTCCCCCCTGCCCCATGACTCTTTTCGCTCAATCTGATTTCCTTTACTAGTTGATTCTCCTCTGTTTTCATCTCTTATTTCTTTCCCATCCATGTCTTCTCCTGCTCCTTCTCCCACTCCTTTCTTTCTCTTCTCATATCTGCTCTCTACCTTTTAAAATCTCTTCTGTCTTCCACTATGCACACTCTCTTTCCTTCCCCATCGTCACTATCTGGTTGGTTGGTCTCAACCACCCACCATCCACACTCCCTGTTCATTCATATGCCTGTCTTCCACACTGCATGCCTCCTTATTCTTCCCCCCATACCCTACTCCATCACATTAACATGAGACCTCACTATACATGTGACACCCCCCCACCTTGTTACAGCATCAACGAATCTTTCCTATTGCCAGTCCCTCCTTACCCAGCGACAAGATCTACTATATATGATAACTGTTTGGGCTGTGAGATCTCACCTGGCCTTCTTCGCAGGTCAGGAATGGGAGTGGGATCACTGGGCTTGTCAACAGCTGACCACGTGGTGGATGCTGTCTGGAAATGTACATACAAGAGTGAGTGGAACAGCTCTGGGGCCTAGAAAACTTAGCCCACTGGGCAAGTGTCCTGTTGCCAGATGTCCCAGTCTATGTTTGTTATACCACCTTAAAAAGTGAACACATCACTTAGCTGTAATACAGTTACAATGCCATGCCGAGGAATTGGACCAATACCGAATAATCGACTGAATAACCAGCACAGCTCCCAGCGGCACCTTAGATTTCCTTAAACATAGTCCATCTAAGAACTACCCCAGCCAACCCTGCTTCATCTGTGAGAGAGCTCATAGGAAAAACAGCTCATAGAAGAAAGACTGAACAGCTGCAGTCAAGCTGCTCCACAGAGATGAAACTCCGTGCACTTCTCGCAAGAGTGCCCTGGCCCAGTCACAGCGTGGATGGACGCATTCCATCTACCTAAATTCTCCTTGCATTTTCTATTGTATGCAGGGTTCTTTGCTCCCAGTTATAAACTGTTGCACGCTAAAACAGCTGCTGCATTTCACCCTGGAGAGGGTGGCCACTTCAGCAGCAGATAAAACAATTGCTCCATGTCTCTCTCTCTCTCTCTCTAGGGTGTTCTTTCTTTTTTTGTTACACCTCCCACCCCCCCAAATGCTACTTGCAAATACACACTTGTGGTTCCCATCGACTACATGACAAGCTGGAAGCACAGTCGGCTTGTACAATGAGACTGTGAGGCGCTCGGGGATATATTTGACTGGTAGGTGCTGTATAAAGTCATTATTGTTAATATTCCGAACGAGATCTCTGCAGCAGGTTCACTCTCTCCATTTGACGGTGGTTGTTTTTCAGCACTCCACACAGCTATTTATGGCAAGCCCAAGGCTTGATTCCTTAATGTGCTAGGGAGACATGGAGAGAAGTGAGGAGTGGGGCATGCCTGGGGGCTCAAAGCAGCACTCCACGGCTGGTTTTTGATTTAGAGTGAAGAGCACCAGAGAGGCTGACCAAGAAAAGGCAGGATTATGGGCTGAGGCTCCAAAACAGCATTTATGTTGCTTGTTTTGTACTACGGATAGCCAAGGTTAAACACCTTGGGAGAAAGAGAGTGTATACGTCAGAAAATGCCATGCGAGGGCTGAAGACCTGAGCTGCTGCTCCCCCCCGCCCTTTTTTTTTTTTTTTGCAAATCCTCCGTGTCACTGCCACAGGCTGGATTGAGCTGACTCGTGGATAGTATCCATCTCGGTATGAGGTTGTAGTTTACGTCCCTCCCTTTCACAGTCCACTTTCACTTATTGTTTCTGATTTAAAGCCAGCTTAAAGCCACCCAGCTGCCTGTGAAACTCGGCAGCATTTTTCTTTGACGTTTGCCCTGCAGTGCTTCCAAAGTGGCTGAACTTCAATGAGAAGTGTCCCATTCCCAGCCCATCCTGGCCAGAGTGCTCACAGTACTACAGGGCTGGCCTGGCTATCTTAAGGCTAAATGCTGCTGGCACCGACCATTGTGCAGAAGTTTGCTGAATGGTGAAGAATTGCAGAGAGGAGAGAAGCTTTCTTACAGTGTATGTGGAGAGGCCACACTCCAAATGAACGAGAGTCAGGAAGTGACGGACCTGAGAGCTAGAGTATCAAACTGATCAGCCCAGCTTTCATTATCCAAGATGGGCCAGAGGCAAAATGTAAGCCAACCACATAAAGGACGAAAAGGAAACATGACTCTTCAAATTGGTTTGGTTTTCATATACCGAGGTGCTACTTTTGACAAAGCAAAATGTTCTATTCTTCCATACACATACAGCAAGCACACGCTGTCAGCCTACAATAACTTGTATAGACTCAGGAAAATAGTAACATAAAAATAACATCTTCTTGACAGAGGACAGTATGCGTCTTCTCTATAACGTGGTTGCTTTCTCTGCACGCAAGAGTGCTTGGAAATATAAAGGTGCAGTACACAAAATAAAGGCCTCACAGATTCATAATTACACAAAGCACCATATAAGGAGATTACACATACATATTTAAGGCCAGGTTGACCAATACGTTTTGGCTACTTTGGGCCATTCTACTGATTCAAAGCGGCTACAAACGTGAGTTAGCCAGCCAGTGAACCTGGGTTTACAACTTTTTGGTGTCACCTAAGCAGTGCTCCAGTGAATCTGGCCCATTATTTGTAACCTGACAGGATCCCTTTAAATACTCATAAAAGGCAGCCCAGTCCCCGTACTGAGTGACAGGAGCAATGGTTTTTTGAATAGGAACTTCACCAGTGGGATAGGCAAAGTATCTTAGGGCCCAAGCAGAACTCAGGGTGTTGAGTAGATGTAAAGAGTGTGAAGGGCCAGGCTGACCTGAGGAATTAATTCTCTCAGAAGAGGACCTCTGTGAATCCCCAGCAGCTGAGCTCCTTTCCAGCTTGCGTGGAATGCGGTTCAAGTTGCCTCAGCATTTACTGAGTTTCAGCATAAGATATTTAAAGGGGGAAGAGCCGTGGTAAAACAACTCCTACCTTTCAAGCAACTTTGGAATCACTTTTAAGGACTGATCTTCCTCCCTATGAAATGACACAACATAGGACACTACAAAGTGCATAAGAAAAAAAAATATGGAGATGGGATCTTAATGGCTCAGATGATTAATTAAGGGAGACAGAGACTTTCTCTGGTTCAAAGGCACATCTGGTTGGCAGTGACTGAGTGTTGTTACCATTGGCTACGAGGATCAAGGAGCAGTGTTGGGGAAAAGCTTGAGCTGTACCTGCTGCGTGGATGAAGAGAGACTTTCTATCAATCTGACACTTCTCTCGCGTAGTAACTATACTACAGATGCATCACATCAAGTTGTTGGGCTAGATGCAGGAACCGCTGGGTGAAATGTAGCCTGGCCTGTGTCATGCAGGAAGTCAAACTAGATGATCATAATGGTCCCTTCTGACCTTAAAATCCATGAATCACAGCACAGTGATAAATACTCCCTGCATTAATGCCAGCATAAAGAGATTTATAGCTATGTAACAGATTGGCAGACTCTAGGAACCTGCATAATTAGGTGAGTCATATCTATCTAGTCACTATGTTGTTAGGGGCTTCATAAGAGTGCAGTGCAGTTACTGCTAACTCATCCGTGCAGGTGGGTTCAATTAGCTCCCAACCAGGATAAGAGGAGTAGGAACCTCAGTTAGTGGCAAAGGGAGTTAGGGTTAAATATCTAAATAATAATAAGAGATATACCAATCTCCTAGAACTGGAAGGGACCTTGAAAGGTCAAGTCCAGCCCCCTGCCTTCACTAGCAGGACCAATTTTGCCCCAGATCCCTAAGTGGCCCCCTCAAGGATTGAACTCAGAACCCTGGGTTTAAGCAGGCCAATGCGCAAACCACTGAGCTATTCCTCCTGGCGTAGAGAGGTCTTACAGGGAAAACTTTAGGAACAGCCAAGCTTAGGTGGACTGTTTGTTTGACTAATAACACAATCAACCTAAAGTGAGATACTTAGATGGGCATAAATGGAGATGTTAACGATGTATATTCTCTGTCCACAATGGGAACTCTATCATCTGGTAAGAGTTGTTGTTATTATCTTCATTACTTCTAAAGAGTGTGGCCTCATGAATTAATTAAGAGATTACACACAGTAACCACATTATGTGCTTTCACAGGGGGATAATTCCAAAAGGAAGGAGTATCCATCAGCCAGTCAATCAGAACAAAGATGGTCTGAGCCATTCAAAAGTAAGACGTATTAAAAATTGAACATTTGTTGCTCCAGGGTGGCTGAGGTACTGCCATCGCCTCTAATCTAAGCATAGGAAGATGCTCGGATTTCCATAGGTACTTTGGGCAGTGCATACTGAATTGTAAAGATACCCACTATCGATCAGTTTTAGAATTCCATCTCTCCCCCCATATTTTTCTGCTAATGCATCATAAAAAGTGCATCAGACATTTCCGTTCTTCAACCGGGATGAGCTGAACCAAAACCCTGGATTCAATCTTCCCTGTATGTTCAAGTTATTAGAAGTCCAAACCTGGATCCTCATTTTCCAAAGGGCTGTCTATCTTTATAATAGGCTAAACCAAAACCTCAGCTCTGAACATCCCCAAACGCTGGGCAGTTCAAAATCAGAATCTGGATTCAAATGTTGTTGCTTTAGTCCATCTCTATCCAGACTTGGGGCTGGATCCAGCACCCATTGAAGTCAATGAAAATCTTCCCATTAATTTTAATGGATGCTTGACCAATCCCTTGAATCCAAAAACCAAACCGTGATAAGCCTTAGAGATGCAAAATGAAATATAGCTGGATTTGTCTAACAGCAACTCACAAATGTGTAGTGATGTGCTGTATGGGGTATTTGGCAGTGATGCACATCTAGAAACTTTTCTAGCATTGCAAGCTTTTACACTTCTTGTTCAGATGCCATCCACCTCCGCCTAGCAGCAAATCCAACTCAACTAAAAACAGATAAGCAGCTTATCTCTTTAAGTTGCTTTTTCTTTCCTCTTTGCTTCAGCTCCTTCATCAGTGTGAAATCTCCTGGTAAAGGGCATTCCTAGGAGAAATTTCACAGAATGCAAGAAGGAAAGGACAAAATGCAAGCGTGGCTGATTCTCACTGGATTGAGGCTTCCCATTAATATTGTCACGAATCACATGCACATGCTTTTAGTGTTGCTTCTTGGGATTCTTCCTCTTTACATATCAGCTACTAATTATCTTACTAGTTGAGCTGCAACATTTGATTTGGCATTTAACCTGCTTTTGTCTTGTAAATCAACACGGTAGATGAGATGAAGCAAAATGATTAATGAAAAAGAATCCACAGTTGTCTTTCGGAAGGAGGAGAGAAGAAACTGGCACACATGGAGATTCCACTTTCAACTTCCCCCTTGAACACATTTTGATCGAAATTCCCAGCCGTTAGTATTAGCAGGAGGGCAAAACCTGAATTTTGACGGCTACTCTGCCATACAGAATGATGTATCCTCTTTCTTTTCATGCCCCTTCCAGGCTACCCAACTGCCCCTTTTATAAGGTGGACTCACATCAGCCTATTAAGACTATAGTGGCATGGCTATGTTGGCATATCCCCATTATGTAGATGAAGCCGACACCAACAGAAGGTTTTTTTTAGTCAGTGCAGAAACGCTTGAGTAGCCGTCAAAATTCAAGTTTTGCCCTCCTGCTAATACTAACGGCTGGGAATTTCGATCAAAACGTGTTCAAGGGGGAAGTTGAAAGTGGAATCTCCATGTGTACCAGTTTCTTCTCTCCTCCTTCTTTCCTGAACAATATTAGCTTACCTGATGGAGGCACGCTTCCATTGGCACAATTATATCAGATGGGGTGCGCTTTTTCACACCCTAGATTGATGCAGCTCTGCCCATATCGTTTTCAGTTGTGTGCCCAAGTTTTCATTATTATTAATCCTTTCTAATGGCACCCAAAGATGTACTAGGCACCTCCCAAAGCCAAAAGAAGGTGCCCCAAGGAGCTT
The DNA here is from genome assembly GCF_016161935.1 of Mauremys reevesii. Lineage (NCBI taxonomy): Eukaryota > Metazoa > Chordata > Testudines > Geoemydidae > Mauremys > Mauremys reevesii. The sequence continues at coordinate 11,618,697 of NC_052628.1, read as the reverse complement.
ACAATTGATTAATATTAGACATGACATAATTGGCAACAAAACAGTAGGGAAGAGAAATCGTTAATACGATGACACAGGAACTCAGCAAGATTGATGGCAGACAATGACAACAGAAGAAAGAGCTTTCTCCTTTGTGGATACATGAATTACAGTAAATGAATTGTTTTAGCTCACTAGGCATAACATAGTGGTGCACCTGAAAAAGAGCCGTGACTCAGAAGAGGGCATTGTGCATGAAGATCAGCTCAGGGAAGGTGGCTGTGGCAGAAGCAGGTCCACAGTGAGGAAGGAGGGTGGTGAGGTTGAGATACTGGGCTGGGAATAACAACATCTGCGTTTGATTTCTAGCTCTGACACATGCTTCTTGTGTGACTTTGGATACACATTTGATCCCAGCACAGGTAGACAGATTCGAGCTAGCATGCTAAAAATAGCATGGGATAATCAACAGCTATTTTTAGTGGGTTAGGTTGAGCAGAACTTGCGCGTGGCCATTGATCCACGCTGGAAAGCACACTCCTAGCAGCAGTATAGATGTAGCCAATGAGGACAATAACTTAGCACCTTTCAGGATCTGAAAACACATCACAAATTACACCATCAAGACACCATACCAAGTATAACATCGTCCTCCACTCAAATGTTGCCATCTCTGAGACGGAATGGGACAGCTGTTTACCAGGCCACAGCAATGCTACATAAACAGCTTATGATGCTCTTAATCAGTTGAAACTACAGAAGAGAAACAAAATGACCACACTGGAATTTGGCCGGACTTCAGTTTGTTCTTGGTATCCTAGCAGAGACTTCCATATAATCACCAAAAAATAGAGGTTTTCAAGAATGGGTGCCTAAAATAATGGGGCAGCTCATCTATTAAAGGCGGGTGGGCTTGGGGCTAACAAACCCTCATTCCTAAAGATGCACACCTGGGGGAGATTAGCTGTTTCCATATAAAAAATAGCAGGAAGCTGTAGAGAGGGAGATTACTCAGGAAATTGCAGAGATTTTAGAGAGTGAGAAAGCTCCTGCAAGGGAGACAATGAGGCCTGGGGAGTTGCCCCAGACAGACAGGATTGGGAGTGGCTGGCTAAATCAGGAAGCACCCCACAGAGAGAGTTTTCAGGGTGTACAGAGGCTTCTGGCAGCAAGTAGGTTCCAGCAGAGAAACCTGAAACTTGGGGAGTGAGACAACAGGCAGGAAAGGCCTGCAGGGAATGGATGGACTTCAACTTAATTTTGAACATTTGTCAATTTGACAAAGCAGAACCCAAGAAAAGATGGGAATGGACAAAAGTGTTTTGAGTTTACTGAACAATCCCAGAGGAAAAACTGAGGCAGGTTGCCTGTAGCATGACCTTAGGTCATGATGGAGTGCATGGAAAGTGGATGACCCTTACAGTTAGGCTCCTTCGTCTATACTTAGACACCTAAATAAGTGACCTGGCTTTCAGGAGTCCTGAACACTCAAACATCCCTTGTTCACTTGAAGTATGCATGCATGTGTTATGCATTCATTTGTGAATCTAGTTTTGCCCCATGTGGTTAGTGCAACTGCAGGCAGGTATGGTGATTAGGTTGTTTTGCTCGCACAACTTTAGTAAGCGTGTACACAAATCTAGACATCTGTGGAGCTGCTGGGTCCTCAACATTTATTTAGCTGCCTATATATTACCTTTGGAACCTAATTTTAGGCACTTGTTTTTTAAAATGATAATTGGAGATATATCTATCTCCCAGAACTGGAAGGGACCTTGAAAGGTCATTGAGTCCAGCCCCTTGCCTTCACTAGCAGGACCAAGTACTGATTTTTGCCCCACATCTCTAAGTGGCCCCCTCAAGGATTGAACTCACAACCCTGAGTTTAGCAGGCCAATACTCCAAGCACTGAGCTATCCCTCCCCACACAAAAGATTGGTGTATGTACATAGCACAAGAAAGCAGTTTAGCAAAACTGGTAACTTTTCTTTAGGCCAAATTCAGACATCCTCCTTTTACTCCCACTCTGTATGCTAAGCAAACGGTCACAGGTTAATACCTCATTACTGATGCTCTCATTTCTTCTCTATCATGCAATAGGCCTGGACAAAAAGGATCCATTAAAATGACCCTCCCCCACCAAAAGAAACTTGTTTTTTTGACTAACTGAATACCCACCGAGTGGCTGCTTTCCTCAAGAATTTTTTTTATTGAAGAACTGAACATTTTTTGCCAGCAACTGGTCCCCCTCCCGCTTTTGGGGGTTTTGGCTCCCCAAAAATCAGTTTTTGGCTGATGTTTCTTGATTTTTGGTGGTTCAATGTTGAAACATTTTGGTTTTCCGATTTTTTATGAAAAGTCAAGTATTTTCCAAAAACAAAAAAAAGTCAGACTCAAGTATGTACTTTTCAATGGCATCATAAAAAGAATGAGTTTGATTCTGATCTCATTTACGCTAGTCTTGTGCCAGCTAAACTCCACTGACATTGAGTTAGTCCTGATTTTCATCGGTATAAGTGAGATCAAAGGTGTGGGGGGGTCACAACAGAGCTGCTATTTAAGCCAGAGTAGTGTAAACAATATACTCATTCTTGGGGGTGCACACGAATGTGGAAAGCTGTGCTCCACTTGCCTTTTTTTGAAACACCACTGCAAATTATCTTGGTGCTAACGACATTTAAATAAAGGAAACAAGGGCAAAAAAAAATCTTCCCTGATAACGACAAGACAAGAATACCCATAAGAAAAGAAAGAGAGAGATGACATACTTCTTTGCTTGTGACATACATTTTTTACACTGCTTGGGGGCTTTGCTTCCTGATAGTTTACATCATCAACTGTCAGGGCCTTTCCATGCATGATTTATGTGTTCATAATAAAGACACTGTAGTTTAGAAACTGATCTATGATTTCTAGCAGCTCAAATGAACAGTAATAAAAAACAGCTTATGAATAATATAAGATTTAGTTAAAAAATACTGGGTTTTGAAAAATGGGAGATGCATTTATTTTCCACTGCTTCGTTTATTCTTTTAAAATTCAGAATTGAAGGATATCTATTAAAGGCCATTTTATACCGAAATTTCGGTGCCAGAAGGGCAAGTTCTGTGGATGCACATGCAACCTTCTGTTTGCGAAACCCACAAATGGATACGCAAATGGAGACAGGGCACTAAGTCACAGAGGAAGGAGCATTTACACTGGTATAACTGGGGAAAAATCAGACTCTCAACAGTGCAGATTATGGACCTCTCATTCACAGCTATTCATGAGCAGTCTGTCAGTTCCAAGGAGGTGACTCACCGGAGTCAAGTGTTCTCCAGTTGGAGTAAAGGGTTCCTACCTTGGCTGAGCATTTTCAGGAGCAAGTCAGGTGATAGCACTAGATGCCAGTTGTCACTATTACTGCTTGCGTTATAGTAGCACCTAGAGATTCCAACAAAGATAGTTGGTTGAACTGAAATGAACCCTATTGTCTTAGACACAGTACAAACACATAATAAGAGAGATTCCCTGCCCTGGAGAACATACAGTCTAAGACAGACACACAACGAATAGAGAAAAGGAAATATCCCCATTTTACAGATAAGAAACAGACACAGAAGTAAAATCATTCGATCAATGTCACATGGGAAGTTTGTGACCGCATCGGGAATTGAACCCACATTTCCCAGGTCCCTGCCCAGTCTCATAAAATAAAACTGGTGCAACTCCAGCACCACATATCAGTTTGCCCCATACAGTATAATAAAATGAAACAGAGAAAATTAATTCTTACTTAATGACAACAAGAACATAACAAGGGTATAAAAACCTTCAGGAGTTCTCTGAAAATATGAATATAAGTTCTCATTCAGCTCCAAAAGTGGGCGGGGAGAGGGGAGAATGGGACAGAGGTCCCGCATAGCCTCCAAACCTGTTTTAATTATCCCTTCCCAAGACAATTATTAATGGGAGAGGAAAAATATTCTGCTACTGTAGCTGGTAATGTATTCCCTTGAGGATGAGAATCCAGAACATCACAGAGCACAAGACCCACTCTGGGGCCGTTGAGCACATTGTTATTGGCTCAGAGGGCGGAGTGCTATGTTCAAGCTGCTGATGACACTCTTAAATGACTTGAAGGCTGAAATGAACCTAGTTATGAAAGCAAAGTTGTGCACGCACTGAAATAGTCAAGTGGAAAGGAAACCCTTGTATCAAAGACTGCTCTCGGTATGGAATCCATGTAAAAGGGAGAAACAGGTCAAGTATAAAGATGTGGGTTTATAACGGGGTCTTCCAGAGACGAGGACGGGATCCTTGAAAGGGCTGAGTCGTTTTCACCACTCATGACAGCACTTTTCTCTTCCTCAATTTCTGAGCAGATGGCCTCGAAATGCTTTCCAAATGTGAACTAAGCCTCACAGCAAACTGAGGGGAACTGACATGCAAGGACATTAAGTATGTGCAGAAAGTGTGCAACTGGGTGTGTAAAAGTGCACGTTTTGTGGGGCCAGATGTGCAGCCATCTTGTGAAAATAGGCCCTGTAGGATTAGCTCACCTATAACATCAAATAATTTGTCACACCCAGTAGCTAAGCATATAAAATCACCAGCACCATTGTAAGGTAGTACAGATGTCAGACCAAATCACTTCTGAATGTGTCTAATGTGTCTAGCTCTACTGTGTTAGACAACAGGGATCCATTGCCAGACCTTTGGGACGGGCACTCGACAGGTCTGCTGTGTGCTAGGGACCTAGCAAATATATGTTCTGGTGAAGGGCTTAGAGTCAACGGAAAATGGTTCTTGCATTTTAGCATGTGTTATCCCTGACTTGGCTGCCCAAAGGAAGAGGCCTTTGAAAAGGTCTTTGCGTGGAGGCTGCAATGGCTGGGTCAGAATAAAAGGAGCAAACTGCTTCGGTAACCATGCAGTGCTGCTCAGCACTGAAAGACTAAAAATAGCAGAGCGTGATTTTGCGTGTGTCATCTCTGATTTCTGTATCCAACACGCTCAGTTTACAAGTAAAAGAGCCTCTTTTCCTGAACTTGCATACTTGCCTTGGATCGGAGAGAAATCTGGGGTCTTTCTAGCTCATGCATCATCATCTGGACTAGAGGTTCTGCGGGACAAAATTCTGTCCTCAATGCCAGATGTGCAACATGTTTTTCTTCAAAGTAAATCCTCAGTGGCACCTGTGAAACCCCATTCTCTGCAAATTAGGACCACAGAGACACCCCCATTGGTATCAGTGGGGCTTCACAGGCACAACTGACTAGCCTACGTATTAATCCATTCTAATGGTGTTACACGGCAAGAAATAGAATCCAGCTCACTCCCTCTTTGCTGCCTTGGCTCTGCAAGGTCAACAAGAGCAAAAGAACAGTTGCATTTATTTTGCCAGTTATGTAGTTAAAAAAAAAATCCCCCCAAAAGACAGGGTCTGAACTTGGCTCTCTATTCTTTGCAGGATCTCCTGCACCATCATTATCTATAACAAAGACATAATTAGACTTGGAAGGATTTGGTTTTCGTAGGTAAAGGTGAGTAAATGCTGATCTCACCGCACACACACAAATGGACCAAAAAAAATATTTCCACCCATAATAAATGAAATTTACAGATAGGTGAAGTAAGAAAAATGCTGCTTGAGAACTTAGTAGAGTTTGATTTAAGGATATTTGCCTTTTATATTTTGATGTGTGATTTTGTCAAGTTGTTTGTTAATGTTTATAAAGTTTAACTTTTTGAATGTCAGTGTCTCATGGTATTAAATAATTAGTCTGACCTCCCTCATTATCTGACCCCCAATAATTTCCTGCAACTGTGAATTTGAATTGATAAAAATGAAAAAGCTTTGAAATAAACATTGCTATGTCAAAATTCTTTTTAAAAAATCAAATTCTGCCAAGTCTAGACAGAATGGTGCAGCTTCCCTCTTTCTCTCCCCTTCCCTGCCCACGTCTTCTGCAGCTGTCATCAACTTATGCCAATATTCAAACATTACAAGTGGTTTTTAGTGTTAGAAAGGCCAGCTCTGATGATCATGGGTACCTCAGCTCAAAGGCTTCAAAGTCCAGCTTAGGCAAAATATCTGCAATACCCACGGTGAGTCCAATCATCTCAGTTATAGCCATCTAGCCTAGGAGACCAGAGCATACAAATATAAATATGAGACCCTGTAAATATGAATGTGATCAGAGTCCAAATGCTACAGTGCCAGGGCAATTAGAGATAGATGGACAATTATTGGGAGTGCAGTATCACGCATCTTGGACACGCAAAATGCCAGTAGATTTTAATGGATGTTCTGGGAGCACAAGAAGAGCTATATAAAGCCCTTCTGCACAATGTACGTGTTCATAAGCCTCATTGTATAAGCTGGTCCTTCTCCTGATCTCTCCTTTGCATGCCTGAGCTCTGGGAAAGGGCTGGGGTCCTGGCGAAGTGGAATTATTTGTAAGTAAGGCAGTGCGCTGAGGTTGAGCAAGTTGCTGCAGGCACTTTGGGAACTGCCTTTCCGCTCAGCTTTTGTCACTGGTGAACTGTACTTTAGGAACTGGAGAGACTATTTTTACCCTGTCTCCTATCAGACCAAGTTTTATTGCAAATATTGATGTCTTACTATAATATGATATAGGTGTTTTATTGTTGAATTTCCACTTGGACTCTTACTCGACTTCAGTAATGAATTCTGGTCCCATTATTTATTTATTTTTAAAAGCACTAACAAATTTCACCAGAATTATATATCACAGATCATGCATCTTAGGTGGGTACTGCAAATTCAAAGAGTCAAAGTCTAGTAAACCTCAGCATGTGAATTATATTCAGCTTACAGACAAATATGAGCAGCAATACTTTACTATTATTATTACAGTACAGGTCCCGACTGATATTTGGGCACTATTGTGCCAGGAACTATATATACACACACGTGTATAAAAAGAGAAAGTCCCTCCCAAAAGAGCGTACAATAGGTAAGATATAGAGACCTGATCTAGACAGACAGGACAGGCAATGGCAAGGTTAAAAAAAAAAGGTACATTATTCCCATTTTACAGATGAGGACGTGAGGCACAGATTAAGTGACTTGCCCAATGTCACAAAAGAAATGAATCAAGATCTCCTGAACTCTAGTCTGGTTCCAATTTATAGTACATAGTATACATAAAATTCTATAGAATATTATGTAAATTCAGCCAGCTTTCTACAAAATTCATCTGTTGACCTCTATAAATGGCAATTCAAATGGCAAACTAGCCTGACAGCAGAAGAGCAAATGATTGCCTTCTCCTAACTCTGGTTTCCCTTTCTCACAGCACTATCACCTGTCGACTGAGTGATAGCAGACGTCTGGGGCCTTGCTGTGGTATTGGGGACTGTGCCTTTATGGTAAGCTTCCAGACAGAGTCTGCATGTCAAACTCTGCGGCTCTTGATGTGCACAGCCAATTGGCAACCACACACAATAAGACAGACCACTTGCAAGCACCGAGTGATCCCTGACCACCACTGTAGAGGAGAAATCGGTTATCTTGGTTTATTCTAAGTCTAACTTGCTTTGTTTACACGTGTACACCAGTCCTGAACCGAGGTGGTCAAACAGTATGCGGGGTAATCCCTTCTTCCAGGCATTTCAGCCCAGCACCAAGAGAGTCTTATTCCCAGAGAGCAACTCTGCCTCCAGAATTGACTCCAATCAGAGCCCAAAGCAGAAAGCAAACTCTCCTGCTGCTCATACAGTTCCCTCTCTCCTGATGCTGTCTCGTACATTACTTTGCATAGCCTAAAATACCATCACCCCACCGCATGTCTTCCTCAGAGTCTAAACTTCCCCAAGTGCTAAGAAAATCAATTTGGGAGACTGCGTAACTATGCGACTATCCTCACTTACAGACAGCATCCCCCAACCTGAAGCAAATACTCGCCAGTAACCACACACCACACAACAAAAACACTAACCCAGCAACCTATCCTTGCAACAAAGCCCGATGCCAACTCAGTGACACCATCATAGGATCTTACCACATTAGCTATGCCATCAGAGGCTCATTCAACCTGCACATCTACCAATGTGATATATGCCATCATGTGCCAGCAATGCCCATCTGCCATGTACATTGGCCAATGCAGACAGTCTCTACGCAAAAGAATAAATGGACTCAAATCGGACATCAGGAATCATAACATTCAAAAACCAGTAGGAGAACACTTCAACCTCTCTGGTCACTCAGTAACAGACTTAAAAGTGGCAATTTTGCAACAGAAAAGCTTTAAAAACAGACTCCAACGAGAAACTGCTGAACTTGAATTAATATGCCAACTAGATACCATTAATTTAGGCTTGAATAGAGACTGGGAATGGCTCGGTCATTACACAGATTGAATCTATTTTCCCATGTTAAGTATCCTCACACCTCTTGTCAATTGTCTGAAATGGGCCATCTTGATTATCACTACAAAAGTTTTTTTTCTCATGCTGATAATACCTCATCTTAATTAATTAGCCTCTTAGTGTTGATATGGCGACTTCCACTTTTTCATGTTCTGTATGTGTATATCTTACTATATGTTGCATTCTATGCACCTGATGAAGAGGGCTGTAGCCCACAAAAGCTTACGCTCAAATAAATGTGTTAGTCTCTAAGGTGCCACAAGGCCTCCTGTTCTTTATGCGTAACAGTGCCACCTAGTAAGACCTGCCATAACGAAGTTTCTTAAACAAGCAATACCTCAGCTTCCTTACACATACGCCTAGGCATTGTCACAACAGAAGACATCTACTAATATCACGCTTCTGACAGTGATCAATGCTAGATATTCTAGAGAGGACAAAAAGTATAGAAAACCAGGAAATTATGCAATAATATATCAACTGACTCCAGCTGTTAATTTGATAAGACTTGTAATGTTTATCTTACACAGTAAGCTGCAGATGCTGTTGTTACACAGTTCATACAGGTGTGTAATTATGTTTTCCTCTGAATCATGTAAGTTCCTCAATAATATTCTACAGCCATGATTTCTGCAAATTAGTGAAACATGGCATTAAAAATATTTCCTTTGGTTCTTTAGCGTGTGTGTGCACACACACACAATGGAGAATAGTAATTTTACTTAGCAGGAAAGTACCATATATATTATTGAGAAGTTGCTTATTTTATCTGATTTAACTGTATAAATAATAGTCCCCGTGACTTGTTTTCTTTGGAAGTGGTATAATATATGCAAATCAAACATGTAGCTCATCCATCTTTAACAGCTTTCTTTGTGCCATATAGCTGCATAGCAGCTGCTTTGTCCAATGACCAAGAAATTAAAGTTTGGCAAAACACTGGTTTTCATCAGCATATGACCTTAAGATAACATTTACATTTCAGGAGATGCTGCTCCAGTCAGAACAGAACTGCAGGGCAAACTTACATCTCTGCATACTCCTGGTGGCATCAGACAGAAAAGCTAATAAACTGGGTTAGTAAATTTTTTTTTTCATAAGCCTGCAAACATGCTCAGCCATGTCAAACTTACTCCTGTGTCTTAGGTGAATAAATAAAGAAAACCAAGCAAGGTGGAATTTATTTAACTCTTCACTGTTTAAGTGATAGATGGAAAGGAGAGAGACTGTTTTTGGAAAACAATGTGCTTCATGCCATTTCATGTGCTAGAATACTGGATAATGCATAGGCTGGGGCTCCAAGATTTGCGTGATTGGATTCAGATATATCCAAGGAAATTAATTTCTCCAGAAGACCTCTTTGGTTACTAGCAGGTATAGCAATCACATTTTAAGTGTTACTTTGCTCACAGACAGGCTTCTGTAGCTCCAATCACATAAGATTTGCTGGTAGCTTTCTCCTTGGGTAGCTGTGAATTCAGATGAGTGTTTTCAGAGGACAAAACCACCAAGACTGGTTTAAAACTTCTCCTCCCCCTGCATTTAGAGAAGAAACATTTTGCTTTTGCTTTTTTGGTAATTTGGTTTCCATCTTTGTCTCTGGTCGTTATTCCAAAATCCCAGCCTTTAATGGAATTTGGGCTTTTTTAGGAGGTTGGGGGTTGGTTGATGGTTAAGATCATGGAAGCAATAAGGTCAGGACTTCATATATAGCTTCAAGATGGATAAAAAAATGTGTCACTAGCTCATGATCTGATTCAATTCAGAATTAGACGTGAATCATGAGGAGATTGTTTTATTACACACACACACACACACATTTGGTTGTATTTGTCTTCCCGCCTGACTACAGCATAATCAGTTTCTCATAACACAACCGTGTGAAATTTACATTACAAAACCACACAGCGCTCATTTAATTTCTGGCTTCATTACAAACTCAAAACTTAGTCTAAACTAGTTAAAAGTCTCATACGCTTCCAGAGGCTCATCACCAGTTCCAAGTGAACCCAGGCTGACTTGTAAAGGTTTAGAGTTGGGACAAAAAAACATGGAAAACTTTCAGTTTCAAACCATGTTTACTAAAAACCATACAAATGTGCAAAATTCAGATCCACATTTCACTAGGGTTGCCAATTCTGGTTGGATGTATTCCTTGAGGTTTCATCACACAACCTAATATTTAACTGACTATTAATCTTTAGTTCCTGGAGACTCCAGGACAATCCTGGGGGGCTGGCAACTCTATGTTTCACACACTCACAAAATTAGGATGTTCAGATATTATGGATTAGTGTAGGGCCACCTCTAGTTTTGACTAAGTTTTGCTTTAAACACATGGGATCTTCTTCACCTGAAACTCAATGTGGAAGTGAAAGGGTTCATATTCCAGATGGATTGAAACTAGAGGCGCCAAGCTGGGAGAAGCTTCAGTATAACTGGGAGGGCAATTCAGAAAAAGTAAGGACTGAAACCTTGCAAACCTAAGGCCTGATCTTTCAAATTCTTATGCTTTTCAAATAACTTTACTCATGTGACTAGCCCCATTGAACTCAGTAGGACTTCATAAAGTGGCACATATGATGCAGTATTTGCAAGACGGAGCCCCAGATTTCTTGAGTTTCAGGGAGCTCTACCTTAAAACATTCTGGGCCCTTTTCCCTCTGTAACCCTGAGCAGGTCAAATAATCAACAAGCACATATCAACAGGATATTGAAATGGTAAAGAGGGCCGGTCCTTGTAGATAGTATACTACTATTCAGTATAGTAATCTTTAACATATTTGCCTGAATTGCTAGAGAATTAAGAGTAGATGCTAAGCGTATTTGCCTGTGTTTACATGTATCTTGTTAGAATTTAACAATGTGATTTAATTAGCTTGAAATGCTAAAATCCTGTTCCCGTCTCATAATGCTTCATTATTATATTCTATTGATTCAGAGATCAAAAGGGGAGATTATCATTTAGATGGGATTTGTGGCGTAATAACAATATTGTCCTCATTTCTCTTTGAAACTTGTAATTCCACATAGTAAACTACCTGTGAACTGTTTCAGTAATTTGAATGGCTATTGCTTAATGTATTGTCTGAGAAAAGACCCACTGAATGGAGATCACACCATTAGCTTGGTTTAATCAAAGCCCAAGTGGTGGAGTTACCTATCAGCACCCCCCCCCCTTGCTTCAACTATAAAGGAAGCTTCAGACCTGACCCTTTTTATTTCAGGTCTGCTTAAACTTTGACAGGGACGGTCTAAGCCACAATACTGAGGTCTCCAGATTTACTCTGCATTTACCCTGGAATTCTCATGGAAGAATTTGAACAAACTCCACATTTGAACTGCCTATTGGACTAGAACCTTTTAAATTGACTCCAGAAAGACTTTTGCAAATCAGCAGCCTCCCCATCTCTTCTATGAAACGGACCTAAAGGCTTTATACACATTTGCATGTATATTGATCTCTTAACCATTTATAACCTCTTCATTTTCCTTTGATTAATAAGTCTTAGATTTAGTTAATAAGGATTGGCTGTAAGCATGTATTTGGGTAAGATTTGAAATATTTATTGCACTGGTGGGCAATGTGTCCGGTCCTTTGGGATTGGTAGAACTTTAAATATGGTGAATAAGATTTTCAATAACCCCTCACTATATTAGACTTGGATGTCTAGGTCGGAGCCAGAGGCTGGATTGCAGTGGTCGGGGACTGCATTTGGCTGCTGGTTAACCAGTGTGGTATTACAGAAACGGTTTGGTTATTGGCTTGGTGGATCTAATTATAGAATAAACCACCAGTTTTGGAGATTCCCCCATTCCTTGCAGATTGCCCTGAGCTGGCAGTCTCAGTGTGGCTCCTGGATTTGACAGTTACAGAACACCAACCTGATGAGGCATACTAAGAAATGAATGTGTGTCTTCTCAAGAACAATGCCCCCCAAGGGGGCATTCGGCTGAGTTAGCCCCTCATCGCCACTTCCCAGGAAACCGTCGTTGCCATGGGGGTCCCCCAAAATGCAAAGGAGCCACCTGCTTGAGACACACAGACACTTTGGGGCTTGGTGCAGAGATGCTCACTGTGGCAAACAGCACTAATGTGGCCAGTTTTCTTAAACAATATCCTGTAACTGAGAGTGGTAATATCAATCTCTGATATAGGACTTTCCTTCAGCAGATCAGTGTCATCATCCCTGTTTGACTGACAGGGAAACTGAGGCACAGGGAGGGGAAATGACTTTTACTCAACAGGCCAGTGGCACAGCTGGGAATAGAAGCCAGGTCTCCTGAGTCCCAGTCCAGTCTCCACTAGGCTATACTGCCTGCTTTATGAGTCATCCTGACATTGACCTTAATAAAAAAAATGATATATATTCACACAGCAATTGTTTGGGGTTATTATAGACGACAGAAAAACCACAGAACGCAGCTTGTTTTTCTGATTCCAGAGTCAGTTTGCATGGACAGGAGGTGGAGAAAAGGCCTTGTAAAGTGATCAGATTGGATCCGGAAATTGCCAAGACCTAATAAACACAGTGCCCCACAAAGCCATTTTTAGAACCACAATTTAAATATAGACCTCGTTAGCAGCACCTGCTGTGCTCAGAAAGTGTCATCTGTGAAGCGTCACTCACTCAGATTCAATGTCACGTACAAAAGTAGGACACACATTTGTCACAATGAACATGCTCTCTGGAGTGAGGAATACTGCTTATGGCTTGCCACCTGGACAGCGCTCATGGCTGCTGCATATATGTATATTTTTAGTGAAGCTTATTGGGGAAAGGACCAGATCTTCATATCTGTTTGGCCAGTGCCTAGCACAATCAAGCCCCGTCCTGGTTGCAGCCTGTGGGTGCTACCATAAAACAATTAACAAATTGTTGATGCAGGCAGTTTTTGTGGGCGATGGGCTGGGCTGGACTGCCAGGGAGAGAAAGAAACTGGTGATTGACTTTGGGGGTGTGTGACTCATCCCAGAGCGCCCCCTTCTGTCACTGTGTGGTGCAGCAGCCACTGAGCCTTCATGTCCCAGCTGCTTTTCCACTGCTCTGTCCAGTCTCCAACACCTTCTGGATTGCAGAGACTTGGTCCTTGGACCTAGGCCACTTACAGCTCTTCCCCTTCCAGGGCACTCCAGGTCCAACGCAAGTACAAAGCAACGTAAACCAAATCTTCCCTTTCCTCCAGGAGGATCTGCTGGGCACCTGTCGTCCCTGGCCAGCCTTCTCTCCTGCACTTAGAGCCTCACATCTGCTCTTTCTCTGCCTCCCCCTCCAACTGAGCAGGACCCTTCCTGTTAAGCGCCTCCCAAGCAAACTGGTTCCTTCTCCAGGTGATTGGGCTTTCGTTGGCCCATTAACCCTGTCCTACCTTGCATGGAGGCATGCACACCCCACTACACACCCTCTCACCTATTAGTGCCCCCGTCATGGTACATAGGTTCTCTTCCCTCAGGGTTTCAAGGTCTCCAGCTCTCCTTCTCGCTCACTACCCTGTGATCTCTCTCTTCCTGAGTTGCCCAACAGTCCTCAGCCAGCTGCCCTTTTTCTAAAAGGGTAATCTGCTGTCTGTGCTTTGTGGCTACTCGTTGCAGCCCTTGACCCTTCATGATGGGACCCACACTGCAGGTGTCTTCTGACTCCCCTTCCTCAAGGGAAAAGCCCTTTCTTCCTTGGCCTCTTACCCAGGCCCTGGCATGCTGACGAGGGACTGTAGTCATTCACAGAGCTCCTGTTTCTATATAAGGAGCTGCCTGAGTCTCTACTGTACACCATTCCAGCCTATCATGAGCTTCCACTTCCTGGCAACCTTTGCCTGGAGCACAGTCAACTCCTGCTCCAGCATCAAGCACTGCTGCTTCCCACACCCCCTCCACTACCCTACATGGTGCTATCTTTTGCTCCAATTTTGTCATCTGCTCAATAATCTTCTGCTGGGAGATGCTTCTGTTTTCCAGCTCTTCTCAACAGTCTTTCAGCTGTTCTCATAAGCTCTGAAGATGATCAGGAGCTTCCTTTCAGCTTTCTCACTTGCACACCCAGCTTCCTCCACTCCTTTTCTGATCAACGGTTGGTCTTCCCCCCTAGGCTGTCAGTCTAGATTCATGACGCCTTTCCTCTCCACCATTTTTTGTGCTACTTTCCTCCACATTTAAACACAAGTAAATACACTTAGCATCTACTCTTAATTCTCTAGCAATTCAGGCAAATATGTTAAAGATTCGAGTCTACTTTACATGGCTTTGATAACTATCTGCAAGGAACGGCCCTATAACAGCAGCCCAGGTGATCATTCTCCATTGGCTGGCAGGGAAAAGGGGAGGAGATTTTGCTTATATATCAAAGTTGTGGTGAAGTTGAGATAGAAGTGAGAGGCAGACCTGTTGAAAGTCTCTGAGACATGATAAAAGGGGTAGAACACAAGGATGTCATGAGAGGGGCCTACCGTAGACCACCCACCCAGGAAGAAGAGGTAGATGAGGCTTTTTTTCCAAAACTACTAACAAAATTATCCAAAGCACAGGACTTCGTGGTGCGGTGGGATTTCAACTACCCAGACATCTACTGCAAAAATAATACAGCAGGGCAAAAAATATTCAATAAGTTCTTGGAGTGCATTGGAGACAACTTTTTATTGCAGAAGGTGGAGAAAGTAATTAGGGGATAAACTGTTTTAGATTGGATTATGATAAATAAGGAAGAACTGTTTGAGAATTTGAAGGTGGAAGGCAGCTTAGGGTGAAAGTGATCATGAAATGATAAATTCATTATTCTAAGGCATGGTAGCAAGGAAAACAACAGACCACAGACAGTGGAATTCAATAAGGCAGATTTTTGGCAAACTCAGAGAATTGGTAGGCAATATCCTGTGGCCAGCAAAACTAAGGGGGAGAAAAGAGTTCAGGAGAGGGGGAAGTTTTTTTTAAGGAGCACAAGAACAAACTATCCCAATGCATAGAAGAGATAGGAAGTTTGATAAGAGACCACCCTGGTTTAACCAGGAGATCTTCAATGACCTGAAATTAAAATTGGAAAGTCACACAGAAGGGAAAATTAAGTCAAATTATGAATGAAAGTCAAATGCACAAAATGAGATTAAACTAGCTAGGGGCATAAAGGGTAACAAGAAAACTTTTTAAAAATACCTTAGAAGACAAAGGAAGACTAAGGACAACTCAAAGAGGAGGGAAAGACAGTAACAGAAAACACAAAATTGCAGAAGTGTTAAATGCTTTTTTTGTTTCAGTTTTCACCAGAAAGGTTAGCAGTGATTGGATGACTAACATAGTAAACATCAGTGTAAATGGAGTAGTATGTGAGGCTAAAATAGGAAAATAAGTTAAGAATTACTTAGACAAGTTAAGAGTCCTGTGGCACCTCATAGACTAACAGACGTATTGGAGCATGAGCTTTCGTGGGTGAATACCCACTTTGTCGGATGCATATAGTGGAAATTT
Source organism: Mauremys reevesii (assembly GCF_016161935.1). Taxonomy (NCBI): domain Eukaryota; kingdom Metazoa; phylum Chordata; order Testudines; family Geoemydidae; genus Mauremys; species Mauremys reevesii. The sequence goes on along the minus strand of NC_052628.1, from coordinate 11,602,880 downwards.
CCAGAGGCAGGTGTTTATATGCAAGCAAGAATCAGGCTGGAGATAACGAGGTTAGTTCAATCAGGGAGGATGCGGATGAGGCCCTCTTCTAGCAGTTGACACTTCATCCTCCCTGATTGAACTAACCTCGTTATCTCTAGCCTGATTCTTGCTTGCATATATATACCTGCCTCTGGAAATTTCCACTACATGCATCAGACGAAATGGGTATTCACCCACGAAAGCTCATGCTCCAATACGTCTGTTAGTCTATAAGGTGCCACAGGACTCTTTGCTGCTTTTACAGATCCAGACTAACACGGCTACCCCTCTGATATTAGACAAGTTAGATGTCTTCAAGTTGGCAGGGCCTGATGAAATACATTGTAGAATACTTTCAGGAACTGGCTGCAGAGATCTCTGAGCCATTAGCAATGATCTTTGAGAACTCATGGAGGGTAGGAGAATACCAGAGAAATGGAAAAGGGAAAATACAGTACCTATTTATAAAAAGGGGAATAAGGACAACCCAGAAAATTATAAATAAGTCAGCTTAACTTTTGTACACGGAAAGATAATAGTCCAAATCATCAAACAATGAATTTGTAAGTATCTAGAAGACATAAGATGACAAGTAATGGCCAACATGGATTTGTCAAGGATAAAGTATGTCAAACCAACCTAATATCCTCCTTTTGACAAGTCAACAAGCCTTGTGGATAGGGGGAAAGCCGTCAATGTGGTATATCTCAACTTTAGTAAGGCTTTTGATACTGTCTCACATGACCTTCTCATGAACAAACTAGGAAAATATACTTGAGATGAACCTACTATAGGGTCAAGTATCAGAGGGGTAGCCGTGTTAGTCTGGATCTGTAAAAGCAACAAAGAATCCTGTGGCACCTTATAGACTAACAGACGTTTTGCAGCATGAGCTTTCGTGGGTGAATACCCACTTCTTCGGATGCAAGAAGAAGGGTGAGGCACAACTGATTGGAAAAATCATACTGAGTATAGTTATCAATGGTTCACAATCAAGCCGGAAGGGCATATTGAGTGGGGTCCCGCAGGATCTGTCCTGGGTCTGGTTCTATTCAATATCTTCAAAAATGATTTGGATAATGGCATAGAGAGTACACGTATAAAGTTTGTGGATAGTAACAAGATGGACGTGGTTGCAAGTGTTTTAGAGAACAGGGTCATTATTCAAAATGATCTTGACAAACTAGAGAAATGGTCCAAAATATATAGGATGAAATTCAATAAGGAACAATGCAAAGTACTACACTTAGGAAGGAATAATCAGTTGCACACATACAAAATGGGAAATGACTGCTGTCATAAACATACAGCTAAGGGTAGCATAAAATCCCTCCTTTACCTTTAAGGGGCTAAGAAGCTCAAATAACCTGGTTGGCACCTGACCAAAAGGACCAATAAGGGAAGAAAATACTTTCAAATCTGTGAGGGGAGGTTTTTGTTTGTGCTCTCTTTGTTGTTCTCTCCAGGACAGAGAGGGACCAGGGCAGGAAAAAACATCTCCTAAAACCCTACCTGAAATAAGCATCCAAGTTTACAAAAATTGTAAGTAATAGCAAGGAAATGCGTTAGCTTATCTTATGTTTTAGCTTGTGAATTTTTCCTATGCTAAAAGGGAGGTTTATTCCTGTGTTTTGTAACTTTGAAGTTGAGCCTAGAGGGAATCCTCTGGTGTTTAAAATCTTATTACCCTGTAAAATTACCTTCCATCCTGATTTTACAGAGGTGCTTCATTTACTTTATTCTTTATAATAAAGTTCTGCTTTTAAGAACCTGATTGGTTTTTAGTGTCCTAAAAACCCAAGGGTCTGGTCTGTGCTCACTTTGTTAACCTATCTGGTTAGTATTTTATTCTCAAGCCTCCCCAGGAAATGGGGTGAAGGGGTTTGGGGGGATATTTTGGGAAATTAGGAACTCCAAGTGGTCCTTTTCCTGAATTGTTGTATAACTCACTTGGTGGTGGCAGCAAAACCGTCCAAGGACAAGGAAGAATTTGTGCCTTGGGGAAGTTTTTAACCTAAGCTGGTAGAAATAAGCTTAGGGGTCTTTCATGTGGGTCCCCTCATCTGTACCCCAGAGTTCAGAGTGGGGAGGGAACCCTGACAACTGCCTAGGAAGGAGTACTGAAGAAAGAGATCTGAGGGTCAAAAATTAAATGAGAGTCAACACAATACTGTTGCAAAAAAAGCAAACATCATTCTGGGATGTATTAGCAGGAGAGTTGTAAGCAAGACTCAAATAGTAATTCTTCCACTCTACTCAGCACTGAAGAAGCCACAACTGGAGTATTGTGTCCAGTTCTAGGCACCTTATTTCAGGAAAGATATGGACTAATTGAAGAAAGTCCAGAGGAGAGGAACAAAAATGGTTAACGGTCTAGAAAATATGACCTATGAGGAAAGATTGGGGAAAAAATGGGTTTGCTTAGTCTGGTGAAGAAAGGCTCAGGAGGGATATAATAACAATCTTCAAGTACATAAAAGGTTGTTATAAAGGAGAGGGTGATAAATTGTTCTTCCTAATCTCTGAGGACAAGACAAGAAGTAATGGGCTTAAATTGCAGCAAGGGAGAATTAGGTGAGATATTAGGAAAAACATCAGGGTAGCTAAGCACTGGGAAAAGTTACCTAGGGAGGTTGTGGAATCTCTGTCATTTTCTAACCTGTTCTTAAAAACCTCCAAACACTGGTCCAGGATGGTCTAGATAATACTTAGTCCGGGGTGCAGGGGACTGGACTAGATGACTTACCAAGGTCCCTTCCAGTCCTACATTTCTATGATTCTCAGCTGATATTCCCAGGCTTGGCACATTTGAAGCACAACACTGGATTTCCTCAGCCACCCCTAGAAGCGTTTCCACTAGGTTTCAGGACTGACCAGGGCCCTGGTAGCTCCCAAGCATTTCTTGGTTTGGACTCCTTGGGACCCTCTCCCTTTGAGAGCTTCCCTGTGACTCTCCAGATTGGGGTATACCCTCTTCTGGTCTGCTCCCTCCCTCCCTCTCTGACTGTTCCCCCTCCGACAGAGCAGGGCTCTTTGTACCTTCTTCCTTGCATTCTGGCTCCTGCTCCAGGTGTCTCAGTTTGGAATAAATGGGCCTTCAGTAGCCCATTAACCCCTTCCTGCCTTGCCTGCAGGCTTGGGTGCTCCATTACAGTGACCTTTTTCTGAGTGTTACTTTAGCTTTACATAGTTATCAAACAACTTGGCATTGAAAGGGATTCCTTCCCAGAGGGAGCACCGGGAACTGTCTCTCTCAGAGCTTCCTGGGTTCACCCACTTTTGCACCCATTTGGGGGGGGGGGTGTTGCAGCCCACTTCTTCCCCTGTAGCAACTGAACTCCACTGGGTGGTGGGTAAATAGAGCTGTGTGCGCTCAGGGGTGATCAAAGCACAAACACTGCACTTCCACCTGACCTATTACTTGGGACACTCAGGTGTGGTGGAAGGAAGACTCCTTGTCTCTCCCACTGGGTAGATCTGGATCTGGATTTTGGTTGCCATCTCCTTTCTAAGTTTGAGGCTGTCTGGTTCCACGGCTTAAAATCCAGATCTAGGTTTAGGCTGCTACCAGAACCAGGTGTGTTGAAACATGGCAAGACAGTCCAGAGTCATCAAAACAGTCTGCGACCCACAGCTCTGGCGTGGGAAATTCCTTAGAAAAGCTTATGCTTGTGAGCAAAGCCGAGCGAATATAACGGAGTTTTCCACGTGGGCACTAAGTAAAAAAATCCAAACAAATTTTTGATTTGTTTCAAACTAAAACTGATTTTTTTTTAATTTGTCTTCTGAAACAAAAGAAACAAACATTTTGGTTCAGATCAAGAGACACATGAAATGAAGAGAAAACCTGAAAGCAAAATAATTTGTTTCCAGGTTTGTGTTTAATTTAATTTTGGGGTGTTTTCACCTCCCCCCATTTTTTTTTTCCAAAACAAAAATGTCATTTCAAAATGAAGTGTTCTGTTTCAGAATGGTAGAAACAAACTGTTTGGACTTTTTCAAATTTTCCTCCCCAAATGTTTCATTTAATCTGAAACGATTAGTTGAATTTGCCCCGAGTTTGGAAACTGTTTCAGTGCCCTCCCCACCCAAAATGCACTTTTGGTAACTTTCAACAAGCTCTACTTATGCAGTTTCCAGGCCAGGGCCCTGATCCTGCAAAGAGAACTGCGCCGTTGTAACCCTCTGTCATACAGGGTATGTCCACACTGCCAAGAAAAACCCAGTGCTGAGTCTTAGAGTCAATTGGGCTGGGACTTGCATGGCTAAACATAGCAGTGTAGATGTTGCCTTTATAGTGTCCCATTGACCTGAGACTCAAGCAAGAGGCTGAGACAAGCCTCGGGTTGTTTCTCCAAACCTCTTGACGTTTGCTCCAGATTTCCCTTCATAGTATTCAAAAGCATGATCAGATCCCTTAGAGGGTGTGCAAGGTTTTATAGCAGATACCTTATGTCCTTTGCAGCACATTAGCCCTACTTTTAGGGTAGAAAGACCCGGGAGACACCAAGGGATCAAAGATAGCCAGTGCACCTTAAAATCTGCATAGCGAGGAGGCAGGGAGAAGGAGATTATTGTGGATTAAAAATCTGTCCCATATTCTGCTGCCTGGCCCCACCCCAGTAGACCCCAGTCCACCACTGCTCTATTAAGCAACCTTAGCAGGGTGACCACCTTCATTGGATGGCAATAAGGGAAAGCCACATGAAAAATAAGGGACTATGCTTTATTTTAAGGGTCATTTTATGGAAACACCATTTCCTTTAGCATGCCATGTATTTTTCTCTCAAGTGTATATTCCTACTTCCCTCAAGCATACAATGCAATTTTCATAAGCTTCAATTTAAATTTAAAAATGGTACTTATTATTGGTTTTAATACATCTTTAAATAGGTGTGTGTGGGGGGGGGAAATCAGTGAAATAAAGGATGGTCCCTTAAAATAAGGGACAAGTGCTCACTCTATCCCTTAGTTTTGCACATTCAGCTCCTTGATAAGATCAGGAGTGGGGCTCTCTCTGATCCCTAAAGTTCTCCCTCTATTGCCCCCAGACCTCCTGCCACACGACCCCTCCCCATTCTCCCAACCCAGCACCTGACATCTCTCTCTGTATATATGTGAAGATTTTATTTAATCCATCTGTCGGGAAATAACAGGTACTTAAAACTCCCCTCTCTTTGGCTCGGGTTTTATAGAAATTCATTATTACAGAGCTAAACATTAAATCTTCATTCTCAGGTTTGTCTGTCTTAACACAGGCAATGCTAAAATTATCAGTGAGGCTGAAGTGGTACATATAACCTCCCAGTCACCCTTGTTTGGAGCAGATGTAGCTTTCCTGCCATAATCATTGTTTTCCTCCCTTCTCTCTCCCGCTCTGTCTCTCTTTTTGGAGATGTGTTTCTCTCTGACTGTGATTCCACAGTGGCAGAAAGGGGTCAATCTGTAAAAGATGGACTCAGCCAAGCTTTTCTAGCTCTTTCCTGCTGATGGCAATTATCTGGAGGTTGGCAGCGATCCCAGAAACCTGCAGTTCCTGCAGCCCTGCTGCTCAGGGCCTGCTCCACAAAGCTAGCATCCTAAGAGGATCACTTGGTGTGGTGCCCAGGAAATGACAAACAGAAAAGGTCACACGTACTCCAAAAAGATATACTGCTCGGCAAATTTAATTGACATTGTGCAGCTTTTCAAAACATCCCTGCAGACATTCCAGCATTTAACAGATGCAAGCAAAGAACAGCAAAATAACAGACCTTTAAAAATAAAAATATATATCCTCCGCAAAAGGACTCATTCCATATTCCGATAACACTGAGTGTATTTGATCAAGATAGTTTATCGTTACTCCCAGCCCTGGTGTGTAATTTGTCAGTCCCCACCCACGCTTTTTAAATCATCAAGCTTTCTTTGAACACAGTAACAGTCTGTTGTTCTCCTTGCGTGTTTGTCTGTTACAATATTGTGTGAAGAATTCCTGTCAAGCATACTGCACTCTGGAGCTTTCAACGGTGCCTCCTATGTTATTTGGCCATGGGGAAGATGCTGTCTGTATCAATGGGTGTCTCTTTTTTTAATTTTAAAAAGAGAGATATGGAAATTCAAAAAGGCGTCTGACAACTAGCTCTATTAGCAAGAGGTGATTGGAAAGTAAGAGGGGGCCAAGAGGAATCCAGAGTGAAGGCAGGAAGCCCTGATTCATCATAGAATGTGCTCAAGAAGGATTCCACTCTTCAGATGATGTTTATTTCAACCTCATTTTGTTGGGAGCAAATAAAACCCAGGGTTGTTTTGTGTGTGTGTTAAACTCTGATTTTTTTGACATACTGGGAGAAAAACCAACTGTGTGTGATTAATGGCAATGGAACAGACATCATGTGACAAACCTCATGAATTTCCAAAACCTCATCAATACAATTTGAAATTAAAGGAACCAATGGCGAGAACTTGCCTTTATGGTTGGGGCTGTGTGAATGCCAGAATTTGGATGGCAGGGACTGGAAGTGAATCAAGGTTTGAGTTTAATTCATTCATCTTTCCTCTGTTCTAATGAATAGATTTACACCTTCTGGCTGCAGTATACAACATATGTGGTAAAGGAGCAGTGGCATAGTAATAGCCACAAACCTCCATTTGGATAGATGGCCAACACCCACTGATGCACTATTAGATTATAAATTCCTCGAGGCTCTTTGACTGTGTCTGTAAGCACAGAGCTCAAGAATCTACTGAGGACTCTGGGAGCTATATCAATATTAGTTTTATATTTATTGTTTAAGACTCAGTTTGAGAGCAGCCTGGGCAACGTTTTCAAACCTGGGTGCCTAAAGTGAGACATTTAAATCCATAGCTGGGCACCTCAGTACAGGGTGCTGTGGGTGCACAGGACCTTTGAAAGTTGGTCACTTGTTTAGGTGCCTAAATGAGGATTGAAAGGTCTCACTTTAGGCACTCAAGTTTGAAAAAGTTGACCTATACTGGCAGAGGTGGTCACTATTATTTTTCCCTGGGGGTGTTACAATCCCCACTCCACCCAAGGCCCTGTGCCCACTCCCCCCCTCCTCCCAAGACCCTGCCCTTGCTCCATCTCCTCTCCAAGGCTCCCGCCTTCCCCCCACTCGCTGCTCTCCACCCTCCCCGAGCCACCAAACAGCATGGCCGAAAGCTGTGGCTGGTGGGTGCTGAGCACCCACTATCTTTTGCTCCTGTCCTGGAGCACCCACGGAGTCGGTGCCTATATAGACTGGTATGTCTCTAAAGTCTTAATCCTATCATACAAAGCTATGACAGAGCACTACAACTTGGCTGGACCATACTGACCACAGCTGAGGAAAAAAAAAGTCTCACTGTGTGTATAAAATCACTGGGAAAAAATGTTTTCAAGAGTTTTTGAAAATGGTTTGCTTTAAGATGTTTCTATTTTCTGGTATACACAGTACTTTGGTGATAAAACATGGATTGGAGGCTTTCAAGGTTATCTCTAACCATCATGATAGGTAGGTAAACGTCACTATTCTCCTCCAAACGGCCAACTGTCCCACCTACAATGCCACAACATGAGTGAGAGAGTTTGGAATAGAATCCAGTACTCCCAGAAAAAAAGGGGACAAAATATATTACTGTAAATTCTAGAAGAGAGACAAGGTGGGCGAGGTAATATTGGACCAACTTCGGTTGTTGAGAGAGACGAACTTTTGAGGTGCTCTTCCACCACCAGAAGTGGATCCCACAAAAGATACTACTTCACCCACCTTATCTCTCTAATAGCCTGGGACCAACACGGCTATAACTACACTGCAAACAGTGATGTAAATACTCTGACAATCCTGGGGATTTATGTGAAGTGTCACAGGAAGACAGTAAATGTGGCTTGGTGAAACTCTTTAAACACTTTTCATTGCTAATATTTTGCAAAGTAATTCTTAGTCAGTTTGTACAACATGTAATTTGCTTTTCTCCCATTTCCCACCTCATTTAATTGATTAGGGCATGAAGACCTCAACATGTTAAAACTTCAGGCTACATAGGTTCAGAAAAGCTGACTCCCCAGACTTTGACACATTCTTGTTAAACTAGTGAAACATTCAGAATCTGAATATCCAGGTATTTCTGAGAATACATCACTTTGGCAAGACTTAATCCACTATGAACTATTACCAGAGAGAACTCAGTGACAAAGAGAGTAAGCTCAGAGAAACGGAAGTACACAATTTAATTAAAATGCTCCCCTTTTAATTCCAAATTATTGTCACGTTCTAGTTCACTCTTTGGGTGGAAAGCGTATAATCGAATTATTGCCTGTTATGATGGATGCACTCTAACACTACACAATTGTTTAAGAAAGAAAGTGCTGAATAATACTGTATACAAATGAAACTGTGGGAAAATCAAGGTAGGTGAATGTAATTACTTGACATCCCTTTTATCTATATTTCAGGGTTTTCTATTGCTGCCCATGACTGTGGTACCGGAGTGCCTCCACATAAAGTCATTAGCAACAGTGAAGTCCCCAGGGTGCTTCATGGAGTCTCTGCCTCTTGGGTAAAAACTCTACTTGGGCTAGGGACTAATTCTTTAGGTTTTATTAGCTCTCTCTCTTTTTTGGGGTAGTATGGTTGGAATTTAGGGGTAGACCGTTTTGTCCTCAGCTTTCACATGCTTAATCCTGGACCTAATGTTGCTTATAATATTGTTATGGGGTCATTCCTCACCCAAGTTATTCTTGGCAATGTTCCCCCTCCAAGTTTTGTACTGGCCTGACCCCACTACATTTGTGAGAACTGACGGGAACCACAGAACAAGGTCACCTGACTGTAGACCACCAACAGGCCGCTCTGTGAGAAGAATTTTGCCTATGAACGGGAATACATTTGTTTTCAGCAGACCAAAGCCAGTGGAAGATTTGCCAGTGACCTCAGTGGAGCAGGAGTTGGTCCAGACAAAGCAGTTGTATTCAGCTGAGGTAGAAGAATAAAGTGTTCATGTATTTTACAAACTCGTGAGCAGGCCAGAGACTGACTCCCTGATTTTGTTTTAAGTAGAGTATCATTTCTCTATTGTCAGTATTGGGACAAAGGCTTCATCTATGCCAAATCACCAATTTTGGATCTGAGCTGGAGTAGATGGACTCTAATCAGAGGAATTACAGAATTCCTATGGGCAAGTCATTTAGTCTCCTTGTGCCCGTCTACAGCACCTTTCGCCTTCACAGGGTTGTTGAGAGGATAAACGCTCAGATGTTTGTCATAGAATATCAGGGTTGGAAGGGACCTCAGGGATCGGATGCTATAATAATGGGGGTGCCATCCGGAGAGGGTTCCAACCATAACCCATCTCTCTGGGTGTCCCTGTAGCTGTACCCTTTGGGGTCATAACACAAAACACAAATGGGCTAAGGCAGTTATTCAGCCCACATGCTGAGGCAGTGGAACTGCTGCCCTGCATCTTGGGTAGGGAAACGTAGATTTCACCTGCCTAGAGCCTGATTACTTTGTGTTGGCTCATTCCATACGTCACGTGGAATTGTTTCTGTTCCCTGACTGGATGGACTTTTGCACTGAATTAATTCAGTTCCACATTTCAAAAAATATTATCAAAGACTCATTTTGCAATTTGCGGCAGGAACATGCAATCATTTGATCTTAACATTTACAAGTGTTCATTGTAGCAAAGTTCAGGTGTCAGAGTGTGGACATGAAAAGGTTGGGCATGTGTCTGAATTAAAATTTGCTTTCAAAGTTGGAGAAAATATTTGCAGACCTTCCTCCTCTGCCCTATTATCATTACAGCATGGGGGTGGGGAATGGATCAGTGTTCATGTTGCACGCCCCGTCAGTACCTGGCCTGGGCTGGGGAAGTTAATGATCCAACCAGCAGACCAAATTCAGTGATGAATCCTGGTCACTTGCCACTTGAAACATGTTGTGCATAAGCTAAGAAGATTACAACACAACCATAGCTAGTGCAGTCTGGATACCAGTGTAGTCAAGGCTTCAGATAACAGCCTACATCTTCTGCCAGTTTAACTCTACCAGTGGTGTTGGGCCAGAAGAGAATTTAGACCACCATGTTTTTAGAGCTCTTCATATCAAGGGCATGGTTAAATAATGGTTTATAAAATGTGCAACTGAAGCTGATTAATACAGCAGCACATTGCTTAACAAGAGTCTTAAGATTTCTGCAGCCAACACTACATATGATTTGGAATCAAAATAGCCACACAATTACTTGTATTCATGACTCCCTACCATAAGTAATCACAGACAATGAGTCGAGTTTGTGATACAATTCACAAAAGTACCTCTCTTTCACTGCAATATATAGGTATCAGCACAAGGGAATAGGATGTAATCCAAAACCTACTGACTTGAACAGGAGTTTGAAGTCAATGGAGAATGTACTTTGGTTCAGGCCCATAGTTCCTTCTGCTGAGAAAATACTGCACCAATCAATGAACTTTTCAGACACTAAAGCATAATATTCCAATGTTCTACTTTTGGCGGATGCTCCACTGCACAACTTTCCTCCCCACGTGAGAGGATAAGAATAAACACCATACGACAGATGTTAGTCTTGTTACTTAATGCACTACTGGAAGATGCTCAGATACTACAGTGATGAGCATGGTATAAAAACCTATCTAGAACAGAATGATGAAAAATATTGTAATATTGTCCCCTCCCCATTAGTTCAGAGAAGAGCAACAAAAATGAGTAGAGGTCTAGAAAACATGACCTATATGGGAAGATTGAAAAAATTGCATTTGTTTAGTCTGGAAAAAGAGAAGACTGAGAGGGGACATGATAACAGTTTTCAAATATGTAAAAGGTTGTTACAAGAAGGAAGGAGAAGAATTGTTGTTCTTAACCTCTGAGGATAGGACAAGAAGCAATGGGTTTAAATTGCAGCACGGGACATTAGGTTGGACATTAGGAAAAACTTCTTAACTGTCAGGGTGGTTAAGCACTGGAATAAATTGCCTAGGGAGGTTGTGGAATCTCCATCACTGGGGATTTTTAAGAGCACGTTGGACAAACATCTGTCAGGGATGGTCTAAATAATATTTAGTCCTGCCATGAGTGCAGGGGACTGGACTAGATGACCTCTTGAGCTCCTTTCCAGTTTTATGATTAGCTGGGTTTGAGAGAGACTAAGGGACTAGGGCACACTGCCTTGAAGTTCATACTACGGGGGTACGAACAACAATGCACACGAAAGCATTGTGCTGTAATTCCCCTGTGTGAATGCTGCAGTTGTGAACTCAAAGGTTCCTATTTGACATTAATGCAGTCCTGTTTGAAGAGGACTATAGTGACACAAACTAAGAACCTTTTCATTTGTGCTCAAGTGTCCACACAGGGGAGTTACTGTTGCAATTTGGTGTGCCCGGCAATTTGGTGTCCCCATATTATGAACTGCGGGGAAGTGTAGACAAGTCCAAATTGTCCTTTCGATGGGTGGTGCTTCCTGTTGCCAGTTCTAGTGGAGGCAGGTGCTGCTGTGTGTGAGGGCTTCAGCTGCATTAAAAGTTGGTTGGATTTTTAGATAACGTGGCCTTGCCTCACTCCTTCAGATACCTCTGATGTTACAATATCAAGGTGACTCCATCAATAGGCAGGTGTACCTAAGGTTAGAATCTGCATTACCAAATGTGCAAGAGGATCCACTGTTTCAGACTTGGTTCATCCATGTCTCATTAGCTACTCGTCAGATGCCCCTGATTCAAACATACTACTATTACTACTACTACTACGTGCTGTTTTCCTGTATTGTTCACCACCCCCTTTAAGTCAAGGGGAGTGTTGTAGGTAAGAAGAGCATGGGACCAAGCCTATAGGCGGTACCCTTAAAATAAAAGGAAAGATGTCAACTTTTGACTTCATGGTTGCACAAAGGATCAAGCTACCTAGAAAAGCTATTAATTGATTGTCCTGAGCACTTACATACATTTTACAGGCCAGAACATAACAAGGTTGGGGAAATAGCCCTATTCTGCATCTCCTTCAAATATTCCTACTGGGAGAGTATAGTTGGTGCAGAGGGGAAGTAGAAATTGAATCTCTGAAAAGGAGATATCAGTGCTATTTTCCAGCATTCTCTGCCAGTGTCGTGAGATGCGTTCTGCTTTGATCTGTGCTCTGCAGCCAAAATGCCTGAGCAATGCACACCACAATACAGCTGTAACTCAAAGAGGCATGGTTGGGCTCTTAATAAAGTGCATTAATTCTTGCTAATTTGCCTTCTCCCCCTGCAGTAAAAGGAGAAAGAACTGAAAGGGCCAGTCTCTCAGAAGGACATGAAGGGAGTCCAGGATGTTTAGAAGGATGTGAAAGGATTCAGGGGCTGGTTCTGACCAGCAATAGAAGTGGCTTCCTCTGATTCTCACTAAACCGAGGACAGTCATTGTAACAATCAACGAGACATATTGAGCACAGGAATGAAGTGCTATGGCTGTTGGCACTGGATGTTGAAGACCAATTAAGTCACCAAAAACGTATGCTGCAGATCCCCGCATTTTATGCCCCAAAATAGAGACTTCTCCCAAACCATCAGGATGTGAACATGCATCTCTTGAATATTTTATATGTTGGTCCAGTATCTAAAGTGAAACATCATTAAACTAGCTGCTCAGTCAGACATTAAGAATAACTAACACACTGATAAGACACCAAAATAAAACCAGATGGATTTAAAGGTCGTTCTGTCGCTCTCTCATCTAACAAGGATTTTATAGCAAGCTCATTAACATGGTATCTGATCCCCTACTACGCTGTTCCATATTTGGTAGTGATCTCGGTAGTAATCTGAAATATATATTCATGTGGGACATACACACTATCATATACACATACAGGGGATAGCCTGATCTAGTGGATCAGGCACTGGGTTTGGGGCCAGGAGACCTGGGTTTAATTTCCAGTTCTGCCATTGACCTTCTCTGTGACCTTGAGTAAGTTAGTTCCCCTCTCTGCTTCTCCCAGCCTTTGTCTTGTCTATTTAGACTAACCTCGCTGGAGCAGAGACTGTCTTTACTACATGCATGTAGAGCATCCAGCTGGTGCCCCATCTCAGCTGAGGTCTCAAGGCACTATTGTAATACAGCCATAGTTCTCAGCACTCAGGGTATGGCTACACTTGCAGCTGTACAGGGCTGGGAGTTAAACCTGTCTTCGTCCAGCTGAGTAGGGAAAGCACTGCAGTCTGTCCACACTGACAGCTGCCAGCACACTGTCGTGGCCACATTTGCAGCATCTGCAGCGGCATTGGGAGCGGTGCATTATGGGCAGCTATCCCAGCGTTCAAGTGGCTGCAACGTGCTTTTCAAAAGAGGGGGGTGGGGTGGAGCGTGGGGGGAAGAGAGTGGATTTTTGGAGCTGACACTGTCAGCAGCTGCCTTGCAAGTTCCAACCCCCTCCCCCACCCCTCTCTCACTCACTGAAAGCAAACAGCAGCTGATAAGCAGCCTCACCAAAATGGACCCCCCCTCCCTCCCTCCCTCCCTCCCGCTTACCACGCCACTTCTCTCCTCAAGCCCCTCCCTCCCCCTCTCTTCAAGCAAACACTAGCTGTGGGTGTTCCAAAGGGAGCCCCCTGCCTGCCTCTGCTCATTCACAGCAAACAGTAGCTGTGTTTGTTTTTTTGGATAAGCAGCTTCGGGAGCCCAGAGTTCACAACAAAACAAAGAGAGGCATCACAACAAAACAAAGAGAATAATCTTTACTTAAGAGGATTATGGGAAGCTTCCAGAGGTCAGTTACAGCGTACTAAGATTATTCCCTGTTTACACTGGCACCCCAGCACTGCAGCAGCAGTGCAAACTCTTTATTCCTCTCATGGAGGTGGAGTACAAGCAGTGCTGTAGCCAGGGAGATACAGCGCTGTATGTGCCTTGCCAGTGTGGACGGGGAGTGAGTTTCAGCGCTATAAAGCCACTAACAGCGCTGTAACTCTCAAGTAGTAGCCAAGGCCTCAGTGATGTTTAAACGCTATGTGTGGGGTTTCGTTTGGGAGGTAGTCACCTTGAACAATGAAGGACATTTTACATGAATATCAAAGCTCTCATCCTGAAATATTCCAAAGCAATAAACAGACTTTAGGCCAGACTGTGCAACATGATCACTGATGAACACTTCTTCCTGAACTTAATCTCATGGACTTCAACGAGGTGACTTGCAGAGTAAACGCTCACCAACATGAATGAGGACTACAAAAATAAGGCCGTTTTTGAGTCATAATGATCCCCCTAGAAGAGGGCATGGAATAACTAGGTTACGTGCATACAGTAAGGTTTGGGTGAGTGGAGGTTAAAGGTAGACTGCTATGCAGATACGAGTCCCTTTCTCTCCTCCTGCTTTCATTCTAGGAGGTAGAGAATTGAAATCACTGGAATCTAAGCAGCCTGTTGGATCAATTAAGCTGCAAAATGGACAAACAAAAGAAATCAGTATCAGACCAGCTGAGTAACATGGTTATTGCAATTCAAGGTAGACAATAATATTTACAATAACTGACACTACCACATGGTCTCATGTATTCTGCAGGAAGCTGGATATAAATCCAAGACCTACTGGAAAGAATGGTTGGAACATTTTTCTCCATCAGATCATGTCGGTTTGTTGAAAGCACAATGGTTTGTGAGGAGCTGTCATTTTCAGTGTATCTTCCGATGGAAACCAAACAGGTTTCCTGCCAGTTCAACATTTTGAGGCAATTTTGTGAAGGAACAGTCCCCTTACAAGTATCAGAGGGGTAGCCGTGTTAGTCTGGATCTGTAAAAGCAACAAAGAATCCTGTGGCACCTTATAGACTAACAGACGTTTTGCAGCATGAGCTTTCGTGGGTAAATACCCACTTCTTCGGATGCAAGTCTTGCATCCGAAGAAGTGGGTAGTCCCCTTACAAACGCTGAAATATACTCCGAGTACCATTCCCACAGCATATAGCTTTGGACAAGAATATTAGATAGTAAAAGGAAAGCAGGGCCCAAGGACTAGGGTCCAGATCCTCAAAGGAATCTAGGCACCTAATTCCTATGGAAATCAAATTAGGCACCTAAATACCTTTGAGGATCAGGCCCTAGGTTGTCACAAAGAGCTTGATTCTGCTCCCACTGCATCTAGTACAAACTCATAGCGCTTCTGGGTTTAGTCCTCTTCTCCTACAGTGCATTTCTATCTGCTCCTGCTCAAGCACACCTTTCAGAAGACCTGATCCTTAAGCCGCAGCTTCCTAGAAACACCTGGCCTGTTTTGCCGTTTGCTAGCTATCCTGTATATATGCGTATGGGGATTTCAGGCAACGTACCTGAGGGCTGGATTGGGGCCTCTTTCTTTCAAGCCCAATAGGAAAACCACAGTAATTCAAATTTTGGCAGTGGCCAAACTCCAAAAGACAGTGATGTGTTGAGCAGATTGACTCAATGTGCTTATGAGCTGGTGCCTGCAATGGTTATAACCATTCGTTGGTGACAATTAGTTGTACGTTATTGTGATATATTTGCTAATTTTGCCTCAGCATTTTTTACAGTCAGCACTTTACAGCTCCAGGAGGCGGGTTTCCATAAGGAAGAGAGCCCAATACAATGGCTCCTATCTTTTTGAAAAGTGGAACAAAATCCAGCATATTTCATTAAAAAGAAACCTTAGACTTTATGTATTCAGCACATTGTGTGGAACAATTTCAGAGCTTTGGGTCATGAATGACTTATTTCCATTAAAAATAACAGTGTTATTCCTGGCAACGTGAGCGCGTGTGATTTCTCTTGCAAGCAAAGATCTGCCTATACATATAAAACAGCCTCCCCAATTTCAAGAGAACAGACGATGAGGAAGAGACACGGCTGATCTCTAACTTCTAAGCGATGCCGGCAATTTGCTTTTGCACTTTACACCACCGAGATTTCTATTGTTGTTTTAGTTCTATTGAGTTCAGGATTAAACTGAAGGAAGCAATTTTGAAACTTGGCCTTGGGGGCCTCCCAGGCGAGGGTGTGGGGAGAACAGCTCATGAATAGACTGCAGGCTGGGGTCTGCCGGGAAATGCACACCTGCCACAGAAAAGCCTGATGAGCCTTACTTCAGCAAGGCTCATTTACAGCAGGCCTGTGAGCCCTTCCTCACCCACTTCGTATTAGGACTTAACTTGCTAGAAGGTGGAAGCTGCCACTGCTTGGTGCACTGGGTCTGGGTATTGACTATTTTTTTTAAATAAACCTGAGTTTTAAATCCTCCTGGAGTGTAAGACTGACAAAGTCAGTGGAGTTATACTGGTGATGACTCTAACCCACTGTCTTTAGCAAGGTTCAGATCAGCCCACAGCTGAGACGGAAGTGTAGCGTTTGGCTTTTTGCCCAGTAAATAAGACACACTAAAAGGTCACACCCCTCCCCCAAAAATCCTTGCTCAGGGGAAAAAGGAGAAAAAAATAATTTTTTTTTGCAAGGTTAACTGATTACAAGGTGAAGTGTAGCAAAGGATTGTTCCTGTTCCTGAATTCTTCCCTGTCCTCACACATAGGCTTGAGAACTCTAGGAGTCTGAATCACAAATGAAATGCTGCTGTGGCTTTGTTGAATTGGCACACACTGGTTGTAGCATGCTAGTCACAAACCTAGTGTAGTCAACAATACTAGAACAGGGCCGCCCAGAGGGGGGGGCAAGAGGGGCAATTTGCCCCAGGCCCCGCATCCCGCAGGGGCCCCCACGAGTGTTTTCTGGGGCCCCTGCGGTTCCGGTTGAGCTCCAGGCAGGCATGCCTGCGGCAGGTCCACCGGAGCCCGGGACGAGTGGACCTGCCGCAGGCACGACT
Organism: Mauremys reevesii; assembly: GCF_016161935.1. Lineage (NCBI taxonomy): Eukaryota > Metazoa > Chordata > Testudines > Geoemydidae > Mauremys > Mauremys reevesii. The sequence goes on along the minus strand of NC_052628.1, from coordinate 11,586,057 downwards.
GCGGAGGGGGCGCTCGTCCCGCGTCTCGGCTGGACCTCCCGCAGGCATGACTGCGGCAGGTCAAGCGGAGCCGCGGGACCACGGCACCCGCCGCAGTCACTCGTCCCGGGCTCCGGTCGACCTGCCGCATTTGACCTGCCAAATGCCGCCCCCCAGGTCTTCGGCGCGCTGGGGTCTAGAGCCGCCCCTAAGCGGGGGCCCCCCGCCGCCGAAGACCCCGGGCCCCCGGAATTCTCTGGGCGGCCCTGTACTAGAATAAGGGTATGATAGCTAGCAGTGCTGGTAGATGACTGGTTTTTATTTCCTAGCTCCAACATATGACAAGGACCAGTATCCGTATTTGGGAACCTTAATAAGCGGCTTGGCATTCAAAAGTGCTGAGCACTCACCCGCTCTCGGACATCAGAGAGCGATGCTGAGTGTTCAACACTTTTGAAAAATCAGGTAAAACATGGACTCAGGGGCCCTTCAATGACCATCAAAACCTCAACAAGAATTATTGCCTTAAGGGCCCGACAATGCCTCATCCTGCAGGAAACTTCTCCCAGCCCCATTCTTATCAGCCATACATCATTGTTCATAGACTTCAAGTATCATCCCGTCTGCAGAATGATTAACAAGTGTCAAAGCCTAGTTCTATAACCTAGCAAAGCCTCCTGTCCTAGGAAGGGAGAAAGGGGAAAAAGAGAAATGGAAAGTACATCATATTGAGATACCCCCTTTCAGGATCATGTTACAATTTATAGATAAAAAGTTAGGATTAAATGAGGCCAAATCAGCAGTTTTGGACTCTCTCCTCTAAGGAGAAAGACTGAGCTGTCTGACTTCTACTTGGCCGGCTTTCCAGGCCTGCAATTCACAGCTGCAGTGAAGCAAAGCAGGCCCAGTAACAGCATTTGTTTTCAACTAAAAAAGAAGATGTATAAATGGATCGTAGAAGAAGGGGCCATTAGCAGACATTGAGTCTGACCATAGCGAGAAGTGCAGATGGTTCAGGGGAACAGAGCCAACTTGGCGTTTATAGAAGCTATCTTGCATCTCCTTCCCCTCCCCCTCCATCCCGGGCCAGCACTCAGATTGATTAAGAGGTCAAATAAAGGCTGCCTCAGTGCAAGTGTGTGCATGATATATAACAAAAACGTTCATCTCACAGTAAAGGCTTTCTAAACAGTCTAAAAGACAAATCGATTTCTAAACTAATTCTGGGTCTGTTTAAGGCTTTTCTTCCTGGAAACTCTACATGACAAATATTTAGAGAAGTGATTGAAGAAATCCAGACTCAGGAGTGGAAGGAGTGTGGGAGAAAGGGAAGGGTGTTAGTTAAAGCAGGTGAAAAATATTATATACGTATTTTAGTTATTTGATGGACAAAGCAAACATCCTTCTGCCAACTAGTGGAAGAATGTCAAATTTGAGAGGAATGCTGGGCTCAAGGGACTAGGCTTAATGTCTGTCATATCAAAACCATGACAAATGGCTTTTTCACAATATGAGAAAAACCGAAGGCCATTTTTAGAACATCCTTTAACTCACTATCTGTCCATATGTCTGACTATTTCCCACTTTATCCCTTTATCTTGTGTGACTAGTACTGTGGGGTGAGATCCTGACTCTAGTGAAGTCAATTGCAAAACTTTTGTGACCTTTGGTATATAAGCCTCATTATGACTGCAGTAATGCAGGCTGACTGAAGTCCTCCCTATGATGCATGGCTGAGCTAGTTATAAAGCTCAGCTATCCCAGGTACCCTAGGGATGAATGCATTTAAGACCGATATTACTGGAGCATGTAAAGCTGAATGGCTCATATAAGGCCTGATCCTGCAGACCTTATCAGATGAGCAATCTTATTGTGACGCTGCAGGGTGCTAACTCATGCCAAGGCCCCCATGTCTCAATGGAATAATGACAAAAACATAGCTGCAATCAGTCTGGCTCAACTGTGTGTTGGTATTGTTAAAATAGGGACTGGGAGTATAAGAATGTTTCATGTTTACACTTTATTGAATGCTTGTGAGTTGCTGCCGGCATTGATCTCACTTATAAAATCTGTGCCCCATATTGTAAGGTCATTGAGCAATTTCACTGTAAGCCTCTGTGACTCTGTAATTCATCAGGCAAGAGAGACGTTAACTAATGCCAAGTGTTGGTCTCCAGCAGAAGGTGCTTTGTCCTGCCCAACAGGGAAGAACCATCGGCACCAGATGGACTGTTGTGGGACATTATAGAGGACAAAAGGTGTTTGTTGTTTTTCCCTCCCCTCCATGAAGATGAGTCATGCAAGTGGATTCCTCATGTCAGCCGAGTTCTCAGCACACAGGAGGAGGGAAAATAAAAACCTCTAACAAGAAGGGACTAGATCTCTGTGCTGCTTGGACTCTGGTGGTCAAGGCTTTCTAGGCGTAACACTGGGTTAGACCTAAAGGACAGTTAGAGCTTGCTTATTATGGAAGCTTCTATTACCTTTTGAAACTCAAGATTGCAATTCATTTGTGTTTCTATGTTCACCTTGTAAACAACTCATTTCCTTTTCCAATGTAATAAATCATTATGTAGTTTATTAGAGGATTGGCTATAAGTGTTGTCTGTGGTGTAAAATCTAAGGGGCAACTGATTGGGAATAAGTGACTGGTCCTTTGGGACTGGATCACAGAATATTGCTGTGATTGTTGGTTAAAGGAACCAACACAAAGGTATGCTTTCTTGGTGGTGAGATCGTCCCCTGGGGTAATCCAATAGGTTTGTGACTCCACATTAAGGCTGTTGCAGTGCCTGATGAGTTCACACTTGATAACTGGTGGGTGAAATCTAAGTAGAGAACTCACAACCAATTTGGGGTTTGTGCCCTGCTTCCTAACAGTCTGCCCTGAGGTTGGTACTCACACTCTTGAGTCACTGCAGGCAACTCAGCTTACGCTTTGCACCTTGAACAACACCAATAGCATGCTAGGTGGTTCAAGACATAGTACGTCAAAGTGGGATTTGTAAGGGGATTGTGTTTTATGGGTGTATGGTGCTCAGGAGGCGAGCCTACTATATGAATCAAGCTTATTTTTCTATGTTAACATTGGGTAGTCACTAATCATTGGTTTACGGGATACTTGTGATTAAATTGCACTCAACTCTGTTACCATTTGACACTGCCTCCATGTTTTGATTATTTATTTTCAGAGTCACAACCAGCCTCTTTTAGAGTTTTACTTTGTAAGGCTATTAAGAGACCCATGGATGTATTCTGATTTGGGTAATAATTTTAAAAAGCCACTGACACTGCGATTGACATAACTTTGCAAGACGGGTGCTTTTTAGCATACATGACATCATTCTCCTTCCATGTTGGACACCTTTGATGAAACTTAATCACACTGAGCATGTACAAAAGGACTGACCGCCAAATGTTAAAACGGAAAATCAAACTTGTTTAGTATAGCAGGCACAGATTTAGCCCATGTGGCAAAACCACACTGATGTGTCTGTACAAGGAGTAATAGGATTGTCCCATGTATGATCCAGGGAACTACAGGCCAGTCAGTCTCACCTCAGTCCCTGGAAAAATCATGGAACAGGTCCTCAAGGAATCAATCCTGAACCACTTAAAGGAGGGGAAAGTGATCAGGAACAGTCAGCATGGATTCACCAAGGGCAAGTCATGCCTGACTAACCTAATTGCCTTCTATGATGAGATAACCGGCTCTGTGGATGAGGGGAAAGCAGTGGATGTGCTATTTCTGGACTTTAGCAAAGCTTTTGATACAGTCTCCCACAGTACTCTTGCCAGCAAGTTAAAGAAGTATGGGCTGGATGAATGGACGATAAGGTCGATAGAAAACTGGCTAGATGGTCGGGCTCAATGGGTAGTGATCAATGGTTCCATGTCTAGTTGGCAGCCGGTATCAAGTGGAGTGCCCCAAGGGTCGGTGCTGGGGCCGGTTTTATTCAATATCTTCATTAATGATCTGGAGGATGGTGTGGACTGCACCCTTAGCAAGTTTGCAGATGACACTAAACTGGGAGGAGTGGTTGATACGCTGGAGGGTAGGGATAGGATACAGAGGGACCTAGACAAATTAGAGGATTGGGCCAAAAGAAATATGATGAGGTTCAACAAGGACAAGTGCAGAGTCCTGCACTTAGGATGGAAGAATCCCATGCACTGTTACAGACTAGGGACCGAATGGCTGGGCAGCAGTTCTGCAGAAAAGGACCTAGGGGTTATGGTGGACGAAAAGCTGAATATGAGTCAACAGTGTGCCCTTGTTGCCAAGAAGGCTAATGGCATTTTGGGTTGTATAAGTAGGGGCATTTCCAGCAGATCGAGGGATGTGATCATTCCCCTCTACTCAGCACTGGTGAGGCCTCATTTGGAGTACTGTGTCCAGTTTTGGGCCCCACACTACAAGAAGGATGTGGATAAATTGGAGAGAGTCTGGCTGAGGGCAACAAAAATGAGTAGGGGGCTGGAGCACATGACTAATGAGGAGAGGCTGAGGGAACTGGGATTGTTTAGTCTGCAGAAGAGAAGAATGAGGGGGGATTTGATAGCTGCTTTCAACTACCTGAAAGGGGGTTCCAAAGAGGATGGATCTAGACTGTTCTCAGTGGTAGAAGATGACAGAACAAGGAGTAATGGTCTCAAGTTGCAGACGGGGAGGTTTAGGTTGGACAGTAGGAAAAACTTTTTCACTAGTAGGGTGGTGAAGAACTGGAATGGGTTACCTAGGGAGGTAGTGGAATCTCCTTCCTTAGAGGTTTTTAAGGTCAGGCTTGACAAAGCCCTGGCTGGGATGATTTAGTTGGGTTTGGTCCTGCTTTGAGCAGGGGGTTGGACTAGATGACCTCCTGAGGTCCCTTCCAACCCTGAGAGAGTCTATGAGTCTATGATTAGGAGGAAGAGCAGTCTTCAAATGCAGATAATCAAAGAGCAGTCTACTGAACTACAGGAAGCAAAAAGTATTATTAAAAAGGTCACAGTTTATATTAAGGGTACATTTATAAATATGTAATAAAGGATTAATAAATGATTAATAGATGTTAAAAGCATGTTGAAGGCATGTTTAACATGATAAAGATGGTTACAAATACATCAGTAAAATACGTCATAGATGTTTATAAACAACCTACTGATTAGCAAGCAATTGACTAATAATACACCGTTTATTAAAATGATCATTTAATAACTCTGTGTAAGCTATTTATGAAGGTACCCTTAGTATAAAGTATGACTGTGACCATACTATTCAGGGTCTAAGATCAACTATCAGACAGACTCAAGTAGGATGCAAAAAGTCCACAAAAGTTTATTGAGGCAGTTCTCTGCACAGCTCCTGGGTGGAGGGTCCCTGAAGCAATCTCATTAGGCCCTGCAGGCCTGTCCCAGATGGCACAGACAGCAGTATTTAGGTAGTACTTAGGTAGCAAAACAGAAACAGTCCCCAAAACAAATTCAACAGTCCTATGTCAGGCTTACCTTCCTCCAGAGGGCTCTGGCAATCAACAGCCTCTACAGAGATTCTAGGCTAGTCTTTTCCATAAGGAGCAAAGATAGGACGTCTGTTCTCTTCCCTCTGTAGCTGCCCCTTCATTACCAGACAGGGTGGGCAGGTGTCAGAGGGAGGGTTTGAGTGGACCACAGCAGCTCATTATTCCTCGTTGGCTCAGTGTGTGGCTGGTAAACTCCATCACAATGAACATTAAAGATGCTGATCATGTGTTTAACAGAAAGGGATGCATTAAGGATGCACATTGATACAGATACACATGTGCTGCCAAAAGATAGACACACTTAAGAAGGCCTATTAGTACAGAGAGAAAGTAAAAAGCTGAAGTTGACCAGATGGTAAAATGAGCTGTGACTCAGTGAATGCAAACATCTGACTGGTTTAATGGTATGTGCAACATACAAAAAACCCGGAGGGTTTCCTATGAGACATCTTCCTTGCAAGAACAAATAAGGAGGTCATGTCTAGATTTCAAAAGGCAGGAGTATTTTCAGTTTTGCATCTAAAGTCAAGGGTTTTGGCAGGTTCATCTTGATACAGAAAGTTCAATGTTCTGCACCATCAGCTCCTACGCAATTGTTTCTGGTAATGAGTGGTCTCACAAAATGTTTGTGGTGGAAAATTGGTCAAGATAATAACAGACTAGGAAACTGTGAAAGCCATATTAAACAAAACAACATGAAAAAGCAACAGCTGGACTTCAGCAAAGGACTGTGAAATTGTGAAAGAATCAATTAAATGTGAAAGGAGTTTCTTATACAGAAATATTTTTAAGAGCAGTTATAAAACAGTAAGAGTAAGGAGGTGCAGGAAGAAGAGAAGTTTGAAGTAAAGTACCACCTATTTCCAAAAACAAAATTTGACCAGTCACTTCAAACAAGAAATTCAAAATGATCCAACCTTACTAAATCTGGAGAAAGTAACCTCAGACGGGTGCCCAAAAGATATCTAAGAATAAATATGCAGATGAAACTACTACATAATAGTGTCAAGTATCAGAGGGGTAGCCTCTGCATCCGAAGAAGTGGGTATTCACCCACGAAAGCTCATGCTGCAAAACGTCTGTTAGTCTATAAGGTGCCACAGGATTCTTTGTTGCTTTTACATAATAGTGGGACATTGTGTCAAAATATCACACAGTATGAGGTCAGAAATGCTCCAGAGTTCCCACCTGATTATTTGACAAATTTAAGAATACAGCCAGGCATAGCCTATTCTGCCCAGGCTTCAATGAACACCAAGAAAATGGTAATCTATTTTGGGAAATAGAATCCAAAAGAACCACTGAAATGTCTTTAGATTCCTGATAGCCCATGATCTAAGGCTAGCAAAGATCTATTTGAATTAAATGGGAAAGATTACTTCTTAGCAGGACTGTTACACAACACATTAAGCGACTACGGAATAAAACAATGCACATTGCAGTTTGCTTGGTTTGGGATAATCCAATCAAATTATGCACAATCAAATGGGTTAGCAGAATACTCAGTTCAAACAGCAAAGAACTTGATATTAAAAAGACCTAGTAAATTCAAGGGATTCACGTTTAATATTGGGACTCTCTCAACACAAAATGATGCTTTTCGAGGACCACCAGTTTAGAGAGACTTATAGACTGAAGGACAAAAACCTTAGTGCCAACATCTAATAGCTTCTTGAGATGACAGTTAAAGAAACCTTTGCCAATTAAAGACAATTCATGCTGAAGCAGTTACATAGCTACAGAAGAACTACACATGAGAAAACTAGAACAGAAGAAATACTATGACAAGGCCACCAAATAGCAAGTAGTTGGCAACCACCTAAGGCAACACCCTATATCATATTGACTGAGCTCATATACTATAGCCTTCCCTGAGGGTTAATTATACTGGAGAAACAGAAGACATCGAAACAAAATCAAGGAGGCTGGTGCTGTCACATTCTGGGGTGCAATCCAGACCATTGAGGGGTTGGGTCACCACCTGCCCTGTAACCTTGGATGCCTTAAATGCTCTGCTGCTGTGACTCTCGCCCTGTACACCCACAGCTAGCAGACAAGCGTGCATGAGCGTCTGTGCATTTCAGCAGCTCTGGCTCAGCATTCTGATTCCAGCAATCTGCTCGTTACACCCCAGCCATATTCTGGTATCCACCAGCTTTGGTTACACCTGACAAGATGACTCCAACACCTCCCAGTCCTGAATTTTCCCCAAACCATTTGCTCTGCAAAGTTCAGCCCTTTCCTGGATCATCGGGGGAATAATAAGACTCATTTGCCCCTCTGAAGAGACAGACTGCACAGCTTATCACTTTAACTGGAGTTAACAGTGCTGTCCATTCAAACAGCACTGGGTTGGTTTAGGTTAAAAGTAAAACCAGATTATTTACAAAAGGAGACAGGATTTTAAATGAGGCCAAGTAAAAGAAATAAATGAGAGATGGTTACATGCAAATAAAAGTGAAAAACATGCATCGGAAAGTCTAAAACTTAAGCTGGGAAGGTACGGCTTTGGTTTAAGAGGTTTTTTCCCCTCATTTATCCCTCTTTGCCCAGCATGGCTGACTGTCTCTCAGTCAGGACCTACCACAGAAGTACAGGGTGCTGGTTCTCCTTATTTTCCTAGGTGAAAGATAACACGGGGTACTTTAGAAGTAGCAAAGAATCCTGTGGCACCTTATAGACTAACAGACGTTTTGCAGCATGAGCTTTCGTGGGTGAATACCCACTTCGGATGCAAGCTTGCATCCGAAGAAGTGGGTATTCACCCACGAAAGCTCATGCTGCAAAACGTCTGTTAGTCTATAAGGTGCCACAGGATTCTTTGCTACTTCTACAGAACCAGACTAACATGGCTACCCCTCTGATACTTGACACAGGGTTCTTTGTTTCTCTCTTTTATAGTCCAATGAATCTTTTGAAGATGCACCCCCCCCACATAAAGTTCATTCAAGCTGTGAGAAAAACAACATGGAGTCTGGTGGCAAAGGACAGTCTATGCTGATTTCTTCCCCTGCCGGAGTTTGCTATAATGCAAAAAATAGATTTCTTCCTGCCCTCTCCAATCTAAATGAATGGCCACTTGACACGTGGTTGCTAGTGGACTCTGATGATGCCTGTCTGGAAGCACTGGCTTATCCTTTGTCTGTAAGAAAACTGTTTACCCACTTCCCAGAGTTGTTGGGTAAACAAATTTTAGCTTGACATTTCCTCCATATTTGCATTGTCCCTGGGATGTTCACCGCACATACACCATGCAGGGCCGGTGCAAGGATGTTTCGCGCCCTAGGCGAAACTTCCACCTTGCGCCCTCCCCCATCCCCGAGCCCTGCTGCGGCTCCCTGCACCCCCTTCCGCCCTGAGGTGCCCCCCCCGCCATGGCAGCTCCCCCTCCCCCGGCCCAGGGAGCCGTGCGGCAGCTGCCCATCCCAGCTCACCCCTGCTCCGCCTCCTCCCCGAGCACGCTGTCGCTGCTTCACTTCTCCCACCTCCGAGGCTTGCGGCGCCAATCAGCTTAGGCACCGCAAGCCTGGGAGGCCGGAGAAGTGAGGCAGCCACGGCGTGCTTGGGGAGGAGGCAGAACAGGGGCGAGCTGGGGCGGGGAGATCCCCTGCATGCCACCCCCCCCGTACTTGCTGCAGGTGGCCCTCCCCACACCCCCTTGCCCCAGCTCCCTCCACCTAAATGCCGGCAGCGACCGGGGCGGCTGAAGATCCGGCCGCCGTGGTCGCTGCCGAAGAAAATGCCGCCCCCCCCCAATCCTAGCACCCTAGGCAACCGCCTAATAGGTTGCACTGGCCCTGACACCATGCAAGAATATTCATGATTAGTATGGTATTAGTTTTCCATTGATACTTTGCATGAGGCATAACAGATACAGTTTGACATTAAATGAATTGGGGTACACTGAACTGGTCAGGCCAGCTGAAACTCACAACCAGATACCAGTGAGCTCCTTGCTCACTTGCATAGAGACAGTTTGGGTCACAGGTGCCTATCTGATGCCATCCCGAATGCTGAAGTCCCTTGCTGATCCTATGCTCTCTTTCCTCATCCTCCACTATGGAATGAAGGGGGAAACCTTCACATTTTCTATGCAGCTCAAAAGCTTGTCTCTTTTACAACAGAAATTGGTCCAATAAAAGATATTACCTCACCAACCTTGTCTCTCTAATATCCTAGTAGCAACATGGCTGCAACACCATTGCAAACCCCTCAACATAGCAAGCTCTGTTCCTTAACCCAATATAATTTTTAGGGCTGGTCAACATTTTTCCATTTAAAACTGTTTTCTCATGAAAATTTGAGTTTGACTAATGAAAAGTATCTGTTTTCCCAAGAAAAGTTTTAATATTTTGTTGCAAAACTGAAATGTTTTGCTGAAAAAAAAAATCACAAGTTTTCCATGGAAAATTTTGACAAAAATGAAAAATCTTTGTTAAAATGTTTGAGTCAGCTTTAATAATTTTCAATCCCTCTTCATGCTTGATTCTAGGCTGTCATACACAGGGGGGAAATTACATTTGTACAGTAGACTTTATATTAATGGACCTACTTGAGAAGAAAAAGTACTACTCAACACACGTAAGGATAACAGTTTCATGCTCACATTGTAAGTGGCTGAATCAGGAAAAGAACCCAGAAGTCCTGGCTCCCCGTTCCTTGGTCTAACCATGAGCCTACTATCTTTAAACAGTTTAACCATCGATCACATGATGGACTGTTCCAGGAATATAAAAAAAGGCAGGTAGCATTGCTCTCTGTGGCTGTCCCCCCACCTCTCCTTTTTCTCCTTTCTATAAAATCTAACTCTTTTGACAAGACACTTAAGCTACAGCTTGAGAAACATTGGTTGGTTGCTCAATGGAAACTACTGTCACTGCTGCCAATGAGAGTCAATGCCATTCTCATTGGAAACACCCTAAGGTTTGATTTACGTGCAGTTAGTACTCTGGGCATATGGGCAGGTTGAGGCTGTCAGTGGTGGATAGAGTCATGTGAAACCTTAATTCATGTTCCATCAGGAGAAGCAAATTATCACTGATAAATAGAAGCTCAGACCACTGGCTTGATGAAGCCTCCAGTTATTGTACTCCCAATTCTTCCTCCCCCACCCAGTTAAAATCATTGACACATGCAAGCAATTACATCCGTCATCCTGCAGATAATGAATCTGTTATAACAATAGAGGAGGGCTACTGTCACTGCTTGTAAACATTGGCCAAGGTTATTTTATAAAACAGTAAAGCCACCCTGTTGCTGTTGTCCATCATTTATTACTTGCCTAATAAATACTTTAATTACTTTTAATAAATAATATATCCAGGCTCACTGAAGTGATAATTTTTTAAATTAATAATTAACTTCATGCAAAGGGTTTTATTGCAAGTACTACTAAAGGAAATTTCTGCCTTTAATCTGAAGTGATTATTCATTATGTGCAGTAAAGGCTCCATTTGCATATTATTAGTGAAGTAACCTTTAGCCTTCCGGGCAACAATAAAGATACGTTTTAACGTTGCCATGCATTAACACTCTTGGTCAGCCTTCCAAAACTAAAGCGATGATATAAACAATATATAATAAAGTCTTTGTTTATGGCCTTCTACCAGCTGTTTTTTTTGATATCCCAAATATACTACGATGACAAAATGTCCAGTAAATGTATTCCAGCAAGTTGTTAAAAAGGTGTTGCCTGCAGATGGTTAGTTGATGGGAAACAATAAATGTGGAACCGGTTAATTCCCTTGAGATCTGAGTAGTAAAATAATATCAGTAAGATTAAAAAAAAGCCTCCACTTAATGGTTTGTGATGTCCTGTACTGCTCTGAATATGGTTGTCATCCTGGTCAGTTGCACAAAACCACCATTGAGCGTTATCTACATTCCTCAACATAGATTTCTTACATCACACTGAAGCACTTTTCTTAGGGACCTTATAATCTTTAGTGTATTTACCCTGGGAGGTTGGGCCGTGCTATTTTCCCCAGTTCACACCTGGGGAACTGAGGCAGAGAGAAACTACAGGTAACATTTTCAAAAGCACCTAAGTGACTTCCAAGCTTAATGTTACCCTGTTCACCACTTAAGTATGGTACTGATTTAACTATTCTGGTTAGGGGTGTGATTTCTTTTAATTAAAATAGGCAAGTGAGTACAATTCCTAGTGGGGGGTTCTCCGTAAAAGAAGGGGAATAATTACGTTGGTATAAGACACTGTTATACCAGTATAATTGTATCCTGGCCAAGGGATTTGTACTGGTTTAACTATACCAAGATAGTTAAAGTGGTACAATTTGGCATGTATAGAGAAGCCCTCAGATTCTACATGCCTAAATCACTTTTGAAAATGTTACGCTAAGTGATTTGCTTGTATGAGAACAACTGCCTTAGCCACTAACTTGTCCCCACTTTCTTACCATATGTAAGCTAAGTAACACAAGATCAGTGTTTTGTCCCAGATTTTGAAATTCACAGAGACCAAACCAAATACGGTTACTTTGTATTACTCATACACCATGTGACACACGCACCTCTGCCCACCCCAATTTAGACCTATTCTCACTTTTAGTGGTAACTCACCACGTGCTGCGGTGATGCAACAAATATCAGACACATCAAATTCTCTCTCTGCCATGCTTTGTTGCTAGAACGAACCCAACCTTTTATAGAGCCAGTCTCCTTTCCCCCCATGCCGCTGTTCTACATGCATTCACATATCAAACAGAGACCTTTGGTTCACCTTTGAATCACTCCTGTTCTCTTCACTGTCGCAATCAGTTCAATCCCACATAAAGTGTAAAGTGCTGACATTTTCGAGCAGCCCAGTGTCTCTCGCAGTCATTGAAGGATCTTTTCAAACACTTAGAATCCTAGATGCCCTTATTTTCCTTAATCAGCTAGCAGCAGCGAGAAAAAAAATGAATTAAAAAAATAATCACCACAAAATTTGCTGTTGCAAACTAATCCCCTCTCCCATTATACTGATGCGGCGAGATCTCCAAATGCAAATAATGTAAACCTGAACACAACTCCACTGACTCGCTCTAAGGCAAATAAATTTAATTCACTCAGCTTCTCATCATCATACAGGCCCTTTAGGGCTAATCATCTGTGTTAACTTTCTCTGGGGTCCTTCTAATGTCTAAGTGCTGCTGACTATTTTGTAGCCAATATACGTGTGGCGAGAGAACAAATTGCCCCACAGTGGGTTTCCTTTCTACAACAGTGGTTTCTCTATTAAAGTGAAAAGAATCAGGTTTATAGTGGCATTGGTTTAAGACTTGGATGGGAGGTTATGCAGCTGACTCTAATGGCTTCATTCAGCAGTTTGCAGACAGGGGTTTTTTCCCTTGGAAAAACTGTACAGTATTTATGCACCCAAATAAACTTTTATGCCCATTTAAAAGCCACGGTGAGCCCTATGGTTTTAAATAGAGGACAATTTTTTCAGGTTACTAACTTTTAATAGGTAACCAGCTTGCTCTTGCAAATGTCTTGTATATATAATTTTAATAGCAGGGCTTGGATACGGGTAAGCTAAAAGGCACATTCCAGTTGTGTATTTTTAGGTCTATTTAAAGAGGATGGCTGTTCTTGTGGCTCAGAGCCTGAATGGGCACTCAGGAGATCTGAATTCAAATCCTGGCTCTGCCTCAGATTGCCTGTGTAAAATGGTGACACTAATACTTTTTCTGTGCTGCCTACGTAGATTGTAATCTCTTTGGGGCACAGATAGGGTGACCAGATAGCAAGGATGAAAAATTGAGATGGGGGGTGGGTAATAGGAGCCCATATAAAAAAAGCCCCAAATATCAGGACTGTCCCTATAAAATTGGGACATCTGGTCACCCTAGGCACGGACTGTCTGACTTTGTGTATGTACAGCACCCAGCATCATCAGGCCCTTATCTATGGTCCCTAGAAACTCTCAGAGTTCCAGCTACACTTTCCCCACTGTGTCCCATCCCCACTGGATTCCATCTTTGCTTTTCTCTTCTACCCATATTATTCCTTCAGTGACCTTTTTTGGCTCAGCTACCATGTCAAGACAGAGATTTCCAAAACCTACCCCTCTTTCTCTGGCCATTCCAACTTCATTCAATCCCATATTGACAATTGCCACTTGGACAGCTGTTCCTGGAAAAATCCGGCCATCCATTTAACTCAGCAGGGCAAAAACAGAACTTCCCACATTCCCACCCAACTCTCCCCTCACTTCAACATCATGGCAAATAACTCCACGACCCTCCCAGTCCCCAGGCCTGTAGTTCGGCCTGGTCCTTAGTCACCCCTTACCAGGCATTCTTATGTTGCCACAACCGCCAGTACTTTCTGGGAAGGCAGTGGATTCTGCTAAGCACCATTAAGGGCCTCACTGTATGTTCTCTTCTCTGGTGAATGAATTGCAAAAACAGACCAAGTGGTTTTTTTTGTTTTTCTGAAGACCACAAGCTTTGAAGAACTTTTGGCTACTGGCACCATACGTGCCCCACTAATTACAGCCCAAACCACCTCCTCCCTAGAGTTACTGGTTATTTAAAAGGATTAAAAAAAAAAAAAGATGATGATGTACGCAGGGTGAAAGGGTGGGTGAGCAAGATGGGGAGCAACGGCTTGGCTCAAACCCAGATGAAGCACTGACCCTCTGGTGAAGGACAATGGTTAGAACTAGCAAAATTCCCCCTCTTACTGTCTAATCCATCTGCACGTCTTTTATCTCTTTTCCCCTTCCCCCCTCCAGATGATGCAACTGCTGTTACAGATGCTACTCTACGCTTTTTATAGCTTCAGGCACAGAGAATGCCAGCTTTGGCATTAATTTATTGCAGAGCTTGTAAAATGGAAAAAAAAGTTTAATAGTTGTATTTTCCACCCATTAGGTTCAGCTTATTTTAGTACAGGGGAATGGCAAGGATGACTGGGAAAGGGCATAATAGCAAGGAAAGCTGCATGGCACCATCCATGATGCTTAGGGTGGAGGAATATATTTTGCTAGTCCTTAAGTGGAAACTTAAACAGGAATGCTTTGGAAATAAAGGCATCAGGCTCTTTTGAGAGCAAGTCACTGATATTTTGTCTCACTTTGTTTCCCTCAATGGCACTCTCCATCCTTGGATAGTTGCATCAGTTATATCCTGTCTTGATCCTTTCTGGCTCCTTTCTGATTGATTTTACCGAAATGATTCACTTATTCATTAGTATTTCTTGTTTCCCTTGACTTTTTGTTTCTATACTTAAAATTCTCTTTTGCCTTTGAAATGGGTTCCCTACGGCCAGGGGCGGCTCTAGGGATTTTGCCGCCCCAAGCATGGCAGGTAGGCTGCCTCCGGCGGTTTGCCTGAGGAGGTTCCCGGTCCCGCGGATTCGGCGGCACGCCTGCGGGAGGTCCATCGAAGCCACGGGAGTAGCGGACCCTCCGCAGGCAAGCCGCTGGAGGCAGCTTGCCTGCCACCCTCGCGGCACCGGCAGAGCACCCCCCACGGCTTGCCGCCCCAAGCACGCACTTGGCATGCTGGGGCCTGGAGCCGCCCCTGTCCACAGCTGTTTAAAAAGAAGAGAGGTGAAAATTGAAGCGCTTGGATGATACTACACTGAGACACCCACTGAGGACAAAGAAAGAGACCTAGATAGGTTAGAAGCACTATTTAGCATGAGCAAATAGCCTAATTACATGCACAAATGGGTATTATGTGTATTGTATTTTCTGCATGCAAATAACCACCATATACTTGCAGCCAGAATGACCTTTACAGTAAAAGAAGAAAAACAATTATGAACAAAAGCATGGTGTCCATAAGAGAGTACGGTATGTGCATCCTCCTTCTTTCACTCTGCACTCAAACAGATACAAAATGGCTGCTATTGGTACATACGTAGGGTTAGGTGGCCTTTGAAGGTGCAGTACACAGAAAACAAGGCATAACAATCCCATAGCTAAATACATGGCAACATGCAGATGTGGGGTTCCAGTGCACACCCATTCTTTGTGAGTGCAGCTTAATCAGGTGTATATAAAAATTGAGCCCTTTGAGTCTCTGAAAATACAAGAGTCTTGTTTAGCATCAATAGCACGTGCACTCTCTGGAGTAAAATGTGGCAAATCACTGCTCTGTACCTGCAATCTGACTAGAAATACACATTGAGTCTACATATTTGCTGTCAGACCAGAAGGGAATTTCCATTATGTAGCATTTTCTCCCCTTAACATGTTCCTCCATATCGCTTGAATAATTAACGTATAGCACTGCCAAGAGGGCAGACTTCTACACCCACGGCCCATATACTGAAGTCACTTGTTTAACCACTTTGATACATGGGTCGGGGTATGTTGGCGATTACAACATTAAACTATCACCTCTGGGACCTCAGGTCCTCATTGGTGTGAATTATGTTCACTCCATAAGAGTAAAGAGTGTAAATCTTCCAATCACATGCATCTATTTTGCTAGCCTGAGGGTGGAAGACCACAAAAAGGGAGAGTGAACCAGTTTGTGCCCCTATGAAAGAGGATCTAGGTTGAGAGAAGGGAAAGAAGGGCTTAAGGGAATAGAATATTAATATCTAATACAATAAATATTGACAGGAATCCTACCTTGGACCCTGCTGCTGATTCATTTTACCCACTCAGGTCAGCTCACTATGTCATGCTCTGGTGGCCTCCTGGCCCTTCCATCACCTTCTCTTGTATGCACTGATTCTCATGTTTCTTAGCAATTAAGTTGTCCAGACAAATTATGGAGTCTATCCCCACTTCCAGGAGGTAAACAAAATGTCCAACAAAACACATATCCAGCAGCCTCACAGTGGATCCTCACACACTCTTTTCACCGTGTTAGGCTTCAGCTCTTTGTCCACACCCCTCCTGGGCTCAGCAGCAGTTCTTTTGCCTTGCTGTTTCAGTGCAATAGAAAGGGACTTCTTTCCCCCCTGGACCCATAAGCAAGTGCAAGCATCAACTCCCTTCCATGCTGTCCAATCCAGGCTACTTCCTTCTATAAACACCCTTCCTCATGGCCTCTCAATACACTTTGCAGTAAGATATCTTCATCCACCATTGTAGCAGGGCTGCAGATCCTGTCTCTCTCACCTCTCCAGTTTCCTATGAACAGGAGAGCTCAGCCAGTCCTGCTCCAGAGCTTGGGACTCTCTGGAGAGACCTTCTTCAGGTTCTCTTGAGCGCAGCATTACCTGCAGTTCTGTCAATCTGTCTCATTGAGCAGGTTGCCTTTTATAGGAAGTGTCACCCCTAAGTTATCATCATATGAGGCCTGGGCACATGACCCAGCCACTTGCCAAGCCCAAGCCCAGGACCCACTGATCTGGCTTGGGTTTGAACTGAGTGTTTAGAAATGAATGTGTCTATAGGGCTCCTCGATTAAATTACTCTCTTATAGTCTAGGATTTTCAAAGGAGCCTAAGTGAGTTAAGCACCCAAATCCCACTGAACGTCAATGAGCGTTGAACGCCTAAAACTCACCTGGGCCTCTTTGAAAATCCTGCAGGCTGGATTGAAAGCCCTGACTGTGACTAGAGCTAGCTGGGAATTTTTTGATGAAAGTTTTTCCATTGAAAAATGCAGATTCATTAAAAACGGATACTTTTCACAGGAAAGCGTTGGTTTGGATGAATTTCCTGTTTTGAGAAAAAACTGAAAAAAAAATGTTTTGAAATTGTCAAAACTTTTCCAAAAATAATAGTTTTTTTGGGGGGGGGAGGAGTATGAAATGACTTTTTGTTTTGAAATTTAAGTTAAATAATAGTAAAAAAAAAAATAAAAATTGAAAAGATTGACATAGAATGAAACGTTTAAAATTATCTAACTGAAACGTTGTGAATGACCCAAACGGATTTTTGTTTTTTTAAATAGAATTTTGGTCTGTGAAAATTTGAGATTTCAATTTTACATCCCAATTTGGGATAGCAAAAAAAACAAAACACAAAAAACATTTCCTGCCCAGCTATATCTGTGTTAAGTTTGACAGTGTAATATCAATTTATATCATGTTCCAAGTATATCACCGGGGGGATCGGATTTCCTGCATCCAGAGACAAGGGCTGGATGGAGGCACAAATAAGCAGTTCTTTAGTGACCTACTAAAGCTACATTTTTATAACAGCATAACACGCAGGCAGAAGAACACAATTCAGAGCCAATAGCTCAAGCATTATAATTCCAGTCATAATCCTGACACTCTGCATGTCCCTGTGTAAATAACCAGTACACCTCCACCTCGATATAACGCTGTCTTCGGGAGCCAAAAAAATCATACTGCATTATAGGTGAAACTGTGTTATATCAAACTTGCTTTGATCCACCGGAGTGCACCAGCCCCACCTCCCCGGAGCGCTGCTTTACCACGTTATATCTGAATTTGTGTTATATCAGGTGGCGTTATAATGGGGTAGAGGTGTATTACTAACCCCAGGCATTCAAAAAAAGTCATGAGTCCTATGTGCTATAATTGTGAAATTGGCTTAAAAAATATGGGTGTTTTAAAAACACATTTTGGCTTCTTTTAATTTGCTTTCTGGTTTCTGAGCCTTTAGGGTGCACTCAGGTAACATTTTTAAGCTTTTGTCCATACGTTTCCAACCCTCACAGTTACTTTTACTTTGTTATAATGAAAGCTGAGATTTTACATATTCACGTGACTCCAGAAGCTGGAGCTTTAAAAACATCAAGTACCATGAGACTTGCAATAAAATCATGAGACTGGCAACATGGAATCACATCACTATCTACAATTGAACACCCCAGAAATGGAATCATGCTATATTAGAAGGCAGTTCTGATCATCTGACCCTCAGTTTCCCCCCTGGGTTCCTGAGGCTTGCTTGAGAACTATACATAATTTTAGTAAAAGCACTATGAAGATCTTGTGTAAGTGTTTAAGGATGGGGCTTACCTCCATGGACTGAAAGGCAGGGTTGTATTCTTGTCTGCCTAAGACACTGTGACCATGGTCCGGGGAATCTGCCGGAAAGCTAGTATAGCTGGGTGAAAAATTTCATCTGAAATGGTTTTTCAGGAAAAAAAAGATGCAGATTCCGTGACCCTGAAAGAGATTTTAAATGTGTGTTGGTTTTGCTGATTGTTTCAAAAAATCAACCAAAAAACCCCCAAACCCAAAATATAGACGTTTCATTGCCACATTTTTTAAATGGAACATTTTGATCATCCTGTTCAAAAAGTCTTTTGATTTCACATTTTTCTTCAACTACATTTAAAAAAAAACAAAACAAAACAAAACACACACCACAAAAAACAACACTCAAAATCAAAACAGAACATTTTGTTTCAGGCCAGACCAAATGTTTAGTTTGATCCACAACTATTTTTAGTTTCCAATTCACTGAAAATCCTGAAAAATTTCAGTTTCATTTTGACCCAAAACGATTATTTTTATTTTTTTGGAATTGCTAGAGAACCAAACAATCCACTATTCGTCCAGCTCTGCTTGGGCCAGTGCAGGCCATCATTGGCACTTGATAGAGGCTATGTCTGCACTACAAACTAGGGAGTGACAGTCCTGCTCCTGTACACATACTCATGCGAGTATCGATAGCAGTGTAGCTGTGGTTGCATGCATAGCAGCGACAGAGGCATGGCTTAGCCATGCTGGGTATGTACCCACCAATTGCAGGCAGTTTCAAACTTGTAGTGTAGACATAGCTGTTGATGCCCCATAATCCACAGAATGAGGACATGATTCCCTGTGGATCCTCAGACTTCATGGGATTGCGAATTCATGATCCCAGCCATGTGTGTGCATGCGCATGTGGTGGGTTTCCACATGTGCAGAAGGGGGAGAGAACGTGGGAATCCACTTCAAAGATATCATTGCCTTCTTTAGATTTACTGACAATTCAGAAGAACAGAACCTGGAGTACTTATGAATCAATGTTCTAACCAAAGTTGCAAGATAGGGTATGGGTGGGGGAATCTGTTCTAAATATGAATCAGATGAGAGAAGAGGATAAGCAGCTCATTCCACATTTTTTGTGTATAAAGAAAAAATGTTTTATCGTGGTGGATTTTAAAGTGGGGGAAATCATCGTCCACAAAGATCTGTTATTGGCCCAGTGCTATTCAAATATCTTGATATTTTTTTCTAGATCATTGGTAAAGTCACTGCTAGTAAAATTTTCAGATGACAAAAATTCATGGAGTGGTAAATAATGATGGGAACAAATCAATGCAGACCCATCTGGATCATTTGGTAAGGGGGGCTCATTTGAACACCACAAAAGTTTTAAACCCAGCAAAATGCAAGGTCACACATCTAGGAACAAAGAATGTATGCCACACTTACAAGATGGGAGTACTGTATTCTTGAATGTAATGAGACTGAAAAGGACTTAGGAGTAATGGTAGATAACCAACTGAATATGTGCTGTCAAGGCAATGCTGTATGAACAAACAGAGAAATATCAGGTTGGAGTAAAGAATGGTATTGCTTCTGTACATGCCAGCAGCGAGACCATGACTGGAATACTATGTCCTATTCTGGTGCCAACAACTTCAAAAACAATGTTGACATATTGGAAAGGGTTCAGAAAAGGGAGTTACAAAAATGATTTGAGCTCTGGAAAACACATCTTCTAAAGAGAGAGACTTAAGAATTTCAATCTATTTAGTTTACCCAAGAGATGGTTAAGAGATGACTTCATCGTTGTCTACTAATGCCTAGGTTGGGAAATTATTTCTGATACTAGATAAGTCATAACATTATCCAGTGGTTGGAGGCTGAAGCTAAAGAAATACAAAGTAGAAAAAAGGTGCAATGTTTTTGTTTTTGTTAACAGTGAGAATAATTCACCATTGGAACAGGATGGGTTCTCCATTACTTGCAGTCTTTAAACCAAGACCAGACATCTTTGTAAAATATATGCTATTGTTCAAACAGAATTTATGGGCTCAGTGCAGAAATTCCTGGGTGAGGTTCTAGGTCCTGTGTTTTATAGGAGGGAAGACTAGATCATCATAATGGTCTCTTCAGGCCTTAAAAATCTACGCTGAAATGTACACAATTTCTTCATGAATTCTTTCCCCCTTAGTAAGGATCCTTCCCAAAAAGGCTACGCTCTGAAAGCGCTATTTAAGAACACTACACTGTTAGATATTCTGCACTATCAGAACATACAATATCAGAGACTTCAGTGTCTAGCATTGCTACTCCTGCTAGTCAACATGCACACATTTGTTCCGTCAGTTATTAGCCATTCAACCTCACCAGACCTTTGTCTTTAGAAGCAATAATATTGAAGACACTCCTCCTCCTGCTCCACTAAGCTCTGTGATAAAAAAAAAAACCCTATCCCCGCTCACCCGAGAGGACCGAATGAGCATCAGAAGTGAGGCAAGATAATTAGGACATGCTCTGGTGTTCAAGGAAGCCTGTAAAAAGACCCTCAATTCTGATACAGAGCAAGAACACCACCATCTTAATCCATGCTGACTCATCCCTAAGGAAGCTATTCACACTGCTTTGTAAAATTGCATTGACAAAAGCCACACATGACCTTAAGTGAGATCATCGCTGTAGCCAGATCATTAGTGATATGAATGCCATGGTGAGACAAGTGATTGCTTGTGAGCATCAGGTTGCTGTAATTGTGTATAGCTGGCAAAAGATATAAAACAAATAATAATAATAAAATAAAGGCCCCAATCTCACAGGTGGATTTGCCATTGTGTACTCCTGAGTCCCTGCAATGAACTGTGGTAAGTACATTGAAGTACCTGGAGTTTCACAGCTGTAAATCTGATGCAACTAAAAGCAGTTATGTGACCCATAGACAGTTTGAGTTGTCATCTATTTTCACATGAGTTAAATGAGCGTGAAACCCTAATATCAGAAAGGGGGTGCCTTTGTATTGCTTCTTACCCAAGTCAATACACTATGCGATCTCACATGAATCCAGGATGTAAAAATATATGCTACCTTTAGAGAACTCACAAATGCATTTTCTTTTTCCACATAGAATAATGGAACTCACAGAACACTGGCTTTTGAGGGTATTTATCTGATGGCAGAATTTGCACGGATGAAAATTGGCTCTGCAGTTCCTGGGACAGGAAAGCAAAGCTGAGCTGGAAAGATAAAGAGTGCTGTCTCTAAGTTATCCCCATTTTACAGACTAGGAAACAGAGGCAGCAAGGTTTGGGGTCTAGCTTAACATGACACAGCAAATCATTAGTAGACCCAGGATAAGAACTCAGGACTCCATGGCTCCTAGTCCCAGGCTCAGATCATGAGAGCTCACTGTCACCCATGAGGCGGAGCAACCTGTCTCCCCAACGAGTTGGTATCCATTTAAGAGCAAATCACTCATGCTAGTTTAGGGTTTCCACAATCACTTAGGCCTGCCACCTTCCCAGGAACTTCCAATCCAATCAGTGTGAGGGGAATGAGGTCAGGTGACTTGCTAAAGACGAATGCTTGGGGAGCAAGGGAAGAATTGAGATAAGCCATAGCCCAGAGAAGACTCTCTTTGGAGAAAAGTTCTATGGTTCATTTAGGGAGACAGGAGAAAAGAAAGGGGAAGGCTAAAAATAACCTTCCCCACACAAGAGAAAAAAAAGAGTCACTTCTCAAAGCAAGAGAGACTAAGGTTGGGAACAAGCTCCTCTTCCCTTATCACCACCTTAGTTACTATACCCAAGGAGTGGGAGGTAGCAAATGTTATACCTATCTTTAGATAAGGGGCTAGGAACGATTCTGGGATTAACAGACCAGGTGAGCCTTACTGCGGAACTGGGAAAACTGGTTGAAATTATCATTAAAAAAGAACAGCAAAATACCCACATGACCATGATATGATAGAGACAAACCGCTTATAGCTTCTCATGTGCTAGCCCCTCTAATGTGCTAGAAGTTTCTGAATGTGTCCATAACATAATGGATAAAGGAAACTGCAGGGGTTACGTGTAAAATATTGAGAGCATGTTGAAAGATGCTGCTGATTTGAAAGAGATTCTCTACACTCAAAAAAAGAGGAAAATCACTGGGAACAGCAATATTTCTAGAAACGGAATTCACTTTTTCACGGTGACCAGTGAAAGTAGTTATAGAGTGAGAAGTAAAGTAACAGAATGGATTAGAAATTGGCTAAAACAAAAAGTAGAAAAAATGGACAGTTTTCAAATATGGCGAAAGATTAATTGTGGGATGGCCCAAATTTCCATGCAAGGGTTTAAGATGTTCATGATTTGGAAAAGTGAAATGGCAATATTTGCAAATGAGAACATTATTTAGGTTACTTAAGATTAGACTAGACTGTTAGGAGCTTCAGAAGGACTTACCATTGCTGGGCCAATGGATCACATGATGGAAAGATTAAATTGTGTGTTGACAAATGTAAGGTAATGCTACCTCTCTACTTTGCCGAGTTGTAAATTAGCTATAACCAGTCATGAAGGAGACCTGGATATCACTGCATTAAAGCTCAGTGGAAACATCTGCTCAACATGCATCAGCATTGTGTGTGTGTGGGGGGGGGAAGCAACCAATATGTTAGCAGGTATAAATAGAGGAATAGAAAAAAAATCCCAAAATATTATACCATTATGCACATTGACAGTACACTCTCATGTGGAACACTATGTTCAATTTGGATCAATCTGTCTCAGAAAGCAGATACATGAGCTCTCTTTTCCCCAGGCAGATCTACACCCCTCATTTTGAAACTTTTTCCATTTGTTGTGGTTTTGACTTCCTGTGGTGGGCTGAACTTTTGCATCGCTAGAGAAGGTCAACTCCACAAGATTAGCATAAAGAGCCTTTGGGGGCTTGCATGCCTTGGATGACTCTGTACCGAAAGGATGTTTATCATTGCACTTTAGACACAGTCAACCTTTCCCCTCCACAGCTAAGATTGTGCAAATAGATTCTCCATCAGCGCTTGCAGAAAGCTGTGGTGCAAGACTATTTCCTATTTTGCAGCCACCAGAAAATGAGCTACGGAACTGAGTTAAGCAATTAGGATTATTTAAGTCGCTCATACTCATAAAACTACAGGTGAATGTGTTCAGTACTGCTAAATACCAGAGTTGTATTCCAGTCCTGATACAAGGTGTTTCCCACACACAGCTCTTCACAAGGTTAATAGGAGAGAGGAACATAAATCTAAATTCTGTTCAGAGGAGAAAATACCTTTTCATCTGGGAACAAAATATACCACTGCCCTGATGCTTTATGATGATGTTAGTGCATTCTGTCCTCCTTAATTCCAATATTTTACCTTCTTTTGGTACAGTTCTTCACAGAGGAGCTTTCATTTAGAGTTACACGCGGTGGTCCCAGTTTTATAGCTTCTTAAACATGCATAATTTATATTCAACAGTCCAAAAAATGACACACTCCCTTATAAAGAATTTGTTTTATTTTGGTTGGGTATTTTCCTGGTAAAATATGTTATCTCCCTAGGGAGCACAATGTACTACAGTAGTGAACTTTGTCTACATAACACTAGCCTTTTAGAGTCCGTTTTGCAGATGGCCGTGTTCACAGCTAATATTGTGCAAGAATGGGCGTCACGGGGTGCTACATATTCGTGTGTTACTTTATGAATTCAGAATTTGGGACTGGGGATCACTCAACCTGAAGAGACATACATTAAGCTGCAGTACTACTGTCCAAAGCCAGGACTAGCTTTCATGGAGTCTTATATTAAGGATTGCCTGGGGCAACCCAGCTGACCCCTTACCTGTAACCCAAAACCCTTCCCCACATGCCTTTTTTCACTGCCTCTGCTCCTCCCTCAGCGTACGTCTTCCCTGCAAAATTAACCCAAGTGATTGGCACCTGGGGCTGAGCACCAGGGTTGGCCCAACCCAGGTGTGAGTGGGTCAATCAAAATGTTCCATTTAGATTTCAAACCTTATTTTCCTTTTTTTTACTATACTTTAACTTACATTTTGAAGCAAAAACTCATTTCAACCTGAAAACCCTTTACTTTTTCCATTTAAGAAATGTTGAAACAGGAAGTTTTGACTGCGGGGGGGGGGGGGGGGGACAGGAAATTCACAGTAACTGACCCTTTCCCCAAAACACTTTTGGTTTTGACAAGTCAACATTTTCTGACCAATAAAAAGTTTAATTGCAAAATCCCCCAGCTTTATTTAACTTCTTTCCTAATGGCAAAAATTGGTGGGAGCATCCAGCACAAAAAATATTCCCCCCTCTCTTTGTGGCACCTCTGAAGTCACATTAGCTCCATGAGATCCCTCAGCCTACATCTAATTGTGCAGACTTAGTTTTGCCCTGTACAAAGTCAGATGCAAGGGAGATCATCAATGTCCAACACTCCACTTATCTGGGGAGGCTGGGAAAGCTTTCTCATGGGCCTGTGAGAACATTTTGACAGGTGAGGAGCTTGAGATTTTCTGGCCAGCCCCTAGATTTTCTCTTCACCCTGTGCTCTGGAGGCAGGATCCTGGAGATGAAGTCCCCAAAGTGCACTATACATGTTGTAACCTACTACTAACAATGGGAACCAATCATCTGTTAAGCGGCACACATGCAGCATCAGTAACAGAACCTAGAACATTTGGCTCCGAAAACAGAGTACCATACATCTGGAACAAAAGGAAGATCTCATTTAGCTACCCTAGTATAAGGGCTGATAATGCACACTGAGCAGACCTCATTCTGTCCAGCAGAAGGCAGTGGTGAGGGATAGGCTATATATCATAAGGCACTGAGATTCAGCCCTGAATCTCAATAGATACCACGGAGCCCTGCCGGAGAATGGAGTCAGCCCACAGCAGTTTATGTAGCAGTTTTCCAAAGTGGATTTTTAATGTGGTTAGTTTATAACCTTTGGGACAGAAAACAGTGCAGGAATAGAAACACTACAATACTGCACTATGTAACCAAACTGCTGCTTCCTTAAGCTCCTATGAGACAGCTCCAGCTCCAGCAGATCTCATCCAGCATCTGTGAAATCACCACCTGCTGAGGCTGGAGCCCAGCAGTGGAGTGGGAACAGGGCTTTGTGATTTAAGGGGAACTGAAATCAAGACCGGAAATGTTCATTTCAATGAGTTATGGGCCGGATGTCCTGCCGCTATTTAGTGCATTTGGCATAGAAAAAATATCCAATTTAAAAAAAAATATTCATAGATGACTTGAAATGCATTCTACTCCATATGCCTTCGCTAATCCTTCAAGCCAACCAGCTCCCCCGAAAGAGAGGACTTTGCTCAAATGTTGGGTAGTGAATACTATTAAGGGTGATACTAAAATAAAAGCTGAATAACTAATGGTTTGATTAAAAGTTTATCTGCACTGATTATATTGGAACATATTATGCCACCCTGGCTAAAATTATTTGTATTACAGGACTGCCTACAGGCCTCCAGTGAAATCAGAGCCCCATTGTGCTAGGCACTGTACATAGACGTAGGAGAAGACACTCCCTGCCCCATAGACCTAAACACATAAGGCAAACAAAGGGGTGCTATAAATGTTATGGCAGCTTTGCAAAGGAACAAAAAGCAGTTAGGCACCAAAATCCCATTGGAAAAAAAAAATCAATGGAAGTTGGGCTCCTAACTCTTTGTGCCTCTCAAAAGTTCACCATTGTCTTTGAGCTGTATTGTATGGGTCTTATCCTCCTCTCCCTTACTCCGGTGGAAGTCAGGAGTTGCTTCCATGAAGTCAAGGAGGGGAAAAATGGATTGAGTGCAGAATTAGGTCAATTTATATCCAATGTAAGATATAGATTGCAATGGATAGACGTGCATGTATGCACTATATATTGTGATGGGGGAGTCACTGATTGCATATAGTCCTACAGGTTCTTTTTCTAACAGGTAAGTGCTGTTTAGCCTCAATAAATGCTGGACTGTTAGTTTTGTGATGTGGGTTCTGTTTGGGGAAGCTGTGGCAAACAGCAAGGGAGTTTGTTCTCTGCTTTAATTTCTCTAACTACAGTCAATTTTTTAATGCAGATTTTTTTCCATGGGAACCATGCATTGGTGCTTGGGTTGAGGTTCCTGAATGAGGGGATTGCATGTTTGCCATTTTTGTCCTGGTGTATACAGAGTTAAAAAAAATTCCACCAAGTTGTGCTAAGAATATACCTAAACTCTGCATTATTCCTGATTTCTCCTGCCACTCACCAGACAATATATTAGCAATCCTCTCATCAGCACTGATTTGACCTTGTTGGTAGCTTCCCAAAGGGATATTCTATCCTTGCAGTTTCTGGATGTTAGCTTTGCCATAGGCTCCCCCAGCCCCATATAGCAAATGCCATGTACTTTCACATAAGGAAAGTTCCAATATTTTACACAGATTTTTGAGCGTTGGCATAAGACCTCTTGGCTCCTTTTTACGCTGAAATTGAGAATGCGTACACTATGACCACTAAAACCAGATTACCATCAAGCAAGTGAAATATGAAGATGAAGCTACCAAGCTCAGCTAGTTAGCATCCCTCTCCATTCATTTCTCTCTCGTTCCATATGTTTTTCATCAGCCATTCCTGCATACTCTTCTCAGGACGCTCTGTCCTCTTGCAGTATCTCTCACCTTTCCCCAGACACAAAGGGATCAAATTCTTCTCTAAGTTACACTGGTGCACCTCTACTGAAGTTAATGGAATGACTCCAGCTTTACACCAATATTACTGAAATCGCATCTTGGCACCAATGCTCTTTCCCAAATCCTTAATGTGCTTGTTTTAGAACGTATTGACAATCTCACGTGTTCTCCTAGCGTCTGGTTTCCTAACTGAAGCTCTTTAAAAAAAATCCTAGCAGCCTATCAATAAACTAGAAAGCAGTTGTGTTTGCCAGGGATTTGGGAGCCTTTGGGGAAAACATTTGCAGTTTTGGGCAATTTTACAGGTCCAGCCACTGTCTCATGTTGCTAAGTAAAAGTAAAAAAAACAAAACAAAAAAAAATAAAACCCCTCTTTCCATCCTTTCTATAAATCTAACTGGAGATGATTAACACTAAAAAGGAAAGTCTAAAATGAAGCACTTGAGTACAAAGACAGGGAATTAGATAAATTCTCCTCACTCCTACTTGGACTTATTTTCTTAATATAAAACATCTACTTAGAATTAGGTCACTGTCTGTGCATTTTAGTTCATGATAGTTCTTCTGATGTATTCTGCATATTAACCTTTCATGCTTTCGCTGTCTTCTGTACAATTTTAAACATATGAACTTTTTAGTTTTCCTTCCAGACATGCCATCTATACATACCCACTATTTTAAAGAGCAGCTCCCACTAACTGCAACAGAGCTATCTTTCAAATAGTTTATCCAGACTTTCAATTGCCAGTGCAAACAACCAGCTCTCAGGAAGGACATGACAACACAACACAAGGACTGTAAAACTGCTCATAAAACATTAGGGCATTAAAAGAATCTAGTAATTTGTAAGTATGGTACAGAATTCTAGCACAAGTCTGCTTGGAAAATAGCAGCACAAGCCTTAATTATTCAGACTATATACAGTGACGTGAGAAAACAGGTATCAATATATTGCCATTTATTTCCTTCAGAGTAAAATTGTGAAACCCTTTCCAATTATGGTTGGAAGAGGTTTGAATAGCTCTGGGAATTGGAAATGTAATGGGGAACTTTTCATCTCCTGACTACTGTATGACTGACACCTGCCATCTGCTTATCCAACATACCGGGGCTTGACGCAGGGACCTACTGTGCTAAAAGTGTGGGCAGCTTCAGCTTGAGCTAAAGAGTGAACACTCTCTAGAAGGGACTGTAACAAACTCATATTCTTTGCAAGTCAGGCACAGGGTGGGACTTGTAACACACACTCACCAGTGGGTCATAAATCCAATCTAGATTGGTACCTAGTACGTGAGAGTTACCATCTGATCAACTCCTCGGTAATCTGTGTGAATTGACTTTGGTCATCTTAGTCTAGGTCTCAGAAAATCTGTCATTTGAACTAGGATGGGGGTGACTGGTGTTTAGGCTAAGGTTTGGACTTGACTGAACCAAAATTTCATATGCTGATTTGATAAGCTTTCAACTCAAGATGGAGAAAAACCATGAGATCACCTGACCTCATTACATTTCTGCTATCTTGGGCTAAATACACCAGCCATACTGGAAATGGAAAATAGGCCCCTCCCCTTTCTGGATGCAGCCTAGAACCAGTCCATTTCCACCAAAATGGACGACCATACTTGGCACTAATTGACACCTTTGCTGATAGTCCCAGTGGAAAGGCCAGACTTGAATGAAGACTGGATTTGTCACTAACTCCTGGAGGTGGCTGCTCTTGGTCTAGGTTGCAGTTAATTTTCGGGGAGAAAATTACACTCCTGTCTGTGCTTCCCTTACTTCAGGGAGAAATAGATGACTTTAGTTTCCAGACTCAGCAATACATTTAAGAAATAATATAGATTAAAAGAAAATTCATTATGAATGTAACTTACTGATGGTTTGCAGTAATTAGTGCACATGCTTGACTGGGCAAACAGACAGAAAGAAGTGTTTTCTGCTACCACCACTGCACAAGCCATCCTGGACTTTCATGTAATGTCAAGGTACGTAACATTCTGTAGCTGAATGGGAACTGCATTCTGTTCACTGCCTTTCAGGAAGTGGAATACATCTTGTAGTACAATCCGCTATCTTGCAAGTAGGATCCATTGTTCATCACCTCTGAGGCCCTGGTTAAAACCTAACTCAGAGCTCTGATCCTGCAACTGGATCTTCACCTGCATCTGGCTGAAGCCCTGTTGACATCAATGGGCCTATATTTGGTGCAGGGCTCTGTGCTAGAATCCCTGCACCTCTTTGGAGCTCTATTGAGTTTAACAGGGCTAGCAGCTCTGATTGTAGGGACTGGTCAGTAAAGCTCTTGTGAAATGATCCTACAGAACCAAAATGTTGGAGAATTACTGCAGATATTTAAAATTTGATTACCAGAAAAATAACCAGTCATTTCATTTCTTTAATTCTGTAATGAATCCTCCAGCAAACAGGAGCAGCAAATGGAGGAGTTTTGTGAGGGACTTCTCCAGGTGAAGTAGGAGTGACTACGCAACCCTTGGGGTGAATTTGTTGTCTGCTGGTTAGTTTGTTGTGTGTTTGCTTGTTTGAAGTTTATAGTGTGGTCTGTTTTGGGGCCAATGGGCTGAGCCAAGAAGCCTTCTAGGCTAGACTGAGAATTTATTAATAAGGCTTTAGCCTACCATTCTTTAATCTCTAATCCTTTAAAGATTCCTTTGGGGACTAACTCAAGGAGAACTGGGGTTTAAAAAGTCAGCTCTTAAATTCCCAGAGAAGATAGCGAACAGAGGGGTTTTGCTAGGGAGTTTAGAGAGGAAGTGTGAGAGCCAGATAGTTTAGAGTATGTTTGTTGGATGTAACGCCACACGAAACAAACAGTAAGCCCCACTGAGAGAGTAAAAATAATGCAGGCAGTAGACCAGTAGCAGAGTGGCCTATCCTGTTTATAGCATTAAATGCAGCAGGTACAATTACCTGCCTTGTGTGCAGGTGGCGTATGTGTGCATTCAGTGCAAGCCACTCATGGCCCTCAGAGACCACGGTTCTTGAGACCAGACAGGCTGACCTGGAGGAGCTAAGGAAGACAAAGTGGTACATAGATCATACATTCAGGGACACAATAGACCAGTCCCACCCTCAGTCTGACAATCTCTGTGCTGTTGAGGAGAATGAAAGTCTCAAGTAAGGAGAACATTGAGTTAGAGCAGAGGGAAACTAATCCCATTTTGGGAGCCTTCTTCCAGATGATGTCATGGTATCCTCTTATGCTGAGAAGACCCTGCCTGGGGAATGGACCCCAGTTATCAGGAAGAGACAGGTTATAGTAATGGGGAATTAAATTGTTAGAAATATAGATAGTTGGGTTTGTGATGACTAGAATAACCAAATGGTGAATTGCCTACTGAGTGTGAAGGTTGCAGGGCTGGCTCCAGGGTTTTTTCTGCCCCAAGCAGCCAAAAAGAGGGGGGGAAAAGCCGCGATAGCGATCTGTGGCAATTCGGCGGGAGGTCCTTCGCTCCGAGCAGGAGTGAGGGACCCTCTGCCAAATTGCTGCCGAATACCTGAAAGTGCCGCCCCGCTCCAGAGTTGCCGCCCCAAGTACCTGCTTGATAAGCTGGTGCCTGGAGCCGGCCCTGGAAGGTTGCAGACCTCTTGAGACATCTAGATAGACTCATGAGCAATGCTGGGAAGAAGCTGATGATCATGGTCCATGTAGGTACCAAGTGACATAGGGAAAGGTAAGAGAGGTCTTGGAGGCCAATTTTAGGCTGCTAGATAAGAGATCAAAATCCAGAACCTCCATAGTAGCATTCTCTAAAAATGCTTCCAGTTGCATATGAGGAGCCAGTTAGGGAGAACTGGAGGGACTCAGTGCAAGGATGAGACAAAGGTGTAGGGTGGAAATGTTTAGATGTATTAGAAACTGCGGAACCTTTTGGGAAAGGAGGAGCATAGAGGAAGGGTGGACTTCACCTAAACCAAAATAGAACTAGATTGCAGGCATGTAATATTAAAATGGTCATTAGAGAAGTTTTTAAAACTAAGAACTGTGGGGGAAAGCTGACAGGTGCAGAGAAGCACGCCGTTCAGACAGTCATTCCTTAGGGGAGGATTTATTAAAGAGCATACTCTATATCCTAGTAAAGAGGAGAGGATAGAAGTTGATAAAAGCACAGGTAGGAGAAGAAAGGAAACAGTCAAATGAAAGAGTCCTAGTCAATTACATCACATGAAGGCCAACTTCTAAATATTGAGAAATTCATATACAAATGCTAGAAGTCTAAATACTAAGATGGGTGAATTTGAATGCCTGGTATTAAATGAGGATATTGACAACAACTTCCATATGAGGAGAGATTAAAAAGACTGGTACTGTTCACCTTAGAAAAGAGATGACTAAGGGGAGGAGGATATGATAGAGGTCTATAAAATTATGAATGGTGTGGGGGAAATGAATAGGGAAGTGTTATTTATCCCTTCACATAACACCAGAACCAGGGGCACTCAATGAAATTAATTGGCAACAGGGTTTAAAATAAACAAAAGCAAATATTTCTTCACACAACACAGTCAACCTGTGGAACTCATTGCCAGGGGTTGTTGTGAAGGCAAAAGTATAATGGTGTTCAAAAAATTAGATGAGTTCATGGAGGATAGGACCATTAATGGCTATTAGCCAAGATGGCCTGGCTGTCCCTAAACATCTGACTCTCAGAAGCTGGGAGTGGACGACAGGGGATGGATCACTTGATAATTGCCCTGTTTTGTTCATTCCCTCTGAAGCATCTGGCGCCGGCTACTGTTGGAAGACAGGATACTGGGCTAGATGGGCCATTGGTCTCACCCGATATGGACATTCTTATCTCCTTAATAATGAATGAATGGGGAGTCTTAGGCGACTTTAATAACCAGGGTTGTTACTAGCCCCCTATAATGTATGTATGTGTGGTAACTGAAGCACAGCTGGATTAGTCTTTAGCTACTGAGTGGCTGCATTCCGTAACATTTTTCAAAGTTGCATCTGGCAGAACTCCCAGAGATTTGATTACACATATAATTGTCTTAACTTGAAAATACAAAATCTGGATGCCTGTATTATGGGAGACATAACGTATTCATGGAATCATAGAGTTTAAGGCCAAAAAAGGGACCATTAGATCATCTAGCCTGATCTCTTGTATGACACAGGCCAGAGAATTTCACCAGTTACTCCACTATTAAGCCCAATAACTTGTGCTTGTCTAAAGCCCATCTTCCAGAAAGACATCCATTCTTGATTTGAAAACTTCAGCAGATGGAAAAATCTACCACTTGCTTGGTAGTTTATTCCAGTGGTTAATCACCCTCACTCTTAAGAATTTGCACCTATTTATAACTTGCAATTGTCCAATTTTAACTTCCAGCCAGGATTTCTTCTGTCGTTCTCTGCTAAATTAAAGAGCCCATTAGTATATGGGCTAAGTACCTTCCTGGGGAGAAAATACACCACAATCAAGTCACCTCTCAATCTTTTTTATGATAAAAAGTTTCTCCTGGTAAGACATTTTTTCCAGCCTTCAAATTTTTTTTTTTGGCTCTTCTCTGCATCACCTCCTATTTTTCAATATCCCATATGAATGGGCACTAATCCAAAGCCCTACCAATGTGTTACTATGCCCATAGCCATCATAAAGGTACTGTACCAAATAGGCCTCTTCCAAAGCCAATTGAAATCAATGGGAGTCTTTCCATTGACTTCAGTGAACTTTGCGGAAGGCCCTGTGTCTCTGGGACTCTTGTAGGTGTTAGACCACCATTTAAGACATTCAATTAATAACAATAGAGGAACAAAAATAAGTCCAAGGCCTTATTTATTTTCATTAATGCTACATTAAGGCTTTGCCAACGTTTGGTTTACTCTGCTGTTGCTATTCTGTAAACTCACCTGCAAAACTACTCTCTCGCTCTCTGATGGATTTAGGCATTTAAATCAACGTGGCAAAAAACCCACTACCATAGTATTTAAAAATACAAAGGATACATTAGAAACAGGTTTCTGCAAACTCTCTTACAGCCACTGTTTTATGGGTTTTTTGCTGTGGGTTTTTTTAAGCAAAAACTCCCAGCTTATGTCTGTGAGCCTGGAGTTTGCTCATGATATAATTGTTGCATAAAAATTACTGGCAGGACATATACACAGATCCCTCATACATCACTAAGCTTTCCCACTAAACTGGAAACTAGAAACATATTTTAAGTCTGGGACTGGTTTTAAACTGTGGGTATACAGGGAGGAGTTAAAACTAATACAAAGCCATTCCACTGGTTCAGTTGAGGGCCAGGTGCATGGGCTCTCCTTAAAAAAAAAAAAAGTGGGTGTGTAGAATTAGTATGTTGGATCTGGGTTTAGGAGGTTCTTTTAAAATATTCTTTATATCTCAAAGATTTGAAAAATCATATTTCATTCTCAGTGCAACAACATGTTCCACACATGCAGACATGGTCTGTCATTTTGTACCCAGGCTTTCCAAGTTAAGGCTGGCAATTATATAAAAAAAAGTCACAGTTTTGTTTTATAAAGAACAATAAGTTTCCTCAAACAAAGCATCAAAATTCTGAATAGCTGCGCTCAGATTAACCACAGATCTGACACAATTTCAGATCTAGAGGCTGATTAACTTTGACTCATAGTATAAAAGGCCCATGACCAATTATTATTCAGAAAAATCCTGCTGTTTAGCCAAAGAGCATACAGTGCAATCCAGTACTTGATGTGCTTGTGATAAACGTTCACATGACAAGGTTATTTGGTGTACAGCGGCTAGAGTGGTTGTCATAGCAACCTGTTCACAATGCCCATAAATCTGATGTGTAGTTATCCTTGCTGTGTATGCAAAAAATACAAAGCCAACTCAAGCAGTTTAATTTCCAGTATTGACTGTCACAAAAAAAAAATTCTAAGGTAATAGACTTCCCTGTATTATATTCTTTCACAAGAAAGGCACTCAAAAAGCTGAAACACTCTCTTGAAAGCCAAAGAGACTTTAAAGACAATCATTATGGGAGAGAGTGCAGGTCACCATTAATATCAAGCATGACAAAAAAGAGAAATCTGTTGAAAATCTGAGCCTCAGTTTATTGATTGTTTTCTGTTACCCAGGCAAACAGCTGAGTGTAAGTTAAAAATAACCTTCTTTCTTTCTTTCTTTGTGTGTTCCAGAAATGATTAGCTGAAACACTCTGGAGTCAGATGTCAAGTAGGCTGTGATAAAAGGCCCTTCCCCATAGCAAATTATAAACCTAGGCTATCTTATTGTCAAGCACATGATAAACTTCAAGAGAAAGGTAAAGAGATTGCTTACTTCTGAAGGGGAAGAAGGGGTGGTTTGGAGATAAAGGCATGGGATTGGGAGGAAGGAGATCTGTGATTCCATTCCAGCTACCATCAACCTCTCCTGTGTGACTAAGTTACTTAAATTCTGTGCCTCAGTTTTCCCCATCTGTAAAATGTGGAGGTTTTCCTACTTCACAGGGGTAAGATGACAGTGATAGTCCCTTGCCCCCATCAGAAGAAATAGGAACCGGGAGTAAAAGCACCTACCTCCACCTTGAGTAAGGGGGAAGCACCAGACCACTCCCACAAGCACAATGCCTTCCTAAGCTCTCCTTGGGCCATTGCATCTCTACCCAATGCAGGGCTCTGTCTACATGGTACAGTTTGGCCCCGAGGGGGCTATAGAGGAGATGATCCTATAAGTATGACTTTCTAAATCTTGTATTTGGCACCTACAATAGACTGTACAATGAGTGATGCACTAGAAATACATATATAGATATTTGTTATGAGGCTAAAGTCATTAGTTTTTATAAAGCCATTTGAGATCCTCACATGGAAAATACAAAGTATTATTGTTATGTGGAATTGCTTATATATAGATACTGCTCTAGGATCTTGCATACAACCAACGTGGGAAATCTCCAGACTGAAAACTCAAAGTTGTTTGTTCCACCAGAGGGCATCTTTTGCCATCCTTTGTGTTGAGTAGAATTTATGTTCTCCCTAATGCTCCAAAGACCCGTTACTTCCACAAGAAGATACAAAGGACTATTTAAAATATTGAGAGAATGCCCCCAAAGTTACAGAACCTTCTGCTACATGAGGAGGATAGTAGATGGTTGGTGATCAGTAAGGATACAATTTTGTCACGGAGGTCACGGATTCTGTGACGTTAAGAGACCTCCATGACTTTTTGGCATCAGCAGTGCACCGCGGCTGCGGCAGGGGCCCCGGAGCTGTCAGCCACCCCAGATGGGGCTCTGGCTTCAGCCCTGGCCCAGTGCTCAGCCCCATCCCCTTGTTATTTAGTTAAAGTCAGAGACAGGTAACAGACTTCCATGACATTGCCTGCGACCTGTCCATGACTCTTACTAGAAATAACCATGACAAAATCTTACCCTTATTGATCACCAATTGTGGAGACTAAAAAGTTCCAGGTATCTCTCTAAACTCAAAGATACCGTATAACAATAAAGAATGAGAAACAGATGAAGAACACTATCATTTAGTGTCTGCAGCGAGGGGGAAAAAAGACCTGCAGTAATGTTTAGAGGCTTTTAAAATATGTACAACTTATAATTTACTTCCTATTGGGTATGTTGACAAGTAAAATTAATAGAGGCAGAAAGACAATTTTGGACAGCCCTGGCCAGGAAAGTAGCTCTGTAACTCAGTAGACCAGATATTGACTACTGTCTAGAGGTCAGATCCAAGTAACAGTGCTTAACAAATATGGGTAGAGAACTCCATTTGACTTCCTTTCAAACTTCCTGGCTGGAAGCAAGTGGGATCTTCTGGAGACATCTGTTGGATTGAATGGGCCAGGACATGGCCTTTAAGTTAAGGTTTGCTACTGCACATCAATGAGAGATGCAATCCAAGAGCATTTTGTGAATTCCCATGATACCCAGGGCCAGATTAACTCTCCTGTGGGCCCAGGGCTATTCGATTTTGTGGGGCCCTGTCCAAGGGGATGTGGGGTCTGGGAGGGGGTCCGGGCTCTAGGCTGGGGGGCTAGGGGTTGGCCCTTCCCTCAGGTGGCTCCTGAAAGTGAATGGCACACCCCTCTGGCAGCGGCTCCTAGGAGGGAGGGTCGGGGGTCTCCACAGCGCATCGCTGCCCACAGGCACCACCCCCGCAGCTCCCAATGGCTGCAGTTCCTGGCCAATGGGAGCTGCAGAGTCGGTGTTTGGGGCGAGGACAGCGTGCGGAGACAGTCCACCTCACCGTCCAGGGGCCACAGTGACGTGCGGGCCGCTTCTGGAAGCGGCGTGGATCAAGGCTTGGCAGGAAGCCGCCTTACCCCCACTGCACTGCCAGCAGTGGCCGGGGCCCCTGGGCCCTTTTAAATTGCCTGAGCCCCTGGGCAATTGTCCCCTTTGCCCTCTCTGTCAGTGGGCCTGTTGCAGGGCCCCCCTTAGCCCGAGGCCCTGGGCTGCAGCCCCTGTGTTAATCCGGCCCTGATGATACCAATGTTTATGTCCCTGATCCGCCTGTAGCTCCCCTCAAAAAGCATCCTCAGAAATGTTACTGCTATTAAGGATACGTATCTCTATATCCATGTACATGTCCACAAGGTCCAGAGCACCTGATTGGGCACTTTTCTATGGTTATTTCGATAGACACCATTATGAATGCTTCTTTCTCCAGAAAAAAAAAAAAAGAAGTGAGGTCTCCAAGACTCAGGATGGGCCATTCTTTTGGGGTCTCAGGCTGTCACTAGAACAGCTCTCTTCTTCTCTCTCACCCAACACTCAAAACTACATTCAACCTCAAGGACCTTTTTACCACCCGACATGGAGATATTCTCTTCTAGATACAGTTGAATTTGAGCACAGTCTCAAGACAATAGAAAGGAAACTCTGAAGCAAATTCTGCAGCCGCAGTGAATATT
Organism: Mauremys reevesii; assembly: GCF_016161935.1. Classification (NCBI taxonomy): domain Eukaryota; kingdom Metazoa; phylum Chordata; order Testudines; family Geoemydidae; genus Mauremys; species Mauremys reevesii. The sequence goes on along the minus strand of NC_052628.1, from coordinate 11,549,142 downwards.
CTTGATCCAGATTCCATCTGTCTCTTCAGATCAATAATCTAGTCTACTGGCACTTAGAGCTAGGGCAGCTGGTTGCCTATACCAGAAGTTGAAGGCAGTTGAGGTCTTGTTGACCATCTTTAATTAAGACTTGTATGAAATGTCAGAGGAGGCTAGGAGAGCTCTGAGGTTCCCTGTGTAGGCCTTGATTGCTTATAGTGACCTCTTGCAGCAAATCTCACAGCACAGCCCGTCATGATCTATTATGAGGCACAGGGTATTGCAGTTTGGCTCGCGTGAAATCAGAAGAATAGCACCAGGGAAATTTGGAAGGAGTGTATGAGAGGGGAAACTATGCCCTCTGAAACCAGAAACCACAAGACTCAAAGCCCAGATGTGTCCATCAAGGTGTGTGGTGCTCTGTCGCATCAGCGCCAGTTCCAAAAAACTTCTAGCAGCAAGCATCTGAAGCACTGGATGGATATGAAGGATGACAAACAGTTGACTGGAAACAAGATGAATCAACATGGGCTCAGCACAAGCAGGGTTGCAATGCTGCTGAGACCTTGGGTCCCTGTGTCTAGCTGAGTTCATTCACCAATTGAGGTCAGCAATATCACTAGTTAGACCTACATTTCATTGCAGAGGCTGGTGGCAGATGGTCATGGCTGGATCCCATGGTCTAGAAACATTAGCCCACGAGTTCTCACCTTACCTGTATGCAGTTTGAATCCATGAGTGGGCATCCCAACCCTATCTGATGGTCCAGAGATGATCAGAACTTGCCTCATACATGGAAATCTCTCCCAAATCCTCCTTTGACCACCCATATCCATCACAGTGTGTGAGCACCTGGGGTGTAATCTCAGTGGTCCTCAACACCCACTTTGTAACTCTTTGTGTCCAAATCCCTTTGGCATTGGGGTTAACTATGTGATGTAATGTACATGTTCCCACTGGTGCTAAAGACTGGCTCTCTGGGCCTAACAGCTGTGCAGGGATTATAACATATTTTATGCAGAATGTTCATTTTATACCACCAGCTCTTAAGATGCCAAGTTGCCACAGTGCCATGTTTTTAGTGCAATGGAGCATTCCCAAAGGGATTATCACCTTACGCTGAGAAAACATGTTACTTTACTACCACTGATAATTTTTGGACAGTCACAAAAACCTTGGTGTGTGGTCTACGGGACGCAGTCAAATGTGTCATAAGGAGGCATTGGTTACCATGTGCACCGTGTCATAGCAGCGCAAACAAAGCTGTCTCGTGGTGGAAGGCAAATGTTGCACTCACAGGCTTATCCCATAGCAGGAAAATGGGAGACTGCCAGTTTCTAAAGAGAATTTAAAACACCTCTGAAAGCCCACAGTACTAAAAGCAGGCTGACTTGTTTCCCTAACAAGCTAAAAAGACATTGTACAAACCTGGCGAGAGAGTCTGTCTTTGCCACATGGAACCCTTAGGGGTTTCACAGCTGCATGTGCTAAACACATCCCGGGGAGGTCCATAATGCTTATATTGCTGTCAGCCCTTTGTCCCATTCCAGAGGAAAAGCATGTGACTTTGCCACATGTGCTGGAGGGCCTTTGGGGAGTCAGAGTATGCTCAGTGCCTCCTCGATGTGCTTCTCCACAGCTGGGGAGAGAATTAAGACCCGAAGATGCTCTCTTGGCAGATACTGTTGATTGGGGAGCTGAAATGTGGCTGCATCAGGCCAGAGATCCCAGTCTGATGTCACTTGGAGCGGAGACGACAAACTCACTAGCAAATCTCCCTCTCCGGGCAGGGTGACTAAATATTTTGCTTTAAAACAAAAAGATCCAGGCCTTTGGCGCATCTCACTTTTTCCCCCTCCTTGCTGGATCTCCAAAGTGAACTCAAAGAGTAGCTCAGGGGGGTGCAAACGCCAGAGAACTTAAACCGGGAGGGAAAAGTTAACAAGAAACTCCTATTTTCACCTCTACTGCTAAAAGGTCAGCAGGGTGATGCTGATCTGCATTTCAGCACCAGAGGGCAGCTCACAAGAGGATACCAGAGACCAAGACGACAGAGACCTGTTAAAACAATAAAATTCAGGATGCCACTGGAATCCTCCAAGTTCCTGTTTAGTTTTCTGAAGATAGTGATGATTTATAAGGTTTGCTTTTTTTTTTTTTAAAAAAAAGAGACTTTAAAGCACATTACCCCACTTGGCAATAATTCATAACTCTAGAATGAAGCAAATTGAACAAAATGGAGGTATTGCCCTCCAGTAACATGGTGGGTGAACTAATAAAAAGTTGGAGGCAACCAGCCTTTTGAACCATTTTATTAGGAAAAAAATCTAAAAATTTTTTTTATTATATATATACATACACATACATACATATACACACACACACACACACACACACTCTATTAGGTGGTGGCCAATCCAATTTTTTAAAGAGCTGTTGAAAATACAGATACATGCAGCAGAGAATGAAAAGCCGCTAGCCAGTGAATGGGACTGTAATGTAAACATGGGACTGATATAAAACTGAGAGTGAACTCAAATAGAAGCAAGGGAATAGATCCCTTTTTGGTGGCAAATTAACATTTCTTTGTGTTTAAAAAAAATTCAATTTGTAATAATAAAATGATAATCTCTTGTGTGAAATCCTGGCTCCACTGAAGTCAATCAGACTTGTAATTGACCAAGGCTAGAATTTCACCCCTTATGTTTATGTATATTTGCTTTAATCTCAGAAGACCCGTTTACAAATTACACTCAGGGATCACTTTACCTGCCACTGAACCACAGTCATTTCTGGGTGAGGGGATGCAGTTGCACAAAACCCCCTACAGTATAGAATTAAGATGGAAGGTGGGATTTTTGGCCAGCAATTGACGGAGTTGTAATGGAATGGATCACCATGCAAATATCTGCTACAGGTACCTTTGCAAAAAAGGACCATGGGATCTTTAATGACAACAAGTAGAAAGGTCATCAGTTACTTTTCTTCTGAAAGATAGTGCTTCCAACAACATAGCATCTATAACCACCATCATGCAGAATTGATGGAGGGGCGGAGAGGGTAAAAAGCCACCTAATGAATCACCAGAAGAGTCCAGAGAGGCACCAACAACCCAACCCCAAGAAATAAACAATACCATAATTAACACTCCCCTACAAATGAAACCAAAGAACTTGTGCTGCAGGGTGATGAAGATTTGCTCTGAGGAATAGTTAAGGGAAGAGCGTTCTAGAGTCAAGGGCCATCAACAAATTGGTCCTTGCCTTCCATCCTTTCTAGATTGGGCATACAAAAGATCTGCAGGGCTGAAGCTGCAGATCTCTATTCTTTACTGAAAAGAAAATGTCTTTTCTTACTGGGAAAACTAATTCCCATTGTGGCTTGAAAGGAGCAGAAATCAGTATGGCAGATTCCATTAACCAAAGAAGAAAAGACATCTTCAGCATTTGGAGCACATTCCCATGAAAACTCAGAAGAAGGAGACCAAGATGGTTGTGGGTTTTTTTTTTTGCGGGACCCACCAAAATAGTAAACAACAATACTTTGCACTTCCCGACACTGTTCATCCAAGGCATTCCGAGCACTTAAATAGTATTTAATGAAGACCCAATGTCTCTGAAGATTGCAAAATACTGTACCTTTCACTGCACGTTTGAACAGAGCTTAGCACAAAGAGGCTCCAGTCCTGACTGAAACCTCTGTTACAAAACAACTCATAAAATTGTTGCCCTAGATAAGTATGTTCACATCCCATTGACCTCAGTGAGAGTTCAATGGGAGGGCACACAGGGATCATCAAGGTCACCCAGGAAGGATGTGGCAACAGTGGATACAATCCAGATCTTCTTATCCCTTTAACCATGAGAACCTTTTCGTTTCCCATCATCAGGGGTAGAATCTGATCCCCTGTTTTAAAAAAGTTAGCTGGTATTTAGTATCCAAAGGAATATTACCACCATAAATGACTTTTTTTTTTAAGGCCAGTCAAATTAGGAGTTTTAAAAACTCTTAAAAAATAAAATCTTTTCAAAATGCACATTGACCCAAAGGGCCTTGTAAAGATTACACAACACCCCACCTACATTTTTGTATGTTAAAGAAATGGTCTATATGCCAAGAACTACATACATGTCTGCACACAGTTCTTCCTTAGTTCCATTACCAGATAGAATAAAAGATGCTTTTATTCAGCAGAAACATGAGCAGTCTAAAGAAATAACTCTTTCTATTGAAGTATTAGAGGGCCTGGGATTACCATGAGGCCTCTCACTTGGGCCTCTAAGTGGATTCTCCCTGGGAAACAGGAAGTTACAAAAGCAGATGTCTGCAAGACACAATTGCCCATTCCCCCCAAGTGGCAAGGTCGCCTCATGTTGCTGAGTGAAGAAACCACCGCAGCACAATATAATATCTTGAGGCACTAGTTTCAGGACACAGCATTCTTTCATTTTCCAATCACAGCCTTCAGAATTTCTTCACACACACCTTATTAAACCACAACTAATTATCGAATAGTCAACAAAGACTTTACAGTACTGTGTAGACCGAGCCCTCAGCATGTGGAGCAGAGTATACACCCAACAGCAGGGATGTTTTGAAATTGCAAAACACAAGTCCAAGTTGAGGCAGCGAAGTTCTCTAGTTTGACCCATGAAACTCAGGGTTTGATGTCTGAGTACTTACATTTCAGCTTTAAAGACCTGTGATCGAATCTTATTCAGGGTATGTCTATACTGCAGTCACAGATCTGACCATAGCTCATGTAGACATACAGTAACTCCTCACTTAACGTCCTCCCGCTTAACACTGTTTCAATTAGCGAACATGCTGGTTTAAAGTTGTGCAATGCTCCCTTATAAGGTCGTTTGGCTGCCTGCTCTGTCCACTGCTTGTAAGATTCTGTGGAAGAGCAGGGACTTTACAAGGGAGCACTGCACAAGTTCCTCTTCTCCACCTCCTCCACCTCCTCCCCCACCGCCAAACAGCTGTTTGGTGGTGCTTAGAACTTTCTGGGAGGGAGAGGGAGGAGCAGGGAAGTGCTGCATCTCCACTCCTTCCCCTCCCTCCCAGAAAGTCCTAAGCACCGCCAAACAGCTGGACTTTCTGGTGGGGTGGGGGGAAGGAGCGGGGATGTGGCATGCTCCAGAGAGGAGGAGAGCCTGGAGTGGAGCAGGGCTGGGAAGAGGCGGGCCTGGAGCATCCCCCGGCAAAGTCAGTGCCTGTTCTTCTCTGGGGAAGCTGCCACTGCTGGTGTGAAGGTGCTTCCTAGTGTCCTTGCCTGCAGCGGGCTGTGCCTGTGTGAGGTAAGCCAGGAGCACCTCCCAACCACAGTACAGTACAGTACTGTACAGTATATAATGCCTTTTGTCTGCCCCAAAAAATTCCTTGGAACCTAACCTCCCCACACACATTTACATTAAATCTTATGGGAAAATTGGATTCGTTTAACATCGTTTCACTTAAAGGTCCATTTTTCAAGAACATAACTACAACGTTAAGTGAGGAGTTACTGTATCTGATCTAGCTCAAATCTAGCTAGCTCAGGCGCTGGAGCAGTGACACCCTTGAAGCCCGAGTAATTACTTAGGCAGCCTAGCCTGTGTTGAAACTCAGAATGGGGCAGCTTCACAACTCTGGTGCAGAAGCTAGCTAGATTTAAGCCGGCTGTGGTGTGTCCACAATCTCACCCTGTGATCGCAGCACAGACATATCCTTAGTTGACAAGTAGAATAAATTTAGGAGCTTCAGCTTAATCCCTTAACATTTGTCCACATCGATTAATAACTTTTAAGGCCATCCATTGTGATCATCTATTCTGGACTCCTGCATGACACAGGTCATGAAATTTCACACAGTGATGCCTGCACTGAGCCCAGTAATTTGTGGCTGAACTGAAGTCACCCCAGGGTTAAGTGTGACTTTCAGAATCTGCTGAGGACTGAAGGATCAGTATGAAAAATACAGGTTGGAAGAACGGAGATCCACTGGCAGATAGAGGTGTCTGTTGACACTGAGTAAGGACTTAATCAAAATTAGATGATGCAGTGTCTTCCAAAAATACGCCTAATGAAGAAATTCCTACATCTTCACCACATTTTCTCGGTGGTGTCCACTAATTTTCTGTTCTGTTTAATGACTTATTTCTTATGGTTAGATGCCAAACACAGCTCTGGCTGCTAACACTAGTAGCATTATTGAGCTGGACTGTAACCCTAGAGGTGCTGGTAGCAATTCAAGCATTGCAGGCTGGTGGCGATTCTAGCATTAAATAAACTGGACCAGATCCTCAATTGCTGTGAAAAGGTCATACTTCCATGGATTGCAATGGAGCTATGATGATTTAACCAATAACTATAGCTATCATATCCCTGCCACTCGTGCTGGCTACTGCTCAGTGTTCTGATACCTCTGTTTGAGAGCATGCAGGAGGAAAGAATCATGGAATAATAGAAATGTAAGGCTGGAAGAGAATACAATGTTCACGCTCTTCTCTTTCCCAAAACCTAGCAAACAGTCTCTCTCTTCACCCTACCACATGTTGCAGGGCAGAAAGATCTATTGGGAGACTTCAGCATACGGAGAATGAGGAAGAAACAGAGAGAGAAGAGGAGATAGTCACTCACTCTGAAGGGACTGCTCATTCCCCCTTCCCCATGCTATTTTCCTCCAGATTGGGATATAATTACCTGGGGATGTTTTTAACCCTTCTTTAGACATACACATGTTTAAATAGATGGTAATGATGGACGCTTTACATTTTCAAAGCTGTTTAACTGACATTAACTAAATAATCCAGACAACTTGACTGCAGTGAAATCCTGCAGGTGAAATATCATGAGCCACAGTCTGCAGATATGGAAGCTGAGACAAAAGATTAGTTGAAAGATTTGTCCAACATCACCTGGCAAGTGAATGGCAGAGCTGGGATTAGAACTCTGGATTTCAGAGCCTCTAGTTGGGCATTAGTCAAAATGGATATGACAAATGAGCCAACAGTGTGCCCTTGTTGCCAAGAAGGCTAGGAGAACTGCCAGCAGATCGAGGGATGGGATCATTCCCCTCTATTCGGCATAAGTGAGGCCTCATCTGGAGTACTGTGTCCAGTTTTGGGCCTCACACTACAAGGAGGATGTGGAAAAATTGGAAAGAGTCCAGCGGAGGGCAACAAAAATGATTAGGGGGCTGGAGCACATGACTTATGAGGAGAGGCTGAGGGAACTGGGATTGTTTAGTCTGCAGAAGAGAAGAGTGAGGGGGGATTTGATAGCTGCTTTCAACTACCTGAAAGGGTAGTCCAAAGAGGATGGATCTAGATTGGTCTCAGTGGTAGCAGATGACAGAACAAGGACTATTGCTCTCAAGTTGCAGTGGGGGAGGTTTAGGTTAAATATTAGGAAAAACTTTTTCACTAGGAGGGTGGTGAAGCACTGGAATGGGTTACTTAAGGATGTGGTGGAATTTCCTCCCTTAGAGGTTTTTAAGGTCAGGCTTGACAAAACCCTGGTTGGGATGATATAGTTGGGGATTGGTCTTGCTTTGAGCAGGGGATTGGACTAGATGATGTCCCGAAGTCCCTTCCAACCTCTTTCCCTTTAGCTCATTTGCTCTGAATGTAATTGGGAAGACAAACTAAAAGCTGGAAGAATTTTTTCCAGTTTTTTTTTTTAATTTTTATTTTAGAAAAGGTAGAGAATGAAATGAATGAAAATTGCTGGGGCTGCGTAAGTCACCATGCATGCTTCATTTCCCCCAATGAAGCAGAGCCAAGAAAGAGAAGGGCTGCTTGACTCAAATCTTGTCTGAAATGATATTTGAGAAATGGATTTTTTAAACAAAGAATTCCCATTTTATCGCTGCTGGGCCGACTGCTGCAAGGAATTGGAATAACTTCTGCAAACACTCGCTGCCTGGTTTGGTTTGGGCTAGTCACACCTATAACAAGTGTTCTGGGGCTTGTAGATAACCTGCTGGCTCTTGTTAAACTCCGTTGCAGCCTTTGATGTACGTGAAACAATATTGCAAATCCCCTTACCACACAAATCATAGGACTGACTAATAAAAATACAACATTACGTATAATAATGAGCTCCCAACGGGTAGAGAGAAGGTTCTTACACACGGAGGTGCACACAGGCCTGTATTAGTGCAGTTTGATTGGATAACTGGAAAGTTATGTCCTGTAATTACTAAGCAAACATGAGATGGAACGACAGGGAAATGCAATGAAATGAGGTTTGAGCATGAAGGATGAATTTTCAGAGAGTGCAATTTGGAAGGAACATATATGAATCTCACACTTACAGCTTTGAAATACAAGTGAGCCATTGATTTAAAATTGAATGTTGTGTTCATTTAGTACCCTAAGACCTGCATGGGGCAGTGTAGACTAATGACTAGAGTGGAAAAACTGGAGTTTGAGCTGCTGGGTTCTGTTCCCAAATCTGCTACTGTCTCACTCTGATTACCTAAAAGACACTTAGACACAAATTTATAAAAGTGTCCACTAATTTGAGTGCCCAAAGTTGGGCACCCAAAAATATACACCCCCAAATTACAGAACACTTTTCAAAATGTGGACCTTAGCCTATATACACACACACACACACACCCTCAGTTTTACTCGCATGTAAACAGGGCAATAAAAATATCTACAAGTAACTACCCCACAAGATGTTGTGATAGTTTATTAGCTAATGTTGCAAAGTGCTTTGGGATCTTGGAAGGAAAGGTGCTATTTATTACAAAGGACAAATATTATTGCTAGAGACTTACAGATGGCTATTGCCTGGCATTGAAATGAAACATTCAGTGTAAAGCCTCCTTTTCCAGCTGATCATAACTTTAGCAAAGATATTATTTTTGGGTTAAAATTTGTCATGGTTGGTCTCAGCCCAGAGCCAGTTTTATTAGGAAAGCATCATAAATTCTGCTCAGACATTTTTTGGGTTCTGGATTTGTTAAAAAATAAAGCTTTCCCACATGGTTTTGTCCAAATTTGACTTTTTTACAGAGCTCACTGCTACCTAAAAAATTTGAGCCAATCTGGAAGAATGTATGTAAGGTAAATTACTGAATGGAAAGTTGTATAAGAAGGACCAATAGGTATTGTGGTATTTTTCTTACTCATTGACAAAAATTAAGACCAAAAGTCTAAGGCACAGCATGGCAGGGTGGTATTTAAGCTTTCAACTTCGTTTCATTTTCTGATTGCAGTGCTTATGAATATAATAAAATAATAATAAATAATACCACCACCTAGCTCTTAAAGTACATTTCATCCATAGATCTCAAAGCACTTTACAAAAGAGGTCAGTCCATTTTACAGAGGGGGGAACTGAGGCAGAGATAGATGCCCAAGGTCACTCAGCAGGCCAGTGGCAGGAGCTGAGGCTAGAACTGAGGTCTCCTGAGCTACACTCCTGTTTCTCAGTATGGCAATAATGCCAGTGATGTGTATGGAATTATTAGTAATACAGAGCTTACCAAAGGACAGGGGATTGGCAAGTTTCATACTGAAGTTCAGCGAGTTTAAAGGTTGTTCACCTTACCCATCTGCCTCCCACTCTAAAGGCCAAATCCCCCACACCCAGAAACACATTCTCATAGTTACAATTAATATGGGGGAGGGGGGACTGAACTGGGCAAAGTGATGCTAATTGAGTATTGTATTGTGTGGGCTTGTCCACACACATCATCTTCTTTTAATTGGCAGTAATTGCTTGTGTTCAGAGTGTGAGAGCAGTAACCTGGTAAACACCATGAAAGTCTTCAGAAGTGGCTGAGTTGTAATACAACTTCTTGAGGAAAAAGAAGCAATTAATTTTAAGCAAACAAAAATATGAGAACAAATAGAGATGTAAGGGACCTACTAATGATGTGGAGGAGGAGGTTTGGCTGGGTCTTTTATTATCTCTTTTGTGTTCTGGTCTGAAACATGCATCATCACTGAACTAGCTGATTATTCTTTAAAATTACTTCATATGGAAAAATTAACTAAAATGAAGACAATCTTTTATAGATGATTAGGAAGAGGAACATTTTCCTGGGGGATTGGATACAGATTCCTCGACCTTTAACTCCCTGGCCTGCAGGAATCTAATGCATTCAGGACTACAATATATGAAAAAGCTTTTGAATAGCCTGAATTATTTATTTTTTAATAGTTGCCCATCATTTAAAAGCTTCACCTTGGTGCCCTGTGCTTGAAGATCAAGCCTTGTTCAGTGTGACATTTTATTCTGATGCTGCTTTTCCTGTCAGTTTCATGTGTGTTGCAGCATAGGCTAAAATACCACAAGTAGGTATATCTCCAATCTGTCTGTTTATAAATATCTCCTAGGACTGGAAGGGACCTTGAAAGGTCATCAAGTCCAGCCCTATGCTTTCACTATCAGGACCAAGTACTAATTTTTGCCCCAGATCCCTAAGTAGCCCCCTCAAGGATTGAACTCACCACTCTGGGTTTAGTAGGCCAGTGCTCAAACCACTATCCCTCCTCCCGGCTAGGATTCCTTCATCACAGAGATTCCCTTTTCCTGTGTGGTAGGCACCTAAGCTACCCCCCACTGCTTTGTCCTTGCAAAGCCGGTTCCATGGGGTCAGGGATTTGTGTATGGAGGGCTATAGGGAGGAGAGGTGGAGCGTGCTGCACATTGGGTCTGGCCCCAGTAGAGAGTTAATTAAGTCTAGGGCTCTTCCATGGTCCCTTCCATGCTGAATACAGCTCCACTTTAATAGTAGCCAGAATGGGGAGTGGGGAATCTGAGATCCTAATATTTTGGGAAATCTACTTTAAAAAAAAAAAAAGACTCAGTGAGGAGACCAAAGTTCTTTCTACAAGAACTATATAGAGAGGCAGAATGAGCTTCCCACGCAGCACCCATCCAATTCCTGATGGGATCACCTCCAGGAAAAAACAAAGTTCAATCTCTGTGCTCCCAGTGTGCCAGCCAGGGCACAATTTAACATCATAATTGGGACTGATTTTGACACATAGTCTGGCAAACTTGTCCACATGGAGCTCGACTGAGACCATTACGATCATTTTAAATACTGTATGTCACCATACAGCCACCAAATGGTGACAACATTTGCTAACAGCTCTAACATTAAAACAAGGGCTCTATATCCGAACTGTAATTCCCTGGACCATTCTAGTTTCCCCAGTGGCTGTTTTTGTAGTAGACCCTTGTCCACGGAGAGCTGGATTGAAACCACCAGCAGAGGTTGTCTATACAAACCCTTCTTTCCTGGCAAATTGAGGTCTGTGTGGACCTTGCTGCTGTGCACTAAAAATTTCCTAGTGCACTTTGACACAGGATTAGATTATAGGATATTAGGGTTTTGGCCCCTAATAACCAAGTTGACTTAGTTGTCCAATTTGAGTTCCTGGTCAACCATTCATTAACAGTCCTCTTTCGTTTTACACTGCTTAGCTAGAGAGCATTGCTATGAATCTTTCTCTGAATATTGTCCATGTGCTCAGCAGCAGTCAAACCCCATGGGAAAAATGGACATGGAAGAAAAGGGAAAAGCAAAAAAAGTGAATATACAAAGTTCAATATGGTTTGTGTTGCACTTGAAAATCAAATTATAGAATAGGAGTTTTTAGAGATAAAAGATGGTTTTGTGGTTAAACCACTGGACTTGGACTCATTCCTATGAAGCAGGTAAATATTAGAGCTGGTCAACTAATAATGTATTTGTTAGAATTTTCTCCATCAATTATTTAGTTATTGGAAAAAAATACTTTTCCCCCCATTGTTAGACTAGTATATGTAAAAGTACCCATTTTACAGATGAACTGTCTAATGCAGGGAACAGCAACCTTTGGCACGTGGCCCATCAGGGAAATCTGCTGGCGGGCCGGGATGGTTTGTTTACCTGCAGCATCCGCAGGGTCGGCCGATCGCAGCTCCCACTGGCCGCGGTTTGCCATTCCAGGCCAATGCGGGCTGCGGGAAACCAAAGGTTGACAATCCCTGGTCTAATGCTTTAGCGCGAATTAAAACACACACACACACACACACACACACACACAGATTTTGGGTGTCTAATTTGAAACAATGGCACTCAAAAAATCAGTGGCCATTTTGGACAATATTAGCCCAAGCTCAAACAGAAAATACACCCAGCTGTCCTCTTTCCCAGGTCCCTGCCTTAACTCCAGAGAAACAGTGTTTTCTTGTGGTCTGAGTTTTGAATGACTTGATCTAGTTGAAAAGAAACCCAGCTAAGAAATGGTGCTTCTCAAAGGGCTTCCAACTTCATAACCTATTACAGGAAAACACCATCATTTTGACTCTGCTTTATAGATGTCAAATCCTTCACAGGACTCAGTTTAAACTTTAGGCTCAATGTCAAAAATAATACAAAAAGCTGGCTGTAATTACCTCTGCTACGTTAACGTGCAATAAATTTTAAAAAATACCCCACATTTTAAAGGAATGTTGACTTGCTGCCCAGATATATATTTTTTCACCCTTTGCTTGGAAACTTAAAGAAGGGAACAATTAATGAAAACCAATCGCTAGACAAGACGTGGTTTTCAGATCATGTTTGTTTTCATATCTTAAAGTAGCCCACCATTTCTTAACATACATTTTATTCATAACAAAACCATGAGACATATTAGAAACACAGATCAGATGCTGGAAAGATACAAGGTCAGTCTTATTTTGGTCTGGTCTTGATGAACAACCTTCCCCATTCCCCCTTTTTTCCCCCTTGTTGACTGCCCTAAGAGTTCAGCATTTTTACCATATGTGGCTTGTTCTAATTAGGGACAGAGGATGTTGAATTGATAAAGTGCTCTCCTTCACCACCACTACCAGAGAAGGAAAATTAAACCCAACTTTCTGGAAAGTAAAAAAACATTTGGTTAATTTCCCTACTGGCCACACTTAAAAAAACCCAAAAACAATCCTCCCTCCACCAAAAAACCCCCAAACACTAAAAACTTTCCCCTGTTTTCAGCAGAGACTGAAATGCCATGAAAAACATTGTTTTTGTCTGATGTGTTGCCTGAACAGAAGCAGGAAGTACCAGCCATCTAATGAGAACAGTCTTGTATGACTTCTAGCCCAGTTCTGCAGACTCGAGGGGTCTAGTTACATAGGAAAAGTACCAAGACTTTTAGGTGCTTAAGTTTATCCAACACAAATCTGGCCTGCGTCCCATAAGCAGGTACAACCCTCACCCTGATCCAAAACATTCACGTGCTGGACATGGTCCAAAGTTACCCCTTCCTGGGGTTTGGCTTTATAGTTCACTTACCCAACAAGATACAAGTTAAAGTTTAGCCTAAGCTTTCTGCTGAGCTTGGCTGTTGTTGGGGCTTTTCCCTGCAAAACCCACTCTTTCTTTGTCCCTGGTTTACTGTTCACCAGGGACACCTATACCCTTTTATTGGATTGGAACTGGTAGGACTCAGACTCATAGAATTTATGGCCAGAAGGGATCATCATGATCATCTAGTCTGATGCAAGTCACCAAAAATAACTCTTGCATCTTTGCGTAGGATTTTGGCACCTGATGGCACTCCTATGGAGGCTCCCAGAAACTTCCACTCATGTAGAAGCTGTTGAGGTTTGCCCATTGCTAATAAGCATTCCAGGACAACCACATAAAATAGGAGAAAGATTCTGCTCTCAATTACACAGATGCAAGTCCAGAGTAATTACCAACGTTGGTGAAGTTACTTTGGATTCAAAAGCCAAAACTTTCTCCATTACACCAGTGGAAGTCCACTGAAACCCTTTGCATGAACCCTCCTTCAAAGGCAATGGAGTTGCACTGGTAAAAAATTAGAGCTCAACATTTAGCCCTTAAATCACAGAGTTTAGGACCCTGTCCCACAATTACCATTTGGAAATGTAGACACACAGGTCTTCAGAGTAAATAGAAACTTGAGGATAACATCTATCTTTATTCCCAGAAGCAGCAGTTGTTAGACTCCTTAAGTGAGTTAAGGGACTTGGATTCCATGTTACTGCTACTTGCGTTCGTAGAGATAGATATGGAACACAGTCCATAGAATAAATTCAGTTGTGGCAAATGTTCTTACTTGTCAGTGTGAGAAAGTAAGTCTCTGTGTTAGGCCTAATTGCTGCCAGAAACCAGCTTTATGGAAGTGATCAAAATGAGTAATTCTTTGAGTCTCAGGGATTTGCTTCAAGAGGGAAGCAAAAATGTGCCAACAAAGGAGCACACAGAGCTCTTTCCAAGGATTTAAAGACAAAGGTACCATGATCCAAAAATCTAATGAATGACACAAAGAGGAGAACCTCTGGAGAGTGGAATAAATTCACACCTGTGCAGTACAACACTGGTGATTTAGAACACACAGCAGTTATGGCTGACCCGTTTCCCCATTGCTTTTCAAAATGCACACAGCCTAAGTTCATTCCGTATAGTAGGGACTAGTATTCTGATCGAGAGGCATGAATTCCAAATTAGCACAATTATTTATTGTAAGAAACTATGTGCTTTCACAGTAGTAACTTGGTGTCACACCTTTCTTCCCAAATTGATCTAAGTTCTTTGTCAGCTAGCAGCCAAATGATTATCTGTTATGAGAACTCATCTGGATGGCTGATGGATTATTCATATACAAAAATCCTGCAGGCAGGCTCCTAGCCTCAGGTGTCAGTGATTCTATTCCTTGTTCTGCCATGGACTTGCTGAGTCATCTTGGGCAAATCACCTCACCTCTGCACTTCTGTTTCCCCTCAAACTCTTTAATCGGTCTTGTCTATTTAGATTATAAACTCTTTAGGACAGGAACTGTCTCTGATGATGTGTATGTACAGCACCTTGCACAATGTAGTCCCAGTCTTGGGTAGGGCCTCCAGGCAGCAGATTAATAATTATTTTGTATAGTTATAATCATGATAAACTGAAAGTTATGGCATGACATGAAATAAAAAAAATTAAAAAAATATAAACAACAACCAGGCATTCCACATTTCTAGCAGTTAACATATTTTGATGTTGCCATGAGACATTCCGGTAAGTTTCAGGCTGAGAGGAATGACCAATTGAATTAAAAGGAATGATCCTTTCTGTACAAACTACATACTGTTCCAAGGAGGAGGGAGTGTGGCAGGACAGCCAAATGGATGGAATAAGTGTTGTAAGGTCTCTAGGATCACAAGCATGGTTTCTTTGACAAGAGTACGAGTGGAAAGCAGCCATAGAAAATACAATGAAGTAAAAAACACAAGAAAAGGCAAATGGAAGCAAATCAGGCAGAGCTTTAGGAGAATATGTGCTTTAAATAATGCCCAGTTTTAAAATTTTTTTAAAGGTATTTTATACATTTTGTTTGCCATCTCCGCATATAAAAGGTGTAGGGCTTCATTTGCTTCTGGGTTATTCTTGTTTTATGCTTGTTTAGTCTCCTGGAGGACTAATGCTTTAGTCCAGGGGTCTCAAACTCCTGGCCCACAGGCCATCTGCGGCCTGTGAGCCTCCCCAATGCGGCTCGTGGGGTCCAGCAGTTTAAGGGCTGGGTCTCTCGCTTGGCCCCACCTGCCACTCCCAGGCGTTCCCCCCTCAGGGGCCCCGGCAGCGCAGCAGAGCTGAGTGGCATCTGCCTGCTCACTCCAATGGCGGCTCCAGGCCCCAGCATGCCGAGCGCGTGCTTGGGGTGGCATGCCACAGGGGACGCTCTGCCAGTCGCTGGGAGGGCGCCAGGCGGCTCCAGTGGACCTCCCGCAGGCGTGCCTGCGGCGGGTCCGCTGGTCCGGTGCCTGCGGGAGGTCCACCAAAGCCGCGGGACCAGCGGACCGGCAGAGCACCCCCCGCGGCATGCCGCCCTGCTTGGGGCGGCAAAATGTCTAGAGCCACCCCTGCCTGTGGCTGCCGGCCCCTCCCTGTGGCCCAGGGGCAGGGCGGGACTGTGCCTCCATGTGCTTCCCCCGCCCCAAGCGCCCCTGTGGCCAATGGCAATCAGTGGCCAATGGGATGCTGTGGGGGTGGTGCCTGGGGCAGAAGCACGCGGAGGCCCCCCCAGCCCACCCCGCCTTGGAGCCCCAGGTAAGCGCCACACCCCTGACCCCCTCCCAGAGCCTGCACCCCAATCCCCTACCCCAGACCTCCTCCTCCACCCAAACTCCGTCCCAGAGCCTTAGGCAGGTGGGGGGCAGAGATTTTTGGGGGGGTGGGTTCTGGGCGGAATGAGTGACATTGGCCCACTGGGAGGATTTGAGGACTGGCACTGGCCCTAAGGTAAATTGAGTTTGAGACCCCTGCTTTAGTCTAACCCAAGTTATCTGGCTCAGCACAGGAATAACTGGGTGAAATCTGATTGCCTGTAATGTGCAGGAGGTCAGACTAGATGATCTACTACTCCCTTCTGGCCTTTATTTCTTTCATTGAGTTTAAGATAAATGTTCATGTTCACAAGTGGAAAAACCCTGCTGTTTCACCCCCAAAATGCTCTTTTAGTCTGTAAAATAATGACTGTTTTTGTGACTGGTAGCACTAATCCAACTTTTGTGGTGAACTGATTTGAATTAGAATGTAGCTTAAAGATAAATGTCTTCTTTGAGGATGCATCCCCATGATTAGAACAGTAAATTATCCCAACTCTCTCTGCATGCCACAAGTTTATCATGCTTGTTTAACATGTCTGAATAGATTTCACAGTGCACATATTTTGCAGCTTCTTTCCTCACCTCAGAGGAAAACAATTACTATGTCCTGATGTTCTCTCCATCCAATTACTTCTATTTTGCCTCAGCACTGTGATTCACAGATAATATAGGCTGGAGAAACTTGGACGGCAAAACACAGTGCTGATTTTTCCTTTGTGTAGTTCACCAAGCACTTTAACGTATGGTAGCAATGACGAGACATTACTGCAAGCTAACAGGGAGCTCAGTCATGAAGCTCACTATGGTGAGGAACGCAGGATACGAAACACCTGATTAGACCATTGGTTCATCTAGACTTGCACCCCATGCCAAGCAATGGCTGATGCAACAAAGGAAATCAAAACATCCCACTCTCACCTGTCCATTTGTGCCACACTGAACATGGGGAGACAGTTCCTCCTTAAGTGCCTGCAGCCACTTTTGCCTAAAGACTGGTTGTGATTACTCCTGTGTTAGGGCAAAATGCTGCCCTATATTGAACCAGGGCAATAGAGAAAAAATTGAATGTAGGGAGCCTTTTCTCTCATACTTCCATGTCCCTTCAGAACAAATGGACAGGATTCCAAGCCAACCTTCCATTGAACACCCAGTTGAGGATCTGGTTTGGAGGCATGGCTGGGAGGCTGGTGTGTCTGCTGCCATTGCTAGCTGGTGGAAGAGAACGTGCAGCTTCTTCACTGAGCAGCGGGGGTGCTATGGAGAAGCATGTTGGCCTTCAAGTCGCAACTCTTAAGCACTGGCAGTATGGCTGCCAGATCCTCTTTGAGTCAAACGGCTCAGGGCCTTCAAGGCAGCATGCGTAACAGCAAACGTTTAAGTCTCCAGGCCATTTTTAAATCCACTGACTCTCTCCAGCAGTGAATTCTGCAGGCAGCCTGCCTACTAGAAGACGGTAAATTTAAAACAAAGGTAAATGCTCCTACCATTTATTTTAACACATGACCCCTTGTTCTCATATTATGACACAGTGTAAGGAGGAAGGGCGATCTGCTTTTCTTATAATAGTCATCATCTTAAATAGGTCAATTAAGCCCTCCATAATTATCCTTCTTTCCAAGCTAAACAATCCTAGTCTTTGTATTTTCTCATCATACGTGAAGTCCATCATACCTGACTAAAAACCAGTGTGAACCCCATGGGTATGTTTGAGGGTGGTTAGCATGCGCCATAGCTCACTGTGGTCCATGCGACCATGGACACACTTCTATTTTCTACGCACTAGATCGGTGAGAGCTGGCGGGAGTATGTCTATGCGGGCTGGAAATCTCACCTCTCATTCTACGTGTAGATAGCCAAAGAGTGGGAAGGAAAACAGAGGTGGTGTGATACGACCAAGGTCTTATGGCTGCCCAGTGGCAGAGCCAGGAATAGAACCCAGGTCTGCATTGCCTCACAGTGCCTCTTTCTACACAAGGATCAAGTGGCGGGTGGCATTTTAAGCACCATGTCTCCTAACCCTGCTGAAAGCCGGTCTGCACACCACTGTGGTTAAAATGCCCATGGCTATCCGGCACTTGGTGTACCCTACTGCTCCTTCTATTGTTAATCCTGGTGAATCTCATATAGCATCAAAACTAGATATGGGATTAAACTAAAAGCCCAGGAAATTTAGATTTGGGGAACCAGATTTCAACCCTCCTCAATTCAGAAACATTCAGAGTCAGTGTTTTGAATCACTCCTAACGGCGGGGGGGGGGGTCTCACAGTCCTTATGAAATGTTGTATAATAGATAAGTGAGAACAGAGCCTCTGGGAACTCTTCAGGAGGGAAGCTCTCACCTTCCAGGCCTTCTACAATTTAGCTCCCTCCTATCTATTTGACCCCGATAGGCTCGTCTCTCTATTAAGATCTGATGAAAAAATCTGAGAACTTGAGCACTGACTCCATTTAGTATCCATGTAATGCTCCATTTTCTTCAGGCTGAGGTGATTCGTTCCCAGGTAACTGGTTAACAGAAGTAGAATTCGGGACCACATTCCACCCTCCTCCTCCTCAGCACAGCTAAATCTCACCACGATTCCCAGTTTATCAATGAATTGGTTGGGCATCCAACTACATAAAATTCCACGTGCTTTCCCCAGTCCCCCATCTGGCTCCCCAAAACATCTCAGAAGTCTAGTGTGTAAATGCACTACTTCCCTCTACTGGATGGAATCAGATCTGCCCAGTGGTGTGTCAGAGGCTTTCTATTAGCTGCTAGCAGCACAGATTCCCCTTAGCTCAAATGATGTGCACTTTTGCTTTTGGATCAGGAGGATCCAATCACTATCCCCACTGACTGTGTGAATTCCGAGTCACCGTATTTTGCAGTATTGTAACAGCCATGAAGTCCTTGTTGCCCACAGATTTGTTACATTAGAAATAAATGGACCAATATGGCAGCCACTCCAGTCACTTACTCCAAAGCAATAGCTGTTTCTTTGTGCCCTTATGAACTCCAACCCGAGTGCATGTGAACTGATCTTAGCAATGCCCAGAGTTCTCCTGGGTCCATGTGGCCCTGCTGGGTCAACGTTAGTTCATGTAAGACATCAGCATTTGAATTTATAGGGAGCAGCTTGCTCCAAGTCTATTCCTTGCCAGAACAAAGCTAACACTTCACGGAACAAGATACTTTCCTTGGGTTAATCATTTAAAGATCTAATTGACAGCTTATAAACATAGTTCACACCTTCACAGAGTGTATTTTCAGGGTTTACACTCTTCCTCTTTTTAAAGTGATTTTCAATTCACTGTTACTCAATGTCACTTCTGTTTTTCATGGAAAACAGCCAAGTGAAACCAGGACCCAGTGCAATGTACACTATAGTACCTTTATTAGCTATGTACTATATTGGCATTCCAGTCATTCCCGCATGTGGCTAGCCTCCTATATATTTATTTTAAATGAGGATCTCTCTGGTGAAAGATTCCAGAGTGACAGCCCTGAAGAAGTCTCAATTTAGCCAGGGAATGGGAAAACAGCCAACTTGCTGCACCACCAGCGTACCTCAATCCCATGTTTTGGGCACAGCAGTCATAGAACCATCTAAATTCGTTTTCTCTCTCTATGTATTCCATCCTTGGCCTCTTGGATGAAAATTGCCAACCATGGCGCCACTTAAGCACTGATTGGGATGAGCTCTTTTAGCTGAAGAATAGTGAAGGACCACTGACAAAGATATACATGGCTTGATTGCATTCCATTCTTTGGGTCAAGATTTCAAAGATGCCTTTGAGTAGATCTACACTGCAGTGGGAATGTGACTGCAGCTCCAGCAGACATACCCGAGCTAGCTAGTGCAGCTAAAAATAGCAGTGAATAACCAGTGGCAGTGTGGGCTGTACCAGCCCTGCCCAGAACCCTGGGTATGTACTTGAATTCCTAGCCTATGCTGGGGTCCTGCTGTCCTGTCCTCACCTCTACTTTTAGCCATGCTAACTAGATTAAAGCCTACCTCCATCTGCAGTGTAGACAGACCCTTAGAGACATTGGAGCACACATTCCATTTTCAAGAGTGATATAGGCTCTTAACCCACTTAGGTGCTTCTGATACTTTGGCCAATGTCAATGTTGCACTACACTGGGTGCCACTTAATATTAACAACCTCCAGCTAATAGCAACATTTTTGCTAGGAACCAATCCCATCCTTTAATGTTAATAGGATTCGGATATTCGCAACAGGCATGCCACCTATTGACAATTGGCAAAAGCCTCACAGACGAGATGGAAGGCTACAGGAAGGGGAGCAGTGGGGACAGGGCATGCAGCCCAGATGTTGGGGCTTTCCACAGGAAGCAAGGGTGCTGCAGGTCCATGGGGCTGCACACTACCTTTCTGCTCTTGGCATGTCCCAGC
The DNA here is from genome assembly GCF_016161935.1 of Mauremys reevesii. NCBI lineage: Eukaryota > Metazoa > Chordata > Testudines > Geoemydidae > Mauremys > Mauremys reevesii. The sequence goes on along the minus strand of NC_052628.1, from coordinate 11,528,665 downwards.
ACCTCCTTCTCTGGCTGAAGCCCTGCAAGCCGCCCTTCCTGCAGCCTGCCCCCAACAGCCACAGGCAGGTTTGTGGGCTTCAGGGAGAGGTTCTTTTCATGTCCCAGTGCTTCCTGCCTTGGCCGCAGCTCCACAGGTAGGTTTGTGGCGCTGCAGCCAGAGCAGGCATGTCCCTGTGCTTCCTCCCCCAGCTGCAGGTCTGGAAACCTGCTTTCCGCTTATTGGCAACCTTCAGATAAGAGCAACATTTGCAAGGAACTGAGAGGTTGCTAATAAATGGCATCTACTGTATTTGCTCTTTTTCTTGTAATCACTATTGTTAGTTATGTGTAACATGGAAGCATCTACAATGCAATGTTGCTATTAATATTTGCATGACGGTAGTGCCTAAGGACCCTACCATAAGTTTGTGCTCGGGCCTATTCAAATCCATAATGAAAAGACAGTCCCTGGACTAAGGAGCTTGCAATCGATGTATCAAAGACAACAGGTAGAGACAGACAAAAGGAGCACAAAGCAATGAGACAAAAAACTGCTCAGCATGAAAAGCAGCAGTCACAGCACACCAGCTGTCTAACCATCATAAATACTTCTGTAGGTGCTGCCCAATCACCATCCCTGCTCTGGCCAGTTTACAGCTAGCGCTCGCTGGAAATTATTGTGAAAATGGTGTTTCAATGGAAAATGCTACTTGCATTTAAATTGACATGTTTAGAAGGTGGTGTCAGTTTTGTTGGGGGCGGCGGGGTGTTTTGATTATGTCGACACACCCCATCTGCATATTTTTGGAATGGAATATTTCTGTTTTGGGTTTCGAAATAGCTTTTCAAAACAATCAACTTTTTTTTTTTTGTTAAAAAGGTCAAAATTGGAATGAAGTGCTTTGGTTTTATCAAAATGGAATGTTTTGATTGACCAAGCCTTTTTTTTTTTTTTTAATTTCTTTTCATGGGAAATTTCAATTTGTTAATTCAAAACCACAGGACTGCCCATGAAGCGGGTAATCTGGCTCCTGCCCAGCTCTACTTACACCCTATGTAGACTGATGAACAGGCGAAAGGGTTGTAGTCATCTTTCAACCCCAAAGCCATCACCCTCCTCTATTCCGTGCCCCAGCCTATCTGCTTCACCACAGCTGCCCGTGTATGCTTCACCCATCTTCCCCGCCCGAATAAAGAAATGCAGCAGGGACTCCTGTGCTCCTCCTTACATGAACATGTGTGTGCGTGTGCGCATGCTTGTGTGTGTTGAGAAACACCTGCCACTGCAGATCCCTGGGTACGGGGATGGAAGTACCTCTCTTGGCTCTGCAGTCCAGCATGGCTGAAGCCTCTTTCTTAGACTCATCCAGTGGTGGCAAATGCTGGGAGGTTCCACCAGCAGGATTCTCTGGCAGAGGGACAGAAGCCAGCCAATACCTTGAATCAGAGACTAGCTCCTGAAGCCAGCTGAGAGTCTGGGGTGGGGGGGATCAGTTTCACTGGGGAAAAGGCATGTCTCAGTTCAGGTGGGACAGGGTCACTTGACAGTAGCACTCTAAGCAGTGCGGGTTCTTTGCTCTACTGGAGGAGGGAGTGCCACATGTGTCTCAGTTCTTGGTAGCGCACCTGGCTTCCTGCTGGGGTTTAGCTACTCCTGCCACTTCTTCCTCCGGATGGAAGCAGAGCTGGGGGAGGGGGCAGGGGGCAAGGTCTGGCAGAGGTGACATGGTTGATGGTTTCTAGGGTCAAACAATTTTTGAAAGAAATTCTGACAAAAAAAACAAAACAAAAAACCCACAGGGTTTTGACTGAATGTAATTTTGCTGGAAAAGTATCTGCTTGCTATGGATTTTTGTTCCCTTTCAGATGGGTGGGGGAGGAGAGGGGATTTTTTTTTCTCTGAACAAAAAGTCAAAGTTTTCCGTGGGAAAGAAATTCATGTTCAATCAGTTCTATTGTTTACAATCTAAACAAAGGTTTGATAAGCCTCATACACAGCACTCGGTTAGCTTCCACACAGAGCATCTTTGTGCATCCAGTTTGACTGCAGAGCAGACAGCAAAACCAGCAGCTTTTCAAAGAGGAAGAGTCAGGTAACTGTTCTCCTTTATCCCACCCCTTGAGTGCCTGTTGCCTCTAATGCTCCGTGTAAGGCACTGGCGGTCAGGACTCAGGGGTCCTATTCTCAGCACTTTCCTGGATGACCTTGGGCAATTCACTTAACTTCTCTGTGCGCCTCAGTTTACCCATCTATAACATAGGGATAATGGTCTCTGCCTGTCTCCCAGCAGTGATATGAGCCTTAGTCAATTGAGCACTTAGAGATCCCCAGATTAAATGTGCTAGAAGAGACAGTATTATAAAAATGCATAGTAAATCTCCTCCCCGCACCGCCCCTCGCTTCCCTCATTCTCCCTAAGCTGTAGTGAATGGATACTATTCTGTCATGACCTTCTTCAGAGGCTCTGTGGCAGGCTATTTCTTCAGGGGGGCATTTGGGCTGACAATGTGAAGATACTTTTCCCACATAATTGAAAGGAATTTCTGATTATGCACAAGGATGTCAGAGGTGCTGGAGACTTGGCTGCCTTCCAACCGCAGCCGGATCCAATGACAGTGCTGCGATTTCTCCTCTTTTGGCACTCTCCTCGTGAACCTTCTGCTCCCTTCTGGGAGTGATTTCTCAAGATAATATGCTGCTGCTATAGCTCTGCTCTGATGGCCTAGATTTACTTCCTCAGACAGAACTGAGGGTGTGTGAGGGGGAGGGAGAAGAGTTGGTTGCGATTTTATTATTTTGGGTTCCACCCTTCGAGTGCTACTCTCTCTCAGACCTGCCCATAATTATTCTGTCATTTCCATCTCTGCAGCATCCTGCCCGACAGTAAGAGGTATATTTTTGGTCTCTCAAGTGCCGCCCTGGTGAATATGCAGTACAAAGTGAGTGCTGCATTTATCTCTGACCTTTCCAGACTCCTCTCCTGCATCTGTTAACTGAAAAGAGCAGAACACATCCCCAGCCTCCACTTCCACAGAGCAGACGATACTGTTGACTTGATTTACTTTCTCTCTATCAGTCCTGAGTCACCTCAAAATCTTTCTAAATGTCTAATTTATCTAGGGCTTTCATTCTTACACAGAATAATAAAACAAATACCAATTAAAAAACATTTTTCCAGGGGAAGATAAACTTCTGGATGCTGATCACAAAAATTTAGTTATGCTGTAATTACGACAAAAATGCCTGATCCTGTGATATGCCTAACGGCTGAGCGCTCTCTGCCCTATTGACAACAATATATGTAAGGTACTTCTATGACCCCCAGTACTACAGTATTGGAGCACCTCAATCTTTTAATGTATGTGCCTCACAACACCCCATTGAGGTAGGGAAGTACTACTATACCCATTTTACAGATGGGGAACTGAAGCAGAGAGACCCTAAGGCCCAGATCCTCAGATGTATTTAGGTGTCCAACTCTCATTAGTTTCAGTGGGAGCTGGCACCTACATATCTTTGAGGAGCCAGGCCTAAGTGACTTCCCAAGATCACACAGGAAGTTTGTGGCAGAGCAGAGAACTCATCCCAGGAGATGTTTTAGAAAAACATTCCATCTTGATTTAAAATTGGTCAGTAATAGGGAATCTACCATGACTCTTGGGAAATTGTTCTAATGGTTACTAACCCTCAAAAAATAATATATGCCTTCATTCCAGTCTGATTTTGTTTAACTTCAACTTCTAGCCATTGGCTAGTGTTATACTGTTCTCTGATAGATTGAAGACCCTATTATTAAATATTGTTCTCCATGTAGGTACTTATAGACTGTAACCAAGTCACCCCAAATCTTTTCTGTTAAGCTAATTTGAGCTCTTTGAGTCCATCACTAGAAGTCATGTTTTCTAATCCTTGAATCATTCTCATGGCTCTTCTCCGAACCTTCTCTAACTTATCAGCATCCTTCTTGAACTGTGGACACCAGAAATGGATACAATATTCCAGCAATGGTCACATCGGTACAAAATATGGAGGACTGAAATCCTAGCTCCACCACAGACTTCCTATGTGACCCTGGCCAAGCCACTTAATCTCTCTGTGCCTCACAGAGGCACTCAGAGACATTTTTCATGTGATATGCACAGTGCACAGCACCTCTGTGGGTTCCAGCCCAAAGTTTCTTCTCTAACAAAACTCCTGCATGGAACAAGGAGAACAAATGGAGTCATCCACTGAGAGCAGAGTGGCGGCCATGAAGCCTCCTGTACGGGAGGAGCAGGGAAGATCCTAGGCACCACCTCCAATCCCTACAGAACCATCCCTGCAGCTGCCCAATCCACACCATGCTCAGCCTCTACTTTCTAGTCTGGCCTGCCCCAGTGAAGTATCATGCTCCACTCCTGAGCTCTCCTGCAGCCACAGAGCTTTCCCAGAAGAAGCAGAAATGGCTGGTCTCTACCTCTGCCCTGCCAGAAGGTCTACACTGTGTGTGTGTGTAACATGCATATGGCTGAGGGTGACACTGGTTTTAATTGCCCATCTGTAAAATCAGGATAATGGTACTTCCCTGCTTCACAGGGAGGCTATGAGGAAAAAAAATACATTGTGAAGAGCTCAGATACAATGGAGATAGGGGCCATGTTAGTACCTGAGATAGACATGTTACCATCTGGTAGCTCTTTGGTGACCAACAGACCGTGAAGGGAGTTGGTGGTCTCTGTCTAGGCTGCACGGTCTACCTAGAAGACAAAGATGCTACTCTAGTCAGGGTATGTCTACACTGCAGCTGGGAGGTATGATTCCCACGGCAGTAAACAGACTTGCACTAGCTCCCCTCAAGCTAGGATGGTAAAAATAGCAGCCTGGACGTTGTGGCCGTGCAGGGTAAGCACCCAAACTCTGACCCAGGGGGATCAGTTGATCTTAGATTTGAGCAACATCCATACTGCTACTTTTAGCTCTGCTAAAAAAGTTTGAGCTAGCGTGCATCTGAGCTGGGAATCACCTCCCAGCTGCAGTGCAGACATTTCCCCCAGAGGGGTAATACCCCTTCTTTCTATGAACGTGTAAGAAGAGACCACACACCTGAAGTGGTAAAAGAAAAAGCCAGGTTCAGCCTTAGTGTGGTCAGAGACAAAATATTTACTAGCTTGGTAGTAAACTTTGTACTGGCAAGTAGTACTAATAAAAAGTGGTTTTGATGTATGCAATACTTATTGGTATATGCATTAAAACATCTGTTGGCATTCAAGGGACATACTAAAACCCACAAGAAGAATGTCTGGTGGTTATGTTAGGATGAGCGAGGGGAATGGAGTGAGGCGGCCATTATTAACCTAATCATTGCTGGGCTCAGCTGCAGACTTTGCTTGCCGTAGAACGCAAAAGGTTTGATTTTTTTTTAAATGAAGCGCTACATTGCACCAGAAGGAATGTTGGCACTTCCAAACACTGCTGCCCTTTAGATTGGATGCACCCTACGCACAGAGTGACATTTGCAGCCATATTTTACAATCAGATTTAATTTAGGACATTAACAAGCCTGGCATCGATATTTCAATTGTGTAGGGATTAGAAGGTATTAGTGAATACATGGAAAACACTCAGAAAATTAAATTAAATAGAATTACGCAAATTAGAAATGGAAAAAGATCTGTGTGATGGTGTTTCTCTCTCCACCACTGCTGTCAAATTGTTCCCTACAATGTCTATACAAAGGGTTTTATTCCAGTTTAGCTATAAATCCTTCAGATAAAGCCAGATTCCACCACTTCTCTTTGCAGACTTTCCACAGTTTACCACATCTCACCATTAGCACATCTTAAAAACTTTCCATAGCTCGCTTTTCTCCTGTTCTTCCTCTTCTTCACTATCCTTGGTGTTCATGCACTTGAAATATTTGCAGAAATGTCTCTTCTGGAAAGTAAATTCATATTATATGTATGTATATATTTTCAATTATATCCGTACTGGGCAAAGAATCAAACTGTGCTTAACAAGACGCCTTGTTTAGGTTTTCCTTATAGACTATTTAAAATGAATTTTTATGAAAATGTACACCTGCTCCTCACAAAAATCGTCCAGGTGTCCAACCCTTAATCCCACCTCCCCAAGGACTGTAACAGAAACTAACCATAGATTCCAAGGCCAGAAGGAACCATTGTGATCATTTAGTCTGACCTCATGTAGAACATAGGCCATGGAACTTCCAAAATAATTCCTAGAGTATATTTTTTAGAAAAACACCCAATCTTGATTTTAAAATGTTCAGTGATGGAGACTCCACCACAACCCTTGGAAAATTGTTCCAATGGTTAATTACCCTCACTGTTAAAAAAATAAGCCTTAATTCCAGTCTATCTAGCTTCAACTTCCAGCCAGTGGATTGTATAATATTTTTTCTCTAATAACTTGAAGAGCCCGCTATTAAATATTTGTTCCCCATGTAGATACCGATGGTCTGTAATCAAGTCACCCTGTAATCTTCTCTTTGTTATGATAAGAAGATTGAGCTCTTTGAGATTATCACAATAAGCATGTTTTCTAATCCTTTAATCATTTGTGTAGCTCTTCTGATTTATCAACATCCTTGAATTCTAGGCACCAGAATTGGACACAGTTTTCCAGCAGTGGTCACAACAATGCCAAATACAGAGGTAAAATAACCTATCTATCCCAGGATCCCATTAGCTGTTTTGGTCACAGTGTCACATTGGGAGCTCATTTTCAGCTGATTATCCAACACAATCCCCAAATCTTTTGCAAAGTCACTGCTTCCCAGGACACAAGAACATAAGCATGGCCTTTCTAGGTCAGACCAATGGTCCATCCAGGCCAGTAACCTGTCTTCTGACAGCAGCCAATGCCAGATGCTTCAGAGAATGAATAGAACAAAGTAATTATCATTAAGTGACCCATCCCATGTCATAGAATCACAGAAATGTAGGGTTGGAAGGGACCTTAAGAAGTCATCAAGTCCACCTGTCATCCACTCCCAGCTTCTGGCAGTCAAAGGTTTAGGGACAATCAGAACACGGACTCCCATCCCTGCTGATCTATGCCAATAGTCATTGATGGACCTATTCTCCATGAACTTAACTAATTCTTTTCTGAGCCCAGTTTAATTTTGACCTTCACAACATCCCCTAGCAATGAATGGCACAGGCTGATGGTGTGTTGGGTGAAGAAGTAGTACTTCATTTTGTTTATTTTAAATCTGCTGACTACTAATTCCATTGGGTGACCCCTGCTTCTTGTGTTATGTGAAGGGGCAAATAACACTTCCTGAGTCACTTTTTCTGCACCACTCATGATTTTATAGACCTCTATTTTATGCCTCCTTAGTCAACTCTTTTCTAAGATGAAGAGTCCCACACTTTTTAATTTTTCCTCATATGGAAGCTGTTTCATACCCCCTCATAATTTTTGTTGCCCTTCTCTGTACTTTGTCCAGTCCCAATATATCTTTTTTGAGACGCGGTGACCAGAACTGCACTCAGTATTCAAGGTGTGGGTGTGCCATGAATTTATATAGAGGCATGATGACATTTTCTGTCTTCTTATCTATCCCTTTCCTAATGATAACATTTTGTTATCTTTTTGACTGCTGCTGCACATTCAGCAGATGTTTTCTGAGAACTATCCACAATGTAAAAAATACAGTACTTTTTTGTTCATTTAAAGTTAAGATTTTTCTGTACATTTTTTAAATTTACATTTTTTACACATTTTGTAAACTCCAAGATCTCTTTCTTGATTGGTAACAGCTAATTTAGAACCAATCATTGTATGTATGCATGTATAGTTGGGATTATGTTTTCCAAGGTGCATTACATGGCATTTATCCACATTGAATTTCATCTGCTATTGTGTTGCACAGTCACCCAGTTTTGTGAGATTCTTTTGTAACTCTCTGCCATCAGACTTAACTATCCTGAGCAATTTTGTATCATCTGCTAACTACCACCTCACTATTTACCCTTTTTCCCCCCATATAATTTATGAATGTTGAATTACACTGGTCCTAGTACAGATCCTTGGGGAACCCCACTATTTATCTCTTTCTCATGTGAAAACTGACCATTTATTCCTATCCTTTGTTTCCTGTCTTTTAACCAGTTACTGATCCATGACATGCCCTTCCCTCTTATCCCCATGACTGCCTGTTTTGCTTAAGAGTCTTTGGCAAGGGACCTTGTCGGAGGCTTTCTAGAAGTCCAAGTACACTATAGTCACCGAATTACCCTTATCCATGTTCGTTGACCTTGTCAGAGAATTATAGTAGATTGGCGAGCCTGGGCGGTGGGTATAAGAGGCCTGGGGAGGCTAAGCCTCCCCAAACAGGGCAAGAAAAGCTGGATGTGACACATCTGAGGTGTGCCGGCCCTCTGCCTTTGGAGCGCTGCTGCCAGAAGCTCCTGAGAAGTGGGTGGAGGGCACCAGTGCCCAGATCATGGTCCCCCCCCCGCCTCTCTCTCCACTCCCTCCCCTGCAGCCCCCTTGCCCACCGGAATGGGGAGGGCCAGGGGGGCCATATGGCCCCACCACTTTTAAAAGTGGTTCTGCCGTTCAGGAGTCCTGCAGCTGGGCCAGCCAGTGCAGGGCTGATGCTGGAGAAACTCAGCTAGGGAGTGAGCGATAGGCAGAGGGCCTTGGGGGAGGAGGCGAGGAGATGTGAGTGGCAGGCAAAGAGGAGGTTGAGCAGGGGTGGGGCCTCAGGGCAGAGTGAGGCCATGGTCTTGGCATCAGTGCCCTCTCCACACACACACACTTCTAGGATGCTTCTAATGCTCGCACCCAGCCTCCCCCCATGCAAGAGTCCCACACTGCCTATGGTGCTGAGGCATGATCTTCCTTTACAAAAACCATGTTGACTCTTCCCCAGTATCTCACGTTTATCTATGTGTCTAATCTGAGTCGCTGTTCTTTACTATAGTTTCAACCAATTTGCCTGGACCTGAAGTTATGTTTACTGGCCTGTAATTCCCAGGATTGCCTCTAGAGCCTTTTTAATATCAGCATTACATTATCTATCCTTTGGTCATCTGGTACAGAGGCTGAATTAAGCAATAGGGTACATTCCAGTCAGTACTTCTGCAATTTCGCATCCGAGTTCCTTCAGAATACCATCTGGTCCCAGCAGCCCCACCGATCAGCTCCTCCCCCTCCTTCCACCCACTTCGATGAGCTGTTCAGCAGAGTGCAGGAGGTGCTGGGCGGAGAGGAAAGGAGAGGAGCACGGATAGGAAGAGGTGGTGCAGGGGTGGGGGCTTGGAGGAAGGGGTGGAGTGGGGGCAGGGCCAAGCACCACCCCAGGAACACAGAAAGTCGGTGCCTCCAGCTAAGGTAGCATTTTTTCAATACTCTTGTTGTTTGGTTAGGTTATATATAGTTTGGAGTCTGCTATAGGGTTTTTAAAAAAGTTTCTATGCAACTTGCAGACACTTGACCCTTGTAACTGTTCCTTTTAATTTCTATCCTCATTGTTGTGTAGTTCCCCTTTTTGAAGTTAAATGCTACTATCCTCCCCACCCCGCTCCATATGTTAAATTTAATTACATTATGGTGTCAAGTATCAGAGGGGTAGCCGTGTTAGTCTGGTTCTGTAGAAGCAGCAAAGAATCCTGTGGCACCTTATAGACTAACAGATGTTTTGCAGCATGAGCTTTCGTGGGTGAATACCCACTTCTTCGGATGCAAGCAGTGGAAATTTCCAGGGGCAGGTGTGTATATATAAGCAAGCAAGAAGCAGGCTAGAGATAACGAGGTTAGATCAATCAGGGAGGATGGGGCCCTGTTCCAGCAGCTGAGGTGTGAAAACCAAGGGAGGAGAAACTGGTTCTGTAATTGGCAAGCCATTCACAGTCTTTGTTTAGTCCTAAACTGATGGTGTTAAATTTGCAAATGAATTGGAGCTCAGCAGTTTCTCTCTGGAGTCTGGTCCTAAAGTTTTTTTGCTGGAGGATGGCCACCTTAAAATCTGCTATTTTCACCCACGAAAGCTCATGCTGCAAAACATCTGTTAGTCTATAAGGTGCCACAGGATTCTTTGCTGCTTCTACAGAACCAGACTAACACGGCTACCCCTCTGATACTTGACACCATGCAAGGCACTGCATTTAGCCGTATGGAGTGGAAATCCATCAACCTCATGAAGAAACTTGCACAAATACAGACGGATATCATCTTCCTTTCCAAATGTAAACGGATGGACATCATACCTAATGGACTAAAGGTAAAAAATCCACTGCTATCTACATACTACACAGACCACAGTGAGAGATTATGCCATACTCTATCTAAGAAACTGAGGAACCACCTGATCAGCATACTATACAGCAAACAGGAAAACATCAAAAAAGAGCTCTCCAACCTAGAGACTCTCATCAATAACCAAACTTCCATACAAACGGACTTCACTAAAATAAGACAGGAGATCTACATTACCCACTTCACCTCTCTAAAAGGAAAAAGGACTGTAAGCTGTCTAAACTCCTACCTGCCACATGGGCCACAACCGTGATACCCCTAACCCACCCAGCAATATCGTCAATCTATCCAGCCACACACTCAGCCCAGAAGAACAGTCTGTCCTATCTCGGGACTCTCTTCTGCCCTGCCACCCCCACCAACATGATACAGTTCACTCAAAGAATACTTCCAGGACAACACTGAACAGCGCACTGATACACAGTTACCCTCCCACCAACAGCACAAGAAGAAGAACTCCACATGGACTCCTCCTGAGGGTCGAAATGACAGTTTGGACCTATACATTGAATGCTCACAGGCAGAAATTGTGGAAAAACAACATCGCTTGCCTCACAACCTAATGCCATCCACAGCCTCAGAAACCATCCTGACATTATAATCAAAGAGGCTGATAAAGGAGGTGCTGTTGTCATCATGAACAGGTCTGACTACCAAAGGAGGCCATCAGACAACTCTCCAATACCAAATTTTCAGATCCCACTGAGGAATACACTAGAAACTGCACCATCTACTCAGGACACTCCCTACACTAACACCGTAACAAATCAACACACCCTTAGAACCTCGACCAGGGTTATTCTATCTACTACCTAAGATCCACAAACCTGGTAATCCTGGATCATCTCTGGCATTGGAACTCTCACTGAAGGACTGTCTGGATATGTGGACTCCTACTCAGACCCTATGTTACCAGCACTCCCAGCTATCTCCGTGACACCACTGATTTCCTGAGGAAACTACAATGCATTGGTGACCTTCCAGAGAACACCATCCTAGCCACCATGGATGTAGAGGCTCTCTACACAAACATCCCACACACTGATGGAATACAAGCTGTCAGGAACAGTATCCTGATGATGCCACAGCACAACTGGTTGCTGAGCTCTGTGCCTTTATCCTCACACACAACTATTTCAAATTTAATGACAATATATATCTCCAGATCAGTGGCAAATATGCCAATATTTTTATGGCTGACCTGGAACAACGCTTCCTCAGCTCCTGTCCACTCACGCCCCTTCTCTACCTACGCTACATTGATGACATCTTCATCATCTGGACCCATGGGAAGGAGACTCTAGAAAAATTCCACCATGATTTCAACAGCTTCCACCCTCCATCAACCTCAGCCTGGACCTATCTACACGGGAGGTCCACTTCCTAGACACCACGGTGCAAATAAGTGGTGGTCATTTAACACCACCCTATACCGAAAACCTACAGACCGCTATGCCTACCTTCATGCCTCCAGCTTCCATCCCGGGCACACCACAAGATCCATTGTCTACAGCCAAGCACTGAGGTACAACCGTATCTGCTCTAACCCCGCAGACAGAGACCAACACTTAGAAAATCTCCACCAAGCATTCTCAAGACTACAATACCCACACGAGGAAATAAGGAAACAGATCAACAGAGCCAGATGTGTACCCAGAAGCCTCCTACTGCAAGACAAGCCCAAGAAAGAAACCAACAGGACTCCACTGGCCATCACATACAGTCCCCAGCTCAAACCTCCAACTCATCATCAGGGATCTACAACCCATCCTGGACAATGATCCCACACTTTCACAGGCCTTGGGTGGCAGGCCAGTCCTCGCCCACAGACAACCTGCCAACCTGAAGCATATTCTCACCAGCAACTGCACACCGCACCATAGTAACTCTAGCTCAGGAACCAACCCATGCAACAAACCTCGATGCCAACTCTGCCCACATATCTACACCAGCAACACCATCACAGGACCTAACCAGATCAGCCACACCATCACCGGTTCATTCACCTGCACGTCCACCAATGTAATATATGCCATCATATGCCAGCAATGCCCCTCTGCTATGTACATCGGCCAAACTGGACAGTCTCTAAGGAAAAGGATAAACGGACACAAATCAGACATTAGGAATGGCAATATACAAAAACCTGTAGGAGAACACTTCAACCTCCCTGGCCACACAATAGCAGATTTTAAGGTGGCCATCCTCCAGCAAAAAACTTTAGGACCAGACTCCAGAGAGAAACTGCTGAGCTCCAATTCATTTGCAAATTTAACACCATCAGTTTAGGACTAAACAAAGACTGTGAATGGCTTGCCAATTACAGAACCAGTTTCTCCTCCCTTGGTTTTCACACCTCAGCTGCTGGAACAGGGCCCCATCCTCCCTGATTGATCTAACCTCGTTATCTCTAGCCTGCTTCTTGCTTGCTTATATATACACACCTGCCCTGGAAATTTCCACTGCTTAGCTCATGCTGCAAAACATCTGTTAGTCTATAAGGTGCCACAGGATTCTTTGCTGCAATTACATTATGGTCGCTATTATTGAGTAGTTCAGTATACTCACTTCTTGGAGCAGATCCTGTAGGACTAAATGAAGAATTGTCCCTCCCCTCGTGGATTCTAGGACTAACTGCTCCAAGCAGCAGTCATTTATGGTGTCTAGGAATTTTCTCTCGTCACCTCAGTATGGGATGTACTGTCCCCAGTCAGTCAATATGGGGATAGCGTAAAGCCCCCATTATTATTGAGTTGTCTCTTTTTGTAGCCTCTCTAATATCCCTGAATATTTCCACAGTCGCCATCAGTATCTGGGCTAGTGGTATATTCCTCCTGCTATCCTCTTATTAAAGCATGGAATTTCTATCCATAGCGATTCTATGGTTCTGTTTGACATGCTGTCAGTGGAACCAGATCCAACCACCTCTAGTGCTGCTCTTTAACCAAATGAGAGGTCTCCTTTCTGCCATATTGGCAACCCCAAAACATTCCAAAATCATGAGTTGGGCCACCCAAAATTATGAAACTATATTAAAAAAAACAAGATTTTTTTTAAAATGGACTTTTGGGGGGTTTTTTAATGTGCCTTTCACATTTTTCAGCTTTTCACCATAACCAAGAGGGCCTCAAACTTTTATTTAGAAGATAGAAGAAAAATAAGTTGAGATTCTCATGAAATAGAACTTCAGCTCCTGGAGTGAGTCATGTTAAGAAAAATACCACATATCATGAGACTCATGCTAAAATTGCAAGAGAGAGCAACATTGGTCCTGGTTTTAATTGGATAGGCAACGTTATTGTTAAATGAACAAGTCAGAAAAAAAAATACTCGCAGTTGTTTTCACCCATATGGTAATCAAGATTGTTTCAGAAGTTTACAGAATCTGTGAGGATGATCAACACAGAGGAGGTAATGATCAATGGTATAGGGCATAATGCATCACTCAGAAATAAGTGACCAAAAGCCCTAAAGAGCCCTTTAAAGTGCCTCATGTGCACAGTTACTCCAGATGAGTCTGAGTGTAGCCTACTGACTTTTGATAACAGGAACCATAACCAACATTTGTATAATATGTTGGATGAAATAGCCTGAGGGTACTTTACATTTATCATCAAAGCAGAGCAAAACAAATGCAATTACCATACAGTAATGAAATTTGTATCTGTTGTAAACTTACTTATCTATGTAAGAGAATCCATGGATATAGGAGAGCTAAAAATGGCTCCAAAATGAAGAGACACGGAAAGTTGCAATTTCTTTTTAATGTATGGGAAAAGCCATAGCAGACAATAAAAATAAATGCTGAGGGTTTTTTTTGTTCTTAAGACATGAAATAAAAGTAGAATGCCTATACACAATGAGGCCAACTTCAAAGCTGTTATCAGCCTAACACCATGGACTGTTTTCAAGTTTGGGGGAAGAAAAAAGGCTTATACCTCTATGGGTCCAGTTTACCCTGTATCACCTGAAATATTCAGTCCTGCCATTAGGACTAAATGGCAGATTAGCACACCATAAACACCTGATGCAAGGCAATCACACAGAATCCATTATGCTCATCTCTTAGATAATACCCCTCAAATATTAACACAGCAGCAGTGGGGACTTGGAACTTAGCTCTCTACTTTTTCACAAACCAGAACTGGTTTATCACTATTACCCATTGTTTGTGCAGGCGATGGTTTAGATGAGAAAGGAAAGTTCTCTCACTTTGAAGAAAAGCAACTAAAAAAAAAAGAAATATACAGCACATTCCAAAAATGCACTGAAAAAGGTCTTCCAGTACGATCGGATACTTATGGTACCTTGATTAACCAGAACATGATTAACAAAGCACCTCTCATCCAAAGTCTTCATCACTTAACCATTTTACAGAGCGTAAAACAGAGGACCCGAGTGTTTAAAGGCCAGATTTGTCATGGAATTTCCATAGAGTTTGGCATCTAAATATCTTTAAATCTGGGGTTAAGTGACTTGCCCAAAGTCAAATGGTGAACAATGGCAAAGCGAGGAATAGATCCCCAGAAGTGATAGTATCTAGGCCATGCTCCACTCAGTATACAACATTGTTGTCCTGAACATTACAGCTATAATGCATGGCATCTTTTTCAACCACAGCTTATGAGGAGGAGGCTTCCAGACCTTTGAGAAAACCTGGTGAATACTCTCTTTCAGAGAGGGCACCAAGGTATTTTATGTTTTATACAGAGAGGAGGCACAGTCCACAAGTAGTCAAACAATAGGTACAAACCAAACCCAATCTCTAGTTATCCTTCTGTCCCCTTTTCAATGAGTCCTCTTCTCTGGGTCTGCCTTTTAGACTCAAGTCCAGGGACTATCTTTATTTGGTTCACCAAGTGCCTTGTTGGTGCAAGTTTCCTCTATCCATTTGAGGGCCTTCTAAGGCACCCATTGCTGAAATGTAAGGGCCAGCCTCCACTACCTTTATTCACTTCAAATAGCACCTTATGCCATGACTAGTCCCACTGATTTCAAGAAGGCTATTTGCAGTGTAAAGTGTTAGTGCAAGTAAAAGGTATCAGAAGCTGGACCTAAGACTGTACAGCTGCTGTACTGAATCTGATTTATCTTAAATTAACTCGGATGGAGGTCTTTTTTTAAAGACTTCTGAACAAAAATCCATCTCTGATGCAACTCCATTCACTTCTGTGGAGTTACAGAGCAGAAGAATTCAGACCCTGAAGTGTAGCCAATTACTTTATTTATTCAATATTACAATGATTATGAATGTGAAGATTCAAACTGTAGGATTATATAACTATAAGATTGATAAATATTTGGAGTGATAAGTATGCATTAGGTATCTAAGTAAGTAGGGCTGAAATGCAAGGCCTACAGGCTGAGGCCTGTAAGATTTTAGCTCGGCCATACTAGGCCTTAGGCTTAACAAAGCCTGACCCTATGCCACAAGATTATGGGAAAAGATGTATCAATAGGTGATATCATCAATGGGTGATATTGCAAAAAATTAACGGCAAGAGTAATTTTGCCTACAAGATACCCAGTAGTCACATACTTCTAACATGTGCCCTGACCGCAGGGTATACGTTGTGCATAAATGCTAATGAGAATAAAAGGAACTATAACTAAGCTATGAAAAACAGTATACCCCAATATTCTTGGGGGATTAAATGAGTTCCCTGGGGGGAAAACTCCAGCAAGAACCATCCCTCTACTGATGATCACTTGGCAAGGCATCCATCAGACCCTAAGAATTTCATTAAGGATGTGTGAGTAGGACTATATTTGTAACATGTGCACTGGTCTTCATGCTATTTCTATATGCTCGGGTAATCATAACCAACGTGTAAAAGAGACCAGACCTTGCACTTGTGAATGTCTGTGTGGTCACTACCCTCGGTCTGTGTGTGTTCCTAAAGGCTCTAAGTCCGAAGCAAGTAGCAGAGGTGACTTTAACACTATAGAGCTTGAAAATGTAGCCACCAGAGCTGAACCCATGGTGGTGTAATACCATGTTACTAAATTCACTTTAAATAAAATAAAAGGCCACATAAGTTTCACTTGGATAAGACATGTCCATCTCCTCCCACCCCACTGAGAAAAAGATTGAGGATACATATTTTAGCCTGCTCTCTTGGCTCTGCAGACTGCATGTATCAGATGCTCATAACATGAAGAGATAGCAGGCTGTATCCTCTGCCCTGCCTAGAATTTGTTAAAGATATATTAACAAATGCACTCTACAGACCAGAAAGTATTTTCCATTTAGGTAGGTTACACCATCTTCGTTCCTTGAAGATTAAGGTTTACTACTTGTTAGAGCCACTTGCCAAGGACACATTTTATTTCCTTTGTGGTCCTGTACGTCAGTCAGAAACAAATCTCTGAAGAGCGCCTATCTTGCTCTTCAACTACACGCAGCCTCATTTATATTCAACAAATTTCCCTTGCCTCCCTCCACTCCCTCTTTCCCTGTGAGAAGGCATTTCAATGAGTCTGTGCTGGTACAATTTAGAACTCAAACTAAGATCTCTATTCAGCGGTTGAACAAATTCTCACCAGCTCTCTTAGACGCAAAGCTAAGCTTTTCAGCTCCCCCAGCCTCTTTGTCTGCAAGCTGGTAGGGGCCAGCCTGCCAAGTTCAAGCAAGGTTCTGATCTCCCGGCTTTCACAGGCCTACTTATTAGTGGCTTTCTTCTGCCAAGACTATAGATACAATTATTAGAAATTCCTTTTTTTGTGAACACGTTGAATGAAGATATGAATGGAGATGCTAAGACCAAGAAAGTGAGAAGCTTAATATAACTTCAGCTTCTGTAGTTAATTAGATTTGGATGGCTTCAGAGGAGCAGCTGTAGTTTTTTTTTTTTGGTTTTTTTTTTTTTTTTTAAGAAAAGTGAGATGACAAAAAGGGCTATTCAAGGTATTTTGGGTGCGGAGGGGAGACTGTATAAAACAAAGAAGCTGTGAAATGGGTTTTGGAAATAAGCCCCCCCCCACACCTTTTTCACCCCCCTCATTTTGAAGAATAGTTGCATGGGGGGTGAAAAAAGTCACATCACCATAGGGGATAACTGAAGCTATGGTGCTGCTGCCGCCACTACACTGTGGCTGAGAAATCGCAAGCATCAGATAGATTTCTTTTTAGGACAAGAACATAATCCAAAATGCAGAAATCTGCAAGGTAGTCCTTAGCACGTTTAGATTACTAGAGACCAGACTTTAAAGGGAAACTACCAAGAAAAAAAAAAAAAAAAAAGCAACCGTGTTAGTCTGCATCCGCAAAAAGAACAGGAGTACTTGTGGCACCTTAGAGGCTAACAAATTTATTTGAGCATAAGCTTTCATGGGCTACAGCCCACTTCATCGGATGCATAGAATGGAACATCCGAAGAAGTGGGCTGTAGCCCATGAAAGCTTATGCGCAAATAAATCTGTTAGCCTCTAAGGTGCAACGAGTACTCCTGTTCTTTTTGAAGAAAAAAATAATCACGTATCGTATTTAAAAGCACGTTTAAAATAAAGCCTTCTTAGTTGTGTTAAATCTTCATGTCATTAGACTAGAATGCAGATTTTTAAAATTACTTTTCACCAATTGTGCTCTTCACTCTGCTTGGTCAGTGAATCTAGGCTGGTCAATTTCACCTTCTGTCTTTTGTTAGTGTCAATTTCCTGCTCCCTTGCACTAGCAGACTGCACCTGTAGCTAGGCATCTAGCACAGTGTGGCGTGTTCACATGAAAAAATAAGTCAGCCGAAATTTTTAAGAAAATGGAAAGTCCATTAGGGCCTGTCTAGCCAAAAGGTTAGTGCTCGGCAAGCTGGGGAGTAAATCTGCTATGCACTATTGTGCTGCACAGTAAGTGTCCGTGTGAACCCTGCTACCACTCACCGAAAGCTCCCTCATGCACTTTGGACTACTCCTGTTCAACGTGCACTTGGGAACTTCTGGTGCCCATCTCGACCATTGGCACTCAGCATGCTGCAGATTTACCCCCCAACCTGCTATGCACTAACTGTCTAGACAAGCCTTTGGTAGATCCTGTAAACTTTTTATTTTACCCACATCTACATTTTATTCTTAAAGCACTTCACAAAAATGGCTTTCCCTGCCAAAGTGTGTTACAGGCACCAAATCCTCAGCTTGTGTAAATTGGTACTGCTCCATTGACTTCATCTGGTGTAAATCTGTCCTGCAGCAGTACAATCTAGCTCCAAGGTTATAACACATGGGCCAGTCACCACAGTTCGATGTGCACCAGCACGAATCCCAAGCAACTCCATTGATTTCAGAGCAGTTACTGTGTCGTCACATCAACCCTATTGACTAAATCCACAGAATCTGGCCCTATTGACTTAATTATCAATACAGAAAAGTTCAGTGACTCTGCAAAGAGCTACAGGCTTACACACCAACAGACCCTGCAGTAGTGTGTGTATTGGGCTCACCTACCCTGAATGATTAACAGCTTAAAGGGTTCAAGCTCTAGAAACCATCTCTTGTTATGATTTTTGGATTCCTACTATTGAGAGCTATTGATGATGGTATGTACATGGGGAAAGGCATAGCAGTGGGCATGGACAAATGGTGTTTTAGTAATCCCTCTCTGGGGCTTGGCCTCCTGTTGCAAGATAAAACAGGCACATGAGGGAACTTTTTTTTTTTTGGCAACATCAAAAGTTGGTTTGGCTGGGCATCATTAGAATACTACATATGATCTATGCCGGGATGGCCAACCTCAGCCTGAGAAGGAGCCAGAATTTACCAGTGTACATTGCCAAAGAGCCACAGTAATATGTCAGCAGCCCCCCCCACTCCCCCATCAGCTCCCCCTCCACCTGCTCCTAGTGCATCCCACCCACCAGCAGCCCTGCCGATCAGCACCTCCCCCTCTCTCCCTGCACCTCCTGATCAGCTGTTTTGAGGCATGCAGGAGGCTCGGAGGGGGAGGAGCGAGAGCAGGGCAGGCTCAGGGGAGGGGGTGGGAAGGGGTGGAGTGGGGGCAGGGCCTGTGGCCGAGCCAGGGGTTGAGCAGTGAGCACCCCCCAGCACCATTGGAAAGTTGGCACCTGTAGCTCCAGCCCCAGAGTCGGTGCCTATACAAGGAGCCACATATTAACTTCTGAAGAGTCGCATGTGGCTCCAGAGCCACAAGTTGGCCATGCCTGATCTATGCAGTATGCTCCTACATGGTACTTAGCATCCTCAGTGTTCCACAACAGTTCCCTGAAGTTATTCAATATTCCCTATTTAAGCTGCAGTGCTTAGTTGAGATTGGTCAGAAAAAAAAAAGTCACACAGCATCGCTTCTGCTCCCTGACTGTATGCGAGCACAACAGCAGGTCTGTCCAAATAATTGGGCAGATGAACTTAAAATGGGGTTTATGCAAATTTGCACCCCGGACTCTGAAACTCACTGTCAGTGAATGTTCTCATCAGAATGAACTAGATGTACAAAACTTGTCACACAAAGAGAGTGTGATCACTGCTGAAGGAAATCCATTAAAAAAAGTCAGTGAATATTCCCCCAGCCTGATTGTGATGGTGCCACATCACATTAATGCTCTGAAAAGGCTGTAGTTGAGACATTATTTACCTTACAATAAAACAAAGTATGATTCTTTTCTCACATTAATCAGCAAACTTGTAAATCCATTAGAGAACACAGCATATGTATAATAGGACAGAGAAAAAAAATCAATATAGAATTGCAAACTAGTAACAATGACTGAAACTAAACGAGTTTCTGCAATTTCCTACCTTTCCAAATTGCATTACTTATTAGAATAAGGCCCGTCAGGGAGCCTGCTGTAGACTTGACTAAAATGCCGTACAACAAATTGTTAACTAAACGGGGAATCAAAATAACAGAGTAACTCAATAATATAATCCTTTATCCAAAAGTCCTAACTACTAATCTGACTCTATTGCCGGGCTGTCTGATTTAATATGTTTTTTCTAAGTATATTCAGATTCAATTAACTTGAGTGGAGAATTACATGGCACTCAGCTGAATGCAGCTACACTACAATCACAGAGCTACAGAGTCTTCCGGAGCAGCTGGCGTGCTCAAGGGTGTCAGCCATGCCAAATTCCTGTGGTCAGAAGGTGCTTCATGGGGAGCCTGATGGGCTTCAAAAATGTCATGTTAGTACCCAAGCTAATTGCCTCCACCACCTCCATAAAGTGGTTTCAAGAATATAGGTCCTGTTTACATGGAAGAACTAGAAGCAGTCTGCATAGAAGAGCGATGGCTGACTTGGGAGCCACTGAAAATGCTGCCTTAGTCAGACTTTGGTAGCTAGAAGACCATGCATTTATTCTCAGTTTTAGTGTTATGCATAGTACAGTTGTACCTCGAAGCCACAACTGGGTGTCATTTAGCTAGGCATTGTACTTACACAGTAAGTACTTTTACACAGTAAAAGACACCAGGGAGCTTAATACTTATATATACACTAGACAGAAAGATTGGAAAAGGAAAGACACTGAAGTGACTTGCCCAAAATCATGGCTCTGTCACTGCCCTGCTAGGAAGGGAAGCCAGTTTTCCTGACTCCCAGTTCCTCATCCTTCAGGCCACACTCCTGTCACTAATTCATTCACAAGGGCCTTTGTAGATCTTTTTCTGGAACTCAGAGGAGGAAAATAATCAGTCTCACAGAGCTGGTCAGACAAAAAAAGTGTTGGAAAATGTCCCTTTTCTCCCATCAAAAAATTTCAAATGTTTTCAGTCAGCAGTGCTTTCTAGTCCTTGTCTAATAACAAAAACAAACCAACCCCCCCCCCGAAAATGATTTTACAAGCATGTGAATTTTTGCATCAAATACTGAGCTCACTGCACTTGAAAATGAACACGCAAAAGGTGAGATACTGTGGGATTCAGCCTCTTATCAAGACAAGAGACACGGGACTGTTTTTACTTTTATTTGAGCATGTACTGTAGCACACTAATCCCGGGAAATCAACATGACGCATGTCAGTAAACTTTTTGGAGACTAATTCACCCAAGAGTTTTATTGGGAATACAGCATATTAATGGCATGACAGTAGAACTGGTTTACTGGGGATACTGAAGCTTCTGCAAACTTGAATAAATTATTTCTGAGGGTTACAGCCAGTCTAATTAGTCAGATTTATTTAGCTTTGGCAGCAAAGAACTTAAGTATGCTGAAGTGTTTTCAGCTGGCCAGGCCAGAAAGTATAAGATCTGGATTAACAATGGCTCATTGAGGGGTGCAGGGGTAATGGGACTCTACAGAGGGGGCCAGGTGAAGGTGGTTGGAGCTCAGCGGGGGTGGGGTGTCTAGGTATGAGGGAGGTAGGGCTTAGTGGGGGGTCCAGTGTGGAGGGCTCAGCGAGAGGGTCTGGATTCAGGGGGTGAGGCTCAGCAGGGTGGGGGGTCAGATTGGGGGAGTGATCAGTGGGGGGTACTGGGTGAAAGGGGTGAGGTTTGACAGTGGCGTCTGGGTATAGGGAGGACCAGATGCATGGGTGGCGGGCAGGAGGAACAGATCCCTGTACAATGACCCCTGCTCCCGCAGCTGAGGAGTGATGGGATAGGAAGTGGAGGGGAGGTGCAGAGCTTCCTGCAGCCAGAGAAGGTTTCTGAGGATGGGTGTGACCTGACTCCAGCTTCTCCTTGCAGGAGGAAGAGGAACCCCCACACCCAGCCCAGCCAGGACTAGGAGCTGGGCCCAGCACAGGGTAGGAGCCACCAGCCGGGGCATCCCCAGCCCCAACACCTTCTGTGATTTACCAGATTTTCCAGCTGCTCTGGATGCCTGAAAAGATGCACCCGCTCTGCTGGAGAGGGACATGTGACCACTCTTACAACTTCCCTATCAGAAAGTCATTTTTCTGCAAGGAAGCAAAGAAGTCTGTGGGGGATATGAATTCTGCATATACACAGTGGTGCAGAATTTCCCCATTCTTCTTCTACCCCCCTCAGAGGAGGCAGCACAATAGCCGGAACCATTCCCTTGAGATTCCCCAACCAGGACTTTGGAATACAATAATAACCAAAAGGAACTTTTTGATGTTAACTGTGACAAAATAAGAACAACCACATTAGAAAACAGAAAGGATCATAAACTCTGGCAATTGAAGTGTAAAAGTAGAATTAGGAAGGCCAAAAAAAGAATTTGAAGAACAGCTAGTCAAAGACTCAAAAATTTTTTTGCTATTACTTCTGATGTACTTAAAGTAGGAAGCCTGCTAAACAACCAGTGGGGCCACTGGACAATCAAGATGCTAAAGGAGCACTCAAGGACGATAAGGCCATTGTGGAGAAACTAAATCAATTCTTTGCATTGGTCTTCACGGTTGAGGATGCAAGGGAGATTCCCAAACCTGAGCCATTCTTTTTAGGTAACAAATCTGAGGAACTGTCCCAGATTAAGGTGTCATTAGAGGAGGTTTTGGAACAAATTGATAAACTAAACAGTAATAAGTCACCAGGACCAGATGGTATTCACCCAAGTTCTGAAGGAACTCAAATTGCAGGACTACTAACTTCAGTCTGTAACCTATCATTTAAATCAGCTTCCGTATCAAATGACTGGAGGATAGCCAACCTCACACCAATTTTAAAAAAGGGCTCCAGTGGTAACCCCAGCAATTACCGGCTGGTACTGGGGCAACTGGCTGAAACTCTAGTAAAGAACAAAATGGTCAGACACAGATTAACATAATTTGTTGGGGAAGAGTCAACATAGTTTTTGTAAAGGGAAATCATGCCTCACCAATCTACTAGAATTGTTTGAAGGGGGGCAACAAGCATGTGGACCAGGGGGATCCAGTGGATATAGTGTACTTAGATTTTCAGAAAGCCTTTGACAAGGTTCCTCCCCAAAGGCTCTTAAGCAAAGTAGTCATAGGTTAAGAGGGAAGGTTCTCTCATGGATTGGTAACTGTTTAAAAGATAGGAAACAGAGGATAGAAATAAATTGTCAGTTTTCAGAATGGAGAGAGCTAAACAGTAGTGTTCCCCGGGGGTCTGTACTGGGACTGTCCTATTTAACATATTCATAAATGATCTGGAAAAAGGGGTAAAGAGTGAGTTGGCAAGTTTTGCAGATGATACAAAACTACTCAAGATAGTTACTCTCAGGAAGACTGAAGAGCTACAAAAGGCTCTCTCAAAACTGAGTGTCTGGGCAACACAAGTGGCAGATGAAATTCAATGTTGATAAATGCAAAGTAATGCACACTGGAAAACATAATCCCAACTATACATATCAAATGATGGGGTCTAAATTAGCTGTTACCACTCAAGAAAGATCTTTGAGTCACTGTGGATAGTGCTCTGAAAACATCCACTCAATGTGAAGCAGCAGTCAAAAAAGCAAACAGAACGTTGGGCATCATTAAGAAAGGGAAAGATCACAAGACAGAAAATATATTGCCTTTATATAAATCCATGGTATGCCCATATCTTGAATACCGTGTGCAGATGTGGTCACCCCATCTCAAAAAAGATACATTCGAATTGGAAAAGGTTCAGAAAAGGGCAACAAAAATTATTAGAGATATGGAACATCTGCCAAATGAGGAGAGATTAATAGGACTAGGACTTTTCAGCTTGGAAAAGAGATGATTAAGGGTGGGTATGATAAAGGTCTAAAAAAAAAAATCATGCCTCGTGTGGAGAAAGTAAATAAAGAATGGTTATTTACTCCTTCTCATAACACAAGAAGTAGAGGCCACCAAATGAAATTAATAGACAGTAGGTTTAAAAACAAACAAAAGGAAGTGTTTTTTCCACACAATGCACAGTCAACCTGTGGAACTCCTTGCCAGAAGATGTTGTGAAGGCCAAGACTATAACAGGGTTCAAAAAAGAACTAGATAAATTCATGGAGGATAGGTCCATTAATGGCTATTAGGTAGGATTGGCAGGGATCGTGTCCCTAGCCTCTGCTTGCCAGAAGCTGGGAATGGGTGATGGGATGGATCACTTGATGATTCCCTGTTCTGTTCCTTCCCTCTAGGGCATCTGGCATTGGCCACTGTCGGAAGACAGGATACTGGGCTAGAAGAACCTTTGGTCTGACCCAGTATGGCTGTTCTTATTAGATAACTTCTGTTACTCAATGAAACTGGAGCGCTTGTGGTTGCATTACCTGGGACTGCTGGATTTCAAAAGTTTGGGAAGTTCTTGCTACAGGGGAAAAAATTATATATCTATATCTCTAGTAGGAGGACCCCGTTACTTGACTTTTTGGCCACAGTTGTGCACCATAGAAAAGGTTCAGTATTTAGAATACCTGATAGTTTCTCTATTTCCTTTATATTCAACAGCAACCTCCCCATTTTTGTTGGATGTCTGCAAGGACAGTGACCCATGGCTGAGGTGGGATAGGTAGGGACTGGTGAAGACCAAGCAGTTTTGAGTGAGGGTCTTGGTACACACACAGATCACAGAAACTCATACTTTGATAGAGGTGCACAGCCCTGGGCAGCAGATAGTGCTGGTTAGGGGCTTATTCCTTCACCCTCTCACTTCCCTGGTCCTTCTCGCATGAACAGAGAGCAACAATACCCGAAGTCCAAAGGTACACACAATTCGATGTTTATTGGGGTGAACTTCCAGCAAGCATGATTCCAGTTTCCTTCCTTAGTTCTTGCCAGACAGGATGCTATCAAACTAAGTTTCCTTTCACATCTTCCAGGCTCTTCCCTTTCTCTGGAGGTGATGGAATATCAGGACAGGATTGTATTCCTAACAGCCAATAGCACCTTATTTCAATGTGACTAGTTTGGAATGTGACCATACATTTCCCAGTTTATGGCTGGCCTCTGTGCTTAGCCGAAGAACCAGGCCTCAGACTGTCACAGTAAGAGAAGGCCATTACACAGACAGACAGTGAGTTTTGATTCTCTCTTTTATACCTCTATAACTAGCTAAGTGATAAGAATACACCTAAATTCTTAAAGTATAGGCCTTTGCAGACAGGCCTGAATATCTATATCCTAACAGTGCTTGACACCAAGTTACAGGTCTTAATGTGACCAAAGAATGGTGTCTCATGGAATAAGACCCATGGAAGGACTTCTCCTACCAGAGTCAAGATACCCTATCCCATAAGGATGAGTATTGGCCTTTTTCTTGTCCGCAGATGATAGGTGATTACAAAATCAAACTGGGCAAAGACAACAGACTAGTGGATCTGACATTTGTTAATGTGCCTGGCTGCCCAGAGATATTCCAGGTTCTTTTGTAGTCTGCAAGGACCTGACTGGGAATCTGGTCCCTTCTAGCAGATGGTGCAATTCCTCAAAGGCTGCCTTGACAGCTTACAGCTCCTTGTCACTCATAGTTCCTCTCCACCTGGGTTAGCATACGAAGGCATAGGGATACAGTCGGTTGTCCCAGCCAGCAGACTTTTACAACATAATGCCCAGAGCAAAGTCTGACAAATTGGCTTCTGCTGTAAATGGTTTTGTGGGGTCCAGATGGGCACCCTGGTGAATCTCTTAATTGTTCAAAGGCAGACTGGGCTTCTGAGGACCAGGGGAACCGGACTCCCATACAAAGAAGGGAAATCACAGGGGCAACTGAGCTAGAACACCTTGATAAGTAAAAATTGGCAAAGCACAGAACTTGCTATGCCCTGTCCATGTCCTTTGATGTGGCCCAGTTAGATATGCCCCCCTGCCCTCCCATGTGTCCATGATTAGCCCTTTAGGAGAGATGATATTCCCAAGGAATTCAATTGTATCTCAGGTCAAGCTTGCACTTCTCAGCCTTAGCATCCAGATGGCTCTGACAAAGTCTCTCCAGGACACTGCGTACATGAGGATTGTGTATGTTCTGGGGCGGGGGGAAGAAGAGGATATACTCAAGGTAGATATCGTCAGGGACATTTTGAAGTTATCACACTGATGAAGTGCTGGAAGGTTGCTGGAGTACTGTACAGACCAAAAAGCATAACTAGATATTCAAAATGTTTGTACTAAAAGATTCGTCAGGGTGCCCATCTGGACCCCACAAAACCATTTACAGCAGAAGCCAATTTGTCAGACTTTGCTCTGGGCGTTGTGTTGTAAAAGTCTGCTGGCTGGGACAATCAACTGTATCCCCATGACATGTAGGGAATAAACTGATCACCACTTCTTTCCCTTTCTAATCAGCACCAGGTTACATGCTCCTGAGGTCTAACTTCAAGATGACTTTATTCCACCAAAGTCATTCAAAAAGCTAATGGATAAGTGCAGGTGGTACTAGTTATGGTTTTAACCTTGTTTAGTGCCCTGTAGCCCAGACAGGGTCACAGAGATCCATCCTTCTCTTTTATAAAGAAGATTGGCACCCCAGCCAGAGATGCAGATGAATGGAAACACTAAGGTTTTCTTGAAGGTAGCCCCAAGGAGCCTGTAGCTTGGAGAGAGAAAAACAGAGAAGATGCCTCACTCTAGGTAACCTGGTTCTGACCTTTGGCTCCAATTCTTGACCCTTGACTCCTGTTCTGACCACTAGGCCTGACTTCCCATGCCCTGGTCCCTAACAGGGAGAGAATACTGAAGTATGCATTCATTCCAACTAAGTTAAGACTGCTCTGAGCCACAGAAGTGGTGATCAGTTTATTCCCTACATCACAAGATTTCATAGCATTTATAATTTTACACTATTTAGGGTGACCGAGTTCTTGGACATGTCCCAAGAAAGTGTTTGTACATCCCCCTAAGACAGAAGCCACACACTGACAATATTTTGGGTGACCAAAGGTATCCTCAGAAACAGAAAATATTACAGATTCCTACTGACTTTCGCAGGCATTAAGACTTTGCCATTCCTGTACTAAGAACTGGCAATGACGACACACCAGTTCTCATGGCAATGATTTAGGGGTGCTGATCTTTGCATTTTCAAGATCACTTGATGTGCACATGGCTCAGGGAAGCAGTTTAAAAAAAAAAAGAGAGAGAACAGTAAGAACTGACCCTTTCCTGTAGCCTTTGCACTGCCTTAAAGGCCAGACAGAGATTTAACAAAATGAAGTGCATTTGAGTATGGGAGTCAATAGGTAGAGTAGTGAGCAATCAGTATTGCCTGTTATGATGGTGTTCATACTCGATCCTAGTCCCAAGAGCCCTGACTTTCCTGCCGCCTCCCTCCACAATTACCTACAGAGCTCCTTCAGCTGCGGACTTTAAACTTTATGATCCTCCTTGGGTTTTTTTTTTACAATGACAAAATCCTGGTGGCTTATTGTATATTTTCATGGTCTCCTGATACCTACAGAATAGGAGATATTTTGATTAGATAAAAGCTACTGGATACATCTTACTAGGTCACCAACTATGGAACATTTAAAAAAAAAATGAGCTCAAAGAAAGAAAGAACCCTTTAAGCAAAATTAAATTATAGCATTTTATTTTTATCAGCTACTAGCTATCATTTTCCCCCTCACTGCCATGAAAATTGAGAAACTGGGAATCCAATTACAAAGGCTAGATAAAGGGGAACGATAGTAAAAAAATTTAATTGGATGGAAAAGACATTGAATGTGTGTTCACTAGATCCATGCTTCAAAAGCTCTGTCATTACAACTGCATAGGCAGAGGTCATTGTAGAAGGTAATAAGGTGACTAAGGAAAGAGAAACCATGGCTCTCATTTTCAATCGATAGGGCCAGCCATAGTTGCTGGACCTCCCGTGCAACTGATTACTTCGAGACACAATAAACAGTGGTGCTGACATTTAGAATGTGGCCAAAACAAAATTGCTTATCTCTTTTGTCTGCTTTATTTAACGTGCAAATACCCTCAACAGCAGGTATCAAGGGTTTGGTAACCTTTTATTTTTCAAGACTCTGAAGAAAAGGACACGTTTAAAGATTCCCCTTTGAATGCCTCATTTATTTTTTCAGCTGCAGCAGCAGCATAAAAGGAGAACCTGCTTTTTCATAAAGAGCATGACGATGCAAAGTCCAGTTGATGCTCAAATTAGAGATGTCTGAATTGTGTGTTTGCAATGTAGTTTGAACTCTGCAATGGGCAAGGTTCCCTATAAGTGTGGCAAACGGTGGCACGCCAGCTGTCATTAGGGTCCCAGGTGGGTAAGCAAACTGGCTTGGGTGCCATAGGAACTGGCTCAAAATTAAAACCACCAAGCCTGACCACTCTGAAAAAGCTTCAGAAAATGTTGGTAAACATCATCTCCGAACACTTGGGTTGATGGTGTTTGATTTAGGGTGAAACCCTGGTCCTGTTAAAGTCAATGGCAAATCTTTCATTGACTTCAGTAGGGTCAGGATTTCATCCATAGAAAAGTAAATACCCATCAGGTATCCTTACCCATCTCCTGTCAATATACTGTCTCAGCTCATCCTCCAATCTAGTTTGAGCTACAGGGCTTCAATTTCTTCTTTTCGGAGACTACATCACCAGATGTATTTCCAGGATGGAAGTGTATCATCTATGAAATTCCTTTGCTACCTGGTTCTACTCCTGGGGCAGCCCTTTACCTTTGAGGTGATGTAACTTCTCAGACCTGTCATCTTCAAATAGATTCACATCTGTTTTCTATGGTTCTACACCTTCTGCTTATGGTTGTTTGATCACTACAGATTTCATTGGAAGGGGTCCAGGAGCATAGAAATTGCCATACCAGAACTGGAGTGGTCCATCCAGTCACGTATTCGGTTTCTGAGCAATAGGTTCCTCAGACTAAGGTGTAAGAGTCCCTGTAGTGGACAACAATTGGGGGGGGGGGGGAAGAACACCTACACCTGGGAGATGTTTCTTCCTAATCCTCATCTAGACTTGATCTGGTTGAAGTTTTTTTAGGTCACTGTGAAACACTCTTTCATGAAAGTGTTTGAATCAGGTAGAGCAAGGACTTGAACATTGATCTCCCACATCCCAGGTGAGTGCCATAAACACCAGACTAGTGCCTATTCTGGGCTTCCCTTCATCCTAAACCTAAAAACAAAACAAAAACAAAAACAAAAAACCACCATCTAAGCCAATACTTCTCTGTGAAAAAAAGTGTCAGTTTTGACAGATTAGCATTTCCCAATAAAAAAGGTTTTATTGGGGGGAAAAAAAAAAAACTCAGTCAGCTCTTAACTCCCCTCCAAACACACACAAAAAGAAAAGAAAACTACTAGGGTTTCCTCATCTATTCCTCTGCTACTGAATGTTTGTTCACCATTGTAAATCTTATACATGTGTTTTAAAGGTTGTATTTGGGCAGGGCCGGCTCTAGACCCCAGCGCGCCAAGCGCGCGCTTGGGGCGGCGTCCCGCAGGAGGGCGGCAGGCGGTTCCGGTGGACCTCCCGCAGGCACGTCTGCAGGAGGTCCACCAGAGATGCAGGACTGGCGACCACCAGAGCGCCCCCCGCGGCGTGCCGCTCTGCTTGGGGCGGCGCAAATCCTAGAGCCGCCCCTGTATTTGGGTACTTTTTTTTAAGTATAATTTTAATTTCTTGCAAGATTCTAACTAGCCTTACTATCAACCTATAATTTTGAGTAAATCCCAGTTAAAATACGCTTGTCATACTATTGGCAGCATCAGGCATGGCGCTTCCTAAGCTCCTATTGATTTCAATGCAACAATAATGGATAGCATCATCTCAAACTGTGTTGCAGATAACCAGTAGTCAAAGGGTTTGGTCATAACTCGTAGACACTGAGTAATTATATAAATTTCTTATATTGCCACCATCACTGTAGTATACGAGTGCCTACATTGCTTGTTACCTAGAGGCCCCCAATTAAGGATCAGGGTTTCATTGTGAAAGACAAAAAGACAGTCTCTGCCCCAAAAAGCTTGCCCAGAGGGGAATACTTGTAAATAGGAACAACCACCACCAGGTGGATCTATAACAAATAGATGGAGGAAACGCACATTCATAGATAATTATGAGCTGCAGGATAAAGAGTGGTCATAGCAAGCCAGCTGTGTAACCAATGTAGAGCTTTTTGTGCGCATCGCAACAGACAGGTTTAAGGAGGATTCTGACGGTGGACAATGAGGTGGCTTTTGGCTGTTTACAGGGCACGCCTTCCATGCACATGGGGCAACATGGGAGAAAGTGTGCTTATTGCAAAAAGCAAAACAAAAAGGATAATCAAAATTGGCATCATTGACAGAAGGGAGGTGGGAATCAACATTGATGGCATATAAGAGATGTGTAAGGTGGGGTACGCACCACAAAGAGCTTTAAAAGTGAAGACAAGCAGCATGTGATTGATGCATAGAGAAGGGGGAGCCAGTGGAAGGATGGGGATGGGGGAGAGTGGTATGTGGTTGAAGCAACAAGCAAGTAAAATGAACTTTGCAACAACAGTCTGAATAGATATAAATGGGGCAAGATGGGATTTGTTGTGCGAGAAAGACATTGCAGCATTCAAGATACCAGACTGGTTTGCTTACATCCCAGAAGCAATTTTGCAAACATGCTACAGGTTTGGAGAACAGCTTTGTCTGAGGATTGGAGTTCTTGCTTTCTTGCATTTTAGCTTCCCAGATGGAAGGAAAGAATTCATGGGGTTGAAAGCATTTAGGCAGAAAATCCCCATTGCTCTAGAATTAGTCTGAGTAGCAGCTGGTCCAGTCTTAGGAACATCAAGAGGAAACAGGAACTCAGAGCTACAAAACTCTATGCCGCAGTAACATCTAGTCTTCACTTACCTCTCATCATTTATTAGAATCTCTCTAGAAACTTTAAGGCTAATCTTTTCAGGTAGATAAAATACAATTCCTGGTCCATTTATAACCTTCACAGCAGCTAGAGTGCTTTGATCCTGTTTGATTTAGCTCTAACCTGGGAAGCTCAAGAAAGACTGGACTAGGCATGTCCAAATTCTAATTTTGCTCTACTATTGACTGCCTGTAAGGTCACGCACCACTGAACCTACTGTGATGTTTTGGGGTCCAGACTAGTAACGAGTTCTGTCACTGCCTGCCCTGTATTTCAGGGGCCTTCATGCTGGGCATCTATGGTTCAATTCCCTGACTCCAGTAGTCTGCCCACAAGTAAAGGTCTCACCCTGGCTCTCCAGTTATATATCAACAGCCCTTTCAGTCCTGGGTCTCCCAAATGCATCCCTCCTTGAGTTCTTAATTATCAGACACTTGGACTGCTCCCCTCTGGTGTGTACCCCCAAAAGTGTGAATCCAGCCCTTGAGTTGTCAGCTCACTTTGGCATCACTCTCCAGACAGTTTGCACACCAGATCCCTGCTTGGGATGGAAATAAACAAGTTCAAACAGAAAAATGAGGGATTCAAAGATGAAATTGTAAGGGAGAGCAAACATATGTAAGTTACACAGGAAACAAAAATGCAACCTTAGGCTTTACACTTTCATATTAGCTAAAATCCCTTTTTGAATAAGAGTTACCGATTGCCTTAAAACCGTTTCTCAGCATACCCCCTAGTCAGGTCTGGTGCAACCCATTAGGCGACCTAGGCAGTCGCCTAGGGTGCTAGCATTTCGGGGGCAGCATTTTGGGTCCTTCGGTGGTGATCGCGGTGGCCAGATCTTCGGCCACCCCAGTCGTCATTGCCATTTAGGCGGAGGGAGCTGGAGCAGGGGCGCACGGGGAGGGCAGCCTGCAGCAAGTAAGGCGGGGGGCGCAGCACGCACGGGAACTCCCCGCCCCAGCTCACCTCTGCTCCGCCTCCTCCCCTGAGCACGCCGCCCCGCTCTGCTTCTCTCCCTCCCAGGCTTGCGGCGCCAAACAGCTGATTGGCACCGCAAGCCTGGGAGGTGGGAGAAGTGGAGTGGCGACGGTGTGCTCGGGGAGGAGGTGGAGCAGGGGTGAGCTGGGGCAGGGAGCTGCTGCACGGTTCCCCGGGCAGGTAGGAGCTGCCACCGGGGGGTTGGGGGGGATGCCACAGGATGGAGGGGGGAGCTGCTGCAGGGGGGCACCTCAGGGTGGGGGAGGGAGCTGCCACAGGGCTCAGGGAGGGGGGCGTGTCGCAAGATGGAAGTTTCGCCTAGGGTGCAAAACATCCTTGCACCCGCCCTGCCCCTAGTTATAGAAGGAATCCAGTATTTCTGGGCAACCTCCCACCTCCAGAGTGGGACTGTCTCAAGTTCCTTTCTCTGTTTCCAGTCCACCGTGACTCAGGGTTGGTCAGAGTGGGAAAACTCCCTCTGACTTGATGGTCAAGAGCTGAGGTATTTTCACTTTTGAGTTGTCTCAATGTCTTTCCATTAACTCCACTGGCCACCATTGTCTTTTCCCGGTCTGGACAGCATATGGTTTTGTGTAAATAAACCAGTTTGGAAGGCGCTGGCTGCCCTGCTGTGAGGTGGAGCTGAAATTGCACCACAGTTTGTGAGCACAGTTTTCTTGACAGTGTCTTTAGATACAAACACATTCACAGTCATAGCCTTTATGAGATATGTATAAGTGCTACTTTTAGAATATGGCAAGCTTTTGTAAAAGACTACTCGATATATTTGTATATTATGATACTATAGTATGCAATCAGTTGGTTTAACTGTTTATTCTAGGGGTTTAATCCTTCTGTTTGCCTCTTGGGGTGGCTGGACCTTGATTGTCACACCTACCTACTTCACTTTCTCCTTCTATAAAATGTGGGTAAAGGTTACATGACCACCTTAGAGTGGGGTTGGAGGATGAATTACTACATGTTTGTACAGCATGTTGATGTGCAGAGCTGTTAAGTGCTGAGTATCGTTAATTTGTTTCATAATCTGTTAGTTGTACATGGAAGGACCTCAGACTACTCAATATATATTGCTTGAGCAAAGGCGTTGTAATCTGTCCTGAAGCCATCCTGCCACTACCTCACAATTGTCTCCTAGAACTTCCTCCTCTGCAGTGAGAGCATATTTGGCTCTCTCCTCCCTATTTAGTCATTGCCTTCTGAGATCAGCCAGAGTATTAATTGTAACAAGCATAATATTGGTCATGTAAACCCATTAAGAACTGGACTGAGACCACCAGTTCATTTCAGGTAAGCCATTGAACAGTCATTTGACGGAACTAGTTACATAAGAAAAGATCAGGACTCTCAGCCACCAAGTTCCCATAACATTTTTAATTGCAAGCCTATTAGGCGAGCATTTTTCTCCCTCACCAAAAAGCATATTGGAGCCCTGTTTTGTTTGCAGAGATGGGTGGATTTAAGAGAGGCTGTTTGGTTTTGTCACGCTAGAAAAGAATTTCATTCTTGATCCAAACCAAGTCATGCTGGTTTCCTAGAGTCTAGCTGCCCAAACAAATGCCTTAAAGTAAAGGGGGTGTAGCTGTGTAGAAACAGAAGCAGCAAAAGGCTGTAGTTTGCATTGAGGACATTATAAAAATAATTGCCCTTTTTCACCCAGCCAACTCCCACGGACACCACTGGAATGGTTCCCACGGACACCACCCCAAGTGGTTCTAGAGAGAAGGTATAGCTATTTACCACCTTTCATTAAATTAGGCCAGACGCATTTAAAAAAAAGTGTAAGATGCTGAATCTCTTATATAGATCACCTTGCACTGCTTTACTCTGTTTTAACTAGTAAAACCCTTTGCTCACACAAGGGTGAGATTTCTAAATAGCTCTTTCAAATAGTGTTCACACCACATTTACATTAATGGAGTGAGGAAAAGACATGGCAGAGATCCAGAAAAAAACTGGCTGGAACAAGAGTCTGGAGCTCATACAGAACATACTGTGCATAAGCTACTGAGCCAACCTGTCCAGGACCTGGAACAAGTTCTGGTATTATGTATTTGTATTATGGTAGAACCCAGAGGCCCCACCCCTATTGTGCTAGGCACCATAAAAACCCAGATTCATAAAAACTCAAAAAAGAGACTCAGACTTTAAGGTCAGAAGGGACCATCATGATCTAGTCTGACCACCTGCATATCACAAGCCAAAGAACCTCACCCACCCACTCCAGTGACAGAACTATAACTTCTGGCTGAGTTACTGAAGTCCTCAGATCAAGACTTCAGGTTACAGAGAACCCACCATTTACCCTAGTTCAAACCAGAAAGTGACCTGGGCCCCATGCTGAAAAGGAACATAAAACCTCCCCGGGTCTCTGCCATCTGATCTGGGAGAAAATTCCTGCCTAAGACCAACGATGGTAATCAATCAGACCCTGAGCTTGTAGGCGAGGCCCACCAGCCAGACACCCGGGAAAGAATTCTCTATAGTAACTCAGAGCCCTCCCCATCTATTGTCCCATCTCTGGCTGCCAGAGATGATATTTGCCAATAGCAGTCGCAGATGGGCCATATGCCATAGTTGGCAGCTACGTCATACCACCCACTCCATAAACTTAAGTTCAGACGTGAAACAAACTAGGTTTAGTAAGAAATGGTCTCTGCCCTGAAGAGGGGATGGGAAAGATGCACAGAAAGGAAGGATGGTGCAGCAGTCAGGCTAATCGCCTAGGACTTGAGAGAGCTGGGGTCAAGGCCCAAGGTCACACAGGGAAAGTCACTTGTCTGTGCTTCAGCTCCCATTCTGAAAAACAGGGATAACAGCATGGCCTTACCTCACAGATAAGACTAGCCCAGTAGGTTAATGTCAGGACTAGAACTCAGATCTCCTAACTAACAGCCCACAGTCCCATACACCAGACCAGACTGCTTCTCCAAACAAAACAGTAGGTAAAAACATTATTAGGTAAAAACAACATCGATAAGAGATGGAGTTACAGATTCCCCCACTCTTGGAAGGGATTCTTAACTATTACAACTTGCATTAAGGTAATAATTGGAGATATACCAATCTCCTAGAGCTGGAAGGGACCTTGAAAGGTCATCAAGTCCAGCCCCCTGCCTTCACTAGCAGGACCAATTTTTGCCCCAGATCCCTAAGTGGCCTCCTCGAGGATTGAACTCACAACCCTGGGTTTAGCAAACCAATGCTCAAACCACTGAGCTATCCCTCCCCCTATAAATAGTCATTATTGCAGAGACATTAATAAGGGTCAGTTCCTATTTCCATCATAAAACCCAATTTCTCAGGTCATTCATAAGTCAGGAGGGCCATAACTCAGCAACCAGGTTCCCAGCTCAGATACAGTATTAACATTGGCTGGCCTTTTGCTTCTGTTTTTAATAGTTATCTTTATTGAGAGAGTGTTTCAGGAAATACACCTGCTCCTCATTCCCCTTCTGCCCCCCCCCCACACACACACAATGGTTGTGGTTGTACAGTCTCCCTCTCCCCCTTCAAAAACAAAAACCACCTTCCCCTTTGCTGTGTATAAGATCCATGCACAAAGGGAAACTGACTGACAGCTCTGAAGTACTGTCAAACAAATTAAACTAGAAAATTGGAAAGAATTGTGAGAAAATATCTATCTACTACAGCAATCTTAGGTGATCTACTGAAAAGCAGAAAGAAAAAAGAAAGAAAGAAAGAAAATCAGAAAATCATTCAGAAGTGAGATTTAAGTCAGCGATACTCCTTTAACCACTTGTCCACAGCTTCCTTAATAAAACAATAGTATCTTCAATTGTTCTTATGCTTTACTTGCACATTTGCCCCCACTATGAAGCTCGGGGGTATCGAATCTACACGTGCACTCAGTGCAAACTATGGTTTCAATTTAAGACCCCAATACTGGAAGTGTGGGGGGGGAAGCGTAAGGTGGGTTCTCCCTGAGCCCATGCAGAGGGCCAGTGAAATAGCCACGCAAAATGGCAGTTTTCTTTGCAGGATCAGGGCCTGGGAGCTCAATGTTTAAAGATAGCAGAAGCCATCAATAATCCAACTTTTGCTACCTCCTATGCAAAGCACAGGAAGAAAACCAAGTGTTTAAGCCTGGATGTAAACTGAGCATTTATTGCAAAAACATATGAATTGAAAACATTTGTTAAGATAAAAACTGAACCGTACGCAAGGCCTTTTTAATTTGCCTTTCAAAAATATTCAGAATGAGTGATTGTTTGCAAAAACATTTACAGAAAACGAGAGTCAGGTTTATATACAATGTCCTCCAAGGGGTCAATCCTGCAAATGGATCCAGGATGGGAAGTAGAAAGGGTCCGTTTGCATGGATCCAACTGCAGGACTAGGGTCTCACTGTCTATGGGCTAGAGTTCACTTCTATTTCTATTATCGGTTTCTTATATACTTTTATGTAAATAATGTTTTTTAAAGAAAGAAACCCCTACACCTTACAGTGCTTTATTTCAGTTTTCTTTGGTTTGGATCAGTTTGTAATCTGCCCAGACAGTAGCACTAACTCAGGCAAAACATACATTGAAGTCAATGGAGCAACTCACGTAAGTCCTACTCAACATGAGCAAGGGCTGCCCATCTGAACTCCTAACAGGATTTTATAATTCTAAGGAACAGCCACAAAGCATCTGGGGAAGGGAAGTTGCCTTCTGATATCACCCTCAAAATATGACACTACGTCCTCCTAAGAGAATCAGGGAGATAAGCAAACATCATAAGGTTATGAAGCTCACAGCTAACGGTTCATTAGTTCTGAGACTGGAAATTAAGTATTGAAATACCTACATCAGAACTGGAGTATTTGTGGCACCTTAGAGACTATTTGAGCATAAGCTTTCGTGGGCTAAAACCCACTTCATCAGATGCATAGAATGGAACACACAGAAAGAGGATATTTATACCTACAGAGAACATGAAACGGTGGGAGTAGCCATACCAACTGTAAGAGGCCAAACAGTTAAGAACTTCAGAACTATATCACCAGTGATATTAGACAGCTATTAACCATAAGAATGCTGTTCTTGTGGTTTCCATATCCTGGTCATAAATGAGAAGTACAACAAGCCTCATAAGCTGTTCTCAAAATAGCTGGATTTCCACTCTGTCAAACTGATGTATACAAAGGAAAAACCTCCACTTATTTCAATAGAGCTATGCCAGAGGCAAACAGTGCAGAATCAGGTCCCTAAGACTTCAAATTTGTTCTTAAGATGCTTAGAAAAAGCTGGATAGAGCTCATACTTTAGTATACACAATTATATGTGGTCTTTAATCCGATCTTCAGGTTTCTCGGAGTCCTTTTCATTCTGTAGTCCAATGAGACCAACGAAAGACCCAGACATTTAAAAAAAAAAGTTTACAGTGCAGTAACTTCAATTACACTGTAATTACACCTGAATACCAGTATAAATACAAAGTAATTATGTTTTTGGATACTGGTAATTACTACAAATTCATATAAAAAGGAAGGTTATCTACAGTATGAAGCATCATTTTCAGGTTCAGATTAATTACATTATCCTGATATTACTCTGAAATTATACTTTCTGACATATGTACTTGCTTCATTTTTAGAATCTGAGTGCACGCATTACATTGGTATTTCACTGTAATTATTTCAGTCTTATTTTCTATTACAATATATTTATATACCTACCACAATAAGCATCAACTAGAATAACTCCAGAGTAATTACAATTCTGTTTGTGTACCTAAAGTCAGTCATATAGTTAAAGTTATCGTTTTATAGAGGTAACAAGTGTTAAGCCTAATCACAGTGTAATTACACTGGAATTGCAGTGAAACTGCAGTACAATTAAATGCACCGTATTATTAAGTGTACCCAAAGCCCTCATGCAGTTGGGTAGTCTCAGAAAAAGAT
The DNA here is from genome assembly GCF_016161935.1 of Mauremys reevesii. Taxonomy (NCBI): domain Eukaryota; kingdom Metazoa; phylum Chordata; order Testudines; family Geoemydidae; genus Mauremys; species Mauremys reevesii. The sequence continues at coordinate 11,490,873 of NC_052628.1, read as the reverse complement.
GACACTCATTCTTATATCCAGATCCTTAGCAGTTTTTCCTAAGAACTTCAATTAAGAGAAAGCAGCAAAACCAAATATAAATACAAGGAAATTCCCTTATAAAAATTATGTTAAGATGAAGTTAAGGCTGAGAATATTTGTCAGTAATTTAGGGGAAATATATTACAGGGATTTTGTAGTTCTCCAGAAACAAGTATTAGATGAATCAGAAAATTCAACATCAAGGTAAAACTTAAGAGACATCTAAACACAATAAGGTGTTGAAATGCAGAGTTAGGGCACCCAAACAATCTTCACCCTGCCCTGTAGGGACATCATGCGATCATCATATGATTAAGGCATTTTAGTATTTTTGGTCCCAGATGAAATTAAACTTTTTTTAAAGACACATTACAGTCCCTCCCCCTCCCCTACCTCCCAGGTTGTTACTATTTTTCATACATTAAAGAGTTTGAATCCCTGCTGTGGCAACCAGAGCAAGCACGGTTGGTGTACTATTATACCAGGCATCAAAGAGCCAAGTTCTCAGATCTGACTCAATCCTAAAACCCCACAAATATCTGGGGTGGCCTGTCATGGGGTGCCCGACTCACCATTGGAGCGCCTCCTTCTGGTCAAATCTGTAGATTAGCTCTGCCAGGCCAATTTACCTACTGGCAGTTGCACTCCATCATTCTCTCTCTCTCTCTCTCTCTGTCTTTTTCACTCACTGGGGAGTCAGCTGCTTTCTCTTCAGGACTTGGCCAGCGAGACAGTTCACTGTCGTTTTCCTCTTTCAGGGGAGGCGCATGTATCAAAGTATCTTGGGACCCGCTGTCTCAGAGGTCTTGCCATTCACTGTCTCTTAATGGTACTACTCCCCCAGCAGCTAAGAGGAGAACCCAGACCCACCCTGTACACTGGGTTCCAGCCTTAGCACCCTACAACAAGCAACCAAGATCATCACAGTCCTGAACCTTACTACTGTATACCTACACTACTTCCTGCCCTGTCTTCTCTCACTCTGAGAGTGACTACAGCCTTCCCCCCCCCCCTCTCTCTCTCTCTCTGCAAACCCCAGCTGTTCTCAGCTACTGGTCTTATACAGGCCTCTCCTGTTCCAGCCCAGCCAGGCCTCATCTCTAATTAATCCTCATTTTCCCTGGCTCCTCCTCCAGGTGCAGACTAGGCAGTTAAATGGCCCACATGGCAGGCAGCATTATCTCCCATAAATGTAAACAAAATTGGCTGAACAAGAAGTAGGACTGAATGGACTTGTAGGCTCTAAAGTTTTACATTGTTTTGTATTTGAGTGAAGTTATGTTAAAAAAATTCTACATTTGTAAATTGCACTTTCACAATAAAGATATTGCACTACAGTTACTTGTATGAGGCGAATTGAAAAAAATACAGTTTCTTTTGTTTATCTTTTACAAATATTTGTAATAATAATAATATGAAGGGAGCACTGTACACTTTGTGTTCTGTGTTGTAACTGAAATCAATATATTTGAAAATGTAGAAAAACATCCACAAATATTTATAATACATTTAAATTGACCTATTATTGTTTAACAGTGCAATTAAAACTGTGATTAATCATGCTTTTATAAATCTAGTTAATTTGTTTAGCATTAACTGCAATTAATTGATAGCTATAATATATTTTTTTGTTCTGCCTTTTCAAATGTAAGAATCCAAGAGGTAGTTAGCTGGTGAATTTGTTTTTAAGTTTTTTTGCAGAGTCTTTTCTAATTTGTACAAAAAAAAAATATTTATATTGACACAAAAAACTTATGTTGAAAGAACATTAAGGTTGCAAAGTCAAGCACACAAAAATTAGGAAATGCTATAATTGAGGTTGCCTGTGCAACCTTAATTAGGCCCCCATTAGGAGATGCTCTTTAATGACAAGATCACATACTTTTTTTCCCCACAGGTTCCCTGCCTCATTCAGTGCATAGGAGGAACAATGCTCAATTAATAAAATCAATGTTTGGTTTTATCATTGTTGTTCAACATGTGGCCCAAGGCCTTATTTACTGCACACTATTCAACGCTGTTCTGAAGACAAAATTGTTATGCTGGAGGGCATGATAGCCACCTTTTAACTGAGCATAAATGAGGGAGCAGGTAAATGTTTCTTCGTTTAGTGATAGCAGAAAAAGGGGAGTGGATTGATATACAGCTGTGTGTCTCTGTGTGGGTCAGCAGCAGTAAGTCAGCAAAACAATTCCAAAAATGGTTTTGAATGAAAATGTCAAAATCTCACACAAAACAGAAATTCAGCTGCTCTACCTGTAGCCCTGGGCTGGAGGGAGCATGCTCAGTTGGTCTGTGAGCATGAGCCATGCAGTCTGTTCAGCATCAGGAGCTGAGGGAGGCTGGAGCATGCTTCAGAGGGTTTAGCTGCTAAAATTGAAGAAGTCTCTACTGAGCATGTGCAACCTGTCATTTTTCACTTGGTCAAATTGGGGTGGATTTCCACAGGAATGGCAAAGGGCAAATTGATGACTTAACGGCTGTGCCCCTGCCAAATTTAAAGTCTCTGCATGGGGGTGCAAGAGCTGTCCAAATTAAAGGCCATCAGAATTTTTTTAACATGGGCAAAATCAACATTTTTCCCTAGCTTCCTTCAAGGCAGACGTGTGGTATGTAAGATTTCAGCCCAAATGGTTAAAGTTTGGCAAACTGACAAATGGGAGAGATGGCCTGAAGTCAACAAGATGAAATTCAATAAAGACAAGTGCAAAATACTTCACTTAGAAAGAAAAAAAAAATCAAATGCACAACTACAAATTAGGGACTCACTGGCTAGGCAGAGGTACTGCTGAAAGGATCTGGGGGTTACAGTGGATCACAAGTTGCAGATGAGTCACCAATGTGATGCAGTTGCAAAAAAAGCTAATTTCATTCTGGGGTGTATTAACAGGAGTGTCATGTTTAAGTTACGGGAGGGAATTACCCTGCTCTACTCTACACAGGCGAGAGCACAGCTGGAGTACTGTGTTCAGCTCTGCAGGCCACGCTTTAGGAAAGATGTGGACAAACTGGAGAGCATCTAGATGAGAGAAACAAAAATGATAAAAGGTTTAGAAAACCAGAACTGAGGGGTTTAAAAAAAACAAAAAAACTGTGCATGTTTAGTCTTGAAAAAAAGAACAACCTGAGGGAGATGGGACACCATGATAACAGTCTTCAGATATATTAAGGGCTGTTATAAAGAGAATGGGGTTCAACTATTCTCCACATCTACTGAAGGTGGGAAAAGAAATAATTGGCTTAATCTGCAGTAGGTTAGCTATAAGGGGGGGAATTAACTATAAGGGTAGGTAAGCTCTGCAACCGGCTTCTAAGCATGGTTATAGAAAGTCCATCATTGTTGGTTTGTAAGAATAGATTAGACAAACACGTGTCAGGGTATTAGGTATACTAGATCCTGCCACAGAACTGGGGGCCGGACTAGATAAACTCTTCAAGTCCCTGCCAGTCCTACATTTCTATGATTGTTATTTGCAACTGACAACAGAGTCGAATACTGGGAAGCATTAGGCAACCTTTATACCAGGCAGCCCTGCCTGTTACACATTTATTTGTGAAAGATGGACAATAAGACTTTTGGCCACGTAGGATTTTAGAAATCTTTATTAATGAAGTTAGTTCCAGTCGAAGGCACTGAAGGGACAGTCCTAAAAACTGACCTCTGATGTTTATACACAAGATAGATACAGCAGCAATCAAATAGCTGCAGTACTCTGCCAGTGTGCCCCATTACTGTCACAGCTGTGACATAAGGGGTCTGACCTAGTGACTGAGACGACCCATGCCTGCTGATCGTGGGGGAGCACAACCCCAGAACAGCTCATGTCCCCCAAGCAGCTCCCAACTGTTCCTCCTGCCTCTGCCTCTCCCTGTCAGGTGCAGCTTGCAGCTCCCTGGCTCAGCTGCCCCAAAAGGAGGGGGCCCAGCCACATCATGTGACCAAGCAATCTGGGGGGGCATGTGACCCACCATGCTCCCCCCATGCTTCACCTCTGCCTAGTGGTCAGAGCAGGAGGTGGGGGTCAGGTCAGATACCAGGAGTTTAGAGTCCAAGACAGGTCAGAAGGCAAACCAAGAATCAGGTGTCAGGAGGCAAGTCAGGTTACTGGGAGGTCAGCAGCAAAGGCAAGTATCACAGTCCACAGGACGGAGAACTCAGTTGCATAGACAGCTTCTTGTTCTTGTACTGGATTTATATAGACGCTGTGAACCAATCAGGACAGTCAGCATTCTGCCAATCAGATTCCAGTACTGGAGTCCTCTGTTGGGGTTGAGCTTTGATTCCATCAACTCTCAGCAGATTCCTGGGTTGCAAATGGCAATTTATTAGCTAGTGTGAGCCCTGTAGACCAGGGTTCAAGACCTGTAGTCCCTGACACTTACTGACCCGGAGGTTCCTTCTCTTAGGGTGCTAAGAAAGAACTAATTTGCTACAAGTGAAGCTCCACATGGGATAGTGACTAGACTAGAGACATGAAAAGAGTTCCAGTCCTGAACTGGGATGAAAACTTCCAATGCTGGAAATTTTCACAAGCCAAAAATCTCAGTCCACAAATCAGGATATTTCATTTTGAAATGTTTTGATTTTGACCATTCTTAATTTTTTTAAATAAAAAGTTACTTCAAACTAGAAAGCCAACATTTTGTTTAGAAAACATCAACATACATTTTTTCTTTTTTTTACAATTTCAAAACCTTGTTTGTTCAAAAAAATTTCCAATCAAAAATTTTGTCAACACCATCAATTCTTTCTGACAAAAAAATTATTGGTTTAGATAAATCAGCATTTTGCAACACAAAAGCATTTAGATGCAAACATTCCCTACCAGCTCTACCGCTACACCGTGCTCAGGAGTTTTGTCCATTCTGGGCTAGACTACCTGGTTGTCAAGGTCTGAGCCCTCTGTACATTACATCATCCACTGTTGCTACCACCAGTGGCAGCGGCATATTATCACCTAGGCCTAGATATAGGAAAATAAACCCAAACTGAACATTATTTTTGGTTTTTAGTAACTAAACACTGAAAAATCTTTGGCCAAAAAACAAAATTTTTGACTTTTGGCTGAGCATTTTCTGTTTTTCATGTTTTTGGTTTATTGACAAAAAATTGAAAAATTCCATAAACTTAAATTTTCCACAAAAAAAATACATTTAATAAAAAAACTATGTAGCCAATTTAAAATGTTTAGAAAACAGGCCTTATAAAGTATATCTTCTTGTTTTAAATTGTGACCTTAGGTCAGGTCAATGAATATCGAGTATCATCCAAATCACCTCAGAAATTTCCTTCATCCTTGTTACAGTCTTGGGGAAGGGTACCAAAGACAGAAGGAATATATTAATCAAGCAACCTTTTCATTTGCAACATGCCTCTACATTGGTAACAATCAGATAATTTAATTCACCACTGGTCAGTGGCGGATTAATGATTTTGCCATCCCCGGCCCTGAAATAATTGCTGCTCCTGGCCCCATATGAACTTGTTTTAGTTTTTTTACAAATTAGTTTGAACTAAAATGAATCCAAATATCATTAAAATAATTGAACATTTACAAGTTTGATTATAAATAAAATTACAAGTACAGCGGACCCTCGCTTGAACGTGCACCTGCATAGCGCGATTTTGCTTATAGCGTGGGACCACGCATGGATCCAAAATCCTGCGTTCAAGCAGGGGTCCGGTGCAGTTTAGGATTCTCATGAGTATGTTTACTAAATGGTGTTGTGCCATCGTTGATGGTTTCAATTCGCTCTATGATTGGTAGAATCGCGGCATCAGTGATGCCACGATTACAAAATTGTTGGTATTATAAATTTGCTGCCCTATATATATCCAGGAGAAAAAAAAAAAAACCAGTTTCCAAACAGGTCTATATATTTATTCCTCACTTCAATTTTAAAACTTCTCTAAAAGCTTAGGCACTATAGTAACAGGTGCTACAGAAATCCCATAACCTTATCTACACTAAAGGAATTTACCATTCAAAGACTCATCCTCACCCTCTCTAGGGATTCATAAAACACTCTGACTCCACAGAAACAGTGATCTAACAAGTTGCATTCCAGCAACCCAACCATATGGAACAAACATCACTTCTAGCAGGTCTAAGAACAAATTCAGTCTAAAACAATTCAGTCCAAAGTGTTTTAGTCCCAGTGTGGTTGCAGACTTGCTGAAAGAAATTAACCATCCCTTTGCTGCCCCACAATGCCCCAGTGTCCTTGTGAAATCTCCCAGAATGCACTGGAATATGTTGAAAGTGTAGAATAGCAGTAGCAAGGACATGGAGCAAAAGCATGTGCGATTTTAAACCAATTCAGCATGGCTAGCATAAGCCCCCTTAAACAGTTCTGTCCAAACAGCGGAACAGACAGAGCTGTGTCTACACAACTCTTTGATAGATACATAGATTTGCTTAGGAGGTCAGTGTTATCTCTTAGACTACTGGGAACTTGGAAATAATAGACAAAGATACACTATGTTGTAAACAACTATTAGACTTGTTGAATACATCCATCCTAATTGGACGATAGATCACTACTTAAAACTGTCAGGGCCCTATTTCTGAATTCTACAGGAGCAGTCTCCTTGGTTGTTCAAAAGTCCTGGCCTCTAGTAAGCAACAGAACTTTCCAAGATATTGTGGGAATGATGGTCATTTACCAGCATTTCAAATAGTTTATTTTCTTTTCCTTCCTGAAATAGTTAAGCAAAGCATTCCCCAGCCTTCTAAAAAATGTTAAAAAACAAATGCACAACAGCTCTCTCCATTTGGGATTTAGAATGAGAGCCAGGCTTAATTAGAGCTTTCAAAAGCATAAGGACTAACACATGCCCAGACTACCAGCCATTTACTGTCCATCCACTTGTAAAAGAAGCTGTGCAAGCCACTCTAACTATGAGTGACTCTCTCATCTGGCGGAAACCAGCTCTGTTTCTCTTCCCTTCCCCACTTCTAAGGTCTTGCCATGTACTGGGACTGGCAGCCTTTCCCGAGGAAACTTGATCAGCAGAGTCATAATGCTGCTTAGCATCTTATGAACCAGGTCTTCAGCTGATACAAATCAGTGTACCTCTCTGTAAGTCAGTAGAGGTTTGTTGATTTATACCTGATGAGTTTCTAGACCTGCATCTTCAGAACACTGTGCACACAAATAGCTGATTAATCCATACAACACCCCTCAAAAGGAGACACTGTACGAATGACTGTCCCCCAATTTACAAAAGGCAAAGTCGATGATTAAATTACTTTTCAAAAACAGTGGTAAATCTGGGAGCAGGATTCAGGAGCTCCTAGCTCTCAGCTGAGTCTGGCACACCATGCTGCTTCTCAAAGGCAGTCATTCAGCAACCGTGGGGGTTTGTGTATATATTTAAACAGAACACAAATTGGAGCATTTTCTTCTTTATTTGCACAGGTAACATCTGTCCAGATTTTAAGGCTACATGTCTGTCTGCAGCAGATAGGTAGTTTGTTCAAGACACGCAACACAAAGGGAGTTATATAGTTAGCCTCGCTAAAAAAATCTCACTGACAGTCTTGCAATAAATATATAATTTTACGGCCTATTTCTCAATCATAATCTGCTACATAATATCATGCTAAGAACTGCCGGCTACCTTGCCAATGGAAATATGTTATTGGCAAAGGAACAGTCTCTCCAGACCTGCTCAAGGGGTCATAACTGTAACAATAAAAGCAAATAGATCATCAAAATATTTCTTTCTACATTTTCTTCTCTCTGACTTTCCTTCCCTTCCTCTCTTCCCCGCCCCTCACTCCCCAATGCTCCATTAGCATTTAGAAGATTTCACAGTTTTTTCCAAACTCTGGAAAGAATGTAAGTTGATGCTTCTGGTCGGCTTTGAAAACATTTGGAACAAATTTTCTCTACATTTGGAATCTGAATAAAGGAATGTGAGCCTCACTGGAGAAATATGAAATACAGGGTGGGATTCACAGAAGGTCTCTAGATTTTCCTTTTTTTTCTTTGTTTCTTTTCTCTAATATGAAAAAAATAAATACCCTTTTTTGGTTCTTTCACGTTGGAAAATATTTCCTTCAGGAAAAATGAAAAGTAAGCCCAGGGAAGTGCTCTTTGTGAAGTGACACCTTCATCAGCTTCTCTTAAAATCTCACAAAGAGTCACGGTGCCAAATTCATTCAAGCCCAGTGAAGGCAATGAATTTAAAGCAGAGCTGAATTAGGCCCCTGGATTCTTGCCATCTCTGCACTCTGTGGAGCATGAGCCAGAGCTATTCCCAGTTCTGTCTTTGACTACAGGGTTAGGTAACTCCTGAACCTTATTGTGCCTCAGTTTCCCTGCCTGAAAGAAAAATGAAGCATGGTGCAGTGGTTAAGGCGCTAGCCTAAGATCAGGGTGACCCAGATTCAATTCCCTATTCCACCACAGATTTCTTGTGTGAACTTGGCCAAGTCAGTTAGCCTCTCTGTGCCTCAGTTGCCATTGGTAAAATGGGGATAATCGCATAAAATTTTTTCACAGGCTAATTTTCTCTTATTAGGCTAAATACATTCAAGATTATGAAGAGCTCAGCTATTACCACAATGGAGGACATAAAAGGTACTTTAGATAGCTAGATTCGGTAATAATACTTACCTACCACACAGTAGTGCTCTGACTTTAAATAAAAATTTGTAAAGCAACAAAGATCTCTGGACAAAAAGGTGCCATATAAATTCAGAATAAGCCACTAATTTTCAAATTCAAACTTTCCTATATGTAGAAGCGTTTGTATCCAGAGCTTCATTTTGCCCCATGAGAGAAAACAGTGTCCACTATGGAATCTGGATCCAAATCCAGATATAATCTTCCCCAGCTCTGGTGGTGGGAATTGGGATCTTGGGCTTTGGTTCTGACCTGACATAAATGCAGAAGACCTCTGATAACTGGATGAAGAGAACCCATCATGCCTTCAAGTTAGAAACCAAGTCAAAATCAGAAAGGCTTGAACTACGTTGTTCGTAGCCTAATATTTTCTTATTGCAAAAGAAGGAGATTGGTGTGTATGCATGGACAGAAAATTGCCACCAAGTGAGCAGATGTAGGCCGACCCTCACAAGGTTAATAAGTACTTGGTCCACAGATACCTTCCTTGTTTGGTTTTCAGAAATATTTAATTCGCTATTATGTGAAGCCTCCTCAGCGTAAAACAATGCAAACTTGTCACGACTCAGCATTGGCTATCAGATGTTTTTAACTGTGTCCTGCCTTCTGGGTGCTGATCAGGTCCTGCTGCGATCAGTAGAAATGCTCCTGTTCACCGCAATAGAAATTGGAGCAGGCCCTAAACTCGGTTTCACTGTTCTTTGCTAGAATAAGACACAAGGCTACTTTCCCTGAGAAACTGACGAACATGTGATGAGTGGCTCACAAGGATTTTAAATAAATAACTTTATAAAGTCAAATAAGCTTTTGTATAGTTAAAAAAAGTGTAATGTATTCATCTCCGAGGCCCGTTTTCCCACTTAAATCTGCGTCTTAAAGGCTCTGCCAGTTATCAGATGCCTGCCTGTGTCGAAAGTTTGTGTGACTGTTGAACACAATCTGGCAAACAAATTGACTATTAAAGCATCAATAGAGTGCTACTGTGAATCAGATAAACCTCTTTAAAGAGCAGATGAAAACTGTTTTCTAGCCCGGTTTTATGACTCATTTAAAACAATGGTGAATCCTGCCCTTATGATGAGTGGCTGTGCTGGGTGCCTGGCAGGTTTCAATCTGTTCACATAAACCCTGTGGATGTGAACTTGATTCTTTCCAACGATTATTTTGGAATCATTTAGTCACATTGTTTTGACCTCGTTTTCTTTGGTTGCAGTCATTTTCCCAAGTCTGTTATTCTTTGAAGCATTCGGGCAATTAAGGTTATTTTATGCACTGGTGTAGTTTGCATGAGGAGTTTAATGGATAGGCTGACACAAAATGCTCTGGGCTTATCATTGCAATCGATTTTGGAACACAATTTGCTGTCCTTACTCAGGCAAAACTCCCAGTGAAGCAAAGGGGAGCACTGGGTGAGTAAGCCCTGTAGGTGCTGGCCTTTGCTTTTAAGAAACAATCTTATAAAATGCTATCAAGGGAAAATTAATTGTAAGCCAAAGATGAGAGGATGGTTTCAAGAAGAAGTCTGAAGAGAAGTGAGTCATGAGCTTGGAAGGAGCACGACACAAAGCGTCAAATAGATGGGGGACTGCACCATAAAACGTGACCCACAAAGTGCAAGGCTGTATGACAGAGAAAAAAAACAGGCCTATATTGGAGGGAAGAGTGACTAGAGCAGACGACAGAGAAGCAGGGCAATGCTAGTATACAGTGAGCTTGGGAAAATAACATGACAATTTTGAATTGGACGGCTGGGAAGCCACTGATCGCGAATGGTCTTCGGGTGGTACGTTCCTAGTACTGTCTTTGTGTTCTGTGTTTGTAAGCGTCTAGCACAATGGGGTCTTAGGCACTATCACAATACAAATAATACATGTTAGTATTAATTCCTGCTTCCTGGAGAGTGACTGCACCCTACAGAACTTTAGAGAAAGGAATTAGGAAGCTCATAAAAGATGGAAATATAACAGTTGAGGCAGGAGGTCATTGCGGCATAAAATTAAGGTTTCATCTGTGATGGAGCTAAATGTCATTCGTGGTTAGGCTAAGAAAAGGAAAAGATATACGAAACAAAGGTAACGTAAAGGTGAAATTCAGGCCTTTAGGATGGGATCATCAAAGGGCCTCAAAGAGTTAGGGTCAAAAAGAATCTGGGCGCCTAAGTGGTCTTCGTTCCTTTGGAAATCTTCCCCTTAATCTTTGAGAACCAGTCTGAAGACAACTGATCAGTTTATAACACTTGTTAATGCTGTGATTGGTCACATGTGATATATGAAGAAAAGGGCTCTTAACCAATTTGTTATTCTGTACCCAGAGAATTCAACTCCAAAAATGTGACTCCAGGAAATCCAAATGGGGCCCAGCTCCATTCAGATTAAAAAAAGAAAAAAAATTTACCTAAACCACAAATAAAATATTTTTGCCATTGTACGGTAACTAGGAGGCAAGATGTATTTACAATTTACGCCCACATTGCTACCATAACACAGACAACTCTTGTTAACAGCATGAGTGTCCTTTTCTATTTTCTGCTGTTTTGATTCTGTGTAAGACAAAGAAAATGTTTGTGGGGAATTTATCAACGTGGTGGCAAAGGTGAGTTATTCAGCTGCTGTACTCTGTATGTATGTGTGTGGGTGCATAAACACACACACACACACACCTATTCTGCTAGCAAGGCATCCATCCATAAATTGATTTGCCTGCATGAACTATAATTCACAGATGCATGGTGTCAATAGTTTAGAAAGAACTATTTGTTCCTTTTCTACATTTTTTGTTTGGTTGGTTGGTTTTTGCATTTCAAGGATACAGTTTGCTGCTAAGTTTGTGTGCACGTGTGCCACAGAAGAGGGAGGTCTTTACCTAGAAATCTTCATCTCCACTGAACACTACCCTTCAGCTAATGAGATTGCTGTCACCTAAATTTTCATTGTTTTAAGAGCAAGTGGCTGCCGACAGTTTCCTTTCAAGCTTGAATGATGAAAAGAAAACACCACACTGTCTCATCTGGCTAGCTTGCTGAGAGCTAATGAGCCTGAGGCTGCACCCATCTTTGCTATACTAGTATGACCTTATGTCTGCTAATGCACAAGGAAGGAGTGAAAAATGTACTGCTAGTTCCCTCCAACAATTCCCTGGGGACATGATGAATGTGCCGAACAATTTGGTAAATATATATCAAGTTACGGTGTTGCAACATATTCCAGTGTATTGCAACACAAAATATCTCAGTCCAAAGATCCTACTTCATTTTTGTTTGTATTCCCCTCATCCCTGTGTTCCACATTTGAAAATACTTTAAAGAAAATGCAGTAGCCTTTGCTAGCTAATATTTATTATTGTACAGGAATTTTCATTTAGTGGTTTATTGTTCTAATGGTTTGCTTGAGGTTTGTTCCAGGCAAATATAGTGTGAAAAAAAGATTTGCTATTGCGAGTTTCAGTGCAGCTCTGATTTGGTAGTAATAAAAAGCAGTTATTAATACTGGGCATGGACCTCAGAAACATTTTCTGTGCATAGTCAATAGGAAGATTTAATGAATTCCCTTCTGCTCAATCTGTGCCTCCTTTGTGTTTGCTCGCCATAAATATTGCAGAAAATCAGCTTTACTGGATTTTCAGATCCAACTTTCATTTGCAAACTTTACAGCCAATGGTACAATTGGAAATTCACCCTTATATTGGATACCTGCACTAACTGGGAACAGAAACAATACTACATGATATAGGTAACTAACAGTATGAATTTTGAATATGCACGAGTTGTTTCTTTTTAATGATCTAGCACAGTGGTTCTCAAACTTTTGTACTGGTGACCCCTTTCACACAGCAAGCCTCTGAGTGCGACCTCCCTTATAAATTAAAACCACTTTTTAATATATTTAACACCATTATAAATGCTGGAGGTTTGGGGTGGAGGCTGACAGCTCGTGACCCCCCCCCATGTAATAACCTTGTGACCCCCAAGGGTTCCCAACCCCCAGTTTGAGAACCCCTGATTCTAGCAGACAGATTTTTTGGGGGGGGAGAATAAAAGTATTAAATAATTTCAAATAAATATGCAGATTTTGCAGTCTGCTAGCAGAGGATTCCCAATAGGAAAAAAAATTGCACTAAATAAGTTACTAGTTAATAATTATTTGCCTCCTCCAGTACTTAGCATCTGATGTAATAAGGTTTGTGATCCTTGGCCACATGGAAGGACATTGATCATTACATTTCAGTTCTTAATATATATATTACAGTAGCACAAAGAGACCGCAACCGAGATCAATAGCCCCCTTGAGCCAGTTGCTGTACAGAGTAAGAGTTGCCAATGGACAAATGTTGACCCCACCCCCAGTAACTCCACCACTAGTGGGTCATTGTTGGCAGCCTAAGCAAAAAGGTGATGGATTGACTGAACCAAGGCAACAAAACTGCATCTTATTCTCCCTGGAGATGTTCCTTTCAGGTCAGGCTTGTGGATCTTAGAGTGAACCAGGGCTATGATAAACAAAGGACTTTGGGCTTTGTGGCTGTCGATTTGGTCTATTTCACAAGTTCTGAATTCACACAGTGGTTACCTTATGAACTAGAATCGGTATTCATCCCAAAACCATTGTATCCAGCTGGCTACAATACTCAATGAAGTTCTTACTTCGTTCCATGAGTTCTCAAGCCACATCCAATTTATTTCTCACAGTGTTGCTAGGAGGTATTTAACAACAGTGACGGAATCAGAATCTTGCCCCAGGCACCCTCCAGGAGAGAAATAATCTTCGCTTTTTGTAAGATGGATGCTTTAGAAAATGTTCTCAAATGGACCCTGCCCATTTCTAGCACTCCCGGAGGGCAAAAAGAATGCACGTTTTAAAGCTATTACATAGTCCAGAAGAGTTACTGGCTAATTGGCACCTGGATGTGTCAGTCTATGGTGTTTATGGGACGCTTCTACTTCACTCCCACAGCTCCCAACAATATACTCTTCAGTTTAGTTTAAAATGCCTCAAAAACAACAGGAATCTATTTCCCTTGCCAAGTTTCTGGGCAAATTAACAGATCAGTTTTTATTATGTGCATTATGATATTGCTTAAAGGACCCAACCAAGATCAGGGACCCATCCTAAGAGACAATCCTGGCCCTGATGTGCTTACAGTCTAAATAAGCAAGATGGACACAGTGTGAGAGAAAGGGAACATTATTATGCCCATTTTACAGATGTGGAACCGAGGCACATGGGGATGACGTGACCTACCCAAGGTCATACAGGAAGTCTTTAGCAGAGCTGGGAACTGTACCCAGATCTCATGAGTCCAAGCCCAATGCCATGCACCTTCTTTTCCTGCTAAGGAGGTTCCACAGAATTCCTGTCCATTTGGTACAGGTGCTATTTTCCCTTTGCATTATGCCTGCCTGAGTTATTATTGCATTGCAGTCACTCATCCCCTTTACTTCTTGCTGCATCAGCGTTTCCCTGTAATAGCTCTTACAGTGCAGTATAATTTGGTTAACATTGTTTATAAGCAGTCTCTCATAGCGGAAGCAATGTTTTCCTCTCTTCATTTTTAACTGCCTCCATTGCAGATGGGCACGAGATATAGAATTTAACTTCATTTATAGCTATAAACACATTTTCATATCGCCATGACAAATCTTCTGTATTAATTATTATTAAACATTTATATAGTAGCACAACTTTATACGATGCTTTACCAACACAGATAAGACATGTCCCCTGCTCCAAAGAGCTTACGCTCTAACACAGACAAGATAAACAAATACAAAATAAAACATGCCCACAATCTGATCAAGGCAAGCGATGAAACCCTGGCTCCAGTAAAGTCCATGGGAGTTTTGCCATTGTCTTCAAGAGGCTAGAATTTCACACAAGATGAACAAATGCAAGACAAAATTCAACAGTTTGGGGGAGCAAAGGTGTGGGGGTTACTGATGAGAGAAAAAGGGAAGAGAGATTGATTGAAGAGCGGGGAAAGGAGAACTGAAATGAAAAGGGGGCAAAATTAGGTAGGGCCCCTGCACATGAGGACAAGGAGCGTTCATTTGATTCAGTAAGAAGAAGAGATCCAGTGAAGAAAAATAAGTTGTGAAACGTATGAGAGTGGAGTAAAAGTCTCAGATTGCTGCAGTACAATCCAGTGGACGTTCACCTTACACAGAGAGGAGCTTCCTCTAGTGGCTCTGATATTGGCCCTGAGCTCTAGCACGGTGCTAAGACGTCACTCTCACCTTTCCTTTCTCCTCTGCTCTCACAGTACAAAGTTCGTAACAGAGATTAAAACAGATTTTGTTCCCACCAAAAATAGATGGAAACAAAGAAAAAAGTGTGTTGTCATTGATACCTTTCTTCCAAAGCTTTTGGGTTTCCATAAAATAAGCCTGATTTTATTTTTTGGGTGTTGACAACCAGAAAAAAGTGACTGGAAATGAAATCTACTCTTTTGTTTTTGTGAAAAGCTGGGGGCGGGGGGAGAGAAATGTTTTGGACAAAAACATGAAAATTGTTGTTGAATGTCCATTTGGACCAAAACAACTTTTATTTTTAGAAACAAAAATTCAAATAAAAATTTTCACCCAGATATTGCTTTTAGTGATACAACTTCACTATCCACATACATTTCTCATATCATTTAATATGGTCAAGCAATTACAGAGTTCGAATTTTTCTCCAAGCAGAGCAGAGCAGAGCAGGTGCTATTGTGTATGAAGAGAAGAGAATTCTTGTTTCCCAATCTTGCTGCAGCTGCTCTCAGTGGAGAGTGAAGACAAGCTGGGCTGGGCTGGACCTTCATCCCAGATGTTTCCCTTCATCCCAGATGTGTCTGCATTCTGCAGTTGCAAGGGGTGAGGGATAAGTCTTGTCCGGTGCTTAATTTGTAATGACCGAGGTGTCAGAGCTCAATTAAGTGCCAGAGCTCAAGCAATTTATTTACTTTCATAACTGATGTGACAAGCCCAGAAGTGCCAGGGCTATGAACTGCCAAACCTAAAGATACCAGGGCTCAGCCCTGGCACAAATTAAGCACTGGCCTTGCCTCAATTCCTGGGGTAAAGACATAGAAGAGACCCTACCTGGAAAAACCTGCCTGTCATAGTGACATTTTACAATCACCTTCACTACAATTAGTGTTTCACTCAGGGCTTGTGTATACAGGGACACTCCGGAAAGTTATTCAAAATTAACTAAAGATGTGAATTTAAACTGGATTAATTAAACTGCATTAAACCCCTGTGTGGACACTCTTAGTCAGAATTAAAAAGTCCTTCATTTGATTTAGCTTAATTCACTTCTGAATTAAGCTAAATAGAATGCAGGCCAATTTAATTCTGAATAAGAGCATCTGTAGCCCACACACCTACTGGGTGTGGTGTTCTGTCCCATCTAGTGCACCACGACCACTTAGAGAGATAAAATGAGTCTGCTCTACTGCCTTAGCTAACAAGCAGCTGGCTTTTAGCTCATGGGATAGAGCCTCATGCACTAAGTTCCAGAAGTCCCCGGTTCGATCCCACCTGTTGGTGTTATGCATCCGCACAGGGATTTGATGTGGTTTAACAATCTACTTTCAAAGTTAATTTGAATGAATATTCATGAGTGTCCCTGTGTAGACAAGTCCTGTGAATATCCCACTGCATGCATCTATATCTCGGTATCTACGTGTTTAAACATATTATATGCAGCACAACAAAGAGCTTAGTTACTCTTTCACCTATACATGCAAAGAATTGCCATGGTTCCCATTTCAACTGAGAATGCCAGGTTCTGCTCTCATTCATGTCTGATCTCCATTGTTCTCAAGTAGGTAAGGCAGAGCTCTTTGTGACACAGCTCTGGAAGTGGCTTTGCTAAAAGCTCTGTGAAATACTAGCTGAAAGAGTAACTAAGCTCTTTGTTGTGGTGTAGTTGGTTCTGGTAACTGAGTTTACATTAAAGTTTGGATAAACAATTGAGCTCCTTTCTCGTAATCCTCTTGACTCCTAACTTCCTGCAGGCTGACTTTACATTCAAAAGCTTCAAATCATATGTACAAACAAGAATATGACTGAGTGGTGTGGATCCGACTCGGAGCACAACTCTGCTTTCACTGGGGCTTTTAGGGGGTCTATAGGTTTTTTTTCCATATGCTCTAATGGGAACAAAGCTGAATCCTAGGACCTGTACACTGCTGATGTACTTAGATTCAGGCTCTCCTGTGCCTGACACAGAAGACAACCCATTTTTTCCACTGCTGTCTCTCCAGCAGGACTGTTGAGAGACCTAATGAAACCCAAGAAGCCAACAATTTAGGAGATCTGTAATAATTCTGTCTTCCATTAAAAAGGTCGTCATTTGCCAAGCCGATATAACACCCTCGGCACATTCATTTTCTATTCTCACTAGAGAGGGAATCTGTGGTGTCTCATGCCAGTGAGTGGTAACTTACCAAACACGGTCCAACTGCAGCAGATGGAGCATTTCAGTTGAAGAACACAAAGATGATTTTCTTCTGCTGCTCAAGGAAGCCTAGGAGCTGTTTCCACCAGGACTGTTCTAAGAGTGGATCCAGGCTGCGTAGACTTTCTCCTTTGTATCATATTTTTTCTCACAATGTTTGCTAAGCAGCAATCTGCTCATTCCCAGCCCATCTTCTCCTGCTGGACCCAGCTCAGGCTGCTTTGTGCTGTTCCAGTGGTACAAAGCAGCTCTGATGGAAGCTTAAATGACTCCCTAACAAATTCTTCGTCTGTAGGGAGGAATCCTTACTTTACAGGGAAACTCAGCATAATGGACCTATGCATTGGGGGTGTTCTTGGAGCGTCCCTACACCTCGGCAATCCCCAGCTACTGGAATGATTCAGTGGGGCTGTGGGCCTAAGAAAGAACAGCCTGGAAGCGGTCACAAGTTATACGGGTTACTGGACCAATTATGGCTGGCCCCAGGATTGGGGTGTGTGAACAGATCCAACTCTGAAAGAGTAAAGACAGACTGGATGGACTTTGCTGCTTACAGCAGGAAATAGGGAGTGAGTTCCAGGGTTCTGTGTGTGACAGTACCACCATTTTTCTGTGACACCTTGCACAATCTAAAGTAGCCCCCAGTTTTCCAACTTGTGTGCCTAAAGCTCCTTAGACATGTAAATAAGTGGCCTGATTTTTCATCACCAGTAGCTTCCACTGATTTCTTTGGGACCAGGATGTGACCCTATAATCTTTTAACTATGCTTTCAGAGACTCAGATGAGAGTGCAAAATAAGCAATAAATGCAAAGTATTATTATTACTACAGAGAGCACACTAAATGATTAGTCAATGAAATTACTTTCTATATAGATACTCTCTTTCAAATTCATGCTAGTATTGAAATCCCCTTTTAAGGATTTGCAATATGAACACCAACTGCTGTAAAGCAACAGTGACGGCAATTTGCTGTTGGATCTTGACATTCAATTTCTTGGTTCACAAAGTTCCCAAATAATTATTGCTTTCAAGAGAACATCTCCTCCACCCAGCATCACATTCCGGACCTTTATTGCTACAAGTCCAAACCTACTTCTGGTCATCTGTTAATGCAACTGCAGTACTGCTGCTGAAAACCAACCCCATCCTAACCTTGGAAGCCTGCCAGCATATCCGAATCTTTTACAACTAGCATTTCAATCAAGTTATTTATTCACCTACACAAAAAGTAAATAATGTATACAGTTTCAGGACTTCAAAGATTCTGTTTTCCCATGGCGGGGTACAAATGAAACCACAGTTTTCATAATGCTGGTGATAGTTGACAGTGTGCTATTTAGTAAAATAATCTATGAGTGAGTCATGCAGCATACATTTTCTGGAAGCAAGAACCATTTAAAAAGGCTAAATGACATGAATGCAGCAAGACACATAGCTCAAATAATAAGGGCTCTGTAGAAGTAGTTGTTAATGTCATAAAAAATAAACAAGGATTTTAACTCCGAAGGGTATCCATCTGTTGCCCTGAAAAGTATTAATTGAGTTTGGGCCCAAAGTATCCGTGAGCAAATGCAAAGGAAACTAATGAAAGGACATTCTAGAACCTAAAGTATCACATATTTCATTTTCAGTGCCAAGACAATCTTGGATCGTTTCTTAAGATTCATTGCTATGATCTGGGAAAGAACACTGAGTGTTCCTAAATTCCTCTGGATGTGTTTCACTAGTGTATTATTAATTATTGTTCTATGTATTGGAAGGCATGGAATCCAAATGAGAAATTAGCTAAATTGGCAATACTTCCCCCCATCTAGTTCTGAGAGAGAGTGAATGCCAATAGTTGGAAACCTGAACCTAATATTCACGGAAAGCTTTCACGGAAAGCTCCCTTAGAAATACAATGCAATGCAACTATTTTATGTAGCATCTTTCAAACTGAACCCCGAGTTAAATAACAGAGAGTGAACTAAGAGCATAAAGGGAGGGGGAGAGAGAGACTGAGATTAAAAGGTATAGACAAAGACCTACACTTTCAGTTGAAATCTAAGACGCTGAAGGAGAGACAAAGCTTGAGCGGAAGAGAAAATTGTTGCATCCACAGCAGGTGATATTGTGATGGTGCAAAGTGAAAAAGGCAGAGGCCATCTACACAAATCAAGACATGAGCAAGGGTACAAAGAGAAAAGATCCCTGAAGTAGGCTGGTGTGATCTAGAAAAGGTTCTGAAGACAAAGAGGTTGGTTTTGAACTAGACTTTGAAATGAATGGGGAGCCAGTGGTGCTGTTTGAGGAAGTAGGAGGGCTAAAAGATCGCGTACCCTGGGCCATTTCCTGAGACACACGTAGAAGTGTTGCAGGAGCACATTGCTAATCTTTCTAAATGGTCTTCATCCATCCATCCATTTATTTTTAGCAAGTTTATCCTTGACCAGCCTCATGAATTGACTAGAATTACATGACACTTTTACAAGAAACCCTCAAACCAAGAAAAACATAGCTCGCTGCCAGCTTCAACCCAGAAACGAAACCTGGCCCAGGTTCACTATTGCATTGGGCAGTTTCATTTTATTTGGGGAGACAGAGAGAGACAAGGGGACAGCTGAAAGCTGCTGCAGAAAGGTCTGACCCAGGGTCAGCAGGACCTTAGTGGGAAGTCCAGGAAGCAGCAAGCAGGATTTAGCACCCTAGCATCCATGACTTCAGCAAAGGGTTGGTTTGTACCCTGAATGGTACAGAGCAGGCTGGGTTGAGCTGCTAGGACTCTGAATGGGTTTAGAGAGCATTAATCTGTATATTTAGGCATCTGAGGCTGGGTATATTGCACTATTGTTGGGGAATGTGTATATGTAACTGCCTATAGGGGGTCTCCTCCTAGAATTGCCCTGATACTGACTGAGGGATTACCCAGTTTAAATAAAAGTGTTGATTTATTGTTGAAAGTGCCTGTTCCTGGGCGTTAACCCTTGCATCTCCAAGGGGGTTGGGGATTTAGTGAAGGGTGAGTGGGTTATTTCCAGATACATGGTTTAGTATTCAGGAACATCTCAAGCAACCACCTGGCACATGGATAAACCTGGTGGCTTTAAACCCAAGCCAGGTGAAATTTGGTGGTTTGCACAGGCAGGGGCAGAGGAGGGTGGGAAGAAAAAAAAACCCAAAACAAAAATGAAATGAAATGATAACCATCTGCAAAGACAAAGTGTTATGCTCCACTTAGCTTTGTGTCCCTATTTTCCCTTCAAAAGTCTATTGAACATATAGCAAATGTTGACCAGCTTACTGTCCAAAGAGGAGCTGGTTCACCATTGAGTAGCATTGTGAGCAGTCATTTACACCTGTGCAAGGGAAGTGTAAAATGCTAACAGATTAGAATGGCACCATCCAACACCCTCTTCACACAGGTGGTAAACGGCTACTCCACATGCAAGGCAATTGAGAATCCAGGCCACAATGTTACTCCAACTGGATGACTGACCAGACAAAACCTGCAGAAAAAGTTAAACCTAATTTCTTTGTGGCTAGTTAATGAAAAAGGGGCTGAATCCAGTTGACTTACTTGTACATAAAATAATAAATATTTTGAATGTATATTAAACCTTTTATCAGAAGATTGAAAAGCCCTTTACAGACCTAGCTCCACCACTGTGTGGTACCATAGCTAAGTGAGTCTCAGAACTAAACAAAAGGTGACTGAAGTCGACAATGATTGTCTTATTCTAACCTGCTCAGCTTCAGACGTCCAGTTCTGCTGTGCTTCTCCAGATTTTGCTGCAGTGGATGTTTTTCTTTTCACAGTTGTCTTGGAAAACGTAGGTGTGACCTGCAAATGTCACTTTCTTGCAGGAAATTCTCCAACCCTGGAATTCCAATTTTTTTTTTTTGCTGTGTTGGCTACCTTCAGTAGTTATTCTGCATCTAGGTGATCTCACAGGCTAAAGCATGAGTATGATAGTAGGCTCTGAGGGAGATGGGTTTTTATCACCTGTTACTCTCTTCACAGTATTGAAAACTAGCTCAAGATCAACCAAGATAAGATCCACACGATGAATCGGACATTCAGCACTGAATTATCTCATAGCTTCAGACTATCTTTTCAATAGCAAGATTTCTTAAGTTGTGAATTCTCTCCTCCCACCCTGATCAACTTTAAATTGCAAACTTTATACCACTATAGAACACTGTGAGTACTGAATCTTACCGACGACAGGAGCTCTTTGCTACACTGCAGCTGGGAGGTGTGATTTCCAGTTCAGGTAGACAGACTTATGCTAGCTCAGCTTGAGATAGCACTAGAAATAGCAGTGTGGATGTTGTGGCACAGGCGGTGGCTTGGACTAGCCTGTTATTTTTAGTGCACTAGCTTGAGCCGAGCTATCATGAGTCTATCCATCCATGCTGGGACTCACACTTTCCAGCTGCAGTGATACATACCTTTAATCCAACGCACAAACCTCTAGACATCCATGTCGCTTGCCAGAAATTCTCTTTAACTTTCTGTCCACCTCAACAACCAAGCCCTGAAATAACATTTAGCACCCTTTGCAAAGTCCTCTGAAATCTGTGGATTCAAAGCAACGCATTCTTATTTCCACTGAATGTATCAAACCAGCAAAGCTCTGCATAGAGCTCAGCTGAAAAGCATCTGCACACCACATTCTATTTCCCTTCAGGGAAAAGCTGCACCTGAGAAGTAGGATAGTTTCGTCATGGAGTTGGAAACAGAAAGCATCGTTGGCAGACATGCGACTTCAAGTTGAACTTGATAATATTAACAAAGAAGAGGAGAGAAATGTCGATGTGTCAATTGAAATTGTGAATATAGAAGACAGGACATTAGTTTGTAAGACCAATGCCAGCTCAACCAGATTACAAAAGCTTCTAAACTCATTCAGTTTTTTCTCCAGGGGACACTGCTCTGTACAAGGATCACCAGGTTTAGCAAACTTACTGGAATAAACCAAAGACTCTCAGAAGGGGTGAATGGCAAAGAAGTGCTGGAAGAATTTTCTACGCAAGAAGTGTGTAGGTCAGAAAGTAACACTGAAGGCATGTTCATTTATCGACAATGAAGCCCACAGTAGGATTTCAGAACGACTTTATAGCAGCTGAATAAAGAACATTGTACCTGCTAAGAAATAACCAGCCTTGGTGAGATAAAGAGATGGAGCAATGTCTACTGGTCAGGACTCATGGATTCTATTCCCATGTCTCCTAACAAATCTGTGCCACAACTCGTCCATCCCCCAAATGGACTAAAATAAGGATATAAACCAGGAGTGCAACGTCAGGCTCTGGTCCCATTAGTTTTGCTTGTAGTTATGTGGAAGGGCCGAGAATGCAATTTAGGCAGCTTAATGCAAGGTGGATGGTCAAATAAAATTCCTACTGTTTATCAGATAATTGAATAAGAAGCCTCTGATAGTGTATATGCCACCAAACCTGACTCATTATCTCATCACCAGTAATAACCAGACCCTCCCACCTCTGAGTGATTGCTCCATGTCTTGGCTTGCATTGGGTTACCTTGCTTGCTTAGACGCGTAGTGCCTCAGTCAGGGACAGTTCCTCACTCTATGAGCCGGGTACTCTGCCACATCTACAGAGCAGCACGCAGGCTGCGGCTGATGCGCATGCATGCAAGTGTCATAAAACTTGGCTCTGCACTCCCCGGATCCTGGGACCACTGTGCACCGGGTTAGTGCCCCAGCAGCCAATGGGGCTGAAACTGCAGCCAGAGATGAACACAGCATAGGGGCATCCTGGCCAAATCCCCATTTTCTTTAGCCACATTGTCTTAGAAAGGAAGGATGGTCCAGTGTTTAGGGCACTTGCCTAGGACTTGAAGACCCAGATACAGTGTCTTGCTCCACCACAGACTTCTTGTGAGACTTTTTGCAAGCCACTTAGTCTTTCTGGGCCTCAGTTTCTCCACATTAAGTGGCATTTGAGAGGAGAAATACACGAAAAATTGTGAGGTGCTCATATACTATGGGGACCATAAAATTGCCTAAATTACATAGAAGCTTCATGGAATACAGAGGTAGATTAGATAGCTATCCAACCAGGAGATCACTCTGGGGTGGGGAGGAGTAATCTTCCCAGGGCTAGATATGCCGTCCTTATGGACAGATTCAAATTGACATGGGGCAAAGAAGACACATGACCTGACGGAATCTGGCCATCATTTTGTAAAGGGGATGTACATTTACATTGCTATGTACATTATTTCCAACCACGAGGCTATTAACAACATTCCATCTACTAGAGCATCCGATCCTTCCTACCAAAATATCATGATCCAAGGTTAATAGGATGTTTAATATAGATTGTTACAAGAATTTGGGTCAACGACTGACTGAAATCAGAATTTAAGCAAAAAGCACAGGGCCAGATACTCAGCTTAGCTCCAGCCACTTCAATGGCACTATGCTGATTCACAGCAGTTTAGGATCTGGACCATCCTGTTTAGAAAGAAATGCAATATTAAAAATGGTTATGCTCTGAAACTTAATAAAATTACAACTCAGAATATCTAGTGAAATTAATGATCCAAAATATTAGTCAAGCAGAAGTTAGCCTTGACTTCAATTCTGAAGGTCATTTGGAGTCATAAAAATGCAGTTTTAGGTGTTATGGCTTTGGAACAATATTAAGATTGAGAAGACATTTAGCAGCAAGGAAAAAAGTCATCTCCACGTCCATACTGCTGCTAAGAAAATGGAACCTGATTATTTCCAAAGACCCATTAAAAAGCCCCATCAAGATTTGAAAGACGTTCATTGCCTCCATTTCTTTTCACCACTTCTACTGGCCTGGGCAGGAAGAGGCGCAGGAGTAGAGTGGCATGGTAGAGGATTTCCAGAGGTGTCTCAGTTGAGTTCCAGTGGGGCAATGGATGGGCAGTCTCCCTCTGCACAACATTGGCATTGCTCCAAACCCAAGACCCACACGCTAGAGGGCTGAGATTTTTCTGAATCTGTGAAGTGGCAAAATAAAATAAAAACAAAACAAAACTGCAAGGCCTGGAATATTAAAAAAGAAGTGACCTTGAAGGAGAGCTGGCGCCTGTAATTGGGAGCAAGAGGACAGATGTAGATTAAATCAGGACCAACCATCATGTCACTAGCGGTCAATAAACTTGGGCTGCATTGCACCAAAAGGGGAGCAAATTGCAGAGCACTGCACTGAGAATGCCCTGCCCCCTGGCCCAAGTCATTTAACGGTAGGGACTGTCAGGTTCAACCTTACAGCTGTGTCTAGGTTCTAATGCAGCGCTCATCACCGTGACAGCTGGATGCCGCATACATTATGAAGTGTAAACACAGATACAGGGTGAAGTCAACAACAAAATTCCTAAGGATGTCAAAGGGCCAGGATTTCACTCTCTCTCACCCCCACCAGTCTGCATGGTCTCGGTTTGTTTGAGCAAATTTGAGAAGGATAAATCCAGGAAGGAGTTGGAATGGTATTACAGTCGTGCCTAGGTGCCGCAATCAAGGATTGAGACCTTGTGATACAAATGCATGTTTAGATTGAATACCTGCTCCAACAACCTCACATCCAAATAGACAAGAAAATGGATGGGAGGATGTGATGCTGTATGACTGAAGATGAACATTTGTATCGTTGCTACCACTATAATACAATTGCAATAAATCTCATACAAAGCGTATCATGTAAGGTGTCAATGGAAAAGTTACAATCAAGTTTGATTATCCTGGTTAAATCCATGTATCATCACTGTATCTGAAGTTATGAATATTGGCTATGTATTTGTATCTCAAATGTGTTTGGCCTTGGGGTGACACCCATAAGGTAGTTTACATCTAGTCTTGCCAGCCCATTGTGACTGGACTATTCAAGCTTAATGGGCCATTTAGAAGAATCCACTCTCCAGAAAGCTCTGAGGACCGTCTCAGACAAAAAGGAGCCATTGGTCATCCCTATGATTCAGCAAAACATTTAAGGGCGGATGACATGGACATGTGACCTTGGGCTCCATCTTTGTCAGTAACTTTCCATACACAGGGGCTGTGGGCTTTGTTTGGGACAGTAAATTTCCATACCCATGGCAGAGGGTATAAAAGACATCTGAGACATCTCCATGTTGCCTCATTCCTACTCCAATTCTTTGAACTGTGGATTTACAGCTAAAAGGAATATTTTGAACTATGGACTGAGGATGTTCCAATCTTTTGGAAGCTACCAGAGACACTTTGGCAAGCCAGCAGTCTATTCCATCACTAGTATGATCCTGGTCTATGAACACTGATAATCACTTGTATGTATATGATTCCTTAATTATTCAACAACTCTTTTCTTTTCTTAATACAATCTTTTGTTAGTTTACTAAGGATGGACTGACAACGAGATATTTGGGTAAGATCTGAAATATATATTCACCTGGGGTAAGCATCTAAGCCTTTGGGATTGGTAGAACCTCAGATATGGTGAACAGGGTTTTCAGTAACCTCTCACTAGATTAGACCAGTCAGTCTGGGTGGGAGCCAAGGGCTGGAATGCCTGAAGGGGATTACGTTTGGCTTTTCATTTACCAGTGTGGTGCTACAGAAGATCCTTTTTTATTGGTTTGGTTAATCTAATTATAGCATAAACCACCAGTCTTTGAGAATTGTCTACCCTGTTTCGTGCAGTCTGCCTTGAGTAGATCATCAGTGTGGTCCATTCCAGGCACCTGGTCACAAAGGAAATGAAGTACTTTGCCGTTTAGATGTTGAAATTCATGATCAACCAGTTCTCTTCTGCAAGTGAGTTCCAGATATGTTGGGCAATCACCAAGAAAACTCTCTCTCTTGAGCATAGGACTCTCACTGTTGTGTAGAGCAGGTCAGGAATTGTTTGATGAAACACTTTTTCACTGAAAAAATGCTAATTCGTCAAAACAGAAACTTTTGACAGCAAAGGGTCGATTTTGACAATTTATTTTACTTGCAAAAAAGCTGAAAAATGAAAAATTAGTTTTCCAATTCCAAATGACATTTTGTTTTGAAAATTAAGCTACTTATAGTTCCATTTTGGGGAGAATATTTAGTTCACAAAAATTTGAGACTGAGTTTTTGTCCCAATTCAGGATAGGAAACTTTTCAAAATCTCAAAAGTTCTTGTGTCATGGGAAAGACATTTCCAACCCAGCTCCACTCTTGAGATTCGATTTTTCAAGATCATTATCACTGAGGTAATACCCTAAAGAGCTTTGAAGATGAGGATGGAAACTTTGAATTTGACCTGGCATTTATCGGGGAGCCACTGAAGAAAACGGAGCACTAGGGTGATATATTCTCGGTGGCCTGTGTTGTTGGGTAGACGGAGTGATGTGTTTTGAAGCCAATGGGGCTTTTAAGTTTGGTGATTTTTGGACTTCTAATAAGCCTGAGGTCGTGAACCCAAAAGTTCAAAGGTTTACGGAAAGAGACAGAGTCTGAGCACAGAGAGGCAGGATTTTTCCGTTCTAATCCCAGCTCTGACACTGGGCCTGGTTCTCCACCGCTTTCCCTTTGTTCACATATCGACCCCTGTGCAACGTGAGTGTGACACGTTATCCTAGCTGTGAATGGAGAATTCCAGTCTGGTGGCGTTTTACAATCACTTTGCACAGATGTGACTGGCAATATGAGGAGCAAGGCAGTGGGCTGATCATTTCTCCATATGTAAAACTGGGACAATATTTATTAATTTGTCTCACAGGGTTGTTGAGAGAATGAATCAAATTGTTAATGTCTGTACAACTACTGGATTATGTAGAGAGATAAATGCCCAGTACCTGTGTTATTTCTAAGATGAAGAGTGATTTTAGTATTCATCCAATACCATTTAAAAGAAATCAAAATCCGTAGAGGTTTAATTTCTCTAGTCTCCGGTATTCAGAGGGGATGCTTGTGATGAGTGTGTTTGGCTGTTCCTGAAGAAACAGGATGCCACCGGAGCAGCTGATCTCTCAGTGACTTTCACTTATTTGCTTGTCGCATTGATTCCAGAGATTCCCTCCCACAATGTCTCACATTTCTAACTGTGAACCCTGGGTTAACCAACCTGCAGCTCAGACACATAGAAAATCTCACTTGGAGATGGAAGCTGACTGCTCTGCCAGCTGTTGGAGAGGTGCCTGCTGAGCCAATTGTTCAAATAGAGAGGAGGAGAATCTTCCTTTAACTCTGCAAACACCTGTGTGTAGGTCAGATCTACTTTTCCCAGTTATCAAATCTTTCTAATGAGTGTGTTGGCTTGGCAAAAGCCCATGAGTGTCCCATGAGGCCTGAAAGCAAAGATGACAGACAGCCTCATAACTATGAGGGATTGTAACTAGCGTGCTTGTGTAACTTCTCTCTCTCAAATAGCTCATCAATCTGCGTGCTACAATAGAGATATGTCTCTTCTGCCCATTCGTTTCAGCTGACAAAGAGGTTGTTTTCAAAGGACTCAAGTGACAGCTAAGAAATCTATCTTGGTGGACTGGCAAGGACTGAGAGTTGTATATTTTGGCTGTGGGACAGTCTGCCATTTAATTTCATGGGAGGTCATATGATTTAGACATCCTTGAGCTCTTAGTGATAGACACTGGATTCAGAACAGCTCAAGTTCTCTCTCATTAAGGACACAGTACTTATCTATGGATTGCTGTCGTCTATGCAGTTTACATGGCACCGACCACAATACTAGCACTCCACCAATAAAATAAGAACAAATACAAATAAAACACTATTGACAGAACTTATGACTGAGGATGTGGCTGAATCTCACAGCTCTCCTGTGAATGCAGGGTACCCAGCCCATGTGAAGAAAAAGTTTGCCTCCTCAAACTCACAGAACCTGTTCTGGCTGGTGATTCAAGGAGCATTAATGGGCATTAGGGAAAACAGCATCCTTCCCACCAGCCAAGTAGGATTGATGTGGGTGGCAAGAAGTCAATAGGAGGAGAAATAGGGAAATGCCAGAGGATTCCTCCTTCATCACCATGAGCAATAATAATATTTTACAGCTCCATAACACCTTTCTTCTGAAGATGATCTTGTGGTTCACAAAGGAAGGTAAGTATTATACCCAGGCACAGACAGGTGAAGTGACTTGTCCAAAGACGACCTGGTTGCAATGCAAGTATCAGTTTGGTAGAATGAAACGTTTTGCTGAAATCTATGACAGATTTGACAAATCTTTCATTAAAACTCAGGCAGGTTTTCACACCTACCGCCTAATTCTTGGGGATGCAGAGGCACAGTGCCAAGGCATTCTGCCTCTCGCTCCTGGAGTTAGTGGTGTTGCTGTGGAGGCCGAGTGGCGGGATGGAAGGATCTTGTCAAGATCCTTCCCTCAGGGCATCCAAGAAGCCAAAAAATTTCATTTCAGTTCTCCCAAGATATGATATTTCTTGAAATCCATTTCCACAAAAATGTTGACGTTTAATATTTCATCCCCAAATGGTATGGGACTCTTTTTCAAAGACAAAAAATTTCATGGAGAGGAATTCTCCTTTTTCAGCCAGCTCAAGCGCAGGAGTCAACAGAGCTCACACCTACTGGCTCCCAGTTCTGTCTTTCTCCAAGTGTGCCACCTCTCTATCATCAGCATTGTTGCCTTATCTATGATGGGTAGCACAGTCAGGTTCAGTTCAGAGGCTTATCTGAAGCTGCTCCAAAATTAGTTTTCAAATTTGTCCAGGGAATCCCATGAAAACAGGCCATCTCAGAGGCTCTCCCATGTGTTCTACTTCTGGGGGCTGTGAATATTGCAAGAGCAGCCTCTTCCATAGCATTGCAGCTGTTGTAGTTCTCAATTGGCCAGAACCAGGAAGTAAAGAGGTATATGAAAAATAAAAGGCGGGGGCGGGGGGGGGGAAGATCCTTGAGAAACTTAAATGTAAGACACTTCAAGAAGAGACCATCTCAGAAATGACCAAATGTTTGGAAAAGGGGGTAAAGGAATGTTCTTATTTTATTTTCCCTGATACCATTTCACTTAATCCTGTTCAACCTGATCATGTGTTGGAACATCTGAAGGCCTAAGGACCAACCTACACATTCTTTACTAAATCCCCATGAAATAGAGCACCAGATCAGCAATGTCTCACCAACATCTTCTCTTAAACCTCTCACTCCTCTCTTTCTGTGCCGCACATAAGTGAAGTATCATCTGGTAGCATCAGCATTCTGGATCGTGTCCATATTTTGGGAGAGAAGGAGGTTCTTCCCCCCCCCCCCCAATACAACCAAATACTTAATGTCTTGGCAGGATGACTAAATTGACCGTTGTATATGGACCTTTTTTATTACTTGGAAAATTACATTGCCTTCTATCATTATTCACCTTCTAGAAACTCAGAAAATAAAAGATGACAATGCAAACCCAGGCCACATGTGGAAACTCACCACTGCTAGCCACTTTCCGAAGAAACATCCCTCCTCATTATCATCAGACCTTTCCCTGTGCATCTGGCTGGCTGTGTAGCTCAGTAACACTAATGTCCATCAGTCTGGAGCAGAGCAGATTCTAACAGAAGGGAAGATTATGAGATTCTGCAATTGCCATCACTTACATTTTCCATACAGCTCTGCAAATGCTTTTAGCAGATGAAGGAAGAGGAAGCCACTCAAACAGTAATCACCATGTGACTGCTGAGAGTTAGGACACATGTTCACAGTTAAAGGCAGAATGCTTTTTGTCCCTTCCTTAAGATATTACTTGTTATTTATAAAAGCTTGGGTGCTACACTTGAATAGCGAACTAGAAGACGCATGCACAACTACAGAATGCCTGAAAATCTCACTCTGTCTGTTGCATGAGGAAAGACTACAGGAGATAGGGCCATAACTTGTCCTCCATCCACAGACACAACTCCCGCCGATTTCAACTGGCAATGCAGGCATGGATATAGAGCTACATATGGTCCTTGATCCATCTACGAGTTTGTCAATGGTAAATTCCAAAGACTCTAGAAACATCTTGCCTCCTTCTCAGTTTTGCTGCAGGGATTCTGTGCCTTAAGCTCAAAAGTGATGACGGGACTGAAGGATGCTTTAGTTACCTTCGGGACTCATTTTTACCCCAAATGCCTAGACAACACTGCCAGCCAGTGCTGACCAAGCAGTGGTGAGAAGAGACTACTGTTTACTGGTCTGTATATTTGCTTCAATTACCCTCTTCTCCAAATCCTCTAACTACAAAATTATACAATCTATCAAAATGCTTGTATAGTATTACTGTTGCCCCATCCTTTCCTACCCCCTTTTTTATTTCTTTGTTTCCTGCATCTGTTACATCTCATGCTAAGACAAGACAATAACCACTTCAGAGAAGGAATGTCTTTTACTAAGTCTGCACAGGCTGTGACATGATCGTCTTGATACTAGGTGCTCCAGGCCTCCCTTTCCCCTCTTCCAAATCCAGACATTTTACTCTCCCACTCTTGGATGAGCCAAACACGGTGCTTCTGAAGGATTTAGCCCTCTGGCTCGATCATAAAATGCAACCAGAGGGAACGGGAAGGCTAACAAAACAAAGATTTTTCATTTCAGGGGTTATTGTTTTACCATTTGAAATACATCTGAGGGTCACCCCATCCCAAAACCACTGACCAAGATTTAGGGCAGGTCTACACTACTGCTTAAGTTAATTTAATGTATGTCACCCAGGGCTGTGAAAAAGCACCCCCCTTCCCAAGCAACACAAGTTTTGCACTGTCCACACAGGTGCTATGTCAGCAAAAGAGCAATCTCCCATCAGCATAGTGCATCTTCAGCAGATGTGCTACAGCGGAGCAGCTGTACTGTAGTGTAGACTTGCTCTTAGTAATGGTCTGTCACTGTGGCGGTATAATTTACCGGGTGGTGTTGCTGTGGCGGCAGAGTGGTGGCACAGAAGGCTGAATCAGAAGTCTAACCTGCGGCCCTGGCATCACCTGGGGCTTTTGGCCAGTTACCACTAAACTTTTTGGGAGATGACAAGGAAATTTGTGGTGACTGGCATGTGTGTTACCTTCCTGGCTCCTGCTCCCTGAACTCAGTGTTCCTGTTTAAGGATACGTGTGTTCACACAGCATTGACTGGGTGCAGCCCAGTGCTACATAACTGCTGTTTGGACTGTTACCATGTTTTGTTCAGACTGTTGCTGACTTAACCAGTTCATGGTTATTACATGTTCTGTAATAACTTACCTGCGTGCCTTGCTTAATTTTGGGTGTGTATTTGTGTGGGTTTTTTGGATTGCTATTCTGGGGTGCATCAGAGCATAGCAAACCCGCTGCTGGGAGGCGAATAACGAGGCACAAGTCGGGCCAAGCCCTATTCCCTTAAAGGGCCAGCCCTCCCTATGACACCACGATGCAAGTGTGCCATTAGCAGCAGCTGTGTGCATTTCGTTATTTGCTGTGGTCATCTTTTGCATTTCAGAAGGTTTTGTTTTTTAATCTTTGTATTCTGCTGTTATTCTGTAAACATCTGGGCTGGGATTCCTTTTTCTCCTGTCCAATTATAGTGAATTCTGTATCAAATCCTGCTACTGACCTCCTTTGCAAAGTGCTTTGAGATCTACCGGTAAAAAGTCCTATATAAAAACTGGACAAGGTGAGTGAGGTAATATCTTTTATTGAACCAACATCTGTTGGTGAAAGAGACAAGCTTTCAAAGTTTACACAGAACTCTTCTTCTGGTCACATTTTAAGCCAGGTATTAATATCCTCATCAGTGACTTTGTGATGTAATGGTCACACAAGAGCCGGTATAAGAAATCAAGCCCATCACCTGGAAGGCAGGTAACTAAGCGCAGGTGGGGCTAAGCACAGGTCCCTTAAAAGGGCCAGCCCACCTGTGACTAGCACCATTGATTTCTGACCTAGCTGGGGCCTCAATGCAGGCAGTCCTCTAGGCGGTACTGTGATACAAATAATTAATGATATATGGTGAAAATGTCATATTTTTATATGTTACATATATATCTAGGAACTACAGTATGTGAAAGAGGGCTGCTATTGTCTATAAATCCATAGAGGATCACATAAAGTCCAATCTAAAGTGTAGGCTATGTATACAATATTTGCATAGAGATTGCATATGTTTTCTCTTTCACCTAGACCACGATCAAATATACCTGAATGTTACATCTTCCAGGCATTTCTGTAGGGGCTGCAGGCTGCAGCATAAGGCATGTTACATTCGTGCTAGTGAAATGAAAGGACACTCACACACCTGTTGTTTGTGGCATATCTTGGGTAACATGATTCAGTGGAAAAACAGTTATCTGATATGCCTTCACTCCACCAACATATGGCATGCCTTCCCTTCACTGAAATGCTACAGGCTGCTGAATGCTTTTTTTCCCTTTCACATGTTGAGAAAGTAGCTTCCAAAGTCTTTTGCAAATGGCAATATACCCTATAATACAGTCAGAACTCTGTCATTTTGGTCAGCTAAGAAGTATGAGATTCTGATACTCAGCTGCTGTAAACAGTATAGTTCAAAGAGAGTGGAGCTATGCTGATTTCCCCCAGTTGAGAATCTGGTCCTTAAATAGCAGATGTTTGTTCAACATTATATTTAATAGAGGTTTCTGAGTTTATTCACATTGAGATGTTGTTCTTACCATTCCCAATTTTGAAATGAAGGTCTAAAGAATACAACATCAAAGTAGCACAGTATATGTGGGGGCAAAATTATTCAGCAGCTGCCAATTTTACTTTTGTTTATGGAACTAATATCTTGTAGGGATTACCCCAAATCCATAACGTTTGCGGTTGCTATTGCTTGAGGAGCTGCATATCATAAATTGCAGGCTGTAAAAATGACATTTTGCCTGCCAGCTACCTCTCGGAGAAGGCTACACAGCAGAGAAAACTTCACCTAAGATCAGGTTGAATTCACCTTCTTGGAATAGACTTCAGCCAAGTGAATTTTCAGATGGCAGAATCAAAATAAATGAATTGAGCTAAAAGTATTCCTTTTTCCCCAAAGGAAGGCTCCTTTCATGAATCCTGCATCTGGAAGTGGGGTGTGTGGCGGGGCGGGGGGAATCCCTTCAGGCATTTTAGATCATAAAAAACCCTTCTTTAAGCAATGATGCTAACACCTGTGATTGTTCTTCTTCCAGACCCAGCTCCTGGCATCAAATGATTTCATAAGAATCTCAATTTTCTTTTTTTTTGTAAGTATCTAGACCTTGTGTTTGAGGAAAAAAGTTTGAAAACATGGTCAGAGTGCACCCTCAAGGCTGAAAACTCAGAAGGCAAAGTAAAAGAACCCAGCATTTGTTATTTTCTCAAAATCTCGTGGTTTTTAGGGTCTGACTCATGATTCTGGAGTGTTTGGAGCTGGCAATGCTGCCCATTGGTGATGTTCTGCACATGTGGGGTGGAGCTAAGCCTTATAAGTAGACTAAGAGAGCACAGTTGTGGGGATACAGGCCTCTCTGGTGGAGAGAAGCCTTGGGAAAAGGTTTAATGGACGGGAAAGATCAGAGGAAGAATGCTACAGGAGCAGGTTAGGCTCCTGAGGGGGAAGTTCTGACATAGAACCAACAAGGGAACTACAGTGAAGCCTAAGTGGGGCAGAAGGACTGTTAGTTTGTGCTACCCTGGAACGAGTTTAGACTTTGATGTGACTTGACTGGAATGGAGTCCAGAGAGGGAGTCAGGAGAAGATGCAGGCTAAGAAAGGCTGTTGTAGGTCTGAGAAGAAGGCATTAGAGACAAGGACCCCATGCAACACTGCAACCAGAGATGACGGGGCACCCATGAGATGAGAAAGATGTGGAGTAACATCCTCAAAATGCGAGCACACAGAATCATCCCATAGTCCAACAACAACAACAAAAAACACAACCATAGACGTTAAAAACTAAAGATCTACTATGTTATAGATTCAGTCTGCCCCATCCCACCAACCACTGCAGGATTATTGCCTGGGTTGTATCGTCTATTGCTTTCTAATCTAGTGTTAAATGTCTCAAGTGAATAGGTTCTGCACCGCTTGCCTTGAGAGAGTCTATTACTGGTAGGTTTCACCACTGGGAATTTGTTAGTGATGTTCACTCTGCATTTTTCTTTTCTTAATTTTATCCCATTACTGAGTCTCAGAAATCCTTTCCTCCAGGCCCTTAGCTACGTTGTCCTTCTTTGAATGCCCCCGTATTTGATTGCATGTTTCTGGCACTGAGGGACCAAGAATTGAATGCATTTGGGGGTGGGGGGTGCAGACACATTTATATACCAAGGTGACAGGAACCCTCACCCTAGATGTGTGCATTCAAACACTCATACCATACACAGATTTTAAAAGTCTCACTCTCTCTTTCTCCATCACAGTCTCCCCTTGCCCCTTTTCACCTCATTTTATGTCTGGAGTACCAAATGCAATCACATGACTCCAACTCCCACCTCTATGGACTCAGAGATCCACCTCTCTGTCCCTTCACCATCCATGCTTGTATCTCCACTGATTCTGACTTCTCTTCTTGAGTGTCTCGCTACCAGTTCTTTAATCCTGTCTAAAACTGAACTCATCTTTCAGCTCACATCCTCTTTTATATATTGCCAATGGAAACTTCACATCCTTCCTTATGCCTTATCGTTGTACCTTTGGTGGCAAGTTTTCCACTCAAGTTCTCTCTGCCCCTGCTCACACATTGATGCTATTTCTTAATCCTACCAGTTTTATCTCTTCAACACCACCAAAATCTGCCCATTCCTCTCCATTCCCACTATAAAACCCTTTTGTCCAGCCCCTGATGATTTCTTATATTGCCTACTGCATCTTCCTCCTCTCTGGTCTTCTGGTCACCAAGCTCCATCCACATCTACCTGCCCGTAACGCAATGATGAAAACCACCAGCCTTTCCCAACGTTGCTCTTTTTTTCCTACTTAGTTTCACTGCTTTTGCCAGCTCCAACCCCCACTGGGTTTGTACATTGTCTATCTAGAGAGCAAGGTCTTGGTGTTCAGGGACCTTGTCTTCCCATTAGTTCGGAAAGTGCCTACCACCTTGCTGGTAACCATGCCAATAATAAAGTATGACCTTTATGCTTCTGCATCATAATTGGTGCAAAAATGCTTTATTTACATTAGTGTTAAACAAATGTGTGAGAGCAAAAGGATGCCTGCATATATCTTTTTGTTTTTTAAAAAAAGACTAAATAATTATAAACAGCATGAAATCTCTATGGTTTTTGCTTTTTCAGCCAATATCCTGCTATGGAGCTTGAACCTTAGTCTTTTGGTCCAACAGTTAAGAAAAATCAATAGTATCATACTGATACACAAGAAAGTTTATTAAAGTAGCCATAGGCATCTCTACAACCTTACCCTATCAAACTGGCTTGTTAATTGGTTTGCAACAGTGTTACTGCCATGAAAATTATCCAGGTCTGTCTTGTGAAAATTCAGCTCTATCAGCATCAAGAACACAAACAACCAGGGAAGTGGTCAAAGGTCACTCACTAGTTGTTGAGTACAGAAAATGAAGCTTGTTAACATTCTGTTGCTGTTTCTTATAGGGAGAAGGAAAAAAAACAACCCAGCAACAACAAAAACAGGCACATCACTGCTGCAGAGAGCTGTCCTCCAGAGGATTGAAAATAGATGATCAAGCTTCTCTCTACTCACTTCCACTCAACCATCAGGCTTTCATTGACGGGAAAGCCTAAAAATCTGCCAAAAGTGTCATTTTATACATGCCCGAAGTCCTCAGTGTGCAGTGCTCACCTTCTTTGTCCACCACAGTACAATCTCTCTCTCTAACTATTCCTCTTTCCACTTAACCGCACCACCGTTTATTTTTGTATTAAATCAAAGTTAAGGTTAAAAAATCTGTTTAAAAGCTCATGCATGCTGGCAAGAATAAATTAAAACATTGCAAAGCCTGATGCATAGGGAGCTGAAGTGACTGGAGGGGTCACCATCTCTAAGTCCTTCCTCCAGCAAAGCTCCAACCATTAAGTCAATGGAAGCTCTGACTGAGCATAGAATGCAGCATTTGGCTCCGAGTGAGAAAACATGACAGGAAGGATTGTGTCTCATTGCAATGAACACATTCCAGAAAGAAGTTGAATCAGAATCCTGTGCAGCCAAATGAGGAAGAGCTACTTACTGAGAAAAAGGAGAATCTGGTGTTTCTGAGTTGCACTCTGTATTTTGTGGGATAATAGAATCACAGGACTGGAAGGGACCTCGAGAGGTCATCTAGTTCAGTCCCCTGCACTCAGGGCAGGACTAAGTATTAGACCATCTCTGACAGGTGTTTGTCTAATGGGCTCTTTAAAATCTCCAATGATGGAGATTCCACAACCTCCCTAGGCATTTTATTCCAGTGCTTAATCACTCTGACAGTTAGGAAGTTTTTCCTAATGTCCAATCTAAACCGCCCTTGCAAATGGTCCAGATTCTAAGCTGTATTCAGTGCAATCCAGGAAGGGTAGGAGGTATGAAGATACTGTCAAACAATCTTTGCTTCTCATTCCACACCCATTTTTTAGGTTGGCTGGGTGATTGTCCCCTGATGCTGGACTTCATTTCAGGTCTGCATAGCCTCAAGGAGATGTTTTAATAGCCATGGATTGCTGGGGATCTTCTGCCAGTGGTCATGTAGTTGCAGATTTAGGATTGATGGCAGCTATATGCCTCCTAGAGATCACTCTGCACATGGGGAATTCTCAAGTGGCTCGTTAAGCTGGCCTTAGGGCTGCTTTGCACCACTAGAGCCTTCACGTGCCAGAGGATCTGGCTCACTGTCTCCAGTTTGCAGTTGTATTGGGCCCCAAAAACCAAGTTTCCAGCTTCCGAAGTTGTTGCTGCTGAGAAAATAGGGAAGCAAATCTGGCATGGAAATAATTTGGAGAAATTTTAGGAGTCATGGCAAAAAAAATTCACAGATTTTGTCACAATTTTAAAAATTTCCATTCAGGACTATGGAGGTACTTTCAATTTCTCCACCCTGTGATGGATGGGAGGATGAGGCTAAGAAGGGACCAGAAGTGGAAAAATCTTCCCTCCTACCCAGAACCTCATGGCAACAGCAATAACTTCTGGGGGTCCTGGGGTGCGAAGAAAAACTAGGAAGTCATGAAAACTGACTTTCATGACACCCATGACAAATTTTCTCTCCTAAGGAATCAGATTTGAAAGGAACGCAGGTGTGTGAGATGTGCCTTGATGTATGATCTCACTCCCTAATATGGAACTGGCTGTGTCAAGCTCAGATAGTCTCATCTGCACATTCTATTCACTTTTTCATTATCCTACCCATGCCTATAGATCATATCAAATTTAAAAAAGAAGAAAGATTTTTTTTTAAACGACGACAGAAAATACATCCAATTCCCAAGGGAAAGTGTGCCATTTTAACCAGGTGGAGGGGAGCTAGGTAGACTTTGGACAGGAAAACAAATTGATTCAGAAAGCCACTGAACTCTATGAATAACTCAAATCTCAAACTGATATTTTACTATGGTTTGTTATTGTGTTATCCAGCTCTGCTGAAATGCTACCCTCCCCGCACACACCCACACTTAAAATACAATATTAAAGATACTCTTCACTAGTAAAGATCCTGTCAAAGTATGGTAATCAAATCCAGCTTTGATTTCATGCTTACTTTTCTGCTCATCTCCATTGTAAAGCTAAGCTGTAATTAATACATAAGAGGCTGGTGATTATACAGTGTTAGGCTGAACATATAGAGTGAACATACAGCATTAGATTGCATTTCAATAGATCAGGCACCTTCAAGAAATAAGATCTCCTAGCCAGGTCTGGTATTAGTAGACTGATAACTTATCTAAATGACAATCATGAGCTCTTGCTCTGCTCTCTTCCTTCCAGAGACATTTTGTGTGTGTGTGTGTGTGTGTGTGTGTGTGTGTGTGTGTGTGTGTGTGTGTGTGTGTGTGTGTGTGTGTGTGTGTGTGTGTGTGTGTGTGTGTGTGTGTGTGTAGACTGATTAGTTAATCTTGCCTTTTTAATATAAATTTTTTAAATCATGTGTGATGGGGTGTAGTGGCCCTCTATTGGAGGCCCCGCTGCACTGCTGCACCCTGCCCCAGGAAATAGTTCTCTGAGAGGAAAAGCACAGTGAATATTAGACATCCGGGCTTGCCTAGGGAGGCATCCCAGGAGCAGGCATCTGGGGAACCATTGAGATCTGGTCCTCCAGCAACTAGGGCCTGGGCTACACTAGCAGGGGAGTTCGAACTAAGATACGCATCTTCAGCTATGCTATTGGCACAGCTGAAGTTGAAGTATCTTAATTCGACTTACCTGGCCGTCCTCATGGTGGTGAGTTGACCGCCGTGGCTCCCCCATCAACTACGCTTACTCCTCCTGCCGTGGTGGAGTACGGGTGTCAATTTGGGGATCAATTTATCGCGTCCAGATGAGATGCAATAAATCGATCCCCAATACGTCGAACACTACCCCGCCGATCCGGCGGGTAGTATAGACGTACCCTAAGAAGGACTGGGGACCAGCAACAGGCAATCAAGACCCAGTAGACCAAAATAAAAGGAACTTCCTGCTGCTAGCTAAACAGCTCCTGTTTGGAGCTAGTAGAGTGGAGAAGGATGCTCCCTAGGCCACCACCAAAGGAACCAGTCCAGGGCCCATTTCTGGGAACAATCAAGGGCATGAGTGTGAGAGGAGCCTTGCTGAGTTAATTGCAGAAAGGGAATTAAGGCTAGATGGGTAAGAAATCATTTTAGTTACAATTGATCCTGAAGGGCAAGGAACTTTTTCTATTTGAGTTTGTTTTACCCTGAAAGGGGTTTGGATTGTGTGACCAGGCCAGAAGACCACACAAGGGATCCACCAAGGCTGACTGATAGCCTGCAGGGGGTGCAAGGAACTGAAGAAAATGACAGCACCATACCTGGGCACAGAGGAGCACTCAGATAAGTGAGTGCCACCCATCACACCAGACATTGAATGTTATTTCTTACATCTGAAATGGTCCCCAGCACTCCACTCCCAATGCAGAGGCACCTGGGCTTAGAAAGAGATAGAAGCAATTCCACACCGAATGCTCACTATCTCCCTTCCTGCCCATGGAAGTCTCACTTCACTGACCCTATGTGGTTGGGAGGCTCTGCAAATGGGGACTAAAAAGGTGTCAGAGCTCAGCTGTTGGTTTTTTTACTAAGCACTCCCTCTCATAGTCTGTGGATTGCTTCTGGGAAAACCCCATGGAGAAGTTGATACTGCTTCTAGCAGCATTAAGTCCCCTCCATGGCTTCTACCCTGCTAGGAGAAGAAGTTGGGATGGGGTGAGCCAATGGCACCTTTACCTTCAGCACTGAGATTTCAGTAAAAAAAACAAAAAACAGGAAAATAAGTCCCTTCAGTCAGCTAGGTGAGAACCAAATCAAAGGACTAGCATGCTTCACAGGTCATCTCCCTGCCAATGGAGGGGAAAGCTTCTCAGGGCTTGAAATACAAAAAGCCTTAAAAATAGGGTAATACGGTTCCAATTCAAGGCCACCCGCGTCTGTTGTTCCGTGTTATTTCACAGGAAATCCCATTAATAAAATGATATATAGCGGACAGCGAGCTGAGGGAAAAGCAACATGACGGTCCTGAATCTGCATGCAGTGGTCTGGGGCAAATTAAGAGTAACTCCGTTGAAACCAGTAGTTACACCAGTGAAAGATGAGAGTCAGACCCAAGTTCTAGACCTTTAGAAGTATAAAAGTTTAAGCAGCTCATCCTTTTGACAGTGCTAAGTTTCAAAACTATTTAGTAGAAAAATAAATGATATAAAAAGAGACTTATTTTTCATTTTGGGGATCTATTGTACTTCATCACCACACTGCACAAGGGCTACTCATTTGCACAGAGCACAACTGCATTCCCAACTTGCTGTACCATTTCCTTGCCCCATAATGAGATCATATGCGAAAGCCAAAATTATGCAAATGAAAAGGCTCCACTAATACTGTTGAAATATTCCTGGAGTGTACACTTGACAACCTCAAAGTACATTTCACACCACTAATGACTTCATCACTAACACAATTGTCATGAGTCAAGCAGTTTCCATGGCAACATCCGCGTACAGCTGTTTACCCATATAAAGTACTGCACCTACTTAGTTACATATACAGACAGATCACTAGATTCCTAGGTACTGAAATTGAAATAATTCAATTTTCAATGTCTCTCTTTATGAAGTGATTCTGCCAGCTATAGGTATTAGCATATCAATGTGACTTTGACAGGGGCTGCTGCAAAAGACATATTTTGCAGGCACTTCATGTCAATTAGAGCCCTAACTGTTTCATGGAATA
The DNA here is from genome assembly GCF_016161935.1 of Mauremys reevesii. NCBI lineage: Eukaryota > Metazoa > Chordata > Testudines > Geoemydidae > Mauremys > Mauremys reevesii. The sequence goes on along the minus strand of NC_052628.1, from coordinate 11,450,509 downwards.
ATCATTCCTGCCAGATTAAGGTCAGGCTGGAAGGTAATTTAATTGGTGCCATTATATCTAGGGGGAAAAAATGCTCTAATAAAGTGCACACAGTGTAGCTGCCAGTGAAGAAGTGCTGTGAAACATTAAAGGGATTGCCTTCCTAAAGTGTATGGGCAAACCATTTAGAGAGAGAGAAATAACTTCAAGAGCTTTGTTTCCAGCAAAATTCCAGTGCCTCTGACCAAGGGGAGAATTTGATTTTACTTGAAGGAATTCCATTCCCATGAGAAGACTCTCTAAAAGCAATGGGAGGGAGGGGGAAGCACACAAGAGAAGAAACTACACAGCTTCTCCTCCTCGCTACTGAAGGTTTAATTAAAGATCAGCCCAAATCAGAAACATTTCAAGAACTCTTCTCTGCTCCCCAACAACTCTGGTGGTTTGTAGACAGTGGAACTGTGACGAGTTGTACAAAACCCACACCAGGAAAGAAGGGGAGTCAGAGCAACTTTGAACTCACGCAGCCCTTCCTCACCTGTGCCGCCACACCCATGAGGCATGCCAGTTTAGGAAAAGGATCCTCAAAAAGGGAGAAGGTCAGTTCAGAAGGCGGGGGAGGTGGACAGATCTTAGGCTGACTGTGAACACAGTCTGGTAGGACAGAGATCTGGAGGATCCTGGTACAACAAAGAAGCTGGAGCCACTTTTTATTTCTGTTCATTTAGTTTCTTGTCCTTTGTTTCTTTGAAGACTGATACTAGGCACTGGGGCAGACCCCTGTTGTCAATATGAGCCCCCCTGAGGAGAAGGTGGACACATTGTGAGAAATGGCCCAGGGAAGAAGCAAAAGGTTTGACAAGACAGACCTTAATGACTTGCCACAACGGAACCCAGGACAGAGGGAGGGACTGGCTTCCCCTACAACCTCACTGGGAGGACTAGCCAGAAGACCCCAGAAGGACTACTCAGTCTGGACAGTCAACCTAGTGTGAGCGCCTGGGACTATTCCATAAAAATTCTGGTTTTCCCTGAAAGGGGTGAGATCAGAGATTACCAGTCACTTCCCCAGAGGAAACTAGACAGGAAACATCCTCGGTTTTGTGCAAAGTTGATCAGAAAATAGGTCCGTCCCCCCACCCCATGGAAAATGTTAACAAAAATGCGGGGGGAAATATAGTTTTCACTGAAATGTTCACAACAAATTTGAAGTTCACGGCAAAAAATTTGAAATCCAAAACATTGGGGTGGAAACCTGAAATATTTTGAGTATGAAATGCCACTGTGGTACCTCATGGGTGTTGTAGTTTGGGAGACAGATGTTTCCAGTCTCTTCTATAAACTGGGCTCCCTGGGGTGGACTATTTCCCATGATGCACCACGGTATTTCCTCTTGGTAGGGGAAGTGGTGTATCAGGGCGGTTGCATAGCCACGGCACATCATGGGAAATGCCCACAGACAACAACAGAAGTATGATGCACCTGTACTACAGCTCCACCCTAATGGTACTTCAAAATTTAAATATTTTGTTTTTCACCCCAAAAAATCAAAGTTTTCATGTATCAGGCATTCCACCTTTCAACAAAAAATAATTATTTCCCATGTAAAACAAACCATTTGCTTGAAAGTGTATTTTGTGAAAAAAAAATGTCCAGTCTTACATTTACAATGGAAAATTTGCAACCAGCCCTAATTTTGTTTTAAAGTTTACAAAGCAACACCCAACTGATAAATTTTTGCAAAACTGAAACCAGTGTCCCCCCATGTTTAACATTAACACCATAGAATCACAGAATATCAGAGTTGGAAGGGACCTAAGAAGGTCATCCAGTCCAATCCTCTGCTCATAGCAGAACCAATCCCCAACTAAATCATCCCAGCCAGGGCTTTGTCAAGCCTGACCTTAAAAACCTCTAAGGAAGGAGATTCACCTCCCTAGGTAACCCATTCCAGTGCTTCACCACCCTCCTAGTGAATTTTTTCCCCTAATATCCAACCTAAACCTCCCCCACTGCAACTTAAGATCATTGCTCCTTGTTCTGTCATCTGCTACCACTGAGAACAGTCTAGATCCATCCTCTTTGGAATCCCCTTTCAGCTAGTTGAAAGCAGCTATCAAATCCCCTCTCATTCATCTCTTCTGCAGACTAAACAATCCCAGTTCCCTTGGCCTCTCCTCATAAGTCATGTGTTCCAGCCCTCCACTGGACTCTTTCCAATTTTTCCACATCCTTCTTGTAGTGTGGGGCCCAAAACTGGACACAGTACTCCAGATGAGGCCTCACCAATGTCGAATAGAGGGGAAATGATCACGTCCCTCGATCTGCTGGCAATGCCCCTACTTATACAGCCCAAAATGCCGTTAGCCTTCTTGGCAACAAGGGCACACTGTGGACTCATATCCAGCTTCTTGTCTACTGTAACCCATAGGTCCTAGGACCCATCTCACCTTTCAGTTTGCTGTTGTTCTGGGATGGTTAAACCTTGCTGTTATGGGACAGACGTAACCACTGCCTTGGATACATGTAAAGAAGCCATTCTAATCTGGTGGTTATGTGGCCTCCTCCCCAGACATAGGCCCCTTTCTCTTTCCAAAACAATGGCACATGCCACGCGACTCAGAAATCTGAACAGGGCAGGGGCTCGGCTGGGCATTGTTTGGGTCCGGGTGTGTATAAGAGTGGGACAGGGCACTATCAGCAGCACCCTTGTCACTGATATTGCTGCAGCCTGAAGAATATTGCAGGTTCAGCTGGAGACAATTTGACACTTTCTGTTGGGAGATTGTGAGCACCTGGATGGCAATCACGGGGCTAACAGGGTAATTAGGGAGAATATAAGGGAAGAAAAAGGAAGCCAAAGGTAACTCAGAAGGAAGCTCAAAGAGTGAGCCTGGGCTGAGGATTAGGGGCTGCAAGAAAGCCTACCTTTGCAGTAAGCCTGCATTGCACAGTGTTACTAAATAGTAAAAGAATAAATTCACACCTTGGTGCAAGATAACAACCCGGTGTGTGTTTGTGACTGTGAAACCACCTGAACTGGCCAGGCAGTGCAGTTCACCGGGTAGTGACGGAGGATTCCTGTGACAGAGACAGAAGCTGACAGAATTCTAAGCAGACAGTAACAGGAGTGCTGGTCATGTGGCCCCAAGAGAAAGCTAGTGTAGACGCAATAAATTGATCCCCGATCCCTCTGCCGTCAACTCCTGTATTCCACCGTGGCGAGAGGTGGAAGCAGAATTGACGGGGGAGCGGCGGCAGTCGACCCCGCACCATGAGGACGCGAGATAAGTCGACCTAAAATACATTGACTTCAGTTACGCTATTCTCGTAGCTGAAGTTGCGTATCTTAGGTAGATCCTCCCGCCCCCAGTGTAGACCAGGCCTAAGAGAGCAAGCGTTTCAGGCGCAGTGACCAAAGAAACGATCTCCTGTTTGATTTCTACTGTGTCCAGGGAAACAGGACTGCACCTAAGAAAATTTCTGACTATCAATTTCTTTTCCTAACTGGAACAGCCTTGAATTTGACTAAATACTCAGGTCAAAAGGATGCTGGAAAATGTCAAGCAAAAAATCAAAATGCAATCAAATGTCAAAGAGGATCTGATACATATCTGAAGGAAAGACTGGCCTATATGTTTATATTTCAACTTTTGTTGTGTTCCTCATTGTAATGGAACAACCACCTTCACCACAACCCATAAGATGTATCCGTTTGTATCTGCTACCCACAATAATCATTTTCTTGAGGATGGAAAATATACAAAGAAAAATATTGACCCTGCTCACTTCCTTGACAAGACATAAGGCATGGAGAATACTATTGTCATACAGCCTGATTGCTTGTGATAATGTTGGTCATGCTCTGTATCATGAACATGAACACATTATAGATTCATAGACAGGTAAGATTAGGTTTATTGACCAATAGACAATGTATAGGATAAGATCCTCAGCTAGTAGATACCATCCTAACTCTATTGACTTAAACTGAACTACAACAAATTAAACACGTTGAGGTAATAGCCTATAATGTATTGAGAGACAGTTTCAAGAACCAGAAGAGATGTGGGAGCTTCACACCACAGTCTAAACTCTACAATTCATTCAGGTTGAGAGTTGTGCAAAAATGAAATTAAATTTAATTTAGGGGGGAAAAGGATCACAAAAATTCACACTTTCAGTCTAGGCAATTTTGCAGTCCTAAAATCTTGCTTTTCACAACTTTATCAAGAAACAGCAATTCCGCTATTCAAAGGTGATTTTTTTTTCCATGTGAAAATTGATCGTGGTCAAAATGTAATTTTGAGCCTCAGAATTCAAGAGCTAGGAAAAAAATCAAGGTTTTCCACACACAGATAGGAATTAACACGAAAATAGCTCTGTTTCTGAGGGGAGCCTCCCCTCCCTCATGATATTTTAATAGGACATTTTGCAAAACTGGACCAATGTAAAAAAGCTTAAATCATGAGGCTTTTGAATTTCCTTATGAATATTTCACGTGGCTTTATTCATCAATTCAGTATTTCCTTCTACTACTGATTCAGACTTACAGTGGAGTGGAACTACTACTTAAAGAGCTATCGGAGAGGATTTTTTTCTGGTATGAATATTACATAAACTAAGCAAATTTAGGTCAAGCAGAATTAAATTATAAATGGAAATTAAAGATTTTCATAATTATTTCCCCTTAAATATGTCCCCCAGAACATTTTGGTTGCGCATTCTGTCAGAGTGCATCTGATAAGCACTAAGTTATCCATTCAAACCTCCGCTCAGCCCACTAGAAATTTCATTTAGTTTCCAGCAATTGGTTCATTCCCAGTCACGTCGGCTGAAAATGGTGTGACAGAAAGTAAAAGAAGCGCCCAGGTGTGAGTTCCCAGCAGCTGTGGATCTGTCAGAGCTCTCAGAAAGAACTCCAGGGGTTTGTTCATTTCCACTCAGGAAGAAGGGTCTCACCCTTGGCTATGGTATGTCTCGCCTTAAGTGTAAGCCAGAGGTGGTGTGAGGCACAAGCAGACAACTTGTTAGGGGCCTCAAAAAGCTCAAGGGGACCCCTAATTTAGCCTTATCTCCAAAATACTATTCATCTTTTTTTAACGTGGACTTTTAAACAAGAATATTAGTGCATGTGGTGTGGTTATATCTTTTGGTTTGTGGAAACAATGCAATTAGTATTTTTTAGGGGCTGACTCGGGGGTGAGAGGCAAACATACTCCAGGGGCAGTGCTAGTCCATTGAAGACCCTAAGCAGGAATAAACAACTTATATCAGACCGAACAGTCTTCCTAATTCAGCAGGTCGAGGCTCCGACAGCAGCCCTTTAAATGAACATTTTCTTTAAAAAAAAAAATCCCTCCTTAAAAGCACAATCTCTAGTGACTTTATGCATGAGCCACATTGGAAGATTTAAAACTATTTACACTAGAATTTCTGGGGGCTCCCTCTGCCCTCTCCCAAGATTTAAATGGGAAGGAAGCAGAGTAGCTCGTCATCAGATCATCTCAGTCTGTCCCTTCCCTCACAAAGACAGCAGCACAAATGCTTTATACTCTCTTCGAGCAGCGGTTTGCAAACGTGGGTTCACGGAAGCTATTTACCAGGGTGGGATCACAACAGGCTCAATATCATCTACTCTTTCATTTAAAAGAATGGTGAGCAGGGCTGATGAGTTGTACTGGGATCCCGAGCTCAGGACCCTGCCCAAAATGTCTGTAACTGGGGTGAAGGGGGGGAGCACATACGATGTACAAAGGCCCCACGTTGCTCTCAATGAGCCTGTTTGTGAGGAAGTAAATAATGGCAAGGATTCCATTTTATTGTAGCTCTAGCAGGAGGGAATCAGCAGTTAATGTCATTTGGAAAAGGGATTGTAGCCCCTTGGAGTACGTCTCATTCTTGCGAGAGGCACTGCACAGGCAGCACTCATGTAAAGCAGCAGAGTTCTCCAAAGTGTGGGCCCTTTGCTCTTGCAACCTGTTGTTTCAGGCAGTGCTGTGTCTGGGGGTGGGATGATACAGGGCAACCAGTAAGGACAGACATGGCTGATCAGATTTATGGAGCAGATCTCAGAGGCAGCTCTCTTCAGCCCCCTCTCATCCTGTTGTGTCTACCAGCCCAACACACTCTCTTCCCCAGCAGAGGAGAGAAGAGAGTGCAAAGCCTGTGATGCTGCCACAGCACAATCTGCCTTAGATCTGACGCACTAGTCCAGTCCCTGGAAGTTTTACCTAGCCTGTGAACGAGCACTGGAGTGAGCTGCCTGCAGAGGGCTGGCCAGTGAGCTCCTGTTCCGGCTGTGGCAGTTGCCTGCAGTGTCCTTGGGAGACCTTGTTGAATTTTGTTTGAGCATCTTTGGGGTCCATTGCATTAAATGAACGTTTGTGTGTTATTGTGGGCCGGGATTGTGTGTAACCTCTTCAGGGGGAAGATGTGACAGATCAACAGATGTGACCAGGGGGTTGAAAGGACCATATTGAACAACGTGCCAGGCAAGAATGGATTGATCTGTGGTTTTCCTGGGGAATATCTAGGGAAAGGTGAATGCAAATTCCCACCAACGGTTATGCCCAGAGGGGTTGGCCATTGTCTGCTCATCACTTGTTACATGAAGCCACGGTCAAAGGCCCAAGCTGTAAAAAGGAAAGACTGGATTCATTCATGGTTGTTCTGGATCTGAATCAGGCAGTCAGGAACTTGTAGCCATGGGGAGAACCCAGTTGGAGGGTTGAAGGATGGATACCTACCACAGCCCAAGCTGAGTGACCTTGGATAAGCTTTTTAACATGCCCGTTGGTTCTTTTATATATTTTCCGAGTAATGCTTCCACCTAAGGATAAATGTGTTTGCTTATAAAGAGCTGTGTGGTATGGGCAATTAGACTGTGAAGGGAGAGCAAAGCACAGATTCTGGCCTGGTTAGGCAGTCTGGCTTCCTGGGACTATCCCAGTGTAGGCAGGGAACTATACAGTGTGGAAAACCCTGGTCAGGGGGGAAAGAGGGGTCTCCACTCAAGAGAAGGAATGGCTGAGGAGCTGGGAGCCTAGACTGGGTGCCCTTGAGGGACCATGGAAGGGGAAATACAGGTGCAATTACCCTGAACTGTGAGACCAGTATCTTGTGCATGCATAGAGTAGCTGCTTGCATGAATGAATGCAGTGATGCACTTGCAAGCCTCATCTAGTTAGGTTCAGAGACTCTTCATGGGAAGGACAGCTTGGACCCTTTGCTTTGCACAGGACCCAGATACCCAGCCCTTCAGCATAGGGGATCTGGGTGCGACGGTGTGTTGAAGCAGCACTCACTTTCTGTTTTCATTTGCATTTTGATTCCTGTAATTATTTAAGACTATTCCTTATACACTGGCTGCACCTTCCAGCCCATGACCTGAAGAGAGAAGTAGAGGACATTTAATTGTGCAGACATCTTCTAGTAGGACCACTAGTAACACCTTTTGATACTCAGGGATCTGGCTGGTGACATGGGAGGAAGCTGTGGGGAAAAAAAACAATTTTCTGCTTGCTTTATGAAGTTTTAGAGTTGCCTTTTTTTGTTCCTTTCCCCAATAATCTCTTAGTGCCTTGTATTCAGAGTTACGTTTGTATCCTGACTGGTTCCTTGACTCCTTACAGAGCTGTGTATATTGTTCATTTGAACTTGTCTTCAGGGGCAGGGTAACGTTTGGATCTGGTAAGGAAGTGGGGGGTGGGTTCCTATTAAAAATTGACAAAACTGAAAAGCTTTTCATTTTTATAAAAAAAATCTTCAAAAAGATTTGTTGGATTTTCATTAAAAAAATTGGGTCTTCAATGAAAACTGGAAAAATATCTTTGAAAACAGACATTTCCTGCAGAAGTTTCCAATTTGATGAAAAAGCCATTTTTTTCTGGGAAAAAAATTGAATGAAAATATTCTTTTATAAACATTAATTTTGTACATGTCCTTGGAAAAGCTGGAGTACCACTGTGACAGCAAGTGCTTATTCTCCCTTAAGATTGTCCTCAGCCGGGAAAGCAAGTCTACCTGTGTTTGACAATAGACTCTTTCCTTTGGATCAGGGGAAAGCCTTGATCCTACCTCTCTACAGCTTTGTGAGAAGCTGTAAGGGTGTGTGCACACCTTTAAGAGGCTGCATCCATTTCTCTTCTTGTTTCATTACAACAGTGGTTCTCAAACTTTTGCACTGGGGACCCCTTTCACACAGCAAGCCTCTGAGTGCGACCCCCACTTGTAAATTAAAAACAAACACTTCTTTGTATATTTAACACCATTATAAATGCTGGAGGCAAAGCAGGGTTTGGGGTGGAGGCTGACAGCTCGCAACACCCGACCCCCAGTTTGAGAACCCCTGCATTACAACCTGGTCCCCCACCTCCCTTATACAGGCCAGTAAAGAATTCCATCATCTCAATATCTTACCTTCAATACTTGCACACAGCTGCTATGATGCACATGACAAAACAGCTCATAGCACACGCAAAACAAGATTATACTAGGTGTATTCAAGGGGGAAAAACTGATAGAGAATTTTCTGTCTCAGTTTTTCTAAAAGTGAGACAACTTGCAAATGGATCTCACAGGAAAGAAGAGGTGGTAATGAACAAGTATGGTATGTTTCCCAGTAGGCAATGAGGAAACTCTGCTAGAGCTGCAGAACACCGTGATGTATTTTGTTGTCACGGTGATTTTACACATGGGCTGGACAACCTGTTCAATAAATCAGCATCTGTCTATCGACATTTTTTTTCAGGTCCCCATTTGGAAACTTGAAATCTTGCTATAATGCATGTATAGATTTGTTAATTTGGCATAGCCTTTTCATCATTTTCAATATATGCCATCACTTACAGGTGTATCATCATTATACAGCATAACACAGATGATACCATGCAGGTATGATCATTGCCACTGCTGGGAAAAAATAAACCCAAGACTATAGTCTGGGCATAAAACTCGCTTCCAAACTTTATACCGTCAAAACTTTCATTGATTTCAGTCTGAATTTTTCTTACCTACACAGTATGTACTTGGGTCCCTAGGATGTCTAATACTGCAGACTTGTGTGGAAATTTTATATTCTGGGGACAGAGACTGATCTTAATCTGAAAATAACAGAGTTACTTCAGGTTTACACCAGTAATTAAATCAGAACCTGACCTTTTGAGTTTTTAGACTTATGCTTTTAATTAACGATCTGGATGATGGGATGGATTGCATCCTCAGCAAGTTTGTGCATGACACTAAGCTGGGGGGAGAGGTAGATATACTGGAGGGTAGGGATAGAGTCTAGAGTGACCTAGACAAATTAGAAGATTGGGCCAAAAGAAATCTGATGAGGTTCAACAAGGACAAGTGCAGAGTCCTGCATGTAGGACAGAAGAATCCCATGCACCACTACAGGCTGGGGACCGACTGGCTAAGTGACAGTTCTGCAGAAAAGGACCTAGGGGTTACAGTGGACAAGAAGCTGGATATGAGTCAACAGTGTGCCCTTGTTGCCAAGAAAGCTAACAGCATATTGGGCTGCATTAGCAGGAACATTGCCAGCAGATTGAAGGAAATGATTATTCCCTTCTGTTCGGCACTGGTGAAGCCACATCTGGAGAATTGTGTCCAGTTTTGGGCCCCCCATTATAGAAAGATGTGGACAAATTGGAGGTAGTCCAGCGGAGGGCAACAAAAATGATTAGGGGGTTGGGGCACATGACTTATGAGGAGAGGCTGAGGGAATTGGGCTTATTTAGTCTGCAGAAGAGAAGAGAGAGAGAGTGGGGATTTGATAGCTGCTTTCAACTACCTGAAAGGGGGTTCCAAAGAGGATGGAGCTCGGCTGTTCTCAGTGGTGGCAGATAACAGAACAAGGAGCAATGGTCTCAAGCTGCAGTGGGGGAGGTCTAGGTTGGATATTAGGAAAAACTATTTCACTAGGAGGGTGGTGAAGCATTGGAATGGGTTGCTTAGGGAGGTGGTGAAATCTCCACCCTTAGACATTTTTAAGGCCCAGCTTGACGAAGCCCTGGCTGGAATGATTTAGCTGTGGTTAGTTCTGCTTTGAGCAGGGGGTTAGACTAGATGACCTCCTGAGGTCTCTTCCAAGCTCAATCTTCTATGATTCTGTGTTTCTATACTTGTCCTTACGTGATGGGGTGTGCACCTCACACAGGCAAAGCATGGATTAATGGGGGTCTGAGAGGCTACTTATGCTACCTAGTTGCACCTGGAGAGTGAGCCACACGTAATTAAAGATGAAGCCCAGATGGAGAAGGAGCTGAGTGGTTATTATAAAATCGGGGGCTGCAGGGAGGAACTCAGCAATCACTCTGGGACTAAAATGGAGAGATTAGGAGGGCCAAGGAGGAAACCCAAAAGGAGAGTTGGCTCTGGGATCCTCTCCTAAGCTGGAAAGTCGGACAAGAGGCCAGGAGCGATTTGAAGCAGCCACTGAACAGGCTCTGGTGGTGTGCCCTGAAATAAGGGCAGGAAGTGGACTTCCAGGGAGAGAGGCCTGGGAGGCATTTAAATGGTGAATAGAGCTAAGGGAATTAATGGGGGTGCAAAGAACAACCTCAAGGAAAGCAGAAGTGGATTTAAGTTAATACTTGTTGGCTTGGGGTTTCTTTGGAGGGATTCCAGGAGAAGACTCAGGGAATCCCAGACCTGAAAGTAGGGTGAACCTAGAGAGGTTGTGGAGGAGAAGGCCTGTGGTAGGCTTGTTAGGAAGAAGTCCAGGGAGTTTGCAACAAGAAGTCTGGTGCAGTAAACCTTCACTGCCTGTCCTAGGGTCTCTGGCCTGGAACCCAGTGGAGTGGGAGAGCCTGGGATCCTCTACCAGCCACTGGTAATGTGGTCTGAGGCCCTGAAAAGGGGACCAGGATAATGGAGAGCCCTAAGAAAAGGGTGTGAGGACCACAGGGCCCAGAGTTAGGGCTGAAGACCTTTTGGATTTTTATTTGTTGGACTTTGTAACCCAGAAGGAGCAGGATTAAAACATGACCTGGCTGGAGGGCTGAGTCATGAGAAGAGGACCACCACTGCAAGGTCAAAAGCAGCCATGGGCAGGGAGTGAAAGACAAGGAAAAACTGCTACGCCATGCCCAGCCACAAAGTGGGTGTGAGAGTGGTGAGGCTACACTTTATACACCTTGTCTTACTTTCCTATGCAGTGCAACAGTCCAGTTCAGAACAGAAAGCAGTGGACCGAATTCTGAGATCAGTTACACCAGTCTAAAGTCAGAGTAACGCCACTGAAGCTGATAGACATACTCTGGTGTAATTGAGAGGCAGATTTTTTTCCAGCATGTTCAAATGAACAAAATAATTCAATATTTAAGTGAAAAAGTTCCCCTTGCCTACAAAAATCCTTCAATAATATACTGCATTTCTATACCTTGTACACTTACAGTCATTCACTAATGTTACAATAGATGGAAACTCAGACCTTCTTAAACAGGCAATATTGAAGAAAACAGCTACAAATACCAACACAAGCAAGCTTGTGCGCACCTTGAGTTCCAACTCCCCCACACATTGTTTACCAGGAACTGCACTGCCTAGAATTCTAGATACAGAGGCATCTAGTGGCTGAGTGAAGTGCAAATAAAGAAATCATTACAATTGATTTGCTATACTAAGACTCCCGGACAATATTGTGTGGTTAGTAAATATCGTTATGCCCATTTCAATGAGAAATCAATTGAAGCAAAAAGTTAAACAAGTTGCCCCAGGTCACCAATCAAGACAGTAGGCAAAGCTGATAAGAGAATCACAGATTCCTGACTCCCAGTCATTTCTTTTAACACACACTCTTTCACCCAATATACTGCTCTATAAATGCTACATCAGTCATTATATCCCAGACTTGGGAATCTGCACCTCCCAATGAAGCCCATAGGAATTCAGACATTCAGCATCAGTTAGGATTTGGCCCCACAAAGAATAAAAGTGCAGACACCAGACAGGACCTGAACTATGTGATGCGCCATGTGCTTCAGTTAAATAGCAACATGAAACCACAAACTGTTGACCCGAATAGCTTGTGGAGAGAAATACTTCTCAGAGAGATGGGATCTTCACGAACTGGAATTCATAACCACATAAAGAACATAATGGGAAGCTTGGAAAATGTACTAATAAATATACAGTTCGTTACCACATTTTGAGAGATCAGTCTTGTCTGCAGTGGAAGGCACAAAAATGACAAGTCTCAAAGACAACAGACTGGAACAGAAAAATTGTGGATCAGAGCACGAAAGCAATTGACCTGTGCCCTCCCTGCATGAAAAGGGAGGGTGGCCTAAAGATAGCAACATTTACACTAGGCGTTTACGTGAAGTGGAATAACCTTAGCAGTGTTCAAAGGCAAGTGGTCCAAGGCTTCAGTATCTTTGTTAGCTTCTGCTAGTTGGAGAGAGGAAAAAAAACCTCGGCGTCTACCTGTCCTTGAAACTCAGCATCACCAAGAAACTCTGCAACTTCAGTCTTCTGAGATTTTAGGGAAGAGTAGACTTGTGCCAACCATTGACATTTTGCTTAGCATTTTTGGAGACTGGTTCTCCTAATTTGTCAATTACCATAGTCAAGTAAAGAGCACACAATCCAATTGGAAAGATATGCAGTCCCCCCACGGAGGAGGGATAAAGCTCTAAATTACCTTCAACACACAATAGGCCTGGTGCTTCACCACATGGCATCGCGTGTTATTGACCCTTGTTCTAAGTAAGGATAAGATTTTGAGGGATAGCTCAGTGGTTTGAGCATTGGCCTGCTAAACCCAGGGTTGAGAGTTTAATCCTTGAGGGGACCACTTAGGGATCTGGGACAAAATCAGTACCTGGTCCTGCTAGTGAAAGCAGGGGGCTGGACTTGACTTTTCAGGGTTCCTTCCAGTTCTATGAGATAGGTATATCTCCATATATTATACTATTATTACTATCATTCTGACAGGACACTTGCTTTGCACAGGAGTAGGTAACTACACAAGGCAGAAGGGAATCAAGCCTAGTGGCTTGTTGTATTGATTCCTTTAGCCGTGCTAGGGTTCCACAGATATTTAGATTTATGTCAAAGAAATAAAAGATCTATTTGGGAAGGCCTTAAAAATTTTTGCAGGTCTGTAGCCTACGTTTAGGAATTCCTTAACCAATATGCTTCCTCTGAGCAGTTATCTCAAAACATTGCTATGTATTAATACAAACCACAGACTCCCATGTGTGTTTTGTCTGTCATGAATGTCATTCTATACCCCAGTCACTATGTAATAGGGAAGGGTGGGGATGAACACCTGCTAAGTATTCACAACATATTGTCAGCTCGCACCAGTAACATTCTGGTTAGAAAGAATGCAGGAAAAAGAAAAACTGCAATTTCTCCACATTCTTCTACATTTATATAGCTGGTCGTTAGAGACCAAGAAAGATTCCACTCCTCAGTTCAGTAGATTACTTATCTATATAAACATGGAGACCTATGCAACAAGAAAACAAGTTAATGCATCTGGCACTCGGAGGGAAAAGTAATGAAGCATATGCTGGTATTGAAGTTAAAAGGAATGTATACAAATGCAAGGAGCATACATAATAAGATGATTGAATTGGATGCATAGCATATGCACTCATGGTTAAGCTTGGGAAAATGACTTGGAATTAAATATAGAAAGTGCACAGAAGTGATAGGTAAAATAAATCTGGAGGAGTGCTGGCAGGACAGATGGGGAGGATCATATATATGCAGAGAAATACTCCTGGTGTTTTGACAAATACAGGGGAGAGCGTTTACACTGACAATGAGGGTAAAGGCAGTAACATGAGGAGGTTTGGTTCATAATCTAGACATCCATGATAGCTGGAAAGAACTGATCAGAAAATGTTCGACTGTGAGATTTGTTGTTTTTTTAAATCCCGAGGCTTTTTTAATTTTCTGAGTGCAATTTTGGGCTCTGACTCTGAAAGATGAAACCATCCCAGAAGCTTCATTTCATTACCAATCCCAGTGACTTCACAGCCACGGGGCTCCCAAACACATTTTTTAAAATGATCCAAGTGCAGAAAGAACATTACGAAACTGGTGAGGCTTTTCATAAGGCTTTTTGATATCCACCACTCTTCTTCTGTGGAGCTCCTATGATTTTACATGGGTGGGTTTTGTTATCCCCACTTTATAAAGAGAACTGAGATACTAGAGAGGCTAAATGACATCCCTGGTCACACACAGTCAAGAAGAGTGGGGAATAGCACCCTTTCTTCTCATTCCCAGTTCCCTGCTCTGAACACTAGACAATGTTGCCTCCTTGTGAAGTTTCAGGAACCACTAGGCTACATATGGACATTAAATGTGGTACCTAGAAGCACCGTGGGATCCGTTTGCAATGCAGTGGGTAAGTAATGACTCAGAGGAAAGAGAGCTTCCTAGTGCATCACCCACTTTACAATATTTACTGCGAGGAAAATTGTATATTACCCCAAATCTGATCAGGAATTTTTGAAATCTCTTATTACTCAGAAATTCCTTTGCTATTTAAAATGAAACGTTGTGAACAAATATCCTGCAACATGAGCTTGGCAAGGAGAGATGCAAGATCAAATTGAAAAACGAGATAATGTTCAAGGTGAAACTCTTTCACTGAAGCGATCTCTAGCACACCTTTTCTCTGAAGATCTTCACATACCTGGACTGGACAGGGCTAAGTAACTATACTAGTCTGCCTACTTTTCAAGTGCATATAGGTTTCTCAGCAAGGATTTAATAGAAGAGCTCCTGTAGTAGGCACAGATACGACCACCATTAGCACAGTATCTGAGAGCCCCATGATCTTTAACATACCTATTCTTCACTACACCCCTCGGTTGTAGGGAAGCACTACCCCCATTTTGTGGGGCGTGAGGAACAGACATGGAGTAGGGACTGGACTAAAACACTAAGCACTTGGACCAACCTTCTTCTCAATGACGTCTTGTATTCACTGAGAAAAACCACAATATTCCTTTTTGGAATTTTTACTATTATAAAAGCATATCCTGTACATGAGACCAAAATCAGAATTGCATAGGATTCTTTTTAATGAACAAAGGGACTCAAAAGCTGACACTGTCTGGGGCCCAGATCACAACCCAGCACATATTAGTACTGAACAGGAAACTGATATTAAGGGCCAATACGCATTTGATTAATTGAAAAGGGAGATCCAGCCTTTTTTCATAGTCTTTTGAGTTCAGCCCGGATTATTAACAAAACCATTACAGGCAACGTTACCAGAAACAACAGCTAGTTACAAAAAAAATATTGCTATTATTTATGGGGGAGATTGTCAAGGGCAGAAATGGGAGTAAGAGGCACACCTCTGATTGAGAGTCAATGGGAACAAGATGCTTATGTTCCGTTGGGGCCTTAGTAAATAAATACAAGGTGATTTTTCAATCAGCTACGTGTCCAGTCCTGTACAAGACAAAGACGAGCAGTGCCCATACTCTAAGGAGCTTACCCTCTAAAATATAAAGCTGAAGAACACAGGACACATTTGGAAGTAAATTAGATGAGTTAATTATTGATCTTATGAATTCACAGCTTGTTGGCACGGAGGAAGGAGCTCGGAAGGGGAAGAAAGTGAGGGTTTTGCCAACTGTAGTTGGGAGGTGGGCGGGTGTGCAGAGATTAGAGCTGTTTGATACTTTTCATGGAAAAGGACTGCTTTGGATGAAAAATTCTAAGGCCAGGATGGAATTTGTGGTCTAAATAAGAAAGAGAAAGAGACCCAAGAACAGCCAAGTGGTCAGGGTACTCACATGGGCTGTTGGAGACCCAGGGTTAATGCCCTGATTCAAAACAATCAGAACAAAGACTTGAACCAGGCTCTTCCAACACAGCCTAGCTAATAGCTTGGTACTTAAGGCCCTCACCTAGGAGCTGGAGCCCTAGGCTTGAATCACTGCTCTGTCTAATTTGGGGTCGTTCTCTTTCTCCATAATAAATAAATTCAAAACATCTTGGTTTTGTTCTGCATCAAAATGGAAACAAGTGTCAAAACGCTGAAATTGTCTCAAAATGGAATTCTCTTGCTCCAGCTAGCCCTAGCTGAGGCTGCAACCTTACTGCTCAGTCAGACGAAAGTAGTATTATTACTTAATTATTTTACAAAAGGGAAACGGAGACACAGAGTGATACGATGACTTGTCCAAAATCACATTGGGTTGGGTCCCAGAGCCACGATTTGAACCCAGATCTCCTCAGTCAGTGCTTTAACCACATGGCCATCCTTTCTTCTCACATTCCTCAATGGGGGGAGGGTTAACTCAATGGTTTTAGCATTGGCCTTGCTAAACCCAAGGTTGTAAATTCAATCCTCAATGGGGCCATTTAGGGAACTGGGGTAAAAATCTGTCTGGGGATTGGTCCTGCTTTGAGCAGCAGGTTGAACTAGATGACCTCCTGAGGTCCCTTCCAACCCAAATATTCTATGAATGGTACATGTGTCACTGCAGGGGTTTTTTCCTTCATCATTTTCCATCATTAAGTGGCAACCTTAGCTATTTCTATATTTAAATTGCACTGGATCTGAACTTCAAAGTTCAGCCCCAATCCAAACTTTTGCCAAGATTTTATATTTGAGATTTCAGGTTGGCCCCATGCCTATTTTATCTTCTGCACAGCTTTGTCAGTGACATGCATGTATAATGAATGTAGAGATAATAAATACATTCATTACAACCCATTTTAAATAATCAGTTCATTGGCAGCATCACCGGAGACCTTTACTTTTCTCCTTACATTGAGATCACATCTTAAAGAAAGGCTGCAGCTCCCAGAACCTAGCTAAAGAGAATGGAAGCTTCAATATTTTTGCCCTCCTTTTGCTACTGATATGAACAATTTCTTGCCAATTCATTTCTGCAGATTACCTTTATTTATTCCTTTGTTCCTGTTTCCAAGAATACATCTTCAGAGTCAATTTGTGCTCCTATGCATGGCAGTTACTAAAGAAATAAAATATTATTACCCTCATCTTCAAGCATTTTGGCTACATTCTTCTTGGCTTTTCTATTTTCAGTATCTGAAGTGCAACACTCCTTCGGTGCCCTTGAAGAAGCACTTGTTACATTACTGCATGCATTATTCCATAGAAGAAGAAAACTATCATCTTTCAATTTATGAACAATTCTTATCTTTACTCGTCACCTGTACTTCTCTTTGTGTCTCCTCCTCTTATGAGCTTCTAAACTATTTCTGGCCAAATACAATGCCACAAAGTTGGCGCACTTTATTTTGTCACTGTCCTCAGCATCATTTTTACAAAGGCCGTTTTTATTCAGTGCAACCCGGCAGGTTTTGGCACCCTATAACCTAATTTTATTCTTCAGAAACCTATTTCCTCACCTTAAAGAGCACCAGCATTTATTTTTCTCCTTGTGCCATTGTCTTGGTTTTACTTTATTCCTGTTGGACCTACCTTAAATTTCTAAGGCTTTGATCTCACCTTAAAAAAAGAAAAAGGAACCATTTGTTTCAAGAATGCACTAAAACAAAAGGCATAATTCACCAGATATATACCCCTAGCTCCTTAAGAAGCAAGAATGCAGGTGAATACACCTAGCCATGGGAGCATGTAGTATGCCCCAAAGAGGGCAAAGGGATATTGATGGAGCAGCTTAAAAATACCTCACTCTCAGTCCAGAAATCAGTTAGAAACAGTAATTAACCTGATCATGTATTACGGAAGAGGGAGCAGAACAGCACCCACAGGTCATCAGGAACAGAAATGAATGCTCAAGTATCCTGTTCAATAGTCTATGACTAATGTGAATCTGAATAAACTGAAAATGCTTAAATCAGCAGCTCCTAAAACGTATATACAGCAAGTAGGTATGGTGCAGTTCCCCAGTCAACACACACATGCACAAGTTACAGAGGGGTAGCCGTGTTAGCCTGGAGCTGTAAAAAGCAACAAAGAGTCCTGTGGCACCTTATAGACCAGGGGTAGGCAACCTATGGCACGTGTGCCAAAGGCGGTACACGAGCTGATTTTCAGTGGCACTCACACCGCCTGGGTCCTGGCCACCAGTCCGGGGGACTCTGCATTTTAATTTAATTTTAAATGACGCTTCTTAAACATTTAAAAAACCTTATTTACTTTACATAGAACAATAGTTTAGTTATATATTATAGACTTACAGAAACAGACCTTCTAAAAACGTTAAAATATATTCCTGGCACGCGAAACCTTAAATTAGAGTGAATAAATGAAGACTTGGCACACCACTTCTGAAAGGTTGCTGACCCCCGTTATAGAGTAACAGATGTATTAGAATATAAGCTTTCATGGGTGAATACCCACTTCGTCAGAAGTTGTGTCATCACAGGCCCAGGAAATGGTTCACAGTACACACCACACCAACAAGAAGTCAGAAATTCAGCACTGTAATGGACAAGATTGAGCAACTTTTTAATATTTAGCAGTTGTATAGCATTTTTCCACTTCGGAGCACTTTACGAATATTAATGATACCAGACAGCCTACAGCTTGCAATCACACAGGCCACAAGATCCCACCCAACAGCACAATGTCCACCCTACTGCATCCTCGTAAGATAACGCTGGTTGGACTGCTTTGCCTTGTGCTGTCCTAGTGACTCTTCACAATGAGCTTTCAGATGCCAGGAGAAGAATATATTTCTTTTTACTCTCTACTGGCCATGCCTCCTTTTGCCATAACCACACCCACACTTTGCCTGTTCCATGTATGTTATTCATTGCTACCATAGGAGCCAATTCAGGAAAGCATTTAACTTCCAGCATGGGACTTATACATATTCTCACTGTCAAGGCATTCTTATGTGCTCTCCTCATTCGGGGCCACGGACTGCTGGCCTTGGTACAATGCATGCTATCCAGCATAACAATGACTTGTCCATTTTCCTGTGGTGCACCGTGTACTTTGAACCTTCACGCCTACTGCTGCACATTGAGGTAGGGAGCAACAGGGGCTCTACATTTTAAGTTGAATGAATTATCCACCCACACCTTAAGCTACAGGGGATCTAGCAGGTGTCAGTGCTTACCTTCCAGAGGGAGAGGCAGCATCGCTGCTGGAACTGGGGGGCAAGGCCCCCCCCATTTTTAAAAGTGGGAGGGACATGCCTCCACTTTTTAACAAAAGAAACGTAAGCACACAATTCATGTCCCCCACAGATTTTCCCCGCCATAGAATAACAGATTCTTCAGGAGTGGCACTGCAGTTACACCTTTCACCCACCAGGGGCTGCTCTGGCTCCAGAAGAGAAGGCAGCTGGCTCCCTGCCAGAGCAGCCCCTCCCAGAGAGAGGGGGGGCACTTTGGCCTTGCCTCCCCCACTTCTACAAAAGGTTCTGGGGTCCTTGAGAGGCAGTAAATACAAGCCTCAGATAAACTAGCTACAGGTGCCATTTACTGATTCTTAGACACTATAACTCTCAGGATGGAATTAATCATCCATCCATCCCCGTGTCCAAGGTTGTGTCCCCAGGTTGCTCCCGTGGGGTGCAGAGGAGCACCTCACTTCCCTTGCACATTGTTCTTTGGGCAGCAGCAAGCTGGTGGCCTGGTTCTGGGTTTGGGCTACCGCCTCGTAAGAAGTCCACTCCCTTGCGGCGGTTATGAAACCGTCCACACCAAGGGAAAATAGTCCCATGGTCTTCACAAGGCCAGGCCATCTTTCCCGTGCAAGGGAGAGGGAACCAGTATCTCAGCCTCTGGCTCCTCCTCTTTTGTGTGACTAGAGGCTAGGACCTAGTCCTGGGGATATCAACAAAAGGACAACAGGCCAGCCTGTGTTCTTCCTCAGAGGGCTCAGGCAGGCAGGCAGCATCTGCAAGCCAGATGTTAGTTCATGCCGCAGGGGCCCAGGCTGGAAGATCTGAACCCTCTGCATGCTTCCAAGTACCATGCCTCACTGCACTGAGGTCCCTCCCAGCCCTGACAAGACACACAGGTGCAGCAGGTTGGGGCTGATTGTGACGTCAGGAATTCTTTAACCCTTGGTCAGTTGGTTAGGGGAGGAGGTGTCATCTGCCCCACCGCATCAGGTAGTTCTATGGCCACGTTACCCTAGTATCCGAGCCCCTGACAATCTAATGTATTTATCCCCATAACACCTGTGCGAGGTAGGGCAGTGCTATCATCATTTGTGTACAGATGTGGAACTGAGGCACAGAGAGGCTAAGTGGCTTGCCCAAGGTTGCACAGGAGGTCCGTGGCAGAGCAGGGACTTGAACACAGGTCTTCCTCACACAATGACACCATACCATGGAATGAGCAATACCACCTTGCTCTTATATGGAGATTTTTATCAGTTGATCTCAAGGTGCTTTACAAAGGTGATCATTATCATTATACCTATTTTACAATAGGGAAACGGAGGCACACAGAGTGGTGAAGTGACTTGCCCAAGGCAATCCAGCAAGCCAGTGGCAGAACTGGGAACAAAATACAGATCTCCTGAGTCCCCATCCAATGCCCTAGCCACTAAGCCACACTGCTTCCCCTAAATGCTGAAATTAATTCCCCCCTTTTATTATGATTACTATTAGTTTTGGTCCATATTTAAAAATATGTTTTAACATTCCATTTGAACCTTGATGGAAGGACCCAGTTTGACAAGCTTGGATAAACAAAGCAGTGCAAAGAAAGCACTGGAAACTCAAGATTCCTTAAACCATCTGGCCAACATTGCTGGAGCTGCAAGTATATCAGACTGCAGCACCATTTGATCCTTGACACTAAGAAATGGGTGCTTCTGTGTCAATGGTTTTCATTGTGTGTTCTCCTATCCACGAGGAGCCAAACTCAAAACTATCAACTTATTCCACATCCTAGATTGCAAATTCATAACACTGGTGCTAGTGTATGCTAATGAACGGCTACAAAAACAGGGTTGAAAGACAGTGTGGTCTAGTGGCCAGGGCCCGGCCAAGGGACATTAGAAAGCCTGGGTTCTTGTCCCAGCTGTGCTATTGACCTGCTATAACCCCAGGGAAGTCCCTGTACCTACATTTATAAAATGAAGACAATGATTCTTGCCCTGATTTATAAAAGTGCTTCGAGATCTGTGGATGAAAATCACTAACTATTATTAACATAGGTGATGTACTGTGTTGAGTATATGGACATTTAAGATTAGGATATTAACATTAATAAAAGAAACACTGATACATAATAAAGAAGAGTTAAAAGACTCAGAAGACTCAAAAATAAGACCATTGCTGTCTCTTCATCTTAGATGTCAAAGGACAGCTGGGTGGAGGGCTGGCTGTCCACTAAGCACCCGACCAGTGATGAAGTTTCAGGAATTTATTTTAAAAATACGTATATGTATTTTTCTAATGCTGGGTAAAACCACAACTATTTGAAACACTCCCAGAGGATTGAAATCTCAGACCTGTGGAATGTCAGTCATGGAAATTAAATGACCATCATGTGATCTACCAAATGCCACTGTGGAAAAATAAATATGTGATCATGAACAGAGATGTTGTTCTACAAAGCTCCTAGATGAGAGGCAAATCACTAAAACAGCACAGATGTAAGACACAAAGCTTAGAAGTTTGAAAATACAAACTCTGTGTAAGGTAAGCTGACCTTTTTTTCTGAGCGTGCTGACAAATTAAGGATCAGTGTTGAAATTTCATAACAAGCAGCTACACAGACAAAACCTGATTCTAACCTCACTCACGCTGGAGTATATTAAGGAGCAACTCCAAGTCAATGGACTGAGTCCTGATTTACACCAGGGGAGCTGGCATCAGACCCTGGCCTGCAGCCTCATGGCTGTAAATGACCAGACTGTCAGCAAAGACATGCTCAACGTTGTTTGCAGGGGATGTGAAAGAGGACACTGTATCTGAAGCACAGGCCGTTCCGTTGAAATCTTCTTCCTTTAAGGAAGCTACTAGGAAAGAATATTGGCTCTTTTATATGTACATATTATATGAAAGAAAAGGAAATAAGGCTTGAGTGTGTGTGAGAGAAAGAGTATGTTAGTGAGAAAGAGAGAGCAGTGCAAGGGGAGACCATTTGCTCAAATCGGATAGCATTACTAATACATAACGACTCTGCCAGCATGGCACCGCACAGCTGGAATTAATCGGAGAGAATGTGTGTTGCTGCAGAGACAAGCTCAGAAAACTTTCCCTGTGTGAAGGCAGCGTGAAGCCCTGCCCTGTGGCTTGGAAGCACTTCATCAGCCCCTGACAGCACAGACATCTTCTTTAAACCATCGGGGTTGGGGCGGGGGGGAAGGAATTCTTACTCCTCCCTGCTCAACTGAAATCCAAGAGGGATATTTTGTTTTATTTTGGTATCTGTCACAGATCACCACTCTGTCGTCCCCACTCCGATTTTTCTTAATTATCCATTTAGGTTTGCTCTATCCTGGCCTTATTGTTGCGAGGTTTGCACCACTCTCACAACCCAGTCAGAAAACTTCCTTGGCTTATTTACACTGGAGTCCACATCCAGCTGTTCCACACCTCTCCATTACCCAGGCCCTTTGCTTTTTTAACCAAGGTGCTTTATTTTAAATGCACCCATTGGGCAGCTGCTGTAAGTAACATCTTAACATTTTCAACCAGAAGAAAGGGGGATTGTGAAAAATTGGGGAACTCAGGATCATCATAAGCTAACAAGGCTGAAGAGGCAATCTTTCATATAGTGCAATAGCAGAGCCATTCTTGATTAAAAGCAGACAAACATACCTGTGGCTCTTAGCCGAAGTTTACCCCAGCCTGTGACTGGGAGGGCTCGAATTAGAGTTAATAGGTTACTTTTCTGCATATTTCAGCTTGCTGATGTGCACTATTCTTCTTTTCTGACCGAGCAGAAATCACTTACTGTCCAACTAGAGCCAGAAGGAATTCAGGGTGACCAGACAAACAAGTGTTAAGTGAAAATGCATTTGGTTTCAATGCAGGATTCAAAACAAAAATCCATTGGTGTAGAGAGATAAGACTCTAAGCCAAAAGTTCAGTCCCATTTTTGAGTCAGGCAAAAAAGAAACCCACACTTATCTAGTAAATGATGATTTAATGTTAATTTCATCCTTAATTATCCTCCTAATAAACTACAGATAGAAAATCTCACGTACTCACCAGATTGAAAAAAGTTCCTAGACACCACTTTCAATTAGTGAAGGAATTATGGCCTCACTGCTATTATTTTACTTTCCCTAGTTACAACATATTCCTGGCCTGGAATTACCCTACTGTAGGCAGCTAGTGCTTCCAGCAATGTTATGTAAAATGACTCTCCTGGTTTTCAGCTCTCTCCAGTGGCTCCTTCCACTCTGGCTTCACAGCCCTGTGCTCTTCCCCTCTGTTCTCAGCTCACTCCTCCTGGGATAGCCCTCACCTCAGGAGGGTCCTCACCTGGAGAATGGTGCTTGTGCATTCCCCATCCACCTGGATTTTCCCCCCCCACACACACACCCCTCTTCTGTTCTTTGGTCTGAGCCACTGACCTACTTCCTCTATACAAATATCACTTTATAATCTTTGGGTCAGATCTCTGGTCACAGCTTGGGCAATGAAAGCAGTCAGAAAACTGACTTAAAGGGATCCTCTGGGGATTTTCCTGGCATCCTCAGGTGGTATAGAAAGAGCATACCTGTCTCTAACAGAGACAGGAGAGGAAGGGAGTATCACGATGGGATGATTCATTGGCTATGTCTACACTACAAGCTAGAAGTGTGATTCCCCTGCTGTTCCCTGAAAGAAAAACTGCTGAAAAACTGTTCAGTGTTCAAACCCAATTATTTTCAATGTTCCCTGAAAGAAAAACTGACAGATAGGAGGGAAGTTACTAGTGGAGTTCCTCAAGGATTGGTCTTGGGACCAATCTTATTTAACATTTTCGTTAATGACCTTGGCACAAAAAGTGGGAGTGTGCCGATAAAATTCGCAGATGACACAGAGTTGAGAGGTATTGCCAATATGGAGGAGGACCGGAATATCATAAAAGAAGATTTGGATGACTTTGAAACTAGAGTAACAGAAATAGGATGGAATTTAATAGTGCAAAGTGCAAGATCATGCGTTTAGGGACTAACAAAAATAATTTTGTTATAAACTGGGGATGTATTACTTGGAAGCGACAGAGGAGAAAGATCTCATTGTATTAGTTGATCACAGGATGACTATGAGCCCCCAATATGATGTGGCCATGAAAAAAGCTAATGCCGTCCTAGGATGCATCAGGTGACGTATTTCCAGTAGAGAGGGGGAAGTGTTACTACCATTATACTGGTGAGACTTCATCTGGAATACTGTGTGATATTCTGGTCTCCTATGTGTAAGAAAGATAAATTCAAACTCGAACAGGTGCAGAGAGGGGCTAGTAGGATGATTAGAGGAACAGAGAACCTACCTTATGAGAGGAGACTTAAAGAGCTTGGATTGTTTAACCTAACAACAAAGGCTGAGAGGAGATAAGTTTGCTCTCTATAAAAATACATCGAAGGGATTAATATCGGAGAAGGAGAAGAGTTATTTAAGTTACACACCAATGTGGACACAAGAACAAATGGCCATCAACAAGTTTAGGCTTGAAATTAGACAAATGTTTCTAACCACCAGAAGAGTGAAGTTCTGGAACAGCCTTCCAAGGGGAGCAGTGGGGGCAAAAAACCTAACTTGTTTCAAGACTGAGCTTGAGAAGTTTATGGAGGGGATGGTATTATGAGATTCCCTACAATGGCATAAGGCCCATTCACAACTGCTATTAGCAAATATCTCCAAAGCCTGGAGATGGGACACTAGATGAGGATGGTTCTGGGTTACTACAGAGAATTCTTTCCCAGGTCTCTGGCTGGTGGGCCTTGTCCACATACTCAGGGTCTGACTGACTATCATATTTGGGGTCAGGAAGGAATTTTCCCCAGGTCAGATTGACAGAGACCTGGAGTGGGGAGGGTAGAGTTGCCTTCCTCTGCAGCATGGGTCACTTGCTGATTTGAACTAGAATAAATGGTGAAGTCTTTAAATCAAGTTCTGAGGACTTCAGTAACTCAGCCAGAGGTTATGAGCCTACTACAGGAGTCGGTGGGTGAAGTTCTGCAGCCTTCAATGTGCAGGAAGTCAGACTAGATGATCATAATGGTCCCATCTAGCATTAAAGTCTATGAGTCTTAGTACCAGTCTCTGCAGAACCTCACTAGAAACAACTCTATGATAGATGAGACAGCAGGATTGCACATAGAACTTGTCCTCTGGCTGAGTGCAATGGGATTGCTACACCGAGTAGTTTGGCAAGATTTTCAAAATCAGCGTAAGTTATTTTATTTTTGGTGCCCGACATGAGACACTTTAAAGAAACTTGATTTCCAGGAAGTGCTGAGGATCTGACCTCTGAAAATTATGTTCCTTTAAGGGGCTCCCAAATTGGGCTTTCCAAAATTCAAAGCACCCACAATCACTAGTCACTCTTAAAAAAATTGGCCTTATAGCAGCCTTGGATTAGAGAAGTGAATAGCTGAATAAAAGTCACCTCCCCTCCACCACCACCACCCTTGCTAGATGCAGGAAGGAACAATCAGTTGCACACATACAAAGTGGGAAATGACTTCCTTGGAAGGAGTATTGCGGAAAGGGATCTGGGGGTCATAGTGGATCACAAACTAAATATGAGTCAACAGTGCAACACTGTTGCAAAAAATCAAACATCATTCTGGGATGTATTAGCAGGAGTGTTGTAAGCAAGACATGAGAAGTAATTCTTCCACCCCACTCCGTGCTGATTAGGCCTCAACTGGAGTATTGTGTCCAGTTCTGGATGCCACATTTCAGGAAAGATGTGGACAAATTGGAGAAAGTTCAGAGAAGAGCAACAAAAATTATTAAAAGTCTAGGAGGGAAGGTTGAAACAATTGGGTTTGTTTCATCTGGAAAAGAGAAGACTGAGAGGGGACACGATAACAGTTTTCAAGTACATATAAGGTTGTTACAAGGAGGAGGGAGAAAAAAAATGTTCTCAAACTCTGAGGATAGGACAAGAAGCAATGGGCTTAAACTGCAACAAGGGCAGTTTAGGTTGGACATTAGGAAAAACTTCCTGTCAGGGTGGTTAAGCAAGGGAATAAATTGCCTAGGAGGGTTGTGGAATCTCCATCATTGGAGATTTTTAAGAGCAGGTTAGACAAACACCTGTGAGGGATGGTGTAAATAATACTTAGTCCTGCTTTGAATGCAGAGGACTGGACTAGATGACCTCTCAAGGTCCCTTCCAGTCCTATGATTCTATGATTCCATGCAGCAGAGGATTCAGCCTTTTCATTTCTCTTTAGTCTACCAACTTCTTGGGGTACCTTCCAGCCCTACATTTCTATTATTCTACTGTATAATTTACTCTGAACTCCACTCTTTATTATTAGTATTTGTTTAACACTGCCAGTATGCACAGAGAGATAGAAGTCACCAAGATAAAGGCACTCTCCCTGCCCTGAAGAACTTACCATCTAGCAGGAAAAGACAAGTTACCATTATGATGAACCTATTACTCCATTCCTCCTGTCTGCCCTTCACTGCAGCTATTCAGCAAAAACACAATACACAGAGTCTTAACATTTAAATCACAGCCTTCTTGCTTCTCTTGCAACCTCCTCATCTCCACCTTTTGGTTTTGCTTTCAACTGGTATGACAGTTGCTGTACTCAAGTCCATTCAATGCTCTGTCTTCCAGTCTCTCTCACATAATGAGTTATGTCATCACAACCCCCTCCCCACACACACTCCTTTCAGTAGGAGGTTGCAGATGAGTGTGAACCCAAATCTTGGCTCTGCATACTCAACCTTTGGGGAAATTTGGACTCAGGTCTGAACTTCTGTGGCTAAGGCCCATCTCTTAACAGCAGGGGGTTTGCCTTGAAGTCTTTGACCAAAAATGTCCTGCTTTGCAATGTCCTGCTTAGTTAGCTGCTTTCCTACCCTCAATGCAAACGTATTTTGGTGTCTATCAGTACTTACATGACCAGCATCATCATAGTATCTGAGCACTTCACAAATGTTCATGCATTTTATGCTCACAATACCCCTGGAAGACTGGGAAATGCCATTATCCCCATTTTGCAGATGGGAAACTGAGGCAGGGAGACATTAAGTGACTCACCCAATGTTGTTTAATTTGTTGATTGTATAATACTTATACAGATTAGTTAGGGAGGGTGTGTGGGCAGGGTCTGTGGGGTGCTAGCTGTTGGGAGACTGGGGAACTGCACAAACATGTAAATAAAGACACTTGGGTGAGCCAGCAAAACACGGCGTGGAAGACTCTTTATTATTCCAGCCTAAACACAGGGTGCAGGCACAAAAGTGGGAGAGCCTGCACCGACCCTGTGACAGGGTGGGACATCTGCTGATGTTCCTAACTTAAAAATATCTAAAGCTGTTATCAGCTGGCATCTTGTGCTTACCTGTCAGCAATTTAGTTATACTTGTTTAGTTATACTTGTTTACAACATTCTATCTTGTGATATATTATGATCTAGGGCCACTCCTGATTAAATGCATACGAGAAGGGTTTTGGGGGCTTTATGCCTCGATTAGTTTAGCTAAACTACTGTCTTAGAGGCCTTGAGACTTGTAGGCTCATTGTGTCAGTCTTAATTTATACCTATGCCTTACCTAGCGAATACCTCTGTGCTACACTGGAGTTCACACAGGAAGTCTGTGGTTGAACTGGAAATGTACCCGGCTCCCCTGAGTCCTGGTCACCCACTAGGTCACTGTTTCTCAAACAGAGGGTCACAACCCCCAGGGTGATCACAAAATGCAGTCGGGGGGATCAGGGCGGGTGTCGAGGGATAGAAAATGTTAATACAATCTACTGCAAAGAAACTCTCACTCCCTGTATGTCTTTACTCTTCAAGATCAGGTGTCCATCTCTCAAAACATACACACACAAAAATGTAATAGGCTTATTATTTGTTTACACTTACTTTTATAGTAAATGTAAAGGGGTAGCAAAAACATTTAATGTCAAACGGGGTTGCCGAAAAAGCTCAGAAATCCTGAACAAGACATCTTTCCTGCCCTCACTGGTGCTATATGTAAGTAGTCAGTATAAAGCATCCGAGGGTCTCCCAGGATGAAAGGTAAATGCACAATAATATTAATAAGTCTGTTGGAAAACCTCTACTTTAACAACGCCAATCTCCAGGTCTCTCTGCTGCGTCAGGAAGAGAAATTATTCTATTCTACTCATCCTTCCCCACAAAGCTTCGCCGTCAGCCTGCATTTCCTATTAGCCCCTTCAGTAATTAGAACTCCCAGAATACTTCCTTCCTGGGGTGGGGAAACAAAAGGGGTGATGGATTTGGGACCTACAGGTATGTATTGCAGATGAAAAGTGCTTATAGATGGAGAGAAGAAGGGGAGGATTTGGCACCGATTATGGATACAGCTTCTCTAACTCAAAGAGCATTTTCTTAAGAAAATACCTGGAGTCTACTTCATTTGTAACCGAGGGCAATGTGAACCGGCTGATGCATCTGTGTTTGGTAAAGCTCCAAGATGGGAATTTGGGCAACAATGTGAGTCTTTAATAAAAAAAGTCAGGATTATATGCAGAATACAAAAGGACTAAAGGAGGAGCTGACTGCTGCAGGAAACCGACTCAGCTTTAACCGACCTCGTAAGTGGGGCCCTACCAAATTCATGGCAATGAAAAACGTGTCACGGACTGTGAAATCTGGTCTCCCCCCATGAAATCTGGTCTTTTGTGTGCTTTTACACTATGCTATACAGATTTCACACAGGAGACCAGCACTTCTCAAATTGGAGGTGCTGACCCAAAAGAGAATTGCAGAGGGGCCGCAAGGTTATGTTAGGGGGATCGCGGTATTACCACCCTTACTTCTGCTCTGCCTTCAGAGATGAGTGGCTGGAGAGCAGCGGCTGCTGAATGAGGACCCAGCTCTGCAGGAAGCAGCACAGAAGTAAGGGTCGCAATACCATACCATGCCGTTACTTCCGCGCTGCTGCTGGTGCTGGCTCTGCCTTCAGAGCTGGGCTCCTGGACAGCAGCTACTGCTCTCCAGCTGCCCAGCTCTGAAGGCAGCGCTGCCACCAGCAGCAGCACAGAAGCAAGGGTAGCAGCACCGCATACCCCCCCACACACACATACAATCATCTTGTGACCCCACACACACAACTCCTTTTTGGGTCAGGACCCCTACAATTATGATAGAACAAGGAACAATGGTCTCAAGTTGCAGTGGGGGAGGTTTAGGTTGGGTATTAGGAAACACTATTTCACTAGGAGGGTGGTGAAGCACTGGAATGGGTTACCTAGGGAGGTAGTGGAATCTCTGTCCTTAGAGGTTTTTAAGGCCTGGCTTGACAAAGCCCTGGCTGGGATGATTTAGTTGGGGTTGGTCTTGCTTTGAGCAGGGGATTGGACTAAATGACCTCCTGAGGTCTCTTCCAACCCTAATCCTCTATGATTCTACGAATTACAACACCATGAAATTTCAGATTTAAATAGCTGAAATCATGACATTTACAATTTTTAAAATCTTGTGACCATGACATTGACCAAAATAGACCATGAATTTAGTAGAGTCCTACTCATAAGCATCTACAGACTCAGTGATACTCAATACAAATTCAGGCTTTAATTGATCAGTCCTTATTATTGAAGTCAATGTGAGTCCTTCCATTGACTTCAATGGGGCTTGGATCAAACCCTCATTGAGGATGAGTGTATGTAGCATCATTTCCTAACCAGAAATCTAGCAATGAAAGAAAAAAAAGTATCAAAATAGGACTGGAATGTTTTCTACCAAGCTAAAACAACTCTTCACTTTGAGTTGGCAACAGCAGGAACTAAGAAATTGCCCTGCATTTGGTTAAATATATCGTAAATTCCACAGTGTTATACAACTATAGTCAAGGGTGGTCATGTGCTTGGAGAACAACAAGTGATGCAGATCTCCTTCTGGGGAACAGTGACAGCAGAGGAAATTTCCTCAGATTGACAAATATGGGTAACCATACATAGCTTTGAAACTGGACAAAGGATCACAATGCAATCTCTCTCCAAGAAAAATATATATAATGTATCTAAAGAGAGAATATAGAAATCTAAAGCAAGTTAGTTGAAAGACTAATATTATTATCATTTAATTGTACTGCAGCAGTATCAACGGTTCCCAGTCAAGGATCAGGGCCGCATTAGGCTCGGCGCTGTTTAAACTAAAGCTGGGTGAAAATTTTTGGACAAAATGTTCTCACCAAAAATATGCAGATTTGGGTCCACCCTCAAAATATTTAGCAAATTCTTGTCAAATTTGTCAAATTATTTTGATAATCATAAATATAGATAAATCAAAACATTTCATGTTGACATTTTCAGAGACAGATTTTTGAAATTTGATTTTACTTTTTATTTCAAATTTTGTTTATTTTAAAAAAAATTTAAAAACTGAAAAATGAAATGAAACTTTTCACTGAGTTGATAAAATGTTTCATTTCCCTAAAACAATTTTTTTTTAACTTTTTCAGTTCTTTACAAAAATTGAAAAATGTTCATTTCGGGTTAATCTGAAACAATTTCTCTTAGTGTTTCAGTTCAGTTAGTGAAATGAAAAATCAGTTATTCTCACAGCTCTAGTACAAACACATAACAAAATGTGGTCCCGCTTCTGCAGAGTGTAAATGCAACAGAATCTCATACAGTGTAAATTTGGTCCTTGTAGTCAGGGCCAGGAAAAGGTCTATGCACCACTTAGATTCCATTTGAAGACCATATGTTGGCTTTCTGTACAGAGTTGAATTTCACCCATAGAGCATAGACAACATAATAAAAGATTTTACAATGTATACCAAGACCTACAATGTTTGGAATGAGAAAATTGCATTAACAGTAGACAAGTCGGTCTCTACAGTGAGTATCCACGAAGACAAATTCCATTTGCCCTAAGAGATAAAGCAAAAATGAACTTGAAAATGTGGAAAAGCTGGGAACTGAGAATGCAGAACAAAACTATAGACTAGGTTAATTCTGTGGTTATAACTGAAAGGCCAACTAAGCAACGCCCACAAGGTAGTTAGCCAGCACATCTTGGAGGAACTATTCCAATTGAGTGGCCCATTAAAAGAACATTTAATTGACAATGGACCATGGGAGACGCCTATCTACAGATAACGATAATTTTCTGCGCTGTGACTAAGCAAAAATATGCATGGACATGTGATTTGCCCATGTGATTCAAAACCCCATCTTGTCACTCGTGATTTTCCAGTGGCTATACTGAGGGCTCTGTTTGAAACAATGGGTTTCCCTCCACACGGCAGGCCCTGGAAACAGCTCCATTTTGCCTCTTTCCTGCTCAAACGTCTGGACTATGGACTTATACTAATGGGAGCATTCTAACCAAGGGATCGAGGACATTCCAATGATTTGGAAGCAACCAGAGACTTGACTTAAGCCAGCAGTTTATTCCATCACTGTTACAAACCTGAACCAAGAACTTTGCATTTATTGTATGTATTTGACTCCTTTAATCAATTTTTAACTCTTACCTTTCTTTCTTTTTATAAATAAACCTTTAGATTTCGGATACTAAAGGATTGGCATCAGTGTGATTTTTGGGTAAGATCTAAGTTATATATTGACTTGGGTGTGTGATTGGTTCTTTGGGATCAGAAGAACCTTTTATTTGAAGAGATTGGTTTTAAAAAACCATTCATCTCTAAGTCTAGTGTTTTCGGTGGTAATAGAAGGACTGGAAGGCCTAAGGAAACTGCTTTTATGACTTCTTGTTAGCCCGTGTGGTGAAACAGAAGTTTACTTTTGTTGCTGGTTCGGTATATCCTATGGGGGATTAACTACCAGTCTTGGGGTGTATCTGCCCTATTTCTCAGCAGTTGGTCCTGAATTTGGCACTCTCCGTAGTGGCCCAAGAAGGCACGGTTACAGAAGTATTTGGGGGCAATATTGGTGAATATGAATTTTGTGTAGTGGGTCACATGACAATGACTACTTTCAAAATCAGCATCTGTTGACACTGAAGCAGGGAGACCCAGCTTTACAAGAATGGCCTAGGGAAAGAATAGAGTGAGGCCCCCAAGAGAGAACACATTAACCACTCTGGGAAGAAATTAGTGAAGCTCAGAGTGTTTTGGTAAAACAAATCCTGTTTGTTCCAGCAGCACCTGTCAGAATAAATATTAATCGGTTCATGGAACATGGGACATGGGGCTGGAAGCAAGGTTCTGGGACATCAAATCCAGTGTCCTGCTACTATAGGCAATCCCATCATATTGTCCATAATCCCATTCATAAATGTATCAACCTCCATTTTAAAACGAGTGAAGTCATTTGTCCCTAGTATTCCTGTTGGTAAACTATTCCAGAACCTTGCTATTGTGATGTTTAAAAACCTTCTAATTTCCTGCCTCAATTTATTCATGGCCTGTTTATTCCCACTTGTTCTTGTGCCAATACCATCCTTCAGTTTAAATAGCTCGGGGGTGGGGCGGGCAATTCTCAGATAGTTGTTTGTTCCTCCCACTTACTTCTTTGCATTTCTGCATCACCCTTTATGAATAGAGCACCCCTCTAAATGGATACGCAAAGCTACTGCCAACTCCTCCATCATATCCTTTCTAAAGGCCTATTTCCATCTGAACTGACAACCTATGGAGGGTAATTATTATTTATATTACAGTAGCCCCTACAGGCCATAATGAAGCTCAGGGCCTCATTGTGTTGGGTGCTGTACAGACACATAGTAAGAGACAATGCTCGTCCAAAGAGTTTACAATTGCATGCCATAGAGCTTATTTGACTCACTCAGAGATCTGTCACACCCCCTAAACTATTCCTTCCAAATTTGGCTTACTATCTATAAATATGCAAGGGTTGTAAGAGGTAGTGAGATAGAGATGAACAGGTTATGGTGGTGTCCGAGTGACATAACCAGTAATAATAATTAACATTGGCCATATTTCCACAGGTTCTTCTAAAAAAGGCCCCGCATGTAACTGGGAAAATAGGAAAAAGCAGTAATTACAATGGGAGTCCCAAGGGACACTTGTCAAGGGTTTCAAATGATCTTGGTGGCTGGATTCTGGGGAGCCCAGCTTGAAATGCCTTCCGTAGTTCTGGTTTTCAAAACTCAGCACTTTAGCCCTCAACACTAGAAATCCCTAGTTACTTTTGGAAATCTTGGCCTGTTCTCTCCCCCTACACGCCAACAACATTCTTCCTTAAAGCAAGGTCAAAATTATTGCTATGACAGATAAGTAGATAGATCACTTCACCCACTACTGAGATGTGGCCACCTCTGAGAGGGAATGTGGCAACTGACCAGGGCTACATCTACACTTGAAGCGAGGGTGTAATTCCCAGCGTGCGTAGGCATACTGTCAGCAAACTAGCATACTAAAAATAGTAGTGTAGCCACAGCAGTACAAACCCGCCTGGCCCCCATTAGTACATACTTTGGGTGGCTAGCCCACCCAGCCACTCACTGTTGCCTGTGCTACCATAGAACTATTTTTAGCATGCTAGTTTTCATTGAGCTAGTGCAAATATGTCGATGCAAACTGGGAATCCTATCCCTAGCTCCAAGTGTAGACATAGCTTGAATGGCACAGTAATGTACACAACAGTTCAAGTCAGGAAGCGAAGAAGAATTATAGAGGTCAACCAAAATTGCAGGAGGATTTTAAAAGGTTTAAGATGAACTTTCATGGAAGCTTTGCAGGGTTATATATTAAAAGCTGGTCATTTGAGGGCACGCCACCTCCTATTCAGTAATTCCTGCCCTTGGGTTACATATCCATTGCTGGTGTAATATCATGGAAGTCAATGGAGTTACTTTGGATTTATCTGGATTTTACTCTGGAAAAATCAGTCCCTACATCTCTGTAAACCAGGTTTGTCAGTAACTCCACTGACAACACATAGGTGCCTTGAGATGAAACACACAATCACCAGTCAGGAATCAAACCATTCCCTACACTTCTACATCTGTTTGCGATGGTTTAATTCTTTTCTTCCCTCCTCATCATCTTGTTCAGCCACATAGTGCAAAGAGGTGGTATTGTGGGAAGCATATTAATTTAATGTCTTAACTGTAAAATAAAACCCTGTAATGAGTAAATCTACAAGCAATACTCCTCAGCAAGCAACATCTCAGCCAAATACAGGATTCAGCAGTTCATCAAACATCTAGGAGTTACTGTTCTTAAGAAAAAAATATCACATCAGATTCTTCTCCCCACCTCCCACCTCCCCTCAAAAAATCAGTGCAAAGTATCATTCTCATTCCTATTTAGTAAAGAAAAAATAATTAAAAACCTCTAATGCTATTTGTGCCTACTGGCTTTGGACAGCATTGATTTACTATTATAGATTTCCTTCTTGTTTGCTTGCTTGGTACAGCGTTCTGGGGAAGAAACACTAGATTTTAATTTAATCATATCCTGCAGCATATTTTTTTCTAAGGAAAGGTTCAAATGACGATTTGGCAGTTGGGCTTAAAAGGGTCATTTGTCAAGACTGACGAGCAGCTAATTTGCATCCCCCTCCAATTGTTTTATTTCTAGACATCTGTAAGGCCGTTATTACTGTAGCATCCAAGTGCCTCACAATCTTTCCCACACGACACCCCTCTGAGATAGGGAAGTGCTATTATCCCTGTTGTTTTCAGATGGGCAACCAAGCACAGAGGCAGCAGGGGCAACGCATGGCAGGGGGGAAGTGGGGTCACATGCCCTCCCTCCCCCCAGATTTGCTGCTTGGCTTGTGCGCTGTCAAAGTCGGCTGCCCTCTCTCTGCCCGCCCCCCAGCCCCCAACTATCGGCAGGCATGGGTCATCTCTGGCCCAAGGGCATACAGGAAGTCTGTGGCCGAGCAAGGAATTGAATGCTGAACATCCAAGACATTAAGGCAAAGTAGAAAGTAGGACTGCTAAGGCCAAGCATTCAAAAATCATGAGTCAGGCTCCCAAAACTTAGGAGATCGGTTTACAATCATAGGATTTTAAAAAATACACATCTGGAGGTTTATTTGCCTATTGAACCTTTAAGGGTCACATTTTCAAGCTTCTCTCTGCAATGAGAGCCACAAATGTACTTTTTTTAAAAAAAAATGAAAGCTCACATTCTGTTATATTCACTTACTTCAAGGGCTAGGGCTTGAAGAAAAATATCAAATATCAGGAGACTTGCAATGAGACTGAAAGTTGGCAATACAGAAAAGAGACACCGTCAGGTTGAATCTGGCCCCAAATTTAAGTTTTATAAAAATAACCCTTTACAAAACTGAAGATCAATAGAACTATTTCCATTTGATTTATTTTAAATCAGGCCCCTTTAGGTGCAACCAAACTCACTGTGCACTTTCAAAGATTTGGGCCATTTGGAGTGAGTGAAGATTTTGGCTGTCCAACCAAACTCAACTTCGCTTCAGAGGATGTGAGGAAGATTTCCTCACCTGAGTCATCCGTTTTAGGTGACAAATCTGAGGCACTGTCCCAGACTGACGTGTCAGTAGAAGTGGTTTGGGAACAAATTGATAAATTAAACAGTAATAAGTCACCAGATTGGAATTCACCCAAGAGTTCTGAAGGAACTTAAATGTGAAATTGCAGAACTACTAATTGTGATATGTAACCTATTGCTTAAATCACCCTCTGTACCAAATGACTGGAGGATAGCTAATGTAACACTTATATTTTAAAAATGCTCCAGAGGCAATCATGGTAATTACAGGCCTAACATCAGAACCAGGAAAATCATCTGAAATTATAGTAAAGAACAGAATTATCAGACTCATCGATGAACACAATGTGTTGGGGAAAAGTCAACATGACTTTTGTCAAGGGAAATGATGCCTCACCAAGCTACTAGAATTCTTTGAGGGTGTCAACAAACATGCGGACAAGGATGATCCAGTACATATAGTGTAGTTGGATTTTCAGCAAGCCCTGGACAAGATGCCTCACCAAAGGCTCTTAAGCAAACAAGCAGTCATGGGATAAGAGGGAAGGTCCTCTCATGGATCAGTAACTTCTGAAAAGGCAGGAAACAATGCATAGAAATAAATGGTCAGTTTTCACAGTAGAGAGGGGTAAATAATGCTGTTCAACATATTCATAAATGATCTGGAAAAAGGGGTAAACAGTGAGGTGGCAAAGTTTACAGACGATACAAAAGAAACAGTTACAGAGTGTAACTGTGGTTCTTTGAGACGTGATGCAGATGGGTATTTCATAGAATCATAGAAGATTAGGGTTGGAAGAGACCTCAGTCCAACTCCCTGCTCAAAGCAGGACCAATCCCCAACTAAATCATCCCAGCCAGGGCTTTGTCAAGCCGGGCCTTAAAAACCTCTAAGGATGGAGATTCCACCACCTCCCTAGGTAACCCATTCCAGTGCTTCACCACCCTCCTAGTGAAATAGTGTTCCTAATATCCAACCTAAACTTCCCCCACTGCAACTTCAGACCATTGCTCCTTGTTCTGTCATCTGCCACCACTGAGAACAGCCGAGTTCCATCCTCTTTGGAACCCTTTGGGCATGTACGTGTGTGCATGCCCAGCACACTGGAGTTCAAGAAATTTGCCTAGCAATATCTGTACAGGGGCAGTGCTCACATCTCATGGCCGTAGCTGCTCCCCTGGCTACATGAGGCATCACCACCACAACCCTGTCTCAGTTCCTTCACACTGAACACCTGGAAATGAGACTCCAATGCAGAGAGTATTGAGAGTGGATCAGGGAATACAAGTCTGCATCATATCTCAAAGAACCACAGTTACAGTAAGTAACCATTCCTTCTTCTTTGAGTAGATGCTGCTAAGTATTTCTTCTAGGCGACGCACAAGGAGTACCCCCCACAGGAGGCAGTGCTCAGAGTCTACCTAAACAAGGTCTGCAGAACCGCTGTACCAAAGCCTGCATCTGCCCTGGAAGACATGGTTATAGCATAATGGTTTGTGAACATATGTATCGATGACCATGTAGCAGCCCTGAAAATATACAATATGGAAACATCACTGAGGAGTACAATGGTGGTTGCTTGCACCCTTGTAGAAAAAGGTTGCACCCACTACAGGGGTGTAGCAGAAACTATTTCACATGCAGTCTTGATGATGGATGTTATTCACTTGGAGATATAGTCAGTGAAGACAGCATTTGACCCTTCATGCAATCTGTATATGACAAACAAATGAGGCAAAGCATGAAACAGTTTAGTCCTGTCCAGCTAAAGGGCTTGACTTCTAAGGCATGGAGACCCTACTCCTCCAGAGATAAATGCATCTTGGGAAAGAACCCAGGTAAATATACCTCCTAGTTCAAATGAAATTGAGAAACCACATTACAACCGGATCCACAAATTTTGTCTAAAGTCACTTTGTCTTTGAAGAATTGTGTATAATGAGGCTCTGATATCAGAGCCCGCAACTCACATTCTTTCTTTGCATATGTAGTCACTAGTAGGAACACAATTTTCTGACACAGCAGTGAAAAGGAACGAGATGCCAATGGCTAAACCAGAGGTCCCATTAAGGCTGCTAGGACTGAGGTAAGGTCCCATAGAGGAACCAGCTCTTGGACCAGAGCCCTTTTAAGAATCTTGCTAACGTGGTACTGGAGAAGACTAATCTTCAGGATGACATGCAGGTGATGCTTTTTCAATGAACTAAATGCAAGCCCCAATGACTGAAGGTGCAGCAGGTATTCCAAAATATCCTGGGTAGAGGCTAGCATTGGTTGGATTCTGTGGGCTAATGACCATGCTGAAAATCACTTCCATTTTGATTAATAGGCCATCCTGGTGGAGGACTTTGTATTGTTAAGGGGGACCTGTTGGACAGCAGCTGAATACTGCTCTTCCTTGTCATTCAGACATGCAGCGGGCAGGCCAGGAGATGAAGGGAGCTGAGTGCAGGATCTGCAGCCTTGGTTCTGAGTGAGTAAGTCAGGATGGGAAGCAAGTGGCATGGGAGGCTGAATAGATGGCGTGAGAAGGTTGGAGAGCCAGCATTGTCTTGGCCATGCCAGGACAATGAGAATGAGCTTGGCCCAAGCTGCCTTGAGCTTGAGGATGACCTGAGAGATGATTGGGATCGGGGGGAAAGGTATACAGGACAACCCACTGCCAGCTGAGGTGGAAAGTGTCAGACAGGGAGCCTGGCCGGAGGCCACCTTGAGAGCAGAACAGGTGACATTTCTTGTTGTCCCTTGTAGAAAATGGGTCCATCATCAGGATGCCCCAAGCTGTGAAAGTGACTTGAAGGACACTCATCTTCAGGGACTATTCATGAATCAGAGAAAGATACCTCCTGAGATTGTCCGCAAGATGATTCTGAACCCCAGACAACTGAACTGCTATTGGAGTAATGTTCTCCTCATCGCAGAACTGCCAAAGTCCAATCGCCTCCAGGCAGAGAAACCTTGTTCCCTTGTTCCCCCTTGTTCATTCACATACTATATTGCAGCAGTTTTGTCAGTAAATATCTGAACCACTGAGTCTCTAATATGGTCCTGAAAATCGTGACATGCATTGTAGATGGCCCAAAGCTCCACCACATTGATATAGAGTGAAGCTTTCTTCTCCAACCATAGTCCCTGCACTTTCAGGGACCCCACGTTCACCCCCACCCACCCGGGAGGTGTTGGTAACAACTGACTTATTTGGTGAGGGCTGGACAAAGTGAATACCTTGGGAAACATTCCCTGGACTCATTCATCACTGCAAGGAGTCAAAGACTAGTGAAGGTAGATGGACAACTCTGTCCAGAGGGTGAAGAGTTGGCCAATAAACAATCCTAAGCCACATCTGAAGGGGGTGAAGGTGCAGCCTGGCAAACTGGACCACCTGTGTGCAAGAGGACATGTGGCCCAATGGTCTCAGACTTGTCTGAAGTGTTATGGAAGGCTGAAACTGCAGAATGAGGCATAGGTGGCAAACTGTCTGAAAATGGTCAGTTGGCAGAATGATTTCGACATCATGGACTAACAGGGTCCCAACGAACTCGATTTTCTGAGTGGGAACCACTGTTTAGGATGAGACCCAGACAGTCAAGCAAGCACAGTGTGGTACTGACCTGACCAACAACTTCCTCTTTGGGTCTGCCCCTCAGTAACTAGTATTCCAGATATAGGAAGACATGAATTCTCTTCTTCCTGAGATATGCCAGAACAATGAACATGCATTTGGTAAAAACCCACGGGGCAGAAGAGAGGTTGAAGATAAGCACTGTGTAATGAAAGTGGCATTCAGCCACAATGAACCAAAGGAATTTTCCATGGCTCAGCAAAACCACCACATGAAGGTAGGTGTCCCGAAGGTCCAGAGCAGCAATCCAGTAGTTCTGAGACAATGCAGGAAGGAGAGTTGATAGAGTGGTCATTTGGAACCTCCTGTGCCTGATATATTTACTGAGGCAGCAAAAGTCGAGGATGGGTCTTATTCCTACCTTGGATTTGGCTACCAAAAGGACCAGTAGAAGCTGTGCCCCTGGTGGAAACTCTTCCATCACTCCCAGAGCCAGTAGCGAGTGGACCTGCTCAAGGAGCAATGTCTCGTGAGAGGGGTCCCTGAAGAGAGATGGGGAGGAGGTATGCAAAGGAACGGATGGTATAACCTGACCTGATGGTGCTTAGGACCCAGCTGTCAGTGGTGATTGAGCCCCAAGCATTGTGAAAGAGGGCCAGCCTGTCCCCAAAGGAGGGGATGAGGAGGGAGGAGCAATGACTGGAACAGCTCTGGCCCAAGGCATCAAAATGGGTGCGTGGAGAGCACTAGGAGAGGGCTTGTGGACTGCTTTCTCCTGTGGGATCTAGCCCTCTTTCTGGGGTAGTCCAGGTGCTTTGGAGGAGGGAAAGGCTGGCCGCTTGCATGCTATGATTAGTACTGCTGCTGCTGTCATTGAATGCCACATTGGTGCTTCTGCACCACCTGCATGTACACCTGCAAAGACTACAGGGTAACTCTGGATTCCTTGAAAGAGTGCAGTGTCTCCTTTGTGTTCTCCAAAAACAGCCTTTGGCCATCAAAGGGCAAATTCTCAATGGCTTGCTGGATACTGGGGGCAATGCCCAAATTCTGCAGCCAGGAAGCCTTCCTCATGGTGACTGAAGAGTCCATCCCCATGGCCAAGATGTCCACAATGGCTAGCAAAGACATCTTAGCCTCCAAGTAGCCTTTAGTAACAAATGCCTGAAATTCCTCTTGCAAGATCTTGGGGATTTGGTCTGTGAACTCTGACACAGCTGTCCAGTTAACAAAATCACATTTAGACAGCAAGGCTTGCAGGATAGCAATCCGCATCTGTAAGGAAGAGGAGGTGTAAATCTTCCTGTCTGTGAGGTCCAGTCATTAGAATCTGTCTTTAGGGCTAGTCTTAAATCTGTGGTTGTTCACTGCAGTTACAACTAGGGAATTTGGGGCTGGAAGGGAGTAAAACCCTTTGCATACCTGCATGGGAATGAAACAACACTTTTCCATGTGCTTAGCTGCTGGCAGTACCAAAGCCAATGTGCTCCAGAGGGACTTAGTCAGTGCACATCATGGATAGGGAGAGCAATTCCAAGGGGCAGACAGCTGCAAGATATACACTAATTTGTGGGTGTTCTCTTGCAAGAACTCTGCTTGGATACCAAGGGAAGCAGCTACATCCCACAAAAGATCACAGTATGCCTTAAAATACTTCGTTACCAAAGAGAAGGATGAGCCAGGCAGCACAGAATTGTCTGGAGATGAAAACAAGGCCCTTAACTGAGCCAAAACCACATGCTATTTCAGGGCTGATGGACCCAGACAGGACAACTCTGGATGCTCAACAGGGTGACAGGTTGGCAGTACTTGGTCTTGCTGTGGATCAACAGTCACATAGCAGACCTGATTGTGCCTTCAAGTAAGACACAACTCGGGGGTGTCTAACTGATTCCCTGGAGACCACTGACATGGCTAAAGCATTGGCGGCCAGTAGGTGCTGGACCAGGGGCTCACCACGGGACACACACACCAACCCTGGTACCCATAATGGTCCATCAATGGCCCCCAATGCTGTTCAGGTGATGGACAGCAAGAGGATTAAGATCCCTACTTAGATGCAGAGAAGCCGTGGGGTCCTGGAGATAAGGGCAAAGCAAAACCAGAGGGAGCAAGTAGCTGGTCTGACTTGTCAGTCACCCAAAATGAGGAAGGAAGCATCACTGCCAATGAAAGTGATACTGTTGGTACTGAGCATACCGGTGCCAGAATCATTGTTCGTTCCTAAGTGAGCAGTACTGGAGTGTCTGATGGTACCAACATTGAGGATGGTGAAAGCCACAATGGAAGCATTTGCGGTGCCAACTGCAGTGGTGCGGAGAAGATTCCCCCGTACTGATCGCAGTACCGTTCTTACTTCCACAACTTGTGGGAGGGGACCATTGGGGTGCAGTGCCAACAGATCTGAGGGTTCAGCCACTTGTTTAATTGATGGAGCTATAGATGACAGAGCCTTGGCAAAGTCTTGGACCAAAGGGCAGAGGAGGACTGTAGCTCTCTGGTATGCTGCCGACATGCAAACAGTCGGTCCTGGCACCTCCCTCATCAGTAATTGATTCAACAGACACCCAAAGGCTAGAACTGTAGGGTACAGGGTTTTGAACCTCCCTAGTTGGTACTGGGAAAGGGCTAGAGCAATGGTTCTCAAATTTTTGTTCTGGTGACCCCTTTCACATAGGATACTACTTCATTCTCTCATTAGAACCATAAGTAAGGTAAGAGATTGCCCAGCAGGTATCTGCCAAGACCTCATGGTAATCATGGTGTAATTCACATAGCAAGCCTCTGAGTTCAACCTCCCCTTATAAATTAAAAACACCTTTTACTATATTTAACACCATTATAAATGCTGGAGGCAAAGTGGAGTTTGGGGTGGAGGCTGACGCTCGTGACTCTCCATGTAATAACCTTGCGACCCCCAGAGGGGTCCTGACCCCCAGTTTGAGAACCCCTGGGCTAGAGGTACCTGTGCCATCCTGCGTGCCGGCACCAACTCTGTGCCAGTCCATACTTTTCCTGGGGAAGGCAGAAGAGTCACTGCGAGACCTGGAGTGGGTTCTCAACTGCTCTTATGGTGACCTTTTCCTGGACACAGTGGATGGGAAACAGCTCCTCCATTTCTTCAGAGAGGCACCTGCTCTGGAATGTGAAGCAGCAGCGCTCCTGGAACCTGAGGGCAATCTCTGACCTGATGAGGGCCTCAGCACCAAAGCAGGCTGCCTGGCCTGTCTGAGTAGGTGTTGCTTAAGGAGAAAGTCCCAAGCAACTTGGGTCTGTTTCTTAAATGATCTGCAGATGATTCAGTGCTCTTTGATGTGGGCCTCGCCAAGACAGAGCAAGTAGTGTCTGTGAAGATTGCAGCTGGGGATTCTTCCCGCACATGAAGGACAATGTTTAAACCCCGGTGAGGGCATCACCAAGGGAAACAAACAACTACAACTAACACTATTCTAACTAACACTAAGGGTAATACTAACTACATACAACAAGGGAAAAACTCAACTAGTTCAGCAGTTGTGAGCTTAAGCCCACAGAGCTCTGACTCCAGCCATGGATTGTACAAGTGAACTGAGAGAGGGTTGTGGTGGTGCTGCCTCATGTAGCCAGAGGACGGGCTATGGACACAAGATGTAAGCACCACCCCTCTAAGGGAACTGCTACGCAAATCTCTCAGACTCCTATGTGCTGGGCGTGCACACACCTAAATGGAATACATGTCTACATGACTACATGTCCTCGAAGACAAAGAATTACTCAAGAATGTTAAGTCCAAAGGTGACTACAAAGAGTTACAAAGGGATCTCACAAAACAGGTGACTGGGCAACGATATGGCAGATGAAATTCAATGTTGATAAATGCAAAGTAATGCACCTTGGAAAACATAATCCCAATTATACGTATAAAATGATGGGGTCTAAATTAGCGGTTGCCATTCAAGACAGATCTTGGAGTCATTGTTGATAGTTCTGTTAAAACATCCACTCAATGTGCAGGGGCAATCAAAAAAGCGAACAGGATGTTAGGAAAAGGATAGATAATAAGATAAAAAATATAATGCCACTATATACATCCCTGGTATGCCCACACGTTGACTACTGCATGAAGTTCTGGTTGTCCAATCTCAACAAAGATATATTAGAATTGGAAAAGGTTCAGCAAACGGCAACAAAAATGATTAGGGATATGGAACATCTTCCATATGAGGAGAGATTAAGGAGACTTTTTAGCTTGGAAAAGAGATGATGAGGGGGGCGATATAATAGAAGTCTATAAAATCATTAATGGTGTGGGGAAAGCGAACATAGAAGTATTATTTACCCCTTCACTTAACACAAGAACCAGAGGACACCCGATAAAATTGATAGGCATCAGCTTTAAAAACAAAACAAAGAAGTAGT
This sequence comes from Mauremys reevesii, assembly GCF_016161935.1. NCBI lineage: Eukaryota > Metazoa > Chordata > Testudines > Geoemydidae > Mauremys > Mauremys reevesii. The sequence continues at coordinate 11,407,104 of NC_052628.1, read as the reverse complement.
TCTTCACACAACACACAGTCAACCTATGGAACTGGTTGCCAGGGGACGTTGTGAAGGCCAAAAGAATCATTGCATTTAAAAGCGAATTAGATAAGTTCATGGAGAATAGGTCCATCAATGGCTATTAGACAAGATGGTCATGGACACAAGCCCATGCTCTGGTTGTCCCTAAACCTCTGACTGCCAGAAATTGGGACTGGACAACAGAAGATGGATCACTTGATAATTGCCCTGTTCTATTAATTCCTTCCAATACCGGCGACTACCAGAAGACAGGTTATTGGGCTAGATGGACCACTGGTCTAACCTAGTGAGGCCATTCTTATGTTCTCTTGTAACCAGAGACACCTTTAAAAGGGCATGATTTTTGGAGGGCAACTGCTTAGCCCTTTCTGAAAATATGGCCTGACTAAAGAGTCTCAAGTTGTGCATTCCAACTGAACGCACAAGAGACTCCAAAAGATAAAGTGGACTATAATATAAATGCTGGTCAGTCAGAAACCAAGGCCTTCAAGAACAACTTCTGCCATGACTCATACAATTAATAGCTGAGGCTTAATGCCTAAGCTAAGGGGCAATTTGGGAAAGTTGATTTTTACTGATGTAATTAAAACCCTAACAAAAGTATATCAAAATGTCACTGTGACTACAAAAATTGCGTACATTTGATTGTCTTGTTCCCCTAGTGACATTTTCATGTTGCTCACCATCTTTACAATATTTCTCAGTGGCCTCATCTACCACAGTAGCCTCAATTCTGCAAAAAATTACATGTGGGCTAAACTTTACATACTGTGAGTAGCCCCACTGGCTTCAATGCGAGTACCCACAATGCATAAAAGTTAAGTGTGCACATAAATCTTTAAAGGATTGTGGCCTATGTTGCCACAGCACCAGGATCTCAATGCCATGTAGAGTCTTTCGGCATTGCTAGGATCTAAATATTACGTACTGTACTTTTAATAGTTCGATACTGTTCTACATTTGTTCTCCGTGGTTTCATGCTTTGTTAACTACCTTGCTTAAATCCAAGGAAATGATTTTGTGAATCCTTCCCTTGCTTCTATCCTTCCCTCATAAAAGTCTCTCCTTATAACACACTTCTTCCAAATGGCCCTTAGATTGTCGCCATAGGTGCCATGGACTTTGATCAGAACCGCCAAACCCTAGTCCTCCTCTCAGACAAGTGTCTGGGAAAGAATAAAAAAAAGACCTAAAAATCTTAACATATTGCACTTAGCAAGACACATGCTCAGTCAGGTCACTGTTGAATCTCAACAGCGGGTAGGGAGGGCATGGATCAACGTTCATGTCATGCTCCCCAACAGTACCCGGCCTGGGCTGGGGAGGCTAATGATCCAACCAGCAGACCAAATTTGGTGAGAAATCCTGGTCCCATACCACCTAAGGCATGCTGTGCATACACTAAGAAGAAGAAGAAGAATCTAAGCTCTCTTTTGCCATTTGCATGATGATTGTCAGTGCTTTCCTATCTGTCTGTAAAGTGCCATGCACACTGCTGGCACTACACAAATAAATGAACTAATGAATAAATAATAGCAATCAATAAGAACAAACATGAAATAGACTAGGCTTTTTTTCATTGCCCTGCCTGAATGAAATGCTAAAAGTAATCAAGCAGTGTAAATTATAAAAAAATATAGATTCAAAATATTGAAACAAAGACTTTTTAAAGTTAAGGTGTCGTGTGCAATGGGGTGTCTTATTTTCAAATGGACTCAGTGCTGGCCTAACCCTGCTCCTGTTGAAGTCAATCGTAAGACTCCCAGTCTTGAGCATTTTGAAATCCCACCTGTGATTTTCACCCTAACTCTGTTACTTTGGGAAACACAAAGGCCTATTGTGTCCCCACGCATGTCGGTAAGTTTCACCCACTCCAAGCAAACATCTTTGAACTAATTCTCTTTTCAATGTTTCTCATTCGCTCTATGCTATTTGCTTATGTCTATACTTCCTTGAATCCTTGTATTGGCTCCCACTTTTCTTCACTGCATATTCAAAGCTGTTCATACCTACAGCCCTTGTCCATATATAAGCCTAGGTCCTCTTCCATTGTAGTTTTGACCCAAGCTTGCTGCCTCCCTGCTTTTTTCCTCTTCCATGCACTTCTGTGCTTTTCTTCATGTCACCTCTTGCATCTCATAGATCCTTCCCAATTAACATGCACCAAGCTCCCTCTAGCCCTAGATTCAAGGAATTACTCAAAATCTCTCTATGGATGAAGGGTTCCATGTTCCAAGGAGAGCCATGTACACTTGTGGCGCCCATCAATAATTAGCTTTAACTTTGTGTTTCAACTACTGCAATATCCTCTTCTCCAACCTGGACAAATCCCATTGTACTCTGCTGAGATCCATTCAAAATGCCATTGCAAAGGTCATTTTCCCGGCTTGTCCCTTCAACCCCATCACCTCTGTCTTTGCGTCCCATCACTGGCTCCCTCTTCTCCAAAGCATGAAACACAAACTACTTGTCTTTACTTTTAAGGCCCTTCGTAGCCCATCCCCTCTGTGCTGCTTATCTCCTATGTAGTAGTCCCTCCTGAAAACTCTCCTTTGCTGTGATACCCCTATAAAAACATTCAACAATGGTTAGTGATCCAGTTTGCCATGACCACTGTTTTTCAAGCTGAACCATCGTTTCCTTCTGCTCTCCCTGTTGTTTATATTCTGACACTTAGATTGTAAGGTCTTGTATGGTGCTTTGCACAATGCGGTCTTGGCCTGTGGACACTACCATAATACAAAGAATAACGGCACCACCCTAAAGAAGAGACAGCTGCCTCACACCTTCTGTTCCCTTATCAGTTGCCAAATTGTATCTTATTAGATCACTACAAAGGAATGATCCAGCATCCGGGTACCATATATTTATAATGGGCTAAACTCAGTCCACATGCAACTCCCTTGGAGCCCAGTCTGATATATTGTAGTACATGTACGTGATGATACTCTCATATGGTATTTTTATCTAATATACTGCAAGCATTGTTATGTAACTGTTCACAAAGACTGGCATGCCATTAAAGGTTGAACTAAGTTCCGAATGTAATATTCCCCCTCACATTCCAAGCAACTTTCTCCACAACTGTCATCTAACATTGTTTCCATCCTGCAGTTCAGTAGGGGAAAAATTTGCCATCCATGTATGGCTATGAGGTCATTCATATGCTGTATTATTTATCTTTAGGGCCAAGGAGAGGAAAGTACCTACTTCCACTGTCATCACTGAGGATTTAATAGAATAGAAATGATCCAACAAAGGGAGGGGGAAAGAATCTTTATATGAATATGGGATAATACAACATTACAACTGTCCCAGAATGACTGGCAGCAGGTTTGAATCAGATTCCACTAACCATGTTGTAAATCAAGAGCAACTCCACTGAAGTGACTGCAGTTACTTACACCACTCTAAAACAGGTGCAAGTGAGATCTGAATCAGACTTAATATTTCTGTAAGGGGTCTGTCATTTGAAGCTTCTCAGAGATGTGAGTGATGGGACTGCAGAGCTGAAATATGTCCCATCTATGCTGCAGCTGTCTGACACCTCCGCTCCCCCAAGAGAGACATTCCTTTCTTCCTATTTTAGCTGCTCTGTCAGTCACTCCCTTACTAACTTGCTGCACACAATTTAATGGAAGTTCCAAACATTTCCTGTGGAGTGAAAACAAACTTTCTGAACTGTACTTTGCTTCAGGGCATCTGATCTTGAAAGTTAGACGTACTGTTAAAAATTGGCTTTCAAATCATGGACCTAGGCCTTTCGGGATACATGATTTTTTTTTCGTTAAGAAGTTTCAGAACTGTGGAGCCTCGAGCCAAAAGAAACAGTTGTACAGGCAAGTTTTCTACACATAATCCAGGAGAACAAGAGTCGTGCCGAGGTGCTTGCTAGGGGCGATCTAGCCCTCCCATGTGCTTGTGCCTCCCACAATGTTCCACTGAGCTGATATGAAAATGAATACATGAGCTTCTTAGTGAACTTCTAAATAGGGCATGATTATTTCCCTTGACTTGCAGACCAGTTCCTTTGCCTGGTGGGCTATTTTCCCCCTCCTATAATGGCCCCTCAAAATACTAGCTATCCAAAGTGGTATGCATCAATTTTGGAGGGTGCTTCAGAGTCAAATGAGCAACTAAGAAAAGCCACAAGATGGGATTGACTTTCTCCCCCCTCTACACACTGTGCAAATGCACTAACTTTCCCGGCTGTGTCATTTTCTTTCAGTCTAGAAGAGAAGGAAGAAAATGAATGTTGGAAGGAAGTGAATGTTATCAACAGTCTAATAGTTCCAGACCCACGGTTATCAGCATTTTCTAGGTCAGGACCTTCCCTCCCATCTAAGTGGGATCTAGCCATGAATTCCCCCACAGAACAGGGTGGTAGCAATCCCTAGACCCTCGTTTGTAACCACCAGGTAGCGAACCCCTGTCCTAGACCATTTAGTCTAATAATCCTAACGGACTCATTATTAGAGCGCTGTGGAATTCGTGGTCCATTTTGTTCAATTTCACGGCCAGAGGATTTTAAAAATTGTAAATTTAATGATTTCAGCTATTTCATTCTGAAATTTCACAGTGTTGTAATTATAGGGGCCCTGACCCAAAAAGGAGTTGTATGTGGGGGTTCACAAGGTTATTGGTGGAGGGGTTGCGGTACTGCTACCCTTACTTCTGTGTTGCTGCTGCTGGCGGCTGTGCTGACTTCAGATCTAGGCAGCTGGAGAGTGGCGGCTGCTGGTCGGGAGCCCAGCTCTGATGGCAGAGCCACTGCCAGTAGCAGTGCAGAGGTAAGGGCATGGTATGGTATTGCCACCCTTACTGCTGCACTGCTGCCTGCAGAGCTGGGCCCTCAGTCAGCAGCCGCCGCTCTCCGGCCACCCAGCTCGGAAGGCAGCGCAGAAGGAAGGGTGGCAACACTGCGACCAGCCTAAAATAACCTTGTTACCCTCCTGTAATTTCCATGTGGGTCAGGACCCCCAGTTTGAGAAACACTGGTCTCCCCTGTGAAATCTGCATAGTATAGGGCAGTGGTCCCCAACGTGGTGCCCGCGGGCACCGTGGTGCCCGTTGGGGCATCTATGTGCTCCCACCTACTGACAAGAGAGCGCCCCGCCACCGAGGAGCACAGCCGCCGGACAAGCAGCAGCCGAAACGCCACCGAGAAGCGGCAACGTCAAATGCCACTGCTTCTTGGTGGCATTTCGGCGGCAATGCCTCTTGATGCTGCTGCTTCTCGGCGGCTGCTTGTCCAGCGGCCGCGCTCCTCAGCAGCATTTTGGCGGCTAGTCATTGGGCGCCTGCCACAGTGAAAGTTTGGGGACCACTGGTATAGGGTAAAAGCACACAAAAGACCAGATTTCACAGTCCATGATGCATTTTTCATGGCTGTGAATTTGGTCGGGCCCTACTCATTATTAATGATCATTTACTGTATTTAATGCCATAGGTGTACATAGCATATTAATGGTAACTAATGAGCCTGAACTACATGTTCTCCAAGAGCTTTCATTCTATTTCCAATCAAGCCAATCCTCATTTCAGACCTTAGCTTGCTTTTAGTTGTACTGGACTAGCCTATAAATGGACTCATAGCCAGGTCTTTTTTTTGTTTAGGCACAAGGGACATTCACATTTGTAATACTCAGTTTTATATATTTGTAAGCCAGAAGGGAGCACTATGATCATCTCGGCTGACCTTCCTACACAACATTGGGCAGAGTTTTGCCCAGTGATTCCTGAAGTGGAGAAATTATCTTTCCCCTATTTAAAGAGACACTGTCAATTGTAGGGCTGTGCAAAAAATGTGGTTTCCAATAAGCAAACATGGATAGAAATGTTTTTAATATCAAAAAGATTTTAGATATAAAACTTCTCCTGTGTTATTACTATTTATTGTATTATGGTAGTATAATACCCTCATCAGCTTTAGGGTTGAATAGGACTAGGTGTTGTACAAATACAGTGAGAGAGAGACTCCCATGAAGAGCTTACAAAGGAAGGCGCTGCTCAATGATCAAGCAAAGACACACTTGCTGAACTTTACACATGGGATGATTTCCATGGAGGTCCATATGTGTGCGTGCATGTGCACATGTGTGTATTTGTGTGACTTTTCAAAAATAGTCCACATATTTACAAAACATTTACTTTTTCTCAGAATTTAGAAAAGAGAAAGGGATTCTGGTTTGAAGGGTTTTTGGCAGCTATTGTCTTTTCCCAAAAGGAATATTTCAGGCCAAATTGTACAGCTGACGTGTACCTCCATATTTCACAATACTAATACTTTACATGTATCTAGTGCCTTTCCGCGGAGGCTCTGAAAGGACGAGTATTATTCCTATTGTACAGATAAAGGAACTGAGGCACAAAGAGATTACCTTACTTGCCCAAGATCCCACAACAAGTGGCAGAGTTGGAAACAGAATCCAGTTCTCCTAACACCTGGTTCCAGGTTCTAACCAATAGACGATGATGTGTTGCATATAAAAATGGATATCTGGGCACCCATAATTGACAAGTGTACATGTAAAGGATGTTCACTCGCATGGTTACCTGTTCTACATCACCAAATGACTGGGCAAAAGCTAAATTTGCCCTTGTGCATTTTGTAGATGCATCTGACTATTTACCGCTTACCTATACATTGCACTTTTCATTTTCAAAACAATTTACAAATCCTCACAGCTGTCCTGTGATATTGGCAAACAATTAGCAGCACTGTCCTTATTTTCAGAATGCAGAAACTAAGGCAGAGAGGCTAAGGGCTGGATCAACTGAAGTACAGAAGTTATCCAAGAAAAACTCCCAAGTCTATAATATATCTGAAAAAAGAAAGTGCCTCGGAAAGCCAATGCGGAGTTTCATTCTATTTGTAATATAAACTTCCACCATAGCCAACGTAGTTAAAAGGTTTTTATAGCACGTAGCATAAGGTTTTGGTCATTAATTACTCCTTTAATCTCTGCTGGGCTTGTTCCTGAGAACATACTGCACTGCTGCCTTTTACTGGATAAACAACTCTTAGGACTGCATCAGATTGCCATAAGGGTCATAAAATGCATTTATGGAGAACCGCTGTATTTCAGATGAAATCCTGACTGATCTGGTTTTCCTTACTGCAACGGTAATTAATACAGCTAATTAACAGACCTCTCCCCACCCCACCCCCTCAAAAAAAATCCCGGCCTCTCTCAGACTGTGAGAACTTGCACAGATCTTTCCGTGTTACTTTGAGCTGAACTGGATGGTTGATGGCACAGGCTATGGGACACAGCATACAGGGTTTCACCTCCATGTAAAACTTTCAAATCAGATCCAGATGGCACTTTGGCTGCCTATTTGAAAATTAGTACAAAACACATAGGAGTTACTGCTTATGGGTGAAATTTACTCTCAGAGGAGATGTGTACCATTTAAGTTCTCAAAATAGGACTTAAGTGGGAATTAAGTGGTACTAGGCCTTGTGCTGGTCCTCTGAAGAGGGTTGAATTTCATGCTAGGAGAAGACAGAAGGAGGGATTTCCTGGAAGTGGTTTTTAAATAGCAATTTGAAGGAGGAATGAGAGGGCTCTTGGCATATGATAGAAGGCATGAAGGCAATTGGAGAAGGAGAGTAAGGAAGATGTACAGGATGGGGACTGAGAAGAATGTTAGTATAATGAGGTCATTGGTTAAGACTGGGGCTTCTAGGCACTACTGCAATACAAATAAACAACAAAAGACACAGGAAAGAAATGAAAGAAAAGACTGCATAGTTATTAGGTGAAGTTAGTTGGAGATCTTAGTCCAATTCCAAGTGTACAGATGAAGCCAAAACGGGATAGGCCCTAGACATTGCAACAGAAAACAGGTTATTTTTTTTGTTCAAGCAGTATTTTAATTCAAAAAAGGAGAATCTTCTACGTGGTGCTGGTTGAACTATAATGGTTAATAACATCCACTGCAAAAGTCGCCCTTTTCGTGATCATGAATTGTTCACTGATTTCTGAAAATGTATTTGTTTGTTAGTAGCCATTAAGTAGTTTGGATGAACAAATTTTAGACTAGAGATCATTCATGACCTTTGGCTACTTGCTATCATCCATGCATTATGCATGGTGTGTCATCTACCTCTCATGGCATTGTTTCCGGTCCCCGATTAGGTCACTAAAGTTTACCAAGATACCAGTGACTGGATAACTGGAACTTTCTGACCACCAATGATGAATCATGAATGACACATGAATATTCAGATGAATCAGTTTGTGGAAGTCAGGGGATGAGAGAACAGTTTCATGAATGCAAACAATGGCTGTTCAAATACTCACAAATAAGGAGACCTCAAACAAACAGGAGAGCAAAGTTCCAGTGTTCTTCTGTGACCATATTCATCTTATTCAAAAGAGCTAATCCTTCCCAGTTACCGTACAAGATAAACTCTTTTGTCAAGAAAACCAGGTTCCTTTGAGTTACTCACCAGGAAAACTCAGTTTCACAGTACGCTTTCCTCTTGTGATTGTAGGTGATTCACGTCTGGTTTTTCTGGAGGTAAAAGTATTCCCTCAGTAACTCAGGGAAGGTCTTTTAAGATAAACTCAGTCTGTTAACATTCCAGAATTTATCAATCAGTAGGAACACAAAACTTCCTCCATCTTGAATCAGTCTTTCAAGAATTCACATATTGAATTTTGCCTTGTATTTTAGCAAAGCCCTTCTTCAAATAGTTTTCTTCACAGAAAAAAAAACTGATTGAAGGAAAAGTAATTTAATAATATTTCAGGTGGCTAAAGAAAAGGGGACAATGGTTAGATGCATGATCCATTATTAGACATTTTTGTTCTCTCAAAATTTAAACGTATATAAGCAAGATATGTAAGCAGGAGTATGTGCTTTCTGTTACATCAAGTGAGTCAAAGAACAGGCAAAAAGAATAGGATTACTTGTGGCACCTTAGAGACTAACAAATGTATTTGAGCATAAGCTTTTGTGGGCTACCAGCCCACTTCATCAGATGCATGCAGTGGAAAATACAGTAGGAAGATTGTGTGTGTGTATATATATATATATATGTATGTACACACACACACACACACAGAACATGAAACAATGGGTGTTACCATATACACTCTAATGTTCTCTGTGTGTGTATATATATATATATATATATATATATACACATACACACACACACACATACACACACACACATAACATGAAACAATGGGTGTTACCATATACACTCTAATGTTCTCTGTGTGTGTATATATATATCTTCCTACTGTATTTTCCACTGCATGCATCCGATGAAGTGGGCTGGTAGCCCACAAAAGCTTATGCTCAAATAAATTTGTTAGTCTCTAAGGTGCCACAAGTAATCCTGTTCTTTTTGCAGATACAGACTAACATGGCTGCTACTCTGAAAACTGTCAAAGAATAGGGTCACCGACAGTTAATTTCTGCAGTCACCAACACATCTCCTCTGTTTAAATTCAATTTAAAAAACACACCAAGAGTCAGAAAACTTTGCATCTCCAACAAAACAGATTAGGGTTTTTTTACCCTCACTAAAGTTGAAAGAAAAAAAAACCTGTGCCTCTACATAATGTGTACTATCTTTTTTAGGTAGTCATATGTCACCTATCACTAGATCATCTAGATACTAGCAACTCGCCTTTCCCAATGCAAATGCTTTATTTTTTGGTGCTATATCCTTTAACTTTTTATTATCACTTTATAACCAATCATGAAATCCCTTTTTGTCTTAGCATGAGCAAAAGTCCTTTGTTCTGGAAAAGTGGAAGTCTGTCTGTGCAAGTGAGTAGGTCCTATCAAAATACCATCTATGTTCAGGATTGCACAGAGTGCAGATTAGGGATTCATCATGCTTTCTAACTATAGCAGGGCCCACATTTTTGTTTGGGTGGGTCTGGAGAGTTGGAGTTTAAATGTTAAATTCTCCATCAACTTGAGAAATACTAAAACGCCTCTCAGGTCACCTCCATAGTTACTTCACATCCTAAGGGTTAGAATGATAAGTTATCTAGTAAAGAAACCACACCATGAACTAACCAGATTATGTGTGGTGAGATCATCCATTGATGAGTTTAACCTGTGACCAAGAGCAATGTAATGAGATTATTAAATGAAGAGGCAATTTTGATGATAGGCATAGGGTGGGGCAGGATGGGGCAAGCAGTGAGCGGGAGAGTTGTGGCCATGTTTTTCTTATACAGTGAGTCACCAGGGCCACCCAGAGGATTCAGGGAGCTTGGGGTCTTCCCGCTGCCGAATTGCCGCCAAAGACCTGGCACTTTGGCGGCGGGTCCCAGAGTGGAAGGACCGTCCGCTGCCGAAGACCCAGAGCAGAAGAAGCTCCGGGGGCCTGGGCCCTGCGAGAGTTTTCCGGGGCCCCCGAAGCAAGTGAAGGACCCCTCTTCAGGGACCCTGAAAAACTCTCGTGGGGGCCTTTGTGGTGCCTGGGGCAAATTGCCCCACTTGCCCCCCCTTCTGGGCAGCCCTGTGAGTCACGCTGATACCCATGTGAGAAGAACACAAGTAATAATACTTAATCAGCACAATACTTTGAGAAGTGGAGCCCTCAGTATCACCTGTAGAAAAGTCCTATAGAATTTAATAGGCCATTGTAATGTTCAGATAGATTTTTTTTCTGATCAACCTATACTAATGTAATGGAGTATTATATTCCTGCTGCAGAATTCTGTAGACTGGTTTGAAACCACTTCAGAATGGATCTCCTTTGCTATTGGAAACAGTGTGGACTAGTGGGCACTATATTAGACTGACTGTTAGAAGGCCTGGGTTCTATTCCCAGATCTACCACTAACACACTGTGTTACTTTATACAACTCACATCATCACTCTGTACCCTTGTTTTCCTTTTCACTGTTTATCAATTTAGACCGTAAACTACTTAAGGGCAGGATCTGTCTCTTACTGGGGTGTGTGTACAGAACCTAGCACAAACGAGCTTCAATCTCAGTTGTGACCTCTAGATGCTACTCTAACACAAGTAGTGACATTGTAGTAGAACCGCTTTTTTATGAATGAATTGTGGAGGGAGGAGTTAATAAAAATCAAACATTTCTATTTTGTCAAAAAGGCATTTTACACTGGGAAAAAAGTTTTGATCAATTTTTTTTCTGACCAGCTCTAATGCCAGAGTGCCTTTACAAACATTAACCAAGGACATGTCTATACACAGAATTAAAGGCACAGCAAGCAGGAGTATGAATCATCAGGGCTCTCGCCTGCTGCTTGCTCATTGGGTATGTGGACCCTGCTACCGTACATTAAAAGTTCTGTAGTGCCCTTTGACCTGCTGTTAAAAACCGGTATGGTACCAGGGTGCACACATCGACTTAATGTGTGGCAGAGAGGAGTGCTAAGGTTTCTACTCTGGCTTGAAGTGCACTGGTTTTCCATATAGCCAAGCCCTAAATGAGCCCCCAAAGATGTCAGTAAAATATTATCCCCATTTTACTGTTGGGGAAATTAAGGCACAAGAAAGGGAGTTACCAAGGTTACACAGAAAAATTAGCAGCAGAGCCAGGAAGAGAACCCAGAAGTCACCTGTTATAACCACTAAGGATTGGATCCTGCAGGGTGCAGCAGTAGTAGCAGAGGACCTTCAGCATCTGGCAGATGGAATTTTAAATGACATTCTCTCCACTGACCAATCTGAATTGTAAAGCACAGTTCCAAGGAACAGCATGGATTTTCCACTTCTGCTTAATGCAAGTTAGGCCTTCTCTACATGGCAAAGATTTACTGTTATGTTTATACAGGTGTTATACCAGTGTAATCCCTTGTGTGGACATTGTTATTGTGGTATCAGTGCCTTTTTTCAGCTTAGTTTATGACACCAGTGGAAGGGGTTTAAGCTAAACTGAAAAAAAAAAAACTTATACTGAAATATGTATCTATATGTTACTCATTATACCAGTACAACTATATTGTTTTAAATTCACACCTTAGGTGAAACAGAAAAACAAAAAACAAAAACAAACAAAAACTTTGCTAGGCAGACACTTTACCAGTCCATGATTTTTGAAGAGTGGAAAGGAGATACCATAGCCTGTATTTAACAGCTTAAACCTCATTTTAATTGTAGTAGAATATTTGCCACCTCTCATTCATTAACTTTTATGGTATGTATAGGTAGCATGATTTACTGATGTCATGTGAAAACATGGTGCAATAAAAGTGACTAAACAGGCAAAGTGGGTTGTACATAATCTGTAATTTCTTACTATTGTAAATTGAATATTACACCTGCCGTCCATCTTTATGGCCAACTTCCATCCAGAAATGTCACGACGTCACATTTCTGTTTAACTTATGCACCTTGAATGTTGTAAAAACTACTGTAAATGTCAATAAAAATCCAATGGCAGTCAAATGCAGGGGAGCAACCTCTATTGAGCAAACGATTGAGACACTAGAGATAAAACATCCAGTCATACTATGCTGCAATTGATTAAAGATATGAATCAGAAAATTAAAGGGTTTTTTCAGTTTTAGTTATTACCAATTGCTTAATGTATAGAGCAATTACTTTGCTCTTATCTACATTTCTGTAATGTGGCTTCCAGTATATTGTTTTACGTCACTTCAATTAATATGGATTTTCCAAGATCAGCTTAAGTGAGTGCCATCATGTATGTTCACTTCCATTTGGTTTATATGAAAACCCCCAAGTAACAACTTACTGTTGTAACAGGAGCACTGATTAAACTTGAATTGGGCAGGGATAACTTCTAAGGTAATAGCTTCTGGACTCCACCTTCCATGAATACATAAAGGCTGAAGAAAGTTTCTAAGGGCTTGTCGCTAAAAGCTGCGTGGTGTAGACAAGGCTTGTCGCTAAAAGTCAGTGTGTGTAAATGCTCTTTTTTGGTACTTTGTCGGCACTTTTGCTGACAAAATACTTCCAGCCCTGCAAGCGACGTTAGCTTTGTCTGCAGGAGAGTGCTCCTGCCAATGAAGCCACATTCACACTGCCACTTGCGTCAGCAAAATGTTTGTCTTTCGCGGGGGCGGGGGAAGAGGGAGGCTTTTTTCAGTACCCATGAAAGACAAACGTTTTTGTGGACAACTTTGCAGTGTAGACAAGCCCTTAGTGGACAATTTTGTAGAGAGTGAATTGAAACTACCAAAAGCTTGCTGGAGGAAAGCAGGACAGAATCCAACAGCAACTAACATTCTTTGGACACCACCTACAACTAGCATTTACACTGGGTGAACAAAGGAATGGGGCAGGGAGGGGGGTTGTGCCTTGGCGGGGGAATATCGGTCTGGAGGAGAGTAGTTAGTTACGTGGAGTGGGAGAAGAGTAATGGCAGGAGAGGAGATAACTGAGGAAGTAGGGGAGAAATCTATACAGGAAGTGGTGGAAGTATGTCTGCTTTAGCTTGTGTCTGTACTAGAGCTGTGTGAATATCTGATTTTCCGTGTGCTTGCAATATTTTTTTTTTAAAAAAAATCACAAATAAAAATTTGTTTCGGGTTAACCTGAAGCGAATTGGGGTGGGGTGTTGGGAAAAAATTGTATTAGGCCAAATGAAACATTTCTATTTAACTGAAAAAGCTTTTTCCATCCAAAACAATTTGAAGGAATTGACATGAATTTGCAAAATATTTGGTCAACCCAAATCTGCATTTTCCAGTGAAAGAAGTTTTTGCATAAAATATCACCCAGCTCTATCTTGCAGCATAGTGTACTGGCCCGTGAGCCTCCCAGTCCATCCCTGAGGAGGTATGTCAAATTTAGCCATTTTTAGCAGCTCATTGTTCGCACAGTATCTGCGCTGTGTTTGTGTCTGACACAGTGATCCAGCTTCCAGTAGCACCTCCAGGAGTCTAACTTCTGCAAGAAAAGAATCCTGTTATCTGGCAAAATAAGGCAGTGGTTTGATTCTTACCTCACTTTGCACACTGCAGATAAATAAGTAAGCATAAGCCATGTAATCATAAATAAAAGCCTTATTGAACCTGAGCAATGAAAACGAATCAATAGAGGACACTCTTCCCTGATAAGAAGAGACCATGCACTGTGTTTCCTGGATACTCTTTCTTGTATTTCAAAACCACAAGGAATTCCCTGTGTCATCCACAATGACCACTTAATATTGCTGGAGCCATCTGAAAATGAGCTGTCCTGGAGGTGCATTTCAAACCCACAGATTCATTCATGCAGTTACTGGGAAGCAGAAAGGCAGTTGATTTCCTCATAAATTTTGAAGGGAGGGGTGAGAAGACTGATTTGAGTCTTCATTTCCCTCCACTATGTGGCGGGGGGAGTATTGCTGTTCCCACACTATGATGTAACAATGTTAAGCTGCACTAGCAGAATTCAGTGTCACTGTAGTTTAGTAAGCAAACCCCACAGAGATCTCTCAACCTTTTGTGGATTAAACCATTTAACTTGTTGTGTTAAAAGTTTATGAAGCATTAAGGAAAAAAATGCCATCATAATCTGAAGTCCTTCATTTCCCTCCTACTGAATGAATTTTTGATGTGCTATTGATTGAGTGACAGTGCACTGATAAGCATTGATTTGATTCCTCATAAAACACATTGTATATCAGCAGCATGTTATGGCAACAGCACAATGCATAGCAACATGGCCGTCAATGGACATGAAAATAGCAAAAAAAGAAGTGTGGAATTGTGTGTGCGCGCACGCGTGTGTGTGTGCGCTCGTGCACACAAGTTAGCAAGTGGAAAACAAAAACAATAAATGCAGTATTATGTGCGAATGATAGAAGAAATGTAATCATTCTGTGATTCCCTAACACTGAACAAGGAACTTTGTTAGAACAAGGAAAACAGCATTATTCGTGACTTCACTTCAGCACGAACTTTCCCTAGTTTACGCCAGAATAGCCTTCTGTTCTAGATGTAAAGACCAAGTACACACATTCTCATACAAACCTTTGGTTAGGCTCAGGTTTAACACATTATGCAGCTATTGATGTCATTATGAACCAAATATTTAAAAAAGACAAAGGAAGAGCAGTGAGAGCAGTAACCACATAGCTAATCCTGTCCACCAAGCTACTTTACATTTCCTTTATGCACCATTTATTTTAGACAAAAAAGCTGCTGAGACATTGCTGCAGCTCAATTGCCCAAGCCAGTGCACACAGGCTAGGTAAGTTTATTGAAGCTCCGAACTCTATTTTCAAGGGGACCCTCAGCACTTCTGCTATTGCCATGACTTGGACTGGATGAGCCCTGCAGTTTTCAACCTGACAAGTTTATTTTTAGGATCAGGGGCAGCTCTAGCGATTTCGCCATCCCAAGCACGGCGGCACGCTGCGGGGGGTGCTCTGCCGGTCGCCAGTCCCACGGCTCCGGTGGACCTCCCGCAGACGTGCCTGAGGAGGGTCCGCTGGTCCTGCAGCTCCACCCTAGCCGCGGGACCAGCGGACCCACCGCAGGCACGCCTGTGGGAGGTCCACCGGAGCCGTCTGCCGCCCTCCCAGCGACCGGCAGAGCGCCCCCCGCGGCATGCCGCCCCAAGCACACGCTTGGCGCGCTGGGGCCTGGAGCCGCCCCTGTTTAGGATGAGCGGCCAGTTGAAATGACGCGGTTTAAAGATTTGAATGAATATTACAGCTATTTGTTCTTTCTGTAGTGTGCATGCAGCTCCAACATACACCTCTACCTCAATATAATACTGCCCTCGGGAGCCAAAAAAATCTTACCGTGTTATAGGTGAAACCACGTTATATTGAACTTGCTTTGATCCACCGGAGTGCGCAGCCCCGCCCCCCCCCAGCGCTGCTTTACCACATTATATCCGAATTCATGTTATATCGGGTGGTGTTATATCGAGGTAGAGGTGTACCTGTAGTTGCACGACAGACTCTTCAAAGAAATGTAACTGCATTGGGAAAACAAGGAGAGAAAGCCACAGTTGAACTCACTTGTTTCCAGTCAACTAGATTTTGGAACCAATGGACCTAAAATTATTATCCAAGAGGACTACGTTGCGGCTTTGACTACATAGCACAAAAAAGCCATTACTTTGCACCCCTACAGGGGCTACCCAGATCTTGGCTCTGAGGGCATAAGCACATTCTCTGAGTGAGGGCACGCTCAGACCCAACCAGAAAGGTAAGGAGTATGCAAGGAGGGGCTGGGAATTGGTGGAAATTTGGCTCCACCTCTTCAATGTGACAGCCAGTGTAGCTGAACCTGCGCAGTAGTCATTTGATGCAGGTACAGGCCAGCTGCAAAATAGTACCTCTCAGGGCAAGTAGGATGCAGGGAAGCAACTGTGACTCAGGGGGCAGCCCTTAGGCACAGTGCCTCCAATGGCTGCTCATTAATTGGTGAAATTTGTGCACCATGCTTTGTTCAGAGATGTGTCTCAATGCACAATCTAGCCCCGAGTTAGCAGGACTATATAAGCTGTGCATGTATATGTAGATATATTGCATTATATGAGAGAGAGAGAGAGAGAGAGAGTGTGTGTGTGTGAGAGAGATATGAATATATCAATATATGTAGGTACACATACATACACACACAATATGATGCATGTATGACTCCCCACTTCAACAGATTCCGAAGAGTGCAATACATCTGGTACTTTTGCAAGTAGGTATTTCCCAGAAGGAACATATACTGTATCCAGAACTACATCTTTGGTTGCCTCTATATACCCTAGAATCAGGCATCATGTTTCTACGACACAATAAAAATTAGCCTCTGCGAATGAGATTGTGTTCCCAGTAAGACTATACACATATGAACATATACTTAGAAAATGAGTTTCTTTGCAGATACAGGACATTCAAGCAAACTAGAGAAACAGCCCCTTTAAAACCAATCAGCAAGCATATGATGATGGAGTAAGGAAATATGCCTTTCATAAACTTCTTTTTTTTTATTTTCCCCATTCCTGCTATTTAGCAATGTACTGGCTGACCCTATAATGTGCAAAACACCCAAACTCCCATTGAAGTCAGTGGACATTCCAACATCATGCCCAGTAAGTCATAATACTTAAGAGCAGGTTACATGGCTGATAGCAGTTGAATTCAAGATTCTAGATTACAAACAATGGGTAAGAAATTGATTTTCAGTGTCATACTCATAATCAATAAGGCATTGGCAGTATGAAAAAGACAAATTGCTATTCTGAGTCACTAACAGTGACATGAAGCGGATATTCCACCTGATACATTGCTGGCTCATTTAAAATGTACTCTTCTGCAGTAAACACAATATGATGAGAACGCAAGTTAGCATTAAGAAACAAAGCCAGGCAGAAAATCACTCTGGAAGACTAGTCTGAATGTACCACTGAAGACAAAGGAATACTGTAGCTCTACTTCATTTTAATATAGGGAGACATTGACACAGGAGCTAAAGAAAAGCACAATAGCAGTGTTCTCAAAATAAAGAAAATAGCTAGACTCAGCACCTGTGTGCATGAGAGAGTATGTTTAAGGACCAAGTTTTTAGAGACCCTGATCCAGCCCCTAAGGTCCCCACCCTGCAAACACTTACAAATGTGAGCAGCACTACTGAATTCTATGGGACAACTGGAAAGTGTAATGTTAGTCACGTGCATACAAGCTTGCAGGACTGCCACTCATGTTTACACCTGGAATTTTGAGTTAATTTGCATATGCAAAACCCAGGTTTGCTTGCACTAATCATGTTCTAAGCATTCCATTTGTGCACTCCAGTGGGCTCAGCATGCACCAATGAACACATACTCAGAAAGCTACGGGTGTAGATTTAAAGGCATTGATTAAAACATGGCCCAAAACACAAACCTGAAAACGATGAAAGGGAAAAAAAGCAAGGGGAAAAAGCTCAGATTCCGCATTATTAACCAAATACACATACAAATAAAAATATTTTAAAGCAAAAAATTTGAAAATGTCTTTCCCTGTCAGTAACTGTGAAGACTTGTGTTTGAGGTCTAGGCCTTATGGAAGAGTTTTCTAGAATTGAATAGGAAACTAAAAGAAATTATTCTTGGATTTACTAAAAAATGGAAGAATTAATTTAGTAGAGAATTATTTCCTTCCTGTAGCTACATAATTCTATCGCAAGGAGATAATAGTATAGAATTTGATAGATAATTATTAAAAGAATTTTTTAAAAATATTGTAATTTTTCCATAAGGATTTGTTTCCCCGAAACAATGGGTGGCATTACTAACTACACTGGGAGTTGAATGCACTCAGCAGTTCCCAGTAGCAAGCTGCTCAGCACCTTGCAAGTAGTGGCCCTAAAATGGAATAAGGAACCCCCTGCCCAGCATTGTCAGTAATTGCCATGAATGGAACACGGTGTTCTGGCATTCCTGGGTAAAAGCTAGGCAGTTTGGCTAAAACTTCCATATTTTGGTGTCTAAAGTCAGGTGCCTAAATCTAGATTTAATACTTAAACAAGGAGGGCTTGTTTTTGCTGTGCTCCTGTAGCTCCAAATTCCTGTCGGTCCAGCCCAGGCCTTTAAGACAAAACTTGCTAGATGATAACACAATTGGGGCACTACCAGATTAAAAGACAATATCCCAACATGACACCTTTATAGTCTAGACTGGGCCTAGCTCGGATCACGCTCATTATGTGCGCTGCTCACTCTACTTCTAGCTCAAATTGCACCAAATGTGTGTCCTGAGCAAACCTTGTACCAGTATTATAATTGGACAATCTAGAAAGCTAGAAAATTCAGTCCGTGCATTTTTTCCTGCAATAAAAAAAAGATTCTCGA
This sequence comes from Mauremys reevesii, assembly GCF_016161935.1. NCBI lineage: Eukaryota > Metazoa > Chordata > Testudines > Geoemydidae > Mauremys > Mauremys reevesii. Next base: position 11,388,338 of record NC_052628.1, on the reverse strand, counting down.
GGTCCGGTTTCTACTTTTCTTCCTTCCCTTGTCCATATCTCCTGGCAATACAGCCTAGTAAGCAGGAAATTGTCGCTTGAGCTAAATGTATATATTTACCACTGAATATTTTCAATATTCACTTCAGTTACTTCACAGATTATGTTTAAAAAAGGATACCAACTTCAAGTGGAAATGGAAAACCATTGGGAAACAACTGTCCTTTGCTCTTGCCGGTTTTAATGGGGTAAAGATCTTCTGAAGTTTAGGGGACCCTGAGCACACACAAAAATTCAGCTCTATACATGGGACTTTCATGCTAGCAAGGGACAAGCCCCAAAATCTACACATGTCAAACTGGGAATGCACAAGATTCTGGAATTACTGCTGCTCACTTAGGCCGTGTAACTTTCATCATCTCAATATGTTCTGTTTGTTTCTCCTACTCACGTGTTATCTCGCCTTAGAAGCTAAATGCTGCAGAGGTCCAGTCCAGTTGCTGATTAGTACCCAGACCAAACAGGAAGCACAAGGGACAGTCACTCAGACCTAAATGCAAGCAATCTGATTAGCTAAGCACTCATCCCACTAGAGAGTTAGCTCTAGATTTAGTCCTACAGTCCACGGATTGCCCCAGGTTAACAACCCTTTCATATCGTACCCTAGAGCTGGCCAAATAATTGGTTTTTCAGTTCAGCCAGCTCTGCCAGCAATCTGAAAAAAACTAGGAAAATATTCGGTTCAGTTCTGAAAGTGTTTGGAATTTGTCAGCAAATTGGAAAAGTCTATTTCAGGCCCAGCAAACCAGACTTGTTTGTGCCCATTTGTCCCCCTTTATAACCTTTTGTTCACAGGTTAGGGCACTCACCTGGAATGTGGGAGACCCAGCTTTGAATCAGGCAGAGAGAAGATCTGAATCCACCTCCTATCTCCCAGGTGAGTGTCTTAATTGCCATGATAGATTAGCTCTCGCTCTCTCCCTCCCTCTCTGGCCCAATGAGTATTCAAGCTCGGCTACAAACACAGCTTCAACAGGAGAAAGTGAGAGTACTCACCCCCAGAATCATCTATGGCCTCATGATTTGGATGGTCACCTTTGAGACAGGAGTTCTGTGTTCAAATCTCCCCAGTGGGTATTTAAAGCTAGGTCTTATGCATCACAGGGACATGCCCTAACCACTAGGGGAACAGGTGGGTGCATCGACATGCACAAATACACATGGTTTTCTGGCCCTAAAAAAAAAACTTTTCCTTGGCAGATACTATCGCATCAAATTCATGAATAATTTCAGGTTGACCGAAACTGCATTTTTCAGTGAATAAGCTATTCATTCAAAAAAATTTGCCCCGCTCCACTGCTTGCTTCCCAGCACTTCAGAGAAGTTAATTGCAAACAAAATATGGTGTACAAACTCAGGGCCAGAGTCAAGCTAGCACTTAAGCATGTGCTTATGTCCATCCCTACTCATGCTACCTTTTAAGCACTTGCTTAACTTTTAACATGTGCTTAAATTCCTTTGTTTCCAATAGGACTTAGGCACACACTTAAAGTCACCATGTGCTTAATAAGTGTTGCCCTGAATGGGAATGCTTTCCTGAATCAGGGCCAGGAAGAAACCAGAAGATTTTCTTCCCCCTCAACCCCACCCTCCCAAAACACCTATCAGAACTGATCAGAACAAAATCAGGAAACTCAAAGGCACATGATTTTTTAAGACCTCTGAAATGCTATGATCCTCATAAAAGATTGGGTTGTGGCAGAGCTCTGACCTTGCCCCCCGTGGGTCCTGCGCTTCTAGGCAGTTTACGCTAGCCTCAGTGGCTCACTGTGACCCTCCACGTAGCCCTTCTCTCTCTAGGGCCAGGGTTACAGTCTACTGAGCCCTTTTCATCATAGGCCAGCAAGGAGGTTGGTGAGAGAACTCCCACAGTCTCTGTTGTCCCTGGGGGCTTATTTCAGAACAGTTTAGCCTCCTGTCCTGACAGGGGCCTGACTTCCCCTCCCAGGAGATGTTCCTGTAGTGGTGGGTTGGGGGGAACCAGGGCCCACCCTCTACTCCGAGTTCTGGCCCAGGGACCCTAATGGTAGCAGCTGTTGGCAGCCAACCTTTCACTGCCAGAGTTACTACATTTCCCTCGGCCACTTCCCCACAGCTCTCCTGCTTCTCCCTTACCTTAGGGCTCCCTTACTGATGATTTGAGGGTGTCTTCATTAACCAGCCCTTCAGCCACACTTCCTCTCCCCTGCCTGACTGGAGTGAGCCCTTTTATAGTATCAGCGGGGCCTTAATTAGAGTCAGGTGGTCACATTAGCTTAATGGCCTCACCTGACTCTTTGCAGGTTAATTAGAGTCAGGTGTTCTCATTAGCCTGGAGCAGCCCCTGCTCTGGTCAGTCAGGGAACAGAAAACTGTTGATCCAGTGGCCAGTATATCTGCCTTCTGCTGTACCTAACTGGCCTGGGTCTATCACAGGGTTCATACTCAGGTTTGGTTGAAAGTTCAGGACACATCTTATTGAATGCAAACATAGCCACCCATCCTTAAATATAATGAATGACTTGTGAAATATGTAACCACAACAGAATTAGTTCAGTCTGGAATTTCAGCCTTAATTTTGAATTTCTTAGCTTTCCTTCCTCACCCACTCAGTTTCCATTAACAACACTTCTTTGCACCTGCACTGCTGTAAATGGAACCTTGCAGACTTTACTTATTTTAAAAGGACTCTCCAGATTAAAATCATGTGCAGGATTCTCATTTGTGCTAAAGCCTCTGATCTGGGTATAGCAGCAGTTGGTCTGCAGATAGCCAGCCTAGGGAAAGTTGTGGGCCTTTCTGCCGTCAGAAGCAGCCTGCTTTGTCTCTGGTTTCGGGGGTTTGTATGTTACCATTCTGAATTCTAAGTGTTACATTGCAACCTTCCAGCAAAGGTATAGTATGTTTTTATCTAACTTTTCTCTCTGTGCCCCATGAACATAACAAAGGAGACCTAGAACCCACATTTACCAGTGGGTTACAGTAGGTTAGTGGAAATAAAGTGGCCACTTTCAGGGTTGTTTCTAGCTATTTTCACCCCCCAGTTCTCTGACGCTATCAAACAAAATAGCAGTATGAAGTCGAATCAATGCAGGAGACCCAAACAAATACATTTTCTCATTGACATTTAAATGAAAAAAAAAGAAAATATTTCTAATATTAGAATTAGTAATATATACGTTCTTTGTATAGACTTAAGATGTTTGGCTTGTTTAGCGTAACAAAACAAAGGCCATGGGGAAATATGATTGCTTTCTATAAATACATCCGAGGACTTTATACCAGGAAGGCAGAGGAGTTGTTTAAGTGAAGCACCAATGCGGACACAAGAATAAATGGACATGAACAAGTTTGGGCTTGAAATTAGACAAAGGTTTCTAACAATCAGAGCGAAGTTCTGGAACAGCCTTCCAAAGGGAGTAGTGGGGCAAAATTTCTGTTTTGAGATTAAGCGGGATAAGTTTATGGTGAGGATGGTACGATGAGGTTGCCTACAATTGCATCAGCGTTTAGCAAATATCCCCAATGGGCAGAGACGGGACACTAGATGGGATGGGCTCTGAGTTACTACACAGAATTTCTGCCCAGGTATCTGGCTGATCTCACCCACAGGCTCAGAGTCTCACTGATCATGATATTTGGAGTTGGGAAAAAAAAATTTTCCCCCGGTCAGATTGCCAGAGACCCTGGGGCTGTTTTGCCTTCCTCTGTAGCATGGGGCTGAAGTCGCTTGCTGGTTTGAACTAGAACAAATGGTGGATGCTCTGTATCTTGAAGTCTCTAAATCAAAATCTGAGAATTCCAGTAACTCAGCCAGAGGTTATGTGCCTGGTACTGCAGTGGGTGGGTGAGGTTCTGTGATGTGAGATGCACAGGAGGTCAGACTAGATGATCCATGATTGTCCCTTTTAGCTTTAAAGTCTATGAGACTACATTTTCAGTCTGTCAATATCCTTTTAAGAATTCTTTAATTTCTGCTCTCTACTATTTATAAAGGAAACAGCATTAACAAACACAATAATTAAGATGTACACAATATAAATGCGACTCTGCTAACATGTCAAGAATTTTTATCCCTTACTGAATCAATATGAATTATTAAAGCAGACTCTTTAAGACCTTTAAAAATCAACTCTCAAAGCATGTGCTAAACAATCACATCATTGGCAAAAAAAGTGAAGAATTCATGTTATACTGTTTCACACTCTCATTGTCTCATGTGAAAAAAAATGGTGTTCAAAGTGGCATAATTTATAAGGCCAATACATGTAAGTTGAATAATTAAGTTGACTTTGTCTAGAAGCAGCAAAGAGTCCTGTGGCACCTTATAGACTAACAGACGTATCAGAGCATGAGCTTTCGTGGGTGAATACTCACTTCGTCAGAAGGTTACATTCCATTAACTTTTTGAGGAAAGAATTTAGTAGAATGGAGGTTTCCTTTCAAGTTAGCAGTAATCTTCCCATGGCAACACTATGTGACACCCACAAAAGCTCTCAAAACGATCAATTTCCATAGCTAATAAAAATCAAACATGCTAGAGTGATGATAATAAGAAGAGAAGTAAATTTTCTAATCTTTGAAAAATCACTGAAAGTTGTGTTGACACTAAAGAAAGCTGCATATGCATTCGGAAATAATTTTCTACAACGAAAAATGTTGCAAATAAGCACTGCGATAAAAGTGAAGGATATTTCAATGTCAGTTTAAGCAAAGTAAAGAAAAGAGAAGAGAACTTACTGAAATTCTGCAAGACAAATAGGAGTACAAAAATCACTAGAGGAATACAACTTACCCCACAGCTGGTTTACTGCGCTTTAACAATAAGAGTTCATGAAGTAATTTATATATCTGGAAACAGCCAACTGTTGGCATGAGAGAGCTATTACTTGGAAGGCCATTAAGAAAAGATGGCAAACTTTAAAACATTTTGTGGCAGACATAAAATAAATGACGTTTTGCAGTGCATCAACAATGGGTTTCAAATGCTCTAATGTTGGATTGCTCAATGTTCATGTTAACAGCTTGTTCTACTTGAACGGCCAGAGGATAAGGCTGGATGTTAATAAGTATGGGGTTGCTCTTGCTTCTTTAAAATCTTGTCCTCCCATTAAATGAATTGATGGACATTTCTCGAATGACCATAGAATTTACACAGCATCTGACTCAGACTCAATTGATGTAAATCAGCAAAGCGCCACTGAAGTCGATGTGGCTCCACCAATTTACATAGCTGACCATCTATACCCACATATTCTATGATATCCTAGCGCAGACTAAAGTTCTGCACGGGTGATTCTCCATCTTGCTTAATGTGAATTTCCTCCTTTTTGACAATAAAGAGAGGTTAAAATTTTACAAGTTTTATATACTCAGGGAATATTTATGAGGGTTTAAATCTGATAGGAGATAAGAAGCACTCATGCACCTGCTTTTCCTAGCATAAATTGGTCTTAAAAAAATTATTGACTGCCTCACAGGTTTGTAGATTAGCATAGACTATAGTCAAAGGGCACCCGGAAGATGAGAGTTCCAAAACTGGGTCTATAGGACGTCAAATACAATTGCCAAGGTCTCTCTTGCCTTAGGGATAGGAAGAGTAAAGAGAGATTTTAGTATCCAATGGACAAAACTTTCTGTCAACCATTGGTGTAATCTTATAGGTATATCTTATTTCATAATAGACAATGAAGCATGTACATACGCTGAAGAAAGTGACTGTGGTCAAGTGATTAGAACAGGAGGACTAGGAGCCCAGACTCCGAGGGACTGCTTCTATCTCAGCCACCGGCTCACTGTATTGCTTTGAAGAAGTTACTTAAGAACTGACCCTGCACCTGTCAAAGTCGAGAGAGTTTTACCATTGGCATCAAAGTGAGCAGTGTCAGGGCCCTAACCTCAACATGTCCCATTTTACTCATCTGCAAAACAGGTACTTACCCATTTCCAAAGGGGTTTTGAAGCTTAAATCAGTTGAATTAATTAATGTTTCTAAAACATTCTGTGACACTTAGATGGAGAGATACTTACACATTCTCTTGTAAAAAGAATTTAATTTGCAATACAGTGTTCACTCTGAAATTAATCACTAGTTAAACTAGTGCCATTTTAACTAAATAGCACACTCAGTATTGTAATAGTGCTCAAAAGCAACAGAGCTGCGAGGAGTCCCTCATAACTACCATTATACATTCAGATAAAGTTTGGAGAAAGCTCTATAGGTGCCCTAGGTCAGAATCTATACTCTGAATCACTATACTGGGTAGTTGGCTCGAGAGGGCCAGGGACAAGTAGAAGCTATTATAAAGCTGTGTGAGCTGAAAATATTGCCAATGGAAATTGGTTAGAACTCTTTTTTATCTTATATTTTTGTACCTAAAAATGACACCATAGATTTTTTTAAAGGTGTAAAAGATAGAAATTGCTCCCAAAGTCAAAAACTTTGACAGATAAATTTGATCCAAGAGCAAACACAATTACAATGCAATTAATTTTACAACATGCTGTTCAGACAGCTATTTCCCAATCCAAAGCAAATACCGTGTAAACATTACACTAAGAACGGGCAAGGCTAGGTAGGGAAAACAGATAAGGAGAGGTGTGAAACTGGCTGGCAAGAACAAAGAGCAGTGTGGGGAATTGATAGCTTACTGGTTGTGTGCGGTGTAGACAAACTCCCCTGGACAAAGTAGGTTTTGATCTTGTTTAGAGACAGCAAAGGCAGATCTCCAAGAGAGAAGAGGAGAGATTGGAGACATGAATGAGGGCAGGCCTGGACTGATAGGAGAAGCAAGTGCAGGCATATGGTGAGATGCTACAATGGAAGCACATGAGTATACCCAGGAAGTGGTTTGAAGACAATGGTCAAATTTAGCCATGGTATAAGTGTAACCCCCTGGTGAGTGTGCATTACGGGCTCCCTCGCATGCTCACCTGGGGGTAAGTAAAGCTAAGTCAAGAGAGATGCAACAGCCAGGCAAGCTTTGGCCAAAGGAGTGCAAGTATGTGGTGTGCACAGATGTAAACGGAGAGCCAATGGAGGACTTTTATATTGGGATTTATGTGGTTACGTTTGCACTCAGGAATGGGGAGGAGTGCTGCAGAGATAGGCAAGGTCGGGAGGCCATAGATAAGAAGCTTGTAATCAATTGTAAGCCCTTGTGAAAGCAGGACCCCTGGGAGATCCTTAGCTATAGAACTGATTGATATTTGGGAGTTGGGTTTACAACAAATGCACGGGAGCAGGGATTGTCTCTTCATTTAGCCGGGGCTCTCGTCCAGCATTGGGGCTCCTAGGTGCTACCACCAAACAAAAACTAATAAATAACAACAACTATGTGCTATGCTACAGCATTGTTTTCTTTTGCTTGAGGTATAAATGTCCCGAACATGATAAAAAAACAGGGTGACTGTGTGGCAGAGCTCAGAGTCTAACTTAGACAAATGAGATGCGGAGGATAAAAAGCTGAAGTACCAGAAGGTGAGTGGAGAGGTCAGAAAGGATGGGTAGATCCAAAATGTGACTCTTCAGCACCAAGAACTAATCTTCATGTTCAATATCTCTAACATATTTAGCCAGGTATTTATAACATGGCCATCTCCACGGTACCTGTGCTCAGATTCAGTAACATAGTAAGGAGGATTCCTGGGAAACAACTCCAGAATTCATCTGCATCTTACTGTCAGATGCTTGGAATATCTATTGAATTAAAAGAGGAATGGCTGGAGGTTTGTCATTTCTTCTAGAAAGGTACAGTGAGTGACATCTCTATTAGAGCTGCAGACACAGTGAAGTATATGATATTTGCAATGACAAACTATTTGCTGGGAAGAAAAATCACTTGTTTGTTGTGCACATCTGATCTGCTAATTACACACGTGCTGGCAAAAAGGAAGGGGTGTTCCCCAACAGAGCATGCCTGCAGCAGGATTATACTTTGAAATCATACAAAGGTAGGGCTGGAAGGGACCTCAAGAGGTCATCTAGTCCATCCCCATGCTGAGGTAATATCAAATAAACCTGGACTATCCCCAACAGGTGTTTGTCTAACCTGTTCTTAAAAACCTCCAATGATGGCAATTCCACAGCCTCCTTTGTTAACCTATTCCAATATTTAGTTATCCACAGGGTTAGAAAGTTTTTGCCAATATTTAACCAAAATTTCACTTGATGTAGATTAAGCCCATTAATTCTTGTTCTACCTTCAGTGGATGCAGAGAACAATTGATTGTCATCGTATTTAAAGACTGTTATCAAGTCCCCCAAGTCTTCTTTTCTCATACCCAGTTTTTTAAACCTTTCCTCAAAGGTCAGGTTTTTCTAAAACTTTTTATCATTTTTGTTGCTATCCTCTGGACTCTCTTCAGTTTGTCCACACCTTTCTTAAAGTATGGTGACCAAAATTGAACACAATACTCCAAGTGGGGCCTCACCAGTGCTGAGTGGAGTGGGACAATTTCCTCCCATGCCTTATATATGACATCTCTGGTGTTACACCCCAGAATGATATTAGACTTTTTCACAAATGCATCACACTGCTGCTCATATTCAATTTGTGATCCACTATAAACCCCAAATCCTTTTCAACGGTATTAATATTCTATGATTCTATGATTCTACTTCCTAGCTAGTTATTTCCCATTTTGTATTTGTGCATTTGATTTTTTTCTTCCTAAGTGTAAGACTTTGTACTTGTCTTAATTGAATTTCATCCTGTTGCTTATAAAGCAATTCTACAACCAATCATGATCATTTTGATTCTAATCCTGTCCACCAAAGTGCTTGTAACCCCTCCCAGCTTGGTGTCATCTGCAATTTTTATAAGCATACTCTCCGCTCCATTATTCAAGTAATTAATGAAAATATTGAATAGTACCAGACCCAGGATTGACCCCTGAAGGACCCCACTACATACAACCTCCCTGTTTGAGAGCAAACCATTGATAACTATTCTCTGGAGTATGGTTTTTTAATCAGTTGTGCATCCACTTTATAATAATTTCATCTAGACCAAAAGTTTTACTAAAATCAAAGTAAATCACTTCTGCTGCTCCCCCACTCCTACCCCCCATCACTAGTAGGCCAGTCCCCTGTCAAAGAAGGACATTAAGTTAGTCTGGCATGATTTGTTCTTGACAAATCCTTGTTGGCCATTAATTATTGGCCTATTATCATCTAGGTGCTGACAAATTGATTGTTTAATACTTTTTTCCATTATGTTTCCAGGTATCAAAGTTAGGCTGACTGGTCTATAATTCCCTGGTCCCTCTTTGTTCCCACTTTAGGATAGGTAGTATGTTTTCCCTTATCCGGTCCTCTGGGACCTCACCTATCCTCCATGAGTTCTCAAAGATAATCACTAATGGTTCCAAGATTGCTTCAGCTGGTTCCTTAAGTACCCTAGGATGAATTTAATCAACTTCTGCCAACTCGATTACATCTATCTTATATACATATTCTTTAACAGTTCTTTTTCTATTCTGCCTCGTGTTCCTGCTCCCTTGTTGTTAATATTAATTGTGTTAAGCATTGCACTGGTGCACAATACACTTGTCTCTGGTGCCAATGCCCACAAATTTGCATGAATTCCCATTTGGAGCATGGATTCTTTTGAAGAACCATCATTTCTGTATTGACACTAGACACGGGTCTGAGCAGCCAAATTCAGATCAGAGGTGGACTTCCAACTCTCCAAAGGTATCCAGATCTGAGAGGTTGGTTCAGCTCACAGATATAGGGGCCAGCTGCAAAATTCGGACCCTGGTTTGGAGTGGCTCCACTCTTCAGAGTTCATGTGTCTCAATGTTGGAGTTTGGTTGGAGCCCATTATACAGATACTGATAGCAGCCAGCTGTGAAATTCAGAGCTGGGCTTCAATTCCAAGCCTCCTGCTTCAAAAAGTAGGGGATGTTTCCAGTCTGGGGTATTGGTTCAGGCACATATCTAAATGGAAACCAAGAACAGTCATTCTTACTGCCAGACATACTCCCAACAGATGAAACAGGAGGGGTTGTACTGTAATAGAGAAACACTGGGCACAACTATTATAGCAATTTGTAGCAGGCCAGTTCCCAAGTCAGGATCTGAATTCATATGCTGAGTACAGGGAAAAAAAACTAGCAAGAGGACTGAAATAAAGATTGGGTTGGCACCTCACTGAACCTTCAGTTCCATAGCAACAGCAAGGCTCTGCCAGAAGAGAAGGAAAAGATGGGACCATTCCTGCCTAACTCCAGACAGTTGGCCTGACAGTCAGGTTTTGGTGGGATTTCTCAGGTCAGTCTCCCAAACTTCAGGACTTCCAGTGCTACCGCTGTGAAAGTCACACTGGACAGAATAGAGGAGGCCTAGAGAGATGGCAGGCTGCAAAGAAGAGAGTTCTGATGTCCCACTGTTGGGTGGAATCAAGTCCGGGAAATATATTGTTCTCCTGACTGCAAAAGAAAGCGATAGGTACTTTACTCTTTGCTGCTGCTTTTTTTTTTTTAAACCTTCCTCCTCCCTCCCACTCCCACCCCCACCCCTTTCCCCTTTCCCTTCATCTCACAAAGAAAGACCTTAGGGGCAGGGCTGCCTGGAGCAGAGGTAGGTGGAAATCCCCAGGTTTCTGAATTTCCCACACAGGTGTGGATGGCAATTTCATAGAGTCCCAGCAGGCAGACTGGCAGCTCTAAGCTGGAAGAAATGTGTCACACTTGACACTCATATTCCTCCTGAGAGCAGGATTCTTTTATTCTATAGAAAACAGAGTGAAACAATGCTCATTGTGGGATCAGCAGGCAGGGCAGGCAGACATAAAATGCCGCCTCCTGCTTCCCAGCAACGCAGTCACTGTGGCCAGGGATCATCTAAAAATTACAAATCCCCCACTGAGAATATTTCACACATTTTCCATTACTTGGATTGCCTTTGGCCACAACAGTGTTGCTTGAAGAAGCAGAGCCCGGTTTAAACGATTTGTTCTGCTCTTAATGTGAAAAGGCTTCATCCAACCATCCTGCTACCTTTCATGCAAGTTTTCCTGGTTGGCCTGTATCTAAACTCAAACAGTGAAGGTTAAACACAAACCTCACCATTAAGAACTAGCCCGAATCTAAGAATACAAAGTTGTTTGGTCTCTCCCTGACTTTAACAAACTTCATAATGGGTCTCCCAACACAGCTCAGTTCTCTTTCTATCACCAGCAATCTCTGCAGCATAATGGGCTTTACAGACACCAAATCTAACAACATACCACCAACCCAGGAGCAAATCCAGATGTGAAAACAACCTTGGTTCAAATTTTTTTGTGTATGATTTTTTTAAACTTTCCTTTGGAGCTGCTGCCTTTACCATGCATGGAGCAGAAAATGCTCACTCTGTCTGTATATTAGCTCATATGGCTTCAATGATTTTTTGCTGTGGTTCTACACTATGTCTTGTCATTGGGACCTGAGTTCTTTGAAAAGAGGAGGAAGTCTCCTTTGATCATGCTCTCCTAGCAGACATTGATTTCAGAGACTCATGCAAAAATTGATTTCAGTGGTTCATGTTTGCTTTGATAACACCTAGAGGTCCTGGTTGCGAGTCGGGGCTCCACTGTGCTTGGCGTTGTACTAATACATATGAAGTCCCTTTCTCCCCTCCCGCCCCGCCTCCCCCCGAAGAACTGTCTAAAATCCATGATTTAACAAAAACTGTCTTAAAGTTGGTCACCTTAACCATATTCCATTTAACCATTGCCTGGCTAGACGCAAACCTGATTTTCAGTCAGGAATGCAGCAGAACATGCAAAAATTCATGCACGATCACCAATACTATGCACACAATCAAGCTTTTTCAAGTGAAAATGGCTAGCAATGCATACATGGCTATCTGCATACACAAACGTTTGCACATGCTTTCTGCACATACAAATCAGGAACCTTGTTGCAGGCCATTGTGCATCTTACTTTTGAAAATTAGACCCAGAAAATCAGCCTTTGGGTCATATTCGGTCACCTTGCTTACATTACGTAGCACACTACTCCCCAAATAATGCTATTTTCTTCAGTGGTAATGCTTGCAGAGTAAGGTACTTCTGAATATGAGTATGGGTTTCAGACTCAGGCTCTATGGGTGTATTTTATGAGATGAGCTTTGCAAACTTGCCAGCAAGAATCTGAAGGAAATTAACAACTTGAACTTACCACAAATATGCCTTCTCCTAACAGAGGAATCATTTGGTCTGGACACAGAAATAGCACACTGGATGCAGTCCTAGCACTTACATAGGAGAGCAGTTTGAGCATCAAAACTGATTTTCAGCTCCTCTGAACCCAGTGGAGTATGGTCAACCCATCAGTGAGATCTCAGATCAGAAGGTTCCTTCTCTGTGTGTTTCACTGGGACTACCTCTTACTGCTGAAACAGAACATTCTGTTAAGAAATGTAGCAGAGGTGGGAGTGGGCATAGGAGGGGTTTACGGAAGGCTTATCTGGCCCTAATCCCAATCACAAAAATTTGAACCCAATTTTGCCAACTTCTATTCATGTGGAGTACTAACTTATTCTGAGAATAGCGCCAGTTAAGTGGTTTATGGGAGATGGCAGTAAATTCCTGCCTATAGAATTGTGTTGGAAATAGAGTTTTGCTATTTACCCCGCTTTATTTGCAGGGGCCCAAGGTGAGGGGTCGGGGGAGAATTTGCTGCTGATCACCTTTGGTTGCATTGGTATTTGGAAGTGAGACTTTCAGAAACACCAAACTAACTTAGGAACACAACCCCATCAGACAAAATAAAGTCAAAAGGGACCAGAACAGCAAATGGACACCTTTTTACATGCTGTTACAAACTGCAAAAAAGATACACATCAAAATACTTTCAGAATAAATTGCTACTCTGTGTGGGAAGAAGAGCAGAACCAGGCCCTGGAAGGACAAGCTGACAGAAGCCTTTCAAAAAAGGTGGTGGTTAAAGTTATTATTTGCATTACAGTAGCACTGACGGTGAGGCCCTATTATGCCAGGTGTTGGGCAAACACAGAGTAAAAGAAAGTCCCTGTCCCAAACAGTCCCAAATAGGCAAACAGAGGTTGGGAAGGAGGAAAAAAGCAAATAGAGGCAAAGTTAGTATAAGATCACACACAGCAGGAATAGAACCTATGTCTCCTGATTCTAGCCTAGTGCCTTATCCACTAGACCATCACTGCCATCCTGTTAAGGTAGAAATACTGGACCACACACATTTAGAACCATTTAAGCTCAAAGCCCAAGGTTTCATTTTGTTTTATATATTCAATAAACCAGAGCATCATTTCTCCCCTCTTCCATGACTTAATTTTGATCCTTGGCTTTAATTTCTCTAGTGTGTTGATATTATTCATTGTACTAGATCCCCGCTCTGCAGAAAATGAATTCATCCTTGCAAGGATGCCTATTTCAAGTGGCAGAGTGTGAATAAAAGATCTTAGGAATAAGGACTCTACTTATTGTACCAAGGTTTTAGTGTGTCATCCACTAGACAAATAAATTATTGTCATGAACACTTATCCGCTGTGCCATCAAGGGATATACAGCTCCTTGAAAGAAAGGTTTGATGACCAGTGCCACTTATTTGTATGAAAAGGATGGCGTTGTTGATGTGAGCAAGCCCTGCAGAATTTATGCAAAGACTACAATGCATGGAGTAAAAAATCCCAGATGTTTCCCCCAAGGTAAATTGCATGCGACTCGCGATCCACATACTGCCATAAAGACTCTCTCTGCATTCGATTACAGCAGCACTTAGAGATCCTAAACACATTATACAGACTGATGCTTTGTCTACACTACCAACTTATGTCGGTATAATTACGTCGATTGTCCACACCCCCGAGCAACATAGTTATACCGAAACTAACCTCTGTTGTAGATAGCTCTCTATGGTGGATCACAACCTGAACATGAGTCAGCAATGCAATGATGTTGCAAAAAAAAAGCAAATGCAATTTTAGGTTGTATTAACAGAGGCATAGCATGCTGGTTAGGCCACAGCTGGAGTACTGTGTCCAATTTTGGTCACCAATATATAGAAAGGATGTAGAGAAACTGGAAAGGATCCAGAGGAGAGTAACAAAGATGATCAAAGGGATGGAATGCAAGTAATGTGAGCAAAGGCTGAAGGAACTGCGTATGTTTAGTTTGGAAAAGAGGCGATTAAGGGAGGATATGATTGCGGACTTCAGACACTTGAAAGGCTGCCAGAATAAAGATGGAGAAAAGTTTTTCTCTCTTGCCACAGAGGGCAGGATAAGAGGCAATGGGTTCAAACTACAGGATAACAGATTTAGGTTCAGTCTCAGGAAAAACTTCCTAACTGTAGAAGCAGCAAAGAATCCTGTGGCACCTTATAGACTAACAGATGTTTTGCAGCATGAGCTTTGCATCCGAAGAAGTGGGTATTCACCCACGAAAGCTCATGCTGCAAAACATCTGTTAGTCTATAAGGTGCCACAGGATTCTTTGCTGCTTTTACAGAACCAGACTAACACGGCTACCCCTAACTGTAAAAACAGTAGGACAATGGAACAGACGCCTTGGAAGGTTGTGGAAGCTCCTTCACTGGAGGTTTTCAAAATGAGGCTGGATACCATGTATCTTGGATGGTTTAGGCACAACAACGCCTACATCTTGGCAAGGTGGTTAGAACTGGATGACCCTTGCAGTCCCTTTTAACACTATGATTCTATATTGATGGGCGGGCTTCTCCTGTCAACATAGCTACCACCTCTCAGGGAGGTGGAGTACTACACCGACAGGAGAAGCTCTCCCATCAGCATAGATAGCATCTTCACTCAGTGCTACAGTGGTGCTGTAAGTGTAGATGAGTCCATAGATAGTCGTCATCATCAGACACACATTGTCAGCTAAGGACTGTGCACCAGACAGGGTGACCACAGGTGATGGCATCACACCAGGCATCAAGCTGTAATGTTCCCAGACCTGGCTCAATCCTTGAATCCACAAATCTTCAGGGCAGCCCGGTGGGTGGTACCTGGTAAGGTCAGGGAATGCACCCCTTCATGTGTTGATAGAGAGTTTGAGAGCACATTGTGCTGGGTTGTTCTGAGCCACCCTGGCAATATGGCCGAAGAGCATGCAATGCCTTTTTGAATAAAATATATAACTGAAGGAAGGGCTGTGACACGTTTCACTCCATATTCTTTATTAAAATATGCTTATGATATGAATATGACATAACAGATATACTTTATGCAAAATGTTTCATGTGAGATATCATTGGAAAGTTTATAATTTACTGAATGTGATTATCCAACGTGTATGCCTGTATGACTTCTGTATCTGAAGTTAGGAATATTAACTATGTATCTGTATTTCAAATGTTTTACTTTGGGTGTCACCCCAACCAGGGCTTCAGGTACCACAATAGAAAAGTCAGACAGGGCTAATGGGCCACTATCAGAGACAATGGACTGTGAAAGAGCTCTTCCTGTGGATGCTGGAGACAGCCTACAAGCAATGGCTGCCACAGCCCTGCAGAGACCTGGATCCGAGTCACCAGGTATTAGATACCCCTCATCCCCTTTTGGAATGGCAGTGATTTTCCACTACAGGCCAAGGGGTTCCTGCCTTACACAAGAGCTATATAAGGCAGGGGAGTAACATCATCGTGGTTCTCCTCTGCCTCCCCACCCAAAGAGGCACTGAAAAAACACCTGGAAGCAAGAACTGAAATGAGGGGAGAAGGGTTGAACCCAAGCTGGAAGGGCGTCCAGCCTGTGAGTAATAATAACTGAGGTCTCAAGAGGAAGACTAGTGCAGCTGCCTTTCAAGACTTTCTGTAATCTGCCTGCAACAATATCTTGGGTGAGAAATACTATTTTGGAACCAATTTCTTTAGTGAAACTAGCTTAGTTTGCGTGTTCGGTTTCATTTGCTTAGTAATCTGCTTTGTTCTGTCTGTTATCTCTTATATTCACTTAAAATCCACCTTTGGTGGTTAATAAACTTATTTCTTGTTTATAATAAAACCCAGTTTATGCAATTTCTAACTGGGGGGGCGGGGTCAAGAAGTGTGCACATCTCTCTTCACATTGAGGAAGAGGGCGGATTTTTATGAGCTTGCGCTGTGCAGATTTTTTTCTACAACTCAAAGCTGTATTATTTTGGGTTTATCTCCCAAAAGGGGTGTGCACGTGAGTGCTGGGGGTGTCCTCTCACACAGAGCTGACTTCAGTCTGTTTCTGCAGCGGGGTGTGGCCCTACCTGCCTCGGTGTGCGTGCTGCAAAAGGCCGGAGAGCCTAATTCAGCAAAGCAGGACAAGGGAACCCAGGTTGATTGAGCAGGGGAGGCTCAGTGAAATCCCAGTACATCAGGTTGCATCCCAGAAAGGGGGTCTAACCCACCGCAGCCTGATCTTTGTGAGACTGCGACACTTGGCACAAAGTCAAATCGCTTTATGCTGACAGCGCCTATGGAATGCCACTCCAAGTCTGCCTCTAAGAGAGTCCAGGCTTCTGACCAGTGTAGCAATACAGTAGTACACAGACTTGATAGCTCCTGAAATTTGTCTAAGGGCAAAGACCTTTCTGTGTCCATAAACAAGACTTGGGCTTCATGAAGGAGGTGGCAAGACCTATTTGTTGAAGAACATCTGGTTTGCTGTGACCTTTTGAACTCCGCCTGCAGACTAGGTAGATGAACTCACCAAGACTCCCCATGATACTTTCTTGACCCCACCTGCATGTTGGGGTTCTGGTGGCACTGTTACGAGGTTCTGTACCTTGGTCTTCTGCCATGAGATGTTCAATCCCATAGTGTGGGCGGTGTCTTGGAGACGTAGGCAGGCAGGGCTGAAATCCTCTCACATAGCTTCCAATAGCTTGAAGTCCTAGTGCACAGTGCAAAGCCCATTGAGGTTAATGGGTGTCTTCCCACAAACTTCAATGGAGTTTAGATTAGTCCCATAGTTCAGGACAAGACAGAACAGGTGGATGCACCAAATGGGAATGGGGTCGGGAGAAGGCGGAAAAGAAGAAAAGTGCATAGATGTCCTGTGGATGCAATTTGTAGGTGGAGCAGCATGGCTATACAGAGGAAGGGCATTGGTTAATGGAGAACAATAAAAAGATTGATGGTTAGGCAGCCGTTGTGCTCTGCCCACTGCTTATTACACTCAGAAGAACTGTCTCATGGTTACTTTGTACACACCTTGGTTCCCACGGTCTATTTTCTCCACCGGTTGGCTCTTGTCTTAGATTGTAAGAGCCTTGGAGTAGGGACTACAGTATTCCTTCCATCTGTGTGCACATGCAGCCCTGATCCTGATCCAAAACACAGATAAAAACAGTAGTCTCAACTGGCCACCTGCTTTGCCAGCATTAGCTGACAATGTCCTATAAAATGAAAGACAATGACTGCTATAATACATTTAACCCAAACGTTTATCAGAGTGTTTGGGGAAAGCATCACTTATCAGGGCCATTTAAGAGTTAATGAAGTGAGTTTACTAATCTGCATTTGAGAGAAGGAAGCCTTGGCTACATATTTCTTGGCAGCCACCCTTATATCTGTGTGTTTTAAACTAACCTCATAAAATCACTTGTCAGAGAAGTCCTTTCTCTTCCTGTCTGAAACAGGCACAGCCTAGACCTTCTTAAGCCACCCCTAGATAATCTCACTCAGCAAAACTCCCTTTCAGCCCCATTTAAGATTCCTCAATTCTTTTTCCTGCATGCTGCTTTAGACAGCGAGACAGAAATGTGGTGAGCTGCTGGCCAATTTTCATGCCAAGACTTGTGAGACAAGCTTTTAAAGTCTAAGGTTACTTGCAAAGCACCATGGGAGGTATATGAATG
Source organism: Mauremys reevesii (assembly GCF_016161935.1). Taxonomy (NCBI): domain Eukaryota; kingdom Metazoa; phylum Chordata; order Testudines; family Geoemydidae; genus Mauremys; species Mauremys reevesii. The sequence goes on along the minus strand of NC_052628.1, from coordinate 11,370,502 downwards.
AGGCTCCTGAAACATCCTGTAGGTTTGAATGATTTTGGAGACTTTCTCATGCGAGAGGGTATGTGAACGTGTGTGTGTGTGAGAGAGAGTGAGAGAGAGAGAGAGTGTGTGTGAGGATTTTTTGCTACAAAAGCAGTCTCTGAAGTTGCTCTGTGCAGTGCTATTCCACCTCGGTGCATGTCACAGAAAATGAATTCACTGAAAAACTCTTGTGGTTTTTCTCCTTGACCTGGAACCTTTCAAAAGTGTTTGGGAAAGACCAGGAAAGAATGTGCCTGCCTGGAACTTTCCAAAAAGTGAAATGAGAGATGCTCCATATTCCCAAGGGGGGGAAGCAATATATAATGCACAGCCCTCCTGGAGGAGATAAAATTCATTTTAATTAATGGAGACCTCAAAAATCAGAAGCAAAGGACATTAATCATCTAGCCGACTTTCCATGGTATTGGCATTACCCACTAGCCCATGCTCCTTAATGACTCAATTTACAATGTGTAACATTTAATGGCAGTGACAGTTCTAGGACCCGAGTTATAAAACTGCTGCCAATAGAACATGCTGGGCTCTGTCACTAAATCAATGAATTTGTTCCCTTTCTATTACCTAAAGGTTGCTTACAGAATGCTTTTCTGACAGGGGAAAAAATGCAACAATTGCCTTTCTCCTTTCATTGTTGTTGCGAGGGCACAATGGGACTGATGCAAACAGGACTGAAGCACTCCTCAAGTCACAGAATTGTGTAAAGGTGCAAGGTGACATCGGATAAAACATGCCTGTCAAGCCAGGACCATGGGACCAATTCATTCTTGGTGTAACTCCATCTTCTTCAATGAAGCTAGCCCAGGAAAAAGGTTGACCCATTGTTATTACTATTAAGAATGCTCCTTCCTGCATCTCCAACCTTAATTTTCATTCCTGGGAGGCATGTTCTGCATCACGGCTTAATTCCATCTTTGTTCCTTTCAACTATAATCCTCTTCCCATGCTGCCTTGAATACCTAGATTCTCCTCCATGATCTTTACAAGCAGCAAAGAGTCATGTGGCATCTTATAGACTAACAGACGTATCAGAGCATGAGCTTTCGTGGGTGAATACCCACTTCGTCAGATGGATGACATGCATCCGACGAAGTGGGTATTCACCCACGAAAGTTCATGCTCCAATACGTCTGTTAGTCTATAAGGTGCCACAGGACTCTTTGCTGCTTTTACAGATCCAGACTAACACGACTACCCCTTTGATACTTGACTCCATGATCTTGGTCACCACATACTCTCCTCCTTCAAATCCTTCCACAAAACACACTTTTTCTTCAGCTCCACCCTATACTCCCTCCACACAGACCTCCGCCTCACTCCTCAAAAATCACCATGAAAGATTTTTTTTAAAGGATCTAATGTCTCAAGCATCATATTACTCCTCACCAGGCACTGAACTGGGGACCCTGAAACTAAAAGCACAAGCCTCTATAGTCAGGGATTCAAGTGTAGCTAGGGATGAGTAAGGCACACTGAACAGCAAAATTATACTAACATGATGGAAGACACAAAATCTCATGTATTTATTTTGTATATCGCTTCCTTCTCTCTCTTCCTACTCCACGCAATATCATACCCAACTTCAATTGCAAGCTTTCTGGATTGCTGAGTGTGCCTCCATTCTCTACACACCTTGCACAACTATGACACTGTATCCAAATGTTAATAATGAATATACATTTAGTGCCTTTCACTGATCCAGCCACAAATGCAGCCAGCTCTGGAGTGGAACACTGCAGCTATTTAACAGCTAACAGCAACACTACACATATGAAAGAGCATATTGTCACTGTGACATTTAGAATAGAACTGTCTTATCTTAACAGGATCCTAGGTCACAAAAATAAACCATTGTGCCATGGGGAAATATGGTATATTTTAGTCTGTTGAATATGGTAGCAAGTGTCTACAAATGATAGTAATGTTGCATTTAAACAGTTCATTCCACTGGACTCGAAACTGCTGTATAAACTTACTAACTTAGATATCATACAGAAATCAATCTTCCTAATACTGACATGCAGTCACCTCTGAGGTGTAACCACTCCGACAGCACCTAGGTTTTCCTTGAAGGTTTCCCATCCAACCAGAGAACACGGCACTCCCCTGATTAAGATTAGCTATAGCATGAGCGCACACACAAACAAGCAAGGCACCCAACTTCAGAATTACATACTTTAAAGTTTCAAAGCATATCAAGAAGGCTGAGCATTCACCAGTCGTTTATGCAACATGCAGAAGTTTTGAGACAGCCATATTTGTACTTCTGGGGGAAATAGTCCACTTAGTGCATTCTATGAAATAGGAAAGGAAGAAATAGTGATGGTTATTCACTGGGGAGCACTGCTGCAGAAGCTGTACACTAGCATTTCAGCCTAGCCTCCTCCCTTTAAGCATGTGTGCTCTGGACAAGCATGAGTTTTCGTTGCACTGCAGCTTAACTGCCATTGTAGCAGAGCATCACCACAGTGTGTGGGAACAACATGACACACATTAAGATGGGATGGTGTTGTTAAAGCCCCTGAAAGTTATTTCAGGCCCTCTAAATTGGGTTTGAAGAACGTGAGATTACGCTGGAACAATCCTGTTGTTGGAATGTGCCATTTCTCGGGGTGGGGGGGACAAAACAGGAGTTAAAGATACTTACCATCTGGAAGAGAGAATGTCAGCACGCAGCAACCAGTTACAAGATGGTCACTTTAGGGCTGCAGCTGCTTGTCTCTGCCATTTTTTAAAGGGCCAGCTCTGGAAAGACAAGCGGGGGAAATAATTCTTAAAAGAAGGCTACTCTGCAGTGGGGGATACTTAGTAAGGATCAGCTGTTACAAAGGTTGTCATAAGGAAAGAGGTTGCGTGTGCAGATCTAGACCACATCGAGACTTAACATGCTGGGTAGAACCGCTGAAGTTCTCAGCAGGGGATTCCTAGGTATTATAGAAACTAGATTTAATCTCGTATTTTCAGTTGCTTTTTCAATGTAGCTCAAAGTAACAACAACAATTGAGTATCAGAGGGGTAGCCATGTTAGTCTGGATCTGTAAAAAGCGACAGAGTCCTGTGGCACCTTACAGACTAACAGACGTATTGGAGCATAAGATTTCGTGGGTGAATTGCATCTGACGAAGTGGGTATTCACCCACGAAAGCTCATGCTCCAATACGTCTGTTAGTCTATAAGGTGCTACAGGACTCTTTGTCACTAACAGTTGAGTACAGAAAGTAAATGTACAGCTTAAGAATATTTTTATCAGTTGTATAATGCTCTAAAGTACTTGGTGCCCAATGTTCTTTTTTTTGGTGGTTGGTGGTTGGGGTTATGATATTTTTGTACAACTCAGAAATTTTAACATTTGTGTCTCACCAACAATTAATTGTGATACCAGGATGTCTGGTAAATGTGACATCACTCTTTCCTGAGAACCCCTGCAGACCTCATCTTACATCCTGAAGTTTGAGATTTGGATATTGCTTCACATTCATAGCTACAATCCTAGGTCCTTCTCCTGCAGACACACACCTCACGCTTTTCATTAAGGTATGTCAAAGGAGCATATTTTACAGACAGGGAAACTGAGGCACAACAAGATGACACGAGTAGCCCTAGGTTGCTCAGTAGCCCAGTGGAAGAGTCAAAACTAAAAGCGAGAGTCCCAGACCAGTACTCTATCCAACAGGGCAGATTGCAAGACATCCCATTGATGTCAACGGGGCTTCTTGTGGAGTAAAGTTAAGCAGCTGCATAAGTGCTTGCAGGATTGGGACCTTATTGATCATACAATTATCCATCCCCAGCTACTGCACTAAATTCTTCAATCTCCTGCATTTTACAGGCAGGATGCGCACTGCATGAATTACTTCCCTGTATATTTTCCATAGTTGGGTATATTTGTCTAGAGAGCAGAAAAGAAAGACTGGTGGATTGTTAAAAGCAAATATCTATCTGTCAATAAAATAAAATAATCCTTCATGTGTAAAAGATGCCACAGTGTGGAAAATCAAAACCCTTTATCTGGAGCACTGGACGTGGAGATCATGAATTTTGCATCTCTCTAAACATTATTAATAAGGCCCTGATCCTGCAAAGACTTAGGTAAACACTTAGTTTTAAGCACTAGGACTAATTAGTCCAATGGGGCTAGTCATCTATGTAAAATTATGTGTGTGCATATGTGTTTGCAGGACTGAGGTCTAACACAGTAATATGATGGCAACACTAAGTGGGAGCTCAGGCGGTTTAGCCCCTTTGAAAGTCGGGCCCTATCCCATATCCGACTAAAGCTGGGAGCCTCAAATATGAGATGAGATGAAATCTGGGGGCTGAGTGGCTTACCCGCACCTATTCACTGCGGCCATTCCAATGTGGCACATGCTGTAATGTGATCAGAGTCATTTACGTCGGTCTGACACTCTTGCAAACAGCCAAATTATCTCTGGTGCTGTCCATTTGCCTGCTTCATGTACCATCCCACATCAAAGCCCAGAGCATGGTTTCCAAAAGCTTCCCATATGATAAAGCACATTGTGGAAAATATGCCAATCATCCTTAGGAAGAAATTTCCATTTCTGTCCCATTATTTTTATTTTAATCCTTTTGCCTTGAAGCCTTTCATTTTCTTGGGAGGAGAGGGAAAAAAAAAAAAGGATAATCTTTCTCAGGTTCCATTTCTGTTGTTGCAGTGCCCTGATACCGATATCACATTTCTCAGGCTTTATTGACTTTGATAAAAGCCTTTGACTTGCTGAACTTGCTCTCACTTTGGGTACAGCTGCATAATTATGGATTTCCTGTCAAAATAATTAATCTCTCTCTCTCTCTCTCTCTTTCTCTTTTTTTAAGTATGAGTGGGAATTGCTAAAACTCATTCACAAAATGCAACTTCTCTCTAAAAATAACAGCAGCATTTTGGTGACCTACATGACATGACTTCTTTGTTCCCATTCTGCCTCCTTACAGACACGTGACCATATCACAAATGCCATCGTCACAACTCATACTAGTTGGCACCCTTGTTAGCAGGCTCTCAACACAGAGGTCAAGAATCGTCTGTATTGTGCCTAAATTCTCCCTTCAACCACATTGATGGCAGACAGCCTTGGAGACTGAATGTCTAAGTACCATTCAAATCACTAATTTCACTTTTAAAACTTCTTTTAAAAACTTAAAATATGGATCCAGTGATTTGGAAGCAGAACTGCATTTGCAGTCCAGGAGACCTCGGTTTTGGAAAAATTGCGGATCTATTGCTCCACCAGCTATTAATAGGCCATGATGTATTTGGAGACCAGAAAGAAGGAAAATGCATAGTGTGCTTACCATACTTCTTATCATTTGTATGATAGTAACTCCCAGAGGTGCCAATAATGATCAGGACTATACTGTATTATGTCCTGGACACACACACATTCAGAGGCACTCTCTGCCCCAAAGAGATTACAATCTAAGAGACCAAGGGGGTGGGTATATTATTAGCCCTGTTTTACAGATGGGGAGCTGAACCCCAGACAAATTGTTCCAGATCACACAAGAAATCTGTGCTATCACCAGAAATTGAATCCAGTCTAATACTTTAACCACAAGACAATCTGGCCTCCCTTATACAAGCTACTACTGCTGGCTAATTTCAAAAGCTGGGATTGTCATTACCTCCACAGATAGGAATAGCTGCTGTCTCAAGATGCCAGAATGAAGGGGTTAGGATTTTCAGACTCCCATCTGGAGTGGCATCCACAGCATTAGGCAGATGAAATAGGGAAAAAACACATAACCAAACTAGACCTGTGACATCATCATTGGTGGGTTCTTTCCTCCCTCTTTCGTGTCATGACTAAAGACTGTAAATAAGACCAAGGGGAATCCCCTTCAAAACCAATGAGACAAGATTGATTCTGCAGCATAGTTGCACACTGAGGCATTGACCGATGTCACACGTGCTCGTTTACACTCATACAGAGTGACTGCAAAAATGCTAATCAACAGAATTGACCCCCCAGCACACCCCGTTTTTCACAGATGTAAATGACTGCACCAACGGCAAAAATGATGCCTCGGGCCCAATAGCTACTGGCATTAGTGGAGATGAGGAGCTACACTATGTGACATAGCTCACGTCATTACACACACACACACACACACACACTGATCGCCACTTCCCGTTCACATTCACACATCCATACACCATTTCCAGTTCACTCATGATCTACTTTCACTTTTAAGTGCCACATTATGGTTGATTCGAGGAGACACAATGTCCCCGACAGAGTGGGATTAGCATTTCTGAACCGAGTGCTGCAGGAAGTCAACAACATGCAGCAGGGTTCTTTTATGGAAGGTTGTTTTTTTTTTCTCCCAGATTGTCTTTCTGTAGCAATCGCGAAGCTAACAAAACCCAGTCACATTAGGTTGTTTTTAGTCTGTGTTCTGAGATGCCCCAGAAAGAACTCAAAGTGAATTCCCTTCTCTGTACACTTCCCGTTTCCTTTATCATCTACTTAATCAGCCATGGTATCACCTATTTATTTCCTTCCCCAGCCTCATTGGAGACTTGCAGTTGATGATGATCAGTTTGAGGCAACAAGCTCTGCTAAGGGGATTTTGGAACAAATTCGATGTCGCCAAGAGTGTAAAAGCTCAGGACAAAATCAGTGGTGGAGGGAGTTCAGGACTGCTGCTGACGTGAGGTTTGGCCTTTCCTTTTTTTTATTCAGCTAGAAGGTTGTAACAAGGAAAGAGAAGGGAATTAACAAATAAAAAAATTCATAATGCATCATTTCAAGAAACTAAAAAACCCCAAGATCTGGATATTTTCAGCAATCTTAACGTGGTAGAGCCCTACTCCTCATTTATTTTTATATTTGGTTTGAGTAACGTGAATGAAAAGAACAGGCCTTTGTACTTTAAACTGCTGAGTGCAGGGGCATTCTGCTATTATTTGTTTTGTAAGCGCTCTTCCCATTTACAGTACAGCACTAAATAAATAGTAAAATGGAATCCAAATAGATGCAAATTTTATGCAAATCCTACCTCCAGCTTTTTGATGGCCCAAGATAGGCAGGTCTGGTGAGGTGATAGAAGTCAGGTGTTAGCAAAGATACCAGATATCCAGGAATGACTGTGATCATGAGTTCCATGTGACAGGCAGCAGCTTCACATGTGTCCCATTTGCCACATATATCTCAAATTAATTACAGAATCATAGAAATGTAGGGCTGGAAGGGAACTTGAGAAGTCACCAAATTCAGCTCCCTGTGCTGCGGTAAGATCAAGTAAACTTAGACTTTCCCTGAAGGTGTTTGTTCACCCTATTTTTAAAAACCTCCAATGATGGGGATTCCACAATCTCCCTTGGAAGGCTATTCCTTACAGTTAGAAAGTTTTCCCTAATATCTAACCTGAAATTTCCTTTGTGGCAGATTAAGCCCATCATTTCTTGTCCTATCTTCAGTGGGCTTGGAGAATAATTGATCACTGGCTTCTTTATAACAGCTCTTAACATATTGGAAGAATGTTATAAGTTTCCCCCTCAGTCTTCTTTTCTCAAGACTAAATATGCCCATATGAACTTCTCTGGGTATTTCTGGGGCACATCAGCTCCTAGCATTATCGAAGAGCAAGCCATAGGCTAAGGTGGACCTGATTCAAAGCCCTTTGAAGTCAATGAAAAGATTCCCAATGACATTAGAAGGCTTTGGACCAGGCCTTGGATGCTGAAAAAGGAAGCACTGAAGGATAGGTAAATACATCACACCCCTTACTTGAGGCCTAATACAGAGGCCCCAAGAAAGACACAGAGGACTGTACGCTGCAGAACTGGCCATCTCCATTCTCCTGCCTGTCACATTACAGAAGCAGACACCTGCATTCTTCAGTGTTCAAGCATAATCAGAGAGAAAGACGAGCTAGTGCGACATTCAGGCTTTAGTTCTTCCTCCACATATACCCTGCTCACCCATCTAGCTCTTTGTTAAAGCAGAGATCTCTAAATTTCTAGGCCAGATCCACAAAGGGCCCAAGGCACCTAAATCACCAGTGCAATCCACAAAATCCCCTGCTCAGCTGCCACCTAGCCAGGGGCGGCTCTAGACATTTCGCCGCCCCAAGCAGGGCGGCATGCCACGGGAGGCGCTCTGCCGGTCGCCGGTCCCGCGGCTCCGGTGGACCTCCCGCAGGTGTGCCTGCGGAGAGTCCGCTGGTCCCGCGGCTTCACCGAAGCCGTGCGGGACCAGCAGACCCTACACAGGCACGCCTGCGGGAGGTCCACCGGAGCTGCCTGCCGCCCTCCCGGCGACCGTCAGAGAGCCCCCCGCGGCATGCCACCCCAAGCATGCGCTTGGCGTGCTGGGGTCTGCATCCAGCCCTGCACCTAGCCCTGTAAGTACCTAAGCTTTTGCTCTAAAATCCCTTATGTTTCTGCCTTTGGGCACATGCACTGCTGCCTCAGGCAGGCAACGATCTCAAATGTAAGCCCCAGCAGGATCCTCAGACCAGATGGAGATAGATGCCTGCAGGGCCTGATCTAGTAGATGGGCTCTTAACATGCTTGACTCCACACAAAATGGCCCTGGAGAGGGTGGCCTCCCTTATGGCTCCCTTTAACCCAGCAGTCAGGATACTTTCCTGGGATGTAGGAGACCCCACTTCAAGTGGTCCCGCCCGCGGCCTGAGGAGAAGGCATTTGACCAGGGGTTTCATGCCGCTGGGGCACATGCCCAGTCACTGAACTATGGGATATTCTGCTGGGGGGGTGCTCTCAATCTCTCCTCTTGAAGCTGCCTCTCCCCCAGCCATTGAGTGTGGAGCTACGGAGGCACCTGTGCCATTCTTTGCAAGAAAGACTTAGGTGCCTGACTCCGGATGAGGGCTTACGGCTGTGGGTGGGAAGCAGAGATAGGTGCCTCCTTGCAACCTGGACTTAGGCGTTGAACTCTGGAGAGGGGCGGGACCAGTGATGAGCTGCCAAAATCTTAACAACCAGTTCCCTATAAAAAGTTCTGATTTAAGAGGGGGGGAGACATACCCATGGGTCCTGGGGCCCCTGCAGGGCCTGGGGCAAATTGCCCCACTTGCCCCCCGGCAACCTTAGAACCTGCAGCCTCCTCCCCGCTTACCTTGCCGGCAGCTCAAAGCAGCAGGACGACTCAGGAGCTCAGCTGAGTTGCCCAGCTGCTGGCCATGCTGCAGCTCTGCGGGGGTGGGGAGGACTGGGGGGAGACATCCTCATGGGGCCAGGGGCCCCTGCAGGGCCCGGGCCAATTGCCCCACTTGCTCCCTCCCCTCTGGCCAGCCCTGGAGCTTGCAGCAGGACCCCACACACACCTTGCCGGGCCTCTCAAAAAGTGGCAGCAGGACAACTCCAGAGCTCAGCTGAGCTGCCCAGCTGATGCCGGCGGCTGGCCATGCTGCAGCTGGGAGGAAGCGGATGAAGGGCCGGGGGAGCCTCAGCCTCCCCAGCTGGGAATCCTGGGAGCAACAGGATGGTCCGGCCCGCGGACCAGAGTTCTTTGCCCATCCCCTGGCCCTTTAACAACTGGTTCTCCACGGAGGTCTAATTTTAGCAACCGGTTCTTGGGAACCTGTGGGAACCGGCTCCAGCTCACCACTGGGCGAGACTTAGGACACCCCCCTCTCCTCAGCGTCTGCTATTGGTTAGTGTAGGCATCTCCCTGCCTGGAATGTTGGCTTTTATGGATCCCATTCTCAGGTGCCTATCTCTCCCCATTCGTTCTATAGGGAGCCTAGCAGACTTTGTGGATTCCAGTGATTTTTCAACACACCTGGCACCTGAGTCCCTTTGTGTATCTGGGCCTGAGCCATTACCCTAAACATAAACATAATATCATATTATAAACACCAACCCCTTCCCCACTGGGAAGCTATCTGTAGAAACATGCGCACACACTCTTACTTTAGAAGACTAAGTCCCTAATGTTCAGCGTTTGCTCTCCATTGAGAATCACACAGAAAGCCACCAGACCACCTCACTGCTGGGAGACACCATTCTGGAATCAGAGACAGGAGTGGCTGAGACAGTATCTGACTTGGGTCATCCGAGGCATGTTGACAGCCTAGGGAAAGGCAGGAAGCAAATGACCCTGGCGTTAATTCAAACACCTAATTTCCCGACTTTATGCAGGAAAAGGTTGAGATCTGAACTGAGTAGGGTGTGCAGAGTTTGCAGCCTTGGAACAAAAGGGTCTGCTGACCAGCCAACTATATATAGTGAGTAGAACCAGTAGCTGAAATGACACATGGAGAAAGTGAGATAAGGGCTTAAAGAGTAAATTTGTGGATTTGGGAAATAGTGGATTTGGGTAGATCCTACATAGCCAAGTTTGTATTCAGAAAGGAAACGGCTGGGGTGGAGTGTGGGTGTGGATGCATAAGGAAGACAGAGGCTGTATATGTATTAATTACGGTTAGACAAAAGACAATATAGTGGAAAACAGTAGCATAGGTAGATAGTTATGATGCCATTCAGTTTTTCCAGTGCTGTCATGCAGCAAGCAATGAAGCATGCTTTATATTTATAATCAATTATTATGAACTGCTGTTAAAGAGAGAGTGGTTGGATTCCTACAGCATGTAAATATTCCCTGTCTCTAACATGTCCTGTTCCTCTGGCTTCTCCAGCACTGCGATGAACTGATTATTTTCAGTATTTCTTTCTACCCTCACTTTCAAGTCTTTCTCTGACTTTTAATTAAACTGTCCTTAAAATTGTGCATGTAAAAGACAAGCAAGATCACCAGGACTCTGGCTAGCTCTGACTTCTACTACCAATACAAAGTAAGAGTTCACCCAGGAGATCACCAAATAGTGTCTGTGTTACATGCAAGAGCAGGAGACTCTTTTGACAGGACTGCTCCAGAGTACACAGTGCCACTAATATACATTCCAAAGGTAATATTCCAGAAAACACCCCAAAGGTATCTAGAGCAAACTACGCAAAATGTGGTATGTAGCCAAAAACAATGAAAGTGTTTGGCATGTTATTGATTTCTGCACATATCATTGACTTTGTTACGCGCACACACACAGTCATACAAACACCAATGTTTCCAAATATTCATGGCTTTCTTTGTCCCTTTTACTAATACTATGTTTTATTAATGATAGGCCACTGTCTTCAAACATAAGACTATAATAATGGTCTTAATGGGTCAGACCAATGGTTCCCTAGCCCAGTATCCTGTCTTCCAACAGTGGCGGGTGCCAGATGCTTCAGAAGGAATGCATATAACAGGCCAGATACTGAGTGATCCATCCCCTGTCCCCAGCTTCTGGCAGTCAGAGATTTAGGGACCCAGAGCACGGGCTTGAGTACCTGACTATCTTGGCTAATAGCCACTGATTAACCTATCCTCCATGAAATTATCTAATTCTTTTTTTGAATACAGATATACTTTTGCCTTCACAACAACCCCTGGCAATGAGTTCCACAGGTTGACTGTGTGCTATGTGAAGAAGTACATGCTTATGTTTGTTTTAAACCTATTAATTTCATTAGGTGACCCCTGGTTCTTGTGTTATGTGAAGGGGTAAATAACGCTTCCCTATCCACTTTCTCCGCACCATTCATGATTTTATAGACCTCTATCATATTCCCCCTCCCCCTTAGCTGTCTTTTTTTTAAGATGAACAGCCCCAGTCTTCTTATTCTCTCATCATATGGAAGCTGTTCCACAGCCCTAGCCATTTTGTTGCCCTTCTCTGTATTTTTTCTAATTCTAATATATCTTTTTGAGGGGGGGAGACCAGAACTACATTCAGTAGTCCAGGCGTGGGGGTTCCATGGATATAAATAGTGGTATTAAGATATTTTCTGTCTTTTTATCTATCTCTTTCCTAATGGTTCCTAAGATTCTGTTAGCTTTTCTGACCACCACTGCACACTGAGCAGATATTTTCAGAGAACTGTCCACAATGATTCCAAGATCTCTTTCTGGAGTGGTAACAGCTAATTTAGACTCCAGCATTTTGTATGTATAGTTGGGATTATACATTACTTGGCATTTCTCAGAACTGGATTTCATCTGCCATTTTGTTGCCCAGTGACCAGTTTAGTGTACGGTGACCAGACAGCAAATGTGAAAAATCAGGACACGGGGGGCGGGGGGGGGGGGCAGGAATAGAAGCCTATATAAGAAAGGCCCAAAAATAGGGACTGTCCCTATAAAATCGGGACATCTGGTCACCCTAGTTTAGCGCGATCCCCTTTGTAACTCCTTGCAGTCAGATTTAGACTTAACTATCTTGAGTAATTTTGTATCATCTGCAAATTTTGCCACCTCACTGTTTACCCATTTTCCAGCTCATTTATGAATATGGTGAACAGCACAGAAGGTCCCAGTATATATCTTAGGAGACCCTGCTATTTACCTCTCTCCACTGTGAAAACTGACCATTTATTCCTACACTTTATTTCCTATCTTTTAACCTTCCCTCTTATCCCATGCCTGCTTGTCAAAGGCTTTCTGAAGGTTCAAGAACACTATATCCATTGAATCTACCTTGTCCATGTGTTTGTCAGCACCCTCAAAGAATTCTAATACATTGGTGAGGCATGATTTCCCTATACAAAACCTGTGTTGAGTCTTCCCCAATGTATCATGTTCATCTATGTGTCTGATAATTCTGTATTTTACTATAGTTTCAACCAATTTGCCTGGTACTCAAGCTAGACCTACGGCCTGTAATTGCTATGGTCGCCTCTATAACCTTTTTTAAAAATACATTAGTTATTCTCCAGTCATCTGGTACAGAGGCTGATTTAAGTGATAGGATACATGCCACAGTTAGTACTGCAAATTTGTATTTGAGTTCCTTCAGAACTCTTGGGTGAATACACTTTGGTCTTGGTGACTTATTACTATTTAATTCATCAATTTGTTCCAAATCCTCCTCTACTGACACCACTATCTAGGACAGTTCCTCAGATTTGTCACCTAAAAAGAATGGCTCAGGTGTGGGGGATTCCCCTTCACACCACTGCAGTGAAGACTGGTGCAAATAATTCAGTTAACTTTCCCACCACAGCCCTGTCTTCCTGGAGTGCTCATTTCGCACCTGGATCATGCAGTGTCTCCACTGATTGATTGGCAGGCTTCCTCTGTCTGATATATTTTAAAAAAATTACAGTTAGCTTTTGTGTTTTTTGCTAGTTGCTCTTCAAATTCTCTTTTGGCCTGACTATTTATACTTTGACACTTGACCTGCCAGAGTTTACGTTCCTTTCTATTTTCCTTAGTAGAATTTTACTTCCAATGTTTAAATCATGTTTTTTGTCAGTAACTACTTCTTTTACTCTGTTGGTTATCCATGATGGCATTTTTTTTGTTTTTGTTTTGTTTTTTGTCTCCTTACTAGATTTTTTATTTCGGATATATATGTATTTTGAGCCTCTGTTATGGTGAGTTTTTTAAAGTTTCCATGCAGCTTGCAGGCATTTCACTCTTGTGACTATTCTTTTTAATTTCCATTTAATTAGTTTCCTCATGTGTGTGTAGTTCCCCTTTTTGAAGTTAAATGCTACTGTGGTAGAGAGTTATTTGTTTTTTCACCCCCTTCCCACCCTCAAGGATGTAAAATTTAACTATATTATGGTTGCTATTACTTCAGCTATATTCTCCTGTTGAACCAGATCCTGTGCACCACTTCAGAACAAATCAAGAATTGCCTCTACCCTTATGGGTTCCAGGAGTAGCTGCTCCAAGAAACAGGCATTAATGGTGTTTCACTATTTTATCTCTGCATCCTGTCCTGAGGTGACATGTTTCGAGTCAATATGGGGATAGTTGAAATCCTCTATCATCATTGGGTTTTCTGTTTTTGTAGCATCCCTAATCTCCCTGAGCATTTCACAATCACCATCATGGTCTGATGGTCAGTAATATATTCTTATTGCGTTACTTTTATTATTCAAGCATGAAATTTCTATCCATATAGAGTCTATAATACAACCTGCTTCATTTAAGATTTACACTATATTTGACTGTATGCTTTCGTTGGCCACTCGCCCATCTACATAACCTGCTCTGTCATTCCTATATATTTTGTACCCTGGCATTACTGTGTCCCATTGACTATCATAATCCCACCAAGTTTTTGGAATGTCTATCAGATCAATATCCTCATCCAATACCAAGCACTCAAATTCACCCAATTTAGTCTTTAGATTTCTAGCATTTGTATACAAGCACTTACAAAATTTGTCAATATTTCGTCGTCTCCCTTCATGTGATGTAACTGAATGGAGTCTTTTCTGTTTTAGTCTCTCTCTTCAGTTCCTACCTGTACTTTATCAACTTCTACCCTCTCCTCTTTGCTAGGATATAAGAATCCCCTGAATAAATCCTACCTTAACGAGTGTCTCTGTCGAATCATGTGCTCCTCCACACGTCAGCTTTCCACCAGCCCTTAGTTCAAAAACTCTTCTGTCACAATTTCAGTTTGACGTGCCATTTTAGTTTAGATGTAGCCCATCCTTCCTATACAGGCTCTACCTTTCCAAAAAGGTTACCTAGTTCCTAATCAACTTAAATCCCTTCTCCAAACACCATTGTCTCATTAAGGCCCTGTCATTCTACCTGTTTAACTGGGCCTTCGTGTGGAACAGGAAGAATTTCAGAAAATATTACCATGGAGGTCCTGGACTTTAATCTCTTACCTAACAGCCTAAAATTCCTCTGTTCCACCTTTCCCTATGCCACTGGTACCTACATGTACCACCACTGGCTCCTCCCTAGCATTGCACATAAGTCTATCTAGATGTCTCAAGAGGTCCACAACCTTCACATCTGGCATTCAATTCACCATGCAGTTCTCCTAGTCATCAGAAACCCAACTATATTTCTAATAATAAAATTCTCTATTACTATAACCTGTCTCTTCCTAATAACTGGGGTTCCCTCTCCCAGAGGGGTATTCTCAGTGCAAGAGGATACCATGACATCATCTGGAAGGAGGATCCCAACTATGCGATCATTTCCCTCTGCTCCAGCTTGTTGTTCTCCTTCCCGCTCAAGACTTTCATCCTCCTCAACAGTGCAGAGGCTGTCAGACTGGTCATGGGATCACCCTACTGTGTCCCAAAAAGTCTCTCAAAGGGCCATGACATGCTTGTACTGAATGCACACATATGCCACGTGTCCACAGGGCAGGAAATTGTATGTGCTGCATTCAGTGGTATAAACTAGATAGCCCCCACTCTGCTGCTGGACTACTGCCTGCATTGTTTTTATTCTTGCAGTGTCTTGTAGTTTTTGTTTATGTTCTTTGTTTTGGGGTTTTTTGAAGGGGAGGGTTAATTGGCCTAAGTTTAGAGAATGTTTATTAGGCGATCTGGCTTTTGCACTCCCTCTCTAAACTCGCTTCCCAAACTTCCCTGGGTGCATATAAGATAGCTGCTATACCAGGGATTGACTTGAGGACTTCCAAAGATAAAAAGCATGAGCTGCTACAGCTTAATATGAACAGCCAAGGTTCTCTAGATGGGGCTATAGCAGATCCATCTCCTCTGTGGACCGGATACACATTAACCAGTGGGTTGCACCTAATGTTAAGCACTTAAATGAGTGGTCTGTTTTTCACCCTGAACTATCTCCAAAGAAAAATCTTGAAGTCCTAATTCAGGCTTTACTCTTGCAATCTCCCTCTATTGCTAATTGTCTGAGTGAGGACCAAGTCAAAACCATAGCTGAGATTTTAAAATCTGTGTGCTTGAAGTTAGGCAAATAAATCTAATTAGTAGCCTAGTTTTCAAAGGAACTGAGCCACCTGCTGCTTACAGTGACTTTGGGGACAGTTAAGGGTGAAAAACAGACCACTTATTTAGGTGGCTAACATTTTCAAAAGTCAGACTGAGCTGAGATTTTGTGAACTAAATTTACCTATGATGGGAGCTCATTGAAATCAAGTATCAGAGGGGTAGCCGTGTTAGTCTGGATCTGTAAAAGCAGCAAAGAGTCCTGTGGCACCTTATAGACTAACAGATGTATTGGAGCATGATCTTTCGTGAGGGAATACCCACTTCGTCGGATGCATCAAGTAAGTTCCCTCAGGGATGATTTTGGCCTTGTGTTTTAAAGACATACTGGTATATTGTAGACTTATGTGACAATAACTGTCATTATGTGTCGGTCTCTCTGTTTCTCTAATGCTCCCTGAATTGGTTGCATTTCAACCAATCAGCCTTCAGTATGCAAATACTTGAGGAGGAAGACAAGCTGGGACTGGGAGAAAGGGTGAGATGGTGTGATTTATCCCTAAGGTCAAAAATGGGACAGGTTGAAATTTATCATACAAAACATTGTTTTTGTTGAATAATTTTTGATTAAATGGACATTTCTTTCCATTTCAGTGACTTTTTTAAGCTTTTCCATTAAAACTCAATTTTTGAAGAAAATTCAGTTAAAATGAAAGAAGTGTTTTATTTTTGTCAATTTTATTATTCGAATCAAGAAACCTTTCCAGCTCATGAAATATTTCGTAATCATGAGCCCACCACTCCCTGACAAGCTGCTCAGTAGGACCATCCGATGTCAATAGAGAGAAAGAAAAAGGAGAAATGTAGGAGAGAGAGGAGAAGGGGAATTAGGAGAGAACAAAGGTGAAGAGAAGGAAGAGGGTCTGTGATGTCAAAATTTCACCAACAGATGCATTTCTCATGGTTACAAGCAGGTGGTCATTAGTCCTTCAGGGTAGGGACTGTCTCTTATTGATCGTTTGTACAGTACCTAGCACAATCGAGCCCCAATCTCAGTTGTGCCCTGTGGGCTCTACTACAATATAAATAAAACAGTCTGAATGAAATATTCTTATTACTATACTGCAACTGAAATATTAAAGCATCCCCAGGACAGAACCTATATATTGATCAACAGGTTTCCTTCTATATGAACTTCATGAGTGGACAACAGACATATTCTGCCTTCTCTGATAGTTCAGCCACATGAATAAACATTTGCAGAATTCTGCTTTCAGCTCATCCTCTGCCGAGAGTAGAAAGGACCATAAGCTCAAGATTTGTTTGCTTGAGAACATCTACAATGTCCACAAAGAGAAAGAGAGAAAATATACAGTAACCAGAAACAATCTCCCATTTATTTGTGCATCTTTGTCCATTAATTTGTCCACATTTATCTGTGTATGGAAGCCTAAAAGTACTGTTTCAAAGTGAGATTTTTATTTTAAAGGGCACATTTAGTATATCACAGCGCAGTAACAGCCAAGAGGCCTCTCTACAATAGCATGGCACAACATACCGTACTTAATGTTGACACTGCTCAGTGAAACAATTATTACAATCAATTTGACTTCTAATGTGACTTCTCTTGTAAATCTCTGGGTCATTAACCTTAACAACATCAATGTGCTGCCAGGATCCAATTCCACCAAATTAGTGTCCGAGGTAATAGGAGAAGGAATGTATTAATGCATTATTGGTGACTAATAAAGACAGCAACTCTCTAATGTACTACGAGAAACAGCTGAGGCATGCAAGAGAAAGAGGAGAAAGACAAAGCTAGAGTAAGAGACACATATGGTGGTGTATTACACATCACTGGATTAGACGTTACACAATTTAACCTCTTTGCCACTGGCTGAAGAGGACGGGGCAATGGAGGCAGACGAGCAGCTCATCCTATCTCCCACTTGAAAGAGAAGCCCTCTCAGAGATCTGTGCACCATTGCTCAAGAAGTAATACTTTGTACTATGGCAGAACTGTATGGCTGCTGGAATAGCTGGAAGGGTAAAATACTTCAGAGAATAAGGGTGTTTCAATTTATTAGCCCCAATCATGCTCCATAAACTAGCACCCACTTCATAGAACTTACATTACACAGGGCAGATGTAAATAGACTTTGGCACCAGCATCAACCAGCTTCAACTTCCAGTTGGCAGGCTCTAAGCAACATCTTTTTATGGTGCTTGAGATGGCCTTTAACCAAGATGATAGATGTCAGAGTTTGCCACATCTACTACATCAAAAGGAATAGTGTGTGCTCACAATGTAGCAACGGGGGTGCATTGAGGGGCCTGAAGTCACCAGTAACTAGATGCTAGATATCCTACTGACATCTAATTGTCTGAAGAGGAGCTGTGTCTGAAGCTGACTCCCATCCAAAACAGTAGCTTGCATTGGATAAGAAAGGTACAGTGGCTAAATTGGCATAATAAAAGCAGGATTAAGAAGTTCCTCTTCAGTGCCTTACAGCCTCAGCACCTTTAACAAATTAGGAACATAGGACTGAAAGGGACCTCGTGGGTCATCAAGTCCAGCCCGCACTATTGCAGGCAACCCATCACATAACCTGGCTCATGAATTTATCAAGTTCCACTTTAGCTAGCTAGGTTATAGGCCCCCACTACTCGTATGGCAAGGCTTTTCCCAAATCTCACTCCCCCGGTGGTTAGAAACCTTCTTCTAAATTTCCTGCCTAATTTTATCCATGGCTAGTTTACTGAATAGCCACATCAGCCCCGAAATACTATTCAAATGGTTGCAGTGGTCTAGCAGAATAATGGCTTCTACAGGCATCACTGAATAATAATGAAAAGTAAAAGTGACATTGTTTTCATGGGAAGCTATCCCAAAACTCTTTACAGATTGTAAACCAGGATTAGTAAATTCGCCACTGAACCAGCAACTGTTTAAAAGCAACATTCCAGAAGGAACGGAAGAGAAATGAAGAGTAACTTACACAACTGCTCATGTGGGGGAAATGTAGAGGACAAACAAAATGTAGTTACTTCACTTGCCATTTGTGCAGGATAACAGAGTTAATTCTGCCCGCTTGTGTATCCCTGCTAAATCACCAGTACAACCTCTTACGGTAAGTGTGCACGGCAATAAAACACCCACAGCTGGCCTATGTCACCTGACACGGGCTCATGGGGCTTGAGCTGCAGGGCTATAAAACTGTGTGTAGATGGTCAGGTTTGGGCTGGAGCCTGGGCTTTGGGACTCTAAGAGCAGGCTCCAGCCCAAGCCTGAACATCTACACTGAAATGTTATAGCCCCACAGCCCAAGCCTGAATCAGCTGACATGGGCCAGCAGCAGATTTTTATTGCAGTGGTTACATACTCTTAGAAAGCCTGATCCTACAACTGTCGAAGTCAATTGAATGATTCCCATTGATTTCAATGGGCTTTGGATCAGGTCCATAATACATACCTGCTCTTTAATGGTCTTCTGCCACATACTGACCATCCCCATCCCTGATACGTTTGAGAGATATAGGAGGATCACCCCAAAGGGTAGTGAGGCTTCAGGCATTTAAGATGAGTTTGTATCTCATTTCAAAAACCTGTTACAACAGAAATCCATTCTGATCACGAGGATGGTAATGATGGCACATATCTAACCCATCTCATTACAATACTAGGATTATCATTTTAATGTGTGGTCCCCTTAGATGCCAAAGCTGAATTGAGTTTACTTAAAAAAAAAAAACACTCCAAGAACATAGAGTTTGGCACTTGTATTGTTGTTTTGCCTTGGGCTGCAGCTGCAAAAGAAAGTGGAGCCAACCATTCCACTTTCAACAACAGTAGCCTAAGAGCTTATGTTATGCAGCAAGATCCGATGAGCCAGGCAGCTTCTGTTTCTCCAGGCCATTTCCATGGCATGAATTATGAATATCATGGAAATGTGGCTATTAACATGTTTAAGAACAGGCTCGTAAGTTCCACTATTCAAAAAATAGTTATTTTTAAATGATGGGTGAACATGCAGCATAGGGGCAAAAATTTATTGTGATTCACATTTACATTATTCAAGACAGAGCCCTTCCATTTTGGCCCAAGAAAATATATGCAATTCTTACACGTGGGTAGAACAATATGTCAAATGTAATAAGTATTTAAATAGTTAGCACATATATAACAGCACAACTCTTTACAAACACTGGGACAGATTCTCTTTTGACATCCAGCCTCTTTGCACCATTAGGAGATGCAAAAGGACCAGAAACTGGTGCAAATGGCCAGTAGATAACATCACCTGTTGGTGCTAGTGTACTAGTTCAAGGCCTTGAACCTGCAGGGTGTCATGAAAGGGTCATGTTGGAGGAGGGGCACGCTATGCCTATTCTCCACTGGTGTATAGAAAAGTTTAGCTTTACCGTAAACCTAACAATATGCAACAAGCAAAAGTATCTGAATTTTGAAATTTGTAGTTATTCAAACTCATGTGCTATTATTTTTGTTCCCTAATGGGATGCTGAAACTTAGGTTCACCAACAGCTGTCATGTCCACCTTTCCTTTCTCAGGTCAGTAAAGGGTAGGGAGTTTCAGGGAGATCCTGGTGAGAGGGGAGTGAGCTAATCCTTAAAAGAAAAAGGATATTGTGTTATGAAAAAGTTTGAGAACCTCAGCCCTAACCTTTACAAAAACTGCTCTGCTTCCACCTAAAGAGAGTTTTGCTTAATCACAAATCAAATTTCCCTCCAAAATTAAACAAATCAGAGGCATGGCCTAAGTTTTATGTTTTGCATATATGAGCCTCGTGATAGCAATAGGCAAATAATAATGTTTACTCACAAACATTAGTGAATTTATCTTCCCAACACCTCTGTGAGAAAGGGAAGGGTTATTCTTGCTTTAGAGATGGGGAATTGAGGCAGAGCTAGATTAAGTGTCCGAGGTCACACAGAAAGTAGGTGGCATGGCTGTGAATTGAACCTAGATTTACGTGACTCCCTGTCCAGAGACTTTGATCACAAAAATGTATGGAAAAGGTAAACCAAAGAGGGTTTCAAGATAGCTGATGGAAATTGTAGTTAGAAGTGGCCATAAAAGTTTGCCAATGATTTTTCTCTCTATTCAACCAGGAAATGCAGAACCAGTTTCATAAGTAAAAAAATGTGGGTGCCCGGAATGCAAAAGAGAATATCAATTCATGGAAGCAAATAGGAGAAGATTCTTGGCCCTCTTTACCACAGATCCTTTGGCACAGCTCAAGTGTGTTCTTTGGATCTGTTACTGGCATGGTTTTCTCACTTAGTCAGACACGGGCAGAGTTTCTATCTCCATCACTTTAATGGAGCCTGTCCATTATTCGATGAGTTAATTTCAGAAAGGGGGCCAAGTTTGGAAAGATTAACTGCCAGCTAAGAAAACAAAGCTTTCATGACCTCCTCCATATCATACTCGGGGAGAAAAACTGACTGCAGCTCTCTGTGTGCGCGCTCATTTGAAAGCGCCTTTGTGAGACACGGCATGACTAAGACTGCCAAGTGTTTAGCACGATAAATGGAACCACATTGAAAACACAGTAAAAACCTACTGAAACCAGCCTCCTTTACTGCCACCCCCTCTTTAGCACAACACAGTAGAGGGGTTGTAATAGAAAAGCAAAGGGAAGCAGTGAATATATTTCCATGTAAACATGGGCCCAAGAGGGGAGAGGAAAATACAGAAGCATTAAGGTGACGTATGAAAGGAAGGAGTGAGAGATATTGGGGGTAAGTGATCTCCACATCAACAGTATGAAGCCTTAAAATGGAGGTAGTGCACAAGAAGTGCAATCATCGAGTACAAACGCCCTGATGTGACTCAAGGGAGAGGTCCTGAATGTAGCCAGAGACTTACACCACTATCTAACATTTACAAGGCATCCTTCTGTACCATGGAGCCTCTGCTTTAAGATAGAGACAGCTACTGTCTATACAGTACTTGATTGATCAGCTCCCATGGACTTGTGCAGCTTATGATAAAAGGGAAGCCCAGGGGCCTCAGGGCCAGTCTGGAGGCACAAGTCCTCTGCGACCACGTCCTTAGCCCTCTGCAGGTGTTCTAAGACCCAGAGGTCTTGGGAGCGGAAACACTGCCTGTATCCTTTAGAAAAATCTGTAGACACTGTGATGCCAATCCTGCATTTGGGGGGATATTCTGTGGCCGGTCAGCTTGTGGAAGGGGGACTGAGCCTTTGCCCTGCATCCATCCCATTTGGGATGCTGTTTACTGCCAAAGGACTAAGGTCAGAGCAGCCTCTGCACCTGGCTGAAGTCCATGAAAGAAAGGGGAAAAAATCTTATACACTCTTCCCTCCCTGCATGCCAGTGTAAGTGCAAGTCAGAACATTACAACGTAACTATGATATAGCTCACTATAGTGTACAAATAAATACATGGATAACATACCAGACATCGGGGTACTGACAATGAAATTAGTCCTCCTGAATTTTACTTTCCAAGGCTAGGACATCAGGTGGGTGGTACAGTGTATTGATTGGAGTGATAATGATCGGTGGTTATGTGGCTATGGGGATTGGCTAAATGCCTTTCTAAACTAGTATTTCAGGATTGTTGAGGTTATTTAGTCTCCAAAGTGCACAAACTCAGGGAAAAATCCAAAACTCCATAAAGCCAGCATCATATCTTCCTTCAGAATTTACCTGTTGTGTAACGCGCACCGTAAACTATAGCCTGGTAAAAGCCAGGCAGATAGTACATTGTGATTAATGCCCCTGATTGGCTAGTTCACTTCTTGATATTTTTCTCATTCCACTTCCCTCCCACTCCCAGCCCCCGTTATGACTTGTCTTTTAAACTGGGAGCTATTTGAGGCAGAGACTGCCATTCACGTTTGTACCACACCTAGCCCAGTGGAGCTCCGGCCTCTGTCCTGGTTGGTGTCGAAGTGCTATCACAATGTAAACATTAAATAAAGAATGATATTAATTGAGGAAGTGTGTTGTTAGGGCTGTTGTTTTTTGTTTGTTTATTTGTTTGTTTTTAAAGGTTTGCTAGATTTCATTGAAATATAATTGCAACCTTAACGATGTTTTGATTGTAGGAAGTTGGCCAAAAGAAACTATGCAGTTTTTAATGTACTTTGCATGGTGAAGTGTGTTCCCACTGTTTAGGAGATCTCACCACAAAGCAGGAAAGATCCTGGCATGCATGCTAAATTTGACTTTGCTTATGTTCCTCCCCATTACTCCTATGTATGTCCCTCAGGCCACACTTTGGGCCAGATTCTCTAAATATATCAGGGAAGAGTTGGAACTGGCATCGGGATTGGGAAGCCACAAACAGCCCCATTAGCAACTTCCCTCTGCTGAACGCAGGCCTGACTGGGCACAGGGGAGGACTGAGCCCATATTGTGATAATAGCTGTGTATAGGGTTTCTGAAGCAAAGTAGGCCAACTCAAATGCTCTCAGCAGCTTCACCTCAGTGTTGGCCTGCAGGGTATGGGAACAGAGAGAAAGGTTTGGCTGTGCTCTGGGGCTCACTTATCTCTTTCTTCTATGCTATGTAATATATATTAGTCAAATCAAATTCAAGCCTATCTGACTCTTAACCAAAAGACACGATGATATTATTACTTTTTGTGGTAACCTATTTTTGCATGGCCTGAGGGGAGGTATTATGGAGTTAGCTCTCCACCGCAGCTGAAGCCACATCAAAAGTTCCTGGAGTGACAGTGAGTTCTCATCACATTTCCTTTAGCTTAGTGACAATGACACATATTTTTGTTGTGGTAGCTTTAGCGTTCTTCTGTTCAGAGGGGCCAGTTTTCTGGAAAGGATCAGATTGAATATAAATCAGTGTCCTGAAGCAGCCAGCACATTTTCCAAACATCTAGTCTGACACTTTCAGGTCCCGCCAGTGTCATCTCTGGGGGATGAAACTCGCAGTAAAAGATGCCTGCAGTTTGTAAACAATGTCAAGAACATTCTGACAGGAGGTTTGAATATGTTCTTTTCCTTCCTTCCCTATTTACTTGCTGAAAACCTGGAGATTTTCCCCAGTCCCTTTCCACAGCAAAGGGCTCCATCCCATACTCTTTAATCAAACACAGCACTCATTATTCCACTGAGAGTTCTGCCTCCATCAGGAGTACAAGAACAGGCCTTTCATGATGCAGTCATGGCAGGTTCTGTGACAAGCATAAACTGTACAAGGCAAGATCCCCAGCTAGCGTAAAATGGCAAAGCTCCGTTAACATCCATGAAGCTATACCGATTTACACCAGTTGACGATCTGGCCCCTTACATTGCTGAGGACTGATTTGATGAGCTCATGATGCTTCTGAATCCATGATGTAGAGGAAGGCAGTTGTGAACCACAGTGCCAGTGGACTGAGCAGTTTTCAGATGTGTGGAGGGCTGTTAAAAAGAGAATGTTTGCAAATGGCCTCTTTGTCACCTGAAGATGGAACAAGAGGTAATGGGCTTAATCTGCAGCAGGGCAGATTTAGGTTAGATGTTTCTAACTGAAAGGGTAGTTAAATTCTGGAATAATCTTCCAAGGGAGGTTATGGAATCCCCCATCAGTGGAAGCTTTTAAAGACAGCAGGTTGGACAGACATCTGTCATGGATGCTCTAGGTTTACTTGGTCCTGTCTCAGCTCAGAGGGCTGGACTTGATGACTCCTCAAGGACCCTTCCAGCCCTATATTTCTATTATTAAACTATGAGAACGCAACCAATTTGGCATAAAAAGAAACAAGACTGAGGCTTTTCCTTACCTCTGAGGCCATTTGCAGTTACTTAGTCTCTGAGTGACATCTCAAAACCGGCTGCCACTATATCATTTTGCCTTTGGGAGACAAGGGCAGCCTGCCACTCATAGCCTCCTTTGGAAAAATACAGGTACAGAAAACTAATATCAGATACACCTCTATCCCGATATAACGTGACCTGATATAACACAAATTCGGATATAACGCGGTAAAGCAGTCCTTGGGGGGGAGGGGGAGACGGAGCGCTGCACACTTTAGCAGATCAAAGCAAGTTCGATATAACGTCGTTTCACCTATAACGTGGTAAGATTTTTTGGCTCCCGAGGACAGCGTTATATCGAGGTAGAGGTGTACTTAAGAAATACAAACACTTGAAATATCTTTCTTTTCATTTTCAGGGCATTGAGAAAAGATTTTCAGAGCAGACTTTATGTGGACAAAGGACGACGGCTTTTCAGGCTTCAGCCACATGATCCATCAGCCTCTACAGAGTGGGTAGGGTGTTTAAGAAGTATTCCCAGGAAGGCTTTGCTGAGTGAATGCAGGGCTTATGAAATCAGAGCCTAATACAACTAGATAGAGCCAGCTGTAATGCAAGCGTTTCCACTTACCTTTCCCAGTATAAGCTGGGGCCTTGCATGAGCACAGACTAAGAACTATACAAGCATGGGTGATGTGGGTGGTTTGTGAGGCACACAGATGCTACTTAGGATGAGAGCTTTAAACTCATCCATCTTCTGAGGCAGTTATACTTACATGATTAGCAAGTGATGCGGAATGCTTACCATTTTGCACTGACATCATCTCTTTACAGTCAGATGATTGGTTTGATTCATGAAAACCAACCATGTGCTCTTTCCCAAAGTTAAGTTACCCCATCGCCTATGCATATTTTGTAAGTGGTTTTCAGTTAGATGAAGGTCACAAGCCATAACTGAAGGTAACCTGGAGGTGGGGTGGATTTTGTCTTACTTTTAGTGATATATAAAGGTTTTTCCTCTCTTTCTCTTCCCGCCTTTCCCACCCCTTCCTGTTTGTTTTCAATATTACACATTCAGGTCCTGTCTATGCCTGAAGAGTGTGATGATTCATAGATTTAAAGGCCAGAAGGGACCATTATGTTCACATAGAGGACTATATTATGCAGCTCAGACTAACTGGCAATCTAGTGAAATTACATCATTACAAAAGAATGAAAGAATAAAAGTTTAGCAGATAAGAGGGGAAGTGATTGTTAAATCAGATTAAGACTATATTTTTGTTAACTATTTAACTGCAATGCTTAATTAATATTCTCCTTCAATTAGGGTGTATGTTAGCAATAAACATCCCTGAGACCTCCTTGAAGTTCCCCAGCAAAAGCTGAGACAGTCACCTGTTCAGTTATACAGAACTCAAATGATTAATACCACATCAGGGATTGGGAAATGTCTCCAGACTGTTACCTCAAATCCAGTACAGATTCGCAGCAGTTATGGTGATAGCCCATGAGTGCTGCTAATCTGGGCTGGATGGCTGCTGGGCAGCCTATGTGAAATGAGTTTGATTGTGTTAGTCCAATTCTTACTGGACAGGTGTTCAAATCAAGGCACTTGCTACCAGGAATGAATGAGCATGGAGACAGCTATCCTGATCAGGAACAGTCGGCATGGATTCACTAAGGGCAAGTCATGCCTGACTAACCTAATTGCCTTCTATGAGGAGATAACTGGGTCTGTGGATGAGGGGGAAGCAGTGGATGTGTTATTCCTTGACTTTAGCAAAGCTTTTGATACAGTCTCCCACAGTATTCTTGACAGCAAGTTAAAGAAGTATGGGCTGGATGAATGGACTATAAGGTGGATAGAAAGCTGGCTACATCGTCAGGCTCAATGGGTAGTGATCAATGGCTCCATGTCAAGTTGGCAGCTGGTAATAAGCGGAGTGCCCCAAGGGTCGATCCTGGGGCCAGTTTAGTTCAATATCTTCATTAATGATCTGGAGGATGGCGTTGACTGCACCCTTAGCAAGTTTGCAGATGACACTAAACTGGGAGGAGTGGTAGATACACTGGAGGGCAGGGATACGATACAGAGGGACCTAGACAAATTAGAGGATTGGGCCAAAAGAAACCTGATGAGGTTCAACAAGGACAAGTGCAGAGTCCTGCACTTAGGACGGAAGAATCCCATTCACTGTTACAGACTAGGGACCGATTGGCTAGGTAGCAGTTCTGCAGAAAAGGACCTAGGGGTTACAGTGGATGAGAAGCTGGATATGAGTCGACAGTGTGCCCTTGTTGCCAAGAAGGCTAACGGCATTTTGGGCTCTATAAGTAGGGGCATTGCCAGCAGATCTAGGGACGTGATCATTCCCCTCTACTCAGCACTGGTGAGGCCTCATTTGGAGTACTGTGTCCAGTTTTGGGCCCCACACTACAAGAAGGAGGTGGAGAAATTGGAAAGAGTCCAGCAGAGGGCAACAAAAATGATTAGGGGGCTGGAGCACATGATTTAGGAGGAGAGGCTGAGGGAACTGGGATTGTTTAGTCTGCAGAAGAGAAGAATGAGGGGGGATTTGATAGCTGCTTTCAACTACCTGAAAGGGGGTTCCAAAAAGGATGGAGCTAGGCTGTTCTCAGTGGTACCTGATGACAGAACAAGAAGCAATTGTCTCAAGATGCAGTGGGGGAGGTTTAGGTTGGATATAGGAAAAACTCTCTCATTAGGAGGGTGGTGAAGCACTGGAATGGGTTACTTAGGGAGGTGGTGGAATCTCCTTCCTTGGAAGTTTTTAAGGTCAGGCTTGAGAAAGCCCTGGTTGGGATGATTTAGTTGGGGATTGGTCCTGCTTTGAGCAGGGGGTTGGACTAGCTGACCTACTGAGGTCCCTTCCAACCCTAATATTATATGATCCTCTTCCCCGCTTTGGGTACAAGTCAAGGTCAAGACAGAAGGGCAGGCCACCATTAGGGAAACTTGCCCTGCCACTGATTGTATGGTATCTGTTCTCTAGATGAACACAAGACTTCAAAATCCAGAGCTGTCAGTAAAACACAGACAAAAATTCCACTTGCTTCCCTCCCTAGGTGCACCCAGATGAATTTCTGAAGCCTGCTGAAACTTTTATAAGCAGCCGCTTGCAGAATCCTGAAGCCAGTAGTGTATTTAATATCCAGCTCAGACATAATGGACCAAATTCCCCACTAGTGTAAATTGAAGTCAGTGGAGCTGAGCCAATTTACACCAGCAGGGGTTTTGGCTCCTTAGCCTCAGGGTCTTTTAAAGGATATATAGTTTTCTTTTTTAAAAAAAGATAAAAGTGATCCAAAAGCAACATCAAAGTAAATGGAAGCTTCCAGATTTAGCACCTAGTGTACCCAGAACACGGAGAAAGATTAAAAACCATTTATTTTAGGGCATATTTCTCCGGTTTACTCCATAAACAATTCAGGCTCATTATCTAATGTGAGCAAAATGTGTATTTTCCTCTCTGAAAAAAATAAGACAAACAAATGAACAAACAGCTCGGTCATTTCTTTACACTCTGCTGCCCCAGCATTATCGTATTACAGCAAAACCGGTATATTTCAGGGAAGCGGTTCTCTCACTATCTCAGTTTCTCAGCGGGAGGCCAGGCTGGAGAGGAAAGTTTTTTGTTGTTGTTTTCTTTTATCCTCCTAGATGGTGTCTCATTTTGGCCCATCAGCGGGTGCAGCTCTTTCATTTCACAGAGGATTTCATCTCCCGGCTTTGTATTCAAGTTGGGATGTCTCTAAAAAGGCAGTTTGCCCTCAGATTGCAACCCTCGCTTTTGCCCTCCTGAACTGCTAGGTCTGAAAAAAGCTGGATGGCTGAATTATTATTTTTTTCCTTCCCAGAAGCAAAAGAAAAGGATGATATATCATTCGAATTAGGGGTGAAATCCTGGCTCAACTGAAGGCAATGAGAGTCTTTCCTTTTACTTCAATGGGGCCTAGATTCACTCTAGAGAATCAAAGCTGGACTTTTCACTTGGAGATAAAAAGTGAACCACACATTGACAAAGAAAACTTCCTTCTATTTGCCCCTTTAAATCATTATTTCCCTCTTCCCCCCCAGATAACTTATTTAAAAGAAATCTTTTGGGGAACTGGAAAGAAGTGGGGATTCGGAATGGGATTTAGAGTGATGGGATTGCTGCTGTTCAAATCCAGCCCGGCTCAGGAGTGACTGAAACTGGATACCATCTAGTGACTGGTGGCCCCTGGGTGTAATAAGTGGATAGCATTTGTCCACTGGGAACTACAGTGAGACCTACACCTGAAAAGTAGGTACTAATTGATTCCTTAGAAGGGGAACAAAGGATTGATTGGGCCATGGGGACCAAGTTACGCACTTACTGCTAAAAGAAGGGTTGAAGCATATTAGCAGAGCAACGTGGGGAAATTTGTACTGATGCTTTCCAAACAGTACTTGGTGGGACAGATGCTTGTGATCTGCAAATTGGCAAAGGTCTACTGAAGCCAAAATCCAGCTGAGGACCTGGCCTGGATATGGATAAATAAAAGACTTCGATGTCCAAAGCTGTAGTCTGGCACTTTTCATGAGCAATACATTCACGTAAACATTGAAATACACAATGAAATGAGTGGGTACTGTATCTTAGTATAATGATACTCTTACTGCTGTCCCTAAAAGAATTCTAAATTTTGCTCAAAAATTGTGTTGGCATTTTAGTCCTATAGGATATCAGTCCAAGTTTCTAAAGGTCGTGTACTAGGGTGGAGAGAGAAATAGTACAAACCAGATTAGTGAGCCCATATGCCTGGCTTGATTCAGCCTGTTTTCTGCACAGCAGGAGCTGACTTTAATGTCCCACCTTAACACAGAACACTCTCTCTTGTAAAGGCAATAGATACGCAGTCTCTGGGTGTAGTTGCAACTTCCCCACGGCACAAGATTCTGATCATTGGCATTTTTATTTTAATTAGACAGGGCTCTGAGAAATAGGACTTCTCTTCTCAAGCCTTTCTGAAGCAAAAGCACCTTTTTTTCATTTCTGTTTGAAACAACTCCCCATTGCTTTCCCATACCCAACTCAGAGATGGCTTACAAACATCGCTGAACGAGCAAAATGAAAGAAAAAAAAGCCACCAACAAATCACCCGTATGTCAAAGGAGCTCTTAGAATACATGCAAAAGCCAACCAAACATTATGAACACCACTTGTGAAGTGCTTGGCTTCACACAACAAGAAACCCCAAGTTTCAAGACTTCTTCAGCAATGTGAACTTGCCCAGCAAGGAAAGGTGCTACAACAGTGCCCCGCAAAGAAACTCATAATTGAGAAAGTGAGGGGCGATCTAGTGCAACAAGACCCTGGACTAGCATTGGTTGGAAACGACTGCGCTAGAGATCTCTGTCTACCTGTTTACATGGGCCCCATCATGATACTATTTGAGTGCCTCATAGATGACCCAGGAGATCTTTCTCCATCCTCATCTTCGCCAAGAAACTCCAACACCATAAATTCCAGCTTCATCCTGACAGCTCTGTACAATGGTGATGATTATATCCTTTCAAGATGTTTTGAGTGCACAAAAGAAACAGAAATATTACAGGAAATCGCTCTTGGGAGCGCACAGCTGATCAATGTCACCAGAAATTGTCTGCAATTTTCATGCAGTGGGTGGCATTTCATTACTTTTACCGATGGGAAAGGCCGCTGCTGCTAAAATTGTGAAGAGCCAGAGTAGACCGAGAATCTCACAGGAGGCATTGCTAGAAGGCAGCAGCATTGAAATTATGGGGGAGGAATACCAATGGGGAAAGGAGGAGGGGGAAACTGGAAATCACTACGTGCTAATCCCTTACTACTGTCTTCTTTTTTTAAAGTGTGAATTTAATGCTGCTGCAAAGTGCTGGAGTGACAGCTCTGGTGCTTGAAGGCCTCTAGCCCCAGAACAGGCACGACATGGGAATCAGCAGCGCAAACTTCTTCCACGTGGGTTTGCAAACCTGCCTCAGGTGGCTCATGATGAGAGGGAAGTGTTTTCTATCCTTCTCATGAAATGCTTTCAAAAACACCTGTGTCCCACACAGCCACTCCAGTGCATGGCTTAGGGCTTGCGAGGCCAATACCAAACCTCCTCATTGTGCCTCCAATTCAGTGAAGCATTTAAGCAGGCGCTTAAGTCCATCCCTGCTTGGCAAAGCAGTTAACCATGTGCTTAAATGCTTTGCTGGATACAGATGGATGGCTGAATCAGGGTCTGTATTCAGAGATATCCAGGCTTTCTGGGACTGCTTCATTTTCAAGAAGTCCAGATAAATCAACATGACTCGCTGGTACCCATGAGAGCCACTATGTGCACCTTGGTCTGTCTTTTTGTGGTTTTGTTTTAAATTACCTTGTTTCCTCAAGGCAATCGCTACAGCGCACAGAAATCTTGCTCAAATCGAGAGAAGAGCTCCCCATCTGTAGCTATGGTACAACTTGGGATCCACAGGCTGAGGATCACTGAACCTGAGCAAAAAAATCTCAAGTCAGTGGCAAGCAAGTGGTTTGCACAAAATCAGTGTAATCTGCTTGAATTAATGACTGTTTTTAAATGGACTTTGTGAGAAGCTTTGACAATATCACAATCTATCAGCAATTTTGCATGCATAATCTAAACTATATTATATTCATACTTCAGGCCATTTTCCAGCCCAGCTTTAATTGGGTTGCTGTTAACATCTATCTTACAGAGATAAAGTGGGTGAAGAAATATCTTTTATTGAACTAACTTCTATTGGTGAAAGAATTTTTGAGCTTACACAGAGCTCTTCTTGAAGTCTGGGAAAGGTACTCAGTGACACAGCTAAATGCAAGGTGGAGAAGAGTATTTAGCAAAAGGATTTAAGAGATATTGTAAGAGATCAGTTAAGGGGAAGGGGACAGTTAGCACCTCAGCAGGACAAAGGATGGTTAGTGGGTTATAGATCGTTCTAATAAATCAGGCATCTTTATTCAGTCCATGATTTTTAGTGTCTAAAAAATTAAGATCGCAGGTTCATCTTTTGAAGGTGTGCAGGTTTCCTCTGAGGATGAGGACTGAGAGGTCAGATATGGAGTGATCATTTCATGAAAAGTGTTCACCCTGGGGTGATTCAGTGTTTTTGTCTTTTTGATAAGTTTATTAAGGAGATGGTATGATGGGACTGCCTACAATGGCATGCGGCTCCAACGGCAACTGCCAATAGCAAAAACTCCCAACCGTGGTTGACAGGACACTAGATGGGGAGGGCTCTGAGTGACTACAGATAATTCCTTCCCAGGTATCTGCCTTGTGGGTCTTGCTCACATTCTCTGGTTCTGACTGATCGCCATATTTGCGGTCAGGAAGGAATTTTCCTCAGAATCAGATTGGCAGAGACCTTCTGGGTTTTTCACCTTCCTCTGAAGCATGGGTCACTTGCTGTCTTAAACTAGTGTAAATGGTGAATTCTCTGTAACTTGAAGTCCTTTAACTGTGATTTGAGGACTTCAGTAACTCAGCCAGAGGTTAGGAGTCTATTTCAGGAGAGGGTGGGTGAGGTTCTGTGGTCTGCAATGTTCAGGTCAGAGTAGATGATCATAATGGTCCCGTCTGACCTTAAAGTCTATGAGTCTATAACAAAAATGATAAAATATTTAGAAAACCTGACCTAGGAGGAAAGGTTAAAAAACTGCACTTGTATTGAGAAAAGGAGACTGAGTGTGTGGGAAGGGGAGGAGAGTGAAGGGGGCCTGATAACAGCCCTTAATGTATTTGAAGACTGTTATAAAGAAGACAGCAATAGTTTTCCATGTCCAATGAGGCTAGGACAAGAAGTAATGGGCCAATCCAAAGCAAGGGAGATTTAGGTTAACGCTTAGGGAAGACTTTCTAACAATGAGGGTAGTAAAGTGCTGGAATCAGCTTCCAAGGGCTATAGTCAACTACATTTACTTGGTCTTGCCTCAGCATAGGGGTGAGGGGGCCTGGACTCGATAGCTTCTTGAGGTCCCTTCTAGATGTATATTACTATGATTCAATAATTCCCAATTACCAGTCACAGTTTTTCCGATCAAATTCTTCCTCCTAGCTGATTTGGCTCATCTTTGTGAAATTGGCCCTGTTAAAGCACCATGTATATTTTTTACTGGTCTGGTCTTTATTCTGCCTGTACGTTACTATGGGATCAAGTCATGAGCATCTGTACCTAAAGGACTGCCAGCAGAGTTAAGGATTATTAAAAAAAGGGAGTTTTTAAAAATATATTCAAAACTAAAAGAATCCGGATGATGGTATTGGTCCATTATTAGATGGAAATAGTAGAATCATCAATATGGCAGAAAAGGTGGAAGTGTTCTATAAATATTTCTGTTCTGTATGTGGGGGAAAAAAAATCAGATGATGGAGTCATATCATAACACTATTGCAATTCCACTAGTATCTCAGGAGGATGTTAAACAGAAACTACTGGATTTAGACATTTTTAAAATCCAGGGGTTCAGATAACTTACAGGCAAGAGTTTTAAAATAGCTGGCTGAGGAGCTCGTTTGACCCTTAATGATTTTTAAGTCTGAATTTGTCTAGCTTCAGTTTCCATTCATTGGATATTTTATGCCTTTGTCTGGTTGGAGGCTTTTAGACCAAATGGCCAACCTGTGGTCTGCAGAACCCAGGGATGTGCAGACTGTGTCTAAGATTTCCAGAGGGGCTTGCAACTCCAGTTGAAATTTTTTAGGGGTCCTCAAATGAAAAAAGGTTGAAAACCCCTGCTTGAGACTGTAGAATATTTTCCCAAGGAAAGTTCTGGGAGCCCCCCCTCTGTAGCATAATTTATAACTAGACTAAACAAAGCAACGGAGAATACACTGAAGAGAGCATGATCTTCTGCTGGCAGAAGGACAAACTATCTGCATACTCTGCTAGAACAGATTTTTCCCATCTCTCTAGTTTTTACTGCGCTGAGACCACCACTTGCACCTAGTTATGTTTCTAATTGAAGCAATAGCTGAAAAGTGGTAATAGTGGCAATTAATTATAAAGGCTTGCCTGGGACGTCCAGTTATTACGTAAGAACACATAGTTCCATCAGGCCAAGCCTCTTACAAAACTACTTTTGTTGGGGGAACATAGTAAGACCATTTGTCAATGCTGAGATTGTTCATTGTAGTTGAAGCTAAATTACCTAGGGAGCTGATAAATGATGAATTTGTGCATTACTGATGTCAAGGTCCATTGCCAGACCCTTTTTCCTGGCCTTTCCTATAAGGAAACAACAATGTAGAATTGATACCTTATGCCCCCTTCTCCTCCTTTTCCTGATGCAGCTAACAAATAACCAACATGCAAAATTAACGTAAGGTTGCTATAGCTAAATAAGCAGACAGTGTGTGATTTGCAGTTTGGCATATGCGCATTTGCCATGATAAATGCTTTTTTAAATAGCCAGTTCCACAAAGGATATAGATTGTTTATGTAAGATTAATTAAAAAATAATTATCTCTGACTAGGAGAATGAGACACAATAAATGGACCATTAAATCTAAATAAACACAGAGGCTGCCACCTTTTGTTTAAATCACAGCTATGAATATTTATTGTTGTGGTCAGAGAAATGCTGAACCAGCCACAAAAAGTAGCCCAGGTAAATTCTACTTACATTAGCTCCATATGCAACATGTAGTTTGTTGGTTGATGCTTCTAGGTCTTGCATTGGTATTGCAGGCAGAAGTAATTCAAACTGATAGAACCAAAGTAGACCAATACCAGGGCCGCCCGGGGCGGGGGGCGCAAGTGGGGCAATTTGCCCCAGGCCCTGCAGGGGCACCCCCATGAGAATACAGTATTCTATAGTATTGCAACTTTCTTTTTAATGGAAGGGCCCCCCCGAAACTGCTTTGCCCCAGGCCCCCTGAATCCTCTGGGTGGCCCTGACCAATACCTGCATCTGTCCCCAGGGGTGTCATCCTATGGAAGCTGATTATGTGGGATGTGACCAACTGATGGACCTTGCTTAAGTCTGCAGAGGAAAGTTAAAAATACCCAGCATATCTAATCAAACCTGTCTGTCTAGGCATTTATACGGCACCCATCATCATTTGTATGTGTGCGCCCATATGACAACATGCCCTGCAAGACAGGTCCTTCCAGTGCTCACCACTTGGGATACATGCCTGCTCTCACTGAAATCAATCGACCTTTTTGTCATTTACTTCAGTGGGTATCAGTTTAATCCTGTGCATGGGAAAATGTCTCAACTCCTTACTTTTGAACAGCAATGAAACTCCCAATCATCTCTAGCTATTTAGAAGAACTCTCAGCAGCACTCGGGGACCAGACCTTCTCATCCCTGGTCTATTTTGTGTCTGGATTATATAGGCTCTCCTATCATGAAACCCTTTGAGGGCCATTTTCTGTGTTTATACACACTAACATGGCTCAGTAAATAATAGTGATACTAATGATAATAACGATACTAATAAATTGCCCGTGTTGTGGATTATGAAACAGAATATCACGAGTTATCAGGAGGGATCACCAGAAAATCCATTAAACTCAATAGAATCACTGGACAAGCGGGGCTTGTGAAATAATGTTTCCATAGGCATCACAGAAGTTAACATTCTCTTACATCTGAACATCAGATTATTTCTGTTACTCATTTCTGTCGGAACAGCATCAAGTGAGCAGCTCAAAGACATACTGACGAGTCTGTTAATTCATAAAGAATCCCACTGAGAAGTGGAATCACATGCCTTAATATCAAGTGGACATTAAATCATGTGTCCATTTCCCTGGGACCAACTGGCCATCCACTATAGTTACTTCCATTGGGTCAGAATGTTTGTTCATTGGTGGTGATCTTTATGCATCAATCCAAATTTCAACATTGAGCACAGACCCCGCCTCCATCTCTCATGGCTTACTGCAGCTCACAGATTGCATGATTACCTTGAGGCTGCCTGCCCCCTTTCTCTTACTAGGCTTGAAAGCTGCCCCCGCAAAAATATTTGCAATGTGTCTCTGGAAAACTGTGTGTGTGAGATGAATATGACTGCAGAAAATCTGTATGTGTCATTGCATCAATTTATATTGAATTTGGCCAAGGATACAATGTTGCTATTTTCTCCAGAAAACAGTGTCTATGACTTTATATATTAAAAAAAAGGGCAAGGCACCCACCTACTGCCGCTTCTCTCTCCAAGAGATTGTGTCAGGAGAGAGCAGCTATGACTAACAGCTGGCACTCTCTGCTTGCGGCTGCCTGAGAAGTGGTGCTGAATTTTATAGGTCCTTTGCCCTTACCCCTGTCCAGATGGACTCTTGCTTTCTGGGTTGGAGCTCCAGCTCCATCTTCCCCTGTATGGCTCTGATTGCAGGCAACCTGCAGTGAATCCAGCTCAGTGTATGCTGGTTTCTGTGAATAGCTGATTTCCCCTATTAAATGTTGACTGGTGGGGCAGGCAGGCGTGGTTTGCTTTGGATGAATCTCATCAGAAAGCGGCACACTAGATTTTAGTTTTTTCAGTGTAAAAAAAATGACTCAGGAGCTTGCAGTACTGCATTGCTCTCCATCACCTGGAGGGGGATCTTAAACTGCCCGTTTGTTGAGAGCTATGGCACTCTGACTTGACACTTCAAGAGTGACACTTTAAAAGTTGTGAAAAGTGTTCTTAATAGGGCTGTCAAGCGATTAAAAAAATTCATGATTAATCGTGCTGTTAAATGAATATATTTAAATATTTTTGATGTTTTCTACATTTTCAAATATATAGATTTCAATTACAACACAGATTACAAAGTGTACAGCGATCACTTTATATTTATTTTTGATTACAAGCATTTGCACTGTAAAAAACCAAAAGAAATAGTATTTTTCAATTAATCTAATACAAGAACTGTAGTGCAATCTCTTTATCATGAAAGTTGAACTTACAAATGTAGAATTATGTACCTGTTTTATTTTTTAATGCAATGTAAAATTGTAGAGCCTGCAAGTCCACTCAGTCCTACTTCTTGTTCAGCCAATTGCTAAGACAAACAAGTTTGTTTACATTTGCAGGAGAGAATGCTGCCCACTTCTTGTTTACAGTGTCATCTAAAAGTGAGAACAGGTGTTCTCATGGCACTCTTGTAGCCGGTTTTGCAAGATATTTACATGCCAGATGCACTAAAGATTCATATGTCCCTTCATGCTTCAACCACCATTCCAGGGGACATGCATCCATGCTGATGATGGGTTCTGACAATCCAATACAGTGCAGGCCGTGTTACCTATCAGCTTTGTGTTCTTGGGGAACCAGGGTGCAGTACCCAACCTGTCTGACTCACAAAAGACTTTCTCCCTCCCAGCCTCTGCTTAAACCAAAGCCGATCAGAAGAAAGATATAGAAAAAGCAATGAAAAGGCAGTGGACAACCCACCTAAACCCCTCCGGACAAGGGTGACAGGATTAAGGAAACTCCCCTAGCCTCATTTGCATTGAAGATGGGACAGGGACACACCTCCATTAGCACACAGAAGGGAGAATAGAGATTCCAAGGCAAGAACCGCACGGAACGCTGGGACCAGAAAAGCAGGGAAGCACTGCATGATGGGGGAATCTCTGCTCCAGCTGTTAATGAACCCACACCTGCACCCACCCAGATCAGTAGTTATCAGACCAATTCTAGTAATAAATCCTCTATTGGTATCCAAAATACTGAAGCTGCCTAATTGCATTGTGAGCTCCGTTGAGGGAACACCGCCCATAGCCAGGAACGATCAGCTCCTTCTGTCTAGCCTGAACCAAAGAACCTTGAGCATCAGTTTACCCATAAATAAATCTAGTGTTCCTCCTTGACCCACTCTTCTGTCCCTATAAAAGCCCCTCCCACGCTCAAGTAAGTGCTCTGATGCCTGGATCCAAAATCTGCACAAGTTCCATTGGAACTTCATTTTCTCCTGACTGATCATGCTGGGGGCTCTGCCTGTCTCCAGCACTGCAGACCCTCAGCTACCACCACCACCTGAGAATCCTGATCAATTCAAGCATCACGGAGTGGTGAGAACCCAGCTCTCTCTCTAGGTATAGCCTTCTGACCCTGACTTGTGTGATCAGTTATAGTTTTCTAAATCTGACTTTTGTAATCAAATTTAAGTTAGATTTAATATTATAACTGTTTTGTTTGCTTGGCTTCCTTTGTATGGTTATTACCTGGTAATAAATAACTTTCATGGTTAAGCTGGTCCCTTCACTTTCTCTCTCTGCAGCAAAGCTCCTCATCCCTAAGCTAAAGATCCCTGCAGCACCCAAAAAAATCATGTGGCGTTAACCCACTTGATGAGCAATTACCAGAAAAATTGTAATGTGAAAGTGGGGATAGGAACATGCTGAACTTGGGTTCTATGAGGGTGGCAGCTTGGAAGTCCTGCTTGACCCAGCCTACTGAGTCCACAGACATATGGGGTCAGCTTTTGAGTGCTAAGTAACCCAGTCCTCTCAGACACGCTCTGTTAGTGTGTGTTTGTCTGATTCTGGGGCTGGAAGAACCCAGCCCTTAGGGAAATGAGGTCCTGCAGAATAGCTCCAATGGGAGGGAACTTGCAGAAGGGAGATGTAGAGCTCCGTATGAGCGCACAAGCAGTACACTGACAGAATTACAGAAGACCCCCCCGCCCTCTCCAAAGACTAACCCCAATAAGTGAGCGTACCCCAAAGGAATGGCAAAGCTGGTAACAACCGACATGTTCATTTTCATTATCTGAGTCAGATGCCACCAGCAGAAGGGTGATTTTCTTTTTTGGTGGTTCGGGTTCTGTAGTTTCCGCCTCAGAGTGTTGTTCTTTTACAGCTTCTGAAAGCATGCTCCACACCTCATCCCTCGGATTTTGGAAGGCACTTCAAATTCTTAAACCTTGGGTCGAGTGGAGTAGCTATCTGTAGAAATCTCACACCACTACCTTCTGTGTTTTGTGAAATCTGCAGTGAAAGTGTTCATTTTAAGAACATGTGCTGAATTATCATCTGAGACTGCTATTCCATGAAATATATGGCAGAATGTGGGTAAAACAGAGCTGGGGACATACAATTCTCCCCCAAGGAGTTCAGTCACAAATTTAATTAATGCATTATTTTTTAAACAAGCTTCATCAGCATGGAAGCATGTCCTCTGGAATGCTGGCCATGTTTAGTATATCTCAGATATAATTAACTTGCAATGCTGGCTACAAAAGTGCCATGCAAATGCCTGTTCTCACTTTCTGGTGACATTGTAATTACAAAGAGGGTAGCATTATCTCCTGTAAATGTAAACAAACTTGTTTGTTTTAGTGATTGGTTGAACAAGAAGTAGGACTGAATGGACTTGTAGGCTCTGGAGTTTATCATTTTGTTGCTGAGTGCAGTTATGTAACAAAAAGAAATGCACATTTGTAAGTTGCACTTGTGAAAGTGCACTACAGTACTTGTATGAGATGAATTGAAAAATATTTCTTTTGCTTATCTTTTACAGTGCAAATATTTGAAATCAAAGTGTATTACTACAATTACAACACATACTATATATATGAAAATGTACTAAAAATTTCAAAACATTTAATACATTTCAATTGGTATTCTATTGTTTAACAGTGCAATTAAAATTGTGATTGGTTAATTTTTTAAATTGTGATAAATATTTGAGTTATTTGCATGAGTTAACTGTGATTGACAGCCCTAGTTAATAACCAACAGCACACTGTCTACCTCTCCATTGGAGTGGATTAGGTAGCCATTAACCCTCAAGGGATTTTCTGCATATTATTTTAATAGCATATTGGAAAAAAACCCCAACAACAACCAGCCATTGAAGCTAAAAATAATTCAGTATATCAGAAAAGAAAGTAAGTAATCAAATGCCTGCAGTTGATAAAGAAAAGAAACGCCATTGTTTTTTGTGTGGAAAGCAAACAAGAAAAAAAAACACACACTCATCTACGATACAATACAACGTTCCTGGAAAGGAGAAGTGTAGAAACAAGAGGGTCTTCTGTAATTCTAAGCAGCCTAGCATCATGCACACTTAGGGTGACCAGACAGCAAATGTGAAAAAAAAAAAATCGGGAAAGGGGTAGGGGCTAATAGGCACCTATATAAGACAAAGCCCCAAATATCAGGACTGTCCCTATAAAAATCAGGACATCTGGTCACCCTATGCAGCACACTTGCTCTCATGAAAAATCCCAACTCTACAGTTAGTTTGATTTTAACTAGTGACAGCTAACGCTGGTGGTTCAGTCTAATTCTTCATCTCTAATCTGTCTCCCCAACAACTTCTCTCATCTTGCTGTCAATATAAGCTTAACATGGTCAAAACTGAATTCTTCTTCTTGCCCTTCCCCCACCCCTCCCGGCTTCCATTTCTCTCTACCTCTGTGTACAATCCCATCCTATGTCTCACTCGCATCAGGCCTGTAACCAGCGGGTCATCTTTGGCTGCATTGTCTCTCTTGCTCCAGACCATGTTCCAACAATGACACTTCTTCCTCCATGGCACAGCTCAGTTCCAATCTCTTCACTCAGTTCACACCACTACAACACTCATCCAAGACCTCATCATCTCCCATCTTGACTATTTCAGCCTCTAGCTGTTTGACCTTCCTAGCACACACCTTGCCCCAATTGGTGCTCCTGCAAAAATCCATTTCCTGGCCAATTGTTCTGGCCACGCTTGTCACAGCTTTTGCTCATTCCCCATTCTTCACTGCATCAAATCCAATTTTTGCCTGTCACAGTTTTTCCTCCCTGCAGATCCATTCTCTCATCTTACTTGGCTGCCCCTGCCTCCTCTGCTTTGCCAGCAATGCCATCCCTGAGTGCTCATTTGCCCCCTTCTTCCCATGTGACTCCAGGCTTCCTTCCATGCTGCCCCTTTGGCATGGAACACCCTCTCCAAAACTAATCCATCCCTCAAGCCACTACTCTCCTCCTTCAAATCCGCCCTCAAGGTCCACTCTAAAGTGAGGCCAGCGGCAAACTGGCAGTTGGAAACAGCTGACCAGACTGGGCAATGTCTATTTTATTTATTTATGTCAGTGGTTCTCAAACTAGGTGTCATGACCCCTCAGGGGGTCACGAGGCTATTACATGGGGGGGTTGCGAACCCTGCTTTGCTCCAGCATTTATAATCATGTTAAATATAAAAAAGTATTTTTAATTTATATGGGGGGGGTCGCACTTAGAGGCTTGCTATGTGAAAGGGGTCATCGGAACAATAGTTTGAGAACCACTGATAGCTGTTCACATGCTTAGTGTATATAAGCATGGGTTCCTGTGCCTTTCCCTCTCCCATTCACTGATTGTTTACCTCTCTAAATGTATCAGGTACTTATATGGCCCCTTTTACCACAGTATCTGAACCCTTCAAGCTTTTAATGTATTTCTCCTCACAACACACCTGGTAAGATGGGGAAAATAGCACTGCCCTACTTCACTGATGGGGAACTGAGGCTTAGAGAAGCTAACTGATTTGGTCTGGGGAGAGCAGGAAACTCAGGATTCCAAAGCCCCCACCTAGCACCCTAATCCCTCAGCTAGCCTTCCTGCTCCCAGCTGCTTGTCATGTGTCATATTTACCAGCCAGCTCTTTGAGGCAGGCACTGTCTCTATGTGTGTATATATAATGTCCTGTATACTAGAGTCTTGATCCTGGCAGAGCCTTATGGGAAGGGGCTGTAATGCAAATTATAAGATGAGTTTGTATAAGAAGGAATTCTGCCTACGAGTGTGGGGAGAAAGGTATGTTTTCCCTGAATGTCTGCTTGTGTCCCATTAAAGCTAAATTCTGTTCTATAGAATTATAGAATTAATAGAACATATTCTGAAACTGTACAAAGAGTTGCAAAGCACTTTCTGCCAACAAATGTCAGTTCGTACCTGCTAACTTCTGTGTTAGAAGAAAACATCAGATGAGCCTGTCAAATAGATTACATGGCCAGGGATGCAACTGAAGGATCAGGCCCTGAGTGGGTGGTTTTTTTTTTTCCAAGTCAATGACATGCACTGTGCTGATTCTACTTCCTGGCCACCGCCCCATGTAAGTGTGAGGAGGCCACAAAAGGAGTCAATTCAGCAATCTCTACCACCCTTCCCGCCCCCCCAAAAAAATCAGCATGGGATTTAAACATGAGTGGAGTCACAGTGGGATAATCAGCTCAGTAATGAAACAGCAAAGAGGAGGAAAAGGTTTACAGACCCAAATGTCTGATCTGTATCTAGAGATCTGTCACATTTACAATAATTAAATTGATGTTTACATCTAAAGAAGTAAATAATGAAAAAAGCCTACACAAAAACTCCGTGCCTTGATGACATAACACTGCCCAACTCAGCCAGCAACCAAAAAACCTGCTCCTGGCTCTCGCCCCCCCCACCACTGAGATCATACCTAGTATTGCATCCTCAAGAGATCAAAAATCATTAGTCAGGCCCCCATGTAACAGTGCCTTCTTGGGTCACAACTGAGAATGCTAAACTCAGGACAAACTGTTGAGAAACAGGGCAAACAACCCAAAACTAACAAGAAGTCATAGAAGGAGTTTCCTTGGGCATCTCAATTCTTATGTCACCACCAAAAACCACTGGATTTAGAGAGGAGTGGATCTTTACAACCAGACTTCTGATCCCAAAGGGCCAGCCACACACCCAGGTCAAAATACAACTTAGATCTTACCCAAAAATCATGCTGCCAATCCTTTGGAATCTAAAAGATAAATGATTTATAAAAAAAAGTCAGTTAAAATTGGTTAAAAGAATCAAATACATACAATAATGCAAAGTTCTTGGTTCAGGCTTGTAGCAGTGATGGAATAAACTGCTGGCTTAAAAGTCAAGTCTGACTGCTACCAAATCATTGGAAAGTCCTCAATGCCTCGGTTAGAATACTTCCATTAATACAATTTTATAGCCCTGGAGCAGGATAGAGGCAAAATGGAGGGGTTTCCAGGGCCTTTTATATCTTCTGCCATGTGGAGGGAACCCATTGTTTCAAACAAAGCCTTCAGCACAGCTAGTGGAAAATTACAGGTGACAAGATAGTGTTTGGAGTCACATGAGCAAGTCACATGTCCATGCATGAAGGTTTGGACACAGTAGAAGCCATTACCTATACCTCAAACAGCACCTTTACAGAACGGTCCATTCAGTGTAGATGAGCGTCTCCCATGGTCCATTGTCAGTTCAGTGTTTCTTGATGAGCCAATTAATTTGAATAGTCCCTCCAAACTGTGCTGACTAGCTACCTTGTGGGCGGTACCCCAGGAGCAAACATTTGAAATCTAGGTATAGAGCCAATACTCATAACTTCAAATACAA
Organism: Mauremys reevesii; assembly: GCF_016161935.1. Taxonomy (NCBI): domain Eukaryota; kingdom Metazoa; phylum Chordata; order Testudines; family Geoemydidae; genus Mauremys; species Mauremys reevesii. Next base: position 11,327,684 of record NC_052628.1, on the reverse strand, counting down.
AACGGATACATGCATACAGATAGCATAATCTTATTCAACAATTATAAGCTTTCCCTAGACATCTTACATGCCACATTTTGTACAAGATTCGCTGCCATTATATAACAGTGGTTGCAACAATGATCAGATAACATCGCAGCCCAATAATCATGAGTTTGTTCAAAAGACTATATAGGCAGAGGAGATGCTTTGTCTTGTGGCTTTTAGAACCCCCCTGGCCCATTCCCACTCTGTATGACAATTAGTGTTGCCCACTCTCCCATGTTTATTGGGGAAATGGATTCTGGCCCCTGCTGCAGGAGCTCTCACCCCATCATCTGCCTGGCCCCAGCCCAGCCTCTCCCCAACCCCACAAGGTCAGTCTTCCAGCCTCACCTGTGCTCCTTCTGAGCCTCTTCACCCCCACGTGGGGCTGAAGCAGGATCTCCACTGCCCCTTCCTGGCTGGCTGGCGGCAGCTCCAGAGGCTTTTCCCAGGCAGGATAAGAGGAGCTCCCCCCTGAGCTACTGGGTTCTTTCACTCCCTCCTCCCCACCTGTGAGAATAGTTTGGTGAGGGCTGGGGGAGGGGTAGAGCTCTGTGCCTGCAGCAGCTCTGATTGGTTGCTCAGCCCTAGGACCCACGCAAGTGGGGGCAGACAGCCCCAGTGAAATCATTCTGAATATTGCCAGGAACAACTTTCTAAATTTAACACTTTCAGGGGATTCCCCCCCCCAAACCCCAAGTTTTAGTACTTGTTACTACCACCAATTCAAATGCAACATGTAACTATGCATATGGTCCCCTATGGCTCTTTTCTGGGAGGATTTACCCTGCTCTGTCTATATAGGGAATGCTGTCCAAACCTTCCATAAGGCTCACTAGCTCCTTAAATGCTTATCACAAAGTCTACTTCAAACTCTTCCTGAATATTTTCAAGGACAGTCTACAACGTAGGCAGCCTGCAGCAATTCTAATCCTCTTCTTCTTCTGCAGTGGGGTCAGGGAGCCTTCAGTTTAAATACAACACACTGGCAGAGTCCCTGGAATGTAACCCTTCCACTTGAGATTTCTGGGCCTTGTGCTTCCCCACAGTTGAGTTTCAGATTGGCTCCTACTCCCCCTAATTTATAAACTACTATATCTCCTGCTGGGTTCCCGCTGGTTCCACTCTGAGAGTGGTTCTAGGTGTGTCCTGCCAGGTTCCTTGCCCACAATGGAAACAACCTGAATAGCTTCAAACAGCTAATGATGCCTAATGACTGCTACATCCAATTTCTGCATGATTCTGGCCCATCCAGGAGTCACCCTGTCCAGCTCTATCAGTTCTGGAAACACACAATACCCCCAAACAAAAAACAAACTAACCAGTACAGCTATTTACCCTAGAATAACTGTGGTTCTTTGAGATGTTGTAGTCAGGGTGGATCCCACCATAGGTAAGCATGCACATTTCTTGTGTTACACAAGATTCTTTTTGATAACCGTGTCCATCAGGATGTACACACACCCTGAGCCTCTTTGTGTTCACACAGGAGAGCATGAAGGTTGGGGTGGCCCTGGCTTCCCCTCAGTTCCCTTGCCCGTGTAACTGAGGACTTTGAAAAGTGTGGTTGGAGGACGGATCATATGATCCGCACTGACAACAACATCTCAAACAGTTACAGTATGGTAAAGAACCACACTTTCTTGTTAGAGTTGGTGTCAGTGTAGATCCCACTGGCGGTGACTGGCAAGTGGTATTCTCTTCTGGATGGTGGGTGTTGCATCATGATCAGTGGAACTCAGAGTTACAGGGCCCCATGTTCTCTGGAAGGACTGTTATTGACAGGGCACTAGGAAACACAGGGAGTTAGGCTGGAAGCAACTCAGCCACTTGTTCAAATCAATCTGCATTTGGCTTCACTCTTTGCAAAGGAAACATGGGGGCAGTGCCTGAGCTGTGAGTTTTCTGCAGTGCAGCGGCTGGCAGCATGAGCCGTGGCATGTGGTCTAAAGCCCTCCAGAGACCTGGTATTTCCAGGTACAGACCTAGCCCAGGCGTGGATGTGGTGGAAGGAAAAGTTTGAGCCGTACAAAGACCTGGCCACGCAGGAGGGTGACAACAGCAGGAAAGTAAAACTATTATTTTGCCTTATTGGGGAATGAGGCAGAGAGATCTGCTCATTCAGAAGCTCAGCACTGCCTCAAGCCTCACAGCAGACTAGGAGCTGTTGGGAACCCATTTCTCCTCAAAGCAGAACAAAACTGTGGAGCAACACAGGGTGTTAACTAGTGACCAATCTCAAGGGAAGGGAAGGTTCCCTATACTACTGCTTCACCACACACTGCCTGCTATGTATGATTCTGGGGACTGAACGGACTCCGTAATTCGGGACTCAGCACTTGAAATCACCACTTGCAGAAGCAGCTGCTCCAGGAAGGCAATCTCACATTACACAGATGCTTAGACACAGGGCATGCAGCGAAAGCGTCAAGAAAAAGGATGAAAACCCTAGGAGACACAGCACCACCAGCAATACATGCAGTGAGACAACAGCAAAAGAGAGCAGATGGTCACGGTTCTATACCCACAGATATGTGCTCACTGTGAGAGGCAGCATGAGTGGCTAATAGAGAAGTGCCCCACACTAGCACAGCATTGCAAGGTGTACTGTTGTGGGGATCACCCAGAACAGTACGAGTTCTGTCACTGCTTGCCTTGCAAGGTCAGGTGCCTTCAACCTATGCTACTATGGCTCAGAGCCCTGACACCAGTAGCCAGCCCACAAGCATAAAGGTCTCACCCTGTCTTCCACCAGCCTCGTTACTTGCTCCTTACAAAATGATCCTAATAGCTCCTCTGGTCCTGAATCTCCCCCAAATTCCTCTAGCCCACGTTCTTAACTACCAGACACTCAGACTTTTCCCATCTGGTTCATCACCCCTGAAGGAGTGAAACCTGCTCCCCCACCCCACCTCCAGTTATCAGTTCACTTTGGTACACACACTCCACACAGTTTATTTTCCAAAGACCTGCAAAGGGTAAAAATAAACACAGCATTTAATTAATAGAAAAGTCAGATTCAAAAATGAAATAGTAAGGAAAAGCAAATGCATGGTTATATTAATTTTCAGTGTAACCTGTATGCAACTTCAGGCTTTACACTTCTATATTAGTGAAATTCCCTTTTCCACTACAAGTCCCCTTTTGCCTTTGAGCAGTTTCCTGGCATGTCTCCTAGCCCAAGAGGGGATCCAACCTTCACAGATGCCCCCCCCCACCTTCAGAACTTTCCCTCAGCTCTGGTGGGGACTTCAGTTTCAAGACTCTTTTGGAAAGGTTTTTTTCTCCCTTAGCATCCCCACCTCCTGGCATGATGACTCCTGGTGTAGATGAGCGGACTCATCCCTGCAGCGCCTCCTGCTGGTTGTCCTCAGGAATTAGCTCACTGCCAGCTAGGAGTGCCCTCTGCAGGCCAGTGATCCATCTATCCTCTTGCCCCCCCATGTCCCTCCCTGGACCCCAGTGCCCTTTAACCCCACCAATCTGGGTCTCCCTGGGGAACCCCCAACCCACTATCCCCACTTTGCCTCAGTTTTGGCTACTGCCTAGTCTCCATCTAGCCCCCATTCACTGAGGCAGACTGCAGTATCAGCCACTCATCATAGGCAAAGGAGTTTGGACCTGCTGCCTTGGCCTACCCCTGGGCTACCCTCTGCAACCCCCAGTACCTGTTGGCCTTCTGCTAGGCCACAGCCTGGGGCTTTCCAGGCTGGAGCTCCCCAGCTCCTCTGCCTTTCCCCAGCCCTGCACCACTCAGGTACTCTGCTCAGGTCCCTGCAGCCAGGCCCTTCTTCCTCTACAGGCAGAGGGAGACTGTTTGCTGCTGGCTTCCCTGGCCTTTTTATACAGGCCAGCTGTGGCCTGATTAGGGTGTGGCCCAGCTGCAGCCACTTCCCCAATCAGCCCAGGTTTTAGAGCTGCAGCTTTCAAGCCCTGCCAGGCTGTTTTTTAAACCCCTCAGGGCAAGAGCGGGTAATCAACCCACTACACATGGTTATTTAGGGTGAGGAAATTCTAGTAGGAATGTCTCAAATTGTTTTTCCCTTAAGCCTAATGGCCCATCATTTGTCTTTCCCTGGGTTGTACAATGCTAGGTGCTTGGAACTAGTCTGGTCTGGTTGGAGAGGCAGGCCCTCCCTGCCTGGCTGAGCATTGCCCTACTGTGAGGTGGCAGTAAAACTTTCTGAACCCAGTTTTATATATATATATATATATATATATATATATATATATATATATATATATATATATAAATTCATAACCACAGTCTGCAGACGTATCTCATAATGACCATAAAGTTCAGAATGTTACTAATGTTCATAGAAACTTTACTCAACATATATTTATACACAATAACATTGTATACGACCAATTGATTCAATTGCTTAATCTTTGTGGTTCAGTCCCCTGTTCTTCATTTGGCATGTCTGAACCCTAATTGTCACACAAGGCATGTGGCAAGTTGAACCATGTTAGCAGTGTCTGCAAGAGCAGAGGAAGATCTCAGAAAGATTCAGTCAGACTTGTGCAAGACTGCGATGGTAACATCCTGACTCTCTTCTTGAATCTGAGGCCATAGCTGGTTCAGGCTGTCAGGCAGGAAAGCAACAATGAACAATTCCAACTTCCATGCATGCAAGAGCATTACTAGGGAAATAACCTGTGCAATTTCAGCTGGATACTGGCCTCCTTCAATGCGATACCTCCGGCTGACTTGGACTAGAGTACACTCTTTACAAAAAGCAGGCAGAATCTAATAATGTACAGTGAGAGCATAATGCAGACTATAGGAAAATGTGACCTCATAGTAATCGTCCTGCAAATAACAGGTGGAATCATTGATGGACCTATTCTCCATGAACTTGGACCCTGTTATAGTCGTGGCCTTCACACCATCCTCCAGCAAAGAGTTCCACAGGTTGACTGTGTGTTGTGTGAAGAAATACGTCTTTTTGTTTGTTTTGAACCTGCTGCCTATTCGTTGCATTTGGTGACCCCTAGTTCTTGTGTTATGAGATGGAGTAAATAACACTTCCTTATCTACTTTCTCTACTCCGGCCACGATTTTATAGATCTCTGTCATACCTGCTACTCCCTTAGTTATCTCGTTTCCAATCTGAAAAGTCCCAGTCCTCTTCACCTCTCCTCAAATATTAGTTATTCCATACCCCTAATAATTTTTGTTGCCCTTTTATGTACCTTTCACAATTCCAATATATCTTTTTTGATAAGGGGGGAACCAGAGCTGCATGCAGTATTCACAATGTGGGTGTACCATGGATTTATATAGAGGCAATATGATATTTTCTTTCTTGTTATCTATCCCTTTCCCAATGATTGCTAACATTCTGTTTGGTTTTTTGACTGCTGCTGCACATAGAGTGGGTGTTTTCAGAGAACTATCCACAATGACTCCAAGATTTCTCTCTTGAGTGGTAACAGCTAATTTAGACCCCATCATTTTATATGTATAGTTGAGATTATGTTTCCCAATGTGCAATAATTTGCATTTATCAGCATTGAATTTCATCTGGCATTTTGTTGCCAGTCACTCAGTTTTGTGAGATCCCTGTGTAACGCTTTGCAGTCAGCTTTGGACTTTACTATCTTGAGTAGTTTCCAAATTTTGCCACCTCACTGTTTATCCCATTTTACAGATCATTTATGACTATATTGAACAATACTGGTCCCAGTACAGACACCACTATTTACCTGTATCCATTCTGAAAACTGACAATTTATTCCTATCCTTTGTTTCCTATCTTTTAACCAGTTACTGATCCATGAGAGGACCTTCCTTCTTATCCCATGACTGCTTACTTTCCTTAAGAGCCTTTGATGAGAGACCTTGTCAAAGGCTTTCTGAAAATCTAAATACACTGTGTCCATTAGATCACCTTTATCCACATGCTTGTTGGTCCCTCAAAGAAGTCTAGTAGATTGGTGAGGCATGATTTCCCTTTACAAAAACCATGCTGACTCTTCCCCAACAAATCATGTTCATCTAGGTGTCTGATAATTCTGTTCTTTACTATAGTTTCAACCAATTTGCCCGGTACTGAAGTTAGGCTCACGGGCCTGTAATTGCCAGGATTGCCTCTGGAGCCTTTTTAAAATTGGAGTTATACTAACTATCCTCCAGTCATCTGGTACAGAATCTGGTTTAAATGATAGGTTATAATACTACAATATGACAGCATCTGCTCTTGCTGCCATGTCAAGTTCACAATGTTTAAGGAAGGTCAGAGGGTAATACTCCATGTGGCTGCCTTACAGATGTGAGATCAGCAAGAAAGGCGCCTTCATTCTGGTGGGGTGCACTTTGAAATTCAGAGGTAGATGCTCGCCAGCCAGCCGATGACAGGTGGCAATTCACTGGGCACTCCACTTGGAGAGTCTCTTTAAGGAGATCAACTGGCCTATTGATACAGCTGATATGGCCACAATGACCAGGGCTAGGAGTTAGAAGGGCTAGTCTGCCTGTGTAGTAGAATAGAGCTCTGAAAACAACTAAAGTGTGAAGTTTTGTTTTCTCCTGGAGAAGTGAGAGGTTTTGGAAAGAAGCCCAGCATGGTGACTGACTGATTTACGTGGAATTCTGAGACTAACTTGGGACTGACCTTTGGGTGTGATCTCCAGTGCAGACATGTAAGGCTAAACACACTGACTTTAGATAAATGTGTGTAGAGCTGGTTCAGCTATGCATTGGAAACAATTTGTTTGACAAAGTCAGCCCTTTTTTTCCGTTCCAGCGTTCCCATCACAATTTTTCCAAATGTCTTCATGATTCAGAATGGCTTGATGAATAGTTTTTACAAACCTATTCAAGTTATCTACTGTTTGCAAACTACTTATAGAAAGCATATTCCATATTAGAACATGCAATTTGAGTTTTGCAATGGTCATTTAAGTCACATGGTGTTGTTTCTGTTTTCTGATTGGCTGACCTCTCCAGGGGGGCAGGCAGAATTGGAGGAATGGGGAGGGGCTACATCTAAGGTTGTGGAAGTTACTTTAGTCTTCCTGTGCATCTTTTCCATAACTAGGTTGCTTGGACTGGGCACTGTGCTCTGGGTTGGGCCCCAAGGACTAAATCTTTTTTAAGTGAATGCAAGTTTTGCTACTGACTTCGGTAGGAAAGGGATTTAGTCCTAACGGCCGGTGATATTGTGCTACTTCCTGCAGATTGGGGGCGGAATGATCAGTGGTATTCACCACAATTCCTGCACATTTCTCTTTGTTCTGCACTTAGGGTGAACTTCAACCCTTTGTAGCCATCACAAGTCTTATGAAAGCCAAGGGGTCAAGTTAGATGTCAGAGGTTCAGAGGCCTTGTGTTGGCTTTCTGTCTGGGCCTCTTTATGAGATATCTTCCCAATGACACACTAAACTGGACACTCGCCCTGTAATTTCCTGTGTCATTGTCCATAACATTTCACTTTTCCCACCCACTGCTCTTATTTATAGACAAACAACTTAATACCTAAGGAAACTAAACAATTGTTATGGAGCAGGTGGAGGGATAGCTCAGTGGTTTGAGCATTGGACTGCTAAACCCAGGGATCTGGGGCAAAATAATCTGTGAGGGACGGTACTTGATCCTGCTAGTGAAGGCGGGGGGCTGGACTCAATGACCTTTTGGGGTCCCTTCCAGTTCTATGAGACAGGTATATCTCCATATATTATATTATTATTTAGGTCTGGTAAATTAACCCTAAAAGGTTGCCCAATGTTGGAGGTAAAAAAAGAAAAGAAAATCCCAGCTGACTGAAACTCTAAAAATCTATCCATCCTAGACAGATAAAGAATAAGGGAATACCAAAACAGATTTATCCTGCCTTTGGCCAAAGATTTCCATATAGTGTGTGTGTGTCTGGAAACAGTGACAACCCTAAGTGAAGGAATGAGTCACTTCCTTAAATTCTAGACAAGTCATATGAAGTAACAGGAGTTCCTCCGATATGAGTTCATCCTGAAGCCGTCGTCATAGGAGAAAGGGAACCAATTAGGAACCCAACAAGAATTCATGACATATAGTTTTATTGGAAAAGAATATTGGGTTTGGAAATCAGATACAATAGATGCTCCTCCCGTTGCACCGACAGATGAGAATAGGTATTATGCCTAACCAACTCGCCACTACCATCATATCCTTTTTTTGTATGGGCAATAGGCCCTTCTACCTATTTTGGCAGGATCTTGCCTTAGTGCTGCCTTATGACCCTTCAGCATCTGTTGGATATTGTATTCGGGATGCTCATAAGTAAGGTTTAAAAAGGCAGCTGTATTGCTGACCGTGTCAGAAACCCATCTACTGATTGGCCACACCCTCCCTTTCCAAATAAAGGATGCCACTCTATAAAAACAAAGGCCGGGGCATTACTGATCAGTTTTCCCAAGGGAATTTCTTCAGATTTCAAAATTGACTTTGGCCTTGTTGATGAGACCATCCCAAACTAATGCTGATGAAACAGTAATACCTCACCAGCATTTAGTCCATGTGTAACCTAGTGCATTTTAGAAAGTTGTATTCATGTTGGAAACCCTCATCCTAACCCATACACATAATAATCTGCATGGAGGTTAGAGAATGTGTATCTGCCATGTTTGGGTCAGGAAGCTTACCCACATTTATGCAGGCCCTAGCTGCAGTAGGTCCTGCCCCAGAAAGGTCCATGGAATGGTCTCTCCGTGGATTTGCAGGCAGAAACAGATGTTAACATCTGATTTCCCCCTCTGCAGACAGGGTTTTTCACCCTGAACCAAGCACTCTGGAAGTCAGAATTTAGCCCTTAGTAAACTCAGTGAGTGCAATTATGGGTAAAATACACTATAATTCAAGTAAATGAAGCTGGCTAGAGCTAGTTTTTCCTCTACGCCCAAACGGAGGGATCAAAGAGCACCATCATCTCTAGATCTTCTAGCCCTGGGACTTACATGAGCAAATTACTCTATGATAAAATATGACACTAAAATAGGAGCTAGTGGGGACATAGTATGACCTAGAGTCAGTAGACAGTAGGCCCAGCTCTTCCCGTTGACCTGCTGTGTAACCTCTGCTAAGCCACTTTACCTCTCTCTGGCTGTTTCCTCTTCCATCCTGGGCCCATCTTGTCTATTTAGATTGTAAGCTTGTCTTGTGTTTGTATAATATACAGTATATGGTATAATATATACTATATTATAATAGATAATAAAATATAAGCCATTGTCATTTTCCCAAGTGCCACCATCAATACTTACAATTTTAATGGGCAAAATTGAATCCTCTATGAGGTACAGGATCCCAAGAACCATGTTTCAGATGGTGAAGAGCAGCAAGGGCCTGAAAATACTGGAGATGATTATTATCCACCATCTTCTTCCATGTACATTGGTTTACACCAATTGCAAAGTGATTTGATCCCCATAGTGATCTGATAGCATTTTGCATAAGGTGGCAAATCAGACCCACTCTTCTAAGGCGAAGAAGTGGTTTTTCTTGTTCTGCCTGTTATTTCATTTCATGAGACAAAACTTCCCATGCCTTGCACAAACTGAAGTCTAGGTTTCTGCTGTTACAAAGATCCCCTAGCAAGAGATAAACAGTGGGGTTGTCAGCTGGATATTAAACTGCTGGGGCTGGTTCCAGAACCCCCCTTCTGACCCGCCCCATTTAGGAAACTCTGGATGCTTATTCCAAATCATCACACCATATCATTTAACAATGTTTGGCAAGTTTTATTTATTAAATATTTTCCAACAAGAGCCTTTAAGGCAACAGAAGAGTAAAGCGTAAAATACATTTGACTTAATTGGCAGCAACAGACTGCATGCGTCAGAAGGAATTAACCTCCAATAAAGCAGGATGTGCAGGAAACACAATGTACTCTTTTGATATGGTCTTTCAAAGCTACCATTTCCTGGAACAGAGGCAGATACACAGGTTGGCTGAGACTGGGAAAGGGTATGAGATTTATGTGCCTGCCGCTCTCACACACATACACTTCTAGGAGTCTAATGAGAAAATTGAACATTCTGTCACTGCATCAGGTCATTATGCACAATGTACTTTGTAATGATTTTCTCAGCATCTGAATCTAAGTCAGATGGAACAAAGTTGGGGTTTCCCCCTCCTCTTTCTCTGCTTCAACCACAACATCCTTGCTCCATCTGTGCTCTGAATCTCAATGCCATTAAACCTGATGAGTCCAGTGACAGGAATGTCACAAAGACATTCTCCTGGACCAATATAACCCCCATCCAAGTGCTTATGGGTGGGATTATCAAATGCACCTAAGGGAGACAGGAGCAAAGTCTCTTTGAAAGTGAGACTTTAAAAAATCCAACCCTAGGGGAATGAATACCAATGTTCGAAAACTATTGAGAGGTAGTTTAGCAGAGAAAGGATTTCATTGCATGTTATTTTTGAGGCAATGAAGGATGGGGGTAGTGGCAGCATCTGGCGGCAATAAACGAAGGAAATAAAAACATCTTATTCTGGTTTTAAGACTCATTTCCACTATGCTGTGTATACTACACAGTCTCATTTTTCATGGTTAAAAAAATTAAGAAAATGGCAAACCAAGACAGAACATCCTGTTGTGAACGCCATAATAAAAATGAGCTCTTAGAGCGCACCTTTGATACAAGGATCTCCCAACCCTTTACCAATGTTAATTGACACTCCTGCAGAGTCAGCAAGCATGACAAATGGTAAACCAAGGCAAACAGAAAGACTAGAGCTCCACGGAAGTCATTGGGAGCAGAAATGGGCCAAACCACTCTGTGAGATGGCCATTTGGAAGACCTAACCTGTGTCTTGATGTATCAGTTTGTTTTCATTTGAAATAAAAAGGTGTAAGAATAAAATAAAAAAGATGAGAACGTGGCAACTCCAGCAGACCCCATAACACCTGCAGGGTGGAGCCTCAACTGATATAAGTTGTCCTAGCTCCCATGGGGAAGATGCTCAGCTGGGGTAAAATGTGAAAGCTCTGTTGATTTCAATGGAGCTATGACAGTTTACACCAGCAGAGGATGCGCCCGTTGTAGGTGCTGGCTGTAAGGAGGGTTTGGCACAACAGCAAACTTTGTTACCACACCTACATCATCATCACATGCTGATCATTGACCAGGATTGTGGGACACCGGTAAGTGTCAATACTTCAACTTGGAAAGATTAATTACTTTAAAAGAAATATAAATAAGCAGTTTAAAGAGAGATGGTTGTGGACTAATGATCATTAACTGCTCTACATTAAGACTGGGGCTGTTTAATGAGAATAAATAATGGGTTATGTGTCAGCTTGGAAAACAAGTGATAAAATCCTCCTAAGTGAGCAAGCTGCCTCCTCCTCTCCCTGATGCAACCCTCATTTTTTATGCTTTCTCCATGACCTACATCTTCATACCCTTCAGTTTCTCTCCATCTCTCCCTCCCTCCGCCAAATGTCCTTTCGTGTCTCTGAGCTCATTTCTACCAGTGCTTCCTCTTCAAATGTGCTTTTTTTGCTGCCTTCTTGAAAACAGAGTGCTTTTCTTTGTGCCGCTCTGCCAGATCATCATCACTGGCTTCCTTCAGAGCTCACTTTTAATCCCTTTTCAAATTGCGTTCCTGCCATGATCACAAAATTACCTCCCACCCCCCCCAATAAAAATGTTCTCTCTGTCTCACCTGCCTTTACCTTTCCTGCCTTTACCTTGTCAGCAGTTTGGGGTTTGTTCATCATTTGTCTGCTTGAAATAGGTATAGTTTTGGTACACAAAGATCATAACAGGGAAAGGCAGAACTGTAAGAGACATTTGAGTACACAAATAACAGTACAGAAGCATTGGGTGAAATCTTGGCCCCAGTGAAGTCAGTGGCAAATCTCCCATTGTCTTCAATGGAGTAAGGATTTCAACCATTATATATAGCTAAGCTTTAAAAGCCAGATTGGAATCGTCCATCACATGGATGCGTGTGGGGGCACACCAGAAGTCTCCTCCCTCACCTGCCACAAAATGCTTGCATAGGTCACCCAAAGGCCAGTCAAAACAGTTGATCAGGGATTTCTCAACCCTTATAGAGCAAATCACCTGTAAAGGGCCAGAAAGGCATCAGGGCCATCCCACAATGCAATGGTCCATAGACCAAGGCCAGCACAATAAAGGACAAATCCATGCTGGCCAAGTGGCTGCTACAGAATTCACCTACCTTCTGAGCACCAAACAACGAAGGGAGTTGTGTTTCCTGGGGCACAAATGGTATGAGTGTTGATGCGGTTCCACGCTTCCCACTACATAGGGCTTTGTGCCATTTGCACAATCGAGCCCTCAAAATTTGTAAGACTCACAATAGGTTCCAGAACAATGAACAAATGTCCTCAACCTCTAATGTACCTTTCATTCCCTAAGAACCTGCCTCCATACTTGCTTGCTAGAACCCTGCCACTCGCCAGTTGCCCAATTCTGATTTCATTTTAGTAGCCTCATTGACTTTACTGGAGTAATATGGTTTCAGAACATATTATTTGTTGTCTTCTGTCTTCTAGCAAAACTCTATATTCTTTAAATAGTAGGCTGTCTCTTACTGGCCTCAAAGTGACAACAATACTTTGTACTTCTATAGCATAAGTCATCGGAGGGTCTCAAAACATTTTTCACAAAACATTGTTTGACAAATGGGGGAAACAAAGCACAGAAAGATTAAGGGGCAGCTCTTCAATGGCTGCAAACTGGTATTGAAATCAATGGAGTTTGCACAAGCTAAGGATTTGGTCCTAAATGACAGTGTATCTCAGTAGTACAGGTGAGACCAAAGTCCTGGGGTGTAATCTGGTCTCCACAGACGTCAATGTCAAAACTCCATGCAATCATCGTCTGTTGTGGGGAACATTGCCTAGTGGTCAGGATTAGGCCCTATGGGAGTGTGGTAGGGGAGCTCAGGCCCTTGTACTCCACTGGGCTCAAGCCCAGGGCCTTGTGTGGCCTACAAAAGGGTCTGACACAAAGGAGAACCTTAAGACTGCCCTCCTTGGCCATTTCCTACAACTTCTCCAGTGTCCAAAGTTCACAGTCTGTAACCAGAAAATGTAGAGGGGGTCAGTTCACTGCTTGACACCTCTTCACGGCCAGGTATGGCATGGTGGCACTCTCCTTCTTTCCTCTCATGCCAGCTCAGGTCAGTTCCAAGTCTCTCTCCTTCTGGGATAGTCCATGAACAAAACAAGGGAAATTAACACAAACAAACTGAGTATTTGAGAGGGGGAAATGCCTCCCTCTCAGGGTGTATCAGAAGCAGGTCCCGCTTCCCTCTGGGAGGGACCTTGATAGGAGAGATCCTGCTTTCCCTCAGGAGCTGCAAGGTAAATGTCCTTTCTCTTCCCTGGTCTGCCCACAAATGAGCTGCTCTGCCCCTTTTAACTGCTCCTCCAGTCTGGGAATCTCTTACAGGTGTGTGTGTGGTGGGGGTGGGGGCAGGGGGGAAGGGCTGGCTGAGCCCAGAGCATCTCCTTAACCCTTTGTTGCCCTGTGTGGGGTTTGTATACCCTCTCACACTCCCACAGGTTTCAGCAGGGCCAGCTTTCACCCTTAGTCTGTTAACTACTCTAGTCTAATGTAGGAATTTGTAGAGCCATCTCTGTAATAGCTATAGATGGGCAGGAAATGGTTCTCCTCTCCATCAAATATTTTAGAGAATTAAAAAATACTGACCATCCCAAATGGGGACAAAATCATTAATCTAAAAAAAAATTGTGAATTAAAAAACTGGGGGGAAAAATCAGGTCAGGTCAAGCAAAATGTTTCATTTAGATTTCAACTTTTTCTTTCAGTACAATTGGCTTAATATTTTTTTAAAAAGTCATTTTGGACTGGAAAATTGGAATTTTTCATATTGAAAATGTTTAACTTTTTAAACACTTTAAAAAAATTCCTTACTTTCAAATTGGGAGATTTGTCAAAACTGACCTTGTTCCCTGTTTTGGAAATGGTTTCAGTTTTGAACTGGCATTTTTCAAGAAAAAATGATTAATCAAAAATTTCTCATCGAACCTTCGTGTTTCTAAGCATCACTAATATATTAACGCTTTCTAGTATAAGCCTAAAAAATCAACCTCTAACATCTCGTGTTATTTTGTCATACCAGTTATTCTCACAGGTCACATAAAAGAAAGACCTAGAGGTCATTTAGTACATCACTACCAAATCTTAGTCATGCAGATTCTCAGTTCTCTCCAAAGGTGTTGTGTAATGGGTTTTATTTTCACACCATGGTTTCTATACTTCCTTGTAAATAGTAGTTCCTGGCTTAAATTTTAGCTCCGTGTTGATGTAGTCCTCTAATTGTACACATAGGGCCAAACATATATGTTTTTAACATGAAGCTGTTCGCTAAAAATGCTAATCACTGCAATATCTTGGTACTCTGAAGGGTCTTGTCCTTGTTTCCACTAAGGTCAATGGGTGTCTTGCCATTGATTCAATGACAGTGGGATTGGCCTTACATTGTGTGCATGTTTGCTTGCACCCATCAAAAAAAGACAGGGTCATGAGCATCTAGTCACGCTGCTTATAGAACTTCCATTGACTCTTGAGTGCAATTTGTGGGGTGGTGGAGGAACTGGAAGCTCATTTGTGCAGATAAGTCCAGCGCCACTCTCTCCCCTTGGAAAACCCACAGGCAGCTGCTTTGGGGGAAGGAATCTCTGTGGGGAACCCAAAGCGAAGCTCTCAATACATTAGCCTATCGGGGGGAATGGATTTGCTCTCCATGCAAAAGGCTGTGCAGCCACCCACAAAGCTGGTGGTGCCCCGATGATCAGCAGAGAGGATGTGGAAACTTTGGGAGGCCAGGGTCATTCATGCTGGCCAGCAGGCAACTTTCCACACCTTGCTGGCAGTGCATCTTAATGGGATGCACTAGAAGTTCAACCTGGTCATTGGGAGCCCCGAGGACAGAAAGTGAGGGGCCAGAATGGGAGGAAATGCATCCTCCTGTCACCCATCCCTGTGCTACCCACTCCTCCCCCCGATCTGAGTCGCTCTCTTCCTTCAGCAAAGGTCATGGGCCACCAGGAGAGGACTCCATGGTTTCTAGAGCAAGGGATACCATGATGTGAAGGTAGATGATCCATGTTTCCATGTGGTAGGTGTGCAGAGATTTCTGCCCATGCATTTTTCTAGGGGACACGATCTGGGTCAGTGGGTGTTTGTGCCCCAGGAGTCACAGGCCTAGCTCTCCAGACACAAATTCTGAAGGCACTTTGGAAAATGAGGCCCATAACATGTGACATTTCTTTTTTGCTTTTTCTTTCTTTCTTTCTCTCTCTCTCTCTCTCTCTTTTTTTTTTTTACACTTTTAAGGACGTTCTGGAAAAAAAAGAGAACTGAAGCATGTTTTTCTCCATTACCATAAAGAGGGCTTGTGAGTGCATGGTATTGGTATCCAAAAGCTATTAAACTCCTCAGTGATGTGAAACAGATGGAAAATAAGACAAAAGAATTCACAACTCATGTTAGACTGAATTGAATTCCTTTAATTTCACACAATGAATAACATATGAATAGGATTACTTTTTTTCTTTTATTTTCTTTTATTTTCTTTTTTTTTTCTTTTTTTTTTAGTTAAGTGCTCTACACTGTGCTAACCAGACTTGGTAGCCAAAAGACTGAGCTTTGTTTTAGAAAAAAATGTTTAAAAACCAACATCTAAGATCATGAAGGAGCATGACATTAAAGCATGCCAGATGTACCTAAGCCTCAAATAACACCAAGTCCATATCCATTTTTAAATGTACAAAAATGCTTCATGAATAAAAACTGTTACAAAAAGAACATTTCAAACAATGTACAAGGTTTTTTTCTCTTGCCTCTATATTCAATAAAATACAAATACATTTTTTTGCTCTAAAATATGTTTACATACAATCAAAGTAGAACATGCAAATTACACTTTAAAAAAGGCTTTTAAAAACCACTTATGAATACAAACTAAAAATTAGCCAGCACAACTTATAGAACAATCTTGTGCCCCATTCGTTTGAATTTTTTTTTAATTTTTTGAAATACAGTATATACATATTTAACACTTCATGTGCATTTATTATTTTAAGAAATAGCTTAAAGAAAAAGAAAAAAGTAAAACAAACCAACATGGGATTGAACTGCTTTCCCCATGCTGTCCAATTGGCAGCTTTTTTATGGTTTTACAATTTTGTTCTCCCCCCTCCCCTTTTTTTTTTAGTGTTTTATACAACCTAGAGAGGCATCTTTAGGTTTAGGTTTCTCTTGTTTAAATGTGCTTCTAATTGTCTCAGAACTGCTGCACCTCATATTTTGGATGATGCTAGAAGGAAGAAGTATCACAAAGGCATGATCGGGGTCACCCCAATTCAGAAAAGCATCTCTTGAAGGAGGATAGTGCTTAAGCATATGCTTAAGTGATTTCCTGAGTTGGGGGCTGTGAAAAGAAGAGTTAGGGAGATCCTTGTGTATAGAATAATAATCATTATTATATATTTGTATTACTGTAGCACCTGCGACCCCTCTGTCATGGACCAGGGTCCCATGGTGCCCAGCTTAGTACAGCCAATATAAACACAATGAATAGTCCAAAACACTGTTGGAAAATGGAGAAGTATGGCCCATGCTGCAGAATACCCTAGTATTTATTATTATTAGTGTTGCTGTGGTTTATTTCTACGGTGCCCGAAAGCATGCAAGATGCTTCACGCAACATTTAGTATTGGAAGGGCTCAAGAAACTGCTTCCCCTCTCCGCTCCCAACTGTCCCCTTTCCTTGCTTTATATAGTCGTTCCTTGGAAATATGTTCTGAGAATTTAGGCAGTTCCTCAGTAAATCTTAATAGTGGTAGGGAGAAAAAAATCAAAAAGCTCATTACTGGAATAACGTTGGGTAATAAACTTCAGGAGTGGGATTTTAGCCTGAAGCCCTAAAACTAAATCCTTTATGACCTGCATGTAGTACATCACCTTATAATATTATTCTGTCAGCAACTTGCCTATCATCTTTATAGACTATGCAACATGCAGAACACAAATTCTGAGTGCCACCTAGCAACATTTTCTGCCTGGTTTCATACATATTAGCATGCTAATCATCCGCCACCCAATATTGGCGGCGCGGTGCTGTTCTTTGGACAAACAGCCAATGCTGGATCAGAGCATCCTTGCTTCCTACCATGTTCCATTGCAAGCTCTTGCGATGAAGAAACAAATCCTCAGTCATGCTAGTTAAAGCCCACTTTGACCTAGATGATGTGTCACTGTAAACTCTTTGGAAGCTACTGTTTGGATACCTACTGTTGATTCCTAGTTGTGCCCTTGTACCGATGTGGAACCCTGCAGGGAAGAGAAGCAGGGGAGGTAGTCGTGGCGGAGTGTAGGTGATCTTCAGCATTCTGCCTGTGGGCAGCAGACTGTACATTTCCTTCAGTTGTTAGCAACGGTGCGATGGGGCAGGATTTCGGCCACCCCCTCAACCCACTAGTTCTGCCCTCTTGGGGACATGAAGCACTGAGTTGGCTCCATAGTCTAGTGCTCAGGGAGAACTAACTCTGCATTATGCCTGGATGCGGTGTGGGAGGTGTCTATGTGAATGGGGGGCAGCACCTCTGTAGGGACAGCCAAACTTCAGGACACAAATTCAGCCCTTGGAGCTACACGGACAGCTCTGATGATCTTCAATGGGATCCACATGTGGCATCCAAGGATGAAATTTGGCCCTTTGAGACCTTTTCTCCACTTGCTAAGCATGCAACCCTCTGTTATGCTAATGGGGAAACAGAACACTTGAGTATGAACCTAGGATCCGTCAATGCTGGGATTAGTTTCCATTTACAGTCTACCTGGAAAACAAGAATACACTTTTCTTCTGCATTTAAAGAGACACTGTCAACGTTTGAGGCCAAAAGGTGAGGAAAAAAAATAATTCCTTTAAAAATTAAATACCAATACAGTTGCTTATGGGGGGGAATTTAAACATTTCTCTGCAGTACCAAGACTTCAACCAGCAACACTGCTCTCGTTCATGAGGACCAGAAAGCAAAACTGATGGTAACAGAATGAGAAGCTGACCACGCTACTCCTAAACTGTGTGAATTGCAAAGGAAATAACAATAATAATAATATTAAAAAAAACACAAAAAAACCCACAAAAAGCAAATTGGTAGAATAAATGGTGCAAAAACAAATTAGGAACAGAATCCTATGGTCCCTCTCACTGGTTTTAATGAGACTTTTAACTGAGTTAAGACCACAAAATTTGTCCCTAGATTTTTGAAAAAATGCATTCCGTTTGAATAATCTAAGGTGCTATAACAGAAGTAAGAAAAAAATCAATCTTTAAAAAGAACAAGCTTTATGTTTACAGTGTCCCTTTAACACCATAGTCTTGATATGATTCTGTACATAAAGAACAGAAAAGAAACACTTTCTTCTTTCGGAGAATATTTTTATTTATTTATTTAGTGTCATGTGATTTGAAATTTCCTTGGCGATAAGCCACATCAAAGGTTTCTCAAACTAGGGAATCGTTTAATAAGTCCACTTTCCACTCTCTCGCTGGAATTTCCCTCGCTTCCTCTTTTAACATTAATCTTGCCAGGCCAGGTGTTCAGAATCTTGGAGGAATTTAAAACAAAATAAAGTTGACGGTTCCTGTTTTAAAATTTCAACAACTGACTTTTAAAAAGTTTTATGACTGCAATGGAATAGCTTTTCATCTTCAGTCGTAGTTTGCTTGATGTTTTTAACGGGGCTGTGGATATTGATATCAGATATTTTATCCAAACTAAAATCAATGGCTAAAGTACAACTCGAAGGAGAAATTTACAATTTAAACTGCCCATTTAAAGAGACGATTTGTCACACACAGTTTGCATCCATGCAGACTGATAGCTTTGTAATTACATTATGTACAAAAAACTTTTTAGTTTATTAAGGCAACCACAAGTTGGAGAACTTGTCCAAAGTGGCATTAATAGAATTGCAGTGGTGCTACCCTTTGAACATTATTTTTATTTTTCAGATAAGAACACTTATTCCTTTTTTGTCTTACGAAGTAATTGCCAAGAAATAACCTACTTCTTCATATGATTTTATTTTCTGTCATTTTTAAACCACCTACTTTAGCTATTTTCTTTTTAAACAACATACCAAGGCATTACTACAGTTTTGATCCAATCCCACAAACATTCTGCACCTGGGATTCCCGCTGATTTTAATGGGAGTTCCTGGTGATGAGAATGAGCAGGATTGGGCCCTTCCCCGCCCTTCATTTTTGGTGATTTTATCCATATTGTACAATATTTTCTATTCCCCGGAAGTTTCTTGCTGTTCTTTACTGCTATATACTGAGCATGAAAACAACTTGGTGACTGGTGACCCCTTTGTTAACATGCCACTGGGAATTACAAAGTTGCTTACCAGAAAGGTGCTACCATTACTGAATATCCATGTACACCTTATTTTAAAACATGATGCTATTCCATCATTCCTCAGGATAGCACTCGGAATGAGCGTGTGTGTGCATGTAAGGCTGTATTTGTGTATTGCCTATATTGCAGCTAGTCCTTGTAAGTAGGCAAATAACTGAGAAAAAAAAGTATAGCTAGAGTAAGATTCAGGCCCTTTGGGATTATGATGTCCCCAAAGCCCAGCAGGTTTATAAAACTGAAAAAATTAAATGAATTCAAACAGATCATAACAGAGATCACAGTTGAGGAATTTACATTATTTTTTTTACAGTGAGTTCTACTATGGTATAGCTATTCGTAGTTGTGCCTGACCCACCAAATAAAATCAAAGTCGGGTATGCAGCTCTAATAATGATGTTTGGTTGTGTACTGAGAAGATAGCCTTCCGCTTGCAAGATATGAGAACAGCAATGCTGAGATGCTGATTTGTTTTGGACACTCTGCAAAGTGGATGATCTCATTAACTTTGAAATTCCCCCACCCACACCCTGCTCCTTTCCCCCTTTTCCTACATGCTAGTGCCAAAGATGACGATGATGATGATGATTATTATTATTGGTCCATCCTAATTGAACGGTTATGGCTGCCATGCTACTGAGAAGGAGAGTGACTCTGATGCTGCTTCAGGCATCAAGCAGAACCTACACCCTTACACACTTCAGTGTGTCGGTCAGGAAGTGCTCAGCACCCGATACTGGCATTCCATTGGATGTGTCTGTACTAGGGAAGAATTTCACTTTCACTTCCTCTTGCTTTCCGGTGCCTTTTCACTTTCACTTCCTCCTCCTCCTCCTGATGCTGCTGCAGATGTGGTTTGTTTTTCCTCTTTCCAACTCGCGGTGTCCGGGAAAGGGGTGGGGGTGGAGGAGGAGGCGGCAGGGGAGGAGGGGGAAGCGGTGGTGTCTCTCGAGCCATGTTTATTACAGCCTCAATGGTGGCCATGACTGTATCTTGACTGGCTGCTTGCTCCAGTATTAAAGGGTTCAATGTGGGTCTCTGACCTCGTTTGCTGGGAAGGTCAACGCATTTTTCCAGAACTGGCATTTGGTCTCTGGAGTCTTCGTCAAATGAGAAAGGTTGCTTCCGGGGACGTCCTCTCCTCTTCTTTACGAAGTTATTGCCTGTCTTTGATTGTCTCTGCAGCCGCTTGGCTTTCAGGATTTTGTTCACGTGATCCAGGTTCTTTTTGGTGGACAGGATCTTGGTGTAGTTGCACATCTTGCGCACCTCACACTGGATTGCTTCGATTTCCCGACGCTTGAATCTCTTTTTCAGTGGTGAGCTGGCTGCAAGGAGAAAGGGAGAAAAACATCCATTGTTAACACAAAAACGAATGAAAACTGTCTCGCTCCTCCAACCGTTAGAAAGGCAAAAAGCTGGTGGTTTTGAACGTGTTTAATAGGGCAGAATGAAATGATTAATAGTAAAGGATGATGATAAATAATGACAGAAAGATGGAAACCAGCATAGAAAAAGCAATTAAAAAAAAGAAGATGACAAGATTATTTCTTATAGTGGCTGAATCAGCCATGGAAGAACAATTGTTATAATCTTTATTGCCCGTTTAGATAAAAGACTTTAGGACCCCGACTACACAACAGTCCTCAAAGATCTATCCATCTTCGTGTCCTCTCTGGAGCAACCTGTAGTTGCCAACCTGCTTTTCATTCCTTTTGCCTAATGACCTGTGAAACTCCAAAGCAATAAAGACTTCACTACAATATGTTTTACAATGGGCTTGATTTAACCCCACTGCTGTATGGGAACACCATGAAGGGGCCTGCTCTCTGTCCCTGCTCTGATGCCTTCCCGTGGTGTTCGAGGGCATGGTAGTGAAGAGATGCCACACTGATTTAATGTACTAGCTGTCAACCTTGGTAGGACTGGTCACCAATCTGGCATACATCACAAAATCTGCACATATGATGGCTTCACCCTGCCCTTTAATGGTCACTGCAATATCCATTGCAGTTGAGAAGTGACAGGAATCAGTTGTAATGACTATAAAAGAGACTCATTACTGAAGCCAGTGGACATAGACTCTGTGGTTCTCTTAAGCTCCCAGACTTACTAGCACACTTGTGCTCTTTAATATCACCACCCTAAGCACTGACCTGAACTAATCAGTCGTAAAATTGATAGCTGTCTACACTACAGTCACACTGAAAAAGTCAGAGTCAACAACAGTTGCCACATTGCAGTATCGGAGATACTACAGTAAACGCCTACACTTAGAGAGAATATGACTAATCTCTCAGATACCAGAGCAGTAAGGGTGAGTAAATACTGTCTCTTTAATGCGAATCACTGTAGATTTTTTGTAAGTTACATTCTGTAATATCGGGTGGATGGGAGAAACTCAAAAACCATTCATAAGTAAGTACAATCAGAGAGGCATCCAAAACACCTCATTAAAACACCTTTTCTCAAAATGCTTCAGCACTAGTTTTCTGGGCAGAACAAGGAAGTGAATGTGCATATGCAAAATTTATTCATTGCAAACCCCCGCCCCTAAAACTTACCAGAATTTCTAATATTAGTACTTAGGTGCAAGACTGTCATTCAGTTCCCCTACTATACTTGTTTTTTTAGGACAAATTGAGAACCTATATTGAAAGGGACAAAGAATCCCGTGGCACCTTGTAGACTAACAGATGTATTGGAGCATGAGCTTTTGTGGGTGAATAACCACTTCATCAGACGCATGTGGTGGAAATTTCCAGAGGCAGGACACCACATGTGTCTGACAAAGTAGGAAAGTCTCTCC
Source organism: Mauremys reevesii (assembly GCF_016161935.1). Lineage (NCBI taxonomy): Eukaryota > Metazoa > Chordata > Testudines > Geoemydidae > Mauremys > Mauremys reevesii. Next base: position 11,305,433 of record NC_052628.1, on the reverse strand, counting down.
TGTGCCAAATACCTTGAACAAGTCACTTTGGACCAAATTTCTAAAGGTTTTAGACAACTGAAGCTGCAGATAGGTGCCTACTAGGATTTTCACAAGCACCTAGGTATCTAACTCCCATTAAAATCAATGAATGCCTAGGTGCTTTTGAAAATCCCACTAGTAAAATGGGGGTAAAAGAACTTCCTCACCTAACCGGGGTGTTGTGAAGATATATACATTTAAAAGATTGTGAGGTGCCCAAAGATTACAGTAAATGGGGGCCATGTAAGTACTTATGATGGTAGATATTGTTTTAATATTGAATTTCCATTGGATTGCACAGAATTTTGCCCTTACCAAATTAAGCATTTTTAAAAAAAAACAACTGGCAGTAATAATGCTAATTTCAAAATCAGGAAAATGTAGCTTGTATACTTTAAAATATAGCAATAATAGTGACAACGATCTTAGGGCTAAATTCTGTGTTTACTTGAATGGGATTCTTGGCATCAGTAGGATTGCATGGGTCGCATATAACACCAGAATTTACATAGTGGTACTTTCTGTTTTTTAAAGGTCTGTGCAAACATGAACCGATTAGTCCAAATGACACCTTGGTGAACTAGGTAAGAATTATTAACTCAGTCTTGCACATAGGGAAGTTGAGACCCACAGAGTCTGGTTCTGGTCTCTCTTACACTGGTTTTATGGTGACTTATCTCCACTGACTGCAAAGTTGCTAGGGCCTGATCCAAGGTTTATTGCAGTTAATGGAAAAATTCCCATTGACTTTCATAGGCTTTGGATCAAGCCCTTACTCTTAATTCAAGTATCAGAGGGGTTTTCACACCTCAGCTGCTGGAACAGGGCCCCATCCTCCCTGATTGATCTAACCTCGTTATCTCTAGCTTGCTTCTTGCTTGCTTATATATACACACCTGCCCCTGGAAATTTCCACTGCTTGCATCCGAAGAAGTGGGTATTCACCCACGAAAGCTCATGCTGCAAAACATCTGTTAGTCTATAAGGTGCCACAGGATTCTTTGCTACTCTTAATTCAGACCACTGTAGCTTAGATCAGAACCTAAGACTGTAGTTAAGTCACTTGCTCCAGATCACACAGCGAGTCATTGTCCGAGCTGGGAACAGAACTCAGCAGTCCTTTGCTTAGGACACTCAACCTTATTAAATTGTTGAATTGTTCTTCACTAGATGGGGGCTTCAGTACACAGTTCATAACTTGCTCACAGGTTATGAGTAAGCGACTATCCCTTTGTGAATGAAACAGAATGTATTGATTAACCTACTGAAATAATGTGGATTTCCTTTTGCTCCTAACCTATCTCTTCTGCACTAACAGAAAAGAAATGAGAGAATTCAGGATTTTGTAGTAAAGAATAAAATATATCCCACTAAATTAACCTCGGTCCATGTCTACTTGCAAACTTAATTTACACCTGACTGTCAAGCAGTCGCTTGGGTTTCAAATCCTGGAAGTTTCAAAAGCAGCCAAGATTTATAGAAAAGTTCACTTGGGGGTTATCACTCCCTTCGTGGATAACAGCCCAATCCTTCTAGCGGTAGTTTAAAATAAAGTTCTATTTTAACATTTTCTGTAGATAACCAAGAACAGTCAAGTGGCAGAAAACACCACTTGCTTGCTCTGGGATACACCAATTTCAGAGTAGAAAACTCATTCATTGTCTTTCCCCTTTGGAGAACATAAATTATTGGCTCATATAGCACCAGGTTGCTTGGATTCCACGAAGAGCTTGCATAAACAAACCCAAGTTACAATGCAAGAAGTAGGAGTGAGTCATAAACAAAACACAGACATATGCTCTCATATAAATAAAGACCTGGATGGCCAACTTCCCAAAGTCTGGTTTTCATTAATTACAAAACAAAATATATTTTCCATATGTAGCCCACTCTTCTCCCCCCACCCCGCCAAAAAAAAAATCACTGACAGTTTGTGACTCACAGAGGACAAAGAAAAGAGGAATGCAGTCATTTTGGTAACAAATATAGAAAGGCTGGAAATGAAATATCCAAACTGCTAGGGAAAATCCAATTAGTTGCACTAAATTCCCTGCAAGTATTTTGGTTACCCCTAAAAAGTGCAGATTAAGTGTTCTCAGGTTGAGTCCTGGTAAGAGACTGATTTTTATTTCCTGGCCTGATTACATGGTCTAAGACATGGTCACATCCCTGTCACATGGCAAGAGTCAATGTCAACTGACTCCAGTGGCTATTGTTACATCTTCTAGTATTGCCAACCCCAAGCATTTAAAACTCATGAGATTGGCTTTAAAATCTTTAAAAAATAAATAAATTTGAGGTTCTTTTTATTTGCTTTTTTAAAAAAAAGAGTTGTTTTCTGGATTCACTCAGATCACATTTTCAAGCATTTCTCTGCAACCAGGAGGCTAGAAACTGAAACTTAAAAAAGAAAAGAAAAAGCTGAGATTCTCATGTAAGCAAGTAACCACAAAAGGTGTGGATTTTAAAAATATCCCAGATATTGCAAAACTTGAGATAAAATTGCAAAGAGTTGGCCACACTCTCTTCCCTTCCTTTTCATAGACTCATAGACATTAAGGTCAGAAAGGAACATCGTGATCATCCAAGGCTGACCTGCACACCGCACGCCACAGAACCTCACCCACTCCTGAAGTCCTCAAATCATGGTGTAACGTCATGCTACAGAGAATTCACCATTTACCGTAGTTTAAACCTCCAAGTGACCCGTGCCCCATGCTGCATAGGAAAGTGAAAAAACCCCAGGGTCTCAGCCAATCTGACCTGGGGAGAAATTCCTTCCTGATCCCAAATATGGCGATCAGTTAGACGTTGAGCATGTGCGCAAAACCCACCAGGCAGATACCTGGGAAAGAATTCTCTGTACCAACTCAGAGTCCTCCCCATCTCGTATCCCATCTCCAGCAGTTGGGGATTTTTGTTACTGGCAGTCACCAATGGGCCACAGGACATCGTAGGCAGTCCCATCATGCCGTCCCCTCCATAATCTTCACAAGCTCAGTCTTGAAGCCAGTTAGGTTTTTTTGACCCCACTGCTCCCCTTGGAAGGCTGTTCCAGAAGGTTACTCCTCTGATGGTTAGAAACCTTTGTCTAATTTTGAGACTAAACTTGTTGGTTGACAGTTTATAGCCATTTGTTCTTCTGTCCACGTTAGTATGTAACTTAAATAACTCCTCGCTCTCTCTAGTATTTATCCCTCTGATGTATCTATAGAGAGCAGTCATACCTCCCCATAGCCTTCTTTTGGTTAGGCTAAAGAAGCCCATCTCTTTGAGTCTCCTCTCATAAGGTAGGTTTTCCATTCCTTGGATCTTCCCAGTAGCCCTTCTCTGCACCACTTCCAGTTTGAATTCCTCCCCCGCCCCCAATCAATTGAAAATAAAACAGCAACCAAAGCTCTCTGAGGATTATAATACTTATCTGCCAATAACTGCTGTTGCGGCGCCTCAGTGACTTTCTGATCATCCCACACTTATTTTTCTCGAAACAGTTGTTTTTGAAGTGGGCCGTTCTGCCACTGAGGTGGATTTTTTTTCCCCTTAATGAGTGGATGGACACGTGATATGGTTATCAACTCTTATCAGCAGCATGCTAGATATCCTCGAGAAGCAGAGATCTGGTGTCTTCCTTGGTTTTGTTTAGATACCTTCTCTTCTTTCTCATGTATAACTAACTCCTGGGCGGTTTGACCTTGGAATTGACTGTTAAGTTGGCAAGTTGACAGCCACTTTCTGTTGGATTCTACTGTTTCTCTCACTTCCAAGTGTTAGGATGCCTGTTAGAGTACTGGACTCTTTTACTGTTTCAGGGCTAGCCTCAGGAAGCCAGTCAGATGTTGACATGAATGGTTTTGCCCTCTTACTCTTGTAGGTTCTGAGCTGGTATTCCTAATAATACACTTTGTGCAGGAGGTCAGACTAGATGAGCATGATGGTGCTTTCTAACCATAAAGTTTAGTAGTCTATGAGGTGAGTTGTGATATTTTATCAATTATAAGTACGCATCTCTTGAATATACCAAGGCCTATGAGGTAAATAGGATTGGTCTTTAAGAAAACTTTTAAAAGCTTTAAAAAATTTCAGCGCATAGGATGGTTGGCTTGTATTAAATCTGTACGGGTTCACCTAGCTGTAGTCTCTATTCACTATGAGCCAGACTGTTGGGGAGCATCAGGGCCATTTGATTGCACATAGGATTTAATGAGGTGTGCTTGTGCTGATATATCAAAGAGAATTGTCAAAGGGAGCCACTTATGGACTGAGGAGCGTTATGTGCTATTAAGTCATCTGGAAGCTCTTAGTGAGCAAACTGTGATGTACTATGTACTCTTATATTCCTACTTGACATGCTGTACCATGGTTAAGCGTAATAAGATTTAATCTTTATATTTATTATTATAATTTGTTATTTGTATTACTGTAGTGTCTAGGAGGTCCACTCAAGGTCCAGAACCTCAAAGTGCCAGGTGCTGTACAAACAGAGAATAAAACAACAGTCCCTGCCCCAAAGAGCTGACAAACTATGCAAGAGCTTATCTTTGCGGTTTGATTCACATAGATCAGCACCCAGTCCCAGGGCGGTTAGAATACTTATTTGGATTCAGTAGTTCTTTTGCATCCTTTTTCCTGTATTTACTTTATCCTTCACCTTTAGATATCTTTAACTACAGAAATGTTCTCTTCTAGTACCACAAAAGGGATGAGGGCAATAGCACTACTCCAACTGAGTGCTGGCCTTTGGAGCAGGTGAGGCCATCCAAGGAGATGGTACAGCAGGACCATTGCCTATGTGTAGCAGGGAGCAAGGGGAAAGATTGTGCTGCTTGAGACACTGGTGGGTTGGCTCTGCACTGCCCCTAATGAGGGCTTGTATCTATTTGGAACAATATGGCTAGAGACTAGAGACTACAGCTAGGTGAACCAGAACAGATTCAATACAAGCCAATCTCAACCACCCATCCTATGTGCTGAACCTTTTTAAAGACTTTTAAAGTTTTGTTAAAGACACAACCTATTTACCTCATATCCTGGTCCATCCTACTAGCCTTGTGACTCTCCCTGGGAGCCGCCCTATATACCTTCCTCTTTCCTGGATTGGTTCTGCAAGGCCCACTCTGGGCAGCCATGCCACTACTTCTCAAAGGCCATGCAACGTCAGACGGGCCTACAGAATGCAACCCAGAATGCAGGGAGTTAGATTACAGCACCAGTGAGGCTGCTGGTAGGAGTAGGATGTCTTCTGACCTTCCCACGAAAGGAGCTTACCAAATACTTGGAGGCAAGAAATGAAGGAGAACAAATACTGAACTTCCCACCCTGTGAAGAGGAGCTGTGGGAGAGGAACACAAGGATGGACTTAGGCATCAATCTCAAAGAAGAGATGTTAGGTGCACGTTTCCTTCACTCCAGTCAGAGGAGCTGCTAGACAGGAGAAAGACCTTTTACTTCAAAGATAATGAAGAGCCACAGGGAAAGAGCCAGAGCCCATTGAGGGTTCCGATATAGCGATATTCCGTTAATGGATATTAATTCAGATAAGGACCTTCAGTTCTGGATGTCTATCTGACACTAGCTGTGTGAGGTTTTCCCATGGCTAACAGAGACTAGCTCTTCACAGATGCTACTGTGCCCTGTACAAGTATAGGAAGTCCTCACTTAAAGTAGTCCCAGTTGTTTCGATGTTAAGTCACTGATCAATTAGGGAACATGCTCGTTTAAAGCTGTGAAATGCTCCCTTCTAACGTTTGGCAGCGCCCTGTTTTATCTGCTGCTTGCAGGAAGAGCAGCCTGTTGCAGCTAGCTGGTGGGTGGTTGGAACCAGGGTGGACCAGCAACCCCCCTATCAACTCCCTCATCAGCTCCCCACTCCCCTAAATTCCCTGTGCAGCAGCTGTCCCTCCCCCCACTGCCATGTGCTGTTCCTGCCCTCTGCCTTGGAGCTGCTCCCAGAGACTCCTGCTTGCTGTACGGGAGGAGGGGGGAAGAAGGGGGCTAATGTCAGGGTGTCTCCCCCTCCCCTCTGCTCCTGCTCCCCGCTTACCCCATCTTCCGTGGAGCAGTTGGGGGCCACACCACGGAGGGAGGGAGCTTCTAGGCAGTAGCTGCCTTCTCAGGTCTCAGCAAGCTGATTTAATTAACAAGGCAGTGTACTTAAGCCTGGGGTCAGCTACTTAAAGGGGAAATGCACATTTTTTCTCTCACACACAGGGTGTTTGTTTCTGTCTGCCCTCTCTCCTCTCCTGCTGCCTTGTAGAGTGTTGTGAGAGTTAACTCTTGAGGGCTCAGTCAATTGGTAGTTCATTTAGCAGTAAGGCATTCCCTGGGAAATATCCCACCCTCTGACTCCTCCACCTCAACCAAGCTTCACAATCATCATCACTGTGTACCAGTATTAAACTGTTTGTTTAAAACTTATACAGACTATATATAGTCTTTTGTCTGGTGAAAAATATTTCCCTGGAACCTAACCCCCTCATTTACATTAATTCTTATGGGGAAATTGGATTCGCTTAGCATCGTTTCGCTTAAAGTCGCATTTTTCAGGAACATAACTACAATGTTAAGTGAGGAGTTCCTGTACCCTGGTTCAGGGGCAGCCTGTGAAAACACACCATAAAGTCTCAGACCAATGTCACACCCACCTCAATGGGTCCTCTTTCCAACTGAGTCCTTACACACCTACTCCATTATTATCCCACCTTCCAGATACAAACAAACCTGCCTCCCCCTAAGAAAGTCACCATAATTAAAAACAACAACATAATCAATTGAATCCTTAAAAAGACATTTTTATGACTTGCAAGAAAACAAGAAACTATTTGGAAAGGGCTGGAGTTTATTTCTCTTCTCTCCATCTGCACAGATGCAATGTCGCTCTGTCTCGCAAATAGAGACAAATTGAAATGGCTACAGGCCATGTGAGGAAGCCATAGCGTATTGATATGACATGGGGAATAGCTTCTGAGGCAAAGGGGAGAAGCTTTGCTTAAGCTAGACATTTCCAGTGCTGGTTTAAAACTGTCTGAATCACTGTGTTACATGAAGAGGTGAGCACAGGTTCATCATACTGTTGGGGAGTTCACCACTACCTCCCTAACTTTATTCTGGAGAGCTTTGGTCTCTCTGTAGCACTAAAGATTATTCTTAACGACTGTCATTACAGGTCCCTTTGGAGTTGCCAGAGGCCATTTACAACAGCACAGTACAGGGAACAGTGTTTGCTGAACAGCTGGGCTCAGTTTGTAGACTTGGTTTGAATCAAGAAGTTTTCAAAGAGCTCCCCATTAATTACAGGAAACCCACAGTACTGTCCTGTTTTCCCATTAACACAGTTTCTTTTGGTTTTCACTAAATTATTTCAACATCTGGGCTACAGATAAACCAACAATTTAATTAGACTTCTGACAATGGAAAGAGTGAACTATGCAGACAAGCGTAGACTTTCATCTTGCAACTGATCTTAAAATATTTGTGTGCTTTCATTCTCCTGCATTAAAAAAAAAATAATCTGCCCATAGCTCAGCTCTTTAATACTTTCCTGTATATAAACAGAGACTCCTGAATATTTGATACAAAAAGGTTATCTTTACAGAAACCACTTTATGCACGGAGCCCTTGTTTTCATTATTTATCTAAGATGAAGGGATTCGTTTAGAAGCAAAGTACTTTTGCACTTTAATGGTGCTTTATATTGGTCAATTAAATAACCAATTCTTGCAAAACTCTGCGACAATGGTTACTATTTATTATACCCATTTTGCAAATGGGGAAATTGAGGCATATCAAGGTTAAGAAACTCTTGAGGTGTGGGAAGATCTCTGTGAAGGGCTGTGCACTGTGGATTCACTATTACTGGAGACTAGGGTTAGCCTAAGGCCTGGTCTAAACTAGAAAATTAGGTTAGTCTAAGTTGGTCAGAGGTATGAGAAATCCACACCCCGAGCAGTGTAAAGTCGACCTACATCCCTGTGTAGACAGTGCTAGGTCGACGGAAGAATCAGCCTCTCAGGGAGGTGGATTACCTATGCTGATCGGAGAATCCCTCCTGTCGGCATAGGTAATGTCTACACTAAAGTGTCACAGTGGCACAACTGCAGCATTTTAAGTGTAGACAAAGCCCCTCGTCTTGTCACATTCAAGTCATAATGCAAGTCCTATCTCTTTACGCAAGCTTCCCAGATTAACAAAGACGATGGGCAAATGACCTAGCTACATTTCTAATAGAAAGAAATCATAATCAGGAATGATCTCATTTGGAATAGCAGCACAGAACATGGGTGGATTGGAAAACAATTTCAGAGAGAGGAACAGATCCAATGCTACTCTTAATTACTTATTTCTTCTGCTTTACTTTTAAGGCTCTGTCCATTGCACCAGGTGCAATATATAAAACCACACTAAAATAACCTGAGTAGATGTGATGACTGCCATCTTGGCCAACACACCAGGAACTCAACCAGGGTACTCCAGAGCTAAGTCTATTTAGCTATGGGCTGTAACAACTCATGTCCTCTGTGGATTGGCACAGATGAGTGCTTGTGACACACATTTACCAGTGGATTATATACACGAAAGGCTATCTCAACTGCTTTTTAGATATTCATTGAGCATTTGGCATGGTGGGAACTTTAAATGAAACTTGCTAGATAGCAAGCAATGAATGTCAGGGCTGGGAATAGAACCCAAGAATCCTGACTTCTAATCCATTGCCCTAACCACAAACGATGGCACTGCTTATCTCATTATTACAATGGCGCTGGTATCCTGTGATTAATATAGCTCTAAAGAGCTCAGACACCACAGTGATAAGAAAACATTAGAAAAAACAGGACCTGATTATCCTATCGATTACGCACACCAGCAAGTGGTACTGAAGTCAGTAATAGTTACACATGCACAAATTTTTCAGCTAATTGGACTCTGGCATTGAATGGATAGAAAATAGACAGAAGAGACAGAGGGAAGACACAGTTACCTGCATCAGATGTTGCTGATGATGAAGGTAGGAGCGATAACACTGGCGTTGGTGGCATTGCAACATTTTCAACAGCTGCTGGTTTCCTTCTGGTCATCATGTTACAGGCAGAACTTTCTATTCTACTATGAAGTGAAGTCTGGTCTGCTTTTAAGTGGGGACTTGTTATTCCTGGGGATTATAAAGAAACAAATATTTGGATGAATAAATATGAAGTATACAAGATTGCTGTGCTAGGTATCTACTAGAAAGGATGAACTGTTGCTCTTAGTGTCCCAGTATATTTCCATACTCCCCTAATAGGGTGTGTAATATCATTTTGATATTAGCAAGGATCATGATTTTTATTTGTTTTTAATAATTTTGCCTCAGGATGTACCATCACGGTTCTCTATAAACAATGCTCAGCTAACAGAATAATCTCAGAAGTCTATTTTTTGCACAAAACAAATATATACAAACACAGGCATGACCACATGGCATTTTCCATGTATCAGTTCTCCTACCTACTGTGTCTGCCACATTCACTTATAAACTTCTCTGTTATAATCACTTATTCATAGATCCTGAGGCCTGAAGGGACTATTGTGATATCTAGTCTGATCTCTTGTATTAGACGGGCCAGAAAACTCAGAATGTACCATCACAGTTCTCTACCAGCATTATTATGTGATGCTAGGGAAGTCACTTGAACTAAACTTTTCATATGTGCCACTAATTATGAAATGTGTATTCCTCATTTTCTAGGTCTGACTTGAGACCCTGGCATCTGATTTGGAGAAATGCTGAGCACTCTCAGCTGCAACAGAGGTCAATGGGAGCTGTGCTTTAAACATAACATGCTATATAATGCTAAGTACTCTGAAAAATCACTTCCAAGTGTCTCAAATTGGGCACTTTTGTCCTTAATTTCTCTGTGCCTCAGTTCCACCTGTGTACAATCGGGATAATAGCACCGCCTCACCTCCCAAGTGTGTGCTGAAAACAAAATCATTAATGTTTGTGAGGCACTCTGATGCTATAGTGATTGGCACCAGAGAAAAGTCCATGAGATGGCCCTGAATAAAATGGAGTAAATAAGGAGGGTTTGAATAACGTGCAGTATATAAGTAACAACATGGGGAAAACAAAATGTTGACTAGCTTCTCATTAAATGAGCACTGTCCATCCTGTTCACTAAAAGAGGCAGGGGTCCTATGGAAAAAAATAGTCTGTGATCATGTAATTACACACCACACCATAATCCATACACACAAGGGGGCTGAATTAAGGTTGCACAGACAACCTTAATTCTGGCATTTCCTAACTTTTGAGTGCATGGCTTTGCAAACAATGTTTGTTTAATATAGTTTTTGTATGTTATATATTTATTTATAGCATGAATGTGAGTCTCTATATAAATTGTTATGTATGTGTGTGTACATATACATGGTATATAATAATGCTAACAACCTCATGAAGTCAACATCTGGTTATAATTAAACTGAAGGGCCTATATAAAAAGCTGTATGAAAACATGCAGCTGTAACCTGTTGACCTCTATTGATAAAAAAAAGAAAAAAAGTCTGTGAAACTGTGCTTCAGCATATCAAGGGACAGTCATTCATTTTTCAAAGGTAATCCCTCCCAAACCACTTATCCTCTCAAATCTCTACCTGCACACAGTGTTTGCATTAGGGACCTTGATTTATGGATTCCCACTCCTTGAATGTAGAGGCCTACTTCCTGTTGCCGTGGTTACTTGGATCTTGGTTCAAGGTTAAACTACTCCCAAATCAAAATCAGTGGCAAGCACAGCATCTAACAGCCAGGTTATTGACTACCCTAGGATGCTTAAAGGTCAAAGACCAAAGTGCTGCTCACTGCCTTCAGGGTGAGTCAATATTTTCAATATTTTTATTCTGTTTCTTCTGAAGAAGAAGTTGCTGCTCAATTACCACCTAGGTGGGTTTAGCAAGGTCATACAAATCATTGAGGAAAATCCTCATCCCAAGGAAGAATTACACATTTAATGAATTACTTCAAAGACTACCCCCTCCAGTTGCAGCTTGTCACAAGTACACAAGGGGGTCACTGGTATGATTATTATTTTTTTTTGGCTTTGTAAGGTTTTACACGCTTTGTTTTGTTTAATTTACCAGGTGAAAATTAAGAATGAACCACTACACTGATCTAATTTGCTGATTTGGCTTTACACTGAGATATAAGTGAAAATCATCCGACTTCCCCTCTAGATCTCAAAGTGCTTTGCAAAAGTGGGTCGACATTGTAATCTCAGTTTTTAAAGATAGGGAAACTGAGGCACAGAACAGTGCAGTGACTCGCCCAAGGCAACACAGTGAGTCAGTGGCAGGGTTTAGAGTAGAACCCAAATCATGTGTCTTCTAGGTTGTTGGAGCAGGCTACCCTACTGTTACTCTCTCTTCTTGAGGCTGTTTGGAAGGTCACAAACAAGAAGCCCAAAATGTCATGTACCTTAGTAACTAGTGAAAATTTCTTCCTGACTTAATATCCACCATTTTGTCAATGAGAACTCATCATTTAAAATATGCATCCTCTGTGTGATCCTACAATATTTTATATTTTGCTTCTGTTTACATCCAGAAACAGAGAGAGCTCAAGTTGAATTATAAACCCTGGTCCTGAGTCTGTTCTTATTTACATTGCCATTAATCTCTGTTGATGTTAATGAATTTACTCCCAATTCAGAAGTAAGTGAGATCAGATTCGGCCCCTCAATTCCCAGAGCCCTGCTGACATTATATATAATAACGAAACCAGGCCAATGCAGAGGGGAAATTAATCAATATTTGCCAAATGGAAAAACCAGGACAAATCCAGAGGAGAAAAATTGTTTTCAGTCTGAAAGGAGATATTATGAACAACCGAGAACAGTAAAAGGATGATTTGCCTCTCATTTCTACCAGTGTACATCAGGAAATAGCCCTATTCAAGTCATAGCATTACTGGTGTAAAATCTGAGTAAGCAAGAAGAAAATCATGATGAAAAACTGGTTCTTTTTTTTTAAAGGTCTTTATAGTTTACAGTGTCTTTTCATATTTTGGTACAAATTTACTTTGTCATTCATTGTCTAGCAGCGGATGTGCTTTAGCAGGTACTTAATACATTAATTTAAAATTACTAATATCATTTAGCATTCACACTGCAGTAGTGCCTTAAGGTCACCGCTAAGTTGGGCCCCATTGTGTTAGGTGCTGTACTAACCTATATTCAATGACAATGCCTGCCTTATTGTTACCTTGTGCTCTCTCCACATATTGCAGACACCTACTTTCTCTCATCTTTACACTTACATTGCAAACTCTTTGGGTCAGCATCCATCTTTTTGTTATATATGTGTTTAGCTCCAGATTGGAGCCACTAGGTGCTAGCTCAATACAAATAATAAATAATAACTGTGCCATTGCTAAAGCCATGCTAAAGAGGACATCAGCTAACACATAGCAGAGTTCTGTGAAGTTGCTGCTATGGAATAGTTTTCTGCTGAGGGATCATTACCTTAGATTTCACATAACCCACCAAATTGTGAGAATTCACTAGTGTACTGTTTATGCATCACACTGCTCTTACAGGATGGGAGCTTTCTTCTCTCTCTTTCCATGGTTTAGTTATACAGTACCATTTGCATGGTAATTCACATCTTAACATTAACCGGATCAAATTATTTGCATTTTGATTACTGTTTACATTGAATAAAGAACCAGAAGAAGCCTAATATCTGGTAAATCTTCTTTTTTTTAAGTGGATTTTACATAGATCAGTCAAAAGCTTAGCATTGCATCATGCTCCAGAAGAGGGAACTGAATTACAGTGTGATAAATGTAGTTAACGAAAGTAATTATTCTTCTTAAAGTAATATTATTTCCTATCTAACTTGTGAAATTCATTTCCATGGCTTCCATTTGACATATTTTATCATTTTAAAATAACTGTACTTTTAATGTACAGTTCTGCTGCATGGCTTTTACTCTCCTGTTTCCTCTCCTCTTAGAGCCTTCAAATTCTACCTCTTTTGCAAAGGATTTTCTACCATATACAATGAGTCCCATTCAATAGCACAGAGTTCCTGTTTAAAAGAAAAAATGCCTGCATTGCCATCGTGAAGGTGGAATTTTAAGACACCAAGACTGTACTTTACTTCACCTCCAATTTTCTTCCATTTTTTAAAAAAGCAGAATAGCTCTAAACCTGGGGGTGGGGGGGAAGAGAGAGAGAGAGAGAGAGAGAGAGAGAGAAAGCCATCATTAGATAGATCTCCCGATCTTTATCTGCAGTACTACATTCAGAAGAGCTAATGCCATGATGATAGCTTTGAAATCTCTTAGGAATTGGATAAAGAGAAGCGATAGTGATGAACTCCCAGCTAATAAACACAAGAGTGCTTATTTCTGCAGAATGATCAATTTCTAGATGTCCTGAGGCTTGTCTGATACAGTTGATTTACTCATTCTCCCTCACCTCACTAATAAAGCTGAACTCCAACATCAGATTAGAAAGGAGCCAGATTTCTTAAAGGGGCAGGGAGACGACTGGCATGATGGCATGCAAATACTGGTAGACACACTAATCTCTCCTGCCTCCTCCTATAACCACCAAGCTGTCTCGAACAGCTGCCTTCCTCTGCTGAAAACATACACTTTATCCGCTTTGGGTTAGTACAGTAATACAGACAATTAATTTATCTTGTTAGTGGAAATTTAATGCAATGATCTAAAAGAACTCTTACATATTGTGATAAACTTTAGTGCCTCCAGGGCGCTTCTTTTCCATAGGACTCATTTCACATCCCATCCATTATGTAAATGAGATGTGGAAATAGTTGAGTTCCTCTAATGTATCTGTACACTGATGGATTGCGCAGAGTCAGCCCTGCTGAAACTAATGAGGTTAAATGCATCTTGCCATTCCTGTCTACTTGGGTGAGTCTCTGTGCCTGAGTTCAAGAAATCTTATTCAAGTTTTTTCTTCCCTTAAAGCCACTGTGCTAAAATAATCACATTTCTTGACAGACAGCATAGTAATAGCCCCAATGCCCACTCTGGCCTCAATCCTGCAGGGGTGAGGACTGTGTGGAGCAGAGGCTCTTGTTATGTAGCAATGTGGGGATATGGCAGCAGAAGCCAAAGGTCACCCTCTTACTTGAGAGATGGGGTCCTGGACTGCAGAGAGTTGCAGTTGACACCAGTCTCTAGTGATATGCAATGATTAAATAAAAACAATTTAGTTGTTAAGCACAAGTTGTCCATGCAAGAACATTCCATGGGTGAGAACCTGTAACAACCATCAGTTTAGTCACCACTGCAAACTTCCCAGGATCCTCCACATCTAAGAGGATGAACTTCTATAGCTTGAAATAAAGGGCCAAGTTCCCTAACTGGGAGCTGTAGCAGCCTGTGTGGATCAGGCACCCAATAACACACTAAACACTGGATTACTTTTTGATGCTCTAATACTGCAGAGGACATACACAGTACTGGGAGGAAGGGGGACTGATCCTACACTCTCCATCCTTTCTCTCAATCTAAGTACACTCCCTTCACGAAAACACAAGCGATAGCTCTTTGCTCTGAGTCCTTAGAACGGAGGAATATGAGAAGTGACCTTGGGGACAGGTGGACATGAAGTTTGGGAGGTACGGTGCTGTGAATCCAGAAGTGCACATATTAACTACAAAATGTTTGCCTTATCAGCACCAAAGAGGGAAAATAATATGTACTGGGATGTGTGTATCTCTCTCTCTCTCTCCCCCCATATTCTAGATAGACAGATATGATTTTTTCCCCGTTTCTTCCGAAAACCACAGTAACTGACTGCAATATTAAAATGAAAGTATGTTTAAACAGATGCATAGGTAAGATCTGCAATGTTATTGCAGATTAAACAAAGTGGCAAAAGTTTTAATAACTCGTCAGCACTTAAATATAATATATAGTGCTTGGATTGCTGCTCTCTTCTATTTGTGCTCAAGAAACATCTAAAACATTGGACAGTATGGAATTACTGTACAAATTTGATTTGTATTTCAATCATTGCTCACGAGTAGTCTTTTCTATGGTACCTCTTTTGGAAACCTCAGTGAAGCGTAAGAGGGAGAATGGAAAGACTGAAAGACTTCAAGGTCAGGAAAGACCTCAGAGGAACCAAAACACAAGAACAAATCTGAATGATGGACAGGATAAAGAGGTGAATGGTGCAGAGAGGAATAAAGTGGGGCAGATAGTTAGGTACAGGAGATAAATGATAGATTGGGAAAAGAAGGCAGAATGAATAAGAGAAATCACCTACCAGAACGAATCAAGTGAAAAGATGCCTAGTAGGGAAATGCTAACCATTAACAGCATTTGCAGTTATGCTGTCACCTTAAACAATCCTTCACATCTAGATCTGCGCTTTCCTAACATTTTGGGGGTGCTCTGATCCAGAAGTTTGGTGCAGGCCCATCTCTAGCTTTCATGTTTACTGGGGTTACATTGGGATGCTTTAGGCTCTTCCCAGGATAAATTGCCTTACCCATTGCAATATGCATATTTTATTGCATCAAGCAGCCAGAATAAGGATACTTAGAAATATGTTCCCTTTAAATAACCAAAAAGTAGCAGGAAACACAAAACAAACAAAATTATGAATTGCCGGGAGTTTTTCTGATACTTCTGTTTGTTTTACTGGGGCAATGGGGTGATAGTATCAAAAGGGGAAGTGGCAGAATCTATTGAAATACTCATGCTGACTGACTGTTTGGTTAGGCCACAGAACTATGAGGGAAAAAACCATGAACTTCAGAGAGTTGCAAAGCAGGGATTTTCAAACCTGCATACCTGAAATAGGTTAGGCATTTAAATCTGTATTCAAGCACCATAACAGGATGCTTGATTTTCAGAGATGCTCAGTTCTTAAGACTCTCACAGAACCGAGGCCTAAATCTAGATTCAGGTGCCTAACATCAGACATCCAAGTTTGAAAGTGTTAGCCTAGGGGTAATTCAACAGAAATTGAATGCTGCAAAGAAAGTTTACCAGTACAATTCTGGTTACCCATGTTCAAGGAAGATGAATTCAGACTGGAACAGGTGCAGTGATGGGATACACGGATGATCAGGGAAATGGAGAGAACTGTCTTCTGAGAGAAAACCAGAGTACGGCTGATTTAGCCTAGCAAAATGCAGGCTGAGAAGAGATATGATTGCATTCTATAAATACATCAGTAATTTTGGCTTCAAATTACACATGGCCCTAGGTTTCTGCTGTTTGCAAAATCTGCTCCTATGTTTTAAGTTAACATATTTTGGATTTCCCTTTTAAAGAAGCTTGTTGGGCTGGATTGATATCATACTAGTAGCATTCTTTGTTAGCATGCAGGAATCTCTGGGTTCAGTTCATGGTTTCAGCCTCTCATTTGCTAGGCCGAAAGCCTCTTGTGGTGAGGAAACATCTCATTGTAGTGAATAGCCCCTGCCACCAATTAATGAGCAGCACTGATCACTTCAGAAATGTGACTTGTTGACTCTTTTCTGAATGGAAAGTAAGTGGCTGCATTACAGGGCATCAGGTCATATGGGTTATAAAGTGGGGAAAACAGGTGAAGTTTTTCATGGCTCTTGTAGAATGCTGTGGAAGCCTTCCCCCAAGGGAAAAATAGAGAAAGTTTTGTTCCATTAATTCACAAGTGCTTCCTGTTGGATATCATAAAGGAGAAAGTGTAATTGTATGCGTATAACAGGCAGAGTATAATCAAATGTTATTCACAACTGCAGTTGAGAAAGACAAACAGCAACTTATAGGAAGTCTTTGTAATTGTAAGCATACGCAGTTCTAATGAGCAAGAGAGGGAACCAATGCCATAAATGCAGGACTCCCATCTACAAACCACCTCATGTGTCTTTCACTGCACCTCCTTGTCCGCAGGCTAAAGCTAAGACAAAGTAAAGTGGACAAAATGGCCAAGCATGATTATTTACCTTACAAAACTAAATGTTTCCTTGCTACACTTACTTTTCCATTAGTAATTTCCTAATCTGCTCTCTGTTGTTCAGTCAATAATGGTTGAAGGCACTAGGAGTGAAATTGTGCACAGGGTTCCCACAAGCTCCATGCATCACTTGGAAGTCCCTCAGTCGGGCCCCTGCACTAAGGTGAATTTCACCCTACAATATTTTTTTCTCCTCAGCAAAGTCTGTTTTCATGTAGAGATATGAATTCTTAGAAATGAAAGAAGAAGTAAAATCCCATCAAAAAAACACCATCCGCTGATGAAAGAATTGAATCACTGAATGAAGACAAACATTTACTACTGTTGGTTATTCTTGGGGAATCATTTGGTATTTATGTTCATACATTTGACTGTCTCATCATTGCAAGGGTACAACATGTCCTGTGCTTTTAAACGTTCTGGAGTCACTTGACACACCATTTTTGATGTGTTTAGCACAGCCTTACAAAAATTTACCAGCCCAGGCATAAAATCTATTCGCCTGCTTGTTCTCATCAGTCATCAGGCTAATGGAAATACTAATGACATTTCACTTGCCCTTCCAAAGAATTTACTTGTCCTAGAGGAGTGGGAATTTTGCAAAAAGAAACCATCACTCTTCCTCATTATTATTAATTATTTGCCACTTCTAGATACCCCCACCAATATCAGTGTTCCACTGTATACATACAATGTGAGAGACAATGCCTGCCCTAAGAATTTAGGCTATGTCTACGCGACAGTTTATGTTGGCATAATTTATGCCGCTCAGTGGGGTGAGTAAATTGCCCCCAAGTGACGTAAGTTACACCGACCTAAGCGCTGGTGTGGACAGTGCTATGTCAGCGGGAGAGCTTCTCCTCATCTATCCAGGGTCCTCTCAGCTGGGCCACACTGCCTTTCCTCACTCTCCATCCCTCCTCCTCTGTCTTTGTTCTCCTCTTTTCCTTTGGCCCCTTTCCCTTCCCACAATTCCTCCACCTTTCTCTCCTTTGCTCTGCTATAGCAAAGGAGCTAAACTCACACTAAGTCTTAAATGGGCCCAGCCAGCATCTGAGTTAAACTCTAGTTTCCTAATTCACAGAGCACATGCGAGCGCAGGATCAGGCTACAAACTCCCGTGCTGTCTGCAAAGACTGTCACTGTTGATGCAGAAATGATCTGTAAACATGAAACTCAGAGCACATTTGTACCTTTGGGGCCTCGTACTCTTAGACCAGTTATGTCCTTTGGTGTGACTGTGTTTGGAACAAGATTGAGGGGTAGGGGCAAAGATAGATTTAAGACACCTTTACATTCCTTCAGTAAATTGGGGGTCCAAGGCCTGCTCTAATTTTTGCCTGGTAGCCCATGGCTCTAAGAGACCAGGGTACAAGGATGCCCAGGCCACATTCCCCTGGAAACCTTTCTGTTTTATTAGGGACATGAAGGGAGTGGTGTATGAGCAGCTAGGGCAGCTCTACAATTTCAGAGGATTTCCTTGTACAGAAGGAATGCTCAGGTAGCTGGATCTTCAGGCTTTACAACTGCTTTGAAGCACTGGAGCAGTGCACAACACCTAGGGCAGGCAGCATGGAATTGGTCTCAATTTCCTGTTTCCTGTTGCAGTAATAGTATCTCAGAGGTGTACAGCACTTTCTGAGCCAGGGAATCTCAAAACACCGTATGAGCTATGGGATGGATTATAACCACAGCTTTCCACAGCTGGTGGCGCACAACTGCAGCACCCAAGTATGACCACTAGGGGCGTTTTACCTCAGTGATGTACAATGCCTCCCAGACCTGCCTAGGGTGCAGTGGGAGCAGAAATCCTGTTACAGGACACGACTTTCACTCTCCTGTATGGCCACCCATAGCCCTGCCTCCTATTACAAGAGTGCCCTATTCATGAGAGATTTCGCCATATGTAAAGAATACAGAACACAGTTGCTGGGTTTTGTAGGCCCAATAAAAACTTGCACATTGCAAACGGCTTCTTATGTCTACGTCTTTCCAGGGAGCTCTTAATACTCCCTCCCAGCCCCCTTTGCGCCAGCTTGCACCCCAAGAGCGAGAGCAGGAAGCAGTCCCCGTACTGAAGAATCAGGAGTGGGCAGGAAGAGCAAGTGTAGTGAGTCCTTCAGGACGCGCCCCACAGTCCTTAAACACCCGAGCAGGAGCCAGTCCCAACCTGGCCTGTATGCTAGAGTTGCCACCTGTCCAGGTTTCCCTAGGATCATCCCTTTTCGGTGGCTGCTGTTACAGGCACAGGGGCTCACGCAGAAAAAATAGGGGGTGTTCAGCACCCATGGGACTGGCCAGGGCTGCTGCTGTGGCAGCCTGGGGGTTGGTCACCAATCAGCTGTTCAGCAGCTAGCCCTGTGCTCCCCAAACAGGTGTTCAGCGAGGCCGTCCCGCTCATCGTCTGCTGAGCAGGGCTACCCCGCGTGTCAGCTATAGAGTGGGGCTGCCCCGCCACTCGCTCCTCTCTGCCCCCTCCCCTCCCATTGCCCTTAAGGCAGGAGAGGGCAGAAAGGAGCGAGCCGCAGCAGGTGGGAGGTGCTCGGAGGAGGGGGAGGACCTGGGGCAGGAAGAGGGCCCCGGGGCAGAATGGGGGCGGGGCCTCAAGGAGGGGGCAGAGCCAGTATGGGGCACCCACTGGCAAAACCAAAAGTCAACACCTATGGCTGCTGTCCTGAGAAATCTGCAAGAGTGCTCAGTACACACTGCCATTTGTCCAGTTTTAGGGGCTCCTCCCAGCTGTCCTCGTTTGTTCTTTTGTATCTTAGAGGTGGCAGCCCTACCATATGCATCTATAGAAACCACACTCGCTGCGCCATTGAAACGATGTCGCAGCCGAGCAAACTACAGGCGGTGATACGGAAATGTTTGCCAACAGCCCAAGGTACACCCTGCTCTCAGCAAAAGTGCCATGAGCACAGTGATGTGAAAATGGTCACATTTTGAAATTTTCAACCAAAAACGGGGACAATTTTTTCGGCCAAAACCTATTTCCATTTTCCTGCCAGCTCTAGCCATGAGGCTAGTGTAGGTAAACTCTAATGCAGTGGTTCTCAACCTTTCCAGACTGCTGTACCCCGTTCAGGAGTCTGATTTGTCTTGTGTTCCCCCAAGTTTCACCTCACTTAAAAACTACTTGCTTACAAAATCAGACAGCACACTGTTAATGAAAAATTCCTTACTTTCTCATTTTGTCTGTATGAAATTTTAGTTTTTCCTGTCTTCACTAGAGCTTTTTATGTAGCCTGTTGTAAAATTACGCAAATGATGAGTTGATGTACCTCTTGGAAGTCCTCTTCATACCCCCAGGGGTACGTGTACCCCTGGTTGAGAACTTTTGCTCTAGGTACCCTCTGGGTAAACAGAGAAGACCCCCATTCCAGTTTTTAAGGTTCCATCATAAAGGACCCCGTAACACAAACACACACCGAGAACGCAATCTTTATGGAACTCAATCGGCTTGACCCTCCGCTGCCTCCTCCCTTGGACACAAGGGATATCTCTTTGATCTGAGTCCTTAGAACGGAGGAATACGAGAAGTGACCTTGGGGTCAGGTGGACATGAAGTTTGGGAGGTAGGGTGCTGTGAGTCCAGAAGTGCACATATTAACTACAAAATGTTTGGACCTATGCAACATCCTGCCTAGGGATTTGGTATTATCTGACACCCACGTTGCAAAGGACTACTCCAGAGAGTCGAGAAGCAAGGCCAGGATAGGTAGCTACCTGCAAAAGATAAAGAGCTGATTGAGCCCTGCCTGGTTTTAAACGTGCGGTTCCCAAGCATCTAATTTTCCCCTCCAGCACTCCCACATTTACTTGCAGAAGAGCAATGTAATTGGCATCACTTTGTAATTCATTGTTCTAGTATAGGCTGCCCTATCGCAATAGGAGAGTCTGGATTGCTCTTGATTCCTGGGATCTCTATTTTGCTGGTATTAAATCAGTATGTACAAATACCCTCCCAGCAAGACGGGTCAAAAAGCTTTGGGTGCCCAGGATGCCGCTTTTGTTTACAGTATTTGTCAAACAAAAAGCCATAATTTGTGGCTCACTCGCTGCAAATAACCACTCCCCCGTCAAACAAACCCCCTCTTCCGCCCTGACATTAGTGAAATGTTGTGTTTCAGATTTTAAAAGCATAAAAGTCAAAACGTTCAAAATGATGGGACCCACAGCAAATGTAACCTGGTCCCAAGTGCGCACAGACAATGGTTGGCATTGCTACACATGGTATTAACTTTTATATCTTCTTCTATATGTGCAATGTGGTTCATTTATAGTGGCTCTGGGAACCACTGTGTTTACATAAATTTTAATTTCCTGTCTTTTGTTTGTGCTCTTTATCATCTTTCTAAAACACACAAACAAATAAATAAATACAAATCCCTGTGAATTTTGGTGCTTCCCAGATTATCCATAGAATGATGCCTGACACAGTCAGCATGACCGATTTTCCATGATGCCCCAGCCATGTGCCTCTACCCCCACCCCCAAGCTCTGGACAGATCATTTCTGGGGGAGAAAGGTGTTTTCATGCCCATTTCACGTGGCATCTCTCTGATGCTGCTGCCAGCAAGGGTGACCCTTATC
Source organism: Mauremys reevesii (assembly GCF_016161935.1). Taxonomy (NCBI): domain Eukaryota; kingdom Metazoa; phylum Chordata; order Testudines; family Geoemydidae; genus Mauremys; species Mauremys reevesii. Next base: position 11,283,858 of record NC_052628.1, on the reverse strand, counting down.
TCCACATGTGGTGGGGATTTTGTAGTCTGGACTCTTGTCTGCTGGGAACTGGTCTGAGACCACCAACTCAGCTGACATAGGCCATGGAATAGCAATGATCTAATAATGTTATCATGAAGAAATGCTTCACTTTGCACAACAGACTGACAATTCATCTAGGTAACAGCTGGGACTGAAGAGTGCTACAAAGCCTTGTCTTTTTTCAGCACTTAGAGATAGATTCCAATATTCTTACTCATGATGGCTAGCACCTTGAGTAGTCCCAGTGAAGTCAGTAAAGCTGGTCCTTAATGTGTTAGCCAGACAACATTTTATTCCTTTTTATGTATTTCCCTGATTAACTTAGAATCATAGAATATCAGGGTTGGAAGGTACCTCAGGAGGTCATCTAGTCCAACCTCCTGCTCAAAGCAGGACCAATCCCCAGACAGATTTTTGCCCCAGATCCCTAAATGGCCCCCTCAAGGATTCAACTCACAAGCCTGGGTTTAGCAGGCCAATGCTCAAACCACTGAGCTATCCATCCCCCCATGTGCCTTGGCACTAGGCACAACTGAAAACTGATTCTCTGTATACTTATACACAAGTCCCCGGCCGTGCTCCCAAACAATGCTACTCACGTTTGTAATCATTAATGCATGCTTTTTTCTATGTTTTTGCTTGCAGGGTACACTAATCAGGCATTTGGGTTCAACTACGTATAACTATGTTTCTGAATGCAGTACCCATACATTTGGTTGCTAAAATCCCCTTTCCACTAGCTATGAAGTTCTAGTAATTAAGAAGAAAGATTTGTTTAAAGCTGTTTAAAAACCTCTCTTTTGATCAGGAATATCAGCTTCACCAAACTACCGTCTCTTGATTGCTGGAGATCTGAATGTGCCCTTGCTAAGGAATATTACATAAAAGGCTAAAATCACAAGGATGCCCATTGCACAGAAAAATACAGTGGTCCAGCTACAAATTAATGTGATGCTCCTCATGCACCAGTGATTAAAATTCAGTGTTGACAGGATGAAACCCAGTTATTATTTTTTTAGAGAAACAAAGAAAACCAGATGATAAAACTGAATAGGTTGGTGCAGCAAATCCAACAAAAATATGGCAGTTCTAGGCAGCTGTGATTGGAATCCTTCTCCTGCTTGAATAATAAAGGCTTTTGCTAATTTTAACCAGAGCCAAATCTGAAAAACCTGCAGTCTCATGTGACTCATGGAGCCCCAAGGGAATAGGAGATGGCGGGGGGGAGATGTGTGTGTGTGTCTGTGTGTATAATCTAACAGTGCCCAGTGCTTTTGAGATCCTGGATTCCACTTCAATAGCACAGGCCAGATTCATTAAAAAACCTGGCTACATTCCAGCAGTTAAAATTGAAGCAGCATATTTATTGCATTTTGCTCAAATAAATCTGAAAACGTGTGAATCATATCCCTTGGAGAGCTGGGGAGGAGAAGTAAACAATCTCGGGCTAATACTTAGAAGTGGAGTACGTTGAAGAACAAAGATGTAGAAAGGTTATTGTTGCAGGGAATCTGCTGGGTGCTTGTCGAGTCGGAGGTTTTTGGAAAGCTAGACTTCTCTGCCATTTTCTCCATTGCTGCCACTCTAGCCTCAAACGTTCTATTTACTGTTCTCTATTCATGTTGGGGTTTTTTAATCACTCCTTAGCTTGCGCGGCTTTATGTGTGGTTTCCCAGATGCTGTTCGTGACGTTGGCACCTCACCCCAATAGCAACTGCATTCAGCTGGGATTCAATTATAGCCTTTCTGGCACAGGCAGATTGGTTTTTCAAAGATAGCATATTTTGGGGAAGGATTTATTTTTCCCCAAAGCAATTTTGATTAAGAAAGCGAAGCGCGACTCGTAGCTCAATCTTGCAAGGCGCAGGATGCCTCGTGACAGGTCCTGAGCGCCCCTGGACTCCAGCACCACCTAGAAAGCACTCAGCACCTCATAGGATTGGCTCCTGAGGGAGTAAAATGTGAGCTAAGGGTCTGACACAAAGCCTGTTTAAGTGAATAGGAGCTTTTTGTTCATTCCAGTGGGGTTTGGACCATGCCCATGGAGTCTAAGCATGGGACTCAGGGACTGCCCCAAGTTCTAATCACTAAATCTTTCACTGAGGCCTTGGACAAGACAATTAGGCCAAAATTACGAAATGTGGGTACCAAATGGGAGACACTTAAATAAGGGGCCTTATTTTCAGAGACGTTGACTGCCTATAACCTCCAGTGAAGTCAATGGGATCTGCTGATGGACAGAACCTGTCCAGATCAGGCTATTAATTAGGTGGCCAACTTTGGGCACCCAGGTTTGAAAATGTTGACCACCCCCACCTCAGTTTCCCATATCTGTAATATTGACATAACCAGTTACCTAAGTCACTGGGATGGGATAAGTACTAGGTATTATAGAGGGGGAAAGTTGCTTGTTTAAATAAATTATGCTGAGGTAGTATAGTCTTTGAGGGCAGGAACTGTCTTTTTTTTTTTTTTTTTAAATGACTTATGTGTCCAGTACCTCCCCTTGATCCCTGACTGGGGCCTCTAGGAACTACTGCAATGCAAATAAATAAATGAACAACCGTAACAATCCAACTAGCTACACTTTTCCGGGAGTTGCTGGTGTCGCGCTGCATTATTATTAATTATATTGCCGTAGTGCCACTGAGTCCTAGTTATGGACCAGAATCTGATTGTACTCGGCACCGTACAAACTCAGAAGAGAAGGACGGTCCCTGCTCCAAGGAGCTTACACGGTGAAGCGACAATAGTACCAAGGAACTAAAGTGACCTACAAAGTAATGCAGCCTGGCTCCAATTCAAGACTGGACTAGATTTTATTTAAATTAACAATACCAATAGATCGGAAGGCAAGAACAGCACTGAATTAAATACAGATATTGGGCCCAAGCCCTTCATCTCAGACTTGATATGCAACCTCCCCATTCCCTTAAAGGGCTGAGGAAGTGTTACTATTTTGCAAATCTCTCTCTGGCAGTTTATGTATTTAGCTGCAGTGGTGAAAGCGAACCAAAGCCACTGTGTTGCATTAAAAATGGAAGATATGCAAGAGTGACTTCCAGCTGAGACGAGCTCAGCACAGCTCCTAATAGCTTGGCCAGAGAGAGGGTCCCTTCTGGCTTGTCTCAGAGCCGCTGCTGACAGACCACCGGGGGCCCCATTAGCGTGCAGTGAGGTGAACAAAAAGGGGTTGTTTTTGTTCTGCAAAACTTCACTGATCAGGGTTTTGTTTTGGGAAATAAAATCCGGTGGTGGTTCTCTGGGTCCCATTTTGTACTGAATCCCTGGAGTTTAAGAATAATATTGTGCATGTCTAGTATCACCCATATGAACAATGCAAAACACATTAGACCAGTGTTTCTTAAACTTTTGTACTTTCACATAGCAAGCCTGTGAGTGCGACCCCCTTATAAATTAAAAACACTTGTTTATACATTTAACAACATTATAAATGATGCAGGCAAAGCGGGGTTTGGGATGGAGGCTGACAGCTCATGACCCCCCATGTAATATCTTCATGACTCTCTGAGGGGTCCCGACCTGCAGTTTGAGAACCCCCATGTTAGACTCATAAACAAATTTAGCTTCATATACCCCCAGGAGATGGGCAGTATTTCCCCATTTCACAGACAGGGTAACTGAGCAATTTCATACTGTCACTGCAGTCAAATCTCAGTGAGGTTTCATGAATGCACAGTTCAGGAAGGCAGAATTTGGCCTTTATGCATTACTCCACAAATATATTTATTGGCATTTTAGATAAAGATTATCTATTCCCAAAATAGCCTCAACTCCTTTGGTAACTGGATCCACAAAGAGAGGATCCAACATTTATTAAAGTCACTGGGGAATTTCTCCACTGTGGGAGTGAAACTGAGCCCAAAGTGCAGATACAAAGTGCCATAATAATAAAAGAATTTCTCTGTTTGGCGTTCTGAATGTCACAGCAGATGCTCAGCTAGAGCAAGGCACTGATAGAGCCCCTTACTTCCCTACTATAACTGCAAGGAAAAAGTCCTCAGAAGCTCTCTTACCAGCTGATTCTTTATCACCTAGATGATACACATTTTCATATTGAATCACTGCACCGTCTTCACACAGCAAAGTCCAAAGAAGCCACAAACCCAGGCTCCTCATCCAGTGTCACTTAAAAAGTGACCACAAACCCACGCTGTATCACAAAAGGGACCAAAGAGGCAGTATAAATGGGGTGCTGAGATATCAGACCCACATGGAAAAAAGAGCAGTGGTCCAAAGGGATATTTTGAGGGTTTTGCTGTTGGTTGTAATTCCCCTTCCCATACCAATTCCCTTTCCTGTACTTTTCCCCCCCCTCTATTTACCTGGGAATCTACTGTGGATTGCTCAGTCTTCTGTATGCATTCAGGCAATAGCCAGAGTATCTACCTAGCAGCTCTGAAACAAACAAACAAAAACTGTCAATGGAATCCCCTCGTGGGTCAATGGGAAAGATTTTACTTATATTGGGTTGGGAGATCTTTTCCAAATATTGATCCGTATGGATTTTGGAATGTGTTTCATAAAGACTGTAAAGCACTTCTACCTAAGGCATGATCCAACGTCTACTGAAATCAATTGCTGGTCTCCTATTGACTTCAGTGGGCTTTGGATTGGCCCCTAAGTGAACAAATAAGACAAACACATATATCACCAGCGTGAAGTGCGCAGATTTAGTGAGAGTGTTTCCACTGACAGTGGCAAGACTCATGTGGCTAAATCTCCGTGCATGACATCAGAGATTTGGCTACAGGATTGTCTTTATTAAGGCTAAACAAGATTTGAGCGGAAGCAGTTTAAAAATAAAAGCAAAAGGGTCTAAATTTAGTGCCAACTCCCTGGTGCCTCTCCCTCCCCCATGACATATATTTTCCTTTAGGGAAAAACAAAATCTCCCGGGCAACTTGTGTGGCACATTATACAGTCTGTGAATTAAAACAGGTATGTTGCAGACCTCTGAGAAACATGGTATATAATTGTAATGCCAACTGACCCTCAACTGCAGTGGCACTTAGTGGCCTCCCCTTTCAAACAATCAGCTATTGATTCCCAAACCCTCCAGTTTCAAACCAACTTTTGTTTTCAAGAGGCAGCCAGTCTTTGGGATGATTCTGCCATTGCTAATTCTCCCTGCCCTGAGGCGACTTGGTATTTCTACAGCTTGCTTGAAGTGTTATCAAAATAAGGGCAACTGCAAAGCTGAACCGTTGAATGTTAGTTTTTCCCGGTTTGGGGGTCTATGCAATGAACTCATAGTCATACAAATGGGCTTTTATTACAGCATTCTTAGCACACTGACTGGAGGGAACACCAGGAAACAGAATTTAGGGGAAATACTGCACTAATGGATTGGATGGCCTATTGTAGCAGGTCTTTCCCAATGCAAAGTTATGAGATTCTACACTTATTTTGGAAAGTTATTTTATAATATCATAAAAATGTGCATCCCACAAAAGCACCTTGATTGCTTTTTATGTTTTTATTATATGTTGTTCAGGAAAAATCCTATAAAATGAGACAAAAAACAACCTGAAGTGCTCTAAAGTTCTATCTCAGACCTCTCTAATATTAACAACAACAATTTGCATTTATACTGTTCATTTTATCCTGAAGGATTCCAATGAACTCTGCAGTGGTGACAAATACTGGAATCACGTCAGTGCCCCAGTGAAATGCAGCAATCCGCAGGGAGAATGCAACCGCTGTTAATGGTGCATAACACCACCACACCAACCATTTGGAAGAGGAAGCAAATGTAATATACTGGCTCCAGGAGTGCAATTTGCTCTCCTACAAACAGGGATAGCTACTGTACGTAATACCAGCTGATGCTGTAACTCATGTAGCTCAAGTGCAAAGGGCTTGTGCTTTTGCTACTGAATGTCTCTGGTTGTAGTATCTGAGTGTAGCAAAAGGGCTACGAGCTGCAGATGGACGCCCTGATCGTCGGAGCCCTGGGCGCCTGGGACCCCTGCAACAAGCGTGTGCTGCGGACCTGCGGGATCAGTCGACGCTACGCATGGCTCATGTGACGCCTCATGGTCTCAAACACCATCCGATGGTCTAGGGACATCTACATCGAGCACATCACCGGCCACCAACAGTACCAGGAGGCATGAGCCAGAGTGACATAGTTCTTCGACTACGAGAAAAGGACCAAGAGACTTTCTCTGTTGGATCATATGAACTGGAACCATAAACTCCCTGAACATTAAATCTCACCAAATGAGGGTCAATCCATCCTCATCATCATATCCACTCATTATACTCCACACCCGGACTTAGCCACTTTTTTGAACTTCATACCCTCATATCTCAATGTCTGTACTTTGACCCATCAACCTTTTACCTCCAATCGGGGATATTGCAGATTATGTATTCCTTATGCCACCTGATTTTAAACCAAACTTTGCACCCTCGATACTCTGTATGTTATTCCCTGATAACCAGAAACTTTTATGCCTAAACTCTGTACCGTTCACTTTTTCTTATCATCTTAATAACATTTTTGAATATGCATGTGTATGCCACTGTAATTGGTGCCATGAAGAATCTCTTTCAAATGAAGATGGAGGGGAAATTTGCAATAATGTCCCACGCAAAGGTTAGTTTAGCCAATATGCAAAGATTAATACACAAAAAGTGCCATGGGGTTTTTAATTACTATAACTGAGCAAGACATTTAGCAACTCATCTAAAAAAAAAAAAAGGCACTCTGAGTGGTGGAATACTTCCTAATGTCAAACTTGAAGTGAGGATTTAGCACTGATACAGAGGATAAGATGTCACCCCCTGAACTGCCAACAGCAAATTCTCATGCCATCCTGGTCACCTCAGTGGCATCTTTCCCAAGTACTAAGAAGACTCAACCCTGCTTAGTCTTGAGAACTCTGATAAGACCTGGGCTTAAAGTTTGATAGATGAGCACTGAAGTAGAATAACCCATATCTCAGAAGCTAGTAACTACTGATTAAGGGCCTGACCTTGCAAACTTCTGAGCACCTCAGACAAGGACCTGTCCAATCCCCATGGCAGATAATAGGAGTTATGTACTGGGCTATGTTTTGGAGAAACCATCCAGCACCTTCAAATATTGGACCTAGGGTGACCAGATGTCCCGATTTTATAGAAACAGTCCCAATTTTTGGGTCTTTTTCTCATATAGGTTCCTATTACCCCCCACCCCCTGTCCCGATTTTTCACACTTGCTGTCTGGTCACCCTAATTGGACCCTATATTTGGAACTGGAAACAATGGAGTGAAAACCAATGAACTGTGAGCCATATACCCAGAAACCATTATGACAGATTCTTTTGGGAAATCCATTGCTAATAAAAGTGGTTGAAGGTTTCAAGGGAAGTCCCTTTGACTGGACAGCCTGTTCTGATTAATACTTAGACAATATGGCCGTGCTTAGATCCTAGGGACATGGATGCTATAGAAACCAGCTACGCCAATTATCATAATTTTATCTCAAGTTTTGTGATATATGATGTTTTCCCTAAATCTCCCACTTCTGGACTCATTTTTTTTTTAAAAAGGTAAGTTTCTGGTCCTCATGGTGGAGAAAAGCTTAAAGATTCAAAAACGTGAAGGCAAATAAAAAGAACAAAACATTTATCATTTATTAAAATAGCCAATCTCATAATTTTGGGGGGCCTGACATGGTTTTTGAGCAGTGGGGGTCATTAATAGAGGAAATCCCTAAGAATATATAGATAAGAAGAAAAGCGTGCTTCTCTCTACTGGTTTATGTTAAGGAAGTACTTCAGGAGGAAGAAGAGGGTCCAATGAATTTCTGGACCGGAAGGCAATGGAAGACAATCCTTTCTTACATTCCTGCAGCTAACCAGAAGGCATTTATGTAGGGCTCTGTGAATCTGTACCAGCAGTGACCTGACTGCCTATGATATGGGGAAAAAAATCAAACCCACACAATACAGACACTCTCCTGCAATGTACTTGACTGGGCTCTGGTTGTTATCATGCTGCTGAGAAACTACAACAGTGAGAGGGGGCTCCGAAGGCCATGTGACATGTGTCACTGTGTCTCCTGACCCTCAGGAGAACTGCTAACCTCACATTCACCTGGGTTGCCATGGGGACCTCGCAGTCAGCACCTGCTGCTGCAAAATGAACCTGTTCTTAGTAAAAACTGAAAGTACTTGCAAAGTTGTGGAAGGTGGGTAAGTATAACCCGTGGCTCTTGATCTGGCTGTAGGATCCAAGAGGAGCTGGTATTCTTACAAGTGTTCTCTAGTAGGCGTGAATATATCACATCATATAGATCCCCTTACATTTGTCAGTGACCCCTGCAACTGCAGGATGTGCATAGAGGCTCTGTTTGCATATTGTTGTGTAAAAAGGGGGCGCGGGGGATGAGAGGGCCTTTTACCAACTCTCCTCATAGTGAAATCTGCTTTCCACTTAATTGGTTTCCTCTGAATTTATATAACAGTTTTAAATCGGAAGGATCCCATGCCATTCCAAATGTTAAACTGAAACAAGCTGTACAGATGTATTTATTTGATTATTAAAGCACAATAATTATCAAACTTTCTAGGTGAATGTACAGTCAAAAAAAATCAGTACTTCTGCAACAATCTTGCTTGGTTTGCAAAATGAATGGAACTACCAAAAAAAAAAAAAGAAAAAAAGAAAAAAAAGAAAACAACCTTTGTTACACATAGACCCTGAATATCTTGAACAATCGCCACTGAGCTGAAAGGCAAGTTCTTTAATCAGACTCCATAAAACATGTTACGGGGAGAGGAAAAAATAGGTTGTGTCTGAAATTTAATGTCCACAAATCCAACTTAATGTTTATTTTCCTTATTGAAATGAACATTGTCATTTATTTGAAACTTGTATTACAGTCTCTCACTGTACCAAGGCAGTTATTGATCTCCCAGTGCTTCGTGTATAGTGCCCTTTCCACTCTCTCTGGCTGTGTTTTCTCTGTTTTCTTTCTTTTCTCCTCACAGATAAGAAGGCCTCAGTTCAGAAATGGGAGAACTGAGCCCTTGCAGCCATTAGAGAGGGAAATGTCTTTGCACAGAAGCTGGAGAGAAAAAGAGACAAAGCCACAACTGAATGTCCGGGGAGCTTGTGGTTACAACTCGCCTGCCCACTAAAAACGCTGTTCCTCATTTTGCGGGTGTGTTCTTTGAAAGCGTGTGCATGTGTGTTGGTGGGTCTTGACATTCCAAGTTTAGATCATAGATATTAGAGATGGAAAAGACATATTAGGTCAGCTAGTCCATCTCTATCAGCAGCAAGGTGGTTCAATACATTCAATTTTAAATGAACCAAATGACTGGGCTTCCATTACTCCCCTTGGGAGAGTGTTCCTAAGTCTAATAGATTTCCCTGTTATGAACCTTTTCTGACTTTGGGTTAACTTGCTCCCCACGACTAAGAGTTTCAAAAGTAACTTGTTATTTGGGGTGCCTTAATTTTTAGATGCCCAGTTTCAGACGCCTGATTACAAGGAAGTGCTGAGCACCTGCTTTCTGAAAATCAGGCCTCCTTTAAGGTGTCTCAAACAATGTCAGTCAAAGTGGTGGGGAAAAAAAACACACACCTCCTAACTGACATAGTTGTGGCAGTAAAAAAAACCCAGTTCAGATGCAACTATGTTGACAGGAGAGTGCTTCTGTCAGCATAGCTAGTGTTGTGTGGAGGTGGGGTTACTATGATAGCAGAAAACTCCTTTTGTCAGTATATATTGCATCTGCACTAGAGGACTCTACCAGCATAGCTGTACCAGTATAGCTGTATAAAAAATCTGGTGTACTGTAGACTAGCCCTACATCTGGAGAGAACTTGGGCTGAAACATCAGTATAAGAATAGCCATACTGGGTCAGACCAAAGGTCCATCCAGCCAGTATCCTGTCTTCCAACAGTGGTCAATGCCAAGTGCCCCAGAGGGAGTGAACCTAACAGGCAATGATCAAGTGATCTCTCTCCTGCCATCCATCTGCACCCTCTGAGAAACAGAGGCTAGGGACACCATTCCTTACTCACCCTGGCTAATTGCCATTAATGGATTTAACCTCCATGAATTTATCTAGTTCTCTTTTAACCCTGTTATACTCTTAGCCTTCACAACCTCCTCAGGCAAGGAGTTCCACAGATTGACTGTGCGCTGTGTGAAGAAGAACTTCCTTTTATTTGTTTCAAACCTGCTGCCCATTAATTTCATTTGGTGGCCTCTAGTTCTTATGTTATGGGAACAAATAAATAACTTGCATGTGGCTCATGTCATGTTATTCACCATGTAGCTTTTGTGATGGACTTTTCCCCATGTACAGGTTTTATCATATGAGAATGAACATGGACATTTCATTATTCCCAGCAGCACACCAAACTCTAGGAAGAAAGGACCTCTTCAATATCACATGGGGATGGCATCCCATCATGACCAAAGATTGCTGAAAAAATGTCAGACAACCAACTTCATGCAATGCAATGTCACATGGTGAGCCCTAGCTGTGACAATTGATACCCAAAGCTATGATGGGTTCCCTTCCGGATCCATATGCATGGATATGATCTGTACTATACAAATATTGGGCAATAGCTTTAAATGCTATGGGAAAAATATTAGTCCTCAAACTGAATTTTGGTCATTGACATTGCCCTGTGCAGAGGGACTCCTTTAGGGAGGTTATGTCCCCTCGCCCCAATGGGCCAATAGTGTAATGTTGTCCTCCTTCACCAGTGCCTTCTTTGCCCATCACCAGTCTGTCCTCTGTCTTCCTTATCTGGTTTCCAGAATCAGTTCTGTCATTCCCCTGCCCTGGCACCAAACCTGTTACTCACCAGTACTTTCTCAGGCTGCCCAGGCCAGTGCTAGGTCTGCCTTCAGTGCAGGCCAGGCTTCCTTTGAGGAACTGATCCCAATTATTCACCTCCCACAAAGGAACCAGCAGACGCTCTCTCCATTCTCTGACTAGATAGACCAGCACTTGCAGAGAAGCTGGCCACTCTGCTAGCTGGCTTGTAAGAGGCTAGTTTATGTTAGAATCATAGAATCATAGAAGATTAGAGTTGGAAGAGACTTCAGGAGGTCATCTAGTCCAACCCCCTGCTCAAAGCAGGACCAATCCCCAACTAAATCATCCCAGCCAGGGCTTTCTCAAGCTGGGCCTTAAAAACCTCTAAGGATGGAGATTCCAGCACCTCCCTAGGTAACCCATTCCAGTGCTTCACCACCCTATTAGTGAAATAGTGTTTCCTAACATCCAACCTAAACCTCCCCCCGCTGCAACTTGGGACCATTGCTCCTTGTTGGTGGTCTGGTGGATATGGATGTTCCCTATTGTCCCCAACAACTGTTAATTCCCTCTGTTTGAAATAAATGGGACTAAATTAAAGATTTGGTGACCAGTATTAATCATTGGGATTTTAAACAAAGATCTTACATCTGTACAGTATATATTTATATCCACCTGTGCAGAGAGATAGGTGGGGGGAGACAGAGAAACATGAGCACTATATAGGGAGATACTTTACTGGGACTAAGGGCCTGTAGCCTACAATTTAACTAGGGGTGTGTGGCAACTGGAACTGCTGAGCGAGCTGGTCGAGACGCGTTTGCTGAAGACACAGTGCATGCAGTATTGTAGGTCATCACACTTGCCCTGTGCGGTTGGCACCTGGTTAATAGCAGACCCGGCCTGTGTAAGTCATATGAAGTACAGGCAGCCATTTTACAGGGCTATTGCACTTCTCTTCTAATCCAAAGCCTTTTGCAGCCAGTGGAAAGACTCCCATTGAGATCTCAGTGGGCTTTGGATCAAGCAGGATCATTAACCTTTTCCAGTCATTCCCTCTAAATTATTTTTCTTTGTTTTTATGTAAAACAGAGTGGTTTACATTAAAAACAAAACAACCTTGATTTGTAGATTGTTGAAACAAATATAAGCGGGCCCTGTTCAGTGTATGGGTGTGCAGCAGAAAGTCCACTGAGCCTTTTATTCACTTGTGCTCCCCGTGCAGGGGCAAGGAAAATTGCTATTTCTGTACTCAGGGCAGAAGACTCCCCAAAGGTGCAGGTGAGAAAGTGGGGCCGTTGCCCTGCAGGGTGAACCAGTGCAGAGAGGACAGCGGTCTACACCATCCCATGAGGCATTTGTGTCGGAGTGACCAGTCCCTCCCCCGGCATCTCCCTGAGTTGTGTTGTTCTGCAGTTGGGTCCCTGGGTTATGATAAAAGATAATGGTCCAAATGTAACTATTGGTTTAACACCGCTGAAGCCAATGGAGTTATACCATTGATTGATTTGGCACAGTATATTGTGCAGCTAGAACTGCACTGGAACAACTTAACACATCAAAGCTCACTGCCACATAGCACAACATACAGAGGCCATATGATGTGTGTGCCTGTGAGAAAGGATGGATGGGCGGGCAGACAGCCTGACATGTTTTTAAATTAAAAAAAAAAAGAAGTAAAAAGCCTAAATTGAGAATTGTTTTGACCTGTGCTAAAGTTCTCTCCTTCCCCCAAAGTTCATTTTGAGGAAAGGATCAGGGTTAGTCATTTCCCATCAGGAACATGTGGGAATCTTTAGTGACCAGTGGTTAGGCAATAGCTAATGTTATTCTCTGGAAACTGTAAAATGCTGAACTCTTCTCTCTCAGTGCTGCAATTTCTGCTGACCAGAAAGTGATAAAGGAGAATCCGACTGCCAGAAGAAAGCCTCAAGCTACTACAGGTGGCCAATTGCCTCCGGAGCTGCTGTAGTTGAAAAGACTGGACCATCAGACAAGCTGCTGCACTCGAGTTCACAGCCTGTACATTCCTGAACCGCATGGATCTTCATACTGACTGCGAATGCCCTCAGAACTTGGGAATAGCTTCTTAAATCCAGCATAAGCAACTCTCTATGAGAACTCAGGCCCCATGTGCGCAGCAGATTCTCACAGATGTCCGTGGTTGAACCAAGTTATTTCCTACTGCTAGAGGGGCGGCCAATCCAAACCCCGTGAATATGAAGACCCCCAAACTTTTCATGAGTTTGAATGTGGGTCTAAACAATACAAGTGCCCCCTCTGTTAGTAATAGGCCAGACCAAAATCCAAGACCTTAATGTACCTGAATTTAGGTGAAGTTTGCATCTGTATTCAAGCCCAATCCAAATGTAAATGGCATAAATGAAGGTGTCATAAGAAACCCACCACAGGAGGCCACTTATAGGGGTATATAAGGGCTCTTTAAGGCTCTTTAAACTACTCCTCCCGACCTCTCGAGAGAGAGAGCTAATATTATATCGGATTCATAGTTGGGTGGGGGTGGTGGCCGCAGATCGGTATTGGCCTCCGCGCGGTATCACAGTGCACCACTGACGCTCTGGACAGCAATCTGAACGAACTCGATGCAGTGGCCAGGTAGACAGGAAAGCCCCGCGACTTTTGAATATTTTCCTTTTGCCCAGCGCGGAGCTCTGATCAGCACGGGTGTAAAGAAAGAAAGCGCATGCGATGCGCGGACGATCGCTGTAACGCAGGCAAAATCAGCAAATCACAGAGAGAAAATTCAAAAAAATTTTTTTTTTTTCTCCACAGACAGCAGATATAGCAGGGACTCAGCGACTCTGCGCGTGACAAGCGCGCGGAAAGAAAAAAAAGAATCAAAATGGCTCATGGACTGGAGGACTCAAGCTATCCCAGCCAAAACAGTCAAAAAGGTGTGTCAGGGGTCAGTCAGGGCTCAGCAATTTACCCCCCCCCCCCATCCCCAGAAGTGAAAGGGAAAACAATCCTCCTCTCTTCTTTTTGTGTGTCACCTATCTTTACTGAATGCTGCAGATAGACGCGATGGTGCAGCACCAACACCAACATCCTGCTCCCCCACGCTATGGCTGGCTGATGGTACAATACGACTGGTATCTGTCCTCGTCATCAGCCTATCAATCAAGGGTGCCTGGTCCTAATTTTTCCTGGTAGATGGTACAGTATATTAGATATCCATCCACAACACAACAGGGGGCTGAGGGAGCTCAGCCCCCCCCCTTCATGTGAAAAAAAGATTCAGATTCAAGTGCCCCAGAGGGATGCTGGATGCTGGGCTCTCCACACACACCTTACTGTGTCCTGACTATCACATAGCAGCTGGGAGGCTGCCTTCACTCATATCTCACAACAAGTCCTGTGTCTTGTTTCTTATCTGCATTCTTTATTTCATTCACACAAGTGGGGACAATGCACGGGTAGCCCAGGAAGGCTGGGGAAGAATGCAGGTGGGGTTGTTGCAGGAGCACCCTGTGAATAGCATACAGCTCATAATTTCTGCAGGATCTGATACAGGATTTCTTCTCTTTTGCTTGCCCATAGGGAGGACAGAGACTGATTCATTTTTTTTATTTTTTAAAAAGGATTGATGACAGAGGAGTCATTCTTAATTTTTTTTTTGCAACAATGGAACAGTGCAGGGCACTTATGACACGATCATCTTATTAAGTGCAAAAGGACTGGTAGCCACTCTCTTATTACCAATTTATGGATTGGTAGATGGTACAGTATGGCTGTGGCAAAAGCAAAAGCATGCTGCTGTCACTCTCTGTCATCATCTACATACACACACTGGTGACAGTCAAAAAGGCAAACAGGCTCCATGATTGCCATGCTATGGCATCTGCCCAGGCAATCCAGGGGAAAAAAAATGCTTGCTTGTCTGCGTTGTTTTCCCAGAGGAAGGAGTGAGTGGCGACATTTACCCAGAACCACCCGCGATCACCCCAAGGAAGGGGGGGGCTGGGGGGGGAGGGGGGCGGAACTAGCTATAGCTACCCACAGCCAGCTCCACAGTCTAGCCTCGGACCGTGGGGGACACACACCACACCATTTGTGTGTTGTAATGTGTTTAGCGCGCACACCGATTTTACAATCTGTTTTTTTAAAAACGGTTTATGCAAATTTGGATTAGTCCCGTAGTGTAGACGTACCCATAGAGTCAAACAAAGAAACAAACAAACAAAACCATATAATTTCTTTTCCAGCTGATCTCCTTTGCATGTGAAACTTTCCAAATACTTTCACTATCAGCTGAGGATTCATTTGTGGGTGTACGGAAGACATTAATGGGATTTGAAAGTGAAAACATAATTTAATCACCAGCACAAAAATCAAGGCTCTTACGTCATCAAGAAAGATGCAATATACTACTGTAGAATAGCTCAGTGAATGGAGAGGTTCCACTTACTGCACATCTCAAAAGATTTGTAACACTTTTGATTCAGTATGCCCAGTCTGACCCTTCATGGCTAATTAATTACGACATAAAAAGCTAAAGTTAAAATTACATGGATGGACTCTGAATCTAAATGTAAAAGTCCAGATTGCATTTCTGTATTTCAAAGATTTATGAAGCAATGGGAGTTAAAATAATCTTGACATTCTGTTCATACAGGGAAGTGGGGAGAAAATAACTGAACAGAAGCCCATAACTCTGTGGATGACCTGTAGTCAGATTTTTTACCCTATCATTGGAAGCACCCTGTTTTAAATATAATACTATTGAGGAACGGCTCAACAAATAAATCTGAATGTTTGTATTTCACAAAATACATGTTTGGTTAATCCAACTCCTAGTTTCAGGTGTAAGCTGTTTTCCCTCTGAATAGAAGCAAAGGGAGAATCATTCATTTTTATTGGGAGACTAGCATAACTTTGTTATGGCCCTTAACAGATAAAAGTCTGTGTTCTTATCTTGTGAGAAGAAAGATATCTGGTGAAATAACCATGTAGCTGGGTAGCTACCGTGTGCCCACAACACAGTAAACTCAAAGTTCAGAAACAAAGGCACTCAGCTAAGACACTGAAGGGAGACATAAAACTTAGCTAGTTAGGAACGTAGGTAGACAGGTAATGCTAAGCTTTTATTCTGTCCCACTTCATTCAAATTCTGGGAAACTACAAGTCATTTGTTAGAAAGAAGCACATTAAAAAAGGCTAAATGTAAGGAGAGCTGTCTGTGTCTGCAAAAAGATGGCTCATTTCAGGGTGCTGGCTTCACTTCCCTGCCCTACTACAGACTTCCCCTGTGACCTTCAGCAAGTCACTTAGGCCTTGTCTACATTGGCCGTGGCATGTTACTATATGGTTTGAACAGGTATCTCCCATTCTACATACCTTGTCTATGGTAATTCTTACCACTCAATTGATTTACTCCAATCCTATCCTCAAAATTGTCTCTAATTTCCTCTTCCCCAGAGACCTACACAGCTGAATTAAAATCACGAAGGCAGCCTGGCTTTAAAAGCAGAGCAATACAGAGATGGCACCAATAAAAGATCTTAATACTCTCAAATATTTCTAAAATAGAGCTTTTCCTCCGCAGTAACATATAAGGTGTACACAAAATACATGATGGGGTGGACTCACATAACATTTTGCTGGCACTTATTTGGTATGTTCTGTGTAAGTTACTCATGGGTTTGTTACTGGTGAGTAATGTGACTGCAGCCATATTCATGCCAATTAAATATATACATGCCACTGCAGAGAGCATACACATAGAATGGATACTTGTTCTAGCAGGATGGTAAGAACTGAAAATTAATACAAATAATATTAATTTCACACACACACATTATATATATATACACACACACACACACATATGAGATGATATAATGTTATTATTTGTATTACTTTAGCATCTACACTCCCCAACCAGGTTTGAGGTCCCATTGTGTTAACACTGAACATACATACAATAAGAGACAGTCCCTGCCCTGAAGATCTTACAAGCTAAACAGACAAAGGGCAGAAGAAACAGAAAGGGTTAGTATCCCCATTGTACAGATGGAGAACCATAGCACAAAAAGATTAAGGGTGATAGCTTGGCCTCAAGTGAAGGCAAAACTCCCACTGACTTCAATGGAGCCTGGATTTCACCTTAAGTGACTTGCCTAAGGTTATACAGGAAGTCTGTGCTAGAATCATAGAATATCAGAATTGGAAGAGACCTCAGGAGGTCATCTGGTCCAACCCCCTGCTCAAAGCAGGACCAATCCCAACTAAATCATCTCAGCCAGGGCTTTGTCAAGCCTGACCTTAAAAAAATATAAGGAAGGAGATTCCACCACCTCCCTAGGTAACCCATTGCAGTGCTTCACCACCCTCCTAGTGAAAAAGTTTTTCCTAATATCCAACCTAAACCTCCCCCACTGCAACTTGAGACCATTATTCCTTATTCTATCATCTGCTACCACTGAGAACAGTTTATATCCATCCTCTTTGGAACCCCCTTTTACGTAGTTGAAAGCAGCTATCAAATCCCCCGCCCCCATTCTTCTCTTCTGCAGACTAAACAATTCCAGTTCCCACAGCCTCTCTTCATAAGTCATGTGCTCCAGCCCCCTAATCATTTTTGTTGCTCTCCGCTGGACTCTTTCCAATTTTTCCACATCCTTCTTGTAGTGTGGGGCCCAAAACTGGACACAGTACTCCAGATGAGGCCTCACCAATGTTGAATAGAAGGGAATGATCATGTGCCTCGATCTGCTGGCAATGCTCCTACTTATACAGCCCAAAATGCCGTTAGCTTTCTTGGCAACAAGGGACACACTGCTGACTCATATCCAGCTTCTCGTCCACTGTGACTTCTAGGTCCTTTTCTGCAGAACTGCTGCCTAGCCACTCGGTCCCTACTCTGTAGCAGTGCATGGGATTCTTCCATCCTAAGTGCAGGACTCTGCACTTGTCCTTGTTGAATCTCATCAGATTTCTTTTGGCCCAATCATCTAATTTGTCTAGGTCTCTCTGTATCCTATCTCTACCTTCCAGCGTATCTACCACTCCTCCCAGTTTAGTGTCATCTGCAAACTGCAGTGACATGTGATCCATCGTTGACCTGGTGTCTTTCCATTGGGAAGGAGAAGGTGGAAACCCAGAGAGGGACAAAGGATTCCTGCCTTATGCAAAAGAGATATAAAGGGGTGGAACAGAAGAAAGAGGAGAGAGAAGCCATCATGAAGAATCCCCTAGCTACCACCTGAGCTGGAACAAGAGCTGTACCAGGGGAAAAAATTGTGCCCAGGCCTGGAAGGTGTCCAGTCTGAGGAAAAAACTTACTGAAGCATCTCTAAGGGTGAGATTATCTGTATTCTGTTTGATTAGACATAGATTTGCACATTTTATTTCATTTTGCTTAGTGACTTACTTTGTTCTGTCTGTTACTACTTGGAGCCACTTAAATCCTACTTTCTGTATTTAATAAAATCACTTTTTACTTATTAATTGACCCAGAGTATGTATTAATACTGTGCATCTCTCTCTATCAGTGTTATAGGGGGTGAACAATTTATGCGTGTACCCTGCATAAGCTTTATACAGAGTAAAACGGATTTATTTGGGTTTAGACCCCATTGGGAGTTGGGCATCTGAGTGTTAAAGGCAGGAACACTTCTGTTAGCTACTTTCAGGTAAACCTACAGCTTTGGGGCAAGTAATTCAGACCCTGGGTCTTTGTTGGAGCAGACAGGAGTGTCTGGCTCAGCAAGACAGGGTGCTGGGGTCCTGAGCTGGCAGGGAAGGCAGGGGTAGAAGTAGTCTTGGCACATTGGGTGGCAGCTCCCAAGGAGGTTTCTGTGATCCAACCCGTCACAACTGGCTGCTAACTAGACATGGAGCCATTGATCACTACCCGTTGAGCCCAATAATGTAGCCAGATTTCTATCTACCTTATAGTCCATTCATCCAGCCCATATTTCTTTAACTTGCTGGCAAGGATACTGTGGGAGATTGTATCAAAAGCTTTGCTAAAGTCAAGGAATAACAACACATCCACTGCTTTCCCCTCATCCACAGCTCCAGTTATCTCATGATAGGAGGCAATTAGGTTAGTCAGGCATGACTTGTCCTAGGTGAATCCATGCTGACTGTTCCTGATCACTTTCCTCTCCTCTAAGTGCTTCAGAATTGATTCCTTGAGGACCTGCTCTATGATTTTTCCAGGGACTGAGGTATGGCTGACTGGCCTGTAGTTCCCCGGTTCCTCTTTCTTTCCTTTTTTAAAGATGGGCACGACATTAGCCTTTCTCCAGTCATCTGGGACCTCCCCCGATCACTATGAGTTTTCAAAGATAATGGCCAATGGCTCTGCAATCACATCTGCCAACTCCTTCAGCACTCTTAGATGCAGCGCATCCAGCCCCATGGACTTGTGCTCGCCCAGCTTTTCTAAATAGTCCTGAACCACTTCTTTCTCCGGAGAGGGCTGGTCACCTCCTCCCCATGCTGTGCTACCCAGTGTAACAGTCTGGGAGCTGACCTTGTTCATGAAGACAGAGGCAAAAAAAGCACCGAGTGCATTAGCTTTTTCCACATCCTCTGTCAGTAGGTTGCCTTCCCCATTCACTAAGGGGCCCATACTTTCCTTGACCTTCTTCTTGTTGCTAACATACCTGTAGAAACCCTCCTTGTTACTCTTAACATCCCATGCTAGTTGCAACTCTAAGTGTGATTTGGCCTTCCTGATTTCACTCCTGCATGCCTGAGCAATATTTTTATACTCCTTCATGGTCATTTGTCCAATCTTCCACTTCTTGTAAGCTTCTTTTTTGCGTTTAAGATCAGCAAGGATTTCACTGTTAAGCCAAGCTGGTCGCCTGCCATATTTACTATTCTTTCTACACATTGGGATGGTTTGTTCCTGCAACCTCAATAAGGATTCTTTAAAATACAGCCAGCTCTCCTGGACTCCTTCCCCCCTCATGTTATTCTCCCAGGAGATCCTGCCCGTCGATTCCCTGAGGGAGTCAAAGTCTGCTTTTCTGAAGTCCAGAGTCCGTATTCTCCTGCTCTCCTTTCTTCCTTGTGTCAGGATCCTGAACTCGACCATCTCATGGTCACTGCCTCTCAGGTTCCCATCCACTTTTGCTTCCTCTACTAATTCTTCCCTGTTTGTGAGCAGCAGGTCAAGAAGAGCTAGGACTTGAATTGAGATTGCCCGAGTTCCACTCTAGTATCTTAGCCACATCACCATCCTCATTGTACATTGACTGGAGTTGAAACAGTATTGGGCAATAGAATATGCTGCCATATATCAGGAGCGACTACTGCTCACCAGAAGCTTTACCCTAGGAGCAATAGCTTCACTTATACAATAAGACTTCCCAGTGCAAATATAGACTGGAGCTGATCATACCAGTTAGTTTACAAAAGAGCATGTTCTGCCGTAGGGTGATTTTATGTACCAAAAACTGCGTCAAAACAGGGGAGCACAATTTAACCCCAAATGTGTCATTTCCAACTACTCAAGAAATCAGTGGTTCTGTCTCTCATCACAGGATGTGAGTAATGCATGCTGATTTTCTTGGGAACTAGTCACTTTCCTCAGTGGGAGAGTAGGGTTTCAGGCACATAGCTATGGGCAGGCAAAATGTTGAAAAGATTGAACCATGACTATAAGAGGGCAAGACATCACATGAAGACCATTGATGGTTCATGGCAACGTCATTAGAAGCAAAGAGGATGATGCATCCGACAAGGAAGGTGAACAAAAAACCCAACAACAATCAGGCATAAGAGGAGAAATCATCTCGTTGCATTAACAATGTAGATGAGAAATATATGGCATTATACTAGGGGACTGACTCTCAGCTCAGATGTCTGCCAATAATACCAAGACAAACAGTATGCCCAAAGACTAGAAGCACACAGTACATGTAATGTAGCCAAGAAACAGGACTTCATTGCGAATTTAACAATAGTTGATATTTTTCTTAAAGCTCTAGCTTCAGGATTCATGCTATTACATGTGAATCTTAGCTTCCATTAAAAGTGACATTAAAGTTGCAGAGAAAAGCTTGAGGTCAATCCTAAATGCTCAAAAACCAGACGGCAAATAAAAAGAATCCGCCATTTATTTATTTGTTTAAATCTAATGATTTTTAAGCCAATTTCAGGAATTTTGGGGGCTGACACAGGGTTTTTGAATGCCTGGGGTTTGCCAGCACTGTATGTATGCCCACCACACATGCAACAAACCAACGTTAAATTTCCAGACTATCTAAATGGCCATCATGCAACAGGTCAGTATCCCAGAAAAATACTGATGCAGTAAGATTGTGTAAAAACAACAAAATCCTAAATCTATTGAGACCACAGGTGGCAGTAAAAAGCTAACAGCACCAAAACCACAGGTGATGGCAGCACTTCACGCCAGGTTTGCAACCAGCCAGGACAAGCCTGTCCTGGAATAGACTTCATCTTGTGTCCTTAACAGAATACACCAAACACCATGTCTCTTTTCATCGAAGGCTGATCACTTTTCGTGTCAATGTGCTGCCTCTCCAACTTACGCAGACCTGTACTGAGATGCTCTGTCACCAAGATGACCTGGTGATTAGCGCTATGCACCCTGTTGTCACACTCTGCCCCCTGCTTTCCTCACTTTCCTTGTCCCATAACTTGGCTATCCTTGGTGGTGCTCTTGGCTTTTGACTGTGCCTGCGTTAAAGGCATGGCGAGTGGTGGAGTTTACCGCTGTCTGAGATGGCTTAGCTTTGCACTGAAATTGTCCATTTATCATGTGCATTCATCAGAAGAAGCCAGTGACACGAAGGGCATAGTCATGACCACATCTCCTTTTACCTTGAAGAAGCTCATTTTTTGTTGTGCATACAATGCACTTTTTCCTCATGCTCTTCAATTTAGTGTAGTCAGGGATGTGTGCAAAATGGTTTCCTTTATTCACTTCATTCCCCCCCAGCACCTGTTGCAACTATTTGCCTCACATGCCTTCAATGCAACAGGCAGCATGGCTGTGCCCAGAATATTCCACTGCAGCCTTAAAGAACATCTTTTTGCCCTAAATATACTTAGCAGTGAGGGTGGGTCTGATTCTGATCTCAATGACAGGAGTAAACTAGGAATAACTTCATTGCAGTCAGCTTAGTGTGAGATCAGAACACGACTCAGACACAGGGATGGCGTGCCTGCCTGATTGATTAGGGAATATGTTGTAAGTTTTCAACGCTTTTCTTTTTCCATCTTTTTGGGTTTACCTGCTAATAGGTATTTACTTCAAACTAAAATCATCATCATCATCATAAAAAGATTCAAGCTGCTTCTCTCTAAATGAGTTCATTTTTCTTGGATTCCTCTTTTTTTGGTAGCAGGATGGAAGCGGGGCAGATAAAAGCTGGAGGCTGCAAACGGAGAGGGTAAAGCCACCCACACATTGTAATAACAACCAATACTTAAAATCTGGCACCACCTTTAGAAACATTTCCAGTCTTAAAAACGTAGTTATAAAGATACAGAAGGGGGCAAAGAAAGAAAGAAAGGGACAGAGAGCGAGAGAGGAGAGAGAGAGATGAATGAAACAACTGTTTAATTTCTTACTGTCATTAATACTGGAGTATTAAATTATATCCCCCAGACGAATAAAAGGACTGTGTTAAGACAAAAACAAAATTCCACTGGATTGGCCTTGGGTTTTTTTTTTTTTTTTGCAAATAATAATGCATATGTGCAAAGGAATTCCTTGTCCTTACAAACATTTACAGCTACAAAATAATTGAAATAAAAAACCAATCCCTTCCACTAAAAAGGGCTTTTATTGTCCATAGATTCAAAAGGTAGGATTCTCTGCAAATCTTGGCAGGGTCCATCTCAGATCAAGACTAAGAGCAAAGTTAACCTAGAGATCTGGCAGGGCTTTTTCCAACAATTTGAGCCAATATGGGCACGCTTTCTGCCTAGGTTAATTAGGAAAGGACTGGGTTAGAATTCTTCTAATTTAATTGTTTTTTTAATGCTTTCCACCCTGGGATGGGAAGTGCTTTACAAATTGTATTAAATCTCCAAAAGTAGGAAAATATTATCCCCATTATACAGATAAGGAAACCGAGGCTCACAGCAATGAAAGGATTGACTTAAAGTCATGTAGTGTCCTGAGTCCCATTGTCATGTTTTAACCACTAGACAATGTTCCCTCTCTGTCTCAGATCTAAGAATTCAAAATATTATTGGGTGAGTTTAGTATTATGATCATTGTATTATATGAACATCAGTAAATGACTTCTGTTTGAAATCTATAAAATTTTCCCAGATAGATGAAAATGGTCCTGACAAGGTGGGTGAGGTAATATCTTTTATTGTATCAACTTCTGTTGGTGACAGAGACAAGCTTTCAGGCCACGCAGATCTATGCGGTCTTCTTCAGAGCTATGCGGCTCAAAAGCTTGTCCCTCCCACCAACAGAAGTTGGTCCAATAAAACTTATTTCCTCACTCACCTTGTCTCTCTAATATCCTGGGACTGACATGGCTACAACTACACTACATACAAAAATAGTCCTGGTGATTGAAATGCTCTGTTAGTTGCAGAACATGCCCTACCCAGTTCAAATGTCCCTTCATCCCACCAATGCACTATGGATTTGGGCATTTCTAGGAGCCAGAAGGTACTTTGGCCTCCATGCCTATTCAGTCTTTGACCTCTGCCTTTTCAGGCTGCCATTGAGGGTGTTAATTAGCAGTGAAAGTGATGGTGGCTTTCTGATGTGGCTTCAGTGGAAGTTACTCTAGAGTCTAGCTAGACTCTCGGGACCAGATCTTTAGGCACCTAACTCCCATTCATTTAAATGAGACTTAGGTGCCTAAATACCTTTGAGGGTCCAGGCCTCAGGTGCTAGATTGAGTTTGCAGGGCTGGCAGTTCAAAAAATCACCTCTTGTAAACCGAGCACACATCTGAGATGGAACTCATGGAGCGATGATGAATATGGAATGTCCAAGATGCCTTCTTTGCAGAGTCACTGTTAGTGGTACAAACACACTTTAATTAATGACTCTAAAGCACTTTGGGAATCTCAGCTGAGAAGGGAGAAAATGTAAATAGAGTGTAGGATATGATTAGTTCTAATTCAGTTTGGTTTCAGGGCAAATTCTGAGATTTCCCAATAAACTCAGCAACAGCAGTAAGATTAGTGTAAAGCCAGCTCTCATAAAACCATGGTCAATAATGCTGCTTTTGATGAGCCAACGTTGTAGCATGATATGCTGTAAAATTATAGCCCTGCGGATTTTTTTCACCTGTACAGAATCTGGTTCAATACTTATCAAGTACCTACATGTCATTTAGTGGGCATAGGGCATGTGTGCACACACACACACACACACACACACACACACACACACACACACACACACACACACATTTTAAAGTGTCTATTAAACCCCACTGTAGCAATTTCAGTCTGTTAAACAGAGCTGGAATCTGTGGATTTGCCAGCATACAGAATATTTACCAATAGTTCTTGAAATGAAACAATGCTAATAACAGGTATAGCACCAGTAGAAAATATATGCCACCTTCTGAAATACTATGGACATAACCCCCAATAGTGATGGACAGAAATGACCTTTAGATATAACAACTGTATTTTAAACTATCCAGGTTTCTCCAGATGTTTTCTCCAAATAAAAACAGACATTAGGAAAGGGTCATATTGGGGCAGGTTGAAAAAAATAATGTAATTTAATGTTTATTCCTTGGGCTGATGTGTGGCATTTCAGCTGTATCCAATAATGCCCACTGACACCTGGTTCAGATCTCTTCATAGCCTCTAACAACTGTAAAGATCCCTATCTAATGTCCCTTTAGATCGCATGTTCGCTACTGAACAGCCTCTTACTGCCTTTAGAACATAGTGCTAATTAACGTGAACCAAGTTACAATATGTGCTAAAGATTCCAGCTTTGTTACTTATTTAATGAGCTTCATGGGATTTGAGCATGAGGCTCAAAGTAACAGGGGAAACCTCATAATTAGTTTCAATTAGAAGAAGTTCCTACGCATTACGACTATTTGATGAACTGCAGAGGGAGAAAGAACCACTGAACAGATACAAATCACTAGCTTTGTTTCATTTATTATTATACTTATTTTCTTCTTAATTAGTGCTGATTGGTTTATAATCCTAATTAATGCAAAGGAATTTGGAATGGTATACAATGGTATGGCTTAGAAGATGCCAGAGTGTACAACTGCTAAATTATTGTTAATTGTTATTTACATGAGGACAGGAAGACTAAGTAATGTGACGCCTAATTAGCATTAAGGATATGGTTTCCATTTCCAAATTCAACTAAGGCAAATGGGATAAAATGACTGTGGTTTAAATCCGAAAGTCAAAAGTTACAATACCAACATTAAAAACAAAGAGCCAAGGAATAGATAGGGGATCTAAAGTGGACACCATTAAAACCTTTACATTTGCCATTTGCAAGTCCTGAACGTTCTACTCACTACAGGGAATACCAGCAGTACCATGGTAATATTAATTAGGCAGAACTGTAAAGATTTTAATGGTGACCACAGAAATGACAGGATCATAGCAACGTCTGATTGCGCTAGTATGCAGTGGTTAGATATCAGCTAACATTTGCCCTTTGGACTGCTCTTTTCACAGCTGTATTCCTAGAGATGCATGATAAAGTTCTCTTTCAAAACTTGAAGCCAAATACATCCCAGATAGAATTCTCGGGTTCTATTCTGACTGTCACCGACCCACTCTGTGGCCTTGGGTGCTCACTTAGCCGATGCGTTCTCCTCTGTAAAAGGACAATAACAATAGTCTGTCTAGTCAATCCACTGGCATTTTTATAGCGCTTATCACTATGGTAGGTTTACTTACCAATCTGAGGCCTTTTGTGAGGATTAATTATGCTCATACAACTCTTTGAATATGTAAAAGGGCCATATCAGTGGCAAGTGTAATTATAATTACCTCACTGATTAGCCACCGAAACTGATACCAGAAGTAAAATAAAGACTTAAAAGCAAACTTGGTGCGTGATAGGATATATCTAAACTTTGAGCTGGCAATGTCATTTCCAGCTTGCGGGGACCCGTTAACATGCTAAAAATAGCAAGGGAGATGCAGCGACATGAGCAGCCAGCCGCCCTGAGCATGATCCCTTCTGAAATTCTAGGTACATACTCAGCTGGCTAGCCCCTCTTGCCGTTCATGCCACCATGGCTGCACTGCTCTTTTTAGTGCACCAGCTCAATCAGAGTTAGCGTGGGTATGTCTACTTGAGCTGGAAATTATACCACCAGCTAATAGTGTAGATATCCTGTTAGAGAGAAGAAGCCCACACATTATTTTAAGATTGCTCCCCCTTTTGTTTTCTTTCTCTGTGTGCCTCAGTTTGGGTCTCTCTGTAGCATCATAAAATCAATGGGTGTTGAAGGACTTTGTACTCTGAGTTGGGCCAAAAATAGCCATTTTATGGCAATAATGTTTTTTTTCTGCACTCATAAACCTCAGTGGAAAGGGAATGGCCAAGATGACCTGTTGGGTCTTTTCCATCCCTAATATCCATGATTCTATGAAAAGCCATATTCTGCATACTTCCCAGCAGCATAGATAATCATACCACATGGCTAGCAGTCTGTATTAAAAGCTGTCATTGAATTCACAGCTTTTTTTTTTCAGTGATAAAGACAGTAGATATTTGATTTAATAATAATAATAATGACACAAGGCACTGTCCATGCTTTACTGAGCTGCCTCATTCAAATTTGATTCAGGGCTCAGAGAGTCTGTGCTTTTGCTGCCAGCAAGTGGCCTTTCATTTACAGGATCAATTCAGATAACTCAGCACAGCAATGAGTTTTCCTGAGCGGAGATGCAGGCCTGTGCATGAAAAACACACAAATCTACTTTCCTGGAGAAAATAGCCCATCCAAATATGAACAACCTGCACTTCATCTGTATGGATTTCACTCATTTAGGAGACTTCAGAGGTTTAGGCCCCAATTCAGCAACATAATTAAGCACGAGTCACTGTAAGCACATGAATAGTTCCATTGGGTTTGTTTCCCATTTACGCTAAGCTGCTTTCGTACCACCCTGGCAGTGTAAAGAGACCTTTACGAGGGCATATCCCACATAAGGCCCCTTTATGCTGCTAGAGAATGTATAGGAGCCTGAATGTAAATGAGAATCTGGTGCTTAGAGTTCAATTGCAGTACTTACATGCTTAAAGTTAGGCACATGCTTAAATACCTTGCTGAATCGAGGCTTCATTGCCGTGAAGAAAATTGTACAAAAAAGAAGAGGTAGATTAATAGGCTTCATGGTCCTCTGTTCTCGTGAAATTCTAATCCATGTACTATCCACCTACATAAATCCCTCCCCTTCCCGCCCAGACACGGTGTTCTCCACTTCCTGTCTTAAACTGTCACATAGTGTTGCTGAGACCTGCTAAGCAGCTGCTGCATTCCATTCCCAATGCGGCTGCATTTCAATGGTTGGTAACATTTCTCTCTTCTTTGTGTGCGTGTGTATATTAATTATACAACCAATTAGTAAAGCTTTCGGATTCATTTGGTGTAAGGACACTATATTATATTGTAAATATAAGTTCATTATCCTCATTATTAATATTTTCATTCCTTAACCCTTTTACTCTTATGCAAAACATGTTTTAAAGTGATAGACTCAAAGAGCTTGATCTAAGAGAAGGGTAAGGGTGACTTAATTACAGTGTATAAGTACCTATTTGGGGAACAAAGATTTAATAATGGACTCTTCAATCTAGCAGAGGAAGGTATAACATGATCCAATGGCTGGAAGTTTAAGCTGGACAATTTCAGATTTTTAATAGTGAGGGTAATGAACCTTGGAACAATTTACCAAGAGTCATGGTGGATTCTCCATCACTGACAGTTTTTAAATCAAGATTGGATGTTTTTCTAAAAGCTCTGATCTAGGAATTATTCTGGGCAAGTTCTATAGCCTGGGTTATACAGGAGATCAGATTACATAATTACAATGGTCCTTTCTGACCCTGGAATCTATGAACCATTTTAGTGGGACAACAGAGCTGCAAGGTGCCGGAACCCCTTATTAAAAGGGAACTGGCTGGCTCTTAGCTTCTCCCACTCGGCTGGTTTCTCCTCTTTCCCTGGCACATTTGCCTGCTAACACACAAATCCTCCTATATTATCTATCTCGATCTATCTCTTGCTTCTCTCTTCAGATGCTCTTGCTCCCTTTCTGCTATTCCCTTGCCGCAAACCTCTCCAGCTATTTTAATTAATTAATTAAGAATTATGATGATATATTCTTTGGTATCCAAAGGCCCCAATCAGGATTGCGGCTCCATTGTGCTAGGTTTTCCAATACATAGGAAAACGCAGACCTGTCCCATAGAGCCATCAATCTTAGGGTATGTCTACACCATGGAGACTATACCAGCATATATATCAGCACAACCCGTAACACAGATGCAGCCGACACTGACAAAAGGGGTTGGAACACCTCTCCAAATGATGGTTGTTACGTTGACAGAAGCATTCTTCCATTGATATTCTTTCATTGTTTTCTTACCTTCTTAGCATAGACCAAGTCCTAGGTACTAATCCTGAAAGCTCTTCTCCCGGGACAGTTCCCTGTACCTGCACAGAGCCCCAGTGACTTCAGAGAGGTCTTCCATGGGCAAAGGGGCTCAACCATCATGAACAGTTTGTAATATTTAGGTCCAAATGTCAACTAGGATTGGCACACAGATACTATCAACTCATTTCACAAAAGGCAGCAACCAGATGATTAGATAGTGTCTTTCTACTAAATTTAGTCAATTTTTAAAATGGTGGAGAGGTGAAAGACTTTGCATTCTAGTACCCAGGAACAATCCAAACCCTCCTACCAGTGCAACTGAGCCATGGTGATGCATTTGTGAAGTGTTCTAGCGTTATAAACCAGTGTCTGATCTCTCATACATTTTGAATTGCAATTTGAGCATCACTATGGCCAAGTCACCATTGAAACCAACTTTTTCTCAATGGATTTACCAAGTTAAACAAAGGTTTTGATTGACTGATCTAGGGCTTAATCCTGCTCGGATTGAAGTCAACAGGAGTTCTATTATTAATATTCAACAAGAATACCTATCTAGGATCTGATACTAGCACTCATCACAGTAGCAACTGAGCACTTTAGAAATATCTGAGTCCTATGCACAGCATTTATCTTTGGTTTCACTTATTGACTGAGGGAATGCCTATCAGTAGCAAAGCAAAACCTCTGTATGTTCATTTACTGCCTTAAAAAAAAAAAGAGAGAGGGTCTTAAGAATAGAGTAGATTAGACATTAGAGAGACATAAGGAGACAGAAATTGAATGACATTTCATGAGCATTGCAAGGAATTTAGGTGGGATCACATTCAAGGGCTAAAATCCCCAACTCTATCTTTCTAACCAATCACGCGTCTTAACTTTCAAAGTGACAACACTAATAAAAATGTGACCCAAAATCAGAGGTTGCCTCAAACATTAAGAAACATTTCAGAAAGCTTCATATTCAAATAGCTTGAGGAACTTGAAGCCTCAAGTTCTAGATTTCACCTCCTTCTGCGGCTGGTGTATCATAGAAGATATGGGTTGGAACAGATCTCAGAAGGTATCTAGTCCAACCCCCTGCTCAAAGCAGAACCAACCCCAACTAAATCATCCCAGCCAGGGCTTTGTCAAGTTGGGCCTTAAAAACCTCTAAGGATGGAGATTCCACCACCTCCCTAGTAACCCATTCCAGTGCTTCACCATCCTCCTAGTGAAATAGTTTTTCCTAATATCCAGATGTGGCCTCACCAGTGCCAAACAGAGGGAATAATCACTTATTGTAGTGATTTTATAATATTGACCAGAGTTATTGTAAAATTGTTACCATTTGATGGCTGTCCGGTGGCCTATGGAAAATGAAGGTGTTTCCCATTCCAGTTCCCAATTCACAGATGACCACATCACAAAACCACCATCAAATATGCTCTAGTTAGCATGTTTCTTGGCAAGGAAATCAAACTGTTCACTGAAGCGTGGAGGTAAGGATTGAAGCAGATTGGTGGCACAGCATCGAGGAAGTTTGCATTACCAAAGACTTTGCTGTCCTTGCTGTACCCCTCACCTAACTCCTTTCTCCAGCACTAAATTCAACTGCCCTTCAGTACACATGTGAGAGCCTTATTTGCATTTATGTTAAGACTTTTATTTTTTGGTCTTTTTTTTTAAATACAGAGCAAATCCTTGTATAGTTTTATGTACAATATTGTAATTGACAAAAACATTAGACAATGTTAATGGGTTTTAGCTGAGCTTATTGGTGATAGTAAAACTTGAGAATTCAATTTGCTCTCACGCAGCTGTGTGACTAAGTCACCTTTGTATTATTTTCCTAAGTACATAAAATGAAGATTTGAATTCAAGTCTGCAGTCTCTATGAAAAGACTTGACTGACACAGTTGTTTTTGTTTTTCACATTATCAACAGGCTACGGTGATGAGATGTAAATAAAAGACACAATAGCTTGAAGCTGAAGTTAGAAAAAAGAAAACTGGAAATAAAATGCTACTTTTTAACAGTGAAGGTAATTAACCTTTTGACTAGATTATCTATGAAAGTAGCAAATTCTCCATCATTCAGAGCCTTTCAATCGTCTGGAAGATATCCTTTAGTTTAGCCACAAATTATTGGCAATGGTGGATTAGCCACTGGGCCCAGTGGTGGATTAGCCACTGAGCCAATGGGACCTGGGCCCAGGATCCCCAGCCGACTGGATGCCCCGGCTCCCCGATCCACACTGCCCGCCGGGCGCTCCTGCCAGGAAGAGGGGTTGGGCCATGGCGGCTTGCCCCACTCCTACTGGCGCTCGGGCCAGGGAGCAGAATCACGGACTGGGGGCTTGCTCCGTTCCACCTGGTGCTCAGGAGTAATTGGTGGAACGGGACAAGCCCCTGTCCTGGACCCCGCTCCCTGGCAGGAGCACTGGGAGGGTGGGCAGGCGGAGTGGGGTGAGCCCCGTGCCCTGGCCCCGCTCCCCAGCAGGATTGCCAGGTAGGTGGAGTGGGGCAAGCCCCTGCGCCCCGACCTGGCTCCCTGGCATGAGCACTGGGATGAGGACGGAGGGGAAACTGCAGGCAGAAGCGGTAGGGAGGGGCCCCCACTTGCTCTGGCCCAGGGCCCCACAGAACCACCTCTGATTATTGGGCTTGATTGTCTTCACTTAAATAGGAGGGAAGAATAATTTCCTCTGTTGCAGTGAAATTCTCTTCCTTGTATTATGCAGGAGTTATGGTTAGACGATCATAGTGGCCCCTTCTGGCCTTAAAATTCACAGATCTATTTTGCAAAATCGCCATGATACCTAATCCCAGCCGTACAATTCCAGGATTTTTTTCTCCTTCTATTGCATGCACATAACTGACATTAAGATTAACTGGAGTTACACAAGTCATCACCGAGAGAATAGAACTCAAGCAGAGAAATAAATAAAGAAATCTGAGCTATGGTACCTAGGAGCCTCTACATCAGTTATTGTTTATTATATTTATTATTAGTTATTATTAACTATTTGTATGTCATAGCGCCACCTCAGGGTCCCATTGTGCTAGGCACTGTACAAACACATAACAAAAAAGACAGTCCCTGCCCCAAAGAGCTTATAATATAAGCATATAATAAGAGACAACAGGAAGAAAGAGTAAACTGATGAGGCGTGCCCAAGGTAAGAGTGGGATGATTAATAGCTAAGGCCACTGTAGAACATCTGCCTAAGCATTGCTCAGGCAAACTATGGGCTCTGTCCTGATCCCATTGAAGTCAATGAGACAAAAGGAGCTGAAGGTGGAGTACTGAAATGAAGGAGACCTGAGATGTTACCTGAAAACAGAAGCGAAAGTAAATAATGTATAATATTTATACACTTACATTTATACATATAATATTCATATATACATACATTTACAGCCAGGCCTACACACACATATATGGGTACTCAGATCTATAGAGAAATGTACTTTTAAATTTGCAAAATACATAGCATGTCTGACTCATGAATAATACTAAAGTGCTTTGAGATCTACAGGTGAAAATATGATACCAGCTATAACTGTCATTACTGTTATTGATTTGATAGTGAATAATACCCTCTGCATGGGACTGAATCTCACACTTAATGTTTTACTGTTATTGGCTTTCAATTAAGTCAGAAAATGATGGCTTTTTTGCAGCCTAACTAGTTAAATGTTGGAGCACAAAACAAATGGTATCAAATCATATCCTGAACACTGACAAAAAGTAATCTTGCAGATGTTAAATATGGATTAAGACCAGCTAGCGAGACATTTTAATATAGTTCTCCAGTACATTGCAGTTAAGTTTTGTTTATATTTTTAACAACTTGCTGTACGGTTCCTAGAAATTTGGCCTTATATGAACTTCACAATGCTGCGGCTATTCAAATATCCGCATTCACCAAGTGTTATCTTGTTGTGGCACCTGAGATGCCAGGCCATGATGATTTCTGCTCATATTTCATTGGCCACCACTGTATACCATTGGCCTAATTCTCATTTATAAAGTCGTCCCTTTGTATGACTCTAGCAGTATAATAGGGCTGGTAAGTTACACCCACTTTGAGGACATTTTACACAATGTTACAGCAGCGTAAAGGAGCAGAAGTGTAAATGAGAATAAGCCCCCATATACGTAAGATAACAAACTATAGCACCTGCCTCTTGACTGTAATCCAGAACTCCCAGAAGAATTTTATATAAATTAATGCAGTAAAGAATATATGTAAAAATGCTTTCTAGTATCTGTTTGGTACATAGCCATGATTCTTTCCAGTGAACATTAGAGATGGTGTTGAATTTCTGTATGTCCTTAAACTAGTAATTCTAGTATAGCTAAGTCTTCCTCATCAAATATAAATGGTCAAAATGTCCCTCTTCCTCGCTGGATAAAGTCAGATGAAAAGATGACACCTGGGTCTAACCTTCAGAATTTTTTTTTTTAAAGTGCAATAAGTTAGTCTTACTCCGAGATGAATTCTACCCACCTTGATAGCCGTGCAACAGAAATGAATGCAACAGAGAACCATAGCTGTAACTGACAGGAGAATGTTGCCCTTTTCCTGTGCCTCAGTTATCCAAATCCCAAGAGAACACATATCTGTTTTCAACAACAGCATGGGGGTTGAATAAAGGGGATTCTATTGTATTTTCTAGAGTGTTTAAAGCACTTGAAGATCTTTGTTATAAATGTTAGCTATTCTTATTACTGTCTCCTCTTAATTTGGATGAAACAAATCCATGCACTCAGAAAACAATTACTCCTTCAGGGCATCTTGTGGAGTTCCAAGATAAATGTATTGTAAATTGGAACCCTGTGGCTTATAGCATCTGATCTAAAGTTTGATAAATAATAACCTATTTTGCACTTCTTCCTCCCAGTGACTTGAAGGTGAACAGGATGCTTTGCAAGTTTTGAAATCTAATAACTCGATTATTTTTCTACCAGTTGATAAGGGAAATGTTACTCTGCATATGGGGAAAACTGATTACGAAGGTACCAATGTTTTGCCCTTATCTAGGATCAGTCCATGGATGTCATATTGAAATGTGATCCCTCTACAAAAGCCTGATAATATCAAAGCAAACAAGAAAGGTTCTGGGAAAGAAACAGGTTTTGTTTGATAAACCCCCCTGACTATAGCAACGAATGAATCTCAGATTCATGGCCTGGGAAAACTGTGCAAGCCTCAGTGCAGGTCTATACTAGAAGCGCTACATTGGCACAGCGACACCCATGCAGATGTGCTGCTGTAGTGCATCTGCTGTAGTGTCTCCCGCCGACATAGCGCCAGTGTGGACAGCACTTAGGTCACTGTAACTTGCGTCGCTCAGAGGGGTGTCTTTTTCACGCCCCAAGCTACATAAATTAGATTGACTTAAGCAGTAGTGCAGACCTGCCCTAAGAATGCTCCTTATATTGTGTGTCAAAGACCAACTGCCCCAGAAAGACACAAGTCATTTGGCCTCGTCCTAGAAAAGGAGATGGAAAGCAATAATGCTGAATATCTACAGCTGATAATGGACACAAATTGGATCCAAGCTTATAATTCAATATGGAGGCACAAGCAAAAATAAAAGCCAGTGTGATTTGAGGCAGCATATACAAATGCATCGCCTCACAGAGCAAGGAGGTGATAGTCTCTCTCTACCGTCCACTGGTGGGATTGTACTCTTTTCAGCGCTGCAGACGACATACCAATAAGATGTTGGCCAACTGGAAGATGTTTAGTGAAAAGGAAACAAAAATGGTTATGAGAATGGAACATTAAATTTGAGAGGAAACTATGAAAAAATGACACCTGCCTAAGCTCAATCATGACCAGGGGGAGACATTATAACTACACCTCTACCCCGATATAACGCGACCCAATATAACATGAATTCAGATATAACGCGGTAAAGCAGCGCTCCAGGGGGGCGGGGCTGCGCACTCAGGTGGATCAAAGCAAGTTCGATATAATGAGGTTTCACCATGTTTGATGGTGATGTGCACACAGGAAGAAGAGAATTTGTTTAGGGCCAGAAAAAGAGCAATGGTGGATAGAGAAGACAAATTAATAGGTCTCCATCTCCAACATCTATGATTCTATCACACTTTAAATAGAGGAAAAAACAAAGTGAAACGCCGAATCCATTCTATTCTGGACTACACACTAAACAATACAGTTGATTGTGATTTCTTCTTTTGTCATCAAATATTAATTAGATCCTTGGCAA
Source organism: Mauremys reevesii (assembly GCF_016161935.1). NCBI lineage: Eukaryota > Metazoa > Chordata > Testudines > Geoemydidae > Mauremys > Mauremys reevesii. Next base: position 11,249,221 of record NC_052628.1, on the reverse strand, counting down.
CTGTCTGTATTTTCTTCTGAGTCGGTTAATGAGTGCATTAGCCATGTGAAATGATTTAAGTATGGCACTGAACTTTGGTATAAAGGATAACAACATGGTTGAAGCAAAGACTAACCCTGATGATATACACAACATGCTAGCATTTGGTAACCCTTTTACATATGTCTCAGCACAAGCATATCGCCATGTTGTCCGATTGAAGGTGAGATCCAAAATAAATAAATAAATAAATAATCTATTAATCTCACCTCCCCCAAGGATTCAGTGTTATTTAGCACTAAGAGAGAAGATTGGGAGTCCTCTAGGTTCTCTTTCTGGCTGATTGTGAGAAATGGAACGAGTCACTTAACGTGGGGAAAATAGCATTTTTCTCACAAGCTTAATGTTTGTAACATGCCCTTGGATACTATAGAAGCACAAACTACTATTTTTTAATACTATAGTTAATTTTATCTCATTTCTTGGGGCTTCTCTCCTTGTACTTCAGAGCTGCTCATGTCTGTTATATTTGAATTCCACCACAGCAGAGAAGGGCAAATCTCAAAAAGTTCAGCACGTTTCGGATATAACTAAACTCTACAAAAATCCAGCTGAACCTTTTCAGTTAATCAACGTGGTTTGGAATTCTCTTGAAAAATGGCTTTCTTGCAGTAGTTCTCTTTCTGATCTTCACTGAATTCAGAAATAACGTTCATCATTAAAAAAAAAACCCAACCAAATGCAACAGTCCATTAAATTTTCCTCAGCTGCAAATAAAATAGTAATGGTTGGTTGTATATTTGGGTGAAGGTTCTTCTTTAATCTGAACTGAGCTGAGCTTCTTGTTTATGCGCACATAGGCACAAATTTGAAATTTTCAAAGCAGTCTAGAGAATGTATTTTCCATAGATTCAAAGTCCAGAGGTGACCTTGTGATCATATATAACACGGGCCATAAAACTTTCCTGAAATAATTCCTGTTTGAATTAGAGAATATATTTTAGAAAAACGGCCAATCTTGATTTTAAAATAGCCAGTGACGGACAGTCCATCAAAACACTTGGGTAAGTTGTTCCAATGATTAATTACCCTCACTGTTAAAAATTTACACCTTATTTCCACCCTGAATTTGTCTGCCTTCATGTTCCAGCCATTGGATTGTGTTATATCTTTCTTTGCTAGACATATAAACTTCCAGTGAAATGAATGGAAGATATATTCCTAAATACCATACATGGCTTTGAAAATCTCAACCTTTATTTTTAAAAGACTCTCCGTATTTCCATAATAGACAGAAACAGCTCCAGATGTAACTGTGAATTTAGGATGAATGATATACATATTAAAAATTGTGAGCATAACTTTTAAAACAAGCCTCTCATTATGTGTTCACATACAACTGCAGTTGCAGATTATGGCAGTTAGATGACTCAAGAGCACATTCAAATCAGGTAATTAGACATCCAGCTGCCATCATTTGCACCTTCAATTTACTTTGCCTAAACTCAGTTTTGGAGGCCAGTTTTGAAACTCAGTGCCTAAAAAAATCTTTCGAAGGGTGAATGAAGTGCAGCAGTTGCATTACTTTCTGTGAGTCTAATGTTGTGTCCTGTTAAAATCATCAAATAGGGCAAAGGTCTAGGGCAAAAGTGGGCAAACTGCGGCCTGCAGGCTGCATCCGGGCTGCGGGACCGTCCTGCCCGGCCCCTGGCCGGGCAGCTGGCCCCCAGCCCCTCCCCTGCTGTCTCCCCTCCCTCGCAGATACGCCACCTTGGTTCGGGGAGGGCAGAGAAGGGGGAACAGGGGTTTTGGATAGAGGGTGGGGTCCCAAGGGGCCTGTCAGGGGGCGGGGTGTGGATAGGGGTTAGGGCAGTCAGGGGACAGGGAGCGGGGGAGGAGGGGTTGGATAGGGGATGGGGTCCCGGGGGTGGTTAGGGACGGGGTTCCCGGGAGGCGGTCACGGGACAAGGACCGGGGGGTTGGATGGATGGGAGGTTCTGAGGGGGGCAGTCAGGGGGTGGAAAGTGGGAGGGGTTGGATGGGGCAGGGGCCAGGCTGTTTAAGAGGCACAGCCTCCCCTACCTGGCCCTCCATACAGTTTCGCTCCCCAATGTGGCCCTCAGGCCAAAAAGTTTGCCCATCCTTGGTCTAGGGTAAGCAGATGTGCCGATTTTATAGGGATAGTCCTGATATTTGAGGCTTTTTCTTATGTAGGCACCTATTACTCCCACTCTCTGTCCCGATTTTTCACACTTGCTATCTGGTCACCCTACAAAAGTCTGAAGAATAATTCTGCACTGAAAGGCAGATGGACTACGTGATCTAATAATTCTTGTGATTCTTACTTATGAACTAATTGCCTGCCAAATATAATTTCTTCTTAAAATCAAATCTGGGTTTGTTTTATTAGATCAAAAAAAGTGCCCCAAATGTGAAACTTATAAAAGAACCTTTAATTTTTTTTCACTTTCTCATTGTTTATATAACATAAATGCTGACACAACCTTCACTGTAGCAGGGCAAACATGCTGCTTCTATGATAACCTCATAAAGCTTTCCTGTTTGAAGGTTCTATTATTGTCAGAAAGATGAATGATAAAACAACTTTATATTGTGCAATCTGCAGATTTTATCGACAAAGGTGTCAAGAGCAGAAGAACGGGGAGTCTCTTGGCTTGTCAGGAGATAAATAAGCAGGATCTTTGAGGCTCTTAGCTTTATTCAATTTGTTTAGAAACAACTTGACTGTGAGCATTGATTCGATGCGAGACCAGTTATGGATTTTTAGGTAGGTACATACACACAATGGATGGCTCTGAACTGAGTACAAGGCTGCAATTCACTTGGGAGGCCTCACTGATGTCACAGACCAAGCGAGTGCTGTTGTAGGAACATGGAAGATCAGGGGGCAGATGGTAAGATAGGAGGTGAGGTCGGATGCTCCAGTGGAAGTGATTTCTTCTCTCACTCCAGTAACAGAGCACTTTGTTTATTCCATTGTCCCTTGTGGTTTCAATATGACAAGTCAAATTTGTAAGAGGAGTCAGTGGGCTCCATTAATTCCTCTTCCTTAATTCCCTCCCTCCTCCTCTCCTCATATAGCGAAGTGTTAGCTATTGAGACTACCAAATAATCAAAACACTATCATAGTGATAAGAAAGACACAACAACCCAGGAGACTAACCAGACAGACGGCTCTGCTCCAAAGCTTAACCACTACTCCCTTTGCAGTCTCCCAGTCCTCAGTTGTATGTCATTTACCTAGACTGTCAGCTCCTGGGAGACAGAGCCCTGGTCTTCCCACCTGTCTGTAAAATGACTGCAAGTGGTATGTGCCTTCAGCAGAGATAATATGAACGTCATCTTACAAAATAAGATGTAAAATTGTTGCAGTCTAAACCCAGGTATAGTTGTTAGACCCTGGATCCTGCAAAGTGTTATTCACATGAATAAGGATTACTCATGTGACCTGCCTCATTAAAGGCTTAATCCTGCAAGGTGCTGTGGACTGGGGCCCCGAATCCAGCAAGGAACGTCACTTTAAGCAAGTGAATGGCCTCATTAAAACCAGTGGGCAAACTGAAGGCTTAAGTATAGCATGTGAGTATAAGTGGATAAGGCCCTAGACGGGGGCTCTGGAGACAAAGGTTCAATTCCCAGCTCTACCACTAGCCTGTTAGATAACCTTAGGCAAGTCAAGTCCCTCCCCGTGCCTCAGTTTCACCATCTACAAAAAGGGAATAACTATACTGACCCTCCTTTGTACATGTTTTGAGGTCTAAGAATGAAAAGTGCTATGTAAGAGCTAGGAGTTGCTATGCTGAATATATTAAGTACTTTGATGGAATAGGGCCACAGTGCTCAGTACCTAACAGGATCAAGCCCTGACCCGTTACTCATATGGGTAAAAGATTGCGTGGCTCAGTCCCACTGCTTCTATCACTGGTTTTTTAATGAAGTCCCCTTGCCATGGAATAGCAGTACAAGCAATAGAGGATGCTTCCCGCCTCTGCTCTGCCAACATGCTTTAATAGGGGGTTTATAGTACTGCCCATGGCATTAGTATAATTGAATTGCTCTCAATGCCGTGACTGTCGTGATAGCGTTACCCACTGTGGTGGGTCTATTATGTGGTCACACGTCTATTAGGATCTGGACAGAGAACACCAACTCCTTTCAAACCAACACTCATCAGACGGTAACAACTTTCACTAAATACCAACCTGAGCTGGATTCAGACTCGAAGCCTGGAGATGAAAGACTCCTTGGCCAACCCCTGGAACCATCTACTCCCCAGATTACCAGGCTTTGTCCTTCCACAGCAAAGGCAAGACTGACTTGTTTCAAATGACCATTTCATAGTTGAAGATCTTAAGGCCAGAAAGGGGCTGCCAGATAATCTAGCCCGACCTCCTGTCCATCACAGGCCACTAACCACCACCAGACACCTCTGCACCAAGCCCAGCAACCAGAATTACATCAAACTACTGCAGCCTTAAGAAGATTAACTAGTGTGTGCCACGGGTAGAGAACAGGAGGGACTGAGGTGCAGTAATGCTGGTGGCCGCCTGAGGAAATTGATTTGCTGAGATATATCTGATGAATCTAGCATTTGTATTTTTGCAGGTAGCTGTAGCAATTTGAGGGGGGGAGTGCACCATTTTATTTTATTTTTTCATTAGTAACAGCAGTTCAAACACAGAGTAACTCCTTTATCTTCATTAAAACTCTTCTGGATTGATGTCAGTGTAAATTATTAATTATTATTATTATTATATGTTACTTGTTTAGCACAGCAGAATTCTTGCTCAGTACAAAATACCGAATAAATGAGAACAGAACTTGACCCAATGTGTAGTGATTTTTTTTTCTACGGAATTATTTTCCTCAGCCAGATCTCGAGGTAATTTCAGTTCACAGAGCTGGTGAGAAACCTGGACTGTTTTGATCTTTTGATCATACCTCCCCAAATACTCCAAGGTCCCTGTCTCACAGATAAGTCCATTCTTCTGTTTTATTATTTGTACAAGAGGAATGTCTCAAGCTAAGAAATTTAAACATTCTGTGGTTCTCACCACAATGGTAAACTGAAAAGAAAAAGCAACCTGCACCATGACACACAACTGGCATGAACTAGTTCATTAAAACAATAAAATAAAATAAAGCCTTCATGTGTAAATGTTAATTCACTGTTTACTTTCAACTATCCTGGCCTTATTTAAAATATTTGGCCAGGTTAGTTTTTAAGTGATTGAATATTAAAAGGAGAGAGAAAGAAATACTGTTAGTTGATTGTTAAAGGACTGGGAATCAGGAGATCTGGTTCCTTTATTCCAGCCACTGCTTCAGACTTGGGCAAGTTTATTTAACTTCCCTGAGCCTTTCCGATTTGCCACAAAACAGTGTTGTACAATTCAAAGCTGATCTAGCACCTACTCTGTTCTATTCTATTCAGGTTCTTACACCAGGCTTACTGCCTTAGTATCTGAATATCAATGCTCTGCTCTAGCCATTAGATTAGACTTTATTGACTTTAGAGATGGAAAAGATCTCTTTATGGTATCACTATTATATTTGGCACACAGATTCACCATTTTTTAAGGTCGCAAGGGACCATTAGATCATCAAGCTGACCTCCTGCACAACACAGGCCAAATAATCTCATCCAGTTACATTGGTATTGAGCCCAAAAACTTGTGTCCGACTAAAGCATATCCTCCAGGAGGGCAGCCAGTCTTGATTTAAAGTCATCAAGAGATGGAGAATCCACCACTTCCCTTGGGGTTAATAATAATATGTAGGTGTCACAGGGTGAATCTCCCTGCCAGTGAAGGATTAGCTTCCATTGTACATTTTACAGCATTCTGTCCTGTCAAGTATTAAATGCTACACTGATTGCAACTTTTGTCAGGATAGTATTCCGGGGCCTGATAGAGATGATGGTGCCTCTCCTAAGAGCTGCTCTGCGGAGGTGGGCGAGCTTTTGAAAGACCTCCTTTTGGTTAGTGGTTTGGCAGGGCTGGCTTTAGGCTGATTCCCCCGAATCAGGCCCCGCGCCTAAGAGGGCCCCGAGCTGTAAGAAGAGCGCCTAACTGAGGCGTCTTTTTAATTTTTACTCACCCGGGTCTTCAGTGGCGGGTCCTTCACTCACTCCAGGCCTTCGGTGGCATTTTGGCAGCAGGTCCTTCAGTGCCGCAGAAGACCCGGAGCGAGTGAAGGACCCGCCGCTGAAGTGCCTCCGAAGACCCAGACCGCTGCTGGGTATTTGAATCGGGCCCTGCATTTCCTAAAGCCAGCCCTGTAGTTTGGTGGGCTCCTGCAAGCCATTCCTTTTTCCCCATGGCAGCTCTAGCAGAGTTGCTGCTAGTGCACTGACAACCTGGGCCAGGCTCCCACCTCCACCCTCCCTCTGGGCAGTACCCACCATCAAAAAGGCAGAGCAGCATGCAGAGGGAAGATGCATGATTAACAATCCTAAGAGTGGAGCCACAGGCAGGATCAGGGTGATGAGGTGGCCTGGCCGATGGGACCTAGAACACCACTCACACTCCTGGGTCTTGTCCTGGGACTCACTAATCAAGGTAATAAAATACATTTATGTAGCAACTTCTATCCTCCCAAAGAACTTTACAAATGATAACCCAAGCAGCCACCTCCTTCTTGGGTGGAAGATAGTAATAACTTGGCGCATAGTTTAAAAATATAACATAAGAACAGCCATACTGGGTCAGACCAATCTCCATCTAGGCAACTATACTGTCTCTGACAGTGACCAGTCCCAGATGCTTCAGAGGGAATGAACAGAACAGGGCAATTTTGAGTGATCCATCCACTGTGGTCCATGCCCAGCTTCAAGCAGACATAGGTGTACAGACACTGAGAATATGGGGCTGAATCCTGACCATCTTGGCTAATAGTTATTGATGGACGTATCCTCCATAAACTGATCTAATTCTTTTTTAAACCCAGTTATACTTTTGGCCTTCACAACATCCCCTATCAATGCATTCTGCAGGTCGACTGTGTGTTATGTGAAGAAGTAACTTCCTTATGTTTGTTTTAAACCTGCTGCCTATTAATTTTATTGGGTGACCCCTAGTTGTGCTATATGAAGGGGTAGATAACATTTCCTTATTCACTCTCTCCACACCAATCATGATTTTATAGCCCTCTATCATATTCCCCCTGAGTCGTCTCTTTTCCAAGCTAAACAGTCCCAGTCTTTTTAACCTCTCTCCATATAGAAGTTGTTCCATACCCCTAATATTTGTTGTTTCCCTTCTCTGCACCTTTTCCAATTCTTCGGTATCTTTTCCGAGATGAGGTGACCAGCACTAAACATAGTATTCAAGGTGTGGGTGTGTATCATGGATTTATATAGTGGCATTATGATATTTTCTGTTTTATTCTCTATCCCTTTCCTCGTGGTTCCTAACATTCTATTCGCTCTTCTGGCTATGGCTGAACATTGCACGGGTATTTTCAGGTAACTATCCACAATGACTCCAAGATCTATTTCTTGAGCGGTAATAGTTAATTTAGACCCTATCATTTTGTATGTACAGTTGGGATTATGTTTTCCAATGTGCATTACTTTGCACTTATCAACATGGAATTACATCACATCAACCTTTTTGTTGCTCAGTCACCCAGTTTTGTGAGGTCCCTTTGTAACTCTTGACATTCTGCTTTGGACTTAACTATCTGGAGTTATTTTGCATTGTTTGCAAATTTTGCCACTTACTGTTTACTCCTTTTTCCAGATCATTTATGAATACGTTGAACGATACTGGCCCCAGTACAGATTCCTGGGACCCCACTATTCACCTCTCTCTGCTGTGAAAACTGAGCTTTTATTTTTACCCTTTGTTTCCTACCTTTTAACCAGCTACTGATCCATGAGAGGACCTTTTCCCTTGTTGCATGATTGCTTAGTTTGCTTAAGAGCCTTTGGTGAGGGACCTTGTCAAATGTTTTCTGAAAGTTGAAGCACACTATATTGACTGGATTGCCCAGCCATAGACACAAATATTGAACAATACAGTAGTCAGTGAAACTGCACAGATGTGGCACGGGGAATAAAAATGAGGGCCCTTGGTTACATGGATGCATTCCTCCACCACTAGAATTAAAAGAGAACCTCTGTTAGGTGCTGGTAGCAATAGGGTTCTACGATTTCTTTAGGCCACTAGGGACCTGATGTTCACAATCAGGCAGACAACTGCATATGCAATAATACATGCACAATCACATGACTAATTTGTGCAATTACAGGCTTTTGCTCGACTCCCCCATCTTAAATAAATCCCTCACCTTGGATTCCTCTTGACCCTCTAACTACTGCTCCATCTACCTTTTATTTCTAAGCTCATTCAATCACTGTCTGGAGTTCCTCTCTTCCAGTTCTATCATAAACCCTTTCCATTCCGGCTTCCGCTCTTTGGCACTCCATTGAAACTACTCTTGCCAGAGTCTCAAATGGCCTCTTCCTAGCCAAAGGTCAGAACCAGTAGTCCATCCTCATCCTCCTAGACCTGTCCAGCCACTTTTGACACTGTTGACCATGCTCTTGTTGAAACATTGTCCTCCTTTGGCTTCTGTGATTCTGTCCTCTCCTTGTTCTCCTCCTTTTTTAGTCATTCCTTTAACATGTCTTTCAGAGGATTCTCTTCATCTCCTACTCCAACTTTCTGTGCCGGTTCCACAGGGCTCTGTCTGTGGTCCCCTCCTCTTCCTCTACATTTTCTCTCTGGGCAATTTCATCCTCAAACACAAATCAACTACCATTTCTATGCTGACAACTCACAGGTCTGCCTCTCTATTCCATACCCATCTTCTTTGTCCAAACTAAAATTTTGGCCTGTCTCTCTGACACGTCCTCATGGATGTCTAGCCATCACCTCAAGCTCAATGTGGCTAACACAGAGCTTTTAATCTGTCCTCCCACGTCTTCCCCGCTACCTACTTTCTCTATCAATGTGAACAACATCACCATTTTACCTGTCACGCAGGACTGTGAGCTCGGTCTCCTCTTCCACTAGGACATCTCTAGGTACTCACATCCAGGCTATGGCTAAATCTTGCCTATTCTTTCTGCATCACATCTCTAAGATAGCCCTTCCTATCCATGCACGCAGGTAAAACTCTGGCTTTAATCATCTCATGTCTTGGTTACTCCAGCATCCTGTTCTCTGGCCATCATAAATGCAATCTTGCCCTGCTCATAGCCAGAATACTACTGCAAAGATCATTTCCCTAGCTTGTCACTTTGACCATGTCATCTCTCTTTGAATCCTTGCACTGGCTCTCTTTCCTCTATTACCTCAAATATAAGCCGTCTGTAGTAGTAGGGCTTTTATAGTCTCTGTAGGCTATAGCCAGCCCCTAGAGCAGAGGTGGGCAAACTACAGCCCGCAGGCCAAATCTGGCCCATGGGACCATCCTGCCCGGCCTTTGAGCTCCTGACTCAGGAGGCTAGCCCCCCCACCCCACCCCACCCGCTGCAGGGCAGCACGGCAGCATGTCTAACTCCGGCCAGGTGGATCGGCTGTCAGACATGCTGCTCTGAGTGGCATGGTAAGTGGGCCGGGGCCGGTGTGTGTGTGTGTGGACAAGGGAGGGGGGTCCTGGGGTGAAGTCAGGGGACAGGGAGCAGGGAGCGGTTGGATGGAGCGGAGGTTCTGGGGGGCGGGAAGCAGTCAGGAGATGGGGAATGGGGGGATTGGATAAGTGTGGGAATCCAGGGGTGCCTGTCAGGGAGCAGGGCTGTGGATAGAGGTCAGGGGATGGGGAACGGGGGGGGTGGATAGGAATGGGGTACCAGGGGGGCCTGTCAGGGGTCAGGGCAGTCAGGGGACTGGGAGCAGGGGGGTTGGATAGTGGGTAGGGTCCTGGGGGGCAGTTAGGGGCAGGGGGTCCTGGGAGGGGGCAGTTAGGGGACAAGGAGTGGGGGGGTTGGATGGGTCAGGGATTCTGAGGGTGGCAGACGGGGCGGGAAGTGGGAGGAGGCAGATAGGGGGTGGGCTCCAGCCTTAGCCCCAGCCATGGCCCTGGCTGTGGTCCTGCTCCCAGCCCCAGCTCCCAACCGCGGTTCAGGAGTAAGAGGTGGGGTGATATAAAAAGTTTGGAGGCCACTGGTCTAGGCCTATGGCTTACATCCCTAAGCTGTCCTCCTCCAGCTTATATTTTTCATGAAGTGCCAGTAACTTTTTAAGGCTGTGTCCTTCACTCATCCTTGAGCCTACTGCAAGGTTCCTCTAAAAGTGAGCTACCTTACATAGCTTAGTTGGCGATTGGTCCTGCTTTGAGCAGGGGGTTGGACTAGATGACCTCCTGAGGTCCCTTCCAACCCTGATATTGATTCTATGATTCTACCATCTGTGATGCAATACTAAGTGAGGTGAAGATGGATTAACTCTGAATGCCTGGCTTTAGTGGAGTTAGGTCTGACCTGTCACATTATTTTGCAGCGTAGTTTTTTTGTGTGGTTTAATTATTTACATGCTCCGATCTGTTTGATTTGGATCTTCTTGAATGTCAGAGCTTCAGAACTCAAATACAAGCCAAGCTATTTTGTTGCTATTGAAGCCCAAAGTTAATACAGGCAGCAAACAATGCTGCCTCCTGAACCGATCTACACTCTTGGTTTAGTTTTCATTCCACTTTGCACAGGCTTCCAACCCTAATTTTCTGTGCCTTTGAGGGGAAAGAAGTCCTCAAAAACAAATCCAGAAATTCCAAAGCTTGGCTAATTCCCTGGTAAAATTCTGAAAGCAAGGAACTTCTGCATGAAAATGCCAATAGGGCAAGCAGCAGTAGGCAACACAGGACTGGCCATAAACACACCGCTATAGTACTGGTATAAACAACAGGAACATTGGGTCTCATATCTGCTAAAGTGAGTTAAGTACAGGTGTAAATTCCAATTACACTGAGCTGGGATGAAGTAAAACTTTGCCTTCCTTAGCCCTAGTTAATTTCCCTGGACGACTGGCACCATATATCATGCATGCCGATTAAGTCTGTGTCACATGGCTCCTAGCAGCTGCCTGTCCCCTTCCCCAGTAGAACACACCCCTGACTAACAAAAGGTTCACCGAGAAAAGTACCAGTGTGGACAGCACTAAGTTGGTGGGAGACGCTTTCCTGCCGACATAGCTACCTCCGCTCGTTGGGGGTGGTTTAATTATGCCGGCAGCAGAGCAGCTACACGGGAGATCTTAGAGGTGTGTAGCTGTTACAGTACAGCTGTGATGCTGTAAGGTCTGTAGTACAGACATAGCCTAAGGCCTGGTCTACACTGGGGTAGGGAGGGGGATCTATCTAAGGGCTAGTCTACACTGGGGGGGGGGGGTGCCGATGTAAGATACGCAACTTCAGCTACGAGTGTACTCTAAGTGTACTTAGAGACTAATTATTAATGGTTCACAATCAAGCTGGAAGGGCATATCTTCATAAATGATGTTGGATAATGGCATAGAGAATACACTTACAAAATTGTGGACGAAATCAGGACAGAAAGGGTTGCAAGTGCTTTAGAGGACAAGATTAGAATTCAAAATAATTTGGACAAACTGGAAAAATGGTTTGAAATAAATAGGATGAAAAAGACTACACTTAGGAAGGAATAATCAATTGTATAAATGCAAAATGGGAAATAACCGCCTAGGAAGGAATACTGCAGAAAAGGATCTGGGGGTTACAGTGGATCACAACTAAATCTGAGTCAACAATATAACACTGTTGCAAAAAACAGTCTGGGATGTATTAGCGGGAGTATTGTGAGCAAGACATGAGAAGCAATTCTTCCACTCTACTCAGCACTGATAAGGCCTCAACTGGAGTATTGTGTCCAGTTTTGGGCACCACACTTCAGGAAAGATGTAGACAAACTGAAGAAAGTCCAGAGAAGAGCAACAAAAATGATGAAAGGTCTAGAAAATATGACCTGTAAGAAAGATTGAAAAAATTGGGTTTGTTTAGTCTAGAAAAGAGACGATTGAGAAGGGACATGATAACAGTTTTCAAGTACATACAAGGTTGTTATAAAGAGAAGGGTGATAAATTGTTCTCTTTAACTACTGTGAACAGGCAGGAAAATTAGTGATGGGTTTAAATTGCAGCAAAGGAGATTTAGGTTAGAAATTAGGAAAAACTTCCCAACTGTCAGGGTAGGTAAACACTAGAACAAATTACCTAGGGAGGCTGTAGAATCTCCATCATTGAGGTTTTTAAGAGCAGGTTAGACAAACACCTGTCAGGGATGGTCTAGATAATATTTAGTCCTGCCTCAGTGCAGGACACTGGACTAGATGACCTGTCCTACATTTCTATGATTGTATGAATCTATTAACACAGAGAGATGAATGGCACAACAATTAAATTTCTGCAACACCCACACACTCCCTGGAAACAACTTAGAAACAGGGTTATTCATCTGAATTCATCCACCTTCTCCGTGCCCCACCACAGGGGCTCAGAGTGGTTGGAGCACTCAGTTGCTAGGTATGAACACTCTGAGGCCATGGATGAGTGTTTTCAGAGGATCCCCAAGTCTGAAACTCACTCTCTCCCACCAGCCAAAGATCAAGTGTAGCGACTCTCCAGACATGCTGCAAGACACGTTTATTTAACTGGGCATTTTCCTAGTGTACAGATGGGTGGGATCAATTTGGCAATGGCTGCAGTGATTAATGTTGTGGCCGGTTTTGTAATGGCACCCAGATATAAAGGCAATGGACACTAGAAACATTTGTTTGTAAATGACGACATAAAATAATCACTGATAGAGGGCAAGGGAAGTAGAGTATGCAAATAATGGAGACCAGCCTTTAGAACATTTGCTAAATAAAGAATGCCTACTAACACAGAGTCCTGTATTGGACTGTTACGTCAATGACCAGGTGTCAGCTTCATCTAATGCTAGTGATGGAATACCAGATTCATCTGCAATGTGTTCACATTGCGTCCTCTATTCTTGCTTCTATCTCTTGAGAAAAGGGAGGCAGGATATAGACCAAGTTCTATTCTTGATTCCATCAATTCAAAAATCAGTGGAGAAACTCCAGGTTTACACCAGTGTCAATGAGACCAGAATTTGGAACGATGTGTCCAGCAACTTTGTGTATTAATGTATCTTTCCTTTAAGAGTATCTATGTCCCACATCCTGATCAGATTGTATGTATCAATGTTGGGCAAAGTCCTGATGCAATTACTCAATTCTTTACAGGGCAACATTTTCATGGGGCTATTTTTTGCTCTTCATTACACCAGTATAAATATGGAATAATTTCATTAACTTCAATGGGAGTTCCGACTGAGTAAGGATGTCAGGCCTTGGGTCCAGTTTTGTATTTTAATATCAATAGAAGCCATTTCAGATCTGCCTGGTATTTTGGAGAGGGGCAGATGGCGAAATCCCACTTAGAATGCATGAAATACAGTTCTGTCCTGTGAAGTTGCCATATGGTAGAGCAGTAATGGGAGGAAGAAAAATGTTGACAGTGCAGGTATATCTCATTACAGAGCATGTGGGCCAAACTTTTCTCTCAGTTACACTAGTGAAAATGTAAAGTGAATAGTACTCTCCCTTGGGAAAGCACAGATCAGTTAGTGGATATGTAAAGCTAATCATGTGAGGGAAACAGAGGCAAACTTGAGCCACATTATAGTATAATACGGAAAACATGTGGTTGGTACCACAATAGTTAAGGTCAGGAAGCATCGGAGCAAACACACTTACCACTCTCATGAAAAAATGCCATATAATCTTTAATAACCACAAGCAGTTTTATGTCTGAACTTTGGCAAATTGAATGAAAGCTGCTCAAAACATCTGTTCTGGGCTCTCAGCATTTATATAGCCCTTTGTCAGAGTAGCAAAGATGGTATCATATCAATGGAATTGCACAAGAAATGAGCACAGAGACGTTGGTGACAAAAAATCCAAGATTAACACAAGATTTGCAAATGTTTCACGTGCCAGTAACTTTCAGTTATTCCACGCAAAAGAACATTTGCTTGATTAAAGCTTCAAGTCACATTCAACAGACAATCAAGTCAAACTAGTTCTCGAAGAAAGGAGACCAACAAGGAGTGGTCCATTTCCATTTCCTTACCACTTAGAAACACACTAGTACTTACAAATTAACTCAGTGGCCCAAGCAGCAATTGTGACTCTGTTTGGCTGTTCAGTAATAACATGGCACTCCAAATGAAAAGAAGTAGTTTAAAAGACGCTGGGCAATACGCTGGAATGCATGCCCATTCAACAGTTTTTTTTCCACTGTGGTCACAGGGTACAATTTATTCTTGTGTAGATGGCCAGCACAAGACCCATTCAACACTTAAGTCCCATTTTCATCTTATTTTGAGAGTTTAAGTGGCTCATAGTCTTTGTGCTGGTCCTCTGAATACCACTGAAATAGACTGTATCAGTAAAACAAAGCAGAGAGGTGCCATCAGCAAAATCCATATACAACATAGTTAACATTGCAACTTAATAAACCATTTATGTTTTTGTTTGGCAGCATAAAGATTGCAAATGAGTTCAAAGACGAACTGTGGCCAGCCCAGCATCCACGGTTTTTCTGGAAGGGGCAGAGAATGTTTGGCCAGTGGAAACAGAACCAACTTTCCAGTGCAAAGCCTGTGTTTTAATTTGCAAAAACTTAAGGCTGTGATTTATACCTCTGAAGGAAAAAACAAACCAACCCTAACAGTACATTCTATATAGAGGTTATTATTTTGCCAACAGTTTGTGGGCTGGATGATGAGGTGCATTCCTGAAGATTAGACATCACTGAACTTTTTTTTTTAACAAACAAAATAGCAAGAGAAGCAAAATTCCCCCGAAAAGAGAGAGTGTCTTGTAAAAGTTCTGAATTAGTGTGGCTTCCTTTTGGCTTTTCTTCTATGAGGAATATTCATCTACCAACAGGGTTAGTCAAGTTTGACTCAGAGATAGGATTTTTTGCTTGAAATTGAGGACAGTTAGAAGGACAGCATCAACTCCATGGACATAAAATGTTTTTATGACATTAAAAAAGTCCAGTGAAAAATGTTTTTACATTTAAACACTACTCTGTGTTCTACTCTTAAACCTGCTCTTAAAAATCATGACAGTGTGCAAGAACTAGAAAGTAATAATGGAATATAAATAGAAAGTGAAACTGACCCTCACAGCTCCTTTAACAAAGTCAAGTGACAGCTAAAAACAAAACAGCATAAATGGTGAATTATTATTCTGATTTTGATATGTTAAAGGGTTTTTTTAGTAATACAGCTAAAGAACTGGGGGTTAGAACCTCGGTTGGTGCCAATCGGCATACCTCCACCAGTTGGGATCTGGCTCTTTATCTTAATTGCAACAATATCTTGCAACAGCTTTCTCCTAAATTATTTCTTTCCCTAGCCTAAAGCTTCAGAAAAGTACAACAGTTGTTCTTTGTAGCTGATCCATAGCTGATTGCTTAAGAGATCAACTACTACTTGGCCAAAATTTGGCCATGTCTAATGGTTAAAAATCCACTTTTTAAAGACGGGAATCTTTTTCATAGATCTCATTTCCTATAACCACCAGTAGGTCTACTCTAAGATTGCTCACCCAAGAGGAAAAACAAAAATTCAAAAGAAATGTTGTTTTTCATGAAGACACCTATCTTTGACCATTTCTTTTCTGGTGTTTCCTGGTGATCTGTGTCACATTTTCCCTTCAGTTTCCTGTAGAAGGATTTAACCATAGTATTACAAGATCCCAGAAACTCTAGGAGATTTGGATTGAAGATGATAAGAACATCTACCATTACATTAGGGTTTTTTTTAGGGGGGGAAGGGCAGGGAATCCTCATGCTTCAGGGCAAAAAACAACCTCTAAATAAGGTGGGTTAGGAAATCTCCCCTATGGTCTTGTTATTCCATAATTGTCTGTCTTCCTCTTGCACCTTTCTTTGAAGGATCTGATATTAGCCACAGTCAGAGACAGGATACTGGGCTATGTAGATGCAATGTAGCAATCACTATGCATCAAGTATACGAACACAAAAGTGCGTGTGTCATATACTCTGTAATACATCAAGCTGACATCTGCTTAATTACAAAAGCACATGTCCCTGATTAGATTTCATCACCTCCATGTTTCTTAGAAACTGGGTTTTTTCCTTTTTGTGTGAATTACACAAGCCATCTTCTGCAAATCCCTCAGTCTCTCTCTTTTACATTATCTTCCAGGACCTTTTAAATCATGTAATCCCTGACTGGCAAATTTCCTTGTAGGAGTGTGATATTCATCAAGAGAACAATGTCATTTGGCTGAAACAAGACTCTTTAAAGAACTCCTTTGGAAGCTGGGAAAATCTATAAAGTTCCTACTGAAAGATAACCAAAGTTGCAATTTGGTCTTTTAAGGTAAAATATTAGGGACACATTGTGGATTTGGTACATTCCTAGTTACAAGAAAGCGGGCTCAGTGTTTTTTCGGTTATTAATATAGATTTGTAAAGCTGCAATGATCCTTCTGATGAATTTCATATTCCTTTGAAGTGCTTTTACTCAATTTTAAACACGGCAAGAATTACAAAATTATAGTACACTGGCAAAGTCTAAAGAATGTTGGTCTGACACTTTATTTCAGTCATTTAAAACTGATCTGGAAAAATATCTGAAGAACATACTACTGAGTACAATTCCATATTGGTAGAGGTGTGGGCTAGATGACCGTCAATATTTGTCTATTTCCATCTTCTGTGTCTACTCAGACCTTTGTTGCCAGCATTGTAGTAAGAGCTACCGAGACTCAAACACAGTGGTACACTGTTGTCTTTATGTAGCCATTAGCAATAAAGAGCCTACCGCAGAGCTGGTGTAAAATGAATGCAATTCCACAGGCTTCCATTAAGTCAACAGAGTTAATATGGAGATATACCTATCTCACAGAACTGGAAGGGACCTTGAAAGGTCATTGAGTCCAGTCCCCTGTCTTCACAGCAGGACCAAGTACCGTCCCTGACAGATTTTTACTCCAGATCCCTAAATGGCCCCCTCAAGGATTGAATTCATAACCCTGGGTTTAAGCAGGCCAATGCAAGCTGTGCTTACACGAGTGTCACTCCTGTCTGAACTTGAGCCTAAGAGCTAATTTGCAGAGAGCACCATTAAAAAATGGACAATTGATCACTCACAGTAGATAAATTTATCTGGATCTTCATTGCATTTCCATTTCTAATAATGGGGGGGGGGCGGGAAAGAAATGGGGATCTTAAGTTAAACACAATCTGTAATGGGGGGTGGAAACAGGGGTGATAGAAAAAGAATAAACGTTACTTCCTGGTCCCAGGAGTGTGCCAGAGTCACAAAGGTTTATACCCATCACTTTGCAGGGGTCAGTGCTTGCTGACTTAAGCGGGTATTTTTACACCATTCATTGTTAATGGCACCCTCTCTGCTCTGTGTAATCCATTAGCTTCTAAACACGGAAGCACAAACCTGGGATTACAAGGAGTTTTTCAGGCAGTGAAGGGGTAAGTGCTTGGCTAGGGAGTTTATGCACTCTGTGCTGATGTGTTTACTTACCAAAAAACAATTAAACCTGAGTAGCTGCCTAATGAGCTGTTGTCTGATTTGATGAAACAGAGTAACCTAGAGACTGGATTCAATGAGTTTGTATGCTAAACCAACACCAACTCCATGGAGAGACTATCTGGGAGACAGCAGCGTTCTCTTGGGTGTGTCTTGCCAGTCACTAAAGCTACATCACTATAATTAACATCAGTCATAATAAGAAAACAGAGGAATAAAAGAGAGTTGAGCGAGAACAGTTTCAAGGGCGCAGGAGGAGTCCCTGTTCTATGTGGCATTGTCACTGGGGATTAATTAGGTCTTCTGTAAATCATAGGATGACTATTATATCTCCCTCTACTCTGTTGCACATCCTACATAAACACTAAACACTGGGTAAGTGGGGACTTAGTTGGGCAATATATTAAGAAACAGAAGAAAGACTAGTGATGAAGTGATGTCTCCTCCCCTGAACATTTAGAACAGTATAAACATACCAATATCATTCACATTTTAATTACGCTTCATGAGTCACAAAAGCTGCTGAACGAGAGGATACAGAAATGTTTGCTGCTGCCTGACTTCATGTTCAGGTCAGGCATGAAAACTGAAGCAGAAAGTGCAATAAAGTAACAATAATTCTTTGGGTCCTTTTACTCCAGCATTTCAAAGCACTTTATCGGGATTAATTAATTTAAGTTGTGCAACACCCATGAGAAGTAGGCAAGTATTATAATACCATCCTCTCCAAGGGAAAACCAGGAGAGATTAAGTAACTTGCCGAAGTTATGCAGCTAGGCAGTAGCAGATCTTGGAAGAGAACTCAGGAATCCTGAATCTGGGCCTAATTCACACTGATTGTATATGATAGGGAACCTTGTGACTTCAATTAGAGTTAATCCTGATTTAAATGAGAGAAGAATCTGGACTACTGCCTCCTTCTCTAACCACACCCTAATAGAAGAATCAGAGGGGTAGCTGTGTTAGTCTGTATCCACAAAAACAACGAGGAGTCCGATGTCACCTTAAAGACTAACAGATTTACTTGGGCATAAGCTTTAGTGGGTAAAAAATGTTGCATCAGAAGAAGTGGGTTTTTTTACCCACATAACATAAGAACATAAGAATGGCCGTACCGGGTCAGACCAAAGGTCCATCTAGCCAGGTATCTGTCTACCGACAGTGGCCAATGCCAGGTGCCCCAGAGGGAGTGAACCTAACAGGCAATGATCAAGTGATCTCTCTCCTGCCATCCATCTCCATCCTCTGACCAACAGAGGCTAGGGACACCATTCTTACCCATCCTAGCTAATAGCCATTTATGGACTTAGCCACCATGAATTTATCCAGTCCCCTTTTAAACATTGTTATAGTCCTAGCCTGCACAACCTCCTCAGGTAAGGAGTTCCACAAGTTGACTGTGCGCTGCGTGAAGAAGAACTTCCTTTTATTTGTTTTAAACCTGCTGCCTATTAATTTCATTTGGTGACCCCCTAGTTCTTGTATTATGGGAATAAGTAAATAACTTTTCCTTATCCACTTTCTCAACATCACTCATGATTTTATATACCTCTATCATATCCCCCCTTAGTCTTCTCTTTTCCAAGCTGAAGAGTCCTAGCCTCTTTAATCTTTCCTCATATGGGACCCTCTCTAAACCCCTAATCATTTTAGTTGCTCTTTTCTGAACCTTTTCTAGTGCTAGAATATCTTTTTTGAGGTGAGGAGACCACATCTGTACACAGTATTCGAGATGTGGGCGTACCATGGATTTATATAAGGGCAATAATATATTCTCAGTCTTATTCTCTATCCCCTTTTTAATGATTCCTAACATCCTGTTTGCGTTTTTGACCGCCTCTGCACACTGCGTGGACATCTTCAGAGAACTATCCACGATAACTCCAAGATCTTTTTCCTGACTCGTTGTAGCTAAATTAGCCCCCATCATGTTGTATGTATAGTTGGGGTTATTTTTTCCAATGTGCATTACTTTACATTTATCCACATTAAATTTCATTTGCCATTTTGTTGCCCAATCACTTAGTTTTGTGAGATCTTTTTGAAGTTCTTCACAATCTGCTTTGGTCTTAACTATCTTGAGTAGTTTAGTATCATCTGCAAACTTTGCCACCTCACTGTTTACCCCCTTCTCCAGATCATTTATGAATAAATTGAATAGGATTGGTCCTAGGACTGACCCTTGGGGAACACCACTAGTTACCCCTCTCCATTCTGAGAATTTACCATTAATTCCTACCCTTTGTTCCCTGTCCTTTAACCAGTTCTCAATCCATGAAAGGACCTTCCCTTTTATCCCATGACAGCTTAATTTACGTAACAGCCTTTGGTGAGGGACCTTGTCAAAGGCTTTCTGGAAATCTAAGTACACTATGTCCACCGGATCCCCCTTGTCCACATGTTTGTTGACCCCTTCAAAGAACTCTAATAGATTAGTAAGACACGATTTCCCTTTACAGAAACCATGTTGACTATTGCTCAACAGTTTATGTTTTTCTATGTGTCTGACAATTTTATTCTTAACTATTGTTTCGACTAATTTTCCCGGTACCGACGTTAGACTTACCGGTCTGTAATTGCCGGGATCACCTCTAGAGCCCTTTTTAAATATTGGCATTATATTAGCTAACTTCCAGTCATTGGGTACCGAAGCCGATTTAAAGGACAGGTTACAAACCTTAGTTAATAGTTCCGCAACTTCACATTTGAGTTCTTTCAGAACTCTTGGGTGAATGCCATCTGGTCCCGGTGACTTGTTAATGTTGAGTTTATCAATTAATTCCAAAACCTCCTCTAGTGACACTTCAATCTGTGACAGTTCCTCAGATTTGTCACCTACAAAAGCCAGCTCAGGTTTGGGAATCTCCCTAACATCCTCAGCCGTGAAGACTGAAGCAAAGAATCCATTTAGTTTCTTATGCCCAAATAAATGTTAGTCTTTAAGGTGCCACCAGACTTCTCATTGTTTTTAACACAAGAATGACTCTGTTAAATATTTCCAAGTTCATCCTTTTATGAAAGAACCTGGGCAGCTCACATGGCTAACTTTAATGGGTATATTTTCAGCGTGGGAGGAAATCATTGTTACTTGGAACCACACACCCAGGGTTGCCTCACTGACCACATACCCCTTGCTGCTTTACTAACTAGCAGCTGCATTGCACAGTATCATTAGTAAGATCTATCTTACCACACATACCACTGTTACGGTGCACTGTAGGAGCTAGTGAGTGCTGTGCTTGCGAAATGCACACTCTGCTATATAATGCTGCGCATTAATTTTTAAGAGAAGATTAGATCAAGTTGTGCCATATATTTTAATGCAATCCAATCCCTCCTTTTTTAGGGAAATGCGGTCATTAAAACCAAATCAACAGAATGACAACAAATCCCAAAAGCAGGCTGGCAATTCCCAGTGTCTGCCTGGCATCTCAGGCCTGGTCTACACTACGTGTTTAAACCGGTTTTAGGAGCGTAAAACCGATTTAACGCCACACCCGTCCACACTAAGAGGCCCTTTATATCGGTATAAAGGGCTCTTTAAACCGGTTTCTGTACTCCTCCCTAACGAGAGGAGTAGCGCTAATATCGGTATTAACATATCGGATTGGGGTTAGTGTGGCCGCAGATCGACGGTATTGGCCTCCGGGCGGTATCCCACAGTGCACCACTGACCGCTCTGGACAGCAATCTGAACTCGGATGCAGTGGCCAGGTAGACAGGAAAAGCCCCGCGAACTTTTGAATATTTCCTGTTTGCCCAGCGTGGAGCTCCGATCAGCACGGGTGGTGATGCAGTTAAAAATCAAAATAAAGAAAGAGCTCCAGCATGGACGATGCGGACGTGATCGCTGTAAGGGCAGGCAAATCTGTTCTATCAGCGCTCTGTTACAGAAGACGAAATTCAAAATCATTTTTTAAATATCTCCAGACAGATGCCATAGCAGGGACTCAGCGCACTGCTGCGTGGCAAGCGTAACGGAAAGCCAAAGAATCAAATGGACGCTCATGGACTGGAGGACTCAAGCTATCCCACAGTTCCTGCAGTCTCTGAAAAGCATTTGCATTCTTGGCTGAGCTCCAAATGCTTCTAGGGTCAAAAACAGTGTCCGCGGTGGGTCAGGGCATAGCTAGGCAATTTACTCACCCCCCCACCCACCCCCAGAAGTGAAAGGGAAAACAATCCTGTCTTGACTCTTTTACATGTCACCCTATCTTTACTGAATGCTGCAGATAGACGCGATGGTGCAGCACTCAACACCAACATCCTTGCTCCCCCCCCCGCCATGGGTGGCTGATGGTACAATAAGACTGATACCCATCGTCATCATCAGCCTATTGGCACATGGGGCAGTGCAAAAGGACTGGTAACCATGTGTACTAGCATCCGTCAGGTCGATCAAGGGCGCCTGGCCCTAATTTTTCCTGGTAGATGGTACAATATGGCTGATAACCATCATCATCATAGCAACAGGGGGCTGAGCTTCATCAGCCCCCACCCTTCATGTGTAAAGAAAAGATTCAATTGCCCCTGGACTAGCAGCAGGATGCTGGGCTCCTCTCCTCCACACTCCTTAATGTCCTATGTGGACTATCATAGCAACTGGAGGCTGCCTTCCACTCATTTCTCACTAACAAGTATTCCTGCATTCTTTATTACTTCATCACACAAGTGGGTGGACAATGCTATGGTAGCCCAGGAAGGCTGGGGTAAGAACGGAATGAAGAGGTGGTGTTGTTGCAGGAGCACCCCCTGTGAATAGCATACAGCTCATAATCTATGCAGGATCTGACACAGAGCAGCTGTGCTCTCTGGTTCTCTGATACAGTGGTTCTCTAGTACACTTGCCCATATTCTAGACAGGACTGATTCTATTTTTAGATACCAAAAAGGAGGGATTGACTCAGGGAGTCATTCCCAATTTTGGCTTTTGCGCCCCTGGCTAAGAGCAGCCAGGGGCACTTATGACAGCAGCAAATGGAACAGTGCAAAAGGACTGGTAGCCAGGCCCATCTTATTACCAATTTATGGTATGGTAGATGGTACAATATGGCTGATAACCATCTCTGCTATCATGCAAAAGCAAAAGCATGCAGCTGTGTAGCACTGCTGAATCGCCTCTGTGAGCGGCATCTAGTACACATACGGTGACAGTCACAAAAGGCGAAACAGACTCCATGATTGCCGTGCTATGGCATCTTCCAGGGCAATCCAGGGAAAAAAAGGCATGAAATGCTTGTCTGCCGTTGCTTTCCCAGCGGAAGGAGTGACTGACGACATTTACCCAGAACCACCCGCGACAATGATTTTTGCCGCATCAGGCACTGGGATCTCAACCCAGAAATTCAAAGGGGGGGGGGGGAGAGGCTGCGGGAACTATGGGATAGCTACGGAATAGCTACCCACAGTGCAATGCTCCAGAAATCGACGCTAGCCTCGGACCGTGGACGCACACCACCGATTTAATGTGTTTAGTGTGGCCGCGCACACTCGATTTTATACAATCTGTTTTGTTAAACCGGTTTATGTAAATTCGGAATAATCCCGTAGTGTAGACGTACCCTCACAGACACCTCTTGTTGCAAATGTCTCAAAGTTCTGATCGTACCTCATTTGTGTCATTCAGATCACTTCATGGAAAGAACAAGGTCTGTGTTCCGATGTACTGGGGTGGTGTAGCGGTAACAGGAGTATTGCACACACATGTACAAACTCTACCCTGCCTTGCCTGGAGACAATTTCTTTGGTGTACATTCTAGAGGGCCCGTTTGGGAAATGTACGACTCCACCCACACTCTGGTATACACTTGAGGTCAGGGAACTTATTCAAAGTGATTTTGAGGTTTTGTGTTAAGAACAAAAACAGGAAATTTGCACTAATCTTTTTTCCCTCAAATCTGCAATTCTCCCAGGTTTTTATTTTAAAATTATGATTAAAACAACAAAGGATGTGAAGATACACATATGCCCCAATTGTGAGCAGAGTCCAAGTTATGATCAACACAGACTGGGAAAAAGCATCCTAGGGTAGGCCAAGGGCTGATCCAGTCTCTGAAGTAAGCTACAGCAGTTTAAATGCGTCTGACGAAGTGCGTATTCACCCATGAAAGCTCATGCTCCAATACGTCTGTTAGTCTATAAGGTGCCACAGGACTCTTTGCTGCTTTTACAGATCCAGACTAACACGGCTACCCATCTGATAGGGGTTTAAAGGCTGCTCTAATTTATACCCGGCTGTCCACAGCCCCAAGGGATTGTTCTGCCTCCTAAGAATAGTTGGAGTGCAGAGGGACTTTTGTGATGCCCCCTTCTCCCACTGTGCTGGGAGCCAGGATGGGTGACAACAGAGAACCACAATGACGGCTCTGTGCCACCTGGAGATTCATCCTAAGCAAGGGATGAGGCTTGATCTGGCTTTCTGGTTTCTTTGTACCAGATCCACAATCTATCCCATAAAATTTAACAAAGAGGGCGGAGACACTTTGCTGGAGTAAAAGATGTTACAAGACTAAACTTCTGAGGGCACTTGGGTGGGTGAGATGAGACACACTGAGTGAATTTCATGGGCTTGGAACTATCTGAATGACAGAAATCTCCTCTTTCTTCACAGAATATGTGGTGGCAGGACAAGCTTCCCTACCCACTCTAAAGACAACCAAGAGCATCACTCCATGCACATTGTCATTCGTCTTTCTGCTAGGAATGCCAGCCGGGAGGACAGGTGTGGTTGTAGCTTTCATGAGATGAACTCTCCCAGCCCCTGGCAGCAGGGTCGGCTTTAGGAAGTGCGGGGCCCAATTCGAACAGTTTCGATGGGGCCCCAGCAGGGATGACTAAAAAAAAAAAAAAATGTAAAAAAAACACATGGGGCTTGTACTCACCGGGCGGTGCTCCGAGTCTTCGGCGGCGGGTCCTTCACTCGCTCCAGGTCTTCAGCGGCACTGAAGAACCCGCCACCGAAGTGCCGCTGAAGACCCGGAACGCCGCCAGGTGAGTAAAAATTAAAATGGCGCCTCTAGCCGGGGAAGGGATTCTCACTGGGCGCGGGGCCCTCTTAGGCGCAGGGCCTGATTCGGGGAAACTGGTGGAATAGGCTTAAAGCCGGCCCTGCCTGGCAGTTGGGGTAAAACCACATGACTTCAGATAGGCTACCAAACAACCACCAGATGGTAACAACTCTCCATCCTCAGCAACCTTGGGTGGAATTGAAACGGTGACCTAGAGGTGAAAAACCTCAATAGTCCATTTCACAATTCCTGAGCTATCCCACTTCCTATCTGTTTAATGTTCCATAGATGATTCATGTACCCCGGTGTGCCCAGTAGCCTTCTAGTGCTGTCTAAGGGTGGTTTGGTCAGCTTTCAATATCACTTACAGCGAAGTCAACCAGAAATCACTCCACTGGGGCCAGTGCAGTTACTCCAGTTACAGACAGTTTAATAGAGATCACACATGACAGATACTGCAATTTATGAGTCATCTTGGCCAGGTCCCCATGTAAAGCAAAACTGGCTATTTATTTAACTTGGTTATATAAAGGCTTTGTTTGACTGATCATGCAACCACATCATTACGGTTGTATTCCAGCATCACTATGATGTGAGCACCCTTATTGGACTTTCGGTTACTATTATGGTAGACCAGATTTTAACCAGTGACCTGCCAGCGTAAATCTCTCATTACTAAACTCCTGTGAGCCATCTAGCCCTTCCTTTGCTTAACAGTTGATGTTGTATTGCAGTCAGTCATCTGTGCTCCCCGAGTTTCTTGCAATTAGCACTAATCTATGTGCAAATTAAGTCCGATTTGGTACTGAAGCAAAGTGCAAACCGCTGCATGCCATCCACTAAGTGACACTGTAGATTCCTATTAAGATTTCTTCAGCCTTCTCAAATGCTTACTTAAATGTAAAGACTCACTTTGAAGACGCAACAGAAATCCAAAACTTCTCCCCTAGGATCACTCTCTTTCTACACCTACCTGGGAATTGCTCTGTGTTTGTCTCTCTCAGTCAAGTCAATTTGTGTCTGCTCTCTAAACAGAAGACTCTTTTCTCTAAATTATTATTTAACGTTAATGTTGCAGTAAATCAAGCTAAAGCTGTTAATTAAAATGCTCTTAACCCTCCGTTGCTGTGATGCCTACAAAAACTTCATACTGATAGGCAGCTGCTGTGCTGAGGCTGCTGCCTTTTGGACTGATCCATATTGATTCATTGTTTCTTTGTATTCCGCCTGTCAGTCTATTATTTTCTCTCTTCATCCCTTCTACATAGGAAGTGCCAGACTAGAGCAGAGCAATGGTCAGGCTTGTATGGCTTTCTGCTTCTGCAGTGGCCTATAACTAACACTGCAGAAAGCAAACCAGACAGCAATGTATCCTAAAGGCCCAGGAGATCTTTTCTGAGACCATGGAGCCAATTAGTTTGTAGTTGCATTTTTAAGAGATCCCTAAGCATCTAGGGGCCTAGACAGACACTGTGATGCAGGTGAATGAATACATAAAGAATGGCCCTGGGTAACGCTCCCATGCAAGCCCTGCTGAGCCATGACATATCAAACCTTCAACCTGTAACTGAATATTACCTGTTCTCCCCTCAGATCCTATGGACAGAAGCAAACCTCTGACTATATGGGTTGATTTTAAATGGCTACTGTTTGAAGCTGCTCAGGGCTTTGAATGTGAGAAGCAGACACAGTGGAGATGAATTTGTGGGCAGAGTGAAGGTAGTTAATATGTCAAACGTATATGGGAAATTAAATTGATCACCTGGATATCATGTTTGTATCTATCTCAGGGTCTTCTCTGGCCCCATCCCTGAAGTATCTGCACAGTAACAATCTTTAATGAACTTATCTGCACAATACTCCTTCAAGGTAGGAAGGTGTAACTACCCCCATTTTACAGATGGGGCTCAGAGGGACTAAGTAATCTGACTAGGTCTAATAGGAGGTCTGTGGCGGAGCAGGGAACACACATACTCTCTCTCTCTCTATTTGGTCTGTATTTTTACATCACCGAGCACAATGTAGGTTCACGACTGGGGGTCTTAGATGCTTTGATAATACAAAACAAATAAATAATAATACATATAATCTATACATATAATATCTGATCAGCATAGAGATACATATAGATATCTCAGAGCAGGTTGAATGAGAAAACATTCACCAAAAAGAAAGCATTAATCAAACATCTTTTTTGAAAAAATGTTGCTGCTATTCATCCATATTCACTGCAGAGTAGGCAATCAGAATACGATATTCAGCAAGCCACAGCAATATTTGGGGTGGACTAATACTATTTGGCTACCTTCTCTGTACACACAGAAAGAGGAATCGCTTTACCCACTAGTGAAAAGTAGCTGTCTCCAGCTGCCCATTGAGAGGGTGCAGCAGCACCAGAGAACAGTGTCGGCCACCCCTCAAAAAAACAAAACAGGTTTTGACTTTGCCAACAATTTGCCATGCTTGTTTATGTGCAAATCAAGTCTTGTTTTAAATCAGGCAACACTATTTGGTGAGGATTTCCAGAGATTTATTCTGTGCTATGTAGATGGCCCATTCCTACAAACACTTAGGCATGAGGGTAACTTTAGTGATGGGAGAAGTCCTGCTGAGTAAAACAGAACTACTCAAGAGAGTTAAACTACTCACTTGTGTGTTTACAGAATTGCCTTAAAGCAGTACATACTGTATCAGTATTAGAATGGTTGTGCATCCATTTCACTGTATCACTTGTTCTAGATCCTTAGCCCAATATTTCTCCTACTCTCCCTGTGTCATGTTTGTGGTTAACTGTTAAAAAGCTAGACAGACAGACAGATCTCTTGTATGTCCTAGCAGACATTGGCTGATACCTAGAGCTTGGTTTGACATCTTTGCTGGTTCTCTTAGCTTCATCTGTTTGTGCTTCCCATCTGTGATCTAAAGGAGATACTGATTCCACTGAACATTTGAGTTAAACTGGTGCTATGTGGAGTGGCGGAGGATGGGACTACAGGATATTTTGTAGGTGAGTTAAGTATTAATTTATAAGGCATGTTCATCATGCTAAATACCTGACACTTGGAGATTGATGATTACCACCTTTCTTAATAGCTGCATATGATTAACTTTATACTCCTGTAAATTGACTGTGCATAGTACCCACACTGTATCTGATGAAAACCATGTCCTTATTAGCTGATGTTTGAGCCAGGATGTCTGATATGCGTGCTAGATAACCTCTTCCTGTGTAATCTTCAGTCACAAAGACCTGCAGAGATAATCTAAGCATAAACTAACCCCTAGATCGTGATCAGTTTCAGGAAAGGGATACACAGAAATACAGTACTGTACAGAGTGGCTTTTTGGTTATCAGTCTTTGCTGCTGTCTCCCTTATACTCACAACCTATATTTAATCAGATAGCATCTAGCTATGGTACTTATAGGACATCCATGGCCAGAGTAGCTATGGGCTTCATAAGCTTTAATGTATTTATCGTTACAGTACTTATGGGAGGGAGGGAAGGCACTGCTATTATACTTCCCTCATTATACCCTGCATGTGATACAAATCACTGAATATCTCTATTTCTTATCTGTAAAATGGGGATCATGATTCTTTGATCCTTTTGTCTACGGAGATAAGCGCTTCAGGGCAGGGACTGTCTCTTGCTCTCTGTGTGACCGATTCGTAGCCCAGTGGGCTTCTAATCTCTACTGGGGCCTTCAGGTCCTAGTGGAATACAAACAGTGATTTTTAAAAAATGAAATGGCACTTTCAGCAGCACATTACACTGAAAACTGTTAGGAGCATATGGGCACTCGACAGCCTTAAGTGGTTCTCGCCTGACTTTTATCACGACTATCTGCTTACACTGCAGACTTTTAGTTGTATATCTTACCTCCAGTAACAGTAAAGTAATAGTAATAGTAAAGAGGAACCTGGAGATATAAACGGTGCACATATACTGCTGAGGACATGAAACACCATGCAATAAGCTTTACCAGGATAGGACAACGCTGACCTGAAAGTCTGATGTGAATCGGCATTAAACTTTAGTCTGAATATTCAGGAAGCCTTTCTTTATCATTGTTCTGTATTATAGGTAAATAGTGGGAGATTAAAACTGCCTGATGATGAGAACTATCACAGCTACGGATCAGCCTCCAGCTGGAGGACTACATGTTTCACAGTGCTTTCCTGGCTCTCAGTTCCATGAAATACCAGGTGAATTAGGAGAAAGAAGGTCAAGGTTATCATGGAAAAGTTTAATCCGTCCTCAGTGGACACCACTTAATAGCTGTGGACAATTTCAAAAGCAGACTGCAACTGGGAATATCAGTGAAGGGGAAAGGCAAAAAAACAAGGTTGCATTGAGATCTTAGAAAATCATAAGCGGACAGATGTTCTTGGACGTTAATGAGCAGTCTTGGCTCCAGACCTTTCTTGGCAAAGCTCTTTCGTTTTAATATTTTTCCTCTTGTAGTGCAAGTTATGGCCCTGGTTAGCTGGCTCTGGTTACCTAAATGTGGATGATTTTTCCATCTAAATAATACTTTGACAATGAAGAAAACAGTTCATAATCTGCAATTTGATGGATTAGGTCATGGGGGAACAACACCTTTTAACAGTCATGAAAGTAAGAAATTCTCCAGTTTAAATATAAAACAATTTTTGAAAGTTGGAACAGTGAGTCTAGTGAAGCAGAAACTGTAGGTCTAACCACTTCATCTTAGTCTGTATTGACATCAATAAAGCACCAAGGGAAAACAAAATTAATCAGGCTTTTTATTAACAAACAATGCTACACTCAGCTGAACTAAAAGTCAGTTTGGTGGGAAATGTAGGGGGATTTTAGGGCTCAGTTTCAAAGTATCCTTAGTTATTTTAGTTTTTTCTGCCTCTTGAGAATGTTCGTTCCATATATTAAATGGATTAGCTTGGAAAATTAATATTCAGCAGTTCTTCCGGTTCATGAAAATGAAAGTGCCTACAAGTGCAACAGCTACCATATTGGGAAATCAGTAATGTCCAGCATGTACTCAGGATAAAAATACCGGGGGCTCTGAACCCTTATGCATTAGGACATGACATATCATCATTGTAACAGAAGCCACTGCAGTCCATGGATAATGACCTCACCCTATGACAGGGGTATTAACCTTTGGTAACTGACTCATTCATGTTGGTTGCCTTTGACCAGGAAATAAATTCAGCCTCATTCCAGCATTTCTGTATGTCACGCACTTGTTACAATTGGTCTGTGTTCATGTGGCAATTTTTATGGATATATTTCCAAACTGCTGGTTGGTTTTCTGTTGACTAAAGATTACAGACTGGTCAAACTGTGACTACACCTCTACCCTGATATAACACGACCCGATATAACATGAATTCAGATATAATGTGGTAACGCAGTGCTCCGGGGAGGCAGGGTGCACACTCCGGTGGATCAAAGCAAGTTCGATATAACGCGGTTTCACCTATAATGAGGTAAGATTTTTTTGGCTCCCGAGGCCAGCGTTATATCGAGGTAGAGGTGTATTTGCCTAGTACACCGGGGGAGGGCAGGAAGAATATTGGATATATGTACTTTACCAAGTAACTCTTCCATTTAAAACTTTGCTGTTCTTTACTTAAGGCCAGATCCTAGTCACAATGAAGGAAATGGAGTAATCCAGTTAACTTAAACATGAGCAGTATTTGGCTCTTAATCAAAAGCCCAAGAATCTCATACGGGCAGGCTGCATAAATTCTATATTGCCTCCCAGGGCCTTCCCCAACAGCAATTCTGCCCCTTCATTTTTGAGGCCAGGAATGACCCAAATTTGACGTGCCTCTCTAGCACATCAGAATCCAGCTCTGAATCGCCTCCAAACCTGGCCATCCCAATGAGGTGCATGTGCCTCCAGAACCCAAGCGTGAAATGTGTTGTATGATAGAGCAATGGGATATCGGATGGTGCAGGAGCTCTGGGCCTGCTCCCAAGCCAAAGCCGTTTACGCTGCAGCAAAACACCTGTCTCCGTGACATTATCAGGAAGGCAGCTTTATAATGCAACATCCAATTCTGTCTGCAGACATGGTTCCGGTTCCCTTTCTTCTTCTGTGTGGGGAAGAGAAGCCCTGAACGTCCAAATGGAACTTCAAGTCTCCTCCTTCCTCCCAGTTCCACCTAACCTTCTAAGTCATAAGTGCTAAAAATCAATCAACCTTGCTCCTTAATCATCTAGGGCTTATTGCTTCAGTGACGCCAGGCTCCCCCTGCTACCACCCCGGTCTGCAGTGCATAACTCTGCATGACTCCTGCTGACCCGAAAGTGAGAAAATTAGACTAGGATTCTAACCGGGGGCTCTGCCTGTTTACCCATCCAAAACCAGCCTATCGCCGGGATACCTGGGTCTCTTGATTGGCACTACAACACACAACTAGTGGGGATGGCTCAGTGTCCCACAACTACCGTTTAACTCCCATCACACCTAATGGGACTAAGACTAGTGATCAACAGGCATCTTTTGTAGGCCCTCCATGCCACAGGAGAAAATCTTTCTTTAGTATGATGGCTCTACTTCCAAGGGCTGTGCAAGCAAAGACTCAATTCACTGCGGTGAGAGGTACTGGATTCCATCAACAGGAAAGTCTGCAGTGCTCCCCTTGCCAGCAGTTACCTATAGCAGTGACTGCTGTAGAATCCAGTGCCCAAGAGATTTTCAAAGGAAAGATAAGAAGTGAGGATAAATAGGAGAGAAAAAGAGAGAAAATATTTATAAAGATGTTATGCAATAACAAAATGTCTTTAAAAGGTTTTGGCTTTAGATCTAGCCAACATTCTTGCCAAAGTTTGGAAAATCATGGGGGTTTAATTATATAATGACAGAGAAATAAGTGACTAGCTTTTAAAAAGGAACATAATAGTTGAGAATGCCAAGCTCCTTTTTGTTCAGGTTAGAAATTCAGGGCTTACCTGAAGAGGCTGAAGAATCATAGGTACTTCTGTCCTTCCTATTCATCCTGAAAGATTGAATGTCCTTTTCCCTGTAAGTTCCAAACCCTTCAAAGCTTCTTCTTTTATTCCCACTTGCATCATTGTCCCGCTTTTCGCTGGAGGAACTGATTTCACCAAACATGTCCAGGGACTCTGACCTTGCACTACTCTCAGTGTTACCCGAGTATCTCTTTGTGCAAGAGTCAATGGGATCGTTGCTCGAGTCACTTTTATCTTTGCTCTGCGTCCACTGCTGGGCATCAGAAAGCGATAATGTAGACAGTGTATCCACTTCAAAGTTACTCTTTGAGCCTTTGTGTCCCGTTTCACAATGCTGGTGCTTCTGTTTCTCCTTATGTTTGCTTTTCTCATTGAGCAAGGAGAGGTCTTTGTCTGAGCCACTTAGCCTTTCGCTGATTGCATGGCTGGAGAAGCCGGTGGACTTGCTAGCAAAAAGACCACTCAGATCTTCATGTGCCCCCAATATCCGCTCATCCTTATGCTTGTGCTTATGTTTGTGTTTTCTTTTGTGAAGTCGGCCACTAGAAAGGCTTGTTCCTCCAACCTTTGGAGGCGCCAAGGAGGACTGCATGTCTCCAAGGCTCATTCCCACAGGCGTCTGCAGGTGCACTCCATGTTTGGCTTTATGCTTGGCAGTGGTGGACATCTTCATATGAGAGCTTGAATGGAACTGGGGTGGGGGCACTGCGGGCCTCATAAATGGGGAAGCTGCTCCAAGTGTGTGGGACAGGTACAAAGGAGCTGGATACTGACCGTAGTAACCAAGATTCATCATAGGCATTGATGTGTAAGGCATTCCATAGGGTGCATAGTAACTCCCACTGGGAATAGGGTAACCGAACCCTTGTAAAAAAGGCACCTTTGTCATGGTGTCATTGGTTTTGGCAGGTCTACCACGCTTCTTCTTAGACTTCATGTCAGAGGTCCTGCGAAGATAGAGCAATGGGTCATACTGGATATATGGCACAGGGTAATAGTGATCAAAATTAATCCTGAAAATGCTAGGATATGGATTTTCATGGTAAAACGTGTAGCTTCTATGGGAAATCCTGAACACTTGAAACTTGTTGATGAGCTCCTCGAGGTCTGCAAGAAACTGGAGGTCATCTCTGTTCTGCAGGCTTTTCCTTTTCCTCTTGTGCTTTGGCTTTTTAATGCTCTCGTGAGCAAGAAAGTTATCAACAATGAGATGCTTCTGCCGGTGACCATGCCTGTTCTTTGTGCTGGTGTCAGATGGTATGGCCTCTGGATTGTCCAGGGTACAGAAATCAAAAGAGTACCTCCTGCGGGATTCTGAGCTTTTTTCTGCTTGGTCAGAAGTGCTGTTATTGTCTGTACCTATTCCACTGTCGCTTGGTATGGTTTCCTCACTGTGAGATTCACTCACTGGTGACAGCGTGACTTCTTTCAGAGAACCTATTTCACACAGATGGGAAGGTGAGTTAGCCATTAACCTGGGTGGAGACAGCTTCCAAGTTCCACTGTGCATTCCTTTCTGGGTTTTTGTAGGAAGAGCACTGATGGGTTGAAGATTTGGCATAGTTTTTAACTCTGAAAAATTTGTTTCAGTGCTTGCAGGGCTAAGGTTGCCATTAGACCCCACTAACTGTGTTGAAAGCGGATGAATAGCTGCTGGTGACAATGCCATAAGTGACTGCAAGTTGGAAGGCACTGCTGGGTTTTCTGGCTGGCTCAAAACAGGCCTTGAGTGCTTGATGACTGTCTTAGGTTCTTCTGGAGGGGGCTGCAGCTCTGCTCTTGGCTTCCTGCCCCGTTTTTTGCCAATGTAGATAGTCCCCCTCTTGCTGACATTTATTTGCTTCCCTAGTCTGGCATCGATGGTCGCAGGCCCTGCACTGGACGGTGGTTGGGCTTTTGTTTTCAAAGCTATGTTGCTGGAGCAGGACAAGATCTGATTCAGAATATTCTTCCTCTTGAGGGTCTTCATCTTGTTGATGGTCTTGATGGTCTTCTTATCCAATACACCCAACTTGCCGACCTTTTTGTGAAACTTCAGTTCACTGATGGATTTGTCCTCCCCTGGGACCATCTGGGCCAGCTTAGCCAGATTCCGTCTCCTCTTCCTTTTCTTTGTGCCTGGAAATTCTCGATTGATTGGACTGACCGGGCTGGTGGAGGTTCCCTCATGGATGGTTTCGACGGTGAGCAAAGGCTGTTTCTTTGGTCGTCCTCTTTTTTTCTTGATGGGTGTAATCACTGTAAGACTGTCTGTATTGGTATACAGAGGGCTAGATGGAGTGATGGGATAGGCTGAAGGAGGCTCTATCATCAGCTTCTCGGATGTAGCCACAGAGGTTTCTTGAAGCATGTTTTTAGGTTTGCTGCAGGTCCATCTCCGTTTTGCTGCAAGTTTTGGGTGCTGGACCTCTGGCAACTTGCTAGATACAGAAAGATTGTTAGGAGCGGACATGGAAGTTGCAGCTGCAGATTTTCTGAGCCTACTTGCACTGTTTGGGGGAGCTTTGTCAATGACCCCACTGCTCTCAATAGTTGTCAATGGGGACTCATTCTCAGGAGCTTTCCCTTGCTTTGTGGCTCGGAGATCTTTTTTGCTTGCCTCCAGTTGTGAACTAGTCCTGTTTGCTACTTCACTGCTCATGGGAAGTCCAGAAGGTAGGCTTTTTTCCTGGATAGTTTTATCTGCTGAAGATTTTGCAGATTGCCTTTTTTTCCTTTTGTGGCCAGACATATCTGCTGTCGGAGTCTTTATTGGGATAGTAATTCGTACGTGACTGGTGTCACTCTCAGAACCATTGGCAGAACTTGGGTTCTGCCTCGAGGGTGATGCTTCTAGCATTTTGTCCGTTGAATAAGATTCCTTTTTCCTTTCCATGCTGTCATGGGTTTTGCTCTCAAATGCTTTTTGAGCATTTTTCACCCATTCTACATCTGTGTTTTGGATGGTGTGATTTATTAAGTCTTTTTTGCTAGATTTCTTCTTTGTATTCCCAGTGGGTTGGTCAGGGATCTCCATTTGGCCTCCTCTTTCTTTATCCACTAGAGGCGAAAGCCCATTGCACTCAGAAGGATTGCTAGGCTGGGATGCAGCAGTGATGTTATTTGGCGATGGAACTGCACTGCATACAGCCAGCTCTTTATTATTGGTTGACAACTGACTCCATGTGCTTCCTGCACCAGATTTCTTTGTCTGAGGCTTGCTGAAAGAAACAACTGGCTCTTGAGCAGAAGCCTTGGTGCCACTAGCTGCTTCTCGGCTGGATTCTGTATTGAGGAAGCAACTTTGAGAAGCAGATCCAGTGTCAGAGCTTGCTGACCAGTCAAGATGGTGCTGGTTGCTGCTTTTTTGCTGGTGCTTTGATTTTAAGGTGTCACTGGTGAAGTCCTGTTGGAGGCCTGGGTCATAGTGCAGAGCAGAATGCTTTGGGGGCCGGTCATAAACCTGCAAAGCAGAAGAAAATGAAAAAAAAGAAAGTGAGTTTATTGGGCCCATCATAAACATTAATGTAAAGATCTTATAAACTTGCATGTTGAAGGATAACTTCTCTTAATTTATCTTCTCTTAAGTTCTAAGATACTTTGTAAAGTCTCCTTCAAAAGGATACAGGTGAAACTTGACCACAAATTTATGAGTTGTAAATGCAGCTTTTTGCAACCTTAAGACCAAGAGAAATATTTCCATACACTTTTAAATTACTAAGGATATACAGGTCTGTCGCATCTTACGTGCATTTAACATGTGCGATTTCAGCTTTACGCGGTTGGCAAAAACAAAAACAAAACCCAGAAAAATAACAATTTAAATACTGTTTCTGTAGCGCGGGCGATTCTGACCGCCATTCAACTCAATGTAATTTTGACTATACACGGTTTTCGCTTTACGCGCTACCCGCGGAATGGAACCCCCGCGTAAGATGATACAGACCTGTATATAGGGAGTTTTTGTGTGTGTGTGTGTGTATTTGCACACTTTTAACACAAGCAAAACCTTCCCTTGTAAATGGCCTGATTTTGCAACCTGTTCTCATGTTGAGTAACCATTGCCTTTGTGAGCAGTCCGTCAGTGTAAGAGAGGGTTACAGAATCAGATCCGGTGTTTGCAGCTCAGAAATTGCAGTGTTGTGCTAGTGCACCAGAAGCGGGCAATGACGTTGTCTAGAAAGTGAAAGTGAAATTGCTGGGTCTGGTTTTTTTAGAAACCTCAGAGAAAAGTGGCAAAAAGGTATGGTCCTGAATCTTCAAGGCCTTACTTACCAGCTTAGCTTTATAGATGTGAGTAGGCCCAACTGGACTACTCATGTGAATACAGTAAGGCAGGATCAGGACCCAAATTAGTTTTTAACATCCCTTTCCATTTTAATGAACTGTAATTTGCAATGTAGGTAAGCAATATTTTCAACATGACTTTTAATCTGACAACATCCCTACAAACTTCAGGGATAACTTTAAGGGCACAGTTATGAAGACTAGCGCAAAGCAAATGAAAGTCCACATTGATTCTCAGTGGACTTTCTTCAGATGAAGAAATTACATATGTTTTAGACATAACATTTTCAAAAGCCCCTTCAAACAAAACAAACCCACTTAACTTCATGCATTGACCACTTCTAGCCTCTTGCTCCCCTGTGATCATTTGTTGGTTTTATGATGATTTCCTATCCATTTTTGTGACGCTCCATGTCAAGCTGTGAAACGTGTTTCATACATATAGTATTGCAAGCTACTCTTCAGGATTAAGCTGTGATTGTAATTAGACTGTGAATACCAAATAAATGATGGGAGAAGCTTCCATATGCGGAGAGATTCAACAGATTGGGACTGTTCAGCTTAAAAAAGAGACAGCTAAGTGGGGAGGGTGGAGGGATATGATCAAGGTCTATAAAATCATAAAAGGTGTGGCGAAAGTGAGTAAGGAAAAGTTATTTACTCCTTTACACAACACCATAACCTGAGGTCATCCAATGAAATTAATAGGCAGCAGGTTTAAAACAAACACAAGGAAGTACTTCTTCACACAACACACAGTCAAATTGTGGAACTCATCACCAGGCGATGTTGTGAAGGCCAAAGTATAACAGGGTTTAAAAAAGTGGGATATGGAAGGGCAAGTACACTGCACTTTATCAAGCAGTCTAGCAGCAGCCTTTCTTAGCAGAAAGTTTGCTATCGACTTCAGTCAGACCAGGATTATACCTCTTGCTTTCACATCAGTCTATAAAGCAGCTACCACACTGAGAGAGCTACCTGGTGTGACTCTTGTTTTTCATTAATATTTACATTATTAGCACATATACATTGCAGCGGCAACCAGAAAGCTCCGTATCGGGGTCATGCTGGGTGCCGTACAAACACAGGAGTACACAATCGATGCCCCAAAGATCCCAAAACTAGTGGGATCTCTCACTTAAAAAAACCCCCAAAACTAGAAATTACAGGGCTCTGATGGTGTAAAGCTGGCACTGTTCCACTCTCATCCACGAAGATGTAGCACTTTACTTCAGTGGAGCACCTAGTCCTATGGCTGTCATCAGAGTAACCCTAAAGTTCCTCCCAAAAGGCTGAGTTGTGAAACTCAATGCCCTGAGAAATTTCACTTGAAAAGTAAGGGTTATAGCAGTCAGAAAAAACCCATCACATGCTGCTAATGCCCCCCACCCTTGCCTTAAAAGAGGCAAAAATATTTAGTTCAGGGCTAAATATAGTAATAATAATTTGAGGACTGACAACTGGATGCCAAATGCAGATCAGCTGAATTTTTGTGACTCAGGGCTTGTCTACACCAGTGGTTCTCAAACTTTTGCACTGGTGACCCCTTTCACACAGCAAGTCTCTCTGAGTGCGACCCCACCGTATACATTAAAAACACTTTTTAATATATTTAACACCATTATAAATGCTGGAGGCAAAGCGGGATTTGGGGTGGAGGCTGACAGTTCGCGACCCCCCATGTAATAACCTCGTGACTCCCTGAGGGGTCCCGACCCCCAGTTTGAGAGCCCCTG
This sequence comes from Mauremys reevesii, assembly GCF_016161935.1. Classification (NCBI taxonomy): domain Eukaryota; kingdom Metazoa; phylum Chordata; order Testudines; family Geoemydidae; genus Mauremys; species Mauremys reevesii. Next base: position 11,211,692 of record NC_052628.1, on the reverse strand, counting down.
GTCTACACCGAGCCACAATATGGTCTACACAGGGGTGTGAACTGCAGAGCACCCCAAAGTGTTGCACTCCAACTGCCCTGTGTGGATGCTGCTGATGCAAACTAAAAGGTCTACATTAAAGTGAACGCGGTACCTTTCTGCTCCTGCCAGCAGTGTCCACATGGGGCAGTTAGATAGCAGCACTCTGGTGCACTCTGCAATTCACGCCGTGGTGTAGTTTAGACATAGCCAGTTACCCCTCCGCTCCGATCACCTTGTCTCCCAAAGCGGAGGTTGACATGGAAATGACCAACAGATCTCTAACGATAGCCCTGCTGTTGCTACAATACCACAGAGAAGCCCAAGATTTATATTGCAATGCATGAAAAGAAATACATGCGACATCTAAGGTACCAGGCCCGCAACTGTTTAATCACATGCTCTACTTTAAGCACAAAATAGCCCCCCTGATTTCAACAGGACTTCAAAAGTTAAGCTCTTGTGGAAGGGTTTGCAGGCCTGTGCCATCCATGCATTCTATCAAAACTATGTATTTGCCCAAGCATGCAACAGCCCACGGGGTCTCTTAATGTAGCTTCTTCCAGTATCATTTACTATGAACTCTCCTCCGTCAAACATACGCATGTCACTCGAAAAGAATTCTTCAGCATACACTACTCCAGCATGGTAACCAGCGATCATGTGGCTTGCAGCAGGTCGAATTTGACTTGCTGCAATTGATACATGGGCACTGTTTACTTAAAAGAACTGGCAAATCAGCTAGCTGAAAGTAATGCAGTTAAGTGTATTTTGTAACCAATGTATCCATCTGGATCACCGCCTGATCCTATTGTCCCTAATGTTTCAGCTTCAGTTTCCCCTGCTGGGTGAGCACCACAATCAAAGGGCATTGTGAACAAAGATAGAGCAACAACAAAAAACAAACAAAAAACCCCACAACAACCCCCCGCCTCGTCCCTGCAGTCTAGATAGCCCTGGGGACTGGAGCTTTCAGTGGGGATGACTGTGAACAGGGGCTCTTCAGACAACAACTGATGGCCATTTCTCATTGCATTTTATAGAATCAATTTCTTTGTACAACTGCCAGTACATAGTATACCGCAGCTTGGCTGTTGGCTTCAGCAGAGTTAATTGTAGCACTGAGAGCAGAATCTGGCCCATTCATGGGAATGGAAGATTTATTCGTATTTAGCTTTTGGTCTATCTGTATAATTTCTTCAGCAGGGCCTGCCCGTGTTTGCATTTTGCTCTTCATGAGGCCCCAAATCACAGCAATGTGGGAACTCCTTCCCTGTCCAGCAATTCTGAAACACATTGTCTGCCATCCTTTCTTGAGGGAGGAGGAGATAGGAATTTACTCTCGCAGTGTTGTCAACTCCCACGATTTTAGCACAAGTGTCGTGATATTTAGAGACACTCTAAAAGCCCTAGCTCCTGGATGTGTGTGACTATGTGAAAATCTCCGTTTTAATTTTTAAAACAGTAAGTTCCTAGTCCTCAAGGCTGCAGAGAGAAGATGGGAAAACGTAGCGTAAGTGCCCCCCAAAAGCTTAGAATGCAGAGGACAAAACTGAAATGAACCCCGAAGTGGTCTATTTAAAAAAAAATCTCCTGATTTGTACTCCAATCTCATGATTTTTGAAGCCTGACTCACGATTTTTTAACACACGAGGTTGGTGATGCTGCATAGACCTGTGTCAGCAGCAAGTGACAACACACCCAGCGCCAGCTCAGCTGCTCTGCCCGGAGAATAAGGGAGGTGGCACACCCATTTCCAACTTGCTCCATGCATGATCTGGAGGATGGCGTGGACGGCACCCCCGGCAAATTTGTAGATAATACCAAACTGGGAGGAGTGGTAGATACACTGGAGGATAGGGATAGGATACAGAGGGACCTAGACAAATTAGAGGATTGGGCCAAAAGAAACCTGATGAGGTTCAACAAGGACAAGTGCAGAGTCCTGCACTTAGGACGGAAGAATCTCATGCACAACTACAGATTAGGAACCGAATGGCTGGGCAGCAGTTCTGCAGAAAAGGACTTAGGGCATACACTGGATGAGAAGCTGGATATGAGTCAACAGTGTGCCCTTGTTGCCAAGAAGGCTAACAGCATTTTGGACTGTATAGTAGGAGCATTGCCAGCAGATCGAGGAACGTGATCATTCTCCTCTATTTGGCATTGGTGAGGCCTCATCTGGAGTACTGTGTTCAGTTTTGGGCCCCACACTACAAGAAGGAGGTGGAAAAATTGGAAAGAGTCCAGCGGAGGGCAACAAAAATGATTAGGGGGCTGAAGCACATGAATTATGAGGAGAGACTGAGGCAACTGGGATTATTTAGTCTGCAGAAGAGAAGAATGAGGGGGGATTTGATAGCTGCTTTCAACTACCTGAAAGGGGGTTCCAAAGAGGATGGATCTAGACTGTTCTCAGTGGTAGCAGATGACAGAACAAGGAGTAATGGTCTCAAGTTGCAGTGGGGGAGGTTTAGGTTGGATATTAGGAAAAACTTTTTCACTAAGAGGGTGGTGAAGCACTGGAATGGGTTACTTTGGGAGGTGGTGGAATCTCCTTCCTTGGAGGTTTTTAAGGTCAGGCTTGACAAAGCCATGGCTGGGATGATTTAGTTGGGGTTGGTCCTGCTTTGAGCAGGGGGTTGGACTAGATGACCTCCTGAGGTCCCTTCCAACCCTGATATTCTATGATTCTATACTGCCCATTTACCGCTGCACACTCCAATCTGGGTAGCCTACACAGGTGCATATGGAATTTATCACCCCCTTTTACGCCTTTATGCTGGCATGCAGTCCAAGCCACAAGATAACTGCTCAAAAGAGAGGGCCAGATTCTGCCAATCCACGAGAAGCTGTGCCGTACTTTGTCAGCATTAAGGGTGACAGAAACTGGTCCATAGGAAACCTTTACATTTAATTACTGAATACCTCACACTTTTTTAAAATAATTCCCCTTTCAAAACCTCCCTCCTAAATCCATGCATCACTTACTGTCCCAGAGCAGGAACAGTAAGAGCAAGAAGAGATCCGAGTAACCCACTGCTCAAAAGCAAGCCCTTAGTAGAGATAATATAGGTTAAAAAATTGATAAAAAACACTAAAAGAAAACTTGGCTGCTAATATGTAAGGAGCCCCCTTTTCCAAATGCACCTTCTTGCAGAGGTAGCATGCATAAAGCTTGTCAAGACCCTGGCTCACAAATCAAAGTTAATACTATAACGCCCCCTCTTTAAATCATTCGCAGATCCATCTGTGTAATGGCTCCTCAAGTGTAATTCCCTATTAAGAGGCTTTATCTGGAGAGATAAGCAGCTGGTTCCCATGTCACTAATTGCTGTCTGCTGTGATTTTAAAACATCTGCACCATTGTGCTCTTCATTTTCATATTCTAATCACCCTGAAACTTGAAAAAGGTACATCATTGATTGTTTCTGTGGGTTAATTAGTACACAGTCTCCTTGTAGAGACAATTTAAAGGCAGTCAGAACCTCAATCAGCAAGTTTGTTTTAAAAATTAATAACATCGGCAGCGTCTGTGGGGACTGGCATCCACCGTGACATATCAGAGTTAGCTCTGGGGATATTCTGTCCTTTGTTAGACTGTTTTTAGGACAGGGAGTGGGGAAGCTTTTCATAAATGAATGATGTAATTTAGAATCAGGGTCTTGGAAAGTGCTTGCTGTTATCTCACAGCCATCCGTGACTCCCCCTAGAAAATTAGTCTAAAGTGCCTAAGTCCCATTTTTAAAAGTCACTTAAGCCCTCAGGAGCCAAAGTCTCCTTGAAAGTCAGTGGGATTCGACTCCTAAGTGCTCAAGTCACTTTTGAAAATGGGACTTAGGTTCTTGAGAAAATGTTACCTTGAGGTTTTTAGAAGGGACCAGTGACTTTGGATGCCCTGAATTTTAGGTGCCCAATGTGAGGCATGATTTTCAGAACGTGCAGAGCAGCTGCCTTCTGAAAATAAGGCCCTTTTTTGGTTTCTTAAATTGGGCATCCAAAAATGGAGGCACCCAAAATCACTAGTCAGTTTCAAAAATCTTGGCCAGGGTTTCTGCATCATATAAAGCTAGCATGTACGACAAAATATTATTGGATGACAGGAGTGAGGGGGGCACTTCTAAAGAAGGAGAAAACTGAGATCTCCAAGGTCAACAAAGGCATAAATAAACCTGGCTCCTACCAATTCTTAAAGTTGAGACAGAGTAGTGTTGTCCTTTCTTCTCCCAAAGGGACAGCTGAAAATTGGCCACTTGAAGCACACAATCAAAGCAAAGTAAAATCTCCATCAGTCTCCTCTGAGATTCTGGCAGGCTGGAATCACTCTCCTAAAGCCTATGTCATGATGGCTTTATGGCCTATCGTATATCAATAAACAGGGGCTTGATGCACTCTGTTCAGTGGGAGGACTTCTGGGTGCACTGAACCTTAATAAAACATAGAGTGAGGCAGTAAACAAAAGGATTCAGGCTTCTGAAACGTACCATCAACTAACAACCACAACTACAAGGTCCCAAGCAAAGCAGAGCTCAGTTCGGACAAACGTAGCCACAACAAAAAGGGTTCTATCAAGGCAGAAAGGAATATAGACCTGGTATGCTATATATGCTGGAATAGAAAACAACAAAAGGATCTCAAAAGTACAAATGAGACCCTGACATGCCTGTGGGGAGCCTCACTGAAGCCAGCATAGATCTGATTGCAGGAGTCTGGTGTTCATTTTTTTTTAAAGTTAGTTACACCATATTAATAAGCAAGTAGCTCATGCATTATTTCAAAGCAGAGGGATTTTCCGGAGTGACTGGAAAAGGTAGGTGCTCTCTCTCCACTCCCTTTCCTCCAAAAATCCTTATACTTTCAGTTACGTAAAACCAAATGAAAACGGCACTCTCAGGAGACAGGAGCTCTGATCTGTCACACTTTTTTTTTTTTTTTTAAAAAGAGAAATTAACATGAAACTGCAGAGTGACCACTTGAGAGCCTGACACAGCATAGGGTTGGAGTGGGCTAATTAAGAGTAAAACATCACCTGCATCCATTCACAGAACATGAGCTGGTATAAATTGGGAAGATCTCCACTGAAGTCAACGGGGTCCTTCTGGATTTACACTTAATGTAACTAAAAAGACAATGTAGCCCTTAAGTCTTTTTCTGCAACTACTCAGTTATAATCATTTTGATACATAGAAAGTAGGGCCCTATCAAATTCACGGCCATGAAAAACACATCATGGGCGTGAAATCTGGTCTTTTGTGTACTTTTGCCCTATACTATGCAGATTTCATGGGGGAGACCAGCGTTTCTCAAATTGGGGGTCCTGACCCATAAGGGAGTTGCAGGGGGGTCACAAGGTTATTTTAGGGAGGGGGGTCACTGTACTGCCACCCTTATTTCTGTGCTGGCTTCAGAACTCGGCAGCAGGAGAGCGGTGGCTGGTGGCCAGGCGCCCAGCTCGGAAGGCAGTGCCCCGCCAGCAGCAGCGCAGAAGTAAGGGTGGCAATACCATACCAGGCCATCCTTACTTCTGCGCTGCTGCCTTCAGAGCTGGGCAGCTGGAGAGCGGCGGCTGCGGACTGAGGATCCAGCTCTGCAGGCAGCAGCACAGAAGGGCGGCAATACCATACCAGGCCATCCTTACTTCTGCGCTGCTGCTGGCAGCGGCTCTGCCTTCAGAGCTGGGCTCCCGGCCAGCACCCACCACTCTCCAGCTGCCTCCCTACAATAACCTTGCAACCCCCCCCGCCCCCACACGACTTCTTTTTTGGTCAGGCTCCCACAATTACAACACTGACATTTCAGATTTAAATAGCTGAAATCATGAAATTTACAATTTTTAAAATACTATGACCGCGACATTGACCAAAATGGACTGTGAATTTGGTAGGGCCCTAATAGAATGTGAAGGATGGACAGAAACTTGTTCCAGTTAGTTACTGTGCCATCATACTGTGGCCCATATCCCTGTTTATGTCACATCTGTGGTTGCAGTAAACTCCTATATTTCCCACCTCATGCTAGAAATATATATGGAGGAAAAAGGCAGAAGACTATTCTGAAAACAAAGAATAAAATAGGGACCTAAATAAAATATGTGATGTTGTAGGGAGCTATGCATTTTAGATTGCAATTGTTCTGGTAAAACATGCACACACCATTCATTCTTAAGAAAGGAGACAATAAACACTCTGGTCACATTGTTGCAAACTGTATTCTTTGGAACCTTGTTATTTTATTGCTCTTTTAAATAAAGGCCATTATAATACAGGTATCTAGATTTCATTCACTTTGGAGATACAAGTTTTGGGCTTCACAAGTTTGACTGAATCCAATGCATAGACTGGGGAGAGCTGTAAAATTAGGAATCAGGTTTAGATTTTGGGCACCCCATAAATTTGGGGATTTCAGATCCTTTCACATCACTGCGCATATTTCTTTATAACATGTGTAAACAGCCCGGCTCTTCTCAGAGCTTTGCATTAAGCACTGAGTCTGGGAAAAGTTTGAACAATGGGATTCTTCTGTCATCTCCAACAAAGAGCCCATCACCACTGACATAACAATGCCATTTAAGTATCATGTTTAAGCATAACACAGTTTGGCTGATCAGTTTAGGCAGCTGTGAGAGAACAATCAGGCCCCTATCTAAGGTAGAGCACAATGGTTCTAATACAGTTTTGCCATATTCATACTAGCAAGACAACTCTTGTTAGAATACTGCTTGGCCTCAAGCCAGTTTCACGATTCTTAAGCATATGTTACTCAAGTGAAGACAGGACTATCAGAGTTGAGCCTCCATGTGTTGCTAATCTGAATGCTTTCATTTAACCTATAAATGGTGCTCTTCCCAACTAAAATGTAACACCAGGAGAATTACTAAGGCTTCAATATCTGTACAACACACCACAATACATTTAGAGGCAGTATGGCACTGTGGGTAGAGTACTGGACTGCGACTTAGGAGACCTGCTGTCTATTCCTGGCTCTACTGTTGACAAATCATGTCCCATCTCTTGGCTTCTTTCTTATAACACCCTTTGTTTGTCTTCTCCACATAGACTGAAAGATCTTTTGGCCAGTGACTGTCTCTTACTATGTATCTGTACAGTGCCTCGTTCAAAATTAAATGGCATTGTGACTCCGATCTAGGTGGGGCCTGAAGGTACTGCAGAAATGCAAGTCATAATATGTATCTCCAGGTTTTGTGCTGGTGTCCATAACTGGAATACGGGATCCCCTCCCAGGTTAATAGATTGGTAGTGAGGTTCCTGGTGGACCTTCTGGAGTCTTCTGCTCCTGTCCCTTCCATGCTTATAGGAAGTCTGCTTAGTGAGTTTCTTCTGTATTTCTGAAGAGCCGGGAGTATCTAATTTGTGCTGAAAGAGAATTTTATCCTTCATTTGTTATATCAGAAATGACAGTCTTGCCCTGGATGCTTTTTGGGGGAGGTTGTAAATGGCTTTTCTAGTGACGCCAATGTTTCTTGCCACTAAAGTTACATAACTTGGTTATAAATTGAGTTCTTAAATGTCAAGGAGATGCTGAATTCACCTGAAAACTGGCATTTAGAGGAGCTCATAAAAGATGTGAGCTACAGTCACTTAGCTCATTGCTCTTTCGGCATGCACTTCATTTAGCAGTTACTGACCACCAGATTAATGCTGTCAGAGCACCTTAAATGGACCTAGGACCTAATGCACTGTACAGCTGGTATGGAAGCTTTAATAAAAAGAAAAATATTTATGTCAGAGGATCTGTGTGGTACAATCAGGTCAAAGCTTGTCAAGACACATGGTGGAGACCCACATGTGGGAAGAAAGCGCCTCTTTCCATCTCACTGCAGGAAGAGCTTGATCCTTCATTTAAGTCAATGGGGGTTTTCCCATTGATTTTGACTTGAGCAGGATAAAGCCCTGGAAGGACAGAAGAGACGGACCCAAATCTGTACCACACTAAACTTTCAACTAATCTGGATCCGAATTTTGTGACTTAAACCCACTTTTAATACCCTCCCCACATCCTTTCATTCTCTCTGGGAAGGATGGATCTCAGTGCCAGTGGTACAGTAATGCCCTAGGCTCTCACTGCAAAAGACTTGAATTCATACTTAGTAGGGGGACACAAGAGTCAAGATTCTGGCTCAGTTAAGTACCCAGTCAAAGCCACAAAGCCGGTGAATAATTCTGCAGGATTGGAAATCTATGCCCAGGAGAAGCCCCAGGCTAGAATAGCGAGTTGCATGTAATATAGATTTAAGATGCTTCAAGATTTTCAAATTGAAAGGCACTGCATATGGGTAGGATGTGCATTTCAGGATGGAGAAGCGTTGGCAGAGCTGTGCTGGGAAAGTCTGCACAGCACCTTCATGTGCTACGACCAGCCATCACTATTAATTCATTACCACTTTCAACAACAACAAAAAAATTAAAGCTGGGAAATCTGAGTTAACTAAACTACCAAGAATTACATTAAAACAAAAAGTAGTTTCCTGCCTCAAGGTAATTTTCTCTCCAAGCGTTCTATGTCACCGGCACTCTGCCATTGATGATGGAGGAGGATTGGACAAGGAGCCCATGTGCAGCATGCCAACCTGCGCATCGGCCAGAAGGGGGCATTAGAGAATGCGCTGGGTTTGATTCTCTCCACTGCCCTGCGCCTTGTACAGTCATTTGAACCTGCGTAAAGCGAGTAGTAAGCACTCCCATTCTCAGGGCCTGATTCACTGTAACTCTGAACCTTCTGTTGTCAATTACACCAGTCGCAGGTGGGCATAAAATGCTGCCATTCTAATTTGGGCAGGTATAAACGGCTAAAGACGGGGCAAGAAAGTGGAGAACATTCAGGGTGACCAGACAGCAAGTGTGAAAAATCGAGATGGGGGTGGGGGGTAATAGGAGCCTATATAAGAAAAAGACCCCAAAATCGGGACTGTCCCTATAAAATCAGGACATCTGGTCACCCTAAGAACATTCCAGGTGTCAGTATCTCTGCACTATGGTTTTTGCCACTGCATCAAGAAATTGGCTACCGTACATTTGTCCAAGCTATCAATACCTTTGGAGGGAAAATCTGACAACATAAAATTATTCTGTATAGATGCCAAGCAGGGTGATTATGGGATGACACCACTTTCTTGGAGCTTTGTTGCACCATTTCTGCACAACCTGTATCTCTGGTCTGATGCTCCTTCTGGCTCTCCCCACCCCATGCTCTAGCAAAAGCACCTTTAATAATAAACCTCCTGCTTGAGTAGCAAGTTTTATTTAGTGCGCTATAAAAACAGTCATTTCTCAGGTCATAAAAGAAACTCAACCAGACTGCATCATTTTGCTGCAGAGAATTTTCTGGTGAGCGATTCTCTGCTCTATATGCCAGTCCCCTGCCCTGAGTGTTTATGTACCAAAATAAAATGCAATTTTCTGTATTTTATTAAGTATGAATCGGCATTAAAAATCCATTTTGGAGCTGAAACTGAGATTTAATTGGCCCTCGATTTTACATTTATTGCTTTATGAGAATGTATCTGACTGCTTCACAACAGCGGTGAAAATTAAAGTAGGGATTTATTATGGAGTAATGGTGTTATAGCAACATCTAGAGGTCTGGCCCAAGATTGGGGCTCATTGTTTTAGGCGCTGTCCATACATACACTGTCAAACCCTGCCCCAAAGAGTTGACACATAGGCTATGTCTACACTGCTGTAAGTTGACCTATGTGAATAACGTAGCTGGAGTTGACGTACCGTAGGTCGAGTTACTGCGGGGTCTACAACGCAGGCGGTCAACAGGAGAAACTCTCCCGTTGACTTCCCTTACTCTTCTCGTCGGGGGTAGAGTACAGGGGTTGACTGGAGAGCGATCTGCTGTCGATTTGGCAAGTCTTCACCGGACCCGCTAAATCGACTACCGATGGCTCGATCTCAGAGCGTCGATCCCAGCCGTAGTGTAGACCTGCCCTCAGTATACACACAACAGGCAATGGGTGGGAGGGGAAAACAGAGGCAGAGAGAGATTAAGTGATGTGCCCAAGTTCACGCAACAAGTCAGAAGCAGAGATAGGAATATAACCCAACTCTCCCAGCTGCCAGTCCAGCGCCTGACCCACGGGACTTGGGTTATTTCACTTCGATCCAGTGCTGGAACTGGAGTCCAGGCCTGTGCAAAGTTTGTGGATGTTCAGGACCAAACATTCAAAATCCCCAAACTTCTCTGAAGCCTAGAACTGGACAATATTAATAAGAGGCCACTGCTGCCATCCCCCCCAGGTAACCTCCAGCATCTTCTTATGCTAAGGTTCCAATCCTGAAAAGAGTTCTGTGGGGGCAACTCCCCTATACACATGCTAAACCCCATTGCCTTTTACACATGGGCAAGGGGCTACCTGAACGATCTCCTTGAAATTTCAGGGCCTTAGAATGATACCATGGCGGTTCCACCAGTACTGAGAGGCAAATGTTGCATTTTTAATTGCCCTTAGTGTATTATGAGATTTAATACATTTCTTCTTTTGTTTGCTCCCACTCACCTTGCCCATGCAGAATTCTTTCCCCACCCTATTACTAACATTATTTATTGAGTGCTGTCTGGGTACTTGATCCTGTACCACTATACAAGAAAACACGGATACAAAAGATACAATCCGCGCTCCAAAATGCTCAGCATGCAGTCTAAATCAAATACAGACAATAGACACTAAACACACCTGCCCCCTATTGAAGGAGTAAGGCTATACCATCTTCTTCTTACAAATGCAGCCTCGGCTGAAGGATTATCATTACTAGATTTTGCAGGGAGTGTGTGTTTTGAGGAGGCATCTAAATAGAAAGAGGGAGTTCCAAGCGTCAGGGACACTCATCAAAGAATGTATCGAAGAGAAGGTCAAGGGGTGATCAGTCTATAAATACCACATGGGGAACAGAACAGATAACAGATGGCTCTTCAATCTAGCAGACAAAGACCCAATGGCTGGAAGTCGAAGCTGGACAAATTCAGAGAAGAAATAAGATGCAAATTTTTAACAGTGAGGGTCATAGACTACTGGAACAATTTACCATGAGTTGTGGAGGATTCTCCCTCACTGGAAATGTTTAAATCAAGACTGGAGTTTTTCTAAGGGTATGTCTACACTACCCACTGGATTGGTGGGTAGTGATCGATCTTTGGAGATCGATTTACCACGTCTAGTGTAGATGTAATAAAATTGATCCCTGATTGCTCTGCCGTCGACTTCTGTACTCCACCACAGCGAGAGGCGGAAGCAGAGTCGACGGGGGAACAGCGGTAGTCGACCCCACACTGTGAGGATGCGAGATAGCTGAAGTTGTGTATCTTAGGTCGATTGCCCGCTCCGCCCCCTCCCCCCCTAGTGTAGACCAGGTCTAAGAGATCTGCTGCTCAAGGTTCAACCACAGCTAGGTTGCCTAAGTCTTTTCCGGCTTTAATTTCTATACTGCTATGAATGTGGCTGAAATGGCATCAAACCAAATCTCCAGATTCAAACACCCACCAACTATAAGAAAGCTCAGATGGGGATCCAAACATCACAGCTGACCCTCTATATGTAGCAAAATCCAGGATTTGAACAATGCTGAGCTCTGGGGTTTCATTTGCTGAAGCTTGGGACCAGCTAGACTATTGGTTAAAAAAAAAAGTTATGTCATGATTGCTTTTAACAGATGCATTGTGTATTAAAAAAAGACTATTTTTTTAAACTCAGCTTAGATTTCTTTATTCGGGATTTTGGCATAGTACAAAATACATTAGAAAGTCAAGTATAAAGCCAGTTTTTCCATTATACTGTGCTTGTATTAATATACAGTCTCTTTCCAAGCCGCAGCAAGAATATATATTTAGTGTCCAGACAGAAACGCCTTCTAAAACCCAGTGAAAATTCATCATCCTCAGTACACACGACCTTATCAGCAGTTGCGACAGGCAGACCCTCTGGAGTACGGAGGAAAGGGCAAAGCTGGAAAATCTGCACTTCTAAGTGCCAAAGCCTTTAGTTCAATGTGCCGCATTTGTAATTTTGCAGCAGCAGACTCCTGGGCTTGCTACAGATATCCAAGAGCTCAGGGTCCCCAAAACTTCCCCTGGCTACAGGTCTTTCTTTCACTGTGTCTTTGTTTTGTTGTTGTTTGTTTTTGGTATGCAGGAATGTAGGAAACAGGTGGAAATGGATGTGGGTAACAGGATGTGCTGTGGGAACAACTGCAATTATATGGAGCAAACAGGACCACGGCTTCCTGTGACTCTTTTCTCTACATCTGACATGCGCTGCATTTACTCCTGTTGAAGAACTGAATGTGTTGAAAAGAAGCTCATTTTATTTTCTTAGTGGCAGTGACTTACAGAAAGATGTGTCCTTGCTCCATAAGGAATCACTGGTGTTTGGTTACCTTTTGAAAAGATACCAACCCAACTAGACATCATATGCAACTGGGTAGTATCTATAATAATAATCCCTAGTCTTCATACAGGTCTGTCGCATCTTACGCTGGGGTTATGTTCTGCAGTCAGCACATTAAGCGAAAATCACGTATAGTCAAAATTACATTGAGTGTAATGGCGGGCGGAATCGCCCGCACTACAGGTATGGTATTAAAATTATTTTTCTTTTTTTGTTTTTGCCGACCGCGTAAAGCTGAAATCGAGCATGTTAAATGTGTGTAAGAAGTGACAGACCTGTATAGTGCTTCTCAACAGTAGATCTCAAAACACTTTACAACAGAGGCCAGTATCATTATCCCCATTATACAGATAGGAAACTGAGGCACAGAGATGGGAAAGTGACTTGCCTAAGCTCACCCAGCAGGAATAGATTCTAGATCTTCTAAGTCCCAATTTAGCGCTCAATCTACTGGGACACACTGGTCCCTAGGTACCAGACACATCATAGGGCATTATGTACTCTAGATGGAGCGTTCCACAAAGGACCAAACCCCTGTCTATCAAGGGATAGAACCCAGGGATTCCACCTACACAGGGCATGAGTGTACTGCATAAGATGTTATGTTAATTACAGCCTGTAGAGCCAACTAAGTGCCCACAGGTTTAAAGTGTGACAGTTTATTCTTGATGCTCAAATCAATGGCTAAAGGCTTTTTATGGTGAAAAGATTAAAAATTCTGCTTGGGGAAGAAAATTCTATATATACTATTTTCCCATGGCAAGGAAGTTTTGCTGGTTTCAAAGTGACAACAAATGTTCGCTGCAAAAATTATCTTTTTTCTGCCGGTGGGAGACATGAAAACAACACCCTACTCAAACATCCCACAAAAAAACCCCAACATTTTCCATGAACTGGCAAAAAATAATGAATTTTCATCAGTACTGAGAATTTTATTTTATTGCATCTCCAATTGGAAACACAGTTTTTCCAAACACAACAAACCTGGGCCCTGTTCCAAAGCCCAAAGCAATCAATGGAAAGGTCAGGCCCCAGTGAATTTTGTACCCATAAGAGGTGTCATTTTTATGCGAAGCACATGGAAGCCCTGCATGTATAATGCATATATTGAATGGTCAGTGCTAACTCAATATTTCCCCACACTGACTGCACCAAAATGCCTTAGCCTTGACCTGGACAGATGGATAGCCCTTGGGGTGAGAGCACTGATCAGTGTCCAGGGTCTTTTGGTTGTTAATCTGCAGTGATTATCAGCAAAGGTACCATTAGTGCCCGATTTTTGTATCACAAACACCAGTTGTGAGCCAGTTTTTTAAAGTCCTTTTACTAGATAGATGTGGCAGTGATGTGAATACAGTGGTAGTTGCAGCAGATGTGGGTTATTTTCTCTCTCCATTTACACCAGGGGTATTTAATTTTATTTATATTTATTTATTGTAAAGCAAAAGAAAAATCCCGTCTGTTGAGTCTTCTACTCTCAAGCCAATTACAGTGGAGAAAGCTATTCAGCTATTCCACTTCTCATCAACCAAAGGACACAGTCACTGGCAAGTGAGTGACCTAATGTGTCTGCTACTCAAACTTCCAGCAACCTACAGTAACTTAAATTAGAACATGTGCAATATAATTAGATCTCCTTCCCTTACAGACTTGTCCTGCTCCTTCAGTTTGAAAAGAAGGGGACACTTCAGACATAGGCTATAGCTCAGCAATGCTGTCTGACTACTCACTGGGCTTTCACTTTGAGCTAGACAGGAAAAGGGCTGTGATTAAAAGGAAGGCTTTGTACTTTTAGCTACTGCCCAACAGAAATAGAGTTTTTAACTAGGAACCATGAAAGATAAATTCTAGTCTGGGTGGGGGAGACGGGTCTGAGCAGGATCCAAGTCCAACTTCTCCAAATGTCTGGGTTGTTTGGAACACAGTTGGCTGGTTTGGGTCCATTGCTGCTTAAAATTTGGGGGGGGGGGGGGAAGAGCGGGGGGGAAGGAGAGGGAGAGCGACACCATCTGAAAAATTACAAGTATCCACCCCCCCACCCCTGCACTGCTACAGGCTGGGGACCGACTGGCTAAGTGGTAGTTCTGCAGAAAAGGACCTGGGGATTACAGTGGATGAGAAGCTGGATATGAGTCAGCAGTGTGCCCTTGTTGTCAAGAAGACTAACAGCATCTTGGGCTGCATTAGTAGGAGCACTGCCAGCAGATCGAGGAAAGTGATTATTCCTCTCTATTTGGCACTGGTGAGGCCACATCTGGAATACTGTGTCCAGTTTTGGGCCCCACACTACAGAAAGAACGTGGACAAATTGGAGAGAGTCCAGCAGAGAGCAAAAAAATGATTAGGGAGCTGGAGCACATGACTTATGAGAAGAGGCTGAGGGAACTGGGCTTGTTTAGTCTGCAGAAGAGAAGAGTGAGGGGACAATTTGATAGCAGCCTTCAACTACTTGAAGGTGGGTTCCAAAGAGGATGGAGCTTGGCTGTTCTCAGTGGTGGCAGATGACAGAACAAGAAGCAATGGTCTCAAGTTGCAGTGGGGAAGGTCTAGGTTGCATATTAGGAAAAACTATTTCACTAGGAGAGTGGTGAAGCACTGGAATGGGTTACCTAAGGAGATGGTGGAATCTCCTTCCCTTAGAGGTTTTTAAGGTCAGGCTTGACAAAGCCCTGGCTGGGATGATTTAGTTGGGTTTGGTCCTGCTTTGAGCAGGGGGTTGGACTAGATGACCTCCTGAGGTCCCTTCCAACCCTGAGATTCTATAATTCTATGAGAAGTTTTGCTCATGTGTAGAATCAAACTGTGTGAACATCTGAAAATCTGTCTCCTCGTTGCCCAGCTGTGCACATCCAGTTTCAACGCCAAGTGAGAAAGGCTCAATACACATCTCCAAAAGACTGTCCTGAAGCATTTCCACATTGTTTCATGACAGAGCCTCTGCTTGCCAGATTTTCAACCCTATTTTTCAGACAAGATAGTTTTGAGATTCCTCCAGACCTCTGAATGGGACCCAAAGTCTGAACATTTCGAGATCTGCCCACTGCCATCCCTTCTCTTTGAAAGAGGATTTTCATACCTGCACACTAAATCCAAAGCAAGGCAAAGTCTCATACTGAAGTACCACTGCTTTTTGGGTAACACGCCACACAGCGAACAAGAGCCCAGAATACAAGTCCTGGTGTCCTTATTCCATTCTTACTCAAGCAAACACAGCGAACAGACCACAACCTACAATAAAAATTGGAACCAAACCTTTTGTGAGGTTCAGAAATATGTGCTTAACCTTTATTTGCATTTGTCCCTTGCTATTCCAGGTTACACAGCTATGTGTTTGAAAAATATTTTCTATATATTGCACTAACTGGCCAATGTCCATAAATTAACAAATGGGAAGTGATTCTTCTGATGTTGCCACTGGATTGTATGGAAGCAGAAGGGAATGGAAGTCAGGTTAGAAAATCTGTTTTCTGTGACTCAAGAAGGTCACATAGGTCTCAGATAAGCCGCCACACTTTTATCCAGTCTTTAACCCAGTTGTCTGAGGTTCGCTCATGACTAAAACATACAGTCACATATATGTTGCAAACCACGAAGTACTATAGTTGACCACTGGGAAAATCTACTTAAACCTGCTGTATGTTAACAACCAAATCGCAGTGCCATCGATTGCCTCTGGGATTCTTTTGCTCCATCTTTTTCTGTAAGTTATTTCTGCCAGAAGCACCATTGCATCAGTAATTGCACACCTGGAAGCTTTATCTCAGTACCCACAAGTCATGCCCCTGAAAATGAGTGCCCTACTTAACATTCTCAGTCAAGTTACTTAAGCTGGGGGAGGGGGCAGTGGATAAGGCATGGGGTGCTTTGATTAGGTTGGGTTTGAAGCAGCCATACTTACTACTCAGTTTTTGGCTTTTGATCATAATCCCTCCAGCTTGAAAGTTCAGTACAGCAAAACACCATCATTACACACATTCCCAGGGACTGTTCAAGTCAAGGCAAGAGCCTTCTTTCGTGTTTCATCCCAAGCTGCTCATGCATCCTTCCTTTTATTTTATACATTTTGAAAAGCAGTGTGGCTTAGTGCCTTGGATATGTGCGTAGGGTTCAGGAGATGTGAGTTCCATTCCTGGCTCTACCATGCACTTTGTGTGTGACCTGGTACATGTGGTTTGTACAGGTACGGTTTCTCGCTCACCTAGTACAATGGGGCCCCTATCATGGTGCAGGCCACTAGGCATTACTATCCTAATAATTATAGGGAAGTTTTTCAATTGTACAGGAGACAATTGGGAAGTAAGGGTGACCGTGTTGTTCCACGTGAAGCAGAAACAAGGGAGGAAATGATTCAAGTAGGCAAATTAAAGGAAAAGGCTGTGGGCGAAACTGACCCTCTGTCCAGGTAAAGTGAATAGCTGTAACATAGGAGCCTCTCTGCTTATGCTCTGAGCTGGAGGCCTCGTATAATAATAAAACATGCAGTTAACAGGAACGCACTTCCAACAGAATAAGGGAAGCTGGTGTCTTGCTGACACTGACATCGATCTAAACGACAGGAATGTACTCTCTGATCCCACCAGGACAGCGCCCACCAGAGCAGATCTTTCACTGGGCGTGTCTGATTGTCCAGTCAACATTCCCCCTTTGCCAGCGGACAAACAGCAAGGTCCAGTGTAGAAGTACCCCTGTGGGCAAACAGCAAAGGCTAATGAAGCTGTGCTCTCCCTTGGGGGGCAAGAGTAGATTTGGTATGAGTCAGGGCATAATTTAGATTGTAGCAACACCTGTCCCCAGCTGCCAGGCAGCACGGCCCAAAGCAGCAGTGCTCCCCACCCCAGGGGACAAGTTGCAAGGCCTAGCATTGCAATAGTATTAGGACAACTAGGTCTGGCCGAACAGCAGCGCAGCAGGTCATCACTCAGAGCAGCCCTGTGGGCAGGTGATTTGCTCAGTGCAGGCCACAGCAGAGAATGTGGGAGTGGCAGAAGAATAAACAAGAACTACACAAACCCTTCCACAATAAACCTCTTGGTCAATGTGTGATCCCTCGATCTGCTGGCAATGCTCCTACTAATGCAGCCCAAGATGCTGTTAGCCTTCTTGGCAACAAGGGCACACTGTTGACTCATATACACAATGACCTCTTGGTCACAAGTTTCTGTTCAGAATTTCTACCCAGGCTGCTGCAGCACTGCCAGTTTAATGCCTAACGATCTTGTGTTAGAACCAGCAGTGGCTTGGAGAACATACCCAAAACGCCATGACAGAATTCAAGTGAAAACCTGGAGGTTACTAAGGATACAGGCACACTTGTGGCGTAATTAAACAAACAACACACCCGCAAAATGCAGCCCTCGATTAATCAAATCCCTGACAGCTGTTTATTGAGGAGAAGGTGTGGACGGTTCACTTGTCTTGGATGGATTTCTGCCGGAATAAACACTACTGCTTTTGAAATGTCAAATCCCATTTTCTTGTCAAAAATATGCACTGAAACTATACACACAGAGGGTGTCATTACTGCTGGCATGCTGCGGAGTGGGGACTCCATGTATGGAAAAGACTGAGCTGGAAGAATGTTTGGAAAATCAAGAGTTATTTTGCAATGGGGCATGACATCTCCCTGGGAGAAAACATACCCAGATTCTGCAGATGGAAAAGAGATGATGGTGGATTTCAACACCCTCCGATGGATCTAATTTGATCTGGAAATGTTCCCGTGTGGAGTAAAAATTAGAAGTTTAAGGCTCTTCTTTGAATCAGCCTGTATATTCAAATTGGAGGTGTAATTATTTGGTAAGACTTCTATAGTCTCAATCATAAAACAGAGCCTCTTGAATTCAAAAGGGCGATGCTTGTGAAAAGGAAACAGGTCAGATCCTTAGCTGGTATAAATCAGCAGAGCTCCATTGACTTAAAAAAGCTATGCCACTTTACACCATCTGAGGATTTGGCCATATTCCAATCTAACTTTACAGAACCATTTGGAGGTGGGATAGAATGTGTAGGAGCTGCTGGCAATGAATGCCACAAAAGTAGCCAAGTGCCAATACGTCCAGGAGTAGGGTCTGAGTCTCAGTCAATGGATTGTATTGTCAGCAATCGAAGAAGCTACCCGCTCTAACACAAGGAGTAAAGGTATGAAACTAAGGGGAAAAGTAGGCTTAATGTCAGGAAAAATACCCTGACAGTGAGCTGTATCAGGTCATAGAGAAATCTACAAAGGGAGAAGGAAACCCCTTGCTTTGGACATTGAAGACTAGGCAAAACACTAGAATGTACTGTATGGAACTCCTGCAGTGGCTGGGAGATAGATTACTGGATGATCTAATACAGGGGTTGGCAATCTTTCAGAAGTGCTGTGCCGAGTCTTCATTTATTCACTCTAATTTAAGGTTTCGTATGCCGGTAATACATTTTAACATTTTTAGAAGGTCTCTTTCTATAAATCTATAATATATAACTAAACTATTGTTGTATGTAGAGTAAATACGGTTTTTAAAATGTTTAAGAAGCTTCATTTAAAATTAAATTAAAATGCAGAGTCCCCCGGGCAATGTGAGTGCCACTGAAAATCAGCTCACGTGCTGCCTTCGGCACCCGTGCCATAGGTTGCCTACCCCTGATCTTTTTTCCATCTTCCACTCCAGTGGACCTACAATAATCCCCGACTTTCTGCTGCTTTCAGAAGTTTACTGCTCATAAAGACAAGAAAACAAGGATGAACACTGCCCGCCATTGGTGGAACAAGGATGAACACTGCCCACCATTGGTGGAACAAGGATGAACACTGCCCACCATTGGTGGATTGCAATAATATGTCATATTGACTAGAGTTGCTGGGCCAGCCATTTTGGAACGGATCCGAGCCTGGCAGTGCCCATCTGACCTGGACAAGCTATAGCTGTCCTGCTGTTCATGCTCACTGCAACACAGACATAGTCAGATAAAAGGTGGTTGAATTCAGGCTAATTGAAGTCTGTAGTGACAACCTGAACTCAACTTGAACTCAATTTATGCTTACCCCTACTATCATGACATTTGTCTCTTGAGCTCAGATCTCTTCCTAGTCTCCTCTTCTTGACTTGGCTTCTAGTTTAAAAACAAAACAACAACAACAACAAAACCCTCCAATCTCTGAGAGAGTCATTGAGGAGGTTGGTTTGAAAGGATGCTCCATTTGCAGGTCAATAAATACCTTGCATTTCTATGGCACCATACAAGTAAGGATTGCAAAACACTTCAGAACCATTACTTAAGGCACACAACACCCCTGTGAGGTGGGTCACTATCCTGATCTCAGAATGGGGAAAACTATGACTCAGGGAGATGAAGTGATTTGCCCAAGGACACACAGCATGGCAGTGACAGAGCTGGATTAAGAACCCGGATCTCCTAAATCCAAGTCTTGTGCTTTATTATCATAATTATGTACAGTCAAACCTCGCAATAACGCGCCCCGCCATAACGCAAAATCGCATAGAACACGATCACAGGTTGGCTCCCCTTTAAGGTATAATACAGTACGGTACTGTACCAATGGTCCCCAACACCATGGCAGGGGAGAGAAGCTGCAGCCCCGCACCTGCCGGGGACACAGAACTCTGGGACTGGCTCTCTGTCTGTCCTGGTCTGGGCGGGGCGGGGCTCTCTCTCTTCCAAGAAGAGCCCGCGGCCCTGCTTGCCGGGGACACAGAACTCTGGGACTGTGGGTGCCGGTACTCTCTGTCCTGGCAGGCGCGGGGCCGCGGCTTCTCTCCTGCTTCAAGAGAAGCCGCGGCTCCCCGCCTGCCGGGGACAGAGAACTCTGGGGCTGCGGGCGCCAGTGCTCTCTGTCCCCGGCAGGCGCGGGGCTGCAGCTTCTCTCCGGCTTCAAGAGGAGCCACAGCTCCCTGCCTGCCGGGGACAGAGAGAACCGGCGTCCGCAGCCCCGGAGTTCTCTGACCCCGGTAGGCGGGGAGCCGTGGCTCCTCTCCGCTGCTGGGCACTAGGCGGCGCACATCAATGCACCGCGTTGAGGACCACTGACAAACCCCGCTATACCGCGACCCAGCATTTAGCGCGATCGACATTTTTGGACCCCAAACATCGCGTTATAGTGGGGTTTCACTGTAGTTTGTTCCAATGATGAATCGCCCTCTTACAAATCCTGGTAAAATTGTCACTATACTTTTTCTGATTTCTGCTTCCATCCATGTAGTCTTGTCATGCCTGTCTCTGCTAGATAAAAGAGCCCTTTTATACTCAACATTTGCTCTCCATGAAGTCAAGCAATTCACCTCTCATTCTTCTTTTGGACATACTAAACAGATTGAGCTTTTTCAATGTCTCATTACAAGGCATCATCCCCATCACTCAATTATCAATCTTTTCTGTACCCTCTCCAATTTGTTTAACATAATATTCAAAATGTGGACACAAGAACTGGATTCAAAATTCCAGCATCAGTCTCACCAATGCTGCATCACTTCCCGTTCCATACTCACTACTCTATCCAGCCAAGAATGGCTTTAACCTTTTTTACCACAGTTTCACATTGACAGATTATGCTGAGCAGCTCGTCCACTATGGCCCCGAAATCCTTTTCAGAGTCACAGCTTTCCAGCGGACTGTCCCCCATTCAGTAGGGTGCCGCCTGACTCCTTTGTTACTGGAAGGCTGGGTTTGCATGTGGCTTTATTAAAACCTAATTATTCAGTAAGTATTTTAGAAGAACTAGCCCATTCGAGAGAGAATCATGAATTGCTCAAAGACATGAATGGAGAAAAGCAGCAAGAGCAAACAAACACAGGTTTGGTTCTGGCTTATTTCCTTGGTCTTAAAAGAGAGTAACAAGAACCTGAGTCTCCTCCCTCACAATAGCCCCATGCTCACCCAATCAGCATTGAGACTCTGAGAATCAGAAAGCTGAGAGTTCTCACCAGCTGTCCCAGGTCACCACCGGAGGGAGTCACTCTTAGAGCACTATTCCAGCCACATCTTTGGGAGGGCCTCCCGCAATGAGAGTTGGAGCACAACTCCCCCGTCCCCCACTCCACATGCACAGACAGGTCCTGGTGGTGAAAGGAGAGCAGGGGGAAAGGACAAAGATGCAAGAGAAGAAGAGAAAGGAGAGAGAGACAGGAAAAGGGAGAACAAAAAGGAGAAACCCCAATGTCCCCAGTGATTCTAAGGGACAAAGTCCTAGGTCGGAAATAAAATGCTGCCCCCACAATCTAGTGTTTTCCTTTCCTAAAAATCAGCTGGCACCCGATGGATCAGACTGAACAGGTTCCAAACCTTTCAGAGGCTCTTACCTTCTATACAGGGACATCTGTTTTCTGGCAAAATCAATAAACGAAAAGGATAAAACTCCGAAGAGGGTCCTCCTTGCGCTCACGTACGTGAAAGTGAATTCTCTCAGTCCTCAAGGAGAGACCTCGAGAAGGAGACGTGCTGAAGCAAAGCCACAGGGATCTCCAAGGTTGCCCCTGTCTTGCACCCCTGTCCTGCCTGGCTGATGTCAAGATCTCTCTGTGAGATCATTGCCTCCCCACCACCTTTGTCCAATAGGCTGAGGTCCTGCCAAAGGCCCTTGTGATGTCACTGCCACACCCACCCCTCCCCTGCAGTGCTGATGTCCTACCCCTGTCCAGCCACACTGGATGTTTGAGCTGCTTCCCCTGGATCACCCCACTCAATGACTCTTCATTGTGGGATGACACTGACTACACAGTAGAACACGAAAGGCTGTTCCCCAGGCCGCAATCAGGTTTTCATAAGTTAGAAGACTTTATGGCCAGAAGGAACCATTAGAGCATTTAATCTGATCCCCCTGTGTATCCTAAAGCCTCCTGTATATCAGAAGAGCTGGTATCTAGCCTCTATTAGAAGATAGCAAGAGATGGAGAAGCCATCATTTCCCTTGGTACAGTCAAACCACGCAATAACGCGCCCCGCCATAACGCGAAATCGCATATAACGCGATCACAGGTTGGGCTCCCCTTTAAGGCATAATACAGTACGGTACTGTACCAATGGTCCCCAACACCATGGTAGGGGAGAGAGAACGCCAAGGCTGCGGGCGCCGGTGCTCTCTGTCCCCAGCAGGTGGGGAGCCGTGGCTCCTCTTGAAGCGGGAAAGAAGCTCGGCCCCGCGCCTGCCGGGACTGAGAGCACCGGCGCCCGCAGCCCCGGAGTTCTGTCCCCGGCAGGCGGGGAGCCGCAGCTCCTCTCCCCTGCTGGGCACTAGGCACTAGGGGCACTAGGCGGTGCACATCAATGCACCGCGTTGGGGACCACTGACAAACCCCGCTATACCGCGACCCCACATTTAGCGCAATTGAAGTTTTTAGACCCCAAACATCGCGTTATAGCGGGGTTTCACTGTATTATCTCCATTACAGCAATGCAGAGCCCTCAACCGATGCTGTTCCCCATGGTGCTAGGTGTTGTACAAACACATAACAAGAGACAGATCCTGACTCAAAAACTTTCACAAGACTGAAAAAAGGGAAGGGAGAGGAAGCAGAAGTGAGTAAGCTGGCCCAGGTCAGAGATGAAGTTCAGGGTATAGCCCAGGTCCTGACTCCTAGTCCAGTGCTGTCTGAATTACCCCATGATACCACCTGCTTTAGCTGCTAATTCATGCTTTCTCATCTACGTGTTAAAGCAAAACTTCCCACACATTTAGACAGACCCTCCCTGCTTGCTGGAGACATTCTCCAGGGGCCCCTAAATGGCTGTACGGTACACAGTGCAGTGTGCTCTCGCTGGTGTGAAATACAAGGTTAGTGCCACAGCGAAAGTTATAAACCCAGAAAATGTGACTGTGTAAATATTTAAACGATGTGCGCTTAAAAACATGAGCCCTGAAACTGAACCTTCCTGACAAAGAGTAACTATAGGATTCGAGTTAATATTTCATAAGTAAAACCTTCAAGTAGTTGCTTTTTCATGGCAACATTCTGTTTCCTTCTGACCCACGAGTTCTTACAGAAAGGCATTACTGACTGTCCCGCTAGGACACGCTCCCTCTGGGTTCAAAGAGAGATTGAAAAAGATCACAAGGTGGGATTGTGAATATAATGATCCCAGGGATTAGCCTTTCTTCCAGGTGTCATAGGGCAATCCTTTGCACCCTTTGAAAACAGAGAAGGGTCTCTTCACTGCCAGCCAATGCAACCAAGCTCCCGGCAATTCTCTTCTCACTTCCATTTGTTCTACTCCCCATCATATTGCCACAATGCTTTAGATACCTAGAGTCTTCAAAGGTCAGTGTTTCATTTGCCCTCCTTCCAGCCAACAAGACCTGAATGAGCCTCCATTCAGAGCCAATCAATGATTGTTCCTAATCGGAAAGGGCCTAATGATGTGAAATGCAAATGGGAGTTGACAATACTCGAGGCATTGCAATATCAAGCCTAAAGGACAACAGTAAATCATTGAGAGGAAAGAAGATCTTGTGGTTAAGGCACGGGACTGCAACTCAATTCCTGGCTCTGCCACAAACATCCTCTGTGATCTTAGGCAAGTCACTTGATCTCGATCAGCCAGGGTTGCATAAGAGCTCAGCTCCTATTTAGGCACGTCAATGAAATGGGCTGCTTTTCATAAGTCACCCAGCAATTCCCCGAGAGCAATGTTTTCAGTGGTCTCGGAGCTCTTTGGAAGATCTAGCCAGAAATGCCTCAGTCCCCCATCTGTGAAATGGGGATAATGGCACTTCCTTCCTCCCACCCTTTGCCTGTCTTGTTGATGCCGACTGTAAACGCTTTGGGGCAGGGGCTGTCTCTTACTGTGACTATGTACAGTGCCTAGCACAAAGATTTTTGACTGGGGCCTCTAAGCACTATAGTAAAAGACTGGAGGTACTCTCTCCTCACAGTGCCTGAGTGAAGTACATCCTCCGTGCTTTCACCCCTCATCAGACAGGGGGATTTAAGACAGAAAGAACAGCAAAGCGCAGCATAGCATAGTGAAATTATAGTGCTGGTATAGTACAGCAGATCAGTATCCCTGAGTTACTGGGTATTCCCTGTCACGTGACACAATTACGACAGCAATTATTACATGCACGTGCCATTTTAAATAATCAGATTTGATTTAACGGTTGTATTATAAATAACTATACATAATAAATTACACACCAAAAGACTACATTAAAAGAACATTATTAAGGTCACAAAATAAAGCACTTCAGTTAGGAAATGCCAGAAGGAAGGTTGCCTGCTCAACCTTAATTCAGCCCCCTTCTGCAGGATAATGCAATCTTTAATTACATCATCACATACTATTATTTCCACAAGCCCCTTCCCTTCCTGAGCGGGTATTAAAGATTTCATTGTGGTGAGTTTAGGACAGCCATCTTACTCATGAGTGGTGAAGCTTTCAATGAGATATGCAGGACATCCCAAATACATGGTGATGAAACATGTAAACCTTCACACAACACCACATATTCTGAGCATGCCACATATGTTGCAGATGAACTATTTTAGAAACACTTTAGAGAGTTTTAAGAAGTTTTATTGCAACTCTTGGAGTGTGGTATACTTTCCCCTTGTCAAGCCAGGTGCCTTAGTTACCATGGGTCTGACTGTGAAGGGCTCAGAAGTGGAAAAATAATTGAAACTAAATAGAAAATGCATCCAGAGATAACATACAGTAATTTTTCTATAAATAAAAATGTCACACTATCTTTCAGGGCTCAACACAGATTCTGAAAGTCCTCCAATTGGGAAGCCTTTCTCAAAAGGTATAAAGTTCCTATTTCTAGACCCGGGAGCCATTTAAAGCCTGTAGAGCTGGCAACATTTTTATCACTAGCCCAAGACAGAAACTGAGCCTTGGGCAAATTAAAAAAAAAAAATCCAAATTTGGAGGAAAAACTTTTCTCTTCTAATTACATCTGTTTGAAGCCACCCGGGGCGTTGGAATGTAGATGGATTCATGTGCAGAGGGCAGATGAAGTGATCAAAGGGAGTGATAACTAGACGTATTACATTTCTTTCCTATTTATCACATGGACTAATGTGTGGATGCCTTTGCAGCTCACTGGCTTTTCACCTATTGGTGTCATCCTCACTCATTAGTGTCTTGAAATCTGCCAGTCACCGAATCATAAATATTAGAGCTGGTAAAAACCTATCAGATCACCTGGTCCATCCTTATGCAATATGCATGATTGTCCTTACTGAATATTCAAGAGCATAATTTAATGTTACCACCAGTAGGATCATTTGCCTTCTAATTACTAAGGCTGGAATGCAATGGACCACTAGTTCTTCTCCATAACATCTGTATTAATTTCCAATGTGTATTTAGCATGCACGCATACATCTACTCAGCTCACCATAAAATGTGCCTTGCAAACCCCAGAGCTTCCTATTAACCTGGAATTTCCAGAGAGAAAATTGCTCCTGAGTTTGAGGATGCATAGGGGCTCCCCCACCATCCCTCATCAATATTTAGAATTGTTCCCTTTGGAAGAATCCACTCAACTAGGATTCAAGCGGAATGAAAGACCACTCCTTGGGTGCCAGCAGCATCTCAGGGCATAAATCGGATACAGGGTCATATTCTGTAGTGATTTACATCCCTGCAAGCCCATTCAATTGAATGGGAATGTAGACAGTGTATGTCAACACGGAATTTGGCTCATTAAGCATAAGTATGGTGATTCATGGACAGGGTTACACTGGTCACTATGTTTGGGAGCAAAAAGGACATTGTCTCCTGGGACATACTGATATATATCTTGGTTTTCTCCTCATCCGCCCCTCGCCCGCCTGCCCTCCTTAGGAGCATTCAGTGGGGATTATCCATTAGGGCTGAAAGATCCTATCCCATATGCTGAATTCTCTGTGATTATAGTAGTTTTTACCTAGCACATCATTTTATTATTGATCACATGGAATGTCTAACACTCAAAAGGGAACAGCACTGATTGGGAGATAACTGAATATACTGGGGCCTGTATGGGAGGTATCATTAAACACACACACACTCTCCCCCCTCCTGCTTTTAAATCCTGTCCAAGGAGAAGTAAAACAGGTACACCTGGGATTACAATCTCCTTCTAAAGGCTATCAGTAATACACATCATTTTATCATCTTTTTCAGCCAAAATGAAAAAAAATTGCTGGAGAGATCTTTGAACATGCTTTTGCCATCACAAACGCCACAGGTTGCCCTCAGACACTGGATATTTGTGATGTGACAGAAGGCTGCGTTGTGATCTCTTTAGCAGTCTTCCACACTGGTTGCAATGGAATAAAATGAGTATCTTACATTCCTATGCCCCCTTTCAGACAGAAGGGTTCCACAGCACTTTGCAGACTTCAGAAAGCTCTCACCCACCGCTGTAACATAAGTCTTCTCTGGAGTGGGACATAATAGCTGTTAATTGGCACATAGAAAGAGTTTAGAGGAGCTAAGGAGCAATACTCCAGCCAACTGAAATCACACACTACTTCAGAGTTCGGCCTGCGTACCTGGGCCCCCCAATTTTGTGAATATTGCCATTGGCTTTTTAATGACGATAAGTAGCAAGAAGGCCTCTCATCGGAAATACAGCACACAGTGCAATGCCAGGGCATAGGTTTTAGGCTAACCCAGGAGGAAGGATACCATCCATCAAATATCAGAGGGGTAGCCGTGTTAGTCTGGTTCTGTAGAAGCAGCAAAGAATCCTGTGGCACCTTATAGACTAACAGACGTTTTGCAGCATGAGCTTTCGTGGGTGAATACCCACTTCTTCGGATGCAAGCAGTGGAAATTTCCAGGGGCAGGTGTGTATATATAAGCAAGCAAGAAGCAAGCTAGAGATAACGAGGTTAGATCAATCAGGGAGGATGGGGCCCTGTTCCAGCAGCTGAGGTGTGAAAACCAAGGGAGGAGAAACTCATCCATCAAATCACTCACTGCACATTCTGCAGAACCTTGTGTGTGTGGACAGGAGTGGGCCGTTACTCACTAAGGTACTGGCCATATTCCAACCCGTTTCCTTGTGACAGTTGATCACATCACTGCCATAGTGGAATGTTCCCCTTACACAAAACTGGTAGATTTTCTGGGGCAAACCAAGTTCAAATCACACTTCAGCAACAGTTTCTTTTTATACTGTACGGGCCAGAGGACCCAGCACTGCTGCGTTCTTACCACAGGTGACTACGCTGTGTGAGAGGAATGGGGGTGGGGGGGAGGGCATCTAATCGGGGGAAATCTAAATTAGTCCTGATCATCACACACAAGCTGAAAGAATCAGAATGTTTGGTTGTGTGCTTCCCACCGTGGTCTTTTAGCAGATTGTGTGTGTGTGTGTGTGTGTGTATGTGTGTGTGTGGTCTTTTATCAGAGAGAGAGAGAGAGAGAGTGTGAGTGAGTGAGTGAGTGAGTGTGTGTGTGTGTGGTCTTTTATGAGAGAGAGAGAGAGAGAGAGAGAGAGAGAGTGTAAAATGTGCAGCCTTACCAAAGAAAATTTGAAAAAAAAACCCAACCAACCACCAAGATACAAAGTTTGAAACTCT
This sequence comes from Mauremys reevesii, assembly GCF_016161935.1. NCBI lineage: Eukaryota > Metazoa > Chordata > Testudines > Geoemydidae > Mauremys > Mauremys reevesii. Next base: position 11,183,759 of record NC_052628.1, on the reverse strand, counting down.
TACCCTCTGTAGGGTTCCCGGCCACAACACATTACCCTGCAATTTACTTCAAGATGGTACCTCTGAGAAGCTCCTTTAGGGTTCTCATCCTTTCTTCCTTCTCATCTTTTCTTATCCCATGTAACACACACAATCCTCGTGGGGGAGGAAATGGAGCGGGCAGGGGGAAAGAGTTGGAAGGAGGATTTGATCAACTCCTTACGCTTTACTGACCACACCATGAAGCAAACAGTTGCGCTAAAAGTTAAAGAAGGTCTGAGAACGGAAACAAATATATTCTGAAAGCTCAAGGTGGTTAAACACAACGCACGGCAACAGCAGCTGAGAGGGCGGGAGCTGGGAACCAGAGGAGACAACACTGATAATATGCCTAATGCATATGACACATTTTTCAGTACTCATATTAACAACAACCAGACCACAAAGTTTCATAAGTTGTCATTTAGTTAAAAAAAATAATCTCAGGCAAGTCACAATAGAATTTGTTTAGCTACAGTTGATTGGCACTTCAAGCTACATGTGGTGTCCAGTCTAATCTTTAGCTGTCACTTGTTTCCCAGCACACAACATGTGAACTAACCACAGAAGACAGCTCTCTGAGTTTGTTGCAGGAAGACACACAGACTGAGGAGTTTCTGTTTATACTGTTCCGCTCTTTATGTTAAAACAATGAATAGCATAATTAAAGAGGTACAGCTGCATTTTTTTAAAGAGTCAAACGTAGTTCAGGTAGTGCAGAATTATGTGGCCCTACTAATTTGTATGGTTTTACAATCAAATTTTCCTATTTAAAAATAAAAATAAAAATCTCTCTCTCGTTGCTGTGTGAAAGACTCACACAAGCAACAGGGAGAACTGGGACTAACTGATTATACAAGGGGAAACAGCGGAATTGATTATACATCAAGTACTGCCAAACACACAAAGTAAACAAACTGAAAAAGAGAACAGCATATTTTCCTCTCTTTAATCATTTTCATTTCCAGTCATTTTAGGGGTTGCTTGTAACAGTAGTAGATAATATTTCAGACACAAGTATGAATTTTCAGTTAATAACACCACTACCTTGCTTTTATGTAGTGCTATACATCAGTAGACCACAAAGAGCTTTAGAAGGGAGGCCAGTATCATTATCCCTATGTTACCGATGGAGAAACTGAGACACAGACATGGGAGGTGACTTGCCCAAGGTTAGCCAGAACACCACTGGCAGATTCAGAAATACAGCCCTGGTCGCCCGAGTCCCACTCTAGTGCTCTCTCCTTTAGGCTAAATCACACAGGCCAGAGAACTTTCCCGAAATAATTCATAGAGCAGATCTTTTAATAAAACATCAACACATCCTTCAGGATAAAAGGCAAATAGAAAGAGATGGGGTTTAAGAAGAAGCTTCTCTTATGGGTAAAGTATTCTGGAATTGTCCATTAGGTAGTTCCTTGTACATTCCTCGCATACATCTGGTACTGGCCTCTGTCAGCAACAGGACACTGACTCCATGGTCTGACTGCCCATGTTCCTATACTTAGTAAATATCAAGGCTTGAAAAAGCCATTACTTTGCTCCTCGTTGGTGGATAGGTGACAGTCCTTACGGATGAAAAGGCTAACTTTCTGAATGTGAACCTAGGCTGTGCTATCTTCTTGAGCTGAATTTGCAGGCAGACAAACCTAATGCCTCTGCTGCTGTCCATAACTTTCTCTAGCAATAACAGCATAGTTCAATTAGGACTCTAGTCAATTGTAGGATTTGCTATTCATAACCTTGTCGACACATGTCAATCTGAGAAGACTCCTGATCCTGTGATGTACTAAGCACCTCCTGGAACATGGAGTTGAGGGTACCTTCCACTTCCCAGGATGAACCTAGCAGTTCACAGGATCAGCCCATCAACATTTACAACATAGCAGATAAATGCACACATTCCTCATATCTTCAGTGAGTTATTTCAGCTGGGCATCAGCAAAGATTCACCTAATCACACAAAGCAGGGCCCCAGTACATTAGCTTCAAGAAATGGCCATGGGCATAAGCAATATCGAGGTATGGTTGTTCATATGCTGTGTCCCAGGCCATTCCAACATTCGAGATACCAACTTCTTCAAAAATTGTCACCACCACACAGAAAAGCAGAAACCCAAGGGAATTTTCCCTTCATTCCCTTCTATTGCACAGAAAGAGAGGATGTGACTATATCCTCACAGAGCTGAGTGCTTTTGCTACAGTCATTGATCTCATTAGCTTTTTGATTTTTCTTTGAGTGGAAAAGTAGAGAGAGAGAGAGAGAGAGTGTGTGTGTGAGAGAGAGAGAGAGAGAGACTGAACAATTAAACAAGATTCTTAAAAATATATGAGACACTGATGAACAAACACAGGAGTTGCCACGTTGTTCAGGAACAGTGCTCCTGAAATATGCTGCTGAATGCAATTTATTATTTATCATGTGGACTTCTGGCAAAATAAGGTCTATAAGCGTCACATCAGAACCAAGAATTCACAGGTCAGTCTAACAACCTCTGTTGTTAATTTCCTGGTGAAGAGAACCCTAAGGGCTTATTCTGTACATGTGCCGCTAGGGAAACTCCCATTGACGTCAGTGGGACTGCCTCATGCAGAATAAGCATAGATTGTGTGTAATAAGGGCTGGATAAAATGGGACTATGGAGACAGGGTGTAATTTTAATAGCATAAGTGCCTATAAGCATTTGGGACCCAGATCAGCTGATCTGATCTCCATGCTGCTGATTTTCCATGTGCATTTTTAATAGTCCATGAACATAAATCTCAAAAGTGGCAGCCCGACGTAGGTTTGAGTCTTCAGTGGGGAAACAACAGGTTACCATCCCAGTGAGGAACTGACACTGTCAAAAAAATTCATCTCTGGATGAAAATACGCACATGCCCTCCTAACAGCAACATCCGGAAAGGGCAGGCGTATCATGTCGCCAGCAATTGGAGATGACCTGTTTTCTCTTTAGCAGGAAATGGGAACAGAACTGCTTCTCTGCAGCCTGTGGCTACAGTATTCGGAGACTGCAATCTAAAGAGGCAAAAAGGACTATAATATAATGACAATACCACTCTTTCCTGTGCCATCTGGTTCCAACATTATTGCTCCATAGAGCAAGGTAGTGAATTTACTGTGGGCTAGGTTAGGTATTATGTCCAGGATGACAGTGCATAGATCCAATCCATACATGAGTTCTATCACAATGCAAATTTAGAGCACGCCAAAGCACTTTTGAAACTGAAAGGCACCCAGGAATAATTTCACCACCACTTAAGTGAAAAGCAGCCAGCAGCTGCTGAATAGCGTATAGCAACATTGAGCCACTGTAGTCCTGGGGACTGGGCATTGAGCAGTGACAGTGATCTGCTGTGTGACGAGAGACAAGTCAGCTCGTCTCTCCTGTGCCCTTGTAAAGTGGTACACTGATAATCACCCTCTTTCGCAGAGTTTTCCCTCAGAAGTCTCCTGTCCAAATACTGATGCAGCTCAATGTGGCGCATCTCGAGCCTGATCCAAAGTCCACTCAATGAGTCTTTCAACTGACATTGGTGGAATTGGATGAGACTCCTAATGAGATGAGAGGATCACATCACAGAGTGGCATGGCTAGAAATGTATGTTTAAGTTTGGTTTGGACACACCAAACATGGCTCACAGGGTGCATGGTTCTAAAGCAACCTGGTGACAAAGTGTGTTCGGAGCAGCACGGGGAGGATTACAGGACATGAAGAAATGAAATAAGAAAGTGATTTTCAATACTTGTGTGCAAGCATCATCACACGTGACATAGGAGGTCAGCCTACATAACCCCAATGGTCCCTGCTGGCCATGGAATCAACGGATCTCAAAGAGCTTTAACAACAGAGGTCAGTATCATTTTCCCCATTTTACAGATGGGTAAACTGAGGCACCGAGCAGTGAAATGGCTTGTCTACAGTCACCCAGCAGAGTAGCAGCAAAGCCAGGAATATAAGACAGATCTCCTGAATCGCAGCTCACCACGCTGACCACTACGCCAAGTCAAAGCACAAAATTGCATTGCTCTTTGGTGTCATATGGCCTCACAAAATATTATAGTACTTTCTGGTTCCAGCTCCCATTCTTAGCTCCTTTTTTTCCAGTTGCTTAACTTAACTTCCTCAGATAAATTACTTTGGGGCTAAAATTGTCCACGACTACCTTGAGCCCAAAGGTGATTTTTCTGGGAAAATCTGAGCAAAATTGTTTCAGGAACTTTTAGGTTGTTCAGAACAAGGAAAAAAAAACAACAACCCCCAAGCCCCCAAACACTTAGATGTTCTTTAAAGTTTATTTCCTGAAACATTTTCCAAAGAATGAATGGTAACTCATGCTGCATATTAAATTAGCAGTAGGCCCAAGCAACTCCCCCTAGGCTCTGAACACCTCTGAATTTTGAAGGGGCTACTTTCAGAATATGAATCTAGATCCAGATGACAATATTGCATACAAGTGAAGCTCCCTAAAGTTAATCACTCCCTATCCTGAACTCTGGAGTATCCAAAATCTCAATCCATCTGAAATCTCAGGAGTCCTTCTGTTCCAGAGAAATAACACCAATCTAGAAATTAGTCATGTGATTACCATTACGAATAGAAATGTATATAAAAACCTCAAAGATCTAACTATCCATCAGTATCTATCTGTCCCATCCCTATCTATAGAGCTGCTCATCCATACCTACCACATCTGTTTATAATTATAGACAGAGCAGTAGCAATGCCAGTAGTTAAGGTTCCCTATCAGTTTTTCCATTATACCACACTGTTTTCATGCCTTTGATTAATTTTAACCTCTCCCTATTCAGCCTCTCACTCAGCTTGGATTTTTGGGGGAGAAAATTTAAGCAAAAAAAAAGTCCAGTCATGCTTCAGAAAATATACATAGAACTTTATCTACCTGTCTATCCATAGTTATGCAGCAACTCAGAGAGAGATGGGAATAGAATTAGGTACCATGCTCTGTGACTCTTCTGCATGAAAGACATGATGTAAATGTATAACTTATTATCCTTTTTACTTGCAGACATCTTACATAATTTCCACTTTGGGGAGTATAAAAAGAGTCAGAAACAGGAGACAAGTACATCAATAGCTTCTGACTTGTTTGGAAAGAAAATAACCAAGTAAATAAAAAATAAATAAAAGACTGATTTCCCTTTCTGCTGTTCTCTGCCAAGAATGTCTGTGCACAAGATATGTTTCAGGCTGGGCAATTAATGATTAATGCAGAGTAGATATGGCTAGTTCTGGAGAGAGGGGAAGTGCGCACAAACATACAGCACATTATGGCAATAAGAGGTTTAAAAGATTTTAAAAAGACAAAACACCTTCCCCGAAAGTTTCAGTTTGCTGCATTTCCCTGTATTCTTTGAACTTCTGTCACTGCAGATGTCAAGCCTCATTTCTGTGGTGTCTGGCATGCCACATTTGAGATACAGGCAATGACACCGTAAAAGGGCCCACGCGGTAAGGAAGGCATTCAGTAATTCCTCACATCGCTGAGTCAGAAAGGACACTGAAGCAGGCTACTTAGTCCATCCCCCAAGCGGGGGTTGAAACAAGACTGATCCTCTATCAAGGATGTCTCAAGGACATAAACAGAGTCAAGACTGCCCTATCTCCAAGTGAAGGTGTCTACACAACCTCACTTGACAGCTGATACTGCCTGGAAGATCTGAAGTGTTGCAAAGGTTTAGCTAATATTTACCCTGCTGCAGCTTATGGGATGGATTCTGCCCTTTTCTAGCCAGCTGGAGGGGCAGCACTGCAGGAGAAAGTCAGACTGACTCAGCCACAATTCTGCTTGTGTTCTCCTGAGGAAAACAAGTTGCAGTGACAGCTCTGCCCTCCTTGCAACAGGTGCTCCTATGAAGCTGGACAGCCATGGTCACACAGTCTTTGGATAACTAGCATCGACAAGGGCCCCTACGTATCTGCATTCCCCAACCAGATTCTTCCAAACCCTTTTATAGAGGCACAGGTATGAGAAAGGTTCCCTGTGTCGTGTCCTCTCCTCCCTTGTATATGTAATGACCACCATCCTAGTCATCAGTAGGGATTGAACCCATGTCCTCAAGGGGTAAGAGAATAGGCTTCTCCAGCTTGTGCTGAAGAACCATCCCTCTCTTACTGGCAGCTGCAGCAGACTCCTGTCTTCTGTGAATCAGGCACACTGAGCTGTGGGCTGCGTGTGCAAACACAGGACTGAGCACAATGCAGCCCTCAATCTCAAGGCAAGAGGTGAGAACAAAGGAAGAAGTGTGGACTAATGGTTATAGCACAGGGCCCAGAAAATGGGTTCTACTTCTAGCTCCATTGCCCACTAGTTGTGTGGCCCCACAACTGTTACTTAGGGCTAACTTTCCCCACAAGGGGATAATATAATTCAGGGGTGCCCAACCTATGGCCTGTGGGCCGTACCAGGCCCACCAGAGCATTTCATAAGGCTCACGGCCCGCTTCAACACAAACAGTCAATTCATTAGTGTTTTGTTGTCATGTTTACCTCATTTTAGTTTACACAAGGAAGTATCAGAAAATGCCATAAAAATGGGTTTAATAAATAAAATGTTGTCATGTTTCATAGAAGCGCAAGCCCGCGAATAACAACTCTCTGCGTTCACAGCTCAGCTGTAGGCTAACCAGACCAATTAAACAGGTACTTACTTAGTGATTGTTGCTATAAAACATCAGGAAAACGCCTTCGGATATGCACAGATTAGCTGCAGTCAGTCCCAGATACAATACTTTTGTTTGTTTTTTTTTCTCCTGTTTTCTATCATTCTGATACACATTTCATGCACTGATTTCTCTCTTTGTTTTTAAATAGCTAATACTGTACATAGAAAAAAAACCTGCGTAAATACATACGAAACAAGCTGAACTTAAAATATCAATCTTATTAAAATATGTAGAGTCTGCTTGGCCCATACAAAGTTGTGCTTAGGTTTATGGGGCCCTCCCCTGTAATAAGGCTGGGTACCACTGATATAATTCACTTACATACCCGATAGGTCAGTTGTAAAAAAATTACTAGTGCCTAAGAGCTTTGAGCTCATTGGATGACAGAAGCTACAGAAGTGCAAAGTATTATTATGATTATTTAATTCATGCATATATACATAATCTTCTACATGGCTTCCCCACCTAAGTTCAAAATGAAAACAAAAAGCAAAAACGAAGCGGAACGGAAATCAAAGAAAGTCTAGAAATTATTTTCTGAATCATAGGCCTCTACATCATATAGAAAAAAACCTTTATGCAGGGAAGTCAAAACTATATGAAAACATTAACTGCCCAGGAGCATGTGGGATTAAAGCATCTGAAACAAAGTTATTTGAATCACATCAAAACCTGAAACTGAAGTTCATTCTCTACCCTTCCCCCAAAAGAGTAAAACCTATCAGTGCATGAAATGTAGCTAAGCTTCACTAAAGCCAAATGCAGGATTTAAGCACCTAGATTAAAGGACAAGTTGTTTGTGCAACTGATACGATATTATGAAACTTTAGACATTTCTTTCACAACTGACGAGGAACTGAATGCATTAGACAGGCCTGTTTCACATCAGAAAGCACAAAGACTCCAAAGTCCATATTCCACTGGATTTTTCTCTGAACTCCATTGTTTGTGGTTAAAAAAAAAAAAGGTCAGAGCCATTTTTAAAGGAGAAAATCATATTTCTTAGGCTGTAAATGATACTTGCTGCTAGCAAGAAAACAACTGGAGCTTAATCCTCCTGGAGCAAGGAAATTTTCAAGGTCAAAATCACAATAGGTATAATCCCCTAAAGAAAGCAGGGAAAAAAATAAAATACATCAGGCCCTGGTTGGCGGTGCAGAACTGCGGCACATTGGCAATGATTACAAATGACTCTGTCAAGTGCAACAGGTTTCCTCCTAACAATTAAAGCCATGAGATTTTTTTGCGGAAGGTTTGCAATATTTGGGGGTGCCTGGTTAACAGAGTTGCATATTTATTCTCAAAGGTCTTTTCCCCGGGTGGAAGGCATTATACAAAGTAACGGAAAAAAATAATCCCTCTTCAAAGCTCTTTATAAACATCACCTCATTAATCCTCAACTCATCCTCCCAAAGAACTATTCTGCTACTTTTACTCACTAACTGGTACCTGACCCTTGATTTCAGATACACTGCCTGCAGAGTGTACTCAAAGTCACCAAAGAGGGGGCGAGTCTGGCTGAGAGGGAGTCAGGGTTTGTCTCCACTTACCAGGGGATTGACCGGTGGCAATCGATCCACCGGGGGTTGATTTAGCGGGTCTAGTGAAGACCCGCTAAATCAACCACCAATCGCTGTCCCGTCGACCCAGAGCGGTGTAGACACTGCAATAAGTTGACCTAAGGTACGTCGACTCCAGCTACGTTATTCATGTAGCTGGCGTTGCATAATTTAGGTCGACTTAGCCCCGTAGTGTAGACCTGCCCTCAGTGTTAGAACACTGGAGTTCCTGGAGCACAGTCCTGTGCTCAGATTGTTAGGGCATCCATTGAGATTTCAGCAGTTCCGAACGCAAGGAGATTCAACCATGAGACTGCCACCTGGCTGGGCAGGAATTTTGCTCCTACCACTGATTGCTGAGGGAGGGAGATAGACAAAAACTCCTGGTATAGCTGTACACATCCTAACATTGCACTTGTGCTGCATATACTTTCCTTTGTTAGTTTCCCCTTTCTTGGGGTTTTGCAATGCAGATGGTCTCTAAGGAACTGATCCTGTTAACACTACCAAGCCTAGCATTTATTACCACGATTAGTCTCACTGTCTACAACAGAAGTGCTCACAGTAATATGCTACCTGTGCTTAGCAACCAGGGCACGTGGCACTGCTGCTCTGCACCTTGTTTGCATGAATGCAAAGGGAGGGTAAAAAAAAAATACTATTCTGATCTGGTAGTATTTGTATTTTGCATTGGTATCGATGCCTCCTAAAGGTGCTGGGCAATAGTGAGCCATGTCCACCAAGTTATGTCCAGCCAGAGAATTTCATCCTATTCCCCTGTATTGGGCCCAATAGCTTGTGTTTGGCTAAAGCATCTCTTCCACAAAGGCATTCAGATTTGAAGACATCAAGAGATGGCAAATCCACCACTTGCCTTGGTAGTTTGTTGCAATGGTTAATCCTCCTCACTGTAAATTATTTGTGCCTTATTTCTGATTTGAATTTGTCTGGCTTTAACTTCCAGCCATTGGTTCTTGTTCTGCCTTTTTCATTTCAACGGCTGCTTGCTGTGGGTAATTTCTTTGTATATCAAACCCTCCAACTTGCAATGTATTGAATAATTATTCTGGGTTGCTGGACAGGTTGGTCTATTTCAATGTCTTTTGTCTCAAAAAAAAGCAATTTGTCCAGGAGAAGAAATAACAAAAGGGATGTGAAATCATGACATCCCAGCGAATTTCCTCTCCAACTACTTTACCGACTTTACTACAACATTAACAGCTTTGGATTAGGTTTGTCAAGTACCTTCAAGCAAAGAAGAAAAGAAGCAAAACAGTTCAATATTTGCTCTCTGACAGCCTTTTTTCTTTGGCAAATGTATTTTTTGCGATATCCTCCAAATTCCTATGCCAAAGGAGCTGCTATTTTGCAACTTGATATTTGTTTAACCAGATTAGTGGAGCCAATGAAAAAATAAAATGGAAATAAATAATAAAAGAACAACCCCACATCTCATTAATTATTTCAATACCCACAATTGCAAGGCTTAAAAAAAAATACTTAAGCTCACGTATTGTTCATCAACTTGTATGGTGGCCAGATCTGGGATTGTAACCAGAGACAATTTTGTATCTATTCTGTTAACTTTCAACACCTATTGACTTTGCATGGCGCCATGCAAAGCAACCCTAGACTGTGGTTTTGCAAATGACAACATGCACAATCCATAGCCCATGGTTATTAAAAATAGTGCACCCTGAGGACCAGTTCAGCCTTCCGTATGGACACGAAATGTGATAGAGTGATAAACAAAAGGCCAGCAGGAAATTGGCATGCTGGTGTGTGCAGTTGATTTAGCTTTCCTCCTCCAGGGATGAAAAGATGTATGCATTTGATTGGTTGATTTGGGGAAGCAGTATCCAGGCCAAAAGGCAAAGCATGAGCTCAGTCATTGTCAACCCTGAGTGCTTAAAATCAGAAACTAAATTCCATATGGAGGTGCCAAAATAAAAATGACTGGCTTATGCAAAACTCCAATTGCCTTCAGGATTTGGAGGTGTGCGCACTAGACAACTCTGAAAAATCAGCTTCTGTTTATTCAAGTGCCTAAATATGAAATCAAGTTGATAGCTACGGTACGGACATCCAAATTTCACAATTCTAGGCATGATAGGAACATAGGAATTATGAAGTCCTTACAATTTATGAATTGCCAGAGTGGATCAGAGCCAAGATCCACCTAAGTCTAGTATCCTGACTCTGACAGTGGACGGAGGACGGTGTAATAACCTCACTATAGGCAGACATAGGGTAATCTACCCCCACACATTAGGTCTCATCCTGATTTCCAGCAGTTATAAATTGGCTTAAGCCCTGATAATTAGTGTCTGGAATTCATGGACAGAGTGCAAAAGTATTTAAATAATAGGTAAGATAAAGCAGATCCTTAGTTGGAGTGAATTGGCATAGCTCCATTTATTTCAATTTGCATCAGATGAGGCTGTAGCTCAAACTTCCTAAAAACATGGCCGGTGTGCCTAGTGGACTCATAAAAAGAAGCAAAGTGACTCACTAAATGCAACCTAGAAACAGTTTGCTTTAGACACAACCAGTGCAAGTGACTGATTGCGACTTCAATCTTTAGATGGCCTTACCTTAGGTACTTTTAGGCCTAGTCTACACTGGAGGGGGAGGGGGAATCAATCTACGTTACACAACTTCAGCTACGTTATTCACGTAGCTGAAGTTGACGTACTTAGATCTACTTACCGTGGTGTCTTCACTGTGGTAAGTCGATGGCTGACGCTCTCCCATCGACTGCGACCCTCGCCCTGAGGAGAGTGCTTGGCAGTCGATTTATCGCGTCTAGACTAGACGCAATAAAATCGACCCCTGCTGGATTGATCCCTGCCCATCGATCCAGTGGGTAATGTAGACAAGCCCTTAAAGTCCTCATTACCACAGAATCATAGAATCATAGGACTGGAAGGGACCTTGAGAGGTCTTCTAGTCCAGTCCCCTGCACTCAAGGCAGGACTAAGTATTATTTAGACCAGAGGTTGTTAAACTGGAAGGTGGACCTCTCTGTGGGGGACGTGGAATGTATTCTGGGGAGAGGCGGTGAGACACTTTAGGGGGGAAAAAAAAAACTTACTGGACACATTTTACCCACAGCAATGAATAACTAGCAAAGATGATTTCTCCAGACATATTAGGTCATCAGATGGCGCTGTGCATTTGACTCTAGATGATGCTGTGGAATTTGAAGGATTTCTGTTAAGCTTGCCTAGCATTATACAAAGACATTGCCATCTGTACATTAAGCCGTTTGCTATGATGCAGTGGGCACATTTAATGTTAAGCATCGACCACAACTGCAGTTTTGCTTTTGCTATTACTACAATGGATAGTTGGTTCTGCTTGAATCAATGCCTTACTGTTTTTAATATTTAGCGAGAGTTGCACGTTGATTTTTTTATTGCTCTTCTCTGGACTTTCTCCAATTTGTCCCCATCCCAGCTTGGTATAACTTTATAAGTGTACTCTCTATGCCATTATCTAAATCACTGATGAAGATATTGAACAGAAACGGACCTAGAACTGATCCCTGCGGGACTCTACTTGATATGCCATTCCAGCTTTATTATGAACCACTGATAACTACACTCCGAGAATGTTTTTCCAATCAGTTATGTGCCCACCTTTTAGTAGCTCCATCTAGATTGTATTTCCCTAGTTTATGAGAGGGTCATGCGAGACAGTATCAAAAGCCTTACTAAAGTCAAGACATACCACATCTACCACTTCCCCCCCATCCACAAGACTTGTTACCCTGTTAAAGAAAGCAATTACATTTGTTTGGTATGATTTGTTCTTGACCAATCCATGCTGACTGTTACTTATCACCTTTTTATCTTATAGCTGTTTGCCTGCCTTCTTGAAATCCATTATCTGTATTGTGCTGTTTTCCCTCCTAACATTCCTTAGAATTATGAACTCTTTCATTTCATAATCACTTTCACTCAAATGCCTTCCAATTCTCAACCAGTTCCGCCCTTCCTCCCTCCACCTTCTGAAATAAAAAAAAAAAGTCTCCAATATATTCTGAGAATTTGTTGGATAATCTATTACCTGCTGTGTTATTTTCCCAAGAGATGCCTGGGTAGTTAAAGTCCCTTACCACCACCACCAAGTTCTGTGCTTTGGATGATTTTGTGAGTTGTTTATAAAAAGCATCATTAATAGTAACGGAGAACCTGAATCTTTAATGCAGTTAACTTCACATCATGTCTATAAGGTAAGAACGTATTTTTACCCCCATTTTGCAGAAGAGAACCTGAGGCACAGAGAAACTGATTTGACCAAAGTCACAGAGGAAGTCTGTGGAAGAACAGAGAATTGAACCCAGGTGCTAGGCTAACTTCCTAGTTACTGGACTAGCCTTCCTTCTTTGGCCCTGAGTTGATTCAGCCACTCACAGACCACTCTAAGCTCCCTCTTAATCATCAAGACATGATGGGAAAAGCAATTCAGAGCCTAGTCACCAGATGCCCATCCACTCCTGTAGCTGGGAGTCACACTTACTTTAAAGCTACCTCTTTGGTGAGTGTGAAACCAAGCATACAAGCATTACAGAGGCAGTCAAAACTACTGAAACATTATTGATCCTTAGCTGCTCTTGGGTTGGAGCTACCAGACAGAAACATTCATTTTGGTTTTCGACCAAACTGAAAGAAAAAGAAAAAAAAAAAAGAGGGGGATGTCAAAAAGCCAAAATTTTCCACTGGGGGGAGAAAACCCCATTTTCCAACCAGCTCTAGCATATATTGACAGGGGCTCAACCTTGGGACACAAACTCATGAGGGACATAACAGAACATCCCTATAACATGTAAGAAATGCTTATTCTCAATGTAGTTAGATGACCTTTCATCTGAAGATCTCAAAACACTGGACAAAAATTAACTAACCCTCATACACTCCTGGGAGGATAAGAGTTAGCCCCACTTCACAAAGGAGGAGGCTGAGACAGGTGACATGACATCCTCATGGACACACAGGAGGTCTTCAGCCAACCCAGGGACAGAACCTTAGGGCTACAATCTCCCCTCAGACAGGGGTGTCTGTCTTTTGAAGTCATTCATGTGAATGTAACTAGGGCCAGCTCCAGGCACCAGTGCAAGAAGCAGGTGCTTGGGGCGGCCAACGAGAGAGGCGGCACGTCCGGCTCTTAGGTGGCAATTCAGCGGTGGGTCCCTCAGTCCCTCTCAGACGGAAGGACCAGCTGCCGAATTACCACTGAAGAACAAAGCAGCAGTAGATCGTGGCTTTTTTTTTCTTTTTCCGCCGCTTGGGGTGGCAAAAATGCTGGAGCCGGACATGATGTAAGTAACAGGAGGCTTTGACTCCAGCCATCTGAATCTCCCCCCACCCCGTAAGAAAGGATTGGTCATAGTCTGCTGCAGGAGAGGAGGTGCACAGGAGTCCTTAATTCCCTTTCCCGGCTCTACCCGCTATACCATACTTCCTCCAATATGAACACCAGGAGAAGCAGATGCTAGCTCGGTGAGCTACCTTTTAGCCTCAAGAGACATGCATTTGAGAGAGTACTCCAAGCTGTGGAGAAGGTTGAAATAATGGGAAGGACACTGGACAGATAAATATTACTGTTAGAGAAGTAAATACAAAACACGTTACATCTTTGGAACCGTGTTACAAAGAGTAGGCCCAATATGCATTGACTTAAAGACCTCATTACAGGAGCAGAACATCATCACCTCATCAGTTATAATGAAGCCTCTGAGGAAAGGGGGGCAGAGGAAAGTTTGATCTCTTTACACAGGAATTCTCCCTCTTCTGTTGTCTTTGTCCCACTCTGCAAATAAACAAACAAAAAACAAAACCGTGGCAGCAAGTCTCAGGCTAGGTCGACATAGCAAAGAAAAAGCGGCAGAGCTCGAGCTGCGAGGCTGTTTCATTGCGATGTAGACTTCCGGGCTGGGGTGCAAAGGTCCCAGAGGTCCCGAGCCCAGAAGTCTATACAGACATGAAATAGCCCCACCCCATGAGCCTGTGTCCGCTGGCACGGGGCAGCTGTGGGTTTTTCTTTGCTAAGCAGACGTACCCTCACAGCTCAGGACAACTGGCTTGGGTCAGCGGAGCTCAAGCTGCAGGGCTAAAAATAGCATGGTAGACCTTCAGGCTTTGACTAGCACCCAGGGTCCGAAACCCAGGGATGGGAGGGATCTTGGAGCCTGGGTTCCAGCCCAAGCCCAAACATCTACACTGCTATTTTAGTCCCGCAGCATGAGCCCCGCGTGCCTAAGTCAATTGACTGAGGTTCTGAGCCTCGCTGCTGCAGGGGTTTGGTTTGTTTTTTGCTGTGTAGACGTATCCTCTCTCTTTCCTCTTTACCTCCCACGGTTTCTCTTCTTTCCCCTCTTTTTCTTGTAAGAGAGCGAAGCACTACTCTGTTCCTAAACCAGCACTGGCTCATGAAATCAGGAGCATCTCTTTCCAGGAGGATCAGGAAATGGCCTGGCTCAGATTTCGACCCTCTGTGGAAAATCCCACATGTGAACCTCAAGGGCTTTGGTTTTTCAAATACAGCAGAGTTTCCCTGCTGGGAAACCCTCAGGCTTGCCCATCTGCTGTACAGTACAGTGCATACTATTACAATGGCACTTTAGCAATAATTGTGTCCTTTTGAACCCCGCCATTCAAGTCACTCCATTGATTACTTGGAAGAATGCAGACTCTCATGTTATTTGACCGGCACATATACGCTGAGAATTTAATCCCCTCAAATATTTTTCAATAACTTCCTCTAATTACAAGGGAAACACATTGAGTGATGCATGCATTGAAGAGCTTCCCCTCATGTCTCTCCTTTTCTGTTTAATGAAGAATTTGAATCACTTTTCAGCTTCTTAATCCTATAATCCTGGAAGGAATTTGCTCTCTTCCAAACCCGAGGGGTGGGTGGCTTATGCTTAGTACAGTAAGCCCTGGAGATCTTTCAGCAGGGTCTTTCCAGAGGAGTCCCAAATACCTGCATTCCTAAATTGTGCTACCAGGTCTGGTGTCATGTGACTAATGAGCTACACAGCTCTAGTAGAAGCACATTGCTTGTGTCATTCAGGGCCAGATTTTCCTTTGTGCTAGACACAGAATAATAATGCTGTCACAGGGTGAGCAGAATGTAGAGCTTTCCCAGCAGAAATGGACCCAGTTTCACAAAGCTAATCAATTAAACCAGCACATTTATTTTTCAGGACAGTCAAATACAGAAACCAATGGCCACATACCACTCTTACTCCTCCTCCACTGAGGCCTCTTTGTAACTCAGGAGACACCTGGGGCCATTACCTATTACCTCCTCCACCATGGCTATTCATGTCAGCACCTCCTGACCCGCGACACGGCCCTGTGTATTCAATGGAAGGTGCCAGTCACCATCACAGTTGCGAGAAGCAGGATTGCTACACGTCACTGAAATGCCTTTTGAAAAGCATATTGGGCAAAGGTCATACCATGGGCCCAGCTCTTCATTGCTTTGCACTTGCTTTATATTAGCGTAAATGGTCGTGCAAGTGAAACAGTGTAAGTGTTTATACTACATGCAAAGCAATGGAGAGTCAGTCTTTCCTGTATTCATCAGCTCAGCTACCAGTAGGGTGACCAGATGTCCTGATTTTTGGATCTTTTTCTTACATAGGCTCTTATTACCCCTCACCCCCTGTACCAATTTTTCACATTTTCTGTCTGGTCACCCTAGCTACCAATCATGCAAGCAAGAAAGAGAAAGAGAGAATGAAGGGTGTAATTTTAGTGGTCCAATATAGGAGTAGGTGCCAGGGAGGCTCAAGAAGGATTTTGATAAATTGGAGACGGTTCAGAGAAGATCCATGAGAATGTTTAAGGATTGGAGAATAAGATTTACAGCAATAGACCCAAAGCGCTCAATCTGTTTTGCTGAACAAATAGAAGGTTAAGAGGCAACTTGATTACAGTCTACAACTACCTACGTGGTGAAGAAAAAAAATGGATAATGGGCTCTTCAGTCTAGCAAACAAAGATATAACAAGATCCAATGGTTGGAAGTTGAAGGCACACAAAGGTAGACACACATTTTAACAGTGGGGGTAATTAACCATTAGAACAACTTACCAACATGGTAGATTCTCCACCACTGGAACATTTTAAAACAAGTATAGATGCTTTTCGAAAAGTTATGTTCTGGTTCAGACAGGAATTAATTCAGGGAAGTTCTGTGGCCTGTGTTGTACATGAAGTCAGACTAGATGGTCACAGTGGTCCCTTCCGGCCTTATAATCTTGCCTCCGAGCCAGCCACTGAACACCCTCACCTGCCCTGCTTAGGGGCTTTGTCTCTAGTGCAAGGGAATGTGTGGTCATTGCCTTAGTTCAGGGGTAGGCAACCTATGGCACGGGTGCTGAAGGCGGCACGCGAGCTGATTTTCAGTGGCACTCACACTGCCCGGGTCCTGGCCACCGGTTCGGGGGGCTCTGCATTTTAATTTAATTTTAAATGAAGCTTCTTAAACATTTTAAAAACCTTGTTTACTTTACATACAACAATAGTTTATTTCTATATTATAGACTTAGAGAAAGAGACCTTCTAAAAACGTTAAAATGTATTACTGGCATGAGAAACCTTAAATTAGAGTGAAAAAATGAAGACTCGGCACACCACTTCTGAAAGGTTGCCAACCCCTGCCTTAGTTATTCTAAAATGCCTCACCCTTTTTACCGTGAGTCTTTATTGAGGAAACTCTCCGTTTCACCCTCTTTAGAGGCCATTCAAAGTTTAACAGGCATAATAATAGAAAAATAAGGAAAAGATAATACTGACAGAAAAAATGCATCACTAGGAATGACTCCCACCGGTGAGCTGTTACATAGGTAATAATAGCAATAGGTCAAATCCTTGAGTTTTCATTCAGGCCAAACTCTCATTAAAACAAATGCGATTCAGGAGTTTTCTCTATTCTTTGCACCAGAGACCCAGAAACACTTAGGTTATAAACACCGCTAAAGGTAGCAGCGTACAGGGGGAGAAACTCACACACAGAAAAGTTACATCACTTGCTGAAGGTCACACAGCGAGTCACTTTCAGAACTAGTCACAGGGCCATGGACTCCTGACTCCCAGTGCTGTGACCCTTAATCCAAACTGCCTCTGCACTTATCATAATAATTCCAAGATGAACTCAACACTCACCTAGTACTTCAAAGCACTGTACAAAACATTCCCAATGCATGGGCCAGTACAAGAATGTGAAATTCCCTTCAGAGAA
The DNA here is from genome assembly GCF_016161935.1 of Mauremys reevesii. Lineage (NCBI taxonomy): Eukaryota > Metazoa > Chordata > Testudines > Geoemydidae > Mauremys > Mauremys reevesii. Next base: position 11,166,236 of record NC_052628.1, on the reverse strand, counting down.
GGATTTGAGAGATTCTGGAGGAAATCAAGGACCAAAAGAAGCATTCAGTAAAGAGTAGGTCTGATATGGATCGTCTCACAGAACACAATCCCAGGCACATCTATTTGCACAGGTCTTTTTTGAGCAGAAACCCTGACCTACAGATATCCTTCCAACCCCAGAGAAAGCCAACCTATGGAATACAACCTGACAGGCAGTGGAGACGAGACTAGGATGATGTTGAAGCTTAAAATTCTTGAATATGGTGCCTAAAGACCCTGGGGACTGGCACTAGATAGATTTAGTTCACCTACAGAAATCACACTTGTCACTGCCACGGTTTTGTATATTGAAAGAGCCTCCGTTTACTTTATCCCAGATCTCGCCTTCATAGAGAGCAGGGTCTCTATAAGCGAAGGCGTCAGAGTGAGCTCTGGAGGGGCGCGGCAGTCACTGTGTAACTGTGATCATCTAGTTAAAGGAGGATGCTGGGGCGTAATTAAATATCTTGGCCTGCAGTCCTAACAGAGCAGCTGGAAGACCTGATGCTCTCCCCATAATAGACTATAGCTCATTTATTACTGCTTTGCATATATGTCTAGAAATGAATTCAGCCCCCAGCCTAACTCTCCTCATGCTTTATTACTGCAGAGTTCAACTTGTCACTGTCACTTTATCCCTATGTAGTGACTGCAGCACCCACATGCATTTGCACCTAGGCAGTCTCAAAACGTCGGTGTCCTCAAAAAAAAACAGGGCAACTCCCCTTGCCGTCTGCTGAAACATTTTAAATGTAGGCGTCTTTGGCCATTTGACCATCTTTTTGCCTTCAGGAAGTGCAGGATACAGGCTAGAATGCTCAAGGTTTGCATTTCTCCTCTGGAGATGGAATGGGATGGTCAACAAACTGGAAATGATTAATCATTATTATTATGTATTTGTATTACCGTAGCGCCTGGGAGCCCTAATCATTGTCCAGGGCACCATTGCGCTAGGTGCTGTACAAACACAGAACTAAAAGACACTGTCCTTACAAACTAATCCAGCCTTTGCACAAGCCACGGAGAGCCATTATAAACATGAGGCTCTCTAAGTGTTTTAATGTAAGAACATTCACAAGGAGACATTTCACAAAATAGATTGAATTGCAAGCTCTGTCTCTCTCCTGCTTAAAACAACCAAGGGCACTTTTCCACTGAGTGTCGTGTCTGAGCCTCTTCGTTATGATGTTATTCTCTATTTGCAGGGAAACGGGAGTGTAGGAATTGACTCATGGGAGCAGAACAACAGTTTGTCGAGTAGAGTACCCCATTTCCAACACTGGCCTATGCTGGATGCTTCAGAAGGAGACATATAACCCCCAGAATGGACACTTATTCAATGATGCATGTGTGAAAGGAAGTTTCTCACTAACCTCAAGCAGATAGTGGTTGCCTGACTTCTTTCCTGAAGCATGAATGTCAACATCCTGTAGAAAATTTTAACCTGGTCAGTGTAACTGTAAGTATTCTTGTTTTCCATAAAGCGCTCTCGAAAATGCTTAACTTTAAGCCTACGAGAAGGCCCAGTGTCATTAAGCACATGCTTAAACCTTTTATTGGCTCAAGACCAGCGTAATAAGCAGCTTGCGGGATTGAGTCCGTAAACGTCAACTCCTTTTTGGATCCCATTAAGTTCTTTGTTCCAGTACTATCTTTCAGCAGCGAGTCACACAGGTTAATTGCCAATTTTTAAAGTATTTTATTTCATAAAATATTCTAAATTTACTGCTTTTGAATTTCCCTTGGGGCTCTCCTGGTGCTTGTAGTAGGCCTGACAGACTTCTATTCTTTATTATTTTCACCTCCAAGATGCCACTTCAGCTCCTCTCTTAAATAAACAGCCCTAATCTTTGCAAATAGAAATGTTTTTTCTACAGGTAAAGAATAATTCAGCAGAAACATTATTTATTTGGATTTAAATCTCCCCTCCAGGGCTGTGAACCTAAATACAGTAGCACTGTGCTAAGGCAGGGGAATTGGGAAATGAAACTGACTAGAAATAAAAGTGAAAGAGGCAAAACCAAGATGAATTAAACACATACATGAGAGAGAAAGAAACCAAAAAAAAAAAAAAAGTGGATGAGATTGCCGATATCATTCCAGTGTTGTTAATCTCAGGGATTACTAATACTGAAATATTTTAATTATTTTTTTTTCCTTTACAGTATTTCTTTAAAGGTAGAAGCTAAAATGGTCTTTTATATCATTCATCTGATCATTCTTCATTTCTTAACATGTCCTTTGTAATACATTTCCTTACAGTTCTAAGGGACTCATCTGGTCCTCTTCATCAGCTACTGTTAGATTCTCATGAGCCAGAATTTGATCTGGATGTTGGTGTAGATCAGGAAAAACTCCACTGAGGTGAATGGAGTTACACCAGTGTAAAAGTGGCATGGGATCAGAAACAGACCTTCAGGATGCTTAGTGCAGACAGGTTCGCTATCGCTAGCCTTCCCTTGGATTATCTCACCCCTTGCTCAGATTAATCAAAATGTGCCTGATTGCTTCATCCCTGATGCTTGTGGAAACATTGCACACTATGACCTTTTGCAACAAGCAGGAGGTTTTGATTTCACATGCCAACTATTCTTCAGTAAGTATGGGTAAATCTAATGGCTTCCTCCTGGAAGAATGTTATTTTTTATATGGATAAAGAGAAAAATAATGTAATAAAAGTATAGTATCCAGTCTCAGAGAATAGTCTTCCTTTTACTGAAGAAATAGTTATTATTTTTTTTGCTGCAACAGCAGATTAGGTACAATTTAAACTGAACAAAGTGGCTGCAAGGTAAATAAAGCATTAATTTTCCGGGGTTCGGGACAGGGTAGGGGAGTGGACATTTTCAGAAAATCATTCTTAAGAAGAAATAGTGGAATGAAGCTTTAATGTTCACATGCCAAGCTGTCAACGCCTGACTTCAACACTGCCTTTATCTCTCCTCTTTTCTATTTATACATTACACAAAGCTATTTTTTCCCTGCTTTAATTGTACATCAAAGAACCAACTGAATGGATCAGGTTGGGGAGCTGCTGATAGCAACACTGGGGAATCCTGCAAACGTAGCTCTAAAATTTCAGTTCTTTCCACTGGCGTGTGAGTTATTTTTTGGCAGGCTCCTGAAATAAGAAATTCAAGAACATACAAACGGCCACACTGGGTCTGACCAATGGTCCAGCTAGCCCAGTACCCTGTCTTCTGACAGTTGCCAGGACTTGATGCTTCAGAGGGAATGAACAGAGCAGGCAATTATTGAGAGTGTCATGCCCCTTCATCCAGTCCCTGCTTCTGGTAGTCAGAGGTTAGGGATACCCCAAGCATGACCATCTTGCCTAATAGCTATCAATGGACTTTTCTTCCACGAACCTACCTAATTCTTTTTTGAACCCAGTCATACTTTAGCCATTGCAACATCCGCTAACAACGAGTTCCACAGGCTGACCACATCGTGTGAAGAAGCACATCCTGGTGTTTCTTTTAAATCCGCTGCCTATTCATTTCATTGGGGGACTCCTGGTTCTTGTGTTATATGAAGGGGTAAATGACACTTTCATATTAACTTTCTCTACACCATTGATGGTTTTATAGACCTGTATCACATCCCTCCTCAGTTTTCTCTTTTCTAAGCTGAACAGTCCCGGTGATTTTAATCTCTCCTCATATGGAAGCTGTTCCATACCCCTCATCATTTTTGTTGCCCTTCTCTGTACTTTTTCCAATTCTAATATATTTTTTCTGAGATGAGGCAACTAGAACTGCATGCAGTATTCAAGGTGGGGATGTACCATGGATTTATACAGTGACATTATGATATTTTCTGTGTTATTATCTATCCTTTTCCTAATGGCTCCTAACATCCTGTTAGCTTTTTTGATGGCTGATTCACGAATGTGTGTGTCATCCTTGCACAGGGGCCACGCAAATCTTCTCTGTATCGTTCCAATTTTAGTATATGTGCACATTGGGCAGATGTTTTCAGAGAACTATCCATGATGATGCCAAGATCTCTCTCTTGAGTGTCAAGTATCAGAGGGGTCGCCATGTTAATCTGGATCTGTAAAAGCAGCAGAGAGTCCTGTGGCACCTTATAGACTGACAGACGTATTCACCCACGAAAGCTCATGCTCCCATATGTCTGTTAGTCTATAAGGTGCCACAGGATTCTTTGCTGCTTCTCTTGAGTGGTAACAACTAATTTAAGCCCCATAATTTTGTATGCATAGTTGAGATTATGTTTTCCAGTGTGCATTACTTGGCATTTATCAATGCTGAATTTCATCTGACATTTTGTTGCTCAGTCACCCATTTTTGCGAGATCCCTTTGTAATGCTTTGCAGTCATTTTTGGACTTAACTATCTTGACTTATTTTGTATCGCCTGCAAACTTTGCCACCTGATTGTTTATCCCTTTTTCCAGATCATTTATGAACATGCTGAACAGCACTGGTCTCAGTACAGATCCTGGGAGGACTCTGCTATTCACCTCTCCCCACTGTGAAAACTGACCATTTATCCCTACCCTTTGTTTCCAATCTTTTAACCAGTTACTGATCCATGAGACGACCTTCCCTCCGAAGAGTCTTTGGTGAGGGATCTTGTCAAAGGCTTTCTGAAAGTACAGTATATCTTCTGGATCACCCTTGTCCACATATTTGCTGACCCCCTTCAAGAATTCTAATAGACTGGTGAGGCATGATTTCCCTTTGCAAAACCATGTTGACTCTTCCCCAATATATCATGTTCATCTATGTGTCTGATAATGCTGTCCTTTACTACAGTTTCAACATATTTGCCTAATACTGAAGCCAGACTTATTGGCCTGTAATTTCCCAGATTGCCCCGGAGCCTTTAAAAAAAAAATTGGCATAACATTAGCTATCCTGGTGTCATCTAGTACAGAGACTGATTTAAGCAATAGGTGACATATCACTGTCAGCAGTTCTGGTATTTCATATTTGGGTTCCTTCAGAACTGTTGGGTGAATACCATCTGGTCACTGTTTAATTTATCAATTTGTTCCCAAATCTCCTGTAGTGGTACCTCAATAGTTAGCAAGCAAAGGCACCCTCGCTGTGCTTCTATCTAGGTTCATTAGAAAAAGGTGGCAGAAGATTAAATACGTTATTTGTTATACTGGGGAAAAAAATAGACAGTACAATTTTCAAATGTACCCAAGTGATTTAGGAACCAGCATTTTTAAAAGGTATTTAGGTGAGTAAAATGCAGGTAGATACCTAGTGGAATTTTGAAAAACATTTATTCCCATGCCTTTAAAAATCTGCTAAATCTGTTTTGAAAATGGGATTTGGGCTGCTAACTCATTAGGCACTTGAGAAAATGTTACCCACATTCAGCCAGTTTTAGTCAAACCGATCTAGCTTACAACTTACTTGCCATCCCATTATGAAGGCATGTGCTAAAAACACAGCGATTGCCATACTCACTCAGACCAGTGCCAGAGACATGATAATACTGCATTAGATGGACTGCTGGCAATTCCTATATTTCTACCACATTCATTCACAATATCAAGACAGGTCAATTTGACCGAAACAAAATGCCAGCTTTCCTCTAAATCAGATACTGAGAGTATTCAATATTTACTGAGCTGAACAGTACCTGTGAGTGTAACCTAAGGGTTTGTCTACGTGGTGCATTAGTCCACAGCAGTGAAGTGTAAATTCTAGTCCACACCAGCGTGTCGCGCACTAACTGCCCCGTGCAGACCCTGCTGGTGCACACTAAACACACTATGTTAACATGCACTAAAGAACTTTCAGTGCATTCCAGCAGGGTTCATATGGCCTCGTTAGTGCACGACGTGCTGGTGCGGACTAGAATTTACACCCCACTGGCACAGACCCATGCAATGTGCAGACAAGCCCTAAAGCATTACGTGCATGGTGTACAAAAAAACCCCCCAAAACCTGGGAAAAACCAGGCAATGAACTCCAGAGAGTTCCAAGCTGGCCTCGCTGTCCTAATTGTGTTTGATACTTTCCCCGCAGGAGGGGAGACAGCATCTTTAACATGACTCATCTCTGGGTTTTATTCTGCTGTACAAACATGCAGGGCCCATAACTTGCCTTATGTCGCAGGGCTACAGGGCACAGGTTTGCACTGCGGGTGAATACCACCCAGAGGACTCCATCCTGCCCTGTGCTGAGCAGATATACTGGGTGAGTGAGGAAAGGGAGTGTTTGAAGCTTCGTCTATCCATTATTGCCCCTGCATAGGAACAGGGGTAAGGCCCAGTCTAGCAGCCAACAGACCATTAGGAGAGAGGCCCATCTATGCCCATTATTACAATATAACTTGCTAGGGAGTGTGGCAGCATGAACTAGAAGAGGGGAAGCATGCTGGGGTTTGGGGGAGGGAGTGATGCAATAAGTTGTGCCCTGACACGTGATCCCCACAGCCACGTTGCCCTGCACATGCTGATCCCATTACACACGCCTTGGGCTGGCCCCATGCAGCACACCTGTTTCCAGGTACTTTTAGACTAATCGTGTGAAGTGAAATCTTTACAATAAAAGCACTCGGTATTTCCCTAGTGTTGTCCCATCTGGGAATCACAAGGTGTTTCACGGACATGAATTCATTTAGCCTCGCGACGCTCTGTGAAGCGTGCCACTAAGCATGCAACTCTGAACCTGGTATCATCACCAATGTGCCTTTTTAAGGTCGCAGGCTGGAATGGCACATAAACCGATACAAAGAGTTTATGTTACAAACCAATGTAGATGTAACAGACGGGGAAACTGACACACAGAAATGTCTGCAAGACTGTAACGGAGTTTAGAACCCTGGTCTCCTGTCACCAGGCCTATGCACTAACCAGTAAGTCATGCTGCCTAACCAGTAAGTCATACTGCCTCCCAGCCCATAAAATGGTATTGTCCTTCCTTTCCCTATTGCTCAAAACTATCCTGAATTGTTTTGGTTCGAGGAAGAGGCAACAAATACTGCCTAATTCTCCTAGGTTTGACATAACCAAAATCTCTGCAGAGCTCAAAGTAGACCAGTTTCCCCTACCCTGCCAGGGACAATGTATCCAGATGGGAACTGAAGATCATTTTATTCAGTAAGACAACAATGAGTCTCCCTAATGAGGCCAATGGCAAACTTGTCTTTACTTCCTACGGTAAATGCCGTTATTATTCAACGTATGACCCCGAAAAGGATTAGAATTCGACAATGGGAAAACCACCTGCCAGGCAGACCATGTGATGGTGGCCTTTAACTGTAGATACAGGGCCACAAAATAATCAGACTCTGAGAGCTAAGATTACAGTGTGACCAGAAGACAGGCATGCCCTAAATATAAACACAGGAACAGCCATGCCAACAAAGAATGCTCCAGCTTCGTAATCCCTCTGCCATCACAAAATGCAGGGTCAGTTATAATATTGACACATCTAAACAAGAACATTGGACCTATCCCGCTTTAGCGTTGAATAACAAGAGAGATGTTTTTTCTGAAGAGATTAGTGATTTTGAGTTCCCAAGCTGAGATATGTTAAATGGGTTTGACTTCCAAAGGGAAAATGTTCAGAACTTCCTGACAATCAGGCCCTTTTTAAAGGTATTTCACCTTAGGCATCCACAAATCAATACAACTCTTGGACAATACCTAATTTTTTTTGGTTGATTATGGCAAGATACCAACTGTATTCTATGAATGTACCCCATGTATGTGTAGGAGTCAGTGTTGTCTAGCAGCTAGAACAGGAGATTGAGAGTCAGGGTTCCTGCATTCTACTTTTGGCTCTGCCACGGGCAAACTGTGTGACCACTGATAAGTCACTTAACCCATTCCTGTGCCTCAGTTTACCTCAAGGATAAATGGGTCTTGCAGCTTATTTTATTTGCACCTGTGCGAGAGTGAATGCAAACCAGGTGCAAACGGTTACTGATGTCAGATGCAAGTGAAGAATTCTGTTCTGGTGGCACTTTGCACTGGCATAAATGACTATCCACGGTGCCAGGCAGTGGAGAATCAGGCCCAGGGGAGTGACACTAGCAGAAACAAGAACAGAATGAAGCCAGCATACTCCATTTGCCCCTCCTTCTTTCAAATCCCACCTATGCGGCCCCTTAAAGCTTCCTACTTCATCTCTGGTCGGAGCCATGAGCTGTTCTCCTGTTCTCTTTTTGTGTATGGTACAAATTGCAGGAACTGACAACCAGTCCAGCTGATCTTTAACAATTCATGGTGACTAGGAGGTGAGCCAGGTTCCAGAGGCAAAGCAGAACCACCTACATATTTGTCATCCACAAGATTGAAACTGAAATAGTCCAAATGGTGCTATTTGATACTTCCCACGTTAAGTCATGTTTCTGGGGTCTCCTCCTCTCCCCAAGGAACTGCACAGAGACAAGCCCCACTACACTCCTCTCAGAGAGCTGTTCACATGATCTGACCCGCTGTTTCCAGCAGAAAGGACAGAGTAAAAACAAGTGCATTGGCCTGAAGTGCCTCTCAAAAAAATAAATAAAAAAACTATCCCTGCATGAATTCTCTGCTGTTCATCACAGCTTCAATACTTGCAACGCTCCACAGTTAGAAGGCTGCTGTTATGAACCTGACAGCTCTCCCTGTATGCTTCCTGCTGGAAACACGCACAGTCTTTACTGGAGTCAGCTCTGCAGCCAGCCAGCAGCATGAAAAGACCCAGGTGCGAAGGCTGGCATAATGCAGAGGTGGGAGCAGAGCACATGCCCCCCTCCATCTGTGGGCAGGCGAGCCATAATGGGGAGAGAAGCTGGCATGTGTGGGGTTTCTAATGGCTCCTACAGGAGATTTCACTGGCATGTGTTCACAAGGGTAAAGGACATGCAAAGCCACCGCATGCAGAGGGCAAGAGGAGCAGAGAAGCGGCCGCAGTCCAGCCCTCCACGGCTCTGACCCGAAGTGGCTAAGGAATTGAAGGGAAATTAAATCAGCTTTTCAGATCTCTGCTAGCTGTCCCTGCAGTTTGCATTCAAGTTGTCAATCAGACAGATGCGCTCCTTAAATGCCCCTGATTAGCTCTCTTCCCCAATTAGCAACAGAAGAATCCCCGTTCTTGTACAAAGTGGCTGCAGACACACTCGGGCAACCGAAATGTAAACAGGCAGGAGAGGCTGCAGCTGAATTTCCACAGAGAGATTTTCTCCCAGTGTCTTGGCCATCTGGAAAGTCACACAAGGAGAGGGAGGGAAATATTTACTCCTCATCTCTCTGTCTCCCCTAGATCAACACACCAAGCCGCCTGGCTACTGTCCTAACTGGTCAGGTTTTCAGACCCTGAGGAACTTTTGGCCCTCCATAACCTCCCTAAGATACATGGCTGTGATCGCTCTGACATGGTGAGGAGTCCACCTGTCAGCAATGGCCAGGATCCTTGGCTGGCGATTGGAATTATGTATTTGTGGACGGACTGGTTAATCTATAGAGAGGATTTTTCTGGGACACCATCTCTGCATTCAGGCAGTACCAGGGAGCAGCAGCAGCTGCAGCCCGCAATGCTTTCAGTCACCCCACAGAAAGCAGGAGACAAGGGGATTTGCTCAAAGCAGCCCAAACACCCCCAGTGATAATCTGCCCAGGCTGGAAATGAGCAGAGAGAAAGGAGGAGGAATATTCTGAGCTATAAACCTGGCACAGACAGAGAGGGGATGGGAGGGAGATGCACCGTGGAAATGAACATTCAGAGTAAACAAAGCCCATCAGCCCAGGCAAGAGTCCGAAACATGATTGAGCTAAACAAATCACAGCGGAATCAGCAACTGGCAAAGTAATTGGCGTTATTACAGCTGATGGAAAATTTCTGATGCCGCTCATGTTCCCCTTTGAAATAGTACTCAGCCGCTTAATTTGCTGAGCTCTCATTCAGCTGATTGCTCTTTGCTGCTGGAGTTTATCAGGAAGAAATGGACTGTCTCCATATAGACAGCGACTTTGGAATGATTGCTTCCTTCCCCATGGCCTGTGAAGACAGAGCAGAAGTTGATGCTGTGTAAGTGAGGGGGTGAATACAGCCTGTGTGGTAGTTCCTCACCTAAAAGCCATGCTATTCCCCTACTCTAACTGACCTCTGCTGAATTCAGCTCAAGAGATGCTGTAGGTGTGCTCTACAGACTGGGGGTGTCTCAACAGGATGTTGAAATCCCAGGTTTGGACAGGCACTGGGACACCTCAAATGGACAACTGGATCTGATCTAAAAATGCAGGATTCAGGTGTCCCCAGTGTGGAAATTGCACCCACGGCATCTCTTGAGCTGAGCTCAGCCCAGGTTGATTAGAATGGCTTTGTCACCTGTGCTTGAAAACTGAGCTCCTGTCATGTTCATCTTGGTATGAGAGAAAAAAAAGTTAGTGATAGATCAACCTCAGTACTGGTCTCTTCAGCAGATGCTGGACTTTTCCCATTCTCTGAACACAACACCCTGCTGAAACACAGTCATCAGTGCAGTGAGGGAGACAGCCAACTGGCACAGGAAAGTGAGAGGAGGGGAAACTTCGGCCAAAAACACCAGGGCCATCCCCGGGCTCTTGCAAAAGTACCACAAAATCATTAGGCTGCAGAGAGCAGTCAGGATCTTGGTTTTCAAGATCTGCTCCGAAAGAGAGGTTGGGCTTGAAACTAGGGCATAAGTTCATGCCTGTTCTTATTTCCTTCAGCCAGATGGTTCTGGACTCAACCTACCAGTCTGAATTTTGGGGAAGTTCAGATCCCTATCCAAATGAAAACCTCACTGCCAATCTTATCTCTGCAACAGGCTGGATGAAAGCTCTGGGTCTGAACTCGCTCAAACTTTGGTGTCAAGTGTCAGAGGGGTAGCCGTATTAGTCTGAATCCACAAAAACAATCAGGAGTCCGGTGGCACCTTAAAAACTAACAGATTTATTTGGGATAAGCTTTCATGGGTAAAAAACCCACTCCTTCAGATTCACGGCCCAAACTTTGGGGCACTTGGGATAGATCCAACCCTGGCAGCTGGCTCCTAGATCTATACTGAGCCCATTCAAAGACCCAAATGGTGTCGGACTGTGGTGCAGTTCAGATCTGACGTGAAGTTTGCAGCCTGGGTCCATCTCATAATTCTGACTAGTTTATCCTGTCACAATAAGGGGGGACCAAATGCGGTTTTCTGAGTAAAGACTCCTTGACTGGAACTACTTCTGGTTGGGATACACACACACACACACACACACACCCTTGAAAACCACCCTTTGGAACCTGGTAGAGTGTTAATATAGTACAACAAGGATCCCAAAATGCAACCCAATCCAAACTATAAAAAGTCTTTCAGCACAGCAATGCCTCATAACCCAATACAAATCTTACGTCACTGTTGATTTTCATGGGCAAAAAATTCCTGGAGTGTGCCAGTCTCTCACATGTATGCCAAGAATAAGAAAGGCAAAATCCAAACAACTCAGAATAATATTTTCCAAGGGGAGACAGGTAGTTGTTCATCAAATGAAACCAGTGGTTAAGCATTCTAAATCGGATTATTATGCATTTGGAGGTCATTCAACCATGTTCTGTGCATCCTTGTCATGCACACTGTTTAGCTCTGTAGAAGGCCTTGGGAAGGGAGATTTCTAGCAAGATTGTTGGAATGCTCTCCAACAGGGTCAACACGTGTGTGTGTGTGTGTGTGTGTGTGTGTGTGTGTCCATTCTCCCAAGCCGCTATGCGAAGGAAGAGTTAGAAGGGGGGAAAATACCCAACACTGCTCATTTCTCAGCTATGCAAAGGGATTTTAGCATAGACATCTCCAGACTGCATTGTAATCCTCCTGGGATCCCACCAGAAGAAAATTTATCAGATGCCTCTTCCCAGCACCAAGTGTTTGCCGCAGTGGGGGCTGGAGGATCTGCAGTGGGGTTTAGAATCACAGCAACGTAGGACTGGAAGGGACCTTGAGAAGTCATCAAGTCCAGCCCCCTGCACTCAGGCAGTTTTAATTCCAATTGCTCTGGATCCCTCGGTCAGAAGGAACTCTATCCAAGTGCAGCCCCTGGGAGTTTTACTCTGTTAAATGAAGTTAAAGGAAGGATGCTTCTGCCCGCTTCCTTCATCTTCTCCTCTAGCTTGTCGGGGCTGTGTCGCTCCCCTAATGGACAAAATAGCATTTGCCCTAAATCTGAGGACATGTGGAGGGAACGTAAGTCTTCTCAATTATCAGGGAGTCCAGCATGACATCTCCCTGGAACCAGAGCCTGACTGATTGATTCACTCATTGGCAGATTTCACTGGGCTAGAAGCCATTTAGATTTACAGCTCATTTCCAAGGGAGGGTGGGGGGGATCCTATCGGAGACCATAGAGCAACATCAGTCATACGCACAGTCACTACAAATCAAAGACAGTTCCAGTCAGAGCGAATCCCAACACCGGAGAGATCTGAAAGATTTCCGGAGCTGCAGGGAGCCCATCAGAGCACCTGAACAGGCTGTGTGGCTTACACAAAAAGCCTATACTTCACGATAAGGTTTAGGGGGAACTGGTTCAATGAAGGAAAGTTGACCCTTTCATGGCCAACATTGAAAGGCATGACCAAAGTGTGGTCCATCAAACTCCACAACAAAGCTTGCTAACATGCCCCTCTTTAATGCAGGGATGCAGTGTGGGAACACCAGAGGTTCCTGATTCTGAGGCGGGTAGGATGGCCTTGTGTTTAACATGCTACACCGAGACTCTGGAGATTTGGTTTAATTCCAGGCTCTGGCACAGACACTCTGTGTGACCGAGGCCAAATCAATTAACCTCTGTGTCCCAGTTCCCCATCTGTGAAATAGGAGTAATAATACCTTGTCATCTTTGCTAGTTAGTCTATAAACTCTGTCTCTTACTACATGTACAACACTTACTCAATGGCATTTTGATCTCTGCTGGGGATCTGCAACTGCCCCATAACACATGGAGTCATAACATGGGAACCATTTAACATTAGACAAGACAAGCCAGTGACAGCTTTAGATCTATGCCGAGTGTGCAGCTTCCTTGGGGCTGGCCTTTCCAGAAGTCTTCATGTTCCTACCCTTGGCTCTCTAGTATGATGAATAGAGTGGAGAAATCGGATCACATTTCATGAGAGACATATTAATACTCCAGGTCCAGGGGCAGATTTTGGAGAGGGGTTAGAGACAAACAGCAGAGCCTCAGCATGCCTCTCAATAGGCTTAATAAACTGCTACAGCTTGCAGTATCATTTATTTCTAATGAAACAAACAGTCTCACCAGTTACGGCAACACAGGTGGGAAGAGAACTGGGTGGGACCACACCCGTCATCCTCTGCATAGGGCCCCACAAAACTAGGACCATCTCTGGATCAAGCACCAGGTTCTTAGGGAATCACCACCTCCCAGACTGCAAACTGGGGGACGGCACCATGCTTAGACTGTGGCTAAATGGGTGTGTGTCCCAGTAGGAAAAAAGTGGGCTGCTGGTATGGAGAATGCCTGCACGAAAGAGTATAATGCAACAAGCAATCCTGAAAAGGTGAGAGAACTAGGAGGGAAACACTGTTCCAAATGTATAAAAACCAGCTTACATTTATATAGCACCTTACGTCCAGAGGACTTTGGAAGTACTTTAAAATAGACCGACATTTGAATCGTGTGTGGCTCCACTGAAACGCAGCCATCTCCGGGGTGGAATGTCACAGCCAACACCAGTGCACAAACACTATAAGCAACAGCCCGCGACAGGAACGGAACTCCTCTGTTTGACCCTGGGGTGAGAATTTAGAGAGGCAAAATGTAACTGCGTCGCTAACACTGATGTTTAGGTACCAAGAGCTTGATTCTAGAACTCAGGCAAGACAGGGGAATTCATCTCTCCTCTACGGCCCCTTTGTGTTGGCACAAAGGGATCGTGAAATAGACATAAAACCAAGCCCAGAGGAAGAATACCCCCAGGGGAAGTAGCCTCTCTGCGAGATCTGCAAAGCCAGCCAAGCCAAGGAAGTGGACATCGTGGGCTCGATTGGAGGCAATGGGATGCTAGGTATTTAGGAATGCTGCAAGGCGCACAGGGGCCCCGAGGAGCCAGATGACAACTAGTGCACCTCTGACGGCACTAACTAGGACCCAGGGCAAATCCATTCCCAGTGTGACCCAGAGTATGTGAAGCACAAGCTGCCTTCCCAGGGTCCCGATCCCTGGGCTCTGTGGGAGATGAATCTGGCCCCAGGCTGACAGACACCTTGAAAAGCTGGAAAATGGCAGGAAACCCAACACACTGCAAAAAATCAGCCTGGGTTCATGAATGGCAAGTGATCTGGGACGTCTGATCAGAATATCTGTGATTCTGCATTGCAAGGCAGCTTTGCTGCCTGTGTGCACCTCAGTTTTCCAGGAATAGCCTTTCACAACCAATCACACCGCTAATGAAAGGGCTCAGATGGCAGAGGATGTCCCAACCTTTCCCTTGTAAGAGGAAAAACCCCAACATGCAGCAGCAATCCTCCTTAAGAGCTATTATTGTATATCTTCCAGGGGGCAAACCATGACCCAAAACTCTTTGCTGCTGACTGTATCTGTCCATTTGATACCTTTAGGTTCGGAGCCCATCATGGCCCATTTGGGGCTGGGGGGGCGGGAATAAACAACAACAACAACAAAAGCCCGTTGTTATATCTCACAATTGTGTTTTCCAATCAGCTGAACTGGAGGGCAGGACCTGAAACAAAAAATAAGCAATCTGATCCCTGGGGGCCAGCAGGGCACCTTTCATAGCCAGTCTGAAAACTCTAACAATACCACATCAAGGCAATAAGGAGACACCACACCACTGACAGACACGGATACAGCTCCTAAATCAACATGCAACGGCTATAAATCACAGAACACCTGGGCATTCACTCAGGCTGTGGAGATGAAATGACAAGACACTGGCTTTCTCCAGCAGCAAGGAGTGTACTGTACCTCGCTCCCATCTCTCCCTGCAGCAATATAAAACCATCACTGCATTCAAATGCAAACTCTGCTTCCAGAAATCAATGGCACCACAGGGTTGGGGGCGAGGGAAGGAGGAAAGGTGTCTTCGTAGCCTCCGGCACCATCCTCAGAAAGCGTCTGCTTTCTTCTCCTTTAAGTTTTCCACCCAAAATGATTCAATAATTGTATAAGACCAGAGTGTCATCATTTGCTTTCTTAGGGGATTACAATATTGCCCTTGTGCTTCTGTTCCTCCTGAGTCACTGCTGGAACCAGATAGGAGAGAGAAGTCTCATAACGCTTCAAAAGAAGAAGACTGAACTTGAGCCAGTTTGGAAGCTTGTCTAACGAGCCAATTTGAGCACCAAAAACAATTGACAGCCAAGTTCAGCTGTGGCGAGGTCAGCTCTTCCCTTCTCCATGCTAATACAGGAGCAATTTTTTTTTCTCCCTCCAGCAACAGCCAATAGGCCACAGGATGTTGATGAAAAAGAGGAATGAAAACACACAGCCTCAAGTTATTCACTTGTTTTCCAAATAGGAGATTTTCACTAGCCGTTTCCATATAACGGGATTTCCTTCTGACATGTTTCGTTTCTACAGATGCCCAATGTGACCATTAGGACTCGGAAGAAGAGAAGGGTCAGTGATGCTGATTTGGTGCATGATCCAAGGGCCATTGAAGTCAACAGAAAGACTCCCATTTGACTAACTCAAATACATGTGGTACCACCACACCCACCCAGCTGTAACTCCCGCCAAAGATGTAGCATACGCCAGTGGATAGGGCTCTGAAGTGTGTGACAAGAAGAGCTGGCTTCTATTCGTGGCTCTGCCTATGATCTTGGGTAAGTGACTTCACCTCTCTCTGTGCCTCTCTCCTCCCCAGCCTCAAAAACGGGGATCATGATTCTTACTTTCCTTTGTGAAAAGCAGTGTAAAGATGTTGTCATATAGAATGAGATGCAGCTATGAAATAAATTCAAGGTGGCGCGGGTGTCATTACAAATCTTTACCTTGAAGGCTAAGAGTAGTTTAAATCCGCTGCAGTATTAGCAATATTGCCTGTTCTTAGCAGAGACAAAATACTGTGATGTGGCAAGTGTCCAATTTTAATGGCTCCCATTGTAACTGATCAAAATGTGCCTTTCATTGGCTTATGAATGGCTTCTTCACTTTTTTTTTTAATTCTAAAAGGAATGTTTTCTCTGAATAATTGCCAAGTACAGAGTAAAGAACTGATGCTAACGCACCTTCATGCTTTTTCCCCAAACAGTGCCTCACGCATGGGAAGAGCTCCCTGTAAAAATCCACAAATCCACCTCATCATCCTCTTTCAAACCTCTCCTTAACACTCTCCTTTGCTGTGATGTTTACAAAAAATGGACACTGGTTAGGCTGCTGGTGTGCCTAGACCATGGCTTGTCATGTTGACCAATGTAGTCTTGTTTCCTTTCACTCCCCCAATCTATCTGTTTTATCCATCTATTGTCTCTTGTCTTACGCTTGGATTGTAAACTCTTTGGGGCACGGGGTACCTTATTGTTCTGTATTTGTAAAGTACCTCGCATAATAGGAGACTGGGCTATGACTGGGTCTCCTAGGCAATACCACAATATACATAATAATTAAAAAGTTATTTTCTTCAGCTCAATACCTATGGAGTCTGAAGTATCTCTCTCTTTATCCACTAAGGGCAGGTCCATACTCACCGCGCGGGTCAACGCGGTGAGTTCGACTTCTCCGAGTTCGAACTATCGCGTCTAATCAAGACGCAATAGTTCGAACTCCCCGCGCGCTCTGGTCGACTCCGGAACTCCACCACCGCGAACGGCGGTGGCGGAGTCAACCTTGGAGCCACGGAGATCGACCCAGCCGCGTCTGGACGGGTAAGTCAGTCGAACTAAGGTAGTTCGACTTCAGCTATGCTATTCGCGTAGCTGAAGTCTCGTACCTTAGTTCGACCCCCCCCCCCCCCCGTAGTGTAGACCAGGCCTAAGAAAATACAGCACATTCAGCTGTAATGCCTCAGTCCCAATCACCTCTAAGAATGAAAGAAAATTTAGTTCCTAAGGCCAATTCAGTCATCAATCTCTCTGCTGATGTCATCAACAAGAGTATGAATTAGGTACAGCTGTGATGATTACTTAGGTGGAACAAAACGGAGACCACCAACCCACTTTCTGGAGTGCAAGCTCCATTTTAGCTCAGCTAGTTATGCCATATAAGTACATGAATGTTTGCTGATTTTTAATGACGGTCTCCATCCTGTTCTCTTAGTTATTATTATGAAGGGGTGAGGAGAAAGCATTTTGTGGTCCCAGACCAATTAAAAAGTTACAGAAGAATCACACAACTGTCGTCTCAGCACCATGAACCCCTGCTGACAGCATGATTGCAAAATAGGTCATTCTCGAGGCTGCACGGGAATGTGCATGAAAAAAAACTCAGTGTTATCAGGCAAATATCTGAAGACTGTGGTTGAGGGTGTTTTTCAGACTTTTAAAAGCATCACATCCTTAAGTATCTGCTACAAGCAAGCAGATGGCTGCAAGAAACTGCTTTGAGAATAGCAAGCTGTTTGGATTTGACAGATCATTTTGTTGTCTTGGCCTCTTGACACTTATTGATATGTGTGTGTGTGTGCGCGGGGACGGGGGGCAGTTTATGGCATTAAGGGCAGTTGGGAGAGAAGTTGGAAGTTGCAAGACACCTCTGTTCTTTGATTACCATATTTTGGGATTGTTCATCTTAAAGCAGTAAAGGGGAAGGGATAGCTCAGTGGTTTGAGCATTGGCCTGCTAAACCCAGGGTTGTGAATTCAATTCTTGAGGGGGCCATTTAGGGAACTGGGGTAAAAATCTATCTGGGGATTGGTGCTGCTTTGAGCAGGGGGGTTGGACTAGATGACCTCCTACGGTCCCTCCCAACCTTGATATTCTTTTTTTAAAAAAAGATGGAAATGATCACTCACCACTGCTTGCAAAAGATCAGGAGGTAGATTCTGATGCCCCTGGAGTTACTTTGCAGAAGCTGAGCAAGGTGGAGGTGATGCTAGTGGTTGAAGGTACACACCCACAGCTGGTTAATTCAGTCTGTAGCTTAGGAGTGTTCCTGGATTCCTCACTGATGCTAAGAAATCACATAGCACCATCCTTGAGTAACCCTTTTCCACCATCTTTGGTTGGCTTGGCTAGGAGACTCGTCCCATCCTGGTGAATGATGACTTGGCTTCAGTTATTCATGCATTCCTCAACTCTTGGCCAGACTACAGCAACATGATATATGCGGATTTGAAGCTTCAGCGCTTAAAAAACTCCAGCTGGTACAGAGCACTGCAGTGCTTCTCCTCAGCAACAACAGGTCCGGGCAAAGTTGAAAACATAGTTTAGGAGGAAGTGCAAGAATCATGTAGCAAGGAAAACTTTTTCCTCCAATCTCCCTCTTCCTAACCCCTCTATCAGGAAGCTCTGGTGCCACCTCACCAAAGTCTCCCACAAACCCTTCCTATCCAGCTGAGGCTCCTGATTTAATCCTTCCATTATTATCCTACCGCCTCTCCTAGACACAGCATTCTGGGTGAGGTGGCTCCAAATGGCACCGTATGTGATTGCACTGCTTACATGGCCTTAGACTTGGTTCTGACTAAGAGCAGCTCTTGAAGCTGTTAGCCGACGTATCTTGTGAACCAGGCCTCGCTGGGCTCATGCCATTTAAAAGCTGGACACGTCCCTCCTCTCCTTCAAAAACCCAACTTCTTCCTCTTTGTGTTTGTACTCTACTGTTCAAGCCCATGTCATCAGATTGCTAGCCCTCCAGGGCTGGGACCTTGTTATTCTTTAGATATATTCCTTAGTCACTTATCTAAAAAAACTACTACCAGGAATGGTCCAAAACACTACCGCTGGCAATTACAATTACTGCAACATATGGGACCAGGATTGTAGTAGTCTTTCATAAATGGTGCCAAGTATACTTACTGCAGTGCTATATAAATACAAATAGTAATGTAATTTAATTGATCATTTACCAACGCTGTCTGGATCTAGTGAAACCTGCATAGAGCTTACAGGAAATGCCGCCTATGTCACACTTAGTGAAATCCTGGGCTTCCTCTGGGAAGACTGATGGTTGTAAAAACAATCTGCTAAATTTTCATTCTGAATTCTGCTGAGACCGCCAAACTGACTGAAACATGTGTGTACACAGGCAATTGAAAAACAGAGCATTTTGTTTCCTTCTTCAATTTGACCAAATGACACAGTCACAGGGAACCAAGCCAACAAGCTGGGAGCAGTACAAAGAAAAGCCACCTTTTTACAATCCATGAATATATCTATTGGTGAGACTGCTTCTGTCTTATTAGCAAGCCTGAGCTCATTTCTATAAGCCATTCCTAGACAATAGCTTCTTGTTAATAATGTTGGCCTTATTAATAATGTTTCCTCATGCTGCTGGGAGGAGGCTACTACGAGGGACAAATCAAGTGATTCATACTAGTCTTACCATAGGCAGTTCCCATCTCACTCTACCAATGACAATCAAGGGATATCTGGATGTATCTTTGTTCTCCTGGCCTACATACTACATTGCACTGAGAGGAAGGATGGTCCAGAGGTTAGTGCACCTATCTGAGACTCTGGGAACCTGTGTGTGTCTGGGAAACTTCTTGTGTGACCTTGGGCAAGTGTCTCTGGGCCTCCTCTATAACTGGGATAATAGCATTACCCTACTGCATGGAGGTGTTGTGAGGATAAATGCATTAAAGATCATGAGGTGCTCAGATACTCCAGTAATGGGGGAGGTGGGGTGTGTGTGTGTGTGTGTGTGTGTGTGTGTGTGTGTGTGTGTGTGTGTGTGTGTGTGAGAGAGAGAGAGAGAGAGAGATAATCAACTAAGATAGATAGATTGCTCTGCTCTACAGCGGACTATCCCTTAGTTTTTATTACATTGCTTCATTATGGAGGAGCAAATAATTTTCTACCAGTAACCACTGGAAACATTATGGGAGAAGAGAGGAAAGAGAATGAGTGGTAATCCTATACAAGCCACAGTCAGAGACAGGATACTAGACTAAATGTACCACTAATCTACTCTGGTACAACAATTCCTCTGTTGTACCTGCACCCAGTAAGCACAGAGGGGAGAAATCATCCTACATCTACCACAATCAATGAGTGACATGTATACTAATAGGTATGCGTGCATCGGTATGCATGCATACATGGGTGTATATGGGTCACGGGTGTACCAAGACATCAGCCCTGGAAAACGTACGTTTTGCAATTTACAAGCAAAAATCAGGATGCTAGCAAATAACAACTGTGAAATTTGATGGCTTTGTTTCAACTGTGTAGATCAATATTAACAGCGATACTTATATTTCCAGGGCATACTCTGCCCAACAGAGATATTGATTATTTGGTATGTAGCAGTGCATTGATACTTGATAGCAAACTGAGTCACTGGAACAATAATATAATGCTGTTAACAAGCAATGCTACCTTTCATGTTTCAATGGTTCAACTGTGCTATCCATTCCTTTATGCAAAACTGATCATCTGGAACATGACTAAAGAGAATTGACCTACCTACCTCACAGGGTGATATCAGGATTCATGAGTTAATGTTTGTAAAGTACTTTGAGGATGATAAGGTGTTTTATAAATGCATTAATTAATAATTATAATTGACACAAGTACATTGGGTCAGAAACATTATCACAGAGTCACAGATTTTTAGGCCAGAAGGATCATCTACATGGAGCCTGGACTTGTTCACATCTGACAGTTATTGAAGTGTTTTCTTATACAACAGCAAACTGGGCCTGATCCTCAAGAACCCTCTGGCCACTCTGTGCTATTCCGACAGCACAATCAGTCATAAACCTAGTAGATCCACTCAGTGCCAGGTCCTGGGAATGGGCTAACATTGGCGTTGCTATGGCATCTCTACACATGAGGATTCCCTGTGAATCCTTCAGTGCTGTAGAGCTGCTAAAGAAATTCCAACATCAACCCTTTTTTCAGACCCCAGCACAAGGCGAGTTGCTAGGGCAAAGGGGATGTAGCCACCTTTGCATCCCCCTTTCCTGACATCCTCCAAGACAAAGCCCAAGATTGGGGCCAATGTTTTCTAAGGATGCCCATGTGTAGCACGTTCAGCATGTTTTGCTGAGATATTTAGATTCTGGCAAAGTGGGAGAGGTTTTCACAGAAGTATGGCTCTGAACAGGGTAACACCCAGACTCATTTCACTGTCAAACAGGATGTATGATGTCAAGTGAGAGACTGGAGATTATGGCTGTCTGAAATCTAAGAATAACTGCAAAGAACCAGATGCTGTAGCTTCATGAATTACAAAGGCATTATGCATAGGCAGCTGTACTTTATAAACAAACCACTATTCTTTTTTTTCCCATACCGCGCTGCAGTCTTCTGCACAGGATTTTACATTTCCAGCATCTGGGACATCCAGTTATAATCAGGAAGGTCATCCTGCTTTGTGTCCTGAGCCAGAATAGTTACCACATTCTCTTCTTGTGCTACGTTTCAGGAAACATGTGTCCCTGTCATCTGAGAACTTCTTATCTAGTGCTTTCTCAACGCGGAGTGTGGCTTTTTCCTCGAGTCTCTCCTTTGAGCTATATGGGTGTGCATGTTGGTGGGTTCTTCAAACAACAAATAGCACTGGGGTGGGGAATTTCAGACACAAGCCATGACAATGTGACATTAGCCTCTTGCAGGGATGGAATCTAGCCTACAGCCAAGTCAAAGGTGACCCTATACACACACGTCACAGGGGTTCCAGCATTATAAGGCAGTTTGAAGAAGGCAGGGGAAGTGAGTTATACCCTGCCTATTCTTCACCACATACACCACAAAGCGTTCTCAGCGGAAGGCTTTCAGAGTTCAGCTTTAGAAGTTGTTACTCTTAGACGGGTGGATGTCAGAGGAACTAGTTTCTCTGAATAGTTTTGCTTAGGAAGCTCTGGAGACGCCAGCCACGGGCACTGCCTGCTTTACACCTGGTCAGCCGTTTGCAGAGATGACCTGAATGGGAGAATCCTTGCACAGTGGACCACTTTCAGCAGAGCCAGGTTATTTCCATAATAGAGAAAAGGCAGCAGAGTTGTAAAGACTCCCTCCCATCCTTTGCTTTTCCCTATTACACCAGAAAAATGGCGGGGTAGCACACTTTGAAGGGAGCACACTGAACTAAGCCCGTGTTTCTTTACTACTCCTATCCAAAATCCAACTGCAGCAGTAAAATGGAGCACATGGACTTGCTGTTTCTACCTGTCATCATGGTTCCCCGATCCAGGGACCTGAACTGGCAGGTGGATGGACTAGATGACTTAATATCAGCAGCTCTTTTTCCATCTCTAAATGTCGTATGATCCTATGATCTAGCGCAGAGGCAGGAGGAGTGGGAAGCCCAGCAGGCACCTGATTGAAGAGGCTGGGTGAGATAACAGGAGACAGTCTCCTGCTGTGTATTTCTTCCACCTCCATAACCTTCTCATTTTCAAAGTGTTTCTCCTACTGCTGCCGCGATTGTTCTCTGGGCTGCCCAGTGCATCAGTATCCCTTCTCATGGTGATATCACTCTGCTAGGACTCCCTCTCTAGCCCCTTCAGGAAAACAGCCAGCTCATTCCAACTCTCCAGTGCACAACATTTTACAAAACTCAATCCTCCAGCACTGGACTGCCCAATCACATGTCGGACACTCAATAACCAGCGATGGACTGCACACGCATATCCCAAGAGCACATGGACAGCATCAGCGGTGAACTTCGCAAGCATAGGCTGTGTGCACTTCCACACCAACAGTGGACCAAACCATCAGATTTACAATGCAGTGTCAGCAGAGATGCTACCGAAGATCAGGCTTTGGTGAAACCACCTCCGTAAGCTGAACGCTGGCCCACTGAAGCAATGATTTTCTCTCAACCAGGCAATGGTGTGAAGGTACATACAGACTGAGGAATGGTCTAGAAGGGAAGGGCGGGAATGCTCATTTGCTTAAGTTAAGGTTAAAACAAAATACTGGTGAATACACAGAATAATCGTACTAGTTTACACGATGTTGGTGACCAAGATCATTTCAGAAGTTTTTCTCATTCCTAATTTCTCCGATTCTATGCTATGGTAATATTTGGGGGGACAGATGCTTTTGTGATGTACCATCCATAGATTTCTTTCTTTAGCTTTTATATTTATTTTCTGAGATGCTACTGTCATTTAATATTTGCACTACAGAGGTGATGTGCAGAGCTAAAGACATGATTGTGTAGCATTAGATTTTGACACTCTAATCTACAATGTTCAGATGCATTAAGCAAACTCAAATGGGTTTGGGTTGCCTGAACCCATATTCTTCATACCCTCCCTGGAATCATTCTTCCAGCCCTATTGATTAGACAGCTTATTATGCCAAAGAAACAGCTATATCATGATTGATATTAATAAGACGCATCCCATGAACAAGAGGCTATTTCTGTCCTCTTTCCATCTCACACAATCTGTCCCCTAAAGTGGTTCAAGATCTCAACTGATCCAAAGGTGATAAGATGCTACTGTTAAGTGCCTTTCAGTAGAAACCTCTGTGCTCATCCACTGGCATTTTCACACCTTAGAACAGTCAAGGGAAAGGAAAATATATGCCATCAAATCTTAGAATCTATTTGTACATTAGATGACGTCTCTGGTATATGACATTTATGACAGGGTATATGACAGGGGTGACATCTGTTGAATAACTCCGGTTCTCAGTGCGTTTAAATAAAACAAATAAAACAAAGACAAATCATATCCCTACACAGAATAAATCTAATGCACAGTTGCGAAGAATGCTTGAAATTCTGGCCTCCTCCCTTCATCTCTTTTAGAAAACCTAATTTAAAGCCAGACACTGGCCATCCTCAGCTACTATGGAAATCAATGGGAGATGAGGATATTCAGTACCTCACAGGTTCCTGCCCATAACACAAGACAGATTGAAAGACTTCAGACATTGTTTGTCCAGACAATGATGAAAGGTTGAACTATGAGATCTGTTTAAAAGTTAGCTAGGGGTGTGGAAACCCTGGGGAAAAGGGAATTATTTAGGCCTGGTCTACACTGGGGTGGGTGTTGAACTAAGGTACGCAAGTTCAACTACGCGAATAGCGTAGCTGAACTCGAACTACCTTAGTTCGAACTACTCACCCGTCCAGACGCCGCAGGATCGAAGTCCGCGGCTCCCCCGTCGACTCCGCCACCACCGTTCGCGGCGGTGGAGTTCTGGAGTCGACGGGAGCGTGTTCGGAGTTCGAACTCTACGCGTCGACCCGGCAGGTAAGTATAGACCTACCCTTAGGGTGTAACTACCAGTAATGGGATGAAAACGGACAAAGAAAAACGTGGCTGAATTTTCCAAAAGGGAGATTTACTTAACTATGGAATGTGTCTCCAGTGGGGAGTGGGAGAAGTCCCATGGCTGGATCATTTACAACAGCATAGTGCTGGATAAAGCAATGGCGATTTCATTGTAGCAAATAATCCAGAGCTGCTCAAGCTTGATGATGATTTAACGGGCATCTTCTGTACCTCATTCCTATGATTTATGGATTTGTCCAAGGCTGCACTTCCCATCACTTCTGATCATTCAAGTGGTTGTCACAAGCTAATTAAAATAATCATCATCACTCTTTGCACTGTATGCCCTTCCCTCTCCAGAAAGAAGCACATACACCAGGACAAACAGATGTGTCATACCTTTATCCATGACTGGCAACAATTTTGCTGCTGTTGACACTTTCAAAGCTGGGAGCCATCAACGATTAGCAGAGAAATCAGAACTATTTCCCCTAAGAAGCAGCGCTGGTAACAGGCTTCAGAAAAAATCCTCCTAAATGCAAGTGATAAGCGTAGACTGTGCGAAGGCTGACAGGTCCGATTATAGTTATCACTATGAGGGGGCTAGAACTCACCTCCCTTCTGAAAGACAGCGACAGTTCCTGGAAGGGAATGTGCAAGTGAATCATCATAAACAACATCAGAGTGTGTGGAACGGATTTTCACTGGGAAACAAAAGAAGGACCCGATTTGGGAAAACACTTCAGCATTCACTAAAAAGTCCAACTCTATTCAAGCAGCACTTAACCAAACCTGTAAGTCCCATTGACTTCAAGAGTGATATGTCTTGGAGTAATGGGATCGAGTTAGGCACTTCAATGGGATTTAAGCATATACTTAAGTATGCAATAAGGATGCTTTCCTGAATCAAGGCCGGAGAGAAGGTATCAATATACATTTTTGGTGCACAAAATATAGTAACTGGAGAACATTAGAAGGTATGTGGTCAGCTCAGATAAAGCTCTCCAACTCAGAAGCTTCTCATAGAGGTGGTCATGACTCCAAACCCCCAGATCTGAATAATCCCAAACATAGCGGTTCAGACTTCTCTCTAGTTTAGCCAAACATCCATGACTGGAATCTCATGAAACTTGGTTTCTTAGTGAGGTTTTCAGGCCTCCCGGATTTTGCCCAGGTCACAATTACCATGAGATCACCCTTTCTAATTGTTTTACTCAAGTTCTTATACCACACTCATCACAATGTTTTAATAATAAATGGAGATATACTTATTGCATTGAACCGGAAGGGACCCTGAAAGGCCATTGAGTCCAGCCCCCTGCCTTCACTAGCAGGACCAAGTACTGATTTTGCCCCAGATTCCTAAGTTGCCCCCTCAAGGATTGAACTCATAACCCTGGGTTTAGCAGGCCAATGCTCAAATGACTGAGCTATCCCTCCCTGCAAAAATAGAATAGCAGGGTTGGAAAGGATCTCAGGAGGTCATCTAGTCCAACCTGCTGCTCAAAGCAGGACCAATCCCCAGACAGATTCTTGTCCCAGATCCCTAAAGAGCTCCCCAGGGATTGAAATCACAACCCTAGGTTTAACAGGCCAATGCTCAAACCACTGAGCTAACCCTCCCTCCTAAATGTTTTCTGAATGTCTCTGTATTTTGGCATTTCCATTTCCATCAGAAACCAGGGAGTAGAGGTTCATGCAAGCGGGAATATGATTAGCACTACACTGAACTGCTCTTTTTAAACAAGAAACCAAAGATGGTGTGTGTCAAGTGGGACTGCTCTACATAGGTGAGGAAGATGAGGGACTTAGAGCAGAGGAGGGTTCTGGGAGCTTGAATTGCATTATCTCTTAATGGAGTCTATGAAAATAAGTTGTGTAAAGAGACATAAGTAAAGTTGATGGGCAAATGCCTATACAAGGCCCTTTCTTAGTGTTGAGGAATGGGAAACATATATTATCTATATATGTATGTATGTGACTCCAATAGAGGCTGTTCTAAAAAACAAAAGTCTCAGGGGCGTGCACTGAAAAGAAGCCTGTTTAGCATGATACCTTTGGAATCCAGATTGGCAGGAAAGGGTCTTCCCATCCCTTCGAAATTAAAAAAAAAAAAAATCCCATTCCAAAATGGGACAAACAGTCAAAATCTCAAAATAAATTTGCAAACAGAACATTTGGACCAAAAAATTCTAGATCAGGTAAATCAAAACGTTGTTTAGATAATTATAAAATATTTCATTTTGTTTTCAAACTTTGTTTTTTTTAACCTATAATTAAGAAAGTAACAATTTAAACATACTTAATTTCAAAACAAAAGTTTGTTTTGATGCAAAAACATAACTTTTTCATTTCAAAGTTTTCAAAACAGGCATTTCAACAGTTTTCTGAACTATTTTTCAAAAAAAAAAAAAATCAAAGTGGAAAATTTGTTGAAACCAGCCCTTTCCAGCAAAAAAAAGTTTCACTTTCGATGAAATCGACATTTTTCACCAAAAAACATCTCTTTTGCTTAGCTAGAGATATCCTGACTTCTTGTTATATGCAGTCTAAACTGTGCCTTTAATGATTGACCATAGGATTGCAATAATGGATTTGTAGGGGAGAGAAAGAGGATGAACACCTGAAAAGGTATAATTCCCATTTCATAGATTCTAGGACTGGAAGGGACCTTGAGAGGTCATCGAGTCCAGTCCCCTGCCCTCATGGCAGGACCAAATACTGTCTAGACCATCCCAGATAGGACATTTATTTCTTACCTTATTTATAGATTTAGTCACTAGATTCTCTGTGTGAGAAATTCAGACTCTCTCTTCCCAAATTCTCCTTCTAACTCTCTGGTATTTTCCAGAGCATTTAAATGAACACGGTTGCAAAATGGTCATAGGCACGTGCAGCTTCGTGCTGCCTTTTTCTGTTTCATTTGCTCTTCTCTCTAGCCACCATTTCCCATCAGCCAGGCTCTCACCAGCTCACCGTACCCTCCACATTTTGGGCGTGATGTGTCCCTCAGAAACATCCACCTGGGTTCCTTTTATTTTTGGAAGTATCCATAAGCTTCTGCTCAGTTCCTTTGGCTAGGAGTTTCTTTTCCAAAGCACCATATACAGGCATAGCGGCAAACAACGAGTCGTCATGGTCTCCCTTGGCAGTCACGTTGGCTGTTCGGCACCACAAAGGTTTATAGGTACCAGATAGCAAGGAGTTTCTGTCATGGATTCCTGTGGCAACCCCTTTCGGAAAGGCGTGAGGTGAGGAGGAAGATGTTACGTGATGCCAAGTGGTCTGTTTTGTTTAAGAGTTAAAGCAGGGATCCTTGTAGCCCACAATTACAACATTGCCAAACCATTTAAAAAAAGGATAAGTGGCAGTGATTCAACATTGAGACTGTGGCAAACCCGCTGTCCCCTTTGCTTCATCACCTCAAGGAAGAACACAGTCTCTCTCGTTCTTGTTCCTTCTCTGTTTTTCAAGCCTTCCACTCACCAGTGTGCAATATTTTACATTTTCACC
Source organism: Mauremys reevesii (assembly GCF_016161935.1). NCBI lineage: Eukaryota > Metazoa > Chordata > Testudines > Geoemydidae > Mauremys > Mauremys reevesii. Next base: position 11,138,405 of record NC_052628.1, on the reverse strand, counting down.
TGTGGTAACACAGATCGCAGAATGTTTTCTTTTCCTTGCTTTTTGCTGGCTTTGCCTAAGGCGTCCTTTTAAGCAGAAGCCTGTGAAAGATAATAGGTGGCCCTATTCTCCATAACTGGAATCAGCAACAAATCAACCATCTGCCACTACAGGGGGCTGAGATTAACCCAGCCACTGGACCGTGACTGCAAAGCATTTGCACATTTAGATTACAGAAATCTGAATCTACCAATCCAAAAAAAAAAAAAAAAAAAGGAGGGGGGGGGAGAGATAACCCTCCAACCCTCTCATGGGTTAACCCTTCCAGAGACAGGTCACGTCACCACAGCTCCAAACGTGTGGCATTTCTCATTACAAAAGAGCTAAACAGGAGAACGTAAAGAAGGGACCAAGATGAATTTCATTAATTATCGTGTGTCAGGGAAATATGCTGAGAGCTGCCCACTCAGTACAAGGATGCACAGAGCAAAGGAAAGCAGAGACGCTAGAGACAGCAACTGTACTGCAGGGCTCGTGGGACTAGGTAATTATGGACAAGCTGCCCAAATGGCTCACTTGCCCAGCCCGGCAACTGCAGAAGAAACTTTTTTGCCCATGACTGGATGTCTTGTCATTGTCTGGAACCAAAGCACTGTCCTCTGTGCATTGCAGAGTTTATAAAAAGGAACAACAAACAAGACAAGATTTGTAGTTTGTAATATTAAAGCTCTGGGCAGGTCATGTAACCACTTCATGCCTCAGTTTACCCTTCTGTACAAGATGCAGCTTAATACTCACTTCACTTGACCCACAGGCATGTTGCCAGTCTTCTTTAATGTTTGCAGGTCCCTTTGAGAGCCTTGCTATACAAGTATAAAGTTGTATTTTTTGGTCCAAGGAAATGTGGGGCTATTTAAAATGCCAGAAAATAGAAGTGGAGGTGAGGTGTGAGATAAAGGGAAGCATATACAGGCTGTGCAAGATTCTGCCTTGCTCTGTGCAGGTGCGTGAAGGAAGTAGAGAATTTGCAAAGTGCCCCCACGTCCTTTGAACCCTTGTGCAGGAATTGGAAACGATCCGACTCCTGGCATTCAGGGCATAAGGCTGTTCCAGGTTGGCACTAAAGAGGACAGAAAGTCGAGTGGTAAGAGAGGTGGTTCGACAAAGAGGAACGTGCACAGCAGCCATCCTGCAGTACTCCCCCCAGCTTCCCAGAGAAGGCATCTGGGAGATTTAGCGGGAGCCTCCACCCTGCCCCTTAGTGAGGACTGGCACTGAAAATCACAAGTGGGCCCATCAATTCCAGGAACGAAACTGCTAGATTGTGAAGCAAAAAAAACCTACTTTTCTGCTGAGTCTGGTAAGAAAGGATGGGTTTTGGTAGGGGGATATGGGGACATGTGGGCAGAATCAAACTACTTGGCCAGTCCTATTGCTGGCATTCTGAAGACTCTTCTGGTCACGTGGCCAGGGATGAGGTGTGTGAGACAATGGAGCTGGGGCAGCACCATAAAGGGGCACTGTATGCCCTTCTATATAACAAATATTTCCAGAGGCTTTGTCAGAGGTGATTAGTGCTCCCTGAATAGAACAAACCCAGTCTCAACCCTCCACGAGAACTGAAGAATTTTAGACGTAGGGTGTGATGTGTGGAACTGTAAAAAGGTCAGGTTTCAGGATGGACTTAGTTTAATGTGGCATCAAGAGCTCAGGAATGCAAACTGGACCAGACTTCTAGCTTGCCGTCCCTAGGGTCCCACCATAGAACAGTGGCCTCTCAGATTCTGTTAGTAGGAGCATGGCCAGCAGATCGAGGGAAGTGATTATTCCCCTCTATTCAGCACTGGTGCGGCCACATCTGGAGTATTGCATCCAGTTTTGGTCCCTCCACTACAGAAGGGATGTGGACAAATTGGAGAGAGTCCAGTGGAGGGCAATGAAAATGATTAGAGGGCTGGAGCACATGACTTATGAGAAGAGGCTGAGGGAACTGGGGTTATTTAGTCTGCAGAAGAGAAGAGTGAGGGGGGGATTTGATAGCAGCCTTCAACTACCTGAAAGGGGGTTCCAAAGAGGATGGAGCTCGGCTGTTCTCAGTGGTGGCAGATGACAGAACAAGGAGCAATGGTCTCAAGCTGCAGTGGGGGAGGTCTAGGTTGGATATTAGGAAACACTATTTCACTAGGAGGGTGGTGAAGCACTGGAATGGGTTACACAGGGAGGTGGTGGAATCTCCGTCCTTAGAGATTTTTAAGGCCCAGCTTGACAAAGCCCTGTCTGGGAGGATTTAGTTGGGGCTTGGTCCTGCTTTGAGCAGGGGGTTGGACTAGATGACCTCCTGAGGTCTCTTCCAATCCTAATATTCTATGATTCTATGATTCTCAGTTAAGATCTTCTCCCTACAACTCTGTCTGCCTACTGCATCACCTATTGCTTACAAAACCCAATCTGGAACTGTGTCCCAATCCAGAGCCATACTTTGCTTGTTTCCCCCTTAACTCGATGTATGGCCATACTAAAACTCCAGATCCAAACCTCAGGATGACCCAGATCTGGCTAGCATCCTTTTACTCAGCTTTGAATGTCACGCCTTTCAGATGCATCTGTGCCATTCACAACCTTAAAAACAGCAACAACCAAAAAATTCACCAGCTTGGCATCATCCTCGTTCTTTTGTCCCTCCATAAAAGAGAGGGAAATTTTAAAACAAAAACAAAAAAAAAATACAAAAAACCTAAAACACGGTTGAATATTTTTTCAGACAAAAAACATGGAATAAAAAAAAATCTAAAACAGCTCCTGAGAATTGACCAGCCCTGCATGTTACTGTCAGTTTCATCCTGGAGTGATTTTTTTTACAGGCAGGCTTTAAAAGGAAGGAATTTTGCAGCAGAAACACTGACGCCACAGTAGCCAGACGCTCAGCCGTGGACAGCGTAAGCAAAACACACTGCCTGTAAGTTGACTCGTCCCTTAGCAAATGAGAAGTGAAGGGGAACACTGATGCAGGCAGCCCTACACCTTGCAGAGACTGCTGTGTCCTACAAGTAACCTTGCATCATGATACATAGCAGGGAGGTGGAGGGAGGAGGAGGAGTGGCAATAGGAAAACAACCAGAAAACTCCCAGTGAATCAACCTTTCTTCTCCTCCAGAGAAAAGAAAAACGAGGCTGACAGATTTGCAGACAGGTGAGGATCAAGGTACAATTCCCCCCCTTCACCGCAGAAAGTCTCTTTTTACCTGTTTCCAATCCTTTTATAAACAATCTTTATAACACAGATGATCCAGCCTTGAAACCCGCTAGCAGCTCGGTGTTTCTGTCAGTCATTCCAATATTACTACCAGCCACCCTGGGTATTACCGCAGTGGGCATATAGGACTAGAATCATTAGGCAGAGGAAAGGCAAAGCAAAGTGAAAAAAGAAACCTCAGCCGACTTCACCCCCCCGGGGAGATCAAGCTTTGAAAGAAGCTCTAGCTGTGTAAAATATAAGTTGGGGGTGGGTGGGCAAGGGGGAGGGAAATTAAAGGAGTCGGGATGATCTTTGGATTTCAATCAGCCTAAATATCTCCAGGCGGGGAAAGGAGGTGGCGAATTACATTTAAAAGGCAAAGGAGAAGCAGGAGTGGAGAGGAAATTCTTTAATCTGGCTGGTGAACCCCAGCAGCATTTGCAGCCCTACGTCCATAGCCATTCTCATTCCTGGCACGTTTCGCTGCTCTCCAGAACAGGCCTGATTCAAAATATTAGTGCGGCACAGAATTCCATTTTCGAGTTGCTGCAGCTCCTTCTTGGCACAGGTTCAGCTTTTTGTCTTTTCTTCTCCTCCAAGCACGGAGCAGAGGGCGGGGCGGGGGGGGGGGGGGGACTCTCTCTTTGCTTCAATACCATGGACGTGATCCTGCTCTTCCTCCTCACACACATCCTTCCCCCTCTCTTGTTTCCTCCCCAACTACCAACAAAAACCACACAGCAAGCATAAATCGATTCCCACCTCCACAGCAGCCAGTCGAGAGCCTCCTTTCCATTGCTCTATCTTTTCAACCATCTTTTGTACTCCTCTAAATTTTTCCAACCAAGCGTTACAACCTTCTACTTCCCCCCGCCCGCAAAAAAAAACAAACCAAAACCCAACCCTCCCACCTTCTCCCCTCTCAGCTACACAAAAAGCGTGCCATGCTTGCCAATGCCCTGGCATCTCCACACACAGAGGGTAGCTGCTGCTTCTGCGTAATTCCACAATACCACCGGCAGATCAAATTCAGCTCACATATGTGCCAGTGAATGCGGCGTGTGCATGTGAACTGCGGCGAACACGGATGTGCCAAGGTGCTTGTGTGCATCAACACACACACACACAGAGTGACAGGACCTATTCTATTGCATTCCCATGATTTCTTTAAACAAGGGCTTCCCATGACGCCCGCGCTTGGCAACTGAAATTCCGTTTCATGCCTGCAGGTCGAGACAAAAAAAAAAAAAAGGAACAAAAACAACCTCCACCCCTCCAAAATTAAACAAAGATGGCACAGAGAGCTTCATCCAACTTCTCCTCAGTCTCGTCTGCTGGAACTGGCAACCAGCCTCCTATTCAAGTCTGGCACCAGTTTTTTTTTTTTCTTCCTTTTATTTCCCTCCCCTTTTTTCCATTTTTTTTTGCCTTTCCTTGTCCACAGGAGGAGGCCCCTCCCAAACCCGCCCACCAATCCAAAGCAGCACGTGTGGAAACTGCAGAACCTCTGGCAAAGGGAGCAAAGCATGATGTAGCAGTCAACGGACCAAAAGGAAAAACAGCACCACCACATATAGACACACAACATATGTACGCTCTCCCCTTGCAGAGAGAGAGATGCACAGAAAGCAGACAGCGTTACCCCTTGTGCGCATGCCAAGAGATGAACTCTTCAGCCCCCATAAGGAGGGAGGGAGGAAAGGGTGTGTGTGAAGGGGGTGGGAGGGTGGGGAGAGAAAAGACTGAGGTGGAACGTGTATTCACCACATGAAAGGGCCCAAGAGATCCAACTTTCAGCGAGCAACATGACTCCAATTAAACCACAGACTGCAACGCTGAAGTTTGAATGAAGGAGATAAAGTGGAGCTAACCACGCCCTTCCTGTTGCTTGGAGGAAATATGTATTGACAGAAATGATGCCAGGGAGGGTGGTGAGAGGGCAAACCCACCTGGGATTTCAGAACCATGAACGTTTCAGAGATGCTAACCTAACCGAAAATCAAGGTGGCTGAAGGAACGCCAGGTTGGGCTAGTGGCGCAGGGCAGGGCAAGTTGGATGCAGAATAATAGGGTTCTGTATTTAAAAATCTGTGGGTGCTGGGTATCCACAGGCATTCTGCTTTCATTTGCACCAGTGCAAAGCGGAGCAACTCCCCGGACATCAACAGACTTGAGGGGTGTAAATCTGATACGAATGAGATCTGTACCAGGCCAGCTGAGTCAGCTCCTACCAGCGGCGAGTCCCCTGAGTGAACATGTGAGCACAAGAGAGCAAGTCAGCTTTTTTAAGAGCTTCCTGCTGCGTGGAAGTGTCCTAGAGCTGAAGCGGGAAAGGTTAGGGAAAGACAGACACACAGTGTGCTCTGGGTGGTACAGACAAAACATCAGTGTCCTGAAGCAGCTGCCTAATATGTATCTTGGCAAAATCTCGTCTGGGCTGCATGAAACAGAATTACAGGTTGGGATCGTAAAGCTGTCAGTGGACAGACTCTTGCTTCCCTGTTCACTTTGGCCCAATTGTATAATGCAATAGGAAACTGGAGCGCAGGATGACACCCTGTTTCATGTCTGCCAGAAGCCACATGTAGAAGTTGATCTCTCATTCGTTGCCAGCAGTTGTGCCTGCCAGCTGTTAGCCAGACACCAAAGAGGACTTAAAATAAGATGACTCCCCCAGTGATTGGACTCACTAAGAGGGGATGTGTGTATCTTGCAAATCAAGCCTTGAACCCCGGGCCTTGTGGTGCAGAGGCAGCAGCCCTACAAAGTGAGCCAAAAGAGATCCTCCACTGTCTATATCAGGGGTTGGCAACCTCTGGCACACAGCTCACCAGGTTAAGCACCCTGGCGGGCCAGGCCAGTTTGTTAACCTGCTGCGTCGGGGGCGGCAGGAAGCAGAGCAGGCGACGGATGTGCTGGCTGCGGCTTCCCACCACTGCCATTGGCCTGGGACGGCGAACCACGGCCAGTGGGAGCCGCAGTCCGCCGAACCCGCCGACGCGGCAGATACACAAACTGGCCCGGCCCGCCAGGGTGCTTACCCTGGCGAGCCACGTGCCAGAGGTTGCCGACCCCTGGTCTATATCATGAGGCATTCTGTTAACCTTGTCTCAGCTGGAAGCTGAGCTGCCTGCGTATTTTTACTCCTTGAGCTCTCTCCAAGGTGTTACTACAAGGTGACCCATGCTGGAAGGTACTGTCGATGCTAGAGGTTCATAATTAGGTAGGAGCGATATGCAGGTGCGGTGACAGAACTTGCATATTTTGCATCTGAGCCTAATCATTTTCCGAGCCACCTTGCACAAGAATATCATCCACTGCTGATAACTGTCCGTCCCACGGCACTTTGCTTCCTCCACATGGCCCTAACGACTCCCCGATTAACCATCACATGTCTGAAGAAACCAGTAGACCCCTCTCCTCTCTGATGATTTAATTGTCTCCTGTTCAACAGATGTATGCGTGGTCCACCTTTCGCCCATCCTGTATCATCTGGCAAGGCAGACTATTTCCCGCCCAGTATGTCTATTGCTCACCAAGACCTGGAAAGCCAGTCATGGGTCCCTGCACAGCACTGGCTCCTGCCCCTAGGTTAACTGCATTTCAGTGAAGCGATTCCTCGATAGAAGGTGCTTTCAGAACCTTCAGGTTGAAAGGAACTATAAATAAAAGATATTACAGACTAACAAGTTCTCAGCTGCAAGCTGTAGCAGGGAAGAATATTTTAGCATCCTCTTTCTAAGTACATTAACTCTTGGCAGAAATAGTCAGTAAACTCCATAGATCTTGCAGTTTCACATAGCACATTGAGTCCACCCTCTTACCTCTCACTTCACTAACTGTGAAATCTGCCCCGGCCCTGACAATTTCCATACCCCGTGTTATCGGCAGTGCATGTAGCATCTAAACATCATGCTGTGTTAGGGCTGCATCCATCAGCATGACTATGCCGCGATCTTTTTCAGGGAGAAATTTGGTGCTTTTACCAGTGCCCAATAGATCAGTGCCTAAGAGTTCAGTGGGGAGTTTCTGAGGTTTCCTTTTCCCAGAGCGAGCGAGCACTTTGTATTAATCTGGCTTGCTTTAGTGCAGTGACCCAGCTCTGTGCTCTGCTGTTGAAAGTTCAGGTCCCAGCTGCAGGCCAAACTCTTGCTGGCACGGTGTTGATTTTCTTTTGCCAATGCCATGAGGGTAGGAGGCTTATTTTTTTTCCAGTTGAGAGAAAAGGGAGCCCCATAAGACAGAGAAAATTTGGTGTGGAGAAGTGGGATTAGAATGATCTTGCTGATAGGTTCCAATCCAGAAATGCAAGGACTGCAGGCATTAGACACCTAAGATGGGTAGCACATTGTTTTTTGTCGTCATTTTCCTGCCCATGAAATAGACTTGCCAAGAGGTCTTGGAGAACCAAAGGAGTGCCTCTCTCTTTCGGATGCCTCAGAGGACTTGTGTGTGTGTGTGCATAAGAACCTAGGGAGAAAGGCACACAAGGAAATGACTGTTAGTGATGGGGGAAACTACAAAAGGTTCAGTGGTTTGTTTTGGATAGGACGCCTCTCCAGAGACATGCTTATCTAAAACTCAGTCTTCAGAACTGGGCTGGAAATATTTTAAGACCTGCTTTCTTGCATGATTTCCAGTATCTCTGGCTACTGCTCATGCCAAAAATACCACAAGAACACGTTTTCTTACAGTGTTTTGGCTCTACTACTTCTGGTCCCAGCTGCAACCAAAAATTGCAAGGGCTTTGGCTTAAGGTTTGAGCATATGCTTATTTGATCCCCAGCTCTGACCACTGCATGCATGAGGGAAATCTTAACCAGGAAAAAAGGGGGAACCCACTAAAAATGTGCATTGGAATAAGCAGGCCCACAAATCAGATTGATCAAAGCCTTCAAGCCCTTTCCTTAACTGGGATATGTATTTATGAGCTGGCTGTTATTATCATATATAACATGCAAGCTTACAGAGCCCCTACTTCAGATTAGCTGTGGGTGTTTATTACCCCAAGGAAGATATACAGTCAATAAACCAAATAAGTGCTTTGAAGAGAAATTGTTTCTTTGAAACTGATCAGATCTGCAGAGTGTGTGTGTGTGTGAGAGAGAGAGACTTCAACCAAAATTGGCTTGTGTTCGTCTACCAGAATTTCACTGAGGCGGAATAGCCTGCAGATGCTCCCATGTGATGAGTGTTATATGTCTCGAGTTTGTCTGTAAGCCTCCCTGGAACATCAAGGTACTCAACTCTGGGGGCGTGATTCTGACCTCACACTGGATTTACATCAGTGTAGCCTTACTGGGAATCAGTGGAGTTACTCCTGATTTACACTTGTTTGAGATCAGACTCTTGCCCAGGTTACTTTAAGGATGTCTGAAGCCTGCAGCAGAGGCCATACCTCAAAGCCTTTATAAAACAAAGGGTCTTAATTGGCTTCCCCAACCACACATTGCACAACCTGCACTGGAGCAAGAGTAATTGTGTTCTAAAGGCTTTCGTTGCACATACCGGGGAGAAATGGATGCTCTTTATTGATACGGAAATGCCTAAGAGGTGTTCTCCCTTGTCTGTGCCACTTAATTTCTTTCTCCCTCTGTTACTATTTATTATTTAGCTGTGGTACTGAGGTCAGCAAAGTGGTTTAGGAAAAAGGAGTTGGGTCCTTAGCTGGTGTAGATCAGTGAAGCTCCACCGAAGTTAATGAGGATCCGGCCTGAAGATTATATGAAAGACAAGACAAGCCTGCAATCCTGAAAATATCAGCTGTATGTGGTCAGCTGTACTCACAGGAGTCATCCCATTGAAGCTGATGGTCTTACTTGTGTGCTTAAAATTAAGCACATGCATAAATGTTTGCGGGATTTGGTGTTAAAGCCATACGCAGCCCGATGCTCCTCTTACACTGGTGTACATCAGTGGAACTCCATTGCACATTGGGTGCTGAGGGTTTTGTTTTTTTTAAATCTGGCCCTAAAACATCACCGTCACCCTAAACATCTGAAAACCCGGCTGTTATTTAGCTGCCTAAGTGGGAGCAGAGCGGTTTTGAAAATCCAGCCTGACTGTGGGTGAAGAGTATGTGAAAAGTTTGCCCTGTGCTCTTTTGAAAATCTGGACCGGTCAATCCAGTTATTACACCATTCTCTGGCTATGACTAGCATATGGAACAATATTTCCAGGCAGGAAATGTTGAAGAGGAATTGAGGCTCCATTCATCTGTGCTATTTGCCATTCTCCTGAGATCATATTCTACAACTACAGTTTAGCTAAACACTTCACAGGTGCACAGCTTATATGCCAAAACGGACTGTAAATCAGTCCAGGGGAGGAAAGGTTGTAATAATGCTTGTTTGTAGAAGCAGCCATTGAAAAAGAATGTCAGCCCAGTTCATTTTACGGGTCTGATGTATCCTTGCTCGCACAGCACCTGAGGGATTGGGTCCAGACTCCGAAACGTAAGGAGCAACCAGTGGTTAGCCAGAGATTACACAGGGGATGAACTCGTTTCTGATCTCCATTATTGGTTTTCACAAATAGGAATTCTCATATCCCTTTGGACAGATGGCTGGGCCTATTACTTCTTACGTTAGATTTCCCATTGAGGCTGAAAGCAAATCCACATTCAAGCTGAAGGTAAACAACCTTCCAATTCAAAAGGCATTAATTCTAACGGCCAAAGCATTTGGTGTGAACGTTGCAGATGTCAAATAGTTTCCCACCGCACCAAACCTTGCCACAGAGCTAAGTTACACATTGTAAACGTCCACCCAGCCCTAACAACTTCTCCTATGTGAAAGTCTCTCTCCCTGGCAGAGTTTTAGGGCCAGATCCTCCGCTGGTGTAAATCAATGCAGCTATGGTGACTTGAATAGAGCTATGCCAATTTATACCACCTGAGTATCTGGCCCTGAGATGTATAATGGAAAACTACAAGCATTTCCTTCCTTAGTTTTAAGACTTTAAAGTGATTTTTCTTAATTTAAGAGCAGAGACATTTTTATCTTGGAGAACCTTGATATTTCATTGGGGCCTCAAATTCAGATTTTGTAAAAGCATATATAAAGGTCGGGGGCGTAGGGTTTACACTGTGTAATAGAAACAAAAATGATTTCCTGATGTCCCTTAAAATGTCAAGGAAAACAGGACTGGAAACTCAAGCACAATATCATTGTAGCAGTGCCTGGGAAACGGAAAGTGGAAAGGACTAAATAAATCAGTCTGTCTTCCACAGTCATATCTGAATGATTTTTTCCCCCCAAAAAACATACATTTTTTGAGAAGTACTTTTATAAAAGTGCTCTGAGAGGTAATAATCTAGTGTGCTAGCCAGTGATAAAGGCCTTGCTTCTCTCTCGCGCTAATCAGAAGAAACACCCATTTCAGTCACTGGTGTAAGTCAGGAGTAACTCCATTCAAGGCACTGGGGGGTCAATGGTGTGAAATCAGTGTAAATCAGAAGAATCAGACCAATTATTTCTAAGATACGAGGCCTGGTTCTCAGACACCCTACACCAGGTAGGGTGTAGTCACTTGTACTCATGCAAGATGGGCGCAAAATATTCCCTCCAATGGAAGTGACTGGAGAGTTCTGATACAAGGGGGAAAAGCAGTGGAGTAGCAGGCTCTTAAACTATTTAGCTTGAAGGAGGCAGATTTGGCTTCAAATGGAGAATGTGGCATAAACCTCTTATTTGCTTCAGTTGTCCCTGCTTTATTCCCATAAAGTAGCATAAGCAGCAATGAGTGATACTTTGCCTATCTACAGAGCCTTCCACTTGAGGGTCTTGATACATTTTGCAAACATTAATGAATTAAGCCTCATTGCACCCTCTACGAGAGAGACGCTACTATCTCAGTTTTACGGATGGGAAAATGAAGCACAGCGAGGCTAAGTGGCTTGTATAAGGTGACACCAAAGTGAGTGGCAGTGCTGGAAAACAGATTCCAGATCTCCTTAATCCCAGCTTTGTGATTTAACCAACTAGCCTGTGCTTCCACTCCTGTTAAAATCACGTTTGCCTCACAAGTGTCAAAGGTTTAGCCTGGTCAAAGACATGTATCCAGCATGATCCTAAACTAACCATTCTCTTATCACTTCCAGACAGGACAAAAACAGAGAGGGTGAATTTCAGCCCATACACAGAACTTGCATGATGGCCATGCACCACTTTAGTCCCATTTAAGCCCTGTTAAGGTTTAACAGCATCCTCTACCTTCAAGTTAAATAATAGTTGGAGGGCCTGATTCTCCTCTGCCTTTCCACGCAGTATCTAATGAGCTCTTAACTCGTGCATGGGCCTCATGGGTTTTGCATTGGTCCTCTGCACATGGTGGATTTCAACCAAGGGGGAAAAAGTCTTTCTTAAGTTATCGACAGTTTTGGTCCCGGACAAAACCTGGATGTATAGAGACGTGGAACACTGATCAGGACCAAAAAAGGAAAAGTTTCCAACAGCATCTTCAACGTCCAAAAAAGACTGAATCAAGCCTTGGGTAAAGGTTCATGTGGGTTGTTTTTCTTTTAAAAAGACCCGTTTTCTTGCCTGTGCCTAAAGTAATTGAAAGATAGAACTTTGAATTCTTCTTGGCAAATCACAGTGACACAGGGGACTTAACTCTTAAAGAAGAAATGAAGGCTACCAACCCTAGTGATTGTTTAGACTCTGGACTACCAGTGGGGTAAACTAAAAATTGACCAGACAAGACTTTCCAAAACAATTTTTTACTGATTTAGGAGTAGGGCTAGCTGGTGTCTTGTTTCTATTTGATCCAGTTTTCTACCTATCTCTGCTACAAATGCATGAGCTATGTACACCTTCCAAGGGAATTCTTCTGCACGAAGAAAACCTTCTCTTCCTCCCCACCACCCAATTTACCATTGAGCCAGTTTGTCTATTCCTGAAGCTCTGCCCACGTAATAGCACACTTAGGAAGCTTAATACGAACATTGACCAATTCACCATTGTCATGAAAATAAAAGCATTACAAACTGTCCTTCCAAGTAGGAGTCAAGAGCAAAAGTCTCTTATTTAGAGATAAGTCAATAAAAAGCAGTGTTATGGAAGCTATTTTAAGCAGTTCAGATCACAAAACATGTTTATTCTCAGTAAGGAGAAATTAAGATCAGATTCTAGGAAAACTTTTTTTACTTTCAAATTTTATTTTAGTGAATTCAATTCTCATAAAAAGGTGCTAGTGGAGATGGGACAATTATTCATATCAAGTAATTGGCTGAATTTAACTTTTTGGTTTGGTGGCCATTAGCAGATCAGAGCTTGCCTAGAATAATTATGACTATATTTTATGTAATTCTTTTTATCCAAAGATCTCACAGTGCTTTACAAAATTTGGAAGTATTCTCTTAACACTTTCTGCAAACCATTCTTTACCTGTAACTGGTTCACCAACAGTTATCCATGTCATATGAGATATTTCTGTCCCCTGAATGAACGGACATAAAACTGGTAGAAGCAGACTTCCTGTGGGAGTATTAAATAGGCTATTCAGGAATAATCTCCAATATTCACTTATAATGACTTCCCTCCATAAACATTTCTGGTAGCAAACTTGTTTGTTAGAACATTTGCAGAAAGGGGTATGTACATAGTCAAACCAAACTACATAACACTTCCTCCCCAACAACTAATGCATATTTGTGGAAAATGTTTTGCAATATTTACTCAGCAATAAATGCCAGTTTGACAGGGCTATACATAAAGTTTCTTTTTATCCCCACTTGAGTTTTGTGCTCAAGGACAAAAACTATTTATTTATGCTTTTATACCATACTCATCATCACTGTATCAGATATATCCCACAACAGAAGGCATGTCTGCAATTGTGGTGGTTTCTTTTGTGACGTGCATTGTGTCACTCACTAGTAACTGGACTGTGACCAACAAACTAATTTCACATTAGTCATTGAACAGAAATCTACAACTTTTGATGACTGTAGATTTGGGCCAGATTTAAATACTGATCTAAGTACTCCATATCCTATTACTAAACCCTCAAACCATCCAGGACATATAAATTACTCTATTGTTTTTGTTCAGGATGATTTCTGCAATGACAGGGGAGTGACAGGATGGCTTAAGAAATCTTTTCTATCTTTTTTGTCTATCATTCTATACCAGGGGTAGGCAACCTATGGCACACATGCCAAAGGCGGCACGCGAGCTGATTTTCAGTGGCACTCACACTGCCCGGATCCTGGCCACCGGTCTTGCGGACTCTGCATTTTAATTTAATTTTAAATGAAGCTTCTTAAATATTTTAAAACCCTTATTTACTTTACATACAACAATAGTTTAGTTATATATTATAGACTTATAGAAAGAGACCTTCTAAAAACGTTAAAATGTATTATTGTCACTCGAAACCTTAAATTAGAGTGAATAAATGAAGACTCAGCACACCACTTCTGAAAGGTTGCCAACCCCTGGTCTATACAAATCCCAAACGCAAACTCAAAGAAACACAAATTCAGTTTACTGTAGGAAACTGATTCAAAACAAGAAGGCCATATAAGAGAAGGGGATTTCAACAGAAGCCAGTGGAAAACTGATCCGCATCCATTGAACATGTCTCAAAACTCGGTGGTGGTGAGTTACTTCCAGTGGGCCAGGCCAATGGCAACTAACTGAATTGTGTGTACCCAACATAAAGTTAGCTCCCACTGAGTGAGTGCTGTCCAACATGCAGGAATCTGAGAACCAGCTCTGTCTCCTACTAAGGACCTCAGCAAGCAGCTGCAAATGGTGATGGCGTTGGGGAGAAGGATGGAACGGTCTCCATTCTAAAAACTCAGCTAGCAGTTCTGCTTCTCTTCTTCAAGGAGCCACAGTCTACATTTTCCAAACTCTGGGCCACATCCTGCTCCCTTTGAGACTGAAGGGAGTTTGCTATTGATTTCACTGGGACCAGGATTCAAATCCAGCCTTGCTACAACACTACTAAAGATCATTCAACTCCTTGCTGCAAGACAACCATGGTGCACCTGTTTATGCCCTGGTGGAATTTGTCCCCAGGGCTCACAAAATAATCTGTAAGCCTCTGGGCTCATAAAAGCTCTCACAGCTCATCAAAGAATCTGTTTTTCAATAACACTTCCTGCTTTCATTTTCATTTGCCTACAGCTGAGGCCCTGTATGTGACTTCTGAGTGGGAGTTTACTGAAAATGTTCCTTGTGGTTTTGCTGTCCCATACTTGGGGTCAGCTCACATAGTAACCAGAGAAGGTCATTTTCCTTCCTAGAAAAAACAACAACCCAAAAAACAGTCTACTATTGTCAAGTTTTCATTTCTTCTATTCTACCCATTAGCCCAATGCATCATTCCTTATTTTTTCTCGCCAGGAAAGTAAGGAAAAGTGGTAGGACCGTCCAGAATTTTTATACACACACCCGTTCAGTCACACTTTGTTAGAGATTGCACTGTATAATGCCTGGCTTACCTGCAAAGACATTGTGGGAGTAATGAAATAAGCAGATGCTCTGTCAGCAGGGTTTTAAAACATTGGCACCGCAATCTGAGATGCAGTCAGCCATTACATGCATATGCCCTTTACTTATGGTGCTGATGAAGACTCTGCATCACTCAAGCTTTCTCCTCCCCCCTATATTTCCTCACATTACAGAAACCTGCCTGTAATTTCTTGACGTTAATATTTTCACTTGAAGTAGTGCTCTGAGAGGAAGCACCTAGAATTCTCCCTGATACTCGAACACAATTACAGACAACAATAGTTTTGAAAATTCCATGGGACTCCATTTTACTTTCACTTTTCTGTTTAACCATGGATATGGATATTTTGGATAACTTTATAACAACATTTTAGTTAACGATGGGCCCAAACCAAAACCCTGAATACAAATATCTCCAAATGTCACTCCCAGGTGGGAGACATGGATATCGGGAGAACTTTGACACAGATATTGGGGGAAGAACAAGATGAGAGTCAATATCCACCATGTGAGCCTAAGGGCAGAATTTTGCTGTAATTCTAAACTAACCCACAACTATATTATGAGCTAAATTCTGAAGCCAATCATGCTGCAAAGGGCAGCTTCAGGGAGATTTTTGGTCCATGCTCAACTCTGCATTCGCCAATTGCCACATATTACCTAAGAGTCCGCAAGCAAACTAAACCAGCCCACAGCTAGATATTAAAGGTTTCTCCTAAAAGCAAAACATTCTTTCCAGGGAAAATGGAGTTTGGCACTTCCTGTTTGACAGATCCCCAGCCTGCACATGTAGGAATCATCATCAAGCGGGTGTGTTTCCAGTGGGGTACTGCAGGGATCACTTTTTGGCCCTATGCTGTTTAACATTTTTATCAATGACCTGGAAGAAACGATCGCTGATAAGTTTTGCACAAAAATTAGGGGAGTGGTAAATAATAAAAAGGCCGATCACTGTTTCAGAGCAATCTGGCTTGCTTGGTAAACTGGGCGCAAGCAAATGATATGTGTTTTAATATGGTTAAATGTAAGTGTAGACACCTAGGAACAAAGAGTGTAGGCCATACTGACAGGATGGGGATCCTATCCTGGAAAGCAGTGACTCTGAAAAAGATTTGGAGGTCATGGCGGACAACCAGCAAAACATGAGCTCCCAAGTGATGCTGTGGTCAAAAGAGCTAATGCAATCCGGGATGCATAAAAAGGGGAATCTCGAGTAGGAGTAGATAGGTTATTTTACCTCTGTATTTGGCATTGTTGTGACCACTGCTGGAATACTGTATCCAGTTCTGTTGCCCGCAAATCAAGAGGGATATTGATAAACTGGAAAGGGTTCAGAGAAGAGCCACGAGAATGATTAAACGATTAGGAAACAATTTTGAGCTTGGTGTTGCTCAAAAGTATGTCTCTCATAAGTTGGTCCAATAAAAGATACTACCTCAGCCACCTTGTCTCTCTAATATTCTGGGACCAACACGGCTACAACAACTCTGCAGAACAGCTAGAGACAGGAATACGTGTAGGAAGAGGTTTATAGGGTGTAATAGTTTTCTCCTGTCTAAATCTAGTGTCTTGATGGGAAATTGTTTGGAGGAAGCAGAGGAAAGCTTGGAAGTGGGAAGAAACCAGAAATTTTTGTTGTTGCTGCTGTTTGGGTACTGACAGCAAAAAAATCAGAGTTGAGAAGAAAGGCTGGAAACCAGTTCTTTATATATCCTCTTGAACCTATGGGATTACCAGATGAGGGCAGGTGACAATGACAGTTTTGCCAGTGGGAAGACAAAGACATCCTACATCTTTAGTGCTGGAAACCACTGAAACCTAGCAGCATTCTGCAATGGGTTGCATTTGGAAATTGGTGACACAAGCAATTGTCACTTGGCAAGGAAAATGCTTTCCACTCCTTCAGCAGACCACAATTTCAGTTTAATTTGTAACAGGATGCAAGTGTAAACAAACTGACAACAGAGCTATCAGCTATTCTGTTGGTAACACTTGGAGCAACAGTACTTCGATTTGACTAGACACAGCTGTCCACTGTACATGACGACCTTTAGCCCCATCCTTGGCAAAATGCAATTCTCTTCATGTCTGACTCTGTCCACAGGGACTTGAGCAGCATGACTGCCAGAATAATCAGAACATTGCTTAATGACAGGCACTCAAACAAGCAAAGCGATTATGCATTGTCAGATATGGAGTCTAACACTGGAGAGAAGAAAGGGGGGGAGTTTGTGTTATTATTCTAAAGGCAATAAAGCAGCTATATATGTGTAAATGCAAGTGAACATAGATGTGTTTATTTACTGGGTGCTGATGTTATGCTCAGCTCTGCTGCGCATATGCTAAGAAGACCTACCTCACTGGTAAATCCTATATGTATGTAAAAATATAGCTACTGTGTGTGTGAGATTATGTTTTGAATAGCACTAGGATTCAGCCTCTCTTTATATATGCAAATTGCACTCGCAAAATGAACTGCAAGTGCAAATGCTAGTTTAGATATACACACATACACACCGTGTGTGCGTATATATACACATACACACCAGAGTTTATATAATATACAAGTATGTATATGTGTGTATACACACACACACACACACACACACACGTATGTAAATATACAGATACTAAATACTACATATGCCTAAATATTTTTTTTAATGTAAGGGGCAGGGTTTGGGGGGAGGGGGCTGTGTACACACAAAATACACACACATATCTCCCCCCCCCCCAAAAAAAAATCCACATTAAAAGCAAAGTATTTAGGCTGCAAGTCAAACACTAAACAATAAGGCAATAACAGATTTACAGTTGCTCATGCAACCTCAATTCTTCCCCATCGTGTGTTCAACCTGTGCACTGAATGAGGCAGGTGTCTTGTGGGGAAAAAAGTAATATGTGACCATGTAATTAAAGCCAGTCTCATAATGAATACACACAAAGGGGGCTCATTAAGGTTGCGCGGGCAGACATAAAGCTGTTGTTTCCTAACTTTCAAGTGTTTAACTTTTCAATCTAAATAATTTTCTTCTAACATAAAATAAAACTAGGAAATAACTTTTCCCTTTAAAAATAAAATTAGCGATTAACAACAAATGACATCGTGCACAACATCCCCTCTGGGCCTAATCACTGAGGTTTGAACTGAGCCTTTAGCACTGAAAAAAAGCTTTCCACGACATGAGCTACAGGACTTCCTAAAATAGCTGGCAACAGCAGAAGGTTATTTCAGAGCAGAAGCACTGGCCGCTGAAGCTATGTTCTGGCTACAGGGGGACTGTTGTGGGCAGCAGAGCACGGCCCATTTCTCCCCTCTCCAACTGGGAATAGGGGTCTCCAGTCCCATATTTGTGTCTCCAGAGAGGAGGGGCAGGATGCTACGGTTATGTGCTAGCTCCTATGTGGGCAATGGTCAGGCCAGGCCTGGCTCTCTCCTCTCCTCCCCAAGGTGTGCATCTGCTCTGGCAACTCCCAGGAGTTTCTAGTGCAGAGCGTCCTGCTGTTGTCCCTGTGGCCCTGACTCCTTAGACTGTTCATGTTCAGTTATTGTTCTGGCGTTCTGCCAAAGTTTTCCTGAGGAACACAAGCCAAAGTGGGGAAATGGTGATTGTTAACCGTTCACAACTCCGCCAAACCCGAGGGGAATTCTGTGGGACAGGCATCGAGCCACAGGGCCTGCCAAAATTCAAAGGCCAGCTGCAAACCATTGAGGTGTCAGAGCTCCTCGGAAAAAAAGGTCATGAGGATCTTTGATAATGGAAAATTTTAGGCAGCTTAAATATACCAGTCCCGTTACAATACAAACTATGGAGGCACTAGACTTTAAAAAAAGAAATAACCTAAATAGAGGGGTCACTGCCACTCCTCCTATAACATAGAAACTACTAATTGCTGCAATTTATTCAAAAGCAAATACAGCACCTGTACACCAAATATACACAAAAAACTTTTACAGGCAGAGTTTTGCACAAAGGTCTTTTTGCAGATAATTTGCACCTGCCAACCATGCACGCATTTTTGCAAGTGCAGTTAGGGTGCTAGATGGAGATGGTAGTAGGATCCTTTTGTGTCCGCAGCCCAACTCCTTTGTTCTCTTCTCCATTAAATCAAATATGTCATTTACAAACATTGCCTGGAACTGTTCTTCTCCAACTCCATCCTGGATCTACTACATCTGGTCTGCCACCCTCACCATACCATTAACACTGTGCTTTCACCAGCACCACCCATGGCCTCTTCATGGCCAAATCCCAAGGTCTCTACTCCACCAGCATCTTCCTTGACCTGTTTCCTACTTTTAACATTGTCATTCACGTTCTTTTTCTTAAACTCTTGTTCTTCGTTTCCCTTCCAACTCCATTCGGTCCTGGTTCTTCACCTACCTCCCTGGGGGGTATGGATCAGCATTCACATCGCACTCCCCGTCAGCACCCGGTCAAAGCCGGGGAAGCTAATGATCCAACCAGCAGACCAAATTCGGTGAGGAATCCTGGTCACTTACCACCTGAGCTATCCCTCCCCGCCAATAACAGTGTCCCCCTTAGAACTTGCCTTTGGAGAAGCAAGTTAAACATATTCACAATATGCATCCAACGAAGTGGGTATTCACCCACGAAAGCTCATGCTCCAATACGTCTGTTATTCTATAAGGTGCCACAGGATTCTTTGCTGCTTTTATATTCACAGTAGGGATTTGAGAGTGAGTTCAGTGTGTCAGACAGAATAAGCTTCTCCAAACGAATTGGCTGGAAATCTCACAAAAATGAGGATTACTAGTCAGGTGAGAAATACTATCATCACAGCCTCTTTTATGGTATTTCACCAAAATCAGGTTTTGTTTTGTTTGAAGGTTCTGGTTAGTTATTGCTGCATCCTTTATGGAAGAAAAGAGATGGGACTCAGCTGTAGTGAATGCAAAGTCAGAGTCATTATTACCCAGGTGGCTAGATACAGATGGTACATTCTAATTTTCCCTGGCTCTATCTCAAAGGCTGCGCTGCCCCGTGTCACCACACAGGATCTTCCCTAACTTCTGGCCTGGACTCCACAGTGATGGAACAGCATGATGACTATATAACAGTTATTTCATCAGAGGGTTGATGCATCTCTGTTTTTCGCGTTCTCTAAAGCACTTATCCAGAACTAGTTTCATTCAGAAATGTTAGCCCTGTGATTTCAGTGCATGAACTACACTCTGAGCTCTTTGGGAAGCAGGAAACCTGCCCTCGTTTACTCACAAACAGGGAACTCTGCCAGCAGCCTCACAACCTGCAGATTTTGATTGCATTAATTTGTTCTGAAGCGGGTTTTCCTTGTGAGCCTGGAGTAGAAGGCAATTAATTAAGACCCATTTTTCCCCCCTATTGGATTAAAATAAATGAAATGGCAGTAGGACAGCCTTGTCTGGGATAGGGGATTCCTGGAGAAACAGGACTCTATCCTTTAACCATATAGGGAGCTGATTCTCCATACATCACGCTGCCGCACTTGAACCATGTCTAAAGTGCAGCCTATGAATTTGAGAGCTGTATTCCCCATCTGCTAGTCAGCAGGACTGGAAAAGCCCCATCGATATTTCCCAGGAGCGGAAGCCCGGCTGTAAAACAACACGAAGGAGCACATTTTCTGCTCGATGTGTGGGGAGTTAGCTCAACAACTTCCATTACCGTTAATGAACGTCGCAGTGGGAATTCACTGAAAAACATACCACATAATGAACAGCTCCTCCTTAACTGGTGTGACTGTTGCTTTAAATAGCTGAAAGCAAGCAGTGTTAGTCAGAGGTCATTCTCTTATTTGAGGGTGAGAGAAATTAGGTCAGATGGGTGCTGGTTGGACTTTGGAGGGAGTTACAAGATGGCTCTTTGAGATGCTACTTCCTGTTATATGTAGGCCCAGCAAATAACACGTTAAGTGCCACTGTCTGAAATGAAACTTGTCCAATGAGAAACAGCCATATCTAAATGGCAGTCGATTTGTTAGTCTGATTTAAAACTAACCCAACATTACCTCAAACTTATCCTGAACTTTCACTGAGGATTTAAAATGAATAAATGTATAAAGATCAGACAACTTTGCAGCAAGCCTTTCTTAACAGTGAGAGTAAATTAACCATTAGAACAACTTAGCAAAGCTTTTGGTGGGCTTTCCATCACTGGCAATTTTTAGATCAAGTTTGGATGTTTGTTTTTTTCCATAAAAGATCTGCTCTAGGAATTATTTTGGGGAAGTTCTACGGCCTGTGTTCTACAGGAGGTCAGACTAGATGAGCACAGTGGTCCCTTCTGGCCTTGGAATTTAAGGCTCTATTTTTCATTTTCACAATGATCTTCACATTTCCTAGTTCCAGCTCAGACATGAACCTTGCTCTCCTGACGCCACATCAGCTGCTCTAACCACTGGGTCATACTGCCTTAATCAATGCGTGAAAAATATATCTATGAAATGCCAGATTCCCTCTGAACCCTAACCTATATAACGTTTCGCTCAGCTCACCTGAATACAATGGGAGAGTCTGTTCTGTTCTAACTGGAAACAGGAAAAAAATCTTATGAGAGTATTTAGTTTTCCAGACCCAAAAAGTTAAGCTAAGCAACTCATTTTCAGATTCCCCCTATCACTGTCTGAACTAGAATCCTTTACCCCAGTCACTTAAAATCTAAGGGTGAATGGCAGAGCATGGAGGAGATCATCACAACCCTACATTTTGGACATCACTGTAGAGCCTAGGAACCCCAGTGAAGAACCAAGACCCCCCCAGTGTGCTAGGTGCTGTACAAACACAAAACAAAAAGACAGTCCCTGCCCAAATCTAAGTCTGAGACAACAGATACCTGCAGGTAGGCGGACAGAGGCGTACAAGAAAACAATGAGGCTATAATTGGTCATCATGATAGCCCGTTGTCTCAGCACACCAGCAGCCTAATTGTCCTCTTGCTCATGGTACACTCATGTTGTATTTTCAAGAAATGTTTAAAGTGCAATGTATATGGAAGTGAAAATGAGAAAGATTTTCCTTCTGACTAAAAACGCAGCAATAGTTCAATGGTCTTTGAAAAGTGTGTGTGAGAGAGAGAGAGAGAGAGAGAGAGAGAGGTGGATGGAACTGTTACCAACAACACTCCAAAGGCCTATAAATCAAACAGCACACAGCTGTTGGTATCAAATATAACTCCTTTTGCACTACCTCAAAAATGCTTTAATTAACAAGTAATTTATTCACGTACAAAAAAATCTGCTCGCACTAAATAATTGTATTATAATTTAGGGACTAGACACCCTCTCTAAAGCATTGCAAGAGTGGGAACTGAGCCTTTAGAGATTGGCTAAGTAGAAAAATGGATCAGAGATTTAGTGAGGTTGTTGACTGGCTCTTAAAGTCACCAGAGACCAAATCATGAAAAGCCACATCTAAGAGTCTCTTTTCTCTAGGACCTACTTTTAAATAAAAATGTTCAAAAAGATGAATGGCATTAGCTTAAGCCAAGCATAGTGCAGACAGGTGCTGTTCAAGGTTCCCTACCCAGCACTGTCCAGACTATTCAATACCCCTGCTATTCCTTGGACCCATCCTGAGCAATGCTTGCCAGACGCACTTTTGACTATGCAGCGATCTTTGTGAAGCAGCCAAATGTCTGCAAGGCAGCAAACTGAGATCTCCAAACATGATTGCTTAGGACCTAAAACACACTCAACCCCCAAATGCAAAAGGCTAGTGCATAAACCCACTGCACCCTAACTGGGAAATCTGCTAGAATGAATAAAAGTTTGAATGCACAGAGTTTTCCTGCTGCCTTTAAAGAAGAGTAGCCAGTCTGACAAAACCCAGTCACAGGAATACCTCCTGCCATCTTACAGGTGGTGAAAGTGAAACACAGAGTAGTTCAGTGGTTGTCCAATTTTAGGGCCCAACCTTGCAAACATGTTTTACTGTACTATTGAGAGTAATGCAGTCACCCATGACATTAATTTCAAGATAAAAGTCCTCGGGACAGGGACTGTAATTTCCTCTTTGATTGCTTAATGCAAAAAGTACTCCCTTTTAATTCTTCTAGATCTATCTGCCCAGATATTAGACAATGCTTAAGTACAATGATGGGCACTTTAGAAAATTCTCTAGGTAAAATATGGGTCCTAAACACATTGAGATACTGTCTTTCTTCATTTGCATAGGGTCAAAGTTAAAAAAGATTTGTCAACACACATACAAAATGCACCCAACATCATGGCATATAAGTACTATCCAACTCTGCGGACAATTATGTTGATGATAATGATGAGTTGGTTTAAACTGGTGATCTGTCTTAGCTGGCAAAATTAAATAATTGTGTACTGTCTTCTGTTTACATATGTATGATGTCTGACAGTATATTGTACTGTAGTACCCTTCTAAAGACAAAAGGGATTTATCTTGCATGGCTTTGAGATAAATATTTCACTCCGTTGGTGCTCAAAAAATAATAATAGTTCTTAGTTTCAATAAATTACTATTGTTAAGAAAACATAAACAGGCTAAAAAAGGCTTCAGCCAATGATCAGCATTTATCTTTTCATTTTATTTCAACATCACGGTATGTATGCATATGCTGAAATGTTTTTGCTCTCTAGTGCTACTACTCTGGGAAACAATGTTAACTGCTGGTGTCGGTAAAATCTATTGTGTGATAATCTGCTCCAGGGCATATGTAAAACTTTCTGGTAGCTTAGGATGTTGATGGCCAGCTCCATACAGAAATAAAAGCAAGAACTGGGAAGGCACAAGAACCAAGATAAAGTTAAACCATGTCATTGTGATACCCGCATAGTTATATGCTTCTGAAACATGGCAAATGCTAGAATCCCACTACAGGAAACTTAACACATTCCATCAGAGATACTTGTGGCGAATACTTGGTGTCTGCTGGTGGGATAAAGTAACTTATGCTGATGTGCTACAAAGGCCTGGCCAACAGACTGTGGAGACAATAATTTGAGAAAGAAGGCTAAAATGGTTTAGGCATGTGGTGCAGATGTCAAAAACCTGTATTCCTACACAAGCCTGACTGGCTATCACTTGGTGGACGGTATAGAGGAGGACAACAGATGATATATAAGAAACCATTGAGGAAAGATATTGCAGTCATGGAAACAGATAGATGATAATGGAGCAAAAAATGTGGCATTGGATAGATGCAGGTGGAAACATTGGGTTGGCTCACATGTCACAAGGCACAGGAGCACCTAATCTAAATCTTTTTTAGGTGTAAAGTGTTAACTAAGACAATCTGGAGTATTATGATCAGGTAGGTAGTGTAAGACAACATCCTGGGTTTGCTAATCCACTTAGATGCCCCTATCTTTATACACAGCTCATTTCGGCATACATGACAGGGGGCATGACATGGCCCTTAAAATATAAAGCTAAACATCCTTATCTGTGCCCACCTGCAACAGAAACGTGTCATCATAGGATTTCAGACCATTGGTCCATCATATCCAGTATCCTGACTTTTGCATTGACCAACACCTGTTGCTTAAGAGGAAAGAAATACTGATAATGCAATAAAGCACAGATACAAAAAGAATGGACAGGTCATTGGACTGGGAGCCAAGAGACCTGGGTTCTATTCGTGGATCTGCCAGTGACTACTGGTGTAACAACTGTCAGGTCACTTAAGATTTCTGTGTCTCAACTTCTTCATGGGGTGGTGGTGGGAGGTGAAATTTAGTAGTATGCAGAAGCTCATACTGGATGAAGATGCCTTCTAGCCCTAAATCTATGAAAAACAATACAGTTGTCCAAAGGAGACAAATCTTCCTTCCTGACCTCTGTGACGATCAATTTACCTCTTAATGCATCAGATCCAACAAGCTCTATTTTTGAGCTTAAGTATGTGTTATTAGTCAAAAATGATCTCCCCTCCCATTCCCCAGTACAGCCAGTACCAGAATATAATTATGTCCTGTGAATGCCCCCTAGAAGTAAAACAAGGGAATAGGACAGGAAGCTCCAAGTTTATAGAGAAAACTTGCTGGCATATGGAAGACTTTTGGGAAACTAAGCACTCAGTTCCTGTTCCCCTCTGATCTAGAGAATCTGGTTCATTTCCAGCCAGTATGCCGAAAGCAGAGTAAGTAAACTCCCTGAAAAATGGGTCCAATTGGAAATCATGTAAATTGTTTGGGAAGGGTTTTGGGGGAGAGGGGGCTCTTCTCTATTCAACTGTTCAAGGAAGCAGAGTCTGCCACTCTTAGCATGAGGCTGGCTGGGCTCATGAATGACCCATTGAAGTGACCCTGCCATATGTTTCTGCAAAACTGCCGCTGTTTCCAATAGTGATCGATGACAAGCAACAGCACACGCCTCCAGAGAAGCAGTTCCCCTTATTGGCAGCAGGTTGGAGTAGGGCAAAGAAGCTGTAGGGCTTTCCTGTTCCAATAAAATCCATATTTTATTGTAATTTGGGCATGATTTAATAATGCTTTTAAAAGAGGAAGTAAATGCCTCAGACCTTTTCACGGCTGTGTGCTTTATCATGCTCTCAGAGCTGTTACACTGCAGTGGGTTCTTCACATGCTCGCTCACCTGCTTGGGGCAAATGGCAGAGATTAACCTTGCCTGATGCCCAGAAAAGAGGAGGGGAGGGGAGTGGGTGATTCAGATGTGTCAACTAGAGAAGCTCTAAATAGAGCAATACTCTTTATTTCTCAAGGGTTGTTTCTCATGTTTTGCTCTCTCTTTCTAGTTCCCATTTTCTTTCTTTCTTTCTTTCTTTCTTTCTTTCTTTCCCCTTGAACCATAAAAGTTGAATGGCAATGCAAATGCAGCTCTCCACTTAAAATCGTAGCTGCGACGGCAGTGTGTCACCCATATTTATGAGCTTTAAATGGCTTTTATCAAAGTGAGGTCGCACTAAATCACCCCCAAGCTGTCATAAATACAAATGGCTCGACATAGTCTGCAACAAGCCTTCAGGGAAAATTATATGATCTGCTGTTGCAGTTATGGTATATCACACACTGAGCTCATATATTTCTACTGGCAAGGTAACCTGATCCTTCAAAGGACACTAATAGGTGAAAGGGGGAGGGGAGAGAGAGTGAATAAAACAGCGTATGTGTGTGCGTGCATGCACAACAGTAAACACCTGACCCTGGTTCAGATCACAAACAAAAGAGATTCTTGTGGCCAGCCAGAGGCTGTTTGAATGGAGGAGATAAGCCACAAGCCAAGAGAAAAGGACTCTGGACATCAGCAGGGTATTCCCCATTTTAAAAATTCATAAGAAGGCCTGGTAATTACAAAGGTCTGAGCTAGGACTATCCAGACTCCAAAAGCTGGACCACTTCCAAGCAAATTAAAGGAGAAAATCCCTCCATCTCATCTGGTAAAACCCGGGATTAGGACAAACTCTAGCATGGGATGAAACGTCATCTCGATAAAAGACGCATGGTCTGGGCAATGGAAAAACAGCATGGGTTGCTGAGATAACAGGCACTAATTAATCATTTCCAATGTATTTATTAAAATAAGAGTCCTGCTCCGAAACCATGAGCTCTGTAGACAATGGAAGAACTTAGGAAGAACCTCTAAGAGATGTAGTTTAGGACAGTTCAGTGAATTCACTTTATCTGTTCAGCTATTTATTGATAGCTCTACAATGTGTGAGGGTAGGTTAGATTGCATTCAATAGCCCATCCATTACCTTAGTACACATACAAAATAAGTAAATTTAAATTAACATTAGTTCATTCATGGAACCCTTCACCTCCATCCAGACAGAGCTCCGCTCCCATTTAGCAACATTCCTCAGGTGGAGAGCCCCTTCTCTAGTGTGGTCTGTCCCCAGCATTAATGGCACTTAGCTCTTATGTCCTGTTTTTTCATCAGGAGATCACAGAGCGCTTTACAAAGGAGGTCAATATCATGAGCCCCATTTTACAGATGGGGAAAACTGAGGCCTGTAAACCTGTCCAAAGTCCTGGGGCAGCAGAGCAAGGAATAGAACCCAGGCTCCCAGTCCCGTGTTCTATTTGTTACCCACACCAGCTCCTGCTATAGAAAGCCAGGAACTCCTGTGTTTTTATCCTGGCCCTGTCATTGTGTGACCTTCAGTTACTTAACCTCTTAGTGGCAATTATTTACCCATTTCATGGCGGGGGAGGGGTAAGGGAGTGAGGAGTAATTAGTATTTGCACTGCGTTTTAAATATGTAACATTCAACATTAGACTCTATACTTTGTTCTCTATATTAGAGCCAGCTGGAAAATGTCAATTGTTTTTCCACAGGAGATTTTTGGGGGCGGGGGGAGTCAAAAATTTGTTGTGAGGAACATTTGGCATTTCTTGATTTCAGGGTGGAAGAGGGGAAGAACTGAACAAATTTTCTTTGTCCAAAAATTAAACATTTGTGTGTTTCATTAAACAACAACAACAACAGAATGGTTTTCAGTTTTTCATTTTTTTTCCCCCGTCAAAAAGCTGAAGAATTTCAGTAGGAATAAATTTTTTCTTTCCTGATTTTCAGATCCTGACAAAACTCCCATTGACTTCAACAGAGCCAAGGATTCATCCCTAGTAACTGTCCCCTGATGTAGTTGGTAGGATTCAATCTGGCATTCCTTGCACACCCAGAAAAACCTGCTGAAGTCGACAAATAGTCACATTTTCGGTGTGTAAAGAATACAAAATCATTTTCATATAGATGCTCATTCTGTGGGTCAAATTCTGCTTATGTAACCTCATGAAACAATACAGATGTCATAGAGAGCAGAATTTGGCACTACAGTGCCCACATTTGAAAACTGGACCTTAAATTTTAAGTATATATCTGATTAAAAGCTAGGCATACTGGGGCTGACTTGGGACAGACCTAAACTTGGTGTGACTATTTACAGCTGTGCAGTGAGTGTCAAGGGAGTGTAAAATGCCTCCTTTCTCATTTAGGAGGTTTTTAATCTCCACTTTGCCCAGGTGCAAAGCAGTGGAGAGTTAGGACCACAGTTTGAGCCCAGAGAGAACCCAATGTAATGAGTATTTTAATCACCTATTGAAAAGATCTTGAAAATGATTATTGTAACTAAATGACCAGAAAATCTCATGCTATTTTTTGTTAATATCTTACTCCTCCCCTACATGGGACATCATACGCAGGCTTCAGAGATAAGACAAACTCATTTGAATGTGGGGTGAAAGGGTTATCAGTTGTATAAAAACAGGAATTCCCAGACTGCTAAGAGATCTGTCTGGCTTGGGAAGAAGCTCAAGGGAAAACACGGTAAACAAGCTAAGAAGCTATCTGAACCGGTCAGTACTGTTTCAAGCCAGGACTTCACCAGCTTCCCTGTCCTGTCCCTTGGCACCAACTAGCCCTGCTCAGCTTCACTGCTAGAAAAAATTACACAAGGCACTCTTTCAGAACAATGAGCTGGTGGCAAGCTGACCCAGCACGGCTGGGTCAAGCATAAGGCTCACAATCTGAGAAAGAGCACCTGGAATCTTCCCAGCCATCTGTCTGATGCGATTAAAAACAAAATATGAAATGCTTCAGAAGAGGGAGAAATGGGATAGCAGGTCTGACTTGCATAATATCATGCATTTGTGTAACCAGCCTAAACAGAGCGTGTGAGTCGACCAGATGTTTTTCATTTCCACGTACAGCACTGCACAGCAAATCAAAAACCAACAAGAGCCAAACACAACTGCTGCCTGGCCAACACTGCTGTAACTGGAGCTCGACGAAGGACCCTGTCAACCCCAGTCCCTGGGTTGGCAGGTCGACCTCCTGGCTTGTTAAAAAGGCTGTTTGGTTCTCTAAGCTAAACACCATTGGTACCTAGTTAAACAGAGGGTTGGGGCTCCATCGTTAAGTCTGCAATGGTCCAATGAGCAGCCAGCAGGAGGAAAGCATTGGAACCAATCTATTCTGGGAAGTAGTCATGAGCAATTCATATTTCTTTAGACAGTTCACATCGGCTGCACCAAACAAAACATAACCATGCAAAAGAGGGCCAGGTAAGTCAGTGCAGCCTGTGTACTCCCATTTGCAGATACATCATCAGTAGAGTTTGGAAGAATAAGCATCTAAGCTATTGAAGGAACCATCATCCATAAATATACACTTCGGAACCATTCACTTTTGGTCACTGTTCTTTAGCTAGCTATATTAGTGCTAGTCTACATACACAAGTTATACTATTTTAACTACACTAGTATAGTTATAGTGGGTGGGGGCAGTTATACATAGGGCCCTACCAAATTCATGGCCCATTTTGATCGATTTCACGGCCAGAGGGTTTTAAAACTGGTCAATTTCACATTTTCAGCTGTTTACATGTGAAATGTCACGGGGTTGTAACCGTGGGGGTCCCAACCCAAAAGGTACCTAGACGTGGGTCCAATCGCCCCTTTTCTCCCCTCCCCCCGCCCCCGCCCCAGAGCTGGCATGCAAGGGAAGGACAAGCCCTGTCCCTCCTCAACCCAGCAGGGACTTGCAGCTAGGAGTCCCATGGCTGGCATGCTTCCAGGAGCAGGGGCAGATCAGACCCACCTCCAGAAGTGTTCTCCAGCTGCGGAAACCTCCGGTGCTGGGCAGGGAGCTTCCTGCAGCAAGGGGAGGTACTGATCTCCCCCCGAGAGTGAGAGCGGCCGTGCAGGGGAAGGACAAGTCCTGTCCTGCCCCAACCCAGTGGGCACTTGCAGCTAGAAGCCCCCTGGCTGGGGCACTCTCAGCAGCAAGGGGGAGATCAGATTTCATGGGGAAGGGCTTATTTCACGGTCCGGGAGACATTTTTCATGGCCGTGACATTGGTAGAGCCCTAGTTATACGGGTATAAATGTGCTACTACTACAATAAATGTTGCTGTATAGGAGAGGAAATAAGCTCTGCTCCTATAAGCCAACTTTATACCAGTATAAGTGAGTCCACACTAGGGGTTGTACTGGCATACTTATACCCGTGAAAACGAAAATCACACCCCTGACCAACATAGTTATATCAGTACAAAACCTGCATGCAAACTGGGCTTTGGAGAATGTGGCACTTGTGGGAAAAAATGGCAAATTATCAGCCACAGAAAATGAAGTCCTCAGTTCATCCACACAGCAAGTTCTACTCGGGCCTCCCCAGTGGAGGATTCCACATGATACCTCAACTATGATCAATGAGGATTGTTCCTAGTACTGAAACAGCAGCTCAGCTCCCATGGCCCATTTTGAATCTGTGGCCGTTTACATGGCATTTTGCACAGAGATAAATAGCAATGCAAGAATCAGGGCCACAGACTTAGAAAGAACAAAAAACCCAAGAACTGATGGCCTTTTTGTTGAGGCTGCCAAGTAGTACCTGTGGTGGTGGCAATTTTGCAGCATAGACCACAAACACCACTAACTAATTTCTTTTAGGCCTCCAAAGAGCCTGCAGGGGGGCGGGGTAGAGGAAACAACTTTCAGTCACTTTTGACCTTGGTTAGATTTGAACCAGTAACCTAGAATTAAACAGAATCTATCACCCATTCCCACCTCTTCTTTTTTTTTTTTTAATATGCAGCATTTACTGACTGTCCAGTATATGGTTTGATTCATTGTCAGTATTAAAGAAATTTGCTACACTGTTTTCAGCTAGATCAAAACGTCTTTTTGGCTCCCTAAAGTATCACCACATGGAGCTTCTAGGGCCCTTCTGATGTGTTATGTCAATAGTTTGCCTGGATATCAGGGGTGAAAGGGCGAGTAAAAGGGGCAGCTGCCCTGAGGCCCGGCGATTTAAAAGGCCCCAGGATTCCTGGCCGCTGCCACCACCACTACCGCGGCAGCAGCCGGAGCCCCGGGCCCTTTCAAATCGCCACTGGAGCCCCGGGCGGCGCGGGCCAGGCAGCGCGGATAGGCTGGCTGGGGGAGGCTAACCCCCAGCACCGCCCCTTCCGCCCGAGGCCCCGCCCCTTCCGGGGGCCAGACCCCATACTGGTCAGTCTTCTGTGTTACTTTCACCCCTGCCGGACATGTTCTTCATCAGATCTTTGATAGGACATGATGCAATGGCATCTTCAGATGTGAGAATCCATCTTTGACATGCTCTACCACGTGTATCCCAGCAGGGTGACGTTATGATGTCATGATGGATTTAATGGGTGTATGAAACAGAAGTCGGTGATGATGAACACTACAAGATTTTAAAGATTAGTGACTTTTTTCTAAATGCTCAAACAATCTGCCCCTTCTTCGGTTAAATATAACGCTTAGGTGAGCACAGTGAAAGAGGTGTGGATGGCACAGGCCTGGAAGGCCTAGAGACAAAAGGACTCTGTTAGACCCATGCAGGCAAGTACTGTATAGCACGGCCTTGCAAGCTTCCATGCAGTGCCCCGCCAGCCCTCATCTTGAGCAATCGTAGCAGTGAGGGAGGAATTCTGCCACAAAAAGATGCAAATGTTTCTCATTTGTGGTTGGTTGTTTGAGGTGCGAGGGCAGGAGGAAGTAGACTTTCACCCAGACCGCGCAGCAATGACCATTAACCACAGCCTTGCTTGTATTGGTGACCTCGCTGTGAAAATCTCTGTCTTCTATTGCCTGCCATGCCCAGCCAAATTTGTTTAAAAAAACATTACTACTAGAAATAGAACCTCCCAAACCAGACAAAATCCTTTTCAACACCCTCCCTGAACTGACAGGTCAGGCCATTAACCTCTCCCCCCTCTTCAAATCTTTCTTCAAGGCCCACCTCTGCCATGATCATAGAATCATAGATTAAGTTTGGAAGAGACCTCAGGAGGTCATCTAGTCCAACTCCCTGCTCAAAGAAGGACCAACCCCAACTAAATCATCCCAGCCAGGGCTTTTTCAAGCCAGGCCTTAAAAACCTCTAAGGATGGAGATTCCACCACCTCCCTAGGGAACCCATTCCAGTGCTTCACCTCCTAGTGAAATAATTTTTCCTAATATCCAACCTAGACCTCCCCCACTGCAACTTGAGACCATTACTCCTTGTTCTGTCATCTGGTACCACTGAGAACCGCCTAGCTCCATCCTCTTTGGAATCCCCCTTCAGGGAGTTGAAGGCTGCTATCAAATCCCCCCTCACTCTTCTCTTCTGCAGATTAAAGAAGCCCAGTTCTCTCAGCCTCTCCTCCTAACTCATGTGCCCCAGCCCCATGATGGCTGTAAGAAATCAGGGGCAAATGGGGTTAGTTGGCACTTACATTATCTGGCTGGGAATTACAATGGGATTTGGGTCCTTTTCAAAATCCCAGCCTTTATGTACATAAATATTTTATATATTGTTTTGAATTATTCTTTTCCCACCCTTCATATGTTACTTGCCTTCTTTGATTGTAAACTCTTTGGGGCTAAGACTGTGTCTTCATATCTGTACATTCGGCACCTGGCACAAAAGGGTTTCAGTCCTAATTGAGGTCTTCGGATGCAATCAAAACACAAATATTAAATAAAATATCAGCAACATCTTTAATTATAAAAAGACTCTCCCACCCCAGACACATTATTAGACTGAAGTTATAACCTATTTATTAATGGGGAGTAATTCTATATAAAATCACAGCCACCATCCCAACCTTGGAACTAAGGTACAAAGATGCATGAAAACCTTCCAGCCTAGCTTCCTTTCTAGCCTTTGGACTGGAATAGCAACTATATGCTGTAATGGGAAAGCCTGTTCCTGGAGCCATCAATGTCCAACAGCTGAAGATCTGGTGCAGTTCTTGAGACCTCCAGGAGTAACCTTTTCCCATTGGCCAATCGTGGCCTAACTGTCTATGTGAATTTTCTTGGGGTAGGTTCTCAATTGCCCAATAGCTGCAGTTTACTTCCTATTTAAAGCTTTGATTTTGCATTTTGCAGCTCAACTGCATTTCATTTGTGCAAAACCTGAATTAATTTGAAAGCCTAATTGGATCTTTTGTTACTAAGCAAAGGTTGTTAGGCTGAAGATAAATGAAATAACTGAATTAGCACACCTGTGCAATCCTACACAAAGGCTAAATGCAGTCAAAATGCGAGGCTTGTCTTTATTCCCTCATCTTTTTAAGCACCTGCACCCCTACATAAAATAATGGTAATCTTAATTTCAAAGTTGATCCTCGCTCCTCTCTCAAGTAGAGCTTCTAAATGGTTGGAGTGGCTGACACCAGAAAAAAATTAAACCAATGTTTGTTCTCCAGAGACGATCAAAATATTATATTACTGCATTTTAAATTGTTCTGTGAATGCTTTTCTTTCGGTTTCCTCTATTTTCGCAGGTCAAATTTGGCATAATTATGATTTGTTATAACTTGTTTTTTAAAGTTATAGTCACTGGATGAATAAAATGATGACAACTGGAACAAATGGTCTTTTCCTTGAAAGATGGGTCTCTTCCTCGCAAAACACTCAGAGATAGAAAAATCCTATATTAAACTGCATTATAGCCATCACTGATTCCCTTATCAAAAATAAACTCAGACTCAAAAGCAACACTTAGAAGCAGAGGACTTTAGGAATATTCAGGCCAAAACAGGGCAGAGCAGGATGAATATAAAACAGATGAAATCCTGTGTGTAGTCAACGTAGCAAAATCAAACTTGAGAAATGGGATATGGCCAAAATCAACTTTCAGTTCATCTGAATTTCAATGAGTTAATCAGTTGGTGGTTTTGCTAAAGACTTATCACTTAAGAAACTAGAATGAATCCCATTATTATTCTGCAAAATGAATGTGATGCTATCAAGAATATGATTGGATTTATTTGGGAACTGGTACCCTGTGACCCATGTGGGTTCCCCATGCACGTAAATCCAAACTCTGGATCTTCCAGGATTTGTTCTGTAGAACTAAAACTGCTGCATAAGCATGTGGCAATAGCAGTGTTGTGCGAGTGGTGGTCCAATCTTGAAACTCTACTCAGGTAAGGAGTCCCATTGAATCCCTTAGGGCTGCTGGCATGACAATGGTTTATAGGATCAGGCCCCGAGGTAGGAGATTGTTTCTCCCCATCTGACCTCACTTCATCAATGAACTAGCCTCAAGATACTACTGCTGTTTTGTCCTTATACAGCACCTTAGAAATGAAGCTTTCAATGGGTTTACAAACATTGCCTGGGTCATAGGAAATCATTCCAGGTGGACATTCTGAGAAAGTTTAAGGAACTTTCCCAAAGTTACACAGAAAAATGGTACCTTAGCCAGAAAAAGAATCCTGACACCCTGTGATTTATCCAAGATCTTACTTCCAAAGCACTTGATCATGCTTCCTCTTGAGATAACATTCAAACACTTCAAACATGACCCTGTTTGGTTTGCTAAGCCTGCAGATCAAAACACTCTCACGTGATCTTCAAGAGCTTCCTGATTCAGGCTGGATTGGAACCATTCTAAAAACAACTATTTTCCAAGTATTTTGTCATGGCAATTCCACTTCCTAGACCATCCGAAAGCATGGAGTGCAGAGGCATGCAAGGACGAGAATAAGCCAATTCATAAAGCATTTAGATCTCTTAACAAAACTTTTGGTTGTGGTGAAGCCAAGTCCAAGTTCAAGTCTGTTCTCACTCTATGGATTGATGGTGAATATACAAAATGTTCAGCTGCATCGCTTAGTTGTGATTAGAGAGACAAGGTGGGTGAGGTAATATCTTCTATTAGACCAACTTCTGTAGAGGAAAGACACCAGCTCTTGAGCTATGCAGAGCTCTTCTTCCGGTTAGTTGTGATTAGTCAGACAAGTCACATGCTATCTTCCTCTTTCGCTTCCTTCACTGGATAACTCACAAGCACTTCCATATACACATGTATAAAATTCAATCCTCAGGCATGTGACACTGAAATATGCTTAGGGTGACATTCACCCCATGCTATGAGACCTTTGCACCACTAAATCTTATTCCAAGTAGGTTTAAGCAATGCGTAGGGCTTGTTCTGGCTCTCTCTGCAAAGGCATTTCACCCTTATAGCAAACATTTGTGTGTGCTTAAGTTCAACTGCTCCAGTGTTCACAGAAAGCAAATACAAAGGAGGAACAGGAAGATGGAGGAATAAAGCAATTTCATTTAAAAATATGATTGGATTTTCTCCTGGGTTTATTTTTGCCTAACACCTCTACCTTCATATAACGCTGCCCTCGGGAGCCAAAAAATCTTACCGTGTTATAGGTGAAACCACGTTATATCGAACTTGCTTTGATCCGCCAGAGCGCGCAGCCCTGCCCCCGCTGGAGCACTGCTTTACCACGTTCTATCTGAATTCGTGTTATATCGAGTCGCGTTATATCGGGGTAGAGGTGTATTTGTCCTTCTCTATAAAGTATTTGCTAGTCTAAGTACAGAGGAGAAGCATGGTATCACAGATACCACTATGTAGCTATGCAAATTTAAGAATGTAATGGAGTCTTAACATACGATCATTTGGCATGAGAGTTAGGAAATCATAAACTATATGGACATAACATTTACTATACAGGATCATTCTACTGACCTATCCAGTAGTATCCTGACTCCAGCACTGGCCAACTACCAGAAGAAGACAAACAAAATGAATTAGGGAATGTTGTAGATAGTGGCAAAACTTTCTTCCCTATCCCTGACAGGTGATCATCGTATGCCCTGGACCATGAGACTTGCTCACTAATGGGAACTGTCTTTTAAATGGTCTCTTTTGACTCAAAAAAATCCCCCAAATATTAGTGTTTTGCTCTTCAGAACCATGTTTTCTTATACAAAATTGAAATTATTTCAACTACATATCTGTATGGCCTAAGAGAAAGAGCACTCAGTCTTCAGGTTAATTTTGCTGCTCTCTATTGAGCTAACAGTTTTACTAAGGTCTGGTCTAGACTGGGGGAGGGGGAAATCAATCTAAGTTACGCAATTTCAGCTATGTGAATAACGTAGCTGACGTCGACATACTTAGATCGACTTACTGTGGTGTCTTCACCGCGGTGAGTCGACTGCTGCCTGCGCCTCTTGCCGAGCTGGAGTACAGGAGGCGACAAGACAGCGCTTGGGGATCGATTGCTGCCCACCGATCTGGCCGGTAGTGAAGACGTACCCTAAGAAACTCTTTGTATTTCCATTGAGACATAGGTGGACTACACAGCAGCACTGTGGTTGCAGTTTTGTCTAATATATCTGGGACCTTAGCTATCACTAAAGCAGCTACATCATGAGTTATTTTTAAAAATTCAAATAAAAAAGCTTAACCCTCACCCAGTCCTCGGTAAATCCAGAAATTAGCCATGACTTTGAAACGGAGAATGGGGTCAAACCACAACATTTGGCTCCAGATTCTAAATACCTTAAATTTCAGGTGTGTCTGGAACCAGAGGTTTGGTTCACTCCATTATAACGATAAAGACCATTTGGAAAATTCAGATCGTAATCTGAGTCCAGACTTTGAAGACCTCTCAAAGTCTGGTGGTGTTCAGATCCAGAGTTTTGGTTCAGGGCCCTTGTTTCTTTCAACCCACATTCCCCTGATAGACAGCATCTGACACACAGTCCCTGGGATCTTCACCAGCTCTGTCCTCTTTGGGATGCAAAGGAGAGGGCAAGGAGAGACAGGTTTTCCAAGAGGCTAAATTACTTCTTAACCAAACGATATGTAATCTTTTTTTCTTTTCAAAAATATCATTTCATTTGAATGCAAATTTTAGCAATTTACAAAGGTGCTTCTTGGTCATTGAGGTGGGAGCTAGCACAGGTTCTCCGATAAATCATAGCATTTGCTATGATTTATTCATAGATTTATAGAGTTTAAGGCCAAGTGGGACCATTAGATCATCTAGTCGACCTCCTGTACAACACAGCCATAAATTTCATCCAGTTATTCCTGTACTGAGCCCACAAAAGGATTTAGGCACCTAACTGCCACTTGAAATGCGTAAATTCCAGAACTGGGCCTCCCTGGGATTCACAAACACCCCCCCCCCCCCACTCAGCTGGCGCCAAACGCTGCAAGCACCAGAACTCAGTGCATGTGCACTGCAGTCTCGTTCCAAGTGTCCAGACGCCTGAGCCCCAGAGCAAAGTACTAACAGGGGGGATAGGTGCTCCTCTGCCTGGCTCGCCTGTGGGGCCCGATCCTGTAAGCGGGACCAGAGCTTGCCAACTAGCTCGGGCCCCCATAGGTGAGTGTACACAAAATGACTGGCGAGAAGAGGGCACGAGACGTGCCCTAGCCAGGGCTTCTTGCAAAAACAGCGTAGGCGACTATCCCCAAGAGAAGGTTTGTGGCTGAGAATCCCAAGCAGAA
The DNA here is from genome assembly GCF_016161935.1 of Mauremys reevesii. Lineage (NCBI taxonomy): Eukaryota > Metazoa > Chordata > Testudines > Geoemydidae > Mauremys > Mauremys reevesii. Next base: position 11,101,506 of record NC_052628.1, on the reverse strand, counting down.
GGAGGTGCCTCCCTCCTGCCTGGGCTTAGGTGCCAAACTCCCTGAGGGGGGTAGCACATAGGACACACTCATTTCGCAGGTCCCATTGGCTAGCCCAGGCACGGAGCTGCCTAGCTTGCTGGGTTGTGTGAATGCCATTCTGAGGCACCTCTCTCTCCCCTTTCATTGCAGAGGGAGCCTAGGTGGAAAACTCAGGCTCTGTGAAACCCAGTGATTATCTAGGTACCTAGAAGTTAGAAATGGTGATGCTCAGTGTCACCGTGCCTAAGTTCCTCTGTGAATCTAGCCCTCGGTGTTTGACTAAAGCAAATCTTCCAGAAAGGCCTCCAAGTTCTGATCTGAAGGCATCGAGAAATGGAGAACCTACCACTTCCCTGCGTAATTTGTTCCTATGGTTAATCACCCCCATTGTTTAAAAAAAAAAGAGTGCCTGATTTCTAATTTGAATTTGCCTGGCTTTAAATTCCAGCCATTGGTTTTTGTTATGCCTTTCGCTGCTATAGAATATTAAGATTGATGAAATCTTGCTATTTTCAGAATCTGCGTGCAGCAGAGGGGTCTTGGTAGTGCAGCATAACTTCCTGACCGAACGGGTGCTTGAAACAAACAGGAAAAAGAGACACTACCGTTGTCATATTTTCCTACAGGCCTCCTTTGTCTGGCGAGCTGCAATTATTCCTCACAGCCCTTGATTCTTGCCGTACTCCCCCTCCCTTCTCTCCCAATTCATTCTTCTAGAATTTATCCCACTTCTTTAACTCGGCATGTGTCTGGGCAGATGTCCAAAAAAGCTCCCTTCAACAATGGGGTGGGGAAGAATTCCTCTACTTCAATTGAGTCCCCCTTCTCCGCCTCTCACTTTCCCTCTCTTTCTTGCCCCCTCTTCTCTTTTAACATTCTGAATGATTGATAACACTCCCCTTGCCGCACTGCTGGCTGTTACAGGCCGTTCTGTCAGGCATCGAGGGCTCTGTAGCTCACCCGGATGATGGTGGGAACCCCCTTTGGTTCTTTTGAATGACTGACTAACTAACTAAATAAATAAAAGGGGGGAGGGCTGAAAAGCCCTTGATTAGGACAAACCCAACAGGTCCAGAGCAAACAAACAAATGAAGGGCGATGTACCTTTGTGCCACTAGCTTCCCTCTGCCTCAGTTTGCCAGTTGTCAGGAAAGGAAAACAAAACAAAACGGTAAGCAAAAGGAGGGGGAGTAAAAGGAATAGCTTATTTCTGTTGCCTCTTCTCTTTTTGTGGATCAAAGGACGAGGTATTTGCAATATTACCCACTTCTTGTTATTATATCACCAGTCGCACAATAGTGGGGGGATGCTTAAATCTCCAGCTTCAAGAGTTAGAATCTGAGAATTTCAGTCTTCATTTAAAAAAACACAAAACATTTCCAGCCCCTCTGGCAGTAGAGAAATGCTGGAAAACATGAACCTAAATGCTCAAACACCAGAAGGCAAATAAAAAGAAACAAAATTTTGTTATTTTTAAAAAACTCATGATTTCCTGGGACCTGACTCAGTAGAAGGCAAGGATGCACATACATGCCAATAAGCTCATCATACCTCTTTCTCAGTGGGTCTATTAAAGAAGTTTCTAACAGTCTGCAAGGTTTTATTACTACTTTTATTATTTGCATTACAAGTAGCATCTAGCGGACCCAGCTGGGATTGAGAGTCCATTGTATGCCCTCATGGTAAGAGATAGCGGAGCTCAAGAGAGTCTACAGAAAACCAACAAAGGATGGGGGGAAAGGAAGAATTATTATCTCCATTTTACAGATCAATAATTGAGACACAGAGAGGTTAAGTGATTTACCCAAGGCCACACAGGAACTATGTAGCAGAGAAAGGACTTTAAGTCAGCTATCCTGAGTCCCAGTCCAATGTCTTAGCCACAACCACATTCTTTCTGGTTTACCAACTAGTATTCTCAATTATAGGTATAGGAAATACCACTCAAACTTTCAAACCCATAGAAATATATAAGCCTGGACTACACTAAAAAGTTAAGTTGACCCATCTACATCTCTCAGGCATGTGAAAAATCCACACACCCCGAGCAACGTAGTTAAGCCAACCTAACCCCCGGTGTAGACAACACTAGGTCAACAGAAGAATTCTTCTGTAAACCTAGCTAAAAGAAACACATCAATGACATTTTTTAAAAGGAGCTACACTGAAACCTTACTGCAATGCGAATGAAAATCAGCAAGCTGATTTTTTTAGATTGAGGCACAAGCCCAGGAATGTCACTGGTACCTGGGAAAACTGCATGTTGAATATTATTCCTTGTTAGCTCATTAAGCCCTTAGAGGCCTTGCAATAACTAATCTCCCACTCTAGGATCTAAAGGATACTTGATGTTTTTGTGTAGGTAGCAATCTATTCTACTGCAAGAGGCTGGCTACCTCATAAGGAGCTGGGGAAAATAAATCCTCATTTGTTTATATGCCTTACATGAAAATGAGTGTAAATACTGTTGGAGAATTCAGTTCTATTTCCACATGCATGTACCAATCAAGGTCTCCTAATGTAAAGCTGGAAATCACCATAGGTTGAATATCTGAAATTAATATCCATTCCCACCAATCCACCGCTCTCCTGACAACCAGCTGACACGTAGTATGAAAGAAACCCAGGCTGATTTTTCTAACGACTCGAAGTGCTTGTTTCTCTTATTCCAAGCTTTGATGGGCAGGTGCCCGTGTCATTATCACAAAACCCACCACCATTGTTGTTACTCATTCATAGCTAATTGATCATTTGGGCCTGATCCTGCTAGATTTCACTGGGCTGGTGAAGTCATCTTTCAGGTGAGAGATACAGCCAAAGTGAACTTCCTACGGATCTATTTGCAGGTGCTGGTGTTCTGAGTACATTCCAGCTGGACTAATTACCTCCAACCCATCTACAATACACACACATGCACACCTTTAGTTTAATCTGGATATGGTATCTTTTACTTCCTGTCCTAAAAATGTTGCAGGGCATTGCTGTGAGCTGCCAGTCAATTGCGGTGTTTCTGCCCAGTTGCAGCTCCAGCAATGCGGTGGCTGAATGGTCCAGGAGCCTTGGGATGAGAGGCAAGATAGCTTTAATATTTTATCAGCACTGGCATCACTGCTGATTAAAAGAGACTGGTGCATTCACTGTACCTGGATCTTCCCCCCCCGCCCAAGAATCCTGGCGGAAGCAGCTCTCAACCCTGCAGCTACAGCACAGCGCAGATCTACTAGAGGCCAGTGTGTACTTGCTGTACAGTTTGAGTGGGCACATACTCAACAAGGAGGGATTTCAGCTCCCAACTGAGTGTCAATGTGAGGAATATGTCCCTGCTGCGACAGGAGTGGAGAACTCCTAAGTAGCGGCTCTGCACCTTGTACTCAGAGAGAGAGAGAGAGAATCCCCATGAGCTGTCAGTGGTACCAGTGCTCATACAGTATCCTCTTTCCAGGCCTCCAGTCAGTCTCAAGTGTGAAGCCATTACAAGCAATTGCAACCCACATATTTGGAAGTAATGTGGTTTCTAGTTTCCACAGATGTCTCTATTTTACTCTATCACTGTCTATTTAAGTACCTAGCAAAGTGCTCTTGTACATGCATTGACAGAAACACTGCTTCAAAAACCTGGTCAGGCAACCCCCACATTACGGATCGGCCAATTGACCTCTCTCTCAAATATCCTCTGCCAGATTTTACCACTTGAAAGTCATGTGGCTGGAACCATGGTGTTTGGATACAAACTCTCCCAAAGTTTAGGGGCTGGTAAGATCCAAAGTTTCTGTTTAGTTGGGCACAGTGGTAAACCCCAGAAGCAAAAAGAGCATCTAATCTAGATCCAAATGCAAACTTTGAAAAGGGATTTAGACATGTCTCTCCTACAGAAGGTGCACTGCTCTATCCCAGGGGCGTATAAGGCAGTCAACCACTAAAATGTTCAGTGGTGCTGATGCTGCTGTCTTCAGCTTGGAAAAGAGATGACTGAGGGGGGATATGATAGAGGTCTATAAAATCATGACCGATGTGGAGAAAGTAAAGAAGGAAGTGCTATTTACTCCTTCTCGTAACACAAGAACTAGGGGTCACCATATGAAATGAATAGGCAGCAGGCGTAAAACAAATAAAAGGAAGTATTTCTTCACACAACGCACAGTCAACCTGAGGAACTCCTTGCCAGAGGATGTTGTGAAGGCCAAGACTGTAACAGGATTCAAAAAAGAACTAGATAAGCTCATGGAGGATAGGACCATCAATGGCTATTAGCCAGGATGGGCAGGATGGTGTCCCTAGCCTCTGTTTGCCAGAAGCTGGAAATGGGCGACAGAGGCTGGATCACTTGACGATTACCTGTTCTGTTCATTCCCTCTGAAGCACCTGGCATTGGCCACTGTCGGCAGACATGATACTGGGCTAGATGGACCTTTGATCTGACCCAGTGTGGCCATTCTTATATTTCTTCCAAATTTTTCATCTCTGTCCCTTTGGGGTCAGGATTTAAGTGAATCATTGTTTGAAGGCAAGTTCAGAAACTATTTATGGGTGGGGCTAAAAAGTGAATAAGTGTTTAAGGGAGTGGTCTGTGTACAAAGGCAGAGATGTGACGGGGCCTGATTCTCCTTTCACTTACTCCAGTGCAAATTCACTGTACTTATCCCTGATTTTCACCTCTGAATGCACTTTCTATCATCACAACCAGCCGTGGACTCTTTTGTTTTCCTGAGGGCCCCTCTGCCAAAGTCTATTGTAGGCCCCAGCTACATAGAGCCTGAAGATTTTAAAGCTCTTCACAAACATTAATAAATTAACTCTCACCCTGCCAACGTTAGCTACTGACATTCTTATATCTCTTTGACATACCGGGGGGTGGGGGCAACACACAGAAGTTACCCATGACTTGCTCAAGATGCCACAGTGAAACACCAATAGCTAAGGAGAGAACTGGTGATCTTGACTCCCAGTCCCCTGCTGTATTTAATTGTTCAATATTTGTATATGGCACCAGAGCTGTAAACCAAATACAACACAGGAGAATCCCTCCCAGAAGTGCTTACATTTTAAAGGGAACAGAACAAGGCAGGACAATGGGGAAGATAAGAGGCCTGGGAAATGAAGGAAGCAATGAACAGAGAAAGCCAATTGTTAATATTTGTAATATGGTAACACTCAGAGGCCCAACCAAGATTGGGCCCTAATCATGGTCGTGCCCCTCAGTGCCCTGCGCCTGTCTAGGCCATGCCCTCGGTGGCTGGTAGGGGAACCCGGACGGGCCCTCTTCTGCGGGATCCAGTCATCCACCCACCCCCCCCAGCAGTTCAGTTCTCCCCCCCCCCCCCCCCTGACCTCCCTTCCCTGGACTGCTTCCTAAAACCCCTGGCTTTCCTCCTTGCTCTGGGTGTACAGAGAGAGACAGTCCCTGCCCTGATAATCTTAGGGTACGTCTATACTTACCGTCCGGGTCGGCGGCTAGCGTTCGACTTCTCAGAGTTCGATATAGCGTGTCTAATCTAGACGTGATATATCGAACTCCGAACACGCTCCCGTCGACTCCGGAACTCCACCACCACGAACAGCGGTGGCGGAGTCGACGGGGGAGCCGCGGACTTCGATCCTGCGGCGTCTGGACGGATGAGTACTTCGAACTAAGGTAGTTCGAGTTCAGCTACACTATTTGCGTAGCTGAACTTGCGTACCTTAGTTCGACCCCCTCCCTTAGTGTAGACCAGGCCTTACAGTCTAAATGCCCAAAACAGACACAGGGTCAGAGAAAAAGCAGAGGCACAGAAAGATGAAGTGACTTGCCCAAGGTCACATGAGAGTTTAGTGGCAGAGTCAAGACTAGAACCCAGGTCAACTAACTGCCAACCCAGACCCCTACTCACTAGACCATGGCTTTGGTTGCTTAGGAAGTACAGAACATGTCACATTTTTTTAAACTGGTTTAAAGGGCCTTAGCAGACTGCTCACTGAGGGGCTGTTGCAAAAGGCGGGTGTAGAGACGGGATATGAAGGAAAAGAGAGAGGATGTGGCTAAAGATTAAACATCGCTGCTTTCCCCTATTCAAGACCAGTTTTTAAATGGTTGTTTATGACCAAAGTCACCCAGGGCCAGTTTCCCACTGGCTCAGAGTGCACCGAACGATCCTGATTGTCCCAACCCAACGTCGGAATTTAACCCAAGGGGCAAAATTATCATTTGACCTATGAGAGAGCAGGACCCGAAGATCATCAATTCCCTTAAATTGGTGTCTGCGTCATTCATTTAATGCATCCTCGTCAGTGTGAAATAAGACTTACAGTATGACAGGTCAAAGTGAAAAGGGGAGGGCGGCAGAAAAAAGTGACAGGCTGCTGGAAAGGCTATTAAAAAAAAGAGAGAGAGGAAGAGCTTTTCAGTGAGAGGACTGAAGAAGAAAAAGAAAGAAAGAAGAGGGAGGAGTAACTTTATAACCTCCTGCAGCCTACTCATCCCAGGGTATTGCCTTTCAGTGTGTACCCAGGAACAGGCTGCCAAGCGGTTGTAAAAACTCCATTTATTATCTGTGCTGAACAAGGAGTCTTTTGCAGGGAATCTTGCACCAACATCTTATGTTTCCAGACACTTTCTATTCGCTGCACTGTCAAAATGGAACATGTGCAGGACTCCTGAGCCTGCAATGACTTTATGTTCAAATATTCTAATAAAGCAGGATGGTGCCTGGTCTACTTAAAGGTGGGCCTCCCACTACCACTAAGCATGTCTGACCAAGTTACCCACTCACCCCCCCTACACATCCCACCCAATCTCTTGCTCCTCATCCCCTCCCCCCAGCCCCCACCAGCTGCTGTCCCCTTCTCTCTGCAGAGCCAGGAGAATATGGGCAGGCCCCTTTGCTTCCTTGAGCTGTTGCTGCCTGGCGGCATGTGCACCTGCTCACTGACTCCAACAATGGCTTTGCCCTAACTGCCCCATTAGCGATGCACACAGGTTTCGAAGCAGATGATGCTTTCAGATGTAAAGTGCATCACAGCTTTCTCTCATCCCGCAGCCCCTATTCTTTAAGCCCCAGTGTCTTTGGTAGCAGTCTTTCCAACAGAAAGATTTGTTTGTTGTTCACCCAGTTTATCTCACTGCTGCTTAGTCTCTGATTGTCCTTCTGATTTGTTTTCTTAATTCTCTGCGCTGAGATCCCGTCTTCTCCCACGATCGACTTAAGCTTTCTGCTCTGTTCTATACTGCCTGACAGCAATAACTGGGGCAAGGGAAACGATTTGCTTACCAACCAGTCGAAGAAACTCTTTGAGACTACAATACCAATCAGCTCTGTTAAGCTGACACAATAATCAACTAGAAGACCTGTTGTGGGTACATCAGCTCCACAACCAAACGCAGAGGAAGTCAGAAGGAATTTCTAGCCCATGATCTAGCAACTCTGAAAACCAAAAAGCATTAAATAATAAAAAATAATAGTTTCACTTGCAAAGATCCTTTTCCGTTAACAATCTCAAGGCATCTTTACAAACGATTTTAGCCTCAACCCCTCAGTGAGGGGAGGGAGTTTCACCCTTGGGATCTGGAAAAAAACCAAGCTCACCAGGGTAATTTCTGAAGTCCCCATGGAATAAAGCCCGTTGGGGCCAATCTTGTTGGCACTGAGTGCCTTCTGAGGAGCCCCAGGAGTCCCCAGCGCTCATGAAAGCCAGTGGGAATTGAGAATGCTCGACATTCGTAGCTCTCCCGTCATTTGTGAGGTGCCTCGTGCAGTTCTGCTTCTCTAAGCCACCTGAGCTGCGGGGTGGATTAAGCTAAGTGAACTGCCAACTTGGATCTGAGGTGAAGGGAGAGGGGTAAAACCCTCCTTGCAATCCCTGTTTACACGGTAATGAATACCTCTTAGCCATATCTATTGTAGTAAGTATTACATTATCGAGCAGGACCTAGGCATTCAAGTGTGACTAAGTATCCAGCCTCCTGCTAGAGGAGATGGGTAAAATTTATAGCCTGTCTTCCCCAGGCCAGAACACAGGCCCCCAAGGGCCTTTAGAGAAAAAGGAAGCTTCCCTCCCCCGGCCCCCATCCAGCCAGAGGCAAGGGGACCAATTTATTATCTGGCCTGATAAACAGCCGAGAATCTCTGGACAGAACAAAGCCGAACGCAGCCTCTTGAGCAACATCTCAGCCACACACAAAGTATATGACCAGAGATTGAGTCCTGGAGAAACAGTGGGCTGGGGGAGGTGGGGGAGAGGGAGAGGAGGCCGCAGAGTAGAAGGGGGTTGGAGCAGGCAGGGGTAACAGAGAGGGACATTCCATCCACATTCCAGCTCAGCAATCCTGACTTCTTTTCTTCAGCGGCATCTGCACTCATGTCAGCTTATTACTGATTCGCCGCCACCCTTCCAGTCTGGGAGCAAAAGGGTCTGAGCCTCACAGTCTCACCCGCACCATCACCCACAGATATTTTCCAAACACTGGTTCATAATTCACCCTTGAGCCATGGCTTTGCTGCTCACTGAACGCTGAGAACACTTGAGAAACCCCAGGGGAGTTACCTGCAGTCCTAATTCTATTCACAATAATAGGTGCTTTCATGGAAACTTTTTATCCAGAGATCACAACACACTTTACAAATGCAAATTAATCCTCAACAGCAACCACTAGGAGTTTGGTAGATATTATTATCTGGATGGACAAACTAATGCACAGACAAGTTAGATGCCTTTCCTAAGGTCATCCAGTGAATCAGTGGCAGAGTCAGAAATAGAGCCCAGGAGTCCTGACTTCCACCCTGCTGTTCAGCTGCCAGGTGGAGAAAACAGATCAATGAATCAAGCTGTTCTTCTGCAAAAGCATCAACATCTGGAAAACAACAATGGTATGGGATGCAATGGAAAAGACTCTGATTTATGTTATTGTTTTACTTGTAAATGACCTGCTATAAAATCATAGAATCATAGAAGATTAGGGTTGGAAGAGACCTCAGGAGGTCATCCAGTCCAAGCCCCTGCTTGCATGAGCAAGAAGGAATTCCTACCAGGTGCATTAAACATTAGACTGGATTGCTCCTTGGGAAACATGGCAGAGGGAACAACTCTGCACCAGAAAAGGGTGGAAGAGATGACCTAATGCCCTTCCCCCTCTCTTTACAAGGATGCATCTTACAGTTTTCAGAATAGTCAACAGGGTCTGGGTTGATACACTCCTGTGACTCTGAACTTGACCAATAGGGTTGCTGCTTAATTTATTTGCATTAGTGGCAACTTAGATTTGTTGTTGTTGAAAGGACACTGCCTTTCCTGGCACTTTCATTTTTGCTATTGTATCCTAAATGTCCTCTCTCCCGCCCTTTTTCACTATTTGTAAATGAAGCACAAACTCTGATTTTTATCAATTTATTCAATACCTGGAAAGTTTGTATATATCCATCTCAGCTGACAGCTTGTTTGCAAACTATCTGCTCTGACTCTGACTTGGACTATTTCTTCTTCAGTATCTGTTGTATGTGACTGGACACCCAGAACTGTCTTCTTTTTTCCCTATTCTCTGGAATCCTTATGAACGAGGCAAGAACATACTCCGACATTTACTCTTGCCTGCATATGAATACAGGTGTTCACTCAAAGAACAGCCATTTCTTAATATTCATGTGAACAAAAACCCATCCACAAAGTTTCCAAGGAGCAGAGGCTCATGGCTGAACTGAAATTCAGAATTCACAAAAATGTCCGAAAATATTTCCTTCCACCGCCACCCCCACCATTTGCCCTGTTCTATTAGGGGACGGAGACTGGGAACTGTTCCCAGAAGCCGAAACAAAATAAACAGACCAAAACAAATGACCTGGGACAGTTTGAGCACAGTTTAACTAGTCTGAGGGAACACTTGCTGTTCCCTTAAAGAATTAAATCCCGAGGGACACAAGTCCTTTCAGCTGTAATTTCTCAGCTTGAGCTCCACTGAGTGAAGGGCAGGGGGAACAGTCAAATGAATAAGACCTAGATAGCCAAAGAATGTGACAAGACACAATTAAGTGTATCACCGTGAACGCTGAACAAAACCACTACAACATCTTCATAGGGATGATTTAAATGCCTCCTGCAACTGGAATGGCAGGATATTGCCTGCCCAATCACCTGCCTAACTAAGTGTCCAGCTGTGCATGCAAAATATCAGACTTTCAAACAATTCAGAGTAACTGACAGCTAATCAACATGCGGCTGGTTATTAACATAAACCAGGCTGTATGACCTTTCCTAGGTGTGCCCTTGTTGGCACGTGTTAAACAGCTCTGAAAAGAACCTTTCCCCCTTTGCTCAAAACGACGTCATTTGTAGCCCAAAAATGTGGAATAAGAACATGCATGCATCATACATGTGAACAACAAAAAGTCATCTGATTTACATATTGAACATACAATGCATATGAAGTAATATGAAAGTGCTCCCCACTCACAAATAGCACCACACATTTGATATCTGATAGGTAATACGACAATACTATCATATCTATAACACCTGTGCCCTTTCCCATCATGGGCAACATCACAAGGAGGAACTGTCAAGAGCCTGTATTTACTGATGATGTGACTCTGGATACAGCATGTGCAGCTGGATATGAACATTGTGGCTGGCTCCTCTTTCTATAATGGGCCAGACCAAAGCCAGAGATCTAAACAACTACAAATCTGGAGAAAGTACAGAGTGAGATTGAACTAAAACGTTGAGCTTGGGCCCATCTCAGGTAAGGTTTAATGTATAATTGAAGGTTCATCAACATAGTATCTGTTCATCAGTTATGCCACCAGTTTCAAAAGTGGCCTCTGATTTCAGGTGGAACACACACCTAGGACACTTTAAGATGCATCATTTTGGCTACCTACCATTTGAAATGCCTCATATGAATGACTGCTGCTCACGCAAAGGGAGGACTGAATCATCAGAACAGTGTCTCCTCGTTCGTCTGCAGGAATGGAATTTGGGCTCTGTAACCGGGTCCTCTGCTCGCCCCTCTTCCTGAGGCCCTCTGCTGCCTCAATAAAGCACAGAGAGGCTTCTCTTGCTGCAGCACCCATGGCTTTATTTACACAAGTTCCCCCCACCAGTGATACTATTTACAGAGTTTGCAGGCCTGACGATCTCCTCTCCTACATGGAGTCAGCCTGGAGACTGACCTTCCCCTGGCCATCCTCTTTCTTCTGACTGCCAGCCAGCCCCAGGCCCCCAGGTGCAGCCAGTTCTAAAGGCCACGCACCAGACATCTCCCCAGCCCCAATCTATTTCCCCTGATTGGGGCTGGCTGAGCAGGAGCTAATTAGGTGACTTTGCACCAGCACCCTGCTACAGGATCCTTTGCAGTTTTTTTTTTGTTTTTTTTTTTAACAAGACTCAGGGGTTTTTATTCGGTCTTTTAGTTGTGTATCGTACATTCATTTGCCTTTCCTGGCCCTGATCTTCCTCAGGTAGAATTCTAGTTCCTTGCCTTCCAGAATATAGCCGTCTGCTCGGCCACACTGTCCAGGTCTGGAGGCGATGCAAGCAAGCAGCTTTCCCTGCTGGAATTGTTCCTCCAGGAGGCCGCTGATCTTGGCGTTCTTCTTCCGCTCATCATATTTCTTCTGGATCTTCTTTGAACGCTTTTTGTTTAAGATTTCCTCCTCTTCAGGAGTCAGTTTAGCACCCTTCTTGCGTCCGAGAGGCAAGGCATAGTGGGCTACATACCACTGTCGGTATGGGGTACTGTCAACGAGAACGATGCAGTTCTTCACCAGGGTCTTTGTCCGCACCAGCTCATTGTTGGAAGCATTGTAGACCACATCAATGATTCTGGTCTTGCGGGTGCAGCACTCAGAGCCCCAAGAGAAGTTGCCAACATCCAAGCGCAGAGCACGATATTTCTTGTTACCACCACGAACCCTCACTGTGTGAATTCGGCGTGGGCCAATCTTGGTGTTGGCGGGAGGTCGCCCCAACTCATACTTCCTCTTCTTGTGGTAGGGCTTCCTTTTGCCCCCAGTCTTGCGACGCTTGTGCCAGTTGTCCCTAGAGATACCCATCCCGAGCGGCGCCGGATCCTTTGCAGTTGCTAGGCATCCCTTAGAGAGCTCCCATGGAGGTACTCAGCCAGGTCAGTTAAAAGGACCACAGCCTCAGGTGACGTGGCTGCAGGCCACATGTGCATTTCTGAGGAAAATGGCTGCAACATTCTAAATTTTGGAACATGCTCTGGATTGCATGGGACAACAAAGACAACACAGTTTACTCAGAAGGAGCCATGCACCTCAGAACACCCTATCCCACTTTATCCCCCTTGAAATTCAGAGCTATACATTTTCAGAATCAGACTGGTGGAAGATCATACACGCTCTCTTCCATTTCAGCTAATGGAGTGACAGAAAAGCCTCCAGTTCCTACCGGAGGGCATTCAGCTTAGAAAACATTAACGTGTAAAAATGTCTGTAGGCCAGAATAACTGAGTGCCAATATACATTTTTAATTTGAATAATATGCAGCATTTACCATAATTAGACAGCACATTACCACGATTAAGCCAGCACTAGGGATCAGAGTGGCAAGGAACATGACTCAATTCTAATGTCCGTATCGCTAAGAGATGTTTGTTGTTCTTGCCCATCAAGCGACTTTGTGCCCTGCCCTTTTGCTGCCAGAGTTTGAATTTGTCACTAGGGGAGGGGGGGAAGGGAATTTTCTTCAACAAGCAAACAAATCCATTAACGTGTTAAAAGGTTTGGAGTATACATGTAATAAACATTAAATACACTAGTAAAGTAGCACTGTAAGGGGGACATAGTTACACTAGATAACAAGATGTTCACATCATACTACGCTAGGGCACTCTGCGTGCCTTTCATTAATATCTTAACTTGCTTCCATTTATCATCAGAGCTAAGGAGTGGGAGTCAGGAGAAATGGTTTGTATTTGTAGCCATTACACTGGCGTGGGACTTTGGACAAGTCTCTTTATCTCTCCAGCCCTCACCTTGTTTATCTGTAAAATGGTCACAATCATACTGGCATTTATAAATTGAAAATTGCCTTTCTGGATATATATTCCATTACTCACTTCTTGGGTGAAATCCTGGCCAGTGGGAGATCTATCATTGGTTTCAATGAGGCCAGGATTTCACTCACTGTTTCTGCAAGCATTCCTGCCAGGAAACCCTTTGGCCGTGACATTGGTGAAAAGTGAGCACACAGGAAATCCTAACACAGCCACAGAGAATTCATTTGAAAATGGGAACATGGAAAAGGGGGCATTTTTTGCAGTATATTTTTTTATAAAGGCAGTGCCTTGGCTAAGTCAATTGTTTGAACATCATTAAAAGAACATAATTAAGTAGGAAATAATAAAATCAGATGCAAAATCCCTTTGTGTTCATACTTTCACTCACATGACTTTTGTTTCTCTTCGGAGATTATACACACCGATCTTTTTCTTCGTTCGGTTATGCTGCAAGGGCTATTCTAAAACACAACAGCTGCAGAATACTAACAAGGGTGGAATAAATGTGGTCATCTGAACTTCCTAGACAACGGTGATCACACAGCTTTCAGGCAGCAGGAATCCCTAATATAGCAGGCACACTTAAATGCATCCCAGCTTTGGAGATATTACCAGTTCCAGCAATATATTCTATAGTTAAAAGGGGGAATGCACTCAGGAACCAATAATCTCTGTAGCTGGGACTTTTCTTTTTTTTTTTTTTGCTCTGTTTGTACTGCACCTAGCACAATGGAATCCGAGCCCAGGGGTGGGGCTCTTATGTGCTATGGTAATACAAATACTAAATAATCATGAGAGAACTGCAGTGAACTTTTTAAGCATCTACACCGTATGTTAAAGAAATAAATTTATTCAGAATGGTAAGATGTTAACTGCATTAGTATGAATGGTGTTTATTACCACAATGCCTAATGGAGAATGGGGTCCCATTGTGCTGGGTACTGTACAAACACGAGAGCTCATCCCTGCCCCAAAGAGTTTATAGTCTAATTAGGCAAGACAGACAAAGGGAGGGGAAAGAGAGACAACATGTGAAGCAGTGTTAATGCAATGGCTGCAAATTTCATGTTAATCCTGCAATTTTATTTGTTTATTTATTTTTTTTCTTTTTTTTGATTTAGGCTTCTCATTTAAACCCTTCCGGTAGGGTTGTGTTATCAGGGGATTAGCGAGATGGAAAGACAAAGGAGAAGATGGGGTGAGAGGGGGTTGGAGCAAACGGCCAATCAGCACAGAGAGCAAATGAATGTTCAGAGTTAAATGTGCAGAAACAGGCTGATGACATCATCAGCGTCCGTGGGTCCCTGCTGCAACTGCTTTCTGCAGCTGCTCCTCAGGCATCAGCCACTGGCTGGCTCCTCCTTGTAGTTTCTTTCCCAAAGGCCAAGCGATTGTAGGGAACGTGTGTGACGGGGAGAAGGGGAAGGTTTACCTATGAGGTTATATATATTATCAAGGTAGTGGAGAGGGTTGGTCAGAGTTTAAGAGACACCATCAACTAATGTAGCCCAAGTGTGAGATTGGGGGAAGGAAGGGTGCAGGGAGGGTGGAATTTTCAATGGTATTCTGCTACCAATGAAGCCAGTGGGAGCTTTACCATGGCCTTTAATGGGAGTAGGATAATTTGAGCACTTCTGAAAACACCACGTATGGTGTATAGAAACTTGTCAGGTGATTTTTTTTATAGGCAACAGTTTGGTTCAATTTAAACCTTCTCCTTTACTTTTAGAAACCCAAATGCAATATTTTCATGGAAATTCAGTGGGATATGGGGAATCTAACTCTCTGATGTCTCCTTTGAAAATCTCAGTCTTTGTTAACAGAGTAAAGGGTGCAGTGGCAGATGGACAGACATACAGAAAGAATATAGTGCAAATCTATAAGATCCAGGAAATGACACTGACCAGTTTACTTAAAATGGAATGCAAAATAGGGAGGACAGAGATCAAATGTTGAGATGTAATTGAGTGAATATTTTAATAACCTAAGGTTCTAATAGTAACACAGGAAGGGAGCTCTTGAGTAACTATGTGGCTGAAATTTTCAAATTTAGACAGCAGAATCTATATTAGAGGATTTAGAGTCACATGTGCCTCTAAATCCCCTAGCTTGCTTTGAAAATTTCAACCATGATTGTTGTTACTTTTACATGCATGCTTCCATAGCAATATGACTCTGCAGAGAGCTCACTCAGTTGGCCATGTCTCAGAGGATCCCTGAGAAACCTTGCTAACTTGGGGCAGCAATGATTTTCCACAGGCTTCAAGGAAAATGACAACAATGAGCAAAAATCTCAGTCATCAGCTGAAGAATCCAAACTCTTCACCTACGGGTTTCTTGGTAACCTGCCTAATCTTATGCTCCAATTTTATCTAGGTCTTTCCCACCCCATGGGAGAAAAAAGAATCCCACACAATTCAGAGATGACCAGAGCCATCAACACATAATTCCTCTCTTTGGTTGTTGAGCACCTGCAATTCCCAACTGACTTCAATGAGAGCAGAAGTTGCTTGACATCCTGCAGGAGTGCTCCTCGCTGTACAGGAGATCAAGCCCTGTAAGCCTAACTCCGATAAAACTGGAAATCAATGGGAGCCGGGAGTGGGACTCCGAGAACACAAGGGGGCCCAAAAGCAGGAGAAAATCTCAAATGTGTTGCCAGGGCACGTGAGCCTCCCCCATGTGCTGGGTTCCACTCCCATTGCTGTCTAAATGCCATGCCCCGTTTCTCATCAGCAGCGGGACTTGAAGGGAACTTGCAAATGCACAGCCAGGTTAGTTCTCTCCCGGATGTCAGAACTTCAGAGTCCCGGCAGGGGCTCTCCGCAGTCCAGCTTCAGCTCTTGGAAGAAGAAGAGTGGATTTTGCCTCTGAATTGGAAGGGCTCAAACTCACATTCTCTCAGTGGTAAAAGCAATGTGCTCCCTACAACTGACTGGCTGCATGTAAAAATCAGGGGAGAGAGAACCAGCCTCCTTGCTGACATGCAGCTGGGGATCCAACACCGTATGCGGAGCTGATAGCAATGTTTCACGGGAGCAATGGTGAAGGAAGGCCACTACAAGCCATGGTGGAGTTCATGCACTCTCTCCTATTCTGTCATCCCACTAACCACTGATTGTACTGGTGTGACGGCAGCACTCATAAATCAAAGATCATGTCTCTCTAATCTAGTAAAACTCATTCTATCAAAGGTCAGATGCTTGAGACGCAATTAGCTGTGGCACTGGGACTCGGGACCCGCAGTCACCTGACGTGTGTGGAATATTAGGTAATGCAGTCCGGCCCATTGTCAGAAACATAATTACTCTTTATATATTCTTAGTGCGCTGTTTAATGACCCAGTGGAGCTTCCACCCAGTTCTCAGCCCACTATGTGGTTTGAGACCGATTAAAATATTTATTTCAGGTCCATTCCCAGATCCCCACATAATAGATCACTTTTAGAGTAACTAAAGGTTGTGGCCCATACTCCAAGGCTGTACATCTAAGGGGATGAAAAATATCAAGACTTGGCCTGCACCCTGGTCTACCTAATCTACAGAGAATGCAGCACGCGCAGGCGTGAACGTGAACGAGCTGAAAACTACTAAGCCTACCCGAATAACCCGCGCGACGCCGCGCCCCGCGAACTCGCGCTGCTCTCGAACTCGGCTCTCCTCAACTCCGGTGGCGGTGAGGAGACCGAGTCGGAGTTCGAGTTCGACTATCGTCTAGATCAGAGATCGAGCGATGAACTCAGACTCGAAGTCGCTCGCGCCGCCGTCGACCCGGACGGTAAGTATAGACGTGGCCTGAGTGTCTTTCTAAGTGATACATTCTTGCTCAACCACAAGCTACTGGGCTGGAGGCAAGAGTCACTGGGTGAAATTCAATGGCCTATGTTATTCAGGAGTAGGGTGACCAGATGTCCCGATTTCATAGGGACAGTCCCGATTTTGGGGTCTTTTTCTTATATAGGCTCCTATTACCCCCCACCCCTTGTCCCGATTTTTCACGTGTGCTGTCTGGTCACCCTATTCAGGAGGTGAGACAAGGGGATCATACTGATTCCTTCTGGCCTTATAATTTAAGAATCACTTGGGATGCAATGCAAGCCCCTTCACTAAACAGTAGATTTTAAACCCACGGAGGCTGTATGCAAATTTAGTGAATAGGGGGCATATATACCTTCCCCTCTCCCAATGGGTAACAAACCTGGCGCGTTTGGGTTATCAAGATGGCTTCACTTCTGACTGTCACTTTTTATGACAGACGCGCCCTGGGTTTTACTTTCCAGGGGAAAAAAAATAAAAGGCTGGATGAACTTCTGGGCACCTTGGGCATTGCCTTGGGCATCCTCGTGGCTTGGCAAGTCTTCAGAGCTCCTTAGTGTCTCTGCTCGGAGATAAACCGCAGCACAGCTATGCTCTCAGATAGAGCTATTCACACACTGTCAGGCCGAGCGCGCCTTCCAACTCCGGTGCTCCGTTAAAAATAGTTGTCGGTCCAAAACAAAACAAAACAAAAATAATTATTCATCTCCAATTGCCTTGGAGAGCTTTGTCCTTATTCACAGTCAAAAATCATGGGCTCAGTTCTAAATGAGGCTCTCACGCCTCTGGTGTCTCTTCTGGTGTCTCTTCTGCGGCAGAGGGACTCAGAAGACCTTTCTTCCTCCATAAGGGTGATATTGTGATAAGCCCTTTTGAAAGGGCCTATCACAAACGCAGCTCCTATGCCTGAGGGAACGGGGAGACTGCCCCGCCCCCCCTCCACACACACACCACTTTTGGGGCAGAGAGGAGGTGTAACCTTCAGGATTGTGCAAGTGAGAGAGTCTCCATTTGCATCACCAGGTTTATCAAGGGATTACATAATCCCACCGTGAGCTCTCCATAAAGCACTGCAGATGCCACTGCACCCCCCCTGGCTTGGGCTTGCGGCTAAAAAAGGCCATTCTTAGGCCCTCTCTTTCAGGAAGGAGAATCAGGTCTCCCTGGCCCAGTACAGTCATCAGTAGATTTCTATCCTGTCATATCTTTTTCTCTAACTGGCTGCCTGATTTGGTAGCAGGCCACTCAGAAGGGCAGCAACTGCGCTATTGTCACAGCGTATCACATCTTTCCCCATCACCAAACTGTAACCAGTATATATATAAAAAAGGTATAGCTGAGAACCTACTAGTCTTGACAGCAGCAAGGAACTGATGGATTTAAATAACACTCGCAAGTTTAATTATTCACCTGAAAAAGAACCCAAAGCTATGTCTAAGACAGGTACTACCTGGATCAGATCCTCAGCTGGTGTAAATTGATGTATCTCCATTGGCTTGTGTGGATCTACACTGATTTATGCTAGCTGAAGGCCTGGGACACCTGATCTCAGGAAGGGCTATCCGAGTAATTATAAATCCCCTTTTAAGGGCCTGATCCCAAGCTCATTGAGGTCAACCGAAAGACTGCCACTGATATCAATGGGCTTCGGACCGGGTCTTAAATGCACAATCTTAGCAAAAGAGAGAGCAAGTGCTCATGAATCTAAAATGAGCATCTGTGCAGAAACAATGTAAGAAATCTGTCCCTCCGAACAGCACATTCTGTCCTGGTTATTAGATGCAATCCTGTGTACATTACTCCACAATCTATATTTAGCCCCTGATGTAACTAAAGTCAATAGTATTCCATTAGAGCAGCTGCTACTAACTCCTGAATAGGCTTCACTACCCAAACTCCACCTACTCATGTCAAAAGTCTGGACATATACAGCTACAAAACCTTCATGTGTTTATATACAAAGGGGCACAGTTTTGAATAGAAAATATATGACTGTTAACATAGTTTAATGGTCTGTTATATAACAAGGCGGCATTTTTAAAACATTCGTTGATTCTTCTTGTCTGGGGGGCTTGTTTAAATGCCTTAAGTTTCACCACAAGTAAATTTTGGCCTTTTCCTTTTTAGGGTATGTTCTTGCACTGAAGCATTCCTTATCTCTCTAGCTTTTTGATTGATTCTGTAGAGCGTTTTATAGTATTCTCCCAGAAGGAAACTATATGTGAAAAAGAATGATCTACGCACAAGGTTTGCAAGAAGTTTAGGTCTTAATTGTAAATGTGCTTTTTTAAAGAGGCTTTCACTAAATGCAATATGAATATTAATTTTTATTTTAAAAAAACACTAGTGAAAACAGTTTGGGTGTTATTTAAACTTTCCCATGAAACATTAGAAATCCCAGTGCAATAGCAAATTGCTGGAGAAACGGATCGTCTTAATTTCACTGCCAGAAGTGAAGGAAGAGCAGAAATTCAAAAAAAAATTGCAACGATGATGAAAAAGTTAAGGGCACAATCCCACAAAATCTTACTCATGGGAGTAATTCTAATACACACAAGTCATCATATCAGCTTCATTCAGATCTAGAATTCTATCCCTCTGTCCATATCTGTAAGTGTCTGTACCGGACTAATCATTTCAGTATGTGAGCATCTTACAAAAATTGCATTAAGATAAACAAATAATCTAAGTATAAACAAATCTCAAAAAGTGCTCAGAATCAGACCCTAGGTTAGTATCAACTATATTTAGCCGTTATGACTGCCGTTAGGCATGGCAAAAGTGTCTGGCTGATTGTTGGCTCATATTAACACTTCTGAATAATACAAAATTATCTTCCAAAAATAGTTTATGTTCAGAAGCACAAAATGATGACTCAAGGTGTTGGCAGACACCTTCCCCTCTAGATTACTGGTTTAAATCTAACTTCAGTCGGTAACCAGAGTTTATTACCAGCTGACAGGTATTTAATGGTGTCTGTAGAATAAGTAGATCGTTCCTGTCTTTGTAAAAATAAAAAGCAACCAGCATAGTTAATTAAACTAATTGGGATTCTTATTGGCAATCTCGGGGAGGTCATGGATTGAATGCAAAGGCTTCAGTATGTCTACAGGCCTGGATATGTCACAAGCAGTGCTAGCTGCACTAGTAGATGATCTCCTTAAGGGCTATGGACAGTCCAGCTCCCCCAGGTCTCTTCAGTGCCTTTGAAATGTGCCTGTCTGTGAAACTCACTGGGCACTGGTGTAACCATGCCCAAATAGTTCCACTTACTCCTCTCAGACAGATCTCAGAGGGTCATCTTGGGTAGCTCCTGCTCCTCAACAAAAGCCCTAACCTGCAGTCTCTCCCATGGCTCAATATTTGAGTCTCTAACCACCAGTGGATATTACAAGACACTTTTGTGTTCTGAGAGCAGCAATACCATGCATGGTACATGGCTATTCATATACATCATTCTCACCTGAGCGGGCAAAGCTAGTATCCCATTTTCCTGATGCAACGGCAAGGTCAGCTTTATTTCAGACAAGACGGTGAACCAGGGATATATTTACAAGCCCTACTAGGACCTGGACCTGTTCCTCTCGCAGTTGAGGGCATTTGCTTGACCATCTGAGAAGCGTGTACGCTGGAAGTCGTACTCAAATCTGCTCTATTCCTGAATATCCAAGGTCACAAGGCCAGAAATCCGCCTTCTACTGGTAAGGATAAAGTGCCTGCTATCCACAAAGAGCTGGAGACACTCTCCTCTCACACACTCCACCTAGAGCTGACCATGGAAGCCATGCACTCCAGCTCATCCGGAGCACTTGGATAACCAGTAGAGGATCGAGAAGATGAAAACACCACACACATTTGCTCTGCACTGTGCACTGGTTCTCTCTTGAATATTAAATCCAACTGGAGGTCCTCAACTTTCCTTTCAAAGTTCTCAGCATGCTATGCCCCCTGTTACCTGAAGCCCCGCCTTTCCCTTCACGCCTCGATTAGTGTGGTCAACAGGAATGTTGCAGCTGATGACATCCAGCCTGGAAATAGCCGGAGACAAGACATTCTTAGTGATGGGTTGCTGGCTGTGGACTTCAGGAGCTTAGGCTGACCAAAATGTCTTACCCTTCTTCAGAGCACAAGTCAAGACTCATCTGTTTTCACAAGATTTTCTCAACAGCCATCTGGCCGGTAAACTGTTATCGCCCTGATGTTGGTGGGTGACTACATCAAGAACAACCCCCATGAGGTGGAGCAGAGATTATGAGACTATAGTCAAGTAGGATCAAAAGGGGCTAAAACACTCTTGGATTTGCCATCTAGTGATGAAGGTGATTTGTGCACAATATAAATGGGATTAGATCAGGGAGAAAAAAACAGCTACCTTTTTACCTCTACAAGGTGTCCTTCCAGAACAGGGCTGAAATGCACTGATATGGGGAAACTCACACTGCTGGAGCTGCTGTTTTCTAGATAGAGGACTTCAGTCTCCAGGGATGTCAAGCCTGCAATTTCTACCAGCACTAAATTCACTCAAAAAAAAAAAAAAAGGCAAGGGGGTGGGGGAGTTAGAGGTGGAGAAAATCTGTAGAATGGCTCCCACTAACTGGTCGTGCCCCCAATAGATTATGATGGTTTTAGACGTGCAGAACTGCCACGGTTAACAATTCAGGGTCAAAGCAAGTGCTTAGATACCAGGGTGATTAGTGCAATAGAAGAGTCTGATCAAAAGAGAAGAAATATCTTATTTGAGGTGAAAAGCCTCATTACAAGTAAATGGACCTAATTCATCCCTGATGTCACTCTGCAGAAGTCCGTGGAGTTACCCCAGGAATGAGCCAAAGGGAACTACTTGAACAAGTAACATATCTTAGGGCTGGCCCTTAAAAGCTACTACATAGAAAATACTATCTTGGCACTTGATCTTTTCAGGGCAAAAGAGAGTGTGAGCTGAGGGCACCAGACAGGACTGCAGCCCTCGAAGTATCCACAAATACTGCTCATGCTGAACAAATGTTTTATAGGCTGTCACATGTCATCATGAATCAACATTGTTTTCTCCCATTTTACGAACAGCAAGGTCAATAAAGAGGTCAATTTATTTATTTAAAAGAAAAAAAAATACTCCAGCCCTTGTTGACACTGGCAAAAGTGAGTCATCCTGACCTACTGCGAACCTTGCAAGAAGATGGTTTTTTTCCAGTCTTAGGAAATCAGCATTCCCCTTGCAAGAAGCTGTCCTTTTGAAATGACTGAGAGTACTAAAAAGCTGGGCTTCACCGAGAATATGTGGCAGTGAATTAGTGGCCCTCAGGTGTCAGTATACAGGCCAGTGAATTAAATTAAGCTCTTTGCCTCTGGTCTGATGTAGCAGAACTAATGCAGTCACGCCTCAGTTCTGCAGCTTCCTAAACGTGGGCATAGCTGCCACAGCAAAGGGAACCTGGTTTTCGTTCCACTGGGACGTTGGCTGGAGTCAGCGAGTAACCCTCAGAACCATGACATAACGTCTGAAACGATGGCAAGGAGGAGGAATAGCCTGCCCAGGCATCTCCAGTTCCAATCTTAAAGCCATTAGATGGGTAATCAAGCACGATGATGTTTAAATGCCATCTGAGGACGCACCCCACTAGCAGACAAAATTAACCAATGCAGCAACAGTAACCCTCTCTCAAAACTGGAAGCAGTGTAAATATTAACCATGATCGGGAATGATTAGTGAATTATCATTTGCAATCGAGTTGCATAATGCAAAGCATCTGTGGCTTAGGAAAAGTACTGGTTGCTGTATCATTGTGTTGTAAAAAGCAAAACAGAAAAAGGAGGGCAAAGGGGACATTGTTTGATGGAGCTAAGAACTAGAATGCAACCTGGACTTCTGTAATGCCAGAGGTGCATCCTAAAGGGCACTTGTAAATTCCTGTAACTTACTGCGTTAATCTTCAGAGATCTGGGGATCTATTTACATGCACAAAAGTGCATGCAAAACTGTGTGCTTAATTTGTGCAATTAGCAGGATTGTGCATGCAAATTTGAACCACTGTATATTCAGACGGATTGTTATATGATCATTGTAACTGCCCACACAAATTCAGTATACAATTACACACATGCTGCTTCTCCTTTAGCTTAACTAGCAGGGGACTGAGCTTCGGAGCAGGCAGACGTGAATTTTATTCCCACTAATACTATGCACTCCCAATCAACTAATAAATACTCTGAACTTGTCTACAGCACCTTTTACACAAGGCTCTCAAGACACTTTAAAATATTAAACCTCCCAATACACCTGTGCGGGGGATTAAAAGTTTCTTACCAAGTTTATAAAAGGGCAAACTAAGACACAGTAGAATATAAGACCAACATTTTCAAACCTGGGTGCTGGAAATTACCAATGAAGTTAATGATAGCTCAGGGTGTCCAACATGTCTGAAAATTCACCTACGAATTCAGATGGCTAAATATTGATGTATGTATTCAATTTAGACACTTACGTTTCAAAATTTTGGCCTTATTGACTTGACTAAGGTCAGAGAGTAGGGCAGAGGCAGACTTGAGAATAGATCCCATGAGCAATGGTTTCCAACGTGTGTGCTAACCACTAAACAACACTATAGGAAGAATCAGGAACAACTGAAAACCAAATGTGGACACAAGGACTGGCACAGCCATCTCCTTGAAAGAAGGATGGGTGGTGGGAAAGGGCTGTGATTGACACTAATATCAATCAGGGCAACAGGGAAGTAGTCATCTGTGGTGGAAGTATTTTCACCAACCACAATGCCTGCACATTGGACCTCATTTGTTTCATCTTTTTCATTCCTTTTGGAAACACAAGCACTAGCAGCTGAGTAACTGACTTCTTTTACATTCGGACAGATCCATAACTGCTCCTGCTTTTCTAGTTAAGCATTAACGTTTAGCGAGATCAGCCTGCAACTGCTCGTTGGTGTGCAATGCTCCAGCTAATTAATACATCACCAGGAGAGCCCGCCACAGAAAGGAGATTGAGCAAGTGGATTCCAGAGGCATTTCTCAGCCCTTCAGTAAATCAAAAATAAAAATGTGTGTGTCTATCTGTCGAAAAATGCTTAGCCTACACCATGCAAACATCCTTCTTTAAACTGGAAAACCCCTGAAGAAGTGCAGCTCATAATGGGAGGAGTCTGATAGAGACAGACATACAGACATTGATGCAAGCATTGTGAAAACATATCCACAGCCAGAAATATACACAGCACTTAGCATTTTCCAAGCATATCGGAAGCATTAACTAATTTATCCTCACAGGACTCCCATGCAGTAGGGGCCTGATCTAGCCATTGATGTTAACAGCAAAACTTCCTTTGATGTTAACGATGCAAGATCATGCTCTAGATCAGGGATTCTCAAACTTCATTGCACCACGACCTCCCCTCAGACAACAAAAATTACTTCATGACCCCAGGAAAGGGGACTGAAGCCTGAGCCCGTCCAAGCCCCACTGCCCTGGGTGGGCGGCAGGGCCGGCTTTAGGACCCACGGGGCCTGACTGGAATACTCCGCGGCGGTCCGGGCTTCGGCGACACTTCGGCAGCGGGGGATCCGCTCCAGGTTTTCTGCGGCACCGAAGGACCCCCCGCCGCCGAAATGCCGCCAAAGACCCCCGGAGCGGGACCCCCTTAGGCGCGGGGCCCGATTCTGGGGAATCGGGTGAATCGGCTTAAAGCCGGCCCTGGTGGGTGGGCCCCACCACTCTGGGCAGTGGAACCAAAGCTGAAGCTCAAGGGCTTCAGCCCCAGGCAGGGGTCTGCAACTGCGTCCCACCGCCCAGGGCCGAAGCCCTCAGAGGCTTTGGCTTTGGTCCTGGGTAGTGGGGCTCAGGCTCCAGCCCTGGGTCCCAGCAAGTCTAAGCCAGCCCTGGTGACCCCATTCAAACAGTCTGAGAACCACTGCTCTAGATAACCATTATAACCTCCATTTTACAGATGGAGAACAGAGAAACACAGGAACGGCCATAGTGGGTCAGACCAGTTGTTCATATAGCCCAGTATCCTGTCTTCTGACAGCAGCCGGTATCAGATGCTTTAGAGGAACAAACCGAACAGGGCAATTTATCGAGTGATCCATCCCCAGCGTCTAGCAAATGGAGAAGAGTTTACCTGATCTATTCACGGCTGCCAAAGAGATCAGTGACATAAATGAGGGGTGTATGCAGCACAACTGCCTCATTGCACATCAAAATGTGAGATTTCTGAGCACAAGTTAAGAGCCAGTCTTTCTTCTGAGTAGTTCTTAGCCGTATTTCCAGTCTGTTCAAACCTGTGCCTTAGGACAACTGGCTAGTTTCACCATATGATAATGGACACATAATTTTCCCCCAAACAATGTAATTCCTATCAGATGTTTATCTATCTTTGGTCCTCTAATAGCTCAAAATGCAATGAAGGAAAACGCAGACCATGCAAACTGTTCACCATTCCATTCGGGAAGCCAGCTCAGTGCGAGGTGGTAACCCTGGTGGGAAATGTTACACTGTATCTTACTAGAATGAATCAACACAGTTAGCAACTTCATTGCTGCAAGAATGAAAGATTTCCATTGCTGCTCATTGAGTGTCCAGAGATCAAACCAAAACTGTTCTCTGCTGCCTTTCTTTGCTGTTTAAGTGACAGCAGATATAGGATGCCACTTTGTTAGCATAAGACAGTGGAGGTGGGCTTGGGGAAGGAAGTGACAGAGAGAGGAAAGTACGTTGTGTGACATGGAAGAGCTCAGAGAAATGCTTCAGAGGTGCACAAGACTCAGTGTAAGACGTAATCTTTACAATCTACCCTGTAAGCAGCATCTTTTATGGCAGTGAGTGTGTGAGGAAAAATAAAGTTATAACAGGTGGGGAAACAGGAAGAGAAGTATTTAAAAATTCAAGTGCAATTAATTACATTATATAATAAAATAATACCTTTGCTCAAATGCAATTTTATATATAAAAATCATTATCTATTTCAGGTGCTTCATGGCTATAGTACCTGTGTGTCAAACTATCTTTGATGCATTTATCCCCACAACACCCCTGTGAGGTAGCACAGTGCTATTATCCCCATTTTACAGACAGGAACTGAGGCACAGAGACAAGCTAAGTGACTTGCCCATGGTCTCACAGGAAATCTGTGGCAGATCAGGAAATTCAACCAGGGTCTTCTATAGCCCTGGCTAACACCCTAACCATGGGACTGCCCATCCTCACTCACATAAACACACACGTCCATGATTGTGTGTCCCAAAACCTTGATGTAGACTATATTAATAATATGTAATATTACATACTGTAAAATTAATGTACATATAAATAGAACTGATAGTGCCATTTATGTCAATGGAGCAACACCAACTTATTCAAGTTCAGGATTCTGGCCCACAATTCTTGGAGAAAGATGGAAAGTGGGAATGAGCATAAAATAATTCAATCATTAATACTGTAATTGCCCCCAGAGGTCCCAGTCAGACTTGAGGACCTATTGTGCTGCGCACTGTATAGACTCAAGACAAACATACAGTCTGCTCACTCAAGAGCTTCTAATCAATCATATAAATATAAAGTCCCTGAAATCTAGACATAATAAGTCCCCATTTCGGAGCTCCTTGGGCAAGAAGTTGCTTGATCCCTTTACAGGGGATCATAGATTCTACAGCTACTAATAAAATACTTAGTAATTATAATATTGGCTACAGCGCCCTAATCAATGGCTAACTAGCCATTAAACCTGTATCGCCTCGCCTTTGGATACGATTCGCGATTTGCTCTTTTGTCGGTTACACAGCACGCAAAAAGAGAAATGAAGATTTTCTAAGCATTTCTATATGCCTATGAAAAACCAGGGGATACAAGAAAATCCTCTCCCCCGCAATGATTTAGCTATCCCAGAACCTGTTCTATCCACAGCCCCTGTAAGCGCCGGAGGAAAGAAAACGAAAGTGCACATGGCAATATAGTATTGCACTTGGGGCAGGGCAGTAACACTGCCTCAGTAATATGCCTCAACTACGTAAGACTGGATGTCAAGCTTTCAGCTCCACTCAAGTCCCCATATAGCAACAACTCCCCACCCCGGTCTTAAAGAACATTATTTTTTTTACTGATTCCCAAGGTGATAAGTGTTTCTTTGGAAAAATGACTACAGGTGCAGTGAAGCCCTGGGGGAAACTCCTGTTAAGTAGCATATCCAGATACCATGGGTGGTTTCAGCATAAATCCTACCCCAGGGTTTTCAACAGTGTTTGAGGTCTCATCTGTATATTGTTATGCTCTGAGTAATCAGGGTGTATTTGTGTATTTTGAGGTTTTTAAAAAAAAAGGCGGGGGGACGGCATGGAAACAACTTTTTCAAAACCCTAACCCTAATATATGTATTTGCTGACACTTTCCAAAAAAATTCAGCCCAAGGCAGACACCTGGCATGGAAATTTTCAGGCCAAATGGCTGAAGTTTGGCAAAATTACAAGCAACTGAAAACAGGGTCTGATAATGGGAAGTGGCAGGCAACCTTAACTATCTACTAGTTTTGCTTATAACAGATGTGCACCTTCTCTGTTATATATCTGCAGGGGGGATAAAGACAGGGTGGTACATGTTTTAAGACTAAACACCCTCAACGTTCCCTGCAGGCAACACTGCATTACCCTTTGCATTCTGGAGTCCAGGGCCACCACACAGAAATCAGGAAGCAGCTTCTGTTTCAGCTCTATGTTCAATTCCCCTCAAGAGAACAGACTTTCTAACCCTACTGTTTATTTATATTACTGTTGCATCTTGAGGCCTCAACAAGCTAGGCATTGTACAAACACATAAGAGGGAGAGTCCCTGCCCCAAAGAGCTTATAATCTTAACAGCTAAGACAGAGTGAGAGGGAAAAGAGAGACACAGAAGGTAAAGTGACTTGTCCAAGCAGACTCTGGACTAGAATTCAGGTCTCCGGAGTCTCAATCTGCTGCCCTGTGCACTTAGAACAGTCATGCTTTGAATCGTATTGCTCCTGCTGAGTGAGAGCGCGCACGCGTGTGTATGTAGCAACCTAATAAAATGCTACCGTGGTTTTGTTACATATATTCTGCACAGCGCCACAGGACACCTACATGCACCCTATTCACTGGAAACATTCAGACCAGGTGCAGGTTTCTTTATGATGAGTCTAATCCTGGATGATGCTGAGCAGCCTCAACTCTCACCAAGCTCAGGCCTTCCAAAAGTTAGATCTTTCTAGGAGTTCAAATGAGGAGCAAGAGAACCAGTCTGGATACAAACAACGCCGTACCAAACTCTGACCCAAAACTTGAACGGAATCTTACACTAAACCTTTTTGGAGATTAGAAAATACTTTGTTTCCTCGTTAGCGTTTCATTTTCAGGTGCTTTTCTGGATGTGCCCAAATGCTGACAGAGAGGTTATTTTTTCTAGCTCAACCGGAGCGAGTAAATATTGGAAATTTCCTTGTTCTTGCAAAATTTCTACCCCACTTCCTCAGAGCCGAGGGGAGCATTCAGGTAAGAAAGTGTCTGTAGATTTGAGGTTCACATAAGCCTTGATGATTCAAAGTTCACCTGAACCTTTTAAATGTCTTAGGTTTCCTGTCACTCGTATATACAAAAAAAAAAAAAAACCAACGAAAAAGGCTGAAATAATGACAAAACAGAAAGAGCTAAAACAAGCATAGCAGTTCTTCCAGCCTGACAGGTTTAACAACCACACGCAAACGCTCACAGACCCTTACCTGGTTCAATAACCACACACACACACACACACACACACACCCTTACCTTGTTCACAAGTCAGTCCCCGCACTGGAATGTGTAACATTAGCACACCAGCTGCATACATCACTAATCTGAGGGAAAGGTCACAGAAAAGTATGTGTCCGGTATTCACTTTGAAATACCCTATAAGGAGAAGTTCGTTTTTTGATCTCTTCCTTTCACCTCCTCCTCCTCCTTCTCCCTTTCTTGCATTCGCATCTTCAAGAGTTTCAAAAATATTCAGCTCTGATGAAGCATAAATCCCATTCCCTTGGTGATTAGGCTACATACAGAATATGCCTACTTTGGTTTGGCTTTTCAGCCAGGGAGGTATAGATAATGATGACAGCTGTCTTGGCCACAGGGTGTCTATACTGGAGTGATGCTAAGCAGGGAGTTGTGGCTGCAGCTGTTAGCTGGCAAAGAAACGTGGATGAGTAAGGAAAAGATAGGCCTCTCTTCATTCTTGAGACTCAAGCAGCAGCACTGCTACCAGCTATTGAGCATCTACCAGTGATGAGCAAAGCTCAAAAAGTTCTGAAATTGAGTTCAAGGGGCAGAAAAAGGTTTGGATTATACAATACAGAATCTGTTCAAGACCCACCCAGCAGTCTGGGAAAATTAAACACCACCCCTGGGTGGCTCTAAGAGGCAATACTTCCCTACTCACAAACACTGAGTCTGAGTGTAGGAAAAAAACTTTTCATAAAAAGGAGGAAAGTAACCTAACATTCACTTAGGAAAACGCCACAAGCAGGACCCATAACCATGATCAAAACACCCACCCCAGAGTACATTGGGCCCTGTCTTTTGCCTCAGGTTCTTAAGTCCAAC
Source organism: Mauremys reevesii (assembly GCF_016161935.1). Taxonomy (NCBI): domain Eukaryota; kingdom Metazoa; phylum Chordata; order Testudines; family Geoemydidae; genus Mauremys; species Mauremys reevesii. The sequence goes on along the minus strand of NC_052628.1, from coordinate 11,072,094 downwards.
AACCAGAAGTTCCTTTAACATGCCCCTCCCTTCTTCCTCCACCACATCCCACTCACAGTTGTTTCCTTGCTCAGTGAAGACCCAGAGTTCAGAGATGCATTCACTCGAGTTCACCTCCCACCTGGGGGTGGGGGCAGAAGGCACCTTGCTCGCCCCGCTGGCTGCTCCACATGCTGCACCAGCTCCTCTGCCAGTCACTTACCGTTCCCCCAGCCATCCGCTCTGGAGCCTCATTGCTAGTGCAGGCTGGGCAGTCTCCTTCACCAGAGACACTGTCCCACAGCAGTGTCCCATGCTTAGACCTAGCTACCTGGTTCAGCTCTATTGATCACTTAACAAAAGACTCTCAATGGAACCTAATCAGCTCTATTTAAAGGGGAGAGGAGCAGGTCAAATTGTGCCTATGGCTCTTAAGCAAAGCCCACACCATCAGGTATAAACACCTGTCCCCACCCTCTCTCCCCCAACTGGTACCTGGCATCCAAACCCCCATCTTAGCAAGTTCAGTTCAGTTGAGGGTGACCCAGCTAAATCAGGGCAGGTGAAGTACAGTTCTGCTACCCTTTACTCATACAGTAAGGCAGCAGTTCTCAAACTTTTTGTATTGGGCAACCCCTTTCACACAGCAAGCCTGAGTGCCACCCCTTCCCCCGCCTCGCTTATAATTTATAAACACTTTCTTTTTTACATTTAACACTATTTAAAATGCTAAATTTATAACACTATTGTTTAAAATGAATATACCTTTTCTCACCGCTTTTCAATTAAGACTAAAACAACATGTTTATTGAATTATTGTTATAAGCAGAAAAGTTTTTTTTAACTAGTTACCATTTAATACTGGGGGGGGGGGCAAAGAAAATGTGTCAATGTCACTTTTCACAGCAGACTTAGCGCCCCGTGGCCAACCTTACCTCTGCGCTGCTGCTGCTGCTGGCGGTGGCGCTGCCTTCACAGTTGGGTGGCCGAAGAGCAGTGGCTGCTGGCCAGGCACCCAGCTCTGAAGGCAGCACCGCCTCCAACAGCAGTGCAGAACTGCAGAAGTAAGGGTGACAATGCCATCCCATGCCCCCTTACTTCTACGTAACATTGGACCTTTGCATTGGGAGGGGTGGCTACGGGGGGGCTAAGGCAAATTTTGGGGTGGCTATACCCTCGCAAGCCCTCCCCACCAGCACCATCTCTGCCTGTATGTTTGAATGTTAAATTATCAATTACCGTATATACTCGTTCATAAGCCAAATTTTTTAATAAAAAAGGGAACCACCAGAGAAGGGGGTCGGCTTATGAACGGGTGTAGAGAGGGAGAGGTGGGACACAGCCCCTCCCCCCAACAGAGGGAGCAAGGAGAGGCAGCACAGCCAGAAGGGAAGAGGTGGGGCCAGAGTCTCTCCACTTCTGGCCATGCTGCTCTGCCCCCAGCCTCTGAATCAGCTGCAGCTCCCGGGGCTGGCAGGCTGCAGCCGTGCCGCTCGGCCCCGCCCCGCCAGAGCAGGCTGTGGCCGCGCCGACTGGGAGCCGGAGCAGATCCAGCCAGGTCAGAGACATCCTCCCCTGGCCCTCCCCAAATAAGGTGGGGATGGGATGGGGAGAGTGTGGGGGTCCGGGATAGGGATCAGGTCATGTGGAGGGTGGTCACAGAGGTTACTCCCCTGGCCCCCAGCTTCTCCCCCCAAAAAATTTCCCCACCAGTTGCATATCAGAGTAAGCAGCTGGCTTGCCAGGACACTTTGTTCACTTAGGTTTACTTCCATGCCTGCGGACACTCGAGGTAAACAAACTCTCTCGGCCCACCAGCGGCTTATCCTGATGGCCCAGGAGGCAAAGTTTGCTGACCTCTGAATAATAGGGTCGGCTTATGAACAGGTTATAAAAATTTTCCATTTTTACTTATCCACCTTGGGGGGGTCGGCTTATAAACAAACCGGCTTATGATCGAGTATATACAGTACTTTTGTTTGCCGAACTCACTGTTTTGATTGGCCTGCAGTTTAATGCATCCCTTCAGCTGCTGAATAATCAAGCCCTCTAATATTGCAACAGTCCCACTGCCGGCCTTAGGGAAAATGGCACCCCTGGTGAACTTCTATTTTGGGGCCCTTTCTTTGGAGCCAGATCCTCCCATGAGCAGGGCTGACAGCCCAGAACCCCCACAAAATAACTTCCAACCCCCTGACGGGTCCCAAGCCCCATTTTGAGAATCCCTGAAATAAGGATAACAATATTTCATCACTCCTGTACTCAATATTAAAGTGATTTGTAACCCAACACTAGCCAAAACTGACCTTTGGCAACACAACGATGTGTGCTGGACACCTAGGCAGAATAGGTGTGCTCATGTAAATACAGTCTGCTCCAGAAGCCTTCCCCTCCCCGCCTCAGCTCATCACTAGCTGTCGGGAGAGCTCATTCAGATCTTGCTTACAAACAGGATTAACATTACCCTTTTGGCTCCTGCGTAGATGGATGAGTTCATCTTGCCACAAGCTGTTTCAACTGGAACAAATAAGGAAACTGCCTCAAATTTAGTTGGGGCTGGTCCTGCTTTGAGCAGGGGGTTGGACTAGATGACCTCCTGAGGTCCCTTCCAACCCTGATATTCTATAATTCAAATCCTTAAAGTTAAGAAATGTCTCTTGATGGGTTACTCTCTTCTATAAATAGAAACATTCTCACCAGGGTTTCTCAAGGCAGAATCTTGCCCTGGAAAAGGCTGCCTCGGTAATTAAGCCGTAAGTGAAATGATTTGGACATGTTTAGCAGTCCGTTCCCCCACCCCCCCTTACAAAATCCACACTCAGTACAATCTTAAGACTGAATATGTTGTTTGCAGTACTGTTGTAGCCACGCTGGTCCCAGGATATTAGAGAGACCAAGTGGACCAACTTGTTGTTGGTGAAAGAGACAAGATTTTGAGCTACACCGAGTTCTTCAGGTTCGATATCACCCACCTTGTCTCTAAGACTAAATGAACAGTGGCTGAAGTACCCTTTTGCCTGTCACACAAAATAAAGTAGTCCTAAAACTGCTGAGCATATTGTTGTATTCTGACCAACCACCTACCCTGAAGGCAGCTGCATTTCAGTGCCGAGTGAAATGAAATGGGATCCTTCAGGATGAATGGTGTTATAAAAAAAGCAAATGACTATTTCATCAGGTTAAACTGCAGCCCTCAGAGGCTGTTTGCATGTCATTTTGGCTTGCCAGGAGACCTGCCTCTATTGTTTTTATGTCCCTGCCATCTATTTGTAGATGAGCTTGGTCCTGAAGAAGAGAATCTAAATTACACTCAAAAGCAGTATTGCTCCTTGACATTGCAAATGCCATCAGAATAACACTGGCAGTGCTTTGCAGTAAACTGATTCCTAGGTAACTGCTCTGAGTTCTCCATACCCCAAACAGCTTTTGATTTGATGTTCTGGCGCAGAGCTAATCTAAGAGAGGATCAGAAACTCAATGCTATTGACAGCAGTGACAGGAGTGTCTCAGTGTGAGAGCTGATTGAGCTGATCACCTTTCACTGACAAACTCAATTGCCCCCGTAAATCGAGCGAAAGTCAATACAGACAGTTCCTCCTCCGGCCATGCGGAAGTAGGGGTGGGTGGTTCCTCCCAACTTTGTGCCATTCCACAAGCCCTGATGGGGTCCCCTGACTGGAACAACTGATTGTGGCCAGCTAGCTGTGGCCCACACAGCTGTGTGCAGCGGAAAAAGGATGTTCATATCTATAACAGGCACTGAGGTGAGCCATCATTAAAGAGCAGCTGAGACCTTCAAGAGGACATGGAAACACATTCTATTTAGAGTCCATTCTGCCTATAAATAATGTGCTTTCTCTCGCTCTCTCTTTTTTTAACTCGGGAACTTTTGCACAAGACCAGGATCTTTTTCCTTCTGCCTAAAGATTTTATCCCTCTCTTGTGCTCTAACCACTAGCCGGCACTCCCAGTGCTATCTTCACACACCCTACTGATTTCAAGCAATGGTCACATGGCAAAGCAGTAGGGGAATAAACAAATACTGAGCTTGATTCTCCTCAGACATTCCCTGATGTAAATCAAGAGTAAGTATATTGAAATGAACAAAACTGCACTGGTGCAAAACTGATGTGAGAGGAGAATCAGGCTCACTGCATAGGACAATCCGCTATTGGCCATGGGCAAGGCCAATTCAACGACCTCTCTACTTTCTAAGCCGCTTTTGGTATCTGACAGCCCAAAGTATTCCTAGGTTGGATCCACACCAACAAAACACAACATACTAACAGTGGACTAAGCAACAGACATGGGAAATTTGAAGTTGTGATGAAACGGTTCAGGGATAAGAATGTATGGTCAGGAAAATGCGGGGCTACCATTTGCAAGTGGAATTCATATGGGTTACCACTACCAATGCTGAAGTGTGAGGTTGGCATGGTTTCCATCTCTCAGATTTCAACACAGTTTATTTTTATAGAGACAGCATCCTCGTGCGAAGTATTGGCAAATGCACTGCCATCGGAGAGGGGGGCAGTGAACGGGGACGTCTTACAGCAGGCACGGAAAACCCTCCCACACGCAGGAATGGAGAGACGAGTGACAGCAATGGAGCTCTGGGAAAGAAAAGCAATAAGCTCATTGTGACAGACGGGCACATCATGCATATCACTGGCTAGAGGGGAAAGGAAGATGCAGGAATGGAGGGAGGGGAAAGGTGTTTAGTGGGTAACAGATAGTGTCAGGGCTAGAGTTAAAGACAGAAAGTGACTGGAACGGAGAGCCCATACCCAGAAGACAGGGCAGCACAAATGAAACATGTAACCTCAAATGCAGGGAGCCATGACAAGGGAACAGAGAAATCAGAGACACCACCATCTATGATTTTTTTCCCCTAAACCCTCAGTGCATGCAACTGGCAAGAATCATCTCCCCTAACCTGCACAGCAAATGGCTGGGGTCACAGAAGCTACACTGTCCTGCCTGGTTTAAGGAGATTAACTTGATTATTACCACCCTCCCTCTCCACCCTCCACCCCTCTCCCAAACAAAAGTAATGCTATGATGCCAGGATCAACATGTATATTAGCTGTCAACTCTGCTCCCAATGCTGCTCGCTGGCAGCTCAATATCTTTGAGCTAAGCAACCTGTAGGCTTCCTGTCCCTCCAACGTGTGTGTTTCAGACCATCTGACCTCATCTAGCCAGACTGAGTGTGCTAAAAACAAAATTAATCCAGCCCATTTTAATTGGCAGCTATTTTCCAAAGTTTAAATTGGGCCCATCTCAATTTCCACTCTGCACTTTATACATTTTGTCTGCTACAAAAGCTGAGTGTTTTATATTTCATTCCAATTCATATTTTATTAACTTTTCAGGAAAGCTACCTCCTACACAGTTAACATTTTTGATCCAAAGTTAGCTGGTTAAAAGCTATTAATAGATTGGTCATGGGGAAAAAAAACAGGTGGGAAATGCTGGGGGAGGAAAAAGCAAAGGTTAGAATAACTCCATAGCCAAGAGAGCAAACCTTGTCTTTCTCCTGCGGCCACCCACTCTAGCTAGACCCAAAACTCTTTACAGCAGCGTAATTCAGAGTCCAGAGGTGAGTCTGAAAAGTAATAACTGAGTTTAGTAAGAGCTTAACTACATTGCAAACTGATGACAGAAAGCACTGGACTCCCATCCAACTCCACTCCCAAACTCAGCAGCAGGGCATCATGTGACAGCAAACCCAGCCAATGAAACACCAGGCCACTCGCATGATATTACGGGAACAAACTCTTATTGGCTGGGCATACTTAGAAGGCACTTTTGTCCATCAGATGCACAAATTAAACCTTTTGTGGTATTTGAGAGACCAGTAAAGTGCTTCCCGGTATGTTCTGCGGTTCTTAAACAAACAAACAAAAATCCAGTCACCTATATGGAGGCCGCCCACTAGAATGCTAACACCAATATAGGCAAGCCCCCAGGAAGAGTACTTAATTAGTTCAATGTGCCAAATCTCCAAATCTCTCATTAAAAGTTCCACTGAGCTGGCTAAGACAAGTCGGTGCTGTTCATCACCAGGTGAGGAAGGGGAAATCCTTCTATCTAAGGTACTGCTATAGTTCCCACCATCACAGCATCTGAGGACCTCAAAATCTGTAATGGATTTACCCTCATAACACCCCCGTGAAGTAGAGTACTGCTATTATCCCCATTTTAGAGATGGGAACTGAGGCACAGGGAGGCTAAGGGTATGTCTACACTGCATCTGGGAGTGACTCTCCCAGGCCAGGTCCACAGACTTGTGGCAGTGGGGCTTGCGCTACTGCGCTAAAAATAAATGTGGCTCAGGCGCCTGCCTGAGTCACAATATTAAAGCACCGCAATGCTATTTTTAAGTCACTAGCCCAAGTCTCATTTCCACAGGTCTGTGGACCCAGCCTGGGAGGACTGCTTTCAGACACAGTGTAGACAAACAGAAAGTCTGTGGCAGAGCAGGGATTTGACCCCAGGCCTTCCATGGCTCAGACTAACACATGAACCACTGGACCATTCTTCCTTGTTGATGTGTGATGTCTATTTTTTGAAGTTGAATGATGGGCTAATACAAGCTAGTGACAGACAGTAGAACAAGAAGTCCAGAAATCAGGCTAAATCCTGAAAAGCTAGGGAAGCAGAAAACCCATTCAATCATACCACTCGTTCTAATGCAGCAGTCTTCCATACAGTTTTCTACTGTTTGGTCCAGCTATCTTGGTCAAAAAAGCCGGACATCACATTTAGCTCTGGCATCTGTGAGGCCAACAGGTCTGTAACATGCAGGGTTGGGCTTTATTACCATTCTTTAACACTGTGATGATGTTGTTTGTATCCCAGCCTCTAGGAAGGAAGCAGAATGATTTATAATAGCAGGGGGCAATGGAGGGGAGGGGAAAGAGGAGGAAGACAGCAAAATCCAGTGCCCACCATGAAACATTTAAGCCATAAACGTCTGCAGGGATACAATCCTTCCCTGGAGTGTTGTTATTTTTTGCTGTAGAATTAAAAGGAAGGATTTTTCCTGGTGTCACTGAAGGCCGTGGACGATAAACCCATATGCCAGGGCTTAAATTATGAATATGGGAAATTATAGATGAAGAGTAAAGCAGCTTATAGTGCCTCTTCCATTTGCTGTTTGGTGTACTAGCTTCAGTATGGGATCTGGAAGGCCCTGTCCTAGTCCCCAGCAGCTTCTAGAAGGCAAAACTTACGGAGAGTTTCTTAACCTAACAGCCTCTGCAAATCCTTCCAGGAGATAAAAATAAAGATATTGCAGGTTCTTATCACTAGAATATTCCACTGCTTTTTCAAGTGTAACCAGTGCACACAAAGTACCTGCTTCTCCATGGCCTTGGGCCATGTAACAACAGTCACACCTGTGCAAAGTGTGTGTAAAATGACCATTCCGATTTGGTAGCATGTTAGAGCTCAGAGTCAGGAAAATTACCTGTGTGCAGGTACCTTCCTCCTTATGTATACGCAGAGCCTAGGGCCACTTACTCAGGCTGGATTCAAGCCACTGTGCAATCAAAGTGGGATTTTTTCACAACACAAGTGGGTATGTGGTTTCATGCGCATGTTCCATGGCAGCCAGCAGGTGATGTAATACAGAGGTTAAAGCAAGGGCCAGGGAGTTTGGAGACTTGAGTTCTACTCCCATTGCCTACAGAGACTGCCAGGTAGTCACCCTCGGCATGATGATACTTTGCAAAGCACTTGGAGATGCTAGGATGAAAAAGCCTCTATAACAAAGAGCAAACTATTCATTACCTTAGCTGCCCATGTCTGAACGGTTGGTCCTATGTAAAAGAAAAACTAATATTTGTAAAGCCATTTGAGGACGGGAAGCCCTTTCAAAATGCAGAGCATTACTAAGCATGGTTATTTATTGTTTGTATTCACCTCTCCCAGCTGCCCCCCCCCCCCGAGCTAAATCCTGTATAAGCATGCAGTGAGATTCTCGTCCCTGCCCTGAAGAGCTTACATTCTTAAACAAACAAGAGGAGAACCAGAGACAGGTGAAGTGACTTGCCCAAGTTCACACACTAAGTCAGTAGCAGAGCTAGGAAGAGAACACAGGTCTCCTGACTTCAATCCAGTGCCCTACCTGCTATTCCATGCTGCCACCCCCAGTAAATTATTTTCTCTGTCAGGAGGGCCGGTACATTTATTAATTTTCTATACAACGTTCCCAAACAAAACTGTTAATATTAGATCATATTTGCACCTAAGTTGCAGATGCTAGAGCCGTTTTGTTCTAAACAGCCTCCAGTCATAGAACTAATTGACGCCACTTAGGATGTTGTCTAGGAGCCGCGACAGAATGATCTCATTATAGCAGTGCCTAGTAGTGTTGCTTTAGTTAAGATTGTGTTGACTCTTTTTCGAGGGTTTACAACCCAGCTGTAAACATTTTCTCCAGGCTGAAACCAGTGACAGAAAGGTTTTAATCCAGGAGCAAGTCATTTGGCAATTCTTTCCTGCTTTCAATCTTTATGTTCTTTTCTTATGGAATCTCCATCATTGGAGACATTTGAGAGCAGGTTAGACAAACACCTGTCAGGGATGATTTAGATAATACTTAGTCCTGGCTTGAGTGCAGGGGACTGGACTAGATGACCTCTCGAGGTCCCTTCCAGTCCTACAATTCTATGAGTCTTCTTTAAGTCATAAAAGCAAGTAAGAATAGAAAATAGAATATAGCACCCCATCATTGAGATGTTTGGAGGGAATACATTATATTTCAACACAGTGTTTGTCTGTCTTATCTTGGTTCCTTATATGGCCCCATTTTCAGTAATATTTGAGCACCTCATAATCTCTGTAATGTATTTATCCTTGTAGCACCCATCCGAGGTAAGGAAGTGCTAATTTTCCCATTTAACAGATGGCAAACTGAGGCACAAAGAAATTAAGTGACTTACCCAAGGTCACAAAGAAAGTCTGAGGCAGAGCAAAGAATTGAATCAGGGTGTCCCAAGTTCCAGGCTAGCGCCCTAACCAATGAACCATCCTCCATCCTTGCCCAGTTCTTAAAAGTGCAAACCCCTCATGCATACAGAGCTTCAAATTAGGATGTAAGTGGTGAACAGAGACTTGTTCTGGCCCCTTTGCACTGGGGTAAATCTCACCCACAGAGAGAGAGAGAGAGAGCACAGATTCCTTTCGGGCAGATTCCAAGTATAAACGTATTCAAAATGGTTTTACCTAAAAAGGGATTTTAAACCAAAATAAAATACGTCTATTTCTTAGAAGGTTACCATCACTAACCATCTCAGGCATACTTGACTATAAAGTCCACCAAGTAGGATATAATGATGAGGAATGGGATGGAATTAAGCAAAGGAAAATTCAGACTGAATATCAAGAGAATTTGCCTACAACTGAGGTCTATTAGACAGAACAGCCTCCCAGGGGAACTTCTGGAAGGGTCATCATCTGAGTCATTTAAAACTAAGCTGAATAAAGGGCTAGAATGCAATATGTACTCTCAGAAATAATTCTGCACTGGCCAGGTGGATGATCTAATAGGGCCTTTTTCTTTTCTAAACACAGTGATTTTATGATTGGACATTCTGTGCATGCCAATTGACATTGGTTATATAGGTTACAATTTCAGGTGGGTGAACAGGGGAGATGTAGGGCCTGATTCTCCACTGAATTCCATCGTGTGTTGTCACTGACCCCTTGCACAAAGCGCGTGTAACATGGGTGTAAGATGCTACCAGTCTGATGGGGTAGCAACGTCTTTCACAGGTATAAATGACTACACAGAGTGCAAGGCAGTGGAATTTGGAAGTTTATCCAGACTTTGAGGCTCCTCCCTGTCATCTGCAATCCTCTAACAGGTTCTCAATCCTCCAACTGCTCTGAACAGGCTGCTCAGTTCAAATGCATCTTGGAGCACAGGAGATTTGAATTAATGAGACAGCTGCAGTCCAGAAGAGAGGTCACCAGGGGTATTGACCCTACCATGACATTTTTAAACATATGAGGAAGAGAGGACTATTGCAGGACATAATTATAAAGGAAGAAGGCTGTGGCCATAATGAGAATGGTGTAAAGGGATGAAGAAAGGATGGTCCTTATACAAAAAGTTTCAGGTCTGGAAATGGCCCATGTTTGGGGAGAAGATTCTAGGGCCTCCTAGGGGAGTCTTTCTTGGGTGTCGTTCATAGCAAAATATTTGCTTCTCAAAAAGGAGGGGCAGTATTGTTAAGTAGGACCACAAAAAGAATCAACCAAAATCTTCCCCAACTCCCTTTTCTCATTCATGCTGTTCCCATATATGGTGCCAAGTTCAAATATGTTTTCATTATGTTTTGACTGGCTGGCTTATCCTCCCTAGGAACTTGTTAATTGTTCAGAGAGTAAAATTGCACCAAGAGCTGCTCAGAAGCAGAGCCTTTCACCTCTGATTTACAACCACTTCATCAGTGCAGAGTGACCAGCGAAGACAACAAAATAGTTATATTAATACTCACTTGGATTCCAGAGCCTGATAATAAGACAGGACTTTCTCCTGCTGCTTATGTTCCCTGGTGCCATTCTTATAGGGGTTTGCATTTGACAGGTATAAGTAACCATTTCAAATTCAAAATCTGATGGTGATGATGACAATAATTATTCAATTTTTTTTTTCATTTTAGAAGTACCTTTCATTCAGATGGATACCAACTCACTTTACAAACCAGTGAAATGAAACTATCTCCGGGATGGAACAAAGCAGCTATCAATGCAAAGCGACAGTACACAGCAATTGAAGATAGGAAGTGAAGACTAACATATCGCTGCTAAATCTTTGGGGGCATATAAAGTAGGCAGAATAAAATTTCCCAAATTAGAATTTGGACAAGATACTGTGCTGGATTAATACTCCTACTGTAGAGAAAAATGCCATGGTATCTTAAGTCCCTACAAATGGTCAGGACTGTAAGTTTTACTTCTTATCTCAAGCAGGCCAGCTCCCCAGAACACAGTGTTGGAGCATCAGTTCAGAACTGACTTAGAAGAAAGAAGGGACATTAACCAAGTGCTATTTCTGGATGAGCTTCTGATCCTTTTCTCCCCCACAAGGATGAGACATTGTGAGGTATTTTCTTTTCCTGTAGAAAGAAAAACCACACTCTACTACACTATCTGGCACTTCATTGCCATCTGCTCTGTATTAATTTTACAGAAAACGCAACCCAGCCTGAAATGAGTAGAAATTAATAGAAGAACCAAGGTCTTTGTGGCGAACTCCTGAACTGAGTTTATGTAGAAGACCACTTCTATATACTGAGCAATAAGAGGGAATAGGTGAGTGTAATGGCCAATGGCCTTGCATGAATAGAGATGGATCCTCAATGTCATACAAATGCATCTGAACTAGTACACAGCATCCAAACAATTCAGCAACACCTTTCTTTTCTTTGGTGACGGAAGCCTAGAAAATTTCTCCCATAATGCTCCCTCAAAAAGTCTTAAGGCCTGAAGAATGGGGAATAATCCAAGCATCTTCAATGTCACCACTACACTAAAAAACAGATTCTTAGCAGGTTAGGATTTTGGAGATGACTTTGGGAGAGGCAGTTGGCAAATCTATCGTCCATGCTGCAAGATTATTTTGTCCCAAAGTCAAAAGCACTGAGGATTCTGGGAGCCTCCTCTGCTGTTTCAAACTCTCTCCCAAAAAAACACCTTCCTAAATTATTTTGGCTTTGTGGATCCCAGCTTTCCCCCTACCCACACCATGTGGTTCTCAGTAGCATTAACCAAAATAATCATGCCCAGTAAATAGAAAAGCAATGAGGCCCAACATAGTAATTCAAAAGCCCATTTTAAGTAACACCAATTAACGGAAAGTATCATTTAGTGTCAGTATCACACAATGAGGTTTTTTGGAGAGCTGGTATTTTGATATCTAAAGACAGATAATGGGATCAGCACATTGATGGAGTTTCTTTGCATAAACTTTAACTCCAGAAGGAACCATTATGATCATCAAGCTGGTTCCCATTTATAACACAAGATTTTTATTTGTGGGGCCTTACTGCATGGACTCCTGAAATAATTCCCTCTCTCTCCTTTGGTTTTTATATCCATCATTCTGCATGTTGGTTTGGTTTTCCTTCCATGTTTTGAAAATACTAATAAAAAAATAGATTTAAAAAAATGCGGGGGGTGGGGGAGGGTCAGCAGCTCCAGATCTCCCGGCATGCGCCAGAAATTTCCACAGCCCCTTTGTTAACTTCAGGATCTTTGAAGTTAGGAACGCTGATCGCCACCATCTCTAAACAAGGAGTGATTGAAGCTCTGCCATAACCTCCAGTCAGAAGACAGCAGCTAAAGGCACGTTTACCTCAGCCCATTCCTAGTCTGTGTACTTCTAACATTTAAAAGAGGAGTGAAATGTCAAGTGCGGGGGCTCGATCCAGATTTGTTCAGAGGATTCCAACTGTGCAATCCCTTGAACTTTTTGTGCTTTAGTGCCTCGCTTACTGACAAGCGGAAGAATGTAACCGAGAACCACCCAAAGTGGAGTCCCTGAAGCGCTGCCTGAACCCTGCAATGCACCTTTGCTAAATATGAGAATGCTGACTGCCAGGGAACACAGAGGTTCCAACACAGTTCAGAGTGGGCTAGTTAGCTATTTAAAGAAGTGGATTTATTTATATACTACTTACCCATTCCACCCACCTCCCCCCAACACACACACATGCACACGCACACACACCTTTTTAAAGACAGGAAATCATCAGTAGCCCAGAGCACGTAAAACTTGACAGCAGTTTACCAGATAATTTGTATTGGCCCTTTGTCTCTGCTGTTACTTTTATTCTTCAATAAACTCCTTCAACCATTAAACAATGTGACCCTCACAACAACTTTTACAGAGATCAAAAAGAGCAAGCAGGTTTACTCCCAATTTCTACTGTTCCCCTTCAGCTATTGAAGAGGTAAATGGAAACGATGGAGGTTTTTTCTCATTCTTTTGCCTTTTACCCTATGGGTTTTTCTCCAGGATTTCCATACAGGGAACGAAAGCTTTTAAAAAAATAATTAAGGGTTTTCTTTTTTGTGTTATTTCAACTCAGTATGTAAGTCACTGTCCTTTTGGTTAAACAATTATCACATGAAGCCATTAATTGCAGTGTCACATCTTCTGAAAAGGAACCTGTAGTACTAGAAAACCTCAGTAAATATTAACTAAGTTATTGTCTGCTCTCAACAGATCCCTGATGTGGCAACAGGGTAAACACAGTAGCATGCAACTAAAGCACCATTAAACTGTAGATGTTGAGGAAAGAGCCTGAGGAAAAATAACACCTTCTCTGAACCTTCATACTAATCTCAGGTACAAAACTGGTTAGTTTCTAACTTTACTAGATGCCCCAAAAGCCACAATCCCACCACTGAGGAAGAAGGCCATACTGGTTAAAAACCCAACCTGGTTTAGAGGGGAAGTGAAGACAGTAAAAAATAATAATAATAAAATATAAAAGAAAGAGGAAGTTGATAGTAATGAATAAAAATTAGAAGTTAGGAATCGTAGAAAACCAAGGGACACAATGAGAAATCTATCGCCAGCAGAGTTAAGGACAACAGGAAGGAACAAATTAGAAACACAACATATTAGGAACAAAAAGAATCCTGGCAATGGTACAGGGCCATTATTAGATGTAAATGGTAGAGTTATCAATAATAATGCAATAAAGGCATAAGCGTGCAATAAATAGTTCTGTTCTGTATTTGAGGAAAAAACAGATGATACAGTTTCACCATATGGTGATAACATTCTTTCCATTCCACTAGTATTTCTGAAGGACATTAAACACCATCTACTAAAGTCAGACATTTTTAAGTCAGCAGTTCCAGATAACTTGCATCCAAGAGTTTTAAAAGAGCTGGCTGAGGAGCTCACTGGACTGTTAATCTGATTTTCAGTAATTAAAGTCTTGGAGCACTGGGGTAGTTCCAGAAAACTGGAAGAAAGCTAATGCTGTGCTGAGGGTAAACAAGATGACCTGGGTAATTATAGGTCTGTCAGCCTGACATCAATCCCATGGAAGATAACAGAGCAGCTGATATGGGACTCGATTAATAAAGAACTAAAGAAGGGCATTGTAATTAATGCAAATTAACAGAATTTCTCACAAGTAGACTGTCAAACTAACTTGATATCTTTTTTGGATGAGGTTACTGCTTTGGTTGATAAAGATAACAGTGTTGATGTAATATACTTAGACTTCTGTGAGGCATTTGAGTTGGCACCGCATGACATTTTAATTGAAAAACTAGAACAATATAAAGTTAACATGGCACAGTGAATGAATTAAAAACCAGTTGATACATCTCAAAACGTAACTGTAAACAGGGAATTGTTATTAAGTGGGTCTGTTTTCCACAGGATCTCGTAGCAATCACGTCTTTGCCCTAGGCTATTTAACATTTTTATCTATGACCTGGAAGAAAACAAAGTCATCACTGATAAAGTTTGCAGATGACACAAAAATTGGGGGAATGGTAAATAGTGAAGAGGATGAGTCATTGATTCAGAGCGATCTAGATGGCTTGGTAAACTGGGTACAAGCTAACAATATGTGTTTTAATATGGCTAAATGTAAATGTATACATCTGGGAACAAAGAATGCAGGTCATACTTACAGGATGGGGGATTCTATCCTGGGAAGCAATGACTTTGAAAAAGATTTGGGGGTCATGGTGGATAATCAGCTGAACATGAAGCAAAACAAGAAGCAATGGTCTCAAGTTGCAGTGGGGGAGGTCTAGGTTGGATATTAGGAAACACTATTTCACTAGGAGGGTGGTGAAGCACTGGAATGAGTTACCTAGGGAGGTGGTGGAATCACCACCCTTAAAGGTTTTTAAGGCCTGGCTTGACAAAGCCCTGGCTGGGATGATTTAGCTGGTGTTGGTCCTGCTTTGGACAGGGGATTGGACTAGATGACCTCCTGAGGTCTCTTCCAACCCTGATATTCTATGATTCTATGTATGATTCTGTGGCCAAAAAAGCTAATGCAATCCTGGGATGAAGAGACAGGGGAATCTCATGTAGGAACTGAGAAGCTATTTTATCTCTGTATTTGGCAGTGGTGCAAATGCTGCTAGAATACTGTGTCCAGTTCCGGTACCCCCAAATCAAGAAGGATGTTGATAAATTGGAGAAGGTTCCGAGAAGAGCCATGAGAATGATTAAAGAATTAAAAACCATGCCTTATAGTGATAAGCTAACTAGATTGAACTCCCTGAGTCTAACAAAGAACTTGAAAAGTCAAGACTGACTTGATTACCTTTGTGCAGAACAAATATTTAATAAATGGGCTCTTCAATCTAGCAAAGATATAACATGATCCAGTGTCAGGAAGTTGAAACTAAACAAATTCAGACTGGAAATAAGGCATAAATTTTTGACAGTGAAGGTAATTAACCATTGGAACAATTTACCAAAGGTCATGGTGGGGTCTCCATCACTGACAATTTTTAAATCAAGATTGGATTTTTTTTTCCCTAAAAGATCTGCTCTAGGAATTATTTTGGGGAAGTTCTATGGCCTGTGTTATACAGGAGGCCAGACTAGACAATCAGAGTGGTCCCTTCTGGGCTTGGAATCCATGAATCCACAAGTTCTGATAACGTTGACTGATGATGAATCATCAACATCTGCAATGCTGGAGAGTTGAGATTCTGCTCTCCGTGGTTTTGCCAAGCGTAGGCAACACAGGTGTGCCGGATTAGCTGCTCCAATCCCACTGACCAGTGAAATCCTAAAGTAACATGACCAGTCTCATCGCCTTTTGCAGTATAAGCAGGACTGAGGGAGGCCTCCAAGGAGAAGTGTTTTTTATTGATGATTTAGCAGGTACCATTTTTCCAGCTGCGATGCATTCCCCAAGCATAATGTTAAGAGGCACTGAGGTGCTTTCTATTGGATGAAGCATGAAACCCATGCCTTGACCACAGGTGGCCATTAAATATCCCATTGACATTTCCACAAGAGTGATTTCTTAGCTCAGTTCCAGTGCAGGCAATCACACCCTGCCCATTCTCCTACATAGCTTTCATGGGATACAGTTTTCTTCTTGGGGTTTAAAGTGAACCTAAAGAAGTAACAGATCTGTTATTGCCTGATGATGGAATTTCATTTGTTTATAACCAAATTACAACATGTGAACAGATTTATAATGCCCCCAAACCAGTCACTGGCCTCACATCAGTGGTCCCTTTTTTTTAGGCAGAGTCTATGACTCAGGCACTCCCAGTCCACTTGAAGCTGAATTCTCCTTCCCTTCCTGTCCAACTGTGTAGTGTAGTGTTGCCTGCTGTGTGCCATAGCTGCCTAGCTTCCAGCTTATAGGTGAGTTCATAGGCTCTCTGAACTGCATCCAGAACCACAGGCCTTGTTGTGTTACCACAGATGTGGGTGCTCTAGGTGCTGCAGTCGCATAGCTATGAAAGTGAGGCTGAATTGTATGGAGAAGGAATAGCAGGAGCTTGTCCTACAAGGATTCAAAGGCAACAGTTTTTGAATTTGCAAGCCTTGGTCATTGCATGAATTCACTTAAAGTTGGTAACAAAAGATAGATGTATAATGGCAGAGACATCCCAGTATTAGGAGTGTATCACACAAAAGAAAATTTGCAGGCCACTCACTTTCCAGTTATAGGTAAGAATAATGTGTGCTCTTAAACAGCTGCCACATTTTGCCTCAGAGGTGGCTGCATTTCAGCGGTAGGTGAATGACTTTGCAGTCTTGAAGCAGGTACAACTCTCTTGAAGTCAACAGGAATTTTACCTTGTAAGACTGCAGGAATCAGGCAAATAGTTTGTGAGTAGCTCTGGGATCCATCTGGATGAAGAAGAATGATGGGTATTTAAAGTATTATTTCACAGTTTGTATGAGCATCCAACCCTTAATTTACTCCTTTGAGGAAGTAAAACTCCCAAGAGACACTACCTAAAAGAAAGACACTTAGAGGAGGTAGAAAAAACCCACAAGGGAAGCAAGTCTGCTTCGTTTCTGGAATGTGTACCATGTGCGTTTATTTTTAATTTTGACCTGAGTTCCTCAGCCTCCTGCCAGGAGTCCTGAGACCACATTGACAGTGTAACCAAAGCAGTAGCCCAACCATCCCCTAATTGCTATTACTTCTTAATAAAGAGCAGCACTTAGCCAAGGGATGAGGTTACTGTCGGAGGGGTCATGATTAATAATGATTCATCTGATCCTTGCCAACATGAACTGGATCTACCATTCACTAAATAATTACTTTGCAGCCTGGATACTGTTTCCAGAGGAGCAGAGGAGGTGCACATTTATCATATTAAAACAAAAAACCCCAAACAAACAGAGGGAAAGGAGGACCTCAGCTCTCAGTAGCACTCATGCCAACACAAGCCATCAGGAAAGTCAAAGGAAGAGGAGCTTCAAGCTTCATTGAGCTCCCACCGAGTCAGGAGAAGGGAATAAACAAACCAAAAAAGGCAGAGCTGCCTGCACTGGGAACACAACATCCGTCTTGCTAGCTTTGCTTTATCGGTTTCTCTGGGAATTTCTTTAAATTTAATTCAACTATTGTATTTTTTTTCAATGTTGTGCTTTTTCTCAAAACGTTTACCTATGCTGATTGCTGGAACAGCTGTCCTAAAGACTATGGCCTGGATCCTCAACTTGTGTCAATTGTCATAGTTCAACTGAAGTTAACAGAGAGATGGCAATTTCCACCTTCTGAAGATCTGGCTCCAGATTGTAAGCTCTTTGGAGACTGGCACCATCTTTCGGCTCTGTGTTCATTCGCACCTAGTGCAACAGGGTTCTGGTCCATGCCTAGGGCGGCTACACACTACCATCATACCACATGATACATAATAATTACTCCGGGTGAAATTCACCCATTTGTAGAGAGGCAGCAAAAACGTTAGCGCTTAAGTGGGACTAAGTATTGCATAGACCGGGTGCTGGCCCCCTGCAAAGGAGTGAATTTCACCCCCTCTGCAAATATACATAATAGCCAGGTGGCATAGCCAGTAAAGTGCTCCCTTGCCAATATATGAGACTATAAGACTGGAACTCCACTCAGTCATCTTGCTTCATAGAGCCAAAGTTTCATCAGGGATCTCCAAAAAGCAGGTGGAAGATGGAGGAATTGTAGCTGTAACCTTTGAAGGTATCGCTCTCAAGAATATAAAATAGCTGATGGGATTTATACCACACTATGGAGCTTTTCCCCTCCAGCTCTATGTGTTTGGTTCTCATCTGATTGAAAGCCATTTCCATTTGGTAGCCCATGTGACATAAGCTGGTGCTTCCAGTCCAGTTCTGGGAGCTGATCCAAAGCCTGCTGAAGTCAATAGAAGTCAACTGGAATCAACAGAAATATTAAGATCTGGCTTCTGGTGAATAAGGGGAAAATCCCAGCCCCATTGAAGTCAGTTGGCCGTTTTGCATTTGACTAAAATGGAGCCATGATTTTACCCCTGGTGACTATATCATGCAAAACATCCACTCTGATTCCTTCCTCCTCCCCCCACCCTTACCTTGTTGCTAGTCCTAGAGAAGCAGCTATGGTCACAGAGATTAAACACACTTCTGTCCTATAGAAACAGTGAGGCATATTGGAGGAGCAGTGACGAAAAAGTGCTTCTGCTACACAGTGTAACTATAAGATAGTTAAACAGCACATTTCTTTCTCTGCTACAAAACCTCCATCAATGTTCTCAAGCCATTACTAAAAGGAAGGTGGGGCTGTTGGGCTTTTTTTTTTTTTTTTTTAAAAGAATTTAAATTTCCTCTGCTGGTTGCAGTCCAAAGCTTAATATTCTTTAAGCCTAGTTTTTGTACATAAATATGTTGGGTTTTAGCTTCTCTGGTCATTGCTACATCCTTAAATATGCAATTATATATATTCACGCACAGTACTGTAGCATCAATGAACGTGGGAACAAATTAAAGTTACATTTTGACTAAGGGATCAAGGGAAAAGCTACAGTAAAGATAAATCTATAAGATTAAAAAAACAAAGGAAGAGAAGAATGTTTTACCTTTCACCAAAAGAAACAAGATGGACTCAACTAAAGTCCTCTCGGTTTTCCAGGAGCTAGTGTTTTGAATGACTAGCCTACAATCATAAACCAGTGTTTGGCTTTCCAAGCCCATGTCACCATAGAAGTCTGTGTTTACCTACAAGTCCCAGGGGATCATTTATAAACTGGGCTGAGGTTCCATTCACAGGCAAATGTGCTCTTCTGCCACCTTACTCTCATGCACTAACTTCCTCTCCATCTACGTCCTGCCCCCTGATACACTGACAGCGTCCTGTCAAGGCATGATGGATGCTCTGTGCAGTCCTGGATCGAGCAACAGCAAGACGATGCGAGCTGATCCAGCAGAAAGGGATACTTGGATGATCAACAGATCACAAGGCACCATAAATTAGGTTTCTGAAACAAAGGCAATGAAAGGAGCAGAAGAGTTTGTCATGGTCCCAGAAAACATTAAAGGGAATAGGATTGCTCCAAAAACTATTGTCTACTCCATAATTCAACTCTTGCTAAGCAGTGAGTTTTGTGCCCAACGTGGAGTTTTGGTTATAAGTGGCATTTTACAAAGACTAACCGAAGAAATGTTTCCTTTTTGTTTGTAATCTCAGTTGAGAGAGCTTTGCTTCCTGCCTAGCCCACTAACGTAAATTGAGTTGTACACTTAAATAACTGGGGGAAGTGAGATAAGAATCAGGTCCTTTGTTTTTCTCTGTTTGGTTTAAATATTGCCCTGCTGTGTGACTGTGCTGAGCCCTGAGAATCAGAAAGCTATACTGATTGGATGATAAAGAAAAGTGAAAATAACTAGTTTAGTTGCAGTTGTACACAAGGAACAAAGTGCTAAAATAAACAGATAACATCGGTCAGAAGAACAAGATTTTATTTTTAAAATATTGATGTTTAAGACTAATTGAAAGGCTTGATCCTGCAAGCACTTAAGCATATGAGTAACCTTACCAACATGAGAAGCCCTAGTGAGCAGAATGGATCTATTCACATATCTACTCATATCTCTACAGGATCGGGCTCAGAAGTGTCATTATCATCTAGATCTGGCGAAAGTATTAGTTGCAAACCTTTTTTTCTATGAATTCAGCCCTTTTTCTGTTTGCAACCTGTGCAGAGTTTTTTTCATTTTGGACATTGTTTGAATAGTCGTCAGGAACGTGCTTGACTCTACTGCCTGTTCACATGTTGTTTTAGTTATCTGATATCTGAAATTCACTATTTGAGTATGCAGTCATTAACCTAAGTGGCATGGCTCACTGTTTATAAACTACTTCCACCCAAACACATTTTGTTTCATCTCTGAAATGGATTGGATTAAGCACCTCCTGGTTACAAGGCCAAAATAAAATGCTTAGTAACATTTACATGAAACAAACTCAGTTGTGCAATTCAGTTAAAAGCAATGTGAACAGATCAAATCAAAGCCTAGGTCAGGGGTCTCCAACACGGTGCCTGCGGCCGCCATGGCACCTGCAGGGGCATCTAAATGCGCCTGCGTCCCGGCCAGCGGTGGAGCATCCGCCGAATTTCTGTGGCGTTTCGGTGGTGACGCCTCTCGATGACGTCACTTGTCGGCGGCAAGTGACATCATCGAGAGGCGGCGCCGCCGAAACGCCACAGAAATTCGGCGGCATTTCGGCGGATGCTCCACCGCCACCATGGTCCTTCGTCTGGCAGGCAAAGGTTGGGGACCACTGGCCTAGGTTCTCACTCAGAGCCAGGTGATCCCCTTACTCACATTGCTGGAACTCCCCATGGGGTCCCATTGAAGTCAATAGGACCACTTTTAGAGTGAGGTGCTACTCAGTAATGGTGTCAGAACCTGGCTGGCTGTGAACAAGTTTTTACATCATGCAACCAGCTCTATTAATAGTAACACAGATAAAGAATTTTGTTTTCAACAGGGTTTCTATTTTGATGGTGTCCATTTAATGCAAGAACACATAACTAATAATGCATCTCCGTCCTATCATGCAACCAGAAAGGTATTGTCTGAGACCAAACGTTGCATGCATTTAATGAACACTGAAATGCAATATTCTTTAAGTTAGACAATGCTCTGATTGTATTTTTGCTATTAGAAAACAGAAGCCGTAAATAAATATAACAGCTGGAAATCAATCAGGCCAGTGCATTCACAGTGCCTAACACAATGGAGCCTTGATCCTGCTTGGAGACCTCAACAAATGATAAATTAATAACATTAAGATATCATTACTGGCAACCATTTGAAAGACCCCATTTGTGTTCAATATGGAAACAGAACTTTAAAAAATAATGAAATGCTCCCATGTTTCCCCCCCCCCCCCACCGACTACTCCTGGGGGAATTCTGTACCACTGTGCAATGCAGAATTTATGAAGAATTAATGTTCTGTGCAGAATTTCCTTTTTCCCTGCAGAACTGGTGCTGCAAAACTGCTGGCCACCACTAGGAGGCCGCTAGACCCAACAGGGCCCAGCTCCCCAGCTCACAAATAGAAAATACTTCTAGTGGGTGCGGGTCAGAGCTGGAGGGTTCCTGGTAGTTGCAGTTCCCAGCATGCCCTAAAGGAAGCAGGCAATGTTCAAGGAATTGCATACAAACCCAGGACCCAGCATCAGGCTGTTTCTCCCTCTGCATCCCTGGGCTCCAGTTGGGGAAAGGTGCGAGTATCTGGGTTCGGGGGGAGAGGGTGTGGGTGTCTGAGTCAGGGGGATGCGGGTGTCTGAGCCAGGGGGCCCCACAGCTAGGCTCTGGGGGGAGAGAGATACGGTTGTCTGGTCCTGCGACTGGGCTTGGGGAAAGGGGGGATGGGACACAGAAATAGGAACTGGGTTGTCATAGGAGTTTCTTTAACTCTCTACTCCAGGGGGAATCTTTTTTGTTGTTGTCTGTATTGTTACAGACATAGCTGCTGACAGGTTTTTTGAAATACATTACCAAAATAATTCAAATTATATTGTGTTATTTTGACAAATCAAATAAGCAGAATTTTAAAATATTTATGTTTTGGTGCATAATTCCCCCAGGAGTAATTAACCGAGTGAATGTGCGTATTGACAGGCGTTTCTGATTTGCTTATGCAATTTGTCCTCGTCTACATTCATAATTCCTGATCAGTTTTTCATCTCCAGTGACCTTTCCCTATGAACGATAACTCCATAAAGATATCAGCACAATCCAAAACATCAGAAAACCCAACTCTTACACTTGTAATAAGGAGGTCAGTACTGATGCCGACAGACTCAATCCTGCCGTCCTTATTTGTGTGAGCAGCCCTTTCACAAGGGATAAGGCCCAGTGAAGCCATGTAGAAAAGCAAGGGGAGCATATGCACCCAAACCCTTCAGTTCTCACCACAGCCTCACATGTGCCTCCTTTGAAGAAAGAATTCCCTTGCTCCAAAGTGCCAAACAAAGATAGAAAAGGCAGATTTCTTTACCCATTTAATCATGTCAACAGGAGCATACCTATCATGTCAGTGAGCCCAGTTTTCAAACGTGAGTACCTCAAGTTAGGCACCTACAGGATGTCAGTACTGGAGCTGGGATGCATAATTTCCAGCTTGAATAAGCATACCTATGCTAGCTCGGATCAAGCTAATGCGCTAACAGAGTGTAGCCACTGCGGCGAGAGCGGTGGGACAGATTAACAGCACCCAAGTACAATCTCATCCAAGACCACAGATACATACTGGGATGGCCAGCCCCTCCCCCGGCCCATGCAGCACTTCTATTTTTAGCATGCTACCTAAATCAGTGCCAGCACGGGTATGTCTACTCTAGCTGGAAATTACATCAGCAGCTCCAGTGTAGCCATACGCTAAGTCTGTATTTAGCTGCTTAGCACTCTAAATCAGCGGCACTTAGTTGCCAACAGAATGTAATGAGTTGCTAAATACAGATGTCCAGTTGACTGTAGGCATCCAAGTTTGAAAACTGGGCCCAGTATAATGGGTGATGATTCCTTGACAGGGATTCTATATCCCACATGCACTGAAGCACTGGTATCCACTATTGGATAAGAATCTCAGATGCTTTAAATAAATGTTTCTGCTTTGGACTAGCTTAAAAATGCTGGTCCATAACCAAAGGTCAAAGCAAGAGGCTTCCCATGGGGAAGACTCCCTCCCCCCTTCCCCATTCCCCTGCACTCAACACTTCTGGGAAAACCATGCTTTGATAAATGAGCTGCTTGACATACTCCCCTTCCTTGACATTAGTTTAGGATGCTGCTGCAATGAATTCACAAAATCCAAGCAGCCAGAGCCCTCACGTTGACCTGATTTGATTCTGAAAATCATCTGGATCCCTTTGGACCTTCTCCAAAGCCTGTTTTTAGCTTACCAAATTAGACCTCTTGATAAATTACCATGGCAGCAAAGGCCTTAGTCTTGGCCAGAATGCTCCTTGAGATCAATTAGTGGCAAAACAGCTCACCTCCCCACAACCCTTTCACGTTCTCCTCCTCTCTCAGATTCACACAGACGGGCATCTCCTTTTCTGGCTTTGGCTATCTCTAGCGGAGAGAGAAACACTGACAGTGCTTGCTAAATGACAAGAGCGGGAATCAGCTTGCATGGATCTTGGGAGAGAGGTTTTAGCATTGGGGGTTTATATGGGAAAAGGATATTGCAGCATTAAAGAGGTTAATGAGTTTAGCAAGGCGGAAACCCAATGCCCTAAGTGAGGGGGAGGGGAGAGGGCACACTTAGAAGGAATTGCATCCATTCCTCAATGTCAGGCCATGGCAGAGAGGTGATCCCTTGGTGGTGATCATTACAAACAGGAAGATAAACTTCTGATCACCTCCTAAGCTTCTGGAACCCATCTGCTGCTGTTAGGACACATGGCTCTGAACCTATTCTGCAGTCCCAAATTAGCGATCAATTTGATCTAATTCCAGGATCTCAAAAATTCAGTGCAAGTTTGCAACTGGCTCTTCCTGGTGCCTTTCCAAACTCACCTGCAGTCAGCCCATTCACAATGGAATGGCTGCACTTACCTGATTTCCTGTCCTGAGAGTTTCCAAACATCTGGGTGCCACTCTGAACCCACCCACTCAAATGTTGAGGCTCACACGTCACTACTTACAGCTGGTTGTTTCATACCCGTGGCTCCTCTCTATCTAAGCTTTTTAAACTGCCCCAGCACCACCGTAAGTGAGTAGTACAATCTTTATTATACTGAGTCTCACAACACCCTGTGAAGTAGGGAGGTGCCATTATCCCCATTTTACAGATGGGGAACTGAGGCACAGAGAAGCTAAGTGACTTGCCCAAGAAGTCTGGGGTGGATCTGGGACTTGAACCTTCTTTTCTGAGGTCCTAGGCTAATGTCCTGACCTCTAGAACATCCTTCCTCTCTTCTACTTCATGCTTGCAGCCTGCCACTGAGGCAGTTTAAGCTAAATTTGCCACAGTGATCCACTGCATTGCAATAGGTAGTACAGTTCTCCACGCCACAATCAATCTTTTACCTGCAAGTTGTGGCACCAGTTTCATTTCAGATACGTATATGAAAGTATCTAAGCACCTCACAAATGCTGAATAGTTTATCCTATGATGTAGGGAAGTATTATTATCCCCGTTTAACAGAGAGAAATTACGTGACTTGTTCAAGGTCACACAGGAAGACAGTAGCAGAACCAGGAACTGAGCCCACATGTCATCAGTCCCCCTCCCCCTCAGTACTCAAGATCTACGGCATTTCCCGCACACCACAAAGAAAACAAGAGCTACCTACCTAAAATGAGATCAACCCTATCTCCCTCTCCAACCACTGATCCATCTCATAAACAGTAAGGCCAGAAGGGACCATCATGATCATCCTGCACATTGCAGGCCACAGAACCTCACCTACCCACTCCTGTAATAGACCCCTAACTTCTGGCTGAGTTACTGAAGTTCTCAAATCATGTTTAAAGACTTCAAGTTACAGAGAATCCACCATTTACACTAGCTTAAACCTGCAAGTGACCCAGGCCCCATGGGTCTCAGCCAATCTGACCTAGGGGAAAATTCCTTCCTGACCCCAAATATGGCAATCAGTTAGGCCCTGAGCATGTGGGCAAGATTCACCAACCAGACACCTGGGAAAGAATTCTCCGTAGTAACTCAGAGCCCTACTCATCTAGTGTCCCATCTTCAGCCGTTGAGGATTTTTGTTACTGGCCGTTGCCGATGGGCCACATGCCATCGTCAGGGGCGGCTCTAGGGATTTTGCCGCCCCAACCACGGCAGGCAGGCTGCCTCCGGCGGCTTGCCTGTGGAGGGTCTGCTGGTCCCGCAGCTTCGGTGCCCCTCCCGCAGGCGTGCTGGGGCCTGGAGCCGCCCCTGGCCATCGTAGGCAGTCCCATCATACCATCCCCTCCATATACATAAGAAGCTCAGTCTTGAAGCCAGGTAGGTTTTTTGCCCACCTTCCCCCCAACCCCCGCTTCCTTAGAAGGCTGTTCCCTTCTCCTCTAAACTCATTGAAAGCACAGTCTACAACCATCACCTTGAGTCCTGATCCTTCCGTTCTGGACTTCATCCCCCTTTCAGGGAATTAGGGGTGCTTTTATCATCACATGTCTAACTTGGGGTTAGGTGCTGAATGTTAGCCAGCTACGTTTAAAAAAAAAAAGGTCCATCTTTTTAATGAGTTTTAACTCCCCTTTAAGACCAGGTGGAGGCCTTTCCAATTGAGGGTTGTCTCAGATTCATAAAGTACTAAAGCTGGGAACCCAGAAATAAAGAAATCGGGTGCTGTTTGGAGTCATCTACCTGGAACCCGATCAGAAGAAAACATGCCTTAAGCAGTGCACGCTGATGCCTCGTATTCCATTAAACATGCATGTGCAACTTCAGCTTATTCAAAGATCTGAAACAGAGCTCCCTCGGGTGCTCAGGGTCAGTATGTGTTTGTTTGTTTGTATATTATTTTACATTTTCCCCTTCCTAACACGCAGGAGTTAAAGAAATTAAATCGTCTGCATGGGGATTTGTTGCTATTGTTCACTGCCTTCTATTATTTCCCTCCTTCTTCTGCCCAGAGGTGCAGCCCTGGGCTCTGGACAATATTAGGGTGGGGGGGAACCATCCCTGGGATGATACGAATACTGTTACCTGATTTCACAGGGGAATGGAGACATCCAGTAGTAATGCATAGAGCGTTTTCAGTTCCGCTGCCCGTTAAAAATAACAGGATTGTAGAAGAAAGAGAATGGCCTCTGAGACGTGATCTTAAAGGCCACAGCTGTATCCTTCCCAGATACACCTGGGCAGTTTACATGGGACTCTGAGTTTTAGAGGCAGGTAGTCATGATCCTTAACTGGCACTGAGTTGAAATAAAAGGAATAAGAATAAAAGGAAAAGCTTTATTCGGCCACTGGTTGCTAACCCACTTCTCCTTGGCCTCCGCAAAGCTACACACACAGCTCTCTCCAAACAGCCAACAAGACAGCTTCTTGGTGGATAGGGGGCAGCCAATGTCCCTGGGGAAATAATCGCCTACCCATCTACAGCACCTGTCTCCCCTCCAACCTGGGCTCCTCGAGCCCGGCCAATTTTACAGACTAAATAACAGGCTCAATTATCCAGACTGTGCTGGGGACAGCAGCTCATCAGTGACCAATTTCAACATGCAGGCCCTAGGGTCAAGGAACACCAAAAACTGCTTAGAGCAGACGTTAAATGAGAACCAGTTACAATTCACTTCACCCGAATAGTTTTGGCAAGCAGCGCGCATGCCCGGACAAATTACCGTCACTGGGGCAGCCCCAAAGGGTACCCAGAGCCTTGTCATTGTCTTTCTTTTCAGAATGATCCTGCTTAGAGCTGCCAAGAATAGTCAGATCTTACCCACATGCTATGCTATCAATGGGACTTTCCAAAGCTGTGCGTCTTTGTGTCCCTGGAGGTTAGGTCAGGATTAAGGCAGATCCAGGAGTCTCGTAATAAAAAACAAGAAGGAGCTAAATCACATCACTGTGACTGTCAAATTTTACTTCAATCATCTGCTGTTTATTCACCATCCCAGGCTAAAAAACCCTTCAGATTTTTCTACACACACACACACACACACACACACACACACACACACACACACACACACACACACACACACACACACACACACACACACACACACACACACACACACACACACACACACACACACACACACACACTCTCTCTCTCTCTCTCTCTCTCTCTCTCTCTCTCTCTCCTGCAAACCCTGATCTATAAACTGCAACATGAGTGTAAAAAAAAAAAAAATCCCCCACTCTGCTCATTTTATGGTTATTGGTTCACATCAAGAACCTCTCTTCTACTTCAAGGTCCTAGAGCCTTATAGTTGCAACTGAATAGCTCGATTTCTTTCTGTGACAAACCCGCAGCAGGACCATCCTTTCAGAATGCTCCCCTTCCCCCCATCCACCCAAGGGTGGATTTCAGAAGCACTCTAATCCGCCCAAGTTGTGTAACAGCCGCACTAAACAAAAACAACTCAGGACCAGCGCTGAGAGCTGCTAGAAAAGAGCTCAGCACACACACTGCCCCTCTCCTGTCCAGGATGTTCTTCAACACTCAAATGACACCAACAGTTAAGGGGATACTTCCTGCAATATCTTTCACATCCACATGGTCAAATTATTAGCATTAGGGTCTTTCTTAAGTCTACTCAAGCCTGGAATGACTATAAGTAGAGATAGGCCTGAACCAGACACATAGTGCGAGCATCCTATAGCCTTGACCAAGTTCAGCTCTGAATCTGACCTGCTTGAGTCAAGTCACCTCTAATTAGAAGTGAGCAATGCACATCGGAACTACTAGGAATAAATGTGTCCCTATATAGCTGGTACATTCCCTCCCTCCCCCACAGCTGCCCCCCAGAACTAGACAAACCTCTGAGCAGCAAAGTTAAAATTCCTGCTCCAAGTGTAATTACAGCTGTAGCTATCATCCCCCCACCGGGTATGCAGTATTTCCTTTAATCTAACAGATGCTGCTGCCTCAGTCTTTAAGGAAAGAGTTTCTGTCTAATAGAAGCATCACACAAAACACATCACATCTCACTTCCTGCATAAGCACAAACGAAACACAATAACTTGTGCAAGCACTCGAGAATTCCACCTGGGAAGAAACTTTACATTTCCACTGGAAACACTTCACACTGGCTTTTCCCTGGTGCCATTGACTAAAACTCCATCTTCTACACCAGCCATCTTCAAAAAGCTTTGCCCTTAAAACGCTCTATGTGGTTGCCCCTAAGAATTTGCCATTCCTTCCCTCCCTCTCCCTTACCCAAAGAAAATTACCTTCTGCTCGGGTGAAACTCCTTTCCTGGATCCACTTGCCGGTGGTTGTGCCTACAAAAATACAGTGCTCGTTTTCACTCAGAAACTGGAAGCGTGTGTGAAAACTATTCCATTTTTTTCAGTGACTCCACAAATTTGTGACTCCCTCCCATCAGATAGTCATAGACTGTAAACCCAGAAGGGACCAGTAGATGATCTAATCTGACCTCCTGGGAATAGAATTTCACCCAATTACCCCTATATGGAGACCAACAAGGGAATTTTTATGCACACTTTTAGGGTAGTATATGAAGGAAAAAGACACAAGCAGTGCAGCCATAATATCAAGTGGAACAAAATCCATTTATATTAGCCTGCTAATACACTCTAAGCAACCACAAAGCTGCATACACAGTGTTTAGAACAATGAGATGCCATCTTCCCTCAGTGCTTATATTTTTATCTTGTTTTGCCAGTGTGATCAACCCCGTCCCGAGAGAACTGTACCCAAATGTCTCGATGAGGTAGGGTGGGGGCTCGGAAGGGGAAGAAGGAGTGAATCCAAGGTGGAGGCAAGCAGCAGTACAACAGACAGCTGGTGTTTGGGTGGTGGTAAATCACCCTGAAATGAGCCTCTTCCCTCAGCTCAATGAGGCCTAAACAACAAAGGAAGGCACAGCTTGCAGCCGGACAGCCCGCTAGCCAACCACAGACACACATGACAGCTTCATTCAGGAGCCTGGAGTCAATACAAAAGCTTCGAAATCAATCCGACATCCTGCGACCTCAAACAATGCACCAAATCTTCTCAGAATTGGAGCCCCAAATGAGGGGATAGCATTCAAGGGAGATCAAACCGCAGGGCTGGCATTGAAAGGGACTAAAAAAAAAAGGAAAAGAATGTTCCCAGTTTATTAATGGTGTGGTCTGGCCTGCTGCATCCCAGCCGCGACAGGCGACATTCATGAAAGGGCAGCGCTTTGCACATTTTATGTGGAGCACATGGACTCTTGGGGGATTGGGGGGAGGAGGCAGGAGGCTTACATCTTCTAAATCAGGATGTGCCTTCCTGCTTAGCACCCTTGTCTTAATCAGAAACTCCCACTGTGTGAACCTCAAAGCCTGTTTTTTCCCACTTGGTCTACACTACACACACACACACACTCTTGCCCCTCCCCAAACCTTAGCATTAAAGGGGAAAAACGTCCTTCACATCGAAAGCAGACAGGGACCTTCCAAGGGAAAGCCCAACATTTCACACTGATCAATCCCTAGGCCATTCTTACCTTCCAAAAAATCTATTACAAAAGGCAGAAGCCTGGTTGCGTTGTGTGATTTTTGTTGGTGAGGGTGGTATAGCTGATTATACCATACACACTTGGCTGCACCTGCACAATGCAGAGTGCCTAGGCACACAAAATAGTGAAACCAGACACAGTAAAAGTGGAATAGACTCTATTAATGCCTCTAACCTGCCCCCTCCGGCCTGCTCCCTACAGTGTGCCCTCACCTCCATCAACTGTCTACCAACTGTGAGAAATCCATCGAGTATCCAGCCCACACACTGGTGGTGGCAACAAAAACGCCATGCAAATCCTCTTTGGCAGCTTTCCTCTAAAGGCAGGTGTGGAAACAGAATACACACAAAAAAAAGATAAATATCATTTGCCAGGACTCCTGTCTGGGCCTGAGGATGGGCAGTGTGGAATTTTTTTTTTTTTTTGCAATCGTCTACTTGATATAATAACCTTTTAAATAGTCTCCCCCACCCCCTTCAACAACAGCTAATTAAGTTAGAGCTTGGGTTGTAAATGTAGTGGTTGCATTTCATTCATTTTGAAAGGCTTGCGAGAAAAGGACAGAGATTTTCAAAGCAGTCTACAGGATTTAGACACATATTTTCCACTCGATTTTTATTGCTGGTGTGTCTAAATCCAATCTGCTGTTGGAAATTTCATCCGTCTCATATACTTAAAATGGGCAATGCCGCTGGGAGTAAAATCTCTCAAAATGAAAGAAGTGAAAGTGCTGGTGTTGCATAGAGACCATAAACAGAAGCAAAATGCTCCTCAGAATATCGGCGTATCAATAAACTTTACTTTTGAGAGTCAGAAAATTCAGTGTTAGGGTTCCACAAACGATCTTAATCCCCACCTACCCTTCACCTCATGGGGAAAAAAGTGTTTACTATAAATATTCCAATGACTTTAGAAACATTTGACATCATGGACAATGATGTCTCCAATCTCTCCTTTGTGGAGGAGGCAGCCCTTGCTTTCAATAAATATGTGCCTCTGAGGTCAGAGGGCAATGGAGCCATAAAGGGAAGATGCATGAGGGGTTACTAGTGTGTATGTGGAAGGTGAATGAAGTAGACTGGGTTCTTTAGCTCTCGCAGAATGGAAAAAATCAACCCTACATGGAAGGTAAGATTCAACATGAGGTGGTCTCTGAACCATAATGGGAAAAGTCATGGTTCCTATCCTGAATATCAAGATATATAGGTACAAGGCTAAGCTTAAGTTTCTTTGTGGAATAATAATGATCAATCCTTTAATTTCACATATTTCGTTTAATCAAACGACAATGGTACTTTTTATTTAAGATGTCTCCATTATAATTCCAAACTTAACTCCATCTTAACTAATTCTTTGTGTGGAGAGATGGAGGAGGGAAATGTTCCTAGTGTTTTGTTTTAAATTTTGTTAAATTATTTAAATGGCATTCCATCTTAAATATTTTACCAATAGATCATGGGCATGTGTTTCTACTTCATGTTACAACTAATCAGTGATGGAATGTCTGAGCTGAAAGTTAAAATTCTACTCTACAGAGTTTGTGCTGCATAATCATTTCTCTACAGACTCTGGTGTATAAAAAGTTCTTTGCAGAATTAATGGTTTATAAGAAGTTCTTTGTGTAGTCTCTCTGCTGCACAGAAAGCTACTGCAGTCCAGGAGCTTATATATTCTGCCAAAAGCGCTTGAGATTTCCAAAGCTAATTGGTTTGTGGAGTTTCCCCACTCTGCCAGGTGAGTGTATGGAGTTCACAGATGAATCACAGCTATTGACTAATTGAGACTGTAACTTCCACATGGTCAATCAAGAGGCTTACAACATTCACTGAGCATTCTGAGTGGCCCAAACCTGCAAGTGACCAATATTTCTGCAACCAGCCTCATTAAAATTCACCCTATGCCCTAATTCTCGTCAAAACTAACAAAAGAAAACTGAGGTTTCTCAACATAGCATAGAACTGCGAAAAGTACCTCAGTGACTACGGAGCCAAAGTCCCGTTTTCAAAACAGACTGAAGAGGCTGAGTCTCACTCAAAATCAATGAGACTTAGGTTCTGAAGTGCCTAACTCACATAGGCACTTTTGAAAATTGTATCCCCAACTCCATATAGAGACACTTTCAAAAGAGTAGACTCATTTTGAAAAATGGGGTTTTTTTTAGTTTTTCTTGCTCAAGTCCTGTTTCTCAAAAAAAACAAATGAAAAAAATCCCAAAAAACTACAGCCTGATCCAATTTACCGTAATGTCTCTCAAAAATTGTTTTCTAAGTACAGACCAGATGAGACACACATGAGGCAAAGTCTTGCTTGTATATATATATACCTGACCCTGGAAATTTCCACTACATGCATCCGACGAAGTGGGTATTCACCCACAAAAGCTCATGCTCCAATTTCGTCTGTTAGTCTATAAGGTGCCACAGGACTCTCTGCTGCTTTTACAGATCCAGACTAACACGGCTACCCCTCTGATACATGAGGCAAGATTGTCCTTTGTTGTCTTCAGAGAATCCCAAGGGCATACATTAAACTGCTAAATAGCAAGAAGGTTAAAGTTAAAAATTTGAAGCCACACAGAAAAAAGGAGAAAGAGAGGAAAAAGAAAGGAGAGAGATCTTTGCCAATTTCATTTTAAGATAAGATGCAAAGTGAATAATGAAGTAAGAGAAGCTGGGAGTTGTTTTTATAAGTGGAACCAAAACATCCAATTTTTTTCTTGAAAGAATTCTAAGGCATGAGGATGTTCTTGCTCCCAAACACACAGAGGAAAATTCTCAGGCAACAGCATTCCATGCATGCAGTTGTGTCCACCTAGAAGTGTCCCACATCAATCATAACTGTAAGGCTTGAGTGAGGTTGGTTGGGGGAGGCAAGGTGAAGGTAGAAATTGGGGCCACATCCTCCTCCTTGTTTTAGGACAGACATCTCCATCTTTACTCTCCCTGTGCAGCTGACACGACTTCCTACACTAACTGACATGGAAACAGTCAGCTAATTTACTGCTTTGTGTTAGGAATGCAGCCAGGGCCTGAGTCGCCCACCCCCCAGTCTCTGGCTTGGCCATCATCTTCAAGTCATGGCTTTCAGCAATAGTTAAAGCCAGTGGGAAGGTGGGGGGGGAGGGGGAGAGAGAGACCTGTAGTAGAAAGGGAAGGAGGAGAGGAGAAACTTTCCACCTAAGATTCACTTTGCACCGAAAGGGTTTCCACTGGCCAACAACAGTAAATTGAATCCAATTTCCGACAACAAGGGTCTTCCCCTCTTGCCTTCCCAGCCCCTCCCCTTCTTGGCTTTTGTAACTTACCTCCCTCCAATCTACTTCCCAACAGGAGCCGAAATTAAACAGGCTGCCCATATGCCATGCCTCACTTGTTGTCTGTTCCTCTCACTACCATCTGGCCTATTTGCTCAGCCAAAAAAAAAAAGAAGAAGAAGAAGGGTAAAGCTAGACACAATGAGGAGGAGGAGGAGAAGGGAGGTGATGACGTTGTCTCTTCCATCTGCTCCTTGGCCAGACTCCCGGATAGATCAGTAATGGAGAGCAGCAGAACCATTGACAATTAACCCAAACACAGTCCTGTTTGTTTAACCTGTTCAGATAGATCAGTTCATGTGCTGCTCCTCTGGCAAGGAGGCACAGCACTCTAGCAAAGGGAAGCCGCTGCCTAAGCAGGGGATTCCTGTTTCCAAAACAGTGCGGAGTAAATCCAATGGAACTGTGAGGTCAGGGAAGGAGACGTACCCCGCCCCCCTTTAGGTCTCTCCAGTTCTGTTGCTGCCACTGGCAGTCTGCGTGGTGCTGCAACAGAGATAGTGTCGCCATGCAGTCTACCAAGAGGCAGACACTCCCAAATGTGTGTTGGGCATGCATGTCTGGAGTTTGGTTTTGAGAGGGTAGGTTTAGAGGATACTGTACTTGGAAGCTTATCAGGAGTCTTCAAGTCTGCAAAGTATTATTCTGGTTTAAACAAAGGGAAATTGACTTGCCTAAAGCCACAATAAAATTCTGTATTAGAACGGGTATTAGCACTTGGGAACTCCAGGAACACATTCTGGGGTTCAACCCACTACTACTACCTTGCATGTAAAGAGCACTTTTTTATCTGCAGACCTCAGAACACATCACAGAGGTGGGTATCATTATTATCCCTCCATTTTGCATCTGGGGAAACTGAGGCACTGAAACTGAGTCTAGGTGACAGCCAGTCAACAGAATGGCTGGGAATAGAAGTCGGGTCTTCTGCCACACTGGAGCATGTCATTCTCAGAAAAAGCAACTGGTAATATGGAATAAGGACATGATACCACGATGTTTGTATTGATAACACAGAGGTGAATTGATTACAATAATGGCCATGAGCCAATACAGCAGGTGTTTTAAAGTGGTAACACTTTAAAAATCAAATAACTAGCTCTAAGTAATAAACAGCTTTGAGGTTTACATGAAAACATAACCATTATTTCACGATAGCTATTGAAAAGTGTCCACAGCTGAACCTAATTTCCAAATCTCCTTCCCACCCCTTCCAAATCCCT
Organism: Mauremys reevesii; assembly: GCF_016161935.1. NCBI lineage: Eukaryota > Metazoa > Chordata > Testudines > Geoemydidae > Mauremys > Mauremys reevesii. The sequence continues at coordinate 11,037,936 of NC_052628.1, read as the reverse complement.
TCCTGGTGGCTTCTGACTTCTCCAATTCTCAGTGGGCTAGGTTGCCTTGGCAATGAATAGAGTTATCTTTTATAGATCTGTTTAAAAAAGGGAATGTGAATGATAATCAGGTTATCTTACACAGCATGGACTAGAGGATGCTGCAGTCTGAAACTGAGCACACACACCCCGCAACCTCTGCAGATAACTTCATTGTAACATCAATAATTACCAGTCTCCAGCTAAAGGGGTGGGGCCAGCTAACTTTATGCCCATAACTGTGAACTGAATGAGCCATTTTATCTCCTAAAATGGAAAATTGGCCTATCCTCTTCACAGTAATGGTTCTTCGAGCTCTCTCTCTCTTTCGTCCTCTATAAAGCCCCATCTCTCTAATGGGGAGACACACTTGGGGATTGCCTCTTTGTGTGTTTGCCTGTAAACACCATGCACACCTATGGTATTGTAGAAATAAGCACCGATGCGTGTAGGTGTGTATCTAACTGAAATAGGCATCAAACCAACACACGCTTGGTTCATCTCAACACAGATGCCGCTGAGTCACAAAACAATGATAATTACCATTAAGTAAGAGCTCCATGAGATCATGGTGTGGGAACCCCCTCCTGTGAGAGACAGCCTGGGATGGAGAACAGGCCCTGGCTCCGCCTCTGTGCAGCCGCAGAGAGGGATCACAGGTGCCGTTTCTTTGCAGGAGGGTGAGTTTGGGGAGGAAAACAGTCCCTGCTGCATGTACCATTACAGAGACAGTTCTCCCACTAGCTCTGTACATACAGCTGGGACTAGAAGCCCTGATAAATCAGGCAAGAAGCCTAGGAGATGTTCCCAAATAAAGAAGGTACAGTCACTCTCTTCTGCACCCTAGAAATGCCTTCACACATATAGCCTGATTTATTAGAATTAAGCAGGGTGCACATGCTGGGTGTATTTCCCATCTTCCAGCCCCCTGAAATCAGGGGCCAAAAGGAATCCAGAGGATGTAAAATAAACTTGGAGAAGGAAAATATTGGTCAAGTGGCACCACTCCATGAGCCCCTCCTCTTCCCAAAACTACCACGTGATCATCAACAGCACACAAAGCAGAGAGAATAGTCCATGATTCAATCCCACCCCTCCCCACACACAATTACAGAAAAACTGTCAATCCGTTACTTTTATCATCCTTAATTTAGATGCCTCGAACAAAAGGCTGAGTGGACTGTTCCAAATATGAACTGGTGGTTCCAAGCAGCACAAACTGATCCTCTCCATATAGCTTATTTGGAATGTGTGGACACGAAAAATGCTTTATAAATGCAAAGTATTTACTATGTATTCAATAGTAGTAGTAGTAGTAGTCGTAACAGACTCCAGAAAGTGTGATAAAACCAAGTCACGGCAACATCACATTATTTAAGCTCGTGTAGTCGTTCCACAGGAAGGCGTACATTTTTGGAAATGGATCAATGTATTATTTTTAAAAAACAGCTTAAAAAAAGCCCCATAAAAGCTGGGCTATAGTCATTTCAGGGGATGAATGCCATCAAGGGCTTCTGCTGACGTCATAAAGCACTCCAAACTCTGCTCTTGTGGTTTTATGATCTCACCAGAAAGCCCCCGTTATGGAATTATGTCCTCATACCTCACTACAGGCCATCCATTATTCTTTCTTCCACAGCACTGTTGCAATGAAGATATTTCCAACAGTTGAACATTTGCATTCCCAACAGCGGTCACCTGTCAGGTCAAGTTCTTCAATCTTTACATTCTATGTTACTACAATGGGAAGATGTTTTCAGTGAATGGAAAGTATTTAAAACCCAGCAATCAATTGGATTCCTCAGTTTTGCGTTTTTGAAACAAAAGGGAACTCGCCAAAAATCCCATTACATCATTCCAGAGGAGTAGGATAGAGGGAAATGTTGTCATACAGCCCGCCCAATTGTCCGTTAAGTCATAATTTCCCTGTTGCTGTGACAACCATAAGTTGAAATGCACTTAATGGGAAGGCACTGCTCAGAGCAGAATGGACAGCTGGAAGGAGTGTTGAAATCAGCTGTGAGCAAGGAGAAATGGAGAAACACCAAAGACTGGCTGAGCAAGTCCAAGTAGTTTCCTAAATATTACAGATAAGTTCCACAAAAAAACCTATCAACCGACCTCTTCACACATATCAATGATTTCTCTCTGTGAAGCAGGGAATTGTGATTATCCCTCTTCTACAGAAGAGAACTGAGGCCCAGAGAGATCAGGTGACATGCCCAAAGTCACATGAAAAGTCTGTGGGAGAGTATCAGAATGAAGATCTCCTGCAGCCCGGCCTAGAACCACAAGGCCACCCTTCTTGATAAGCAAATGTCTTCTAAGATCTACTCTCTCTTCTCCCCTCTTTTTATACTCCCAGCTGTCTTCTTTCCTTGCTCCTGCACTCTTCCCCACAACCAGCACCTTCCTGGGATTTCCCCAGTGGTGAATGAGGGAAAGAGACTGAAAGAGATCATGGGAGAATTAAAAAACATATGGAACTGGCAAGCCAGTAGCAGAATCACATGCTCAGTCACTTGCTTTGGTTACATTCCATTTCCCACCTTCCATCTGTGTTGCACGGCTAGACTGCACCTGACCCTGTGCATTGTTATTATATTACTACAGAAGTGAGGCTAACTAAGGAAACTAGTAATAAGGTGCGTAACACCTCGGGGCTTTATGAGTCTAAGAAATTTACCCACATTTCCTCCCGTGATAAGAGATGGGTCTTAAAACATCATCTCCGTCGGCCTTGTCACAGATAAATGTTTCAAGTCATTTCTCAGAACCTGCAGATGAATTATTTACTTATCAAAGGTCCTTCTGAGAGGAAGAAAAAGGAAAGAACATTGTGGTTATGTATGGCTGAACTGCCAGAGAAGGAGCAAGGGAATGCACAGACCATTTCAAGTGCTTTTTTTTCATACTGATAGAAAAAGAGCCGTTGTCTTGTCCCTCCAAGCCAAGGCAAATAAAAAACAGCTTGACGAGCTTGCAATATAATAGATTTCACCTTCTGTTATTCAACTTATAATTTCCTTTGCCAGTTTTATCCCTTCTAGAAATGGGAATGTGACAATAGTTATTGTTTGTATGTTTATTAGCACTTAGCACATTCAGGGCTACTGCAAAAACAGTCCAAATTGTAATACTGCTGAATGCTGCAGTGGCAGTTTGGATAAGGAACCATCCCCTTTGATCTAGCCCTTGGATCATCATTGTCGCCTTGCAAAGGTGTAAAGCCAGTGCTGACGTCACTGCAGCCCAAAGCCTTGAGAACACGTCAGCCCAGAGAGTCCTGTACTTCACATCTCAGGAAGTGGAGGGGTGTTTACACACAGCAGTGGCAGTGCTTGTCTATGGTGACAGTTTGAAAGCTGTCACATAACCTTGTTTGATGGCTGTTTTCTTTCCTCCTGTCTGCCAGTGAGAAATAACAAATCCTGCCCAGGTTTTGGCAAGACAAAGGAACAGGGTGTGAGTCACACTCAGAATTTAAGAGGGACTCAGCCTCTGACTCACTTGGAGGGAAGAAAAAAAGTCCCCGCAGGAGAGCTGGTATTAAATTGCGGGAGCCATAGGGTACGTCTACACTACCCACTGGATTGGCGGGTAGCGATCGATCTATCGGGGACTGATTTATCGAGTGTAGTGTAGATGCGATAAATCGATCCCCGATCGCTCTCCCGTCGACTGCTGAACTCCAGCTCGGTGAGAGATGGAAGCAAAGTTGACGGAGGAGCAACGGTCATCGATCCCGTGCCGCGAGGACACTAAGTAAGTAATTCAAAGTCGATCTAAGATACATCGATCTAAGATACGCTATTCTTGTAGCTGAAGTTGCGTATCTTAGATCGATTTCCCCTCCTCCCCCCGCCCAGTGTAGACTAGGCCATAGAAGTGATATGCAAAATAGGGACTGGGTGGCTAGCAGAAACAGAAAGTAAATAGTATCCTGAACTGCATATTTTGAACATAAGAACAGAAGAATGGCCATACTGGTCAGACCAAAGGTCCATGCAGCCCAGTATCCTGTCTTCCGACAGTTGCCAATGCCAGGTGCTCCAGACAGAATGAACAGAACAGGTAATCGTCAAGTGATCCATCCCCTGTTGCCCATTCACAGCTTCTGGCAAACAGAGGCTGGGAACACCATCCCTGCTCATCCAGGCTAATAGCCATTGATGGACCTTTCCTCCATGAATGTATCTAGTTCTTTTCTGAACCCTGTTATACTCTTGGCCTTCACAACATCCTCTGGCAAGGAGTTCCACAGGTTGACTGTGCGTTGTGTGAAAAAATACTTCCTTTTGTTTATTTTAAACCTCTAGCCTAATAATTTCATTTGGTGGCCCCTACTTCTTGTGATATGAGAAGGAGTATATAACACTTCCTTATTTACTTTCTCCACACGAGTCATGATTTTATAGACCTCTATCATATCCCCCCTTAGTCATCTCTTTTCCAAGCTGAAAAGTCCTAGTCTTATTAATCTCTCCTCATACGGCAGCCATTCCATACCCCTAATCATTTTTCTCGCCCTTTTCTGAACATTTTGCAATTCCAATATATGTTTTTTGAGACAGGGTGACCACATGTGCATGCAGTATTCAAGATGTGATATTTTCCGTCTTATTATCTATCCCTTTCTTAATGACTCCCAACATTCTCTTTGCTTTTTTGACTGCCGCTGTACATGGAGTGGATGTTTTCAGAGAACTAGCCACACTGACTCCAAGATCTCCTTCTTGAGTGGTAACATTTTATATGTATAGTTGGGATTATGTTTTCCAATGTCCATTACTTTGCATTTACCAACACTGAATTTCATTTGCCATTTTGTTGCCCAGTCACACAGTTTTGAGAGATCCTTTTGTATCTCTTCGCAGTCTGTCTGGACTTAACTATCTTGAGTAGTTTAGTATTTTGCATTTTGCAGGGAAAGAAACAAAGCATCTCTTTTCTTCAGGTCCCCTCCAAGAAACTGGGTAGGGCCCAGATGGAGAATAGCATGGGGTCTTCAAATGTGTGCATAGTGTGACCTCTTAAGCCAGAGATCCTCCCCTCAAATCCTTAGCTCACTGGTTTTCTGCAGCAGTTTCAAAAGCCTGATCCAAACCCCATTACAGTCAGTGGAAGGACTCCCTGTCTGAATCCAAATCTGAATGCCCTCTGTAATTTCACATATGTAGGTGGTTTAGTGTGGATCTTTCTTAGCTTAACACTAGAAATGGCTGGAAAGGAATCCTCCCCTCCTCCAATGGAAAAAGGTCAACAAAAATAAAACACATTTTTGTTTCCATCTACATTTTCTGTGGGAATTTAGATTTTTTTGAGGCACTTCTAATGCTGAAAAATTTTGGCTGAAAACCAAAAGGTTGCAGTGATTGGGCATGTAATTTGTTTTTATTGATGAAAAATTGAAATTTTCTGGGGAAAGTGGACACGTTTTGCAAAATACACACACACAGAGAAAGAGAGCGTCAAAAATCAAATTTTCTGTTAAAAAAACCACACAGTTTCCATGAGAAACTTTTGATCAACCCTAGTTAGCACCCATTTCTTCTGCAGTTCCTATACTGATCATGTCACCCCTTTCTTGTGCTTGAAGTACTCACTTAAGGCTTGTCTGCATTACAAATGCTATAGCGGCACAACTGCAGCGCTTCAGCATAGGCATTACATATGCTGATGGCAGGGGTGAAAGTAACTTACAGGACTTACCGGTACTGCCGGAGTCCTGAGGGGTGTGTGGCCTCATCTGGAAAAGGCGTGGCCTCAACCGGAAGAAGCAGGGCCTCTCAAGATTTAAAGGCCTTGGGGCACCAGCTGTGGCTGGGAGCCCCAGGACCTTTAAATCAACCCGAGGCTCCCAGCTGCAGAGGTGGGCAAATTAAAGGGCCCAGGGCTCCGCCACCGCAGAGCTCCGGGCCCTTTAAATCCCCACCACAGCTCCAGCTGGGATTTAAAGGGCTCAGGGCTCCCGCGGCTGCAGGGAGCCCCGAGCCCTTTAAATCCCCGCCACAGCCCGGCCGCCAAAGCTGCAGGCAGGATTTAAAGAGCTCAGAGCTCCCTGCCGCTGCGGGGAGCCCAGAGCCCTTTTTATCCCAGCCGCAGAAGACGGTGCGGTCCGGCACGGCATACTGGCTCTTGCCAGTACGCTGTACCAGACCGGACCGGCTTACTTTCACCTCTGGCTGACAGGAGGGGCTCTCGCATCGGCACAGCTAATCCACCTCCCCAAGAGGCAACAGCTAGGTCAACGGAAGAATTCTTCTGTCACCTAGTGCTGTATACACTGAGAGTTAGGTTGGCTTAACTACGTCACTCAGAGCTGTGGATTTTTCACACCCCTGAGCAAAGTAGCTATGCAGATGTAAGTTCCCAGTGTATACCAGCCCTTATCCCCTTGTGATTGAAATACTCACTTACCCCATAAGTGTACATCATATTTGGTGGAGTGGAGTTGGAAACATGTCCTGGTAAGGACCAGGCGTTCTTATGCATTTTGTAAAGTGTGCAATTATTGTGTCCTTTAGGCAATCAGAATTAATCCTTTAGTAACAACCATACTTATTAGTGTGCTACCGCAGTGTTTGGGTGATTATTATAGAATACAATCACACCGTTCAGCTTCAGAAGCTAGAAATTGCTTTGCTTTGAACTCTCCTCACCTGTTCCTTCCTCCTACTCATTTGAAATTTTAAAAAAAGATAAAATCAGGGTCTGTGCTGCTGAGTCAAGTCTGTAGAAGCCCAAATGAGAGACGCTCCCTGGTCAATTCTTTAGAAATTGTGCATCACTGGGGGAATGTGTGGGTGGAGGGGATGTTCTTCTAACCTCTTCCTGAGAAGGGAACCACTGAGAATCAGCCCACCCAAAACCACACACAGCAAACTGGTGGCGGCTCCCATCAGGCAAACAATAACACTTCCAGCTACAAACTGGTTCCTCCAGACATAAACCCCGAGGGATGGGCTTTGGAAAAGATACTTTGGGAGGCAGCATGGTCTAGTGGCTAGAGCAATATACTAGAACCCAATAGATATGGGTTTTAGTCCTAGTTCCACCACTGGTCTGCTGGGGGGGACTTTGGGATAATCACGTGACTGCCCTGTGCCTCAGTTTCCCCATCTGTAAACTGGGGATAATGATAGTGGCCTCTTTTATAAAGCGCGTTGAGATCTACTGATGAAAAGATCTATGTAACAGCTCAGTGCTATTATCATCTCGGGAATTAATAGTCTTCTATGTGGGCAGAATCAGGATTCCTTTGCAGGAAGTTGGACTGTTGTCTCATATTTGTCATGTCAACAGGTAGGATTCCACTCACACACACCACGGTATAATAATGACTTACGCAGTGACTGTTTACCAGATATGGGCAAAAATCATGAGCTTTAACCTGACAGCAGTTTCTTCAAACTTTCTTCTTAGGTGTTAATTTGTGCATTCCCTCAATTCTGAGTTTCAGGTTCAGTCAAACCTCAAAAAATGAAAGCACCATTCAGTCACAAACTGCTGCATTTCATCTGGTTTCGATCAGAGATTGGATGGGACCAAATAGCACTTTATATCATTTTCACATCGCAACTGCTTTGTAGACGTTAAGAAGCCATGGAGAAGAGCTCTGTGTAAACATGAAATCTCGTCTCTCTTACCAACAGAAGGTGGCCCAATAAAAGATATTACCTCACCCACCTTGTCCCTTTGATAGACATTAACTATTTTATTAATCCCCACAGTGAAGCAACAGGATCAAGCCCATGTCAGAAAGAGGGAAACTGAGGCAGAGACTTTAAGTGACATGCCCATGGTCACCCATTTTAAGAATATAACCTAGGTTTTCCAACTTCTGGTCCTGTGTGCTACACCACGCCACCTAGTCCATCCCCACTCATGTATGTAAACTTCTGGAGCTCTTAAACCTGGATCTCTAGGTCATGACATGAAACCGGACATGAAAAAGAAACGTATCCTAGAGAATCTTCAGCTTGAGCTCGGCTCTAGAAATGAGCAGTGGCTCATCCCGGGGGCCCGAGGACTGGATTGTGGGAGGTGGTTTCGAATTCATTTCAGACCTATTGGACCGTTGTGGTCTCCAAACCAAATGAACATGCACATTCTAAAATCTGATTGGAAATCGACTCCTGATCCTGTCTCTTGGTCTCTGTTTCTGTCAGGGTTACAGGCAAAGAATCAACTCCCTGACTGGTACAGAGTCTTTCCCCTCACCCAGCCTCCTACCTAATGATGAGCAAAGGGAAGCTTTCCTGCATTTCCCAAGGAGGCCTGGTAATGGCATCCCATCAGTAATCACTCCCGATGTCCCTGAATTCTTCACTCTTTTCCCGAAAGTCTTAATTTTCCTTGTGAAAACAGAAGCACACATGCACAAAATCCCAAGCGTTCCCACATATAGCACAAGACAGCATTTCAACACCTTCCAATGGGGCCGAGACAGCCTCCTGCTTGGCCATTGTACAGTAAGCCTGAGCTCCCTGCACAAGGCAGACAAGCATCCCTTTGCTTTCATACTAGCAAGCCAAGCATTTATTGGGGTAGGGGCGGCAGAGTCATTCAGTGGCAGGGATAGCAAGGAGGGAGGGGTCTCTTCTCAGCTATTACTGACCCGCTGTGGGATCCTGAGGGAGGCACTTGCCCTCTTTGCGCTACAGTTTCACCCCCCGGAAGAAAAGACTCCGGCTGGATATTCACCTTTGTAAAGCCCTTTAAGGTGGATGGTTGAAAAGTGCTATGTATTTAACAACTATGGCGAGGCTCAACCTCCTCCTATGGCAGCAGAATCATAGCAGAAAGCAACTCACCAGTCGTCTCCTCCTCCCCCAGCCAATTACCTCATCTCCCCTACTACCAGGAGCTGGAATACAACGCCCAATTTAGGGCCCATAACTGTCTGGCCAGCCTCAGTACAAGGGTATCCTAACAGATCTCATTGATAATCCCATCATGCTACCCCTTAGGGAGGTCATAAAATGACTCAGGCTCTCTTGCTTTGCTTAACAACAATAATAATTTCTTGACCCACTGATGAATGTTGACGGCTTTAACGAAGCCCCATGTCGACTGTAAAAGCTTCTCAGCTTCTCTGGGGTGTCTTTAAGGCGCAAAGGCCTTTGAGGCCCCAGAAGCGATGTAAATGCTGGCCAGAGATAGGACACACTCCTGCCAAAACTTTCCCCTGCTGCTGCTTTTATTGGCGGACATGGCATTCTCCAGAACATGTTTTATAACCTGGACTTGGGGTTTTATGAGATGAACATATAGAAGCAAATACAAACTGTGCTGATCCCGTCTCTTTTTCCTTTCGGGCTGCTTGTTGGCTCAGAGAACCAATTCCTTTTTCATCTTTCTTCCCCTTCTCCTAGGCCCTTTCCTAACCACTGATTTCTAAGCAAGAATGAAATGACCTTAAATGAAACCCTTTCTCAGTCCATTAAGGGCTTTTCCAGGAGGGTTTGGGGGAAGGGAGAGGAGTTGGAGTGGGGGTGGAGGGGACGGGTGTTTGAGTCATTTCTTCCTGGAAGATGTCAGGGTGGGGAGGGGAGAGCAATCAATGCTGGGTAAGATCAGTATAAAGCACACAAACCTGAATGGAATTCCTCCTCCTCAGTGTCATAGTAACCCCCAAAGACGTCAGAGAGCAAGCGAGCGCAGGGACAGGCTGAACGAGGAAACCGTTCAGCTGATTTGGTGACGCACCAGACAAACAGCTTTACTCTCTGTTCTCTTCAGCCCAATTTCCTGCTGCGAAGAGCGATTCTGGTGGCACCACAGTTCCACAATGACTGGAATGGGCTTGTGGGGGCTGGGGGAGGGAGGTGTCCTTTATCCTAGTACAGCCACAAGACCCTTTGCAGCTAGTTTCAAACACATATGGGCTCAATTCTATTCACGGTTGCACTGGGGTAACTCTGGCTTTACAGAGGTGTAACTGAGAACGGAAGCTGACCCTCTATTTCCCCAGAGAGAGAGAGAGAGAGAGAGAGAGAGATGCATTTCAGATAAAGGAAACTGGTGCAAAACCATCCCCCAACAAAAATGCTGTGCACACCCTTCAGTTCTGTTCTTCCCAACCACATGCACTCTGGGCTAAGACAGGTATTAAGGAACATGCCCTTTAAATACAGCTCCAACTAAACTGGTGTTTGAATTACTGAAGGGACACATTCAGGGATTTAGCCCGGTTCTGGTCGTGTGGAAGGGTTGTCACACACCAGTGACGTTACAAATTCTAACCACCCTGCATTCGAATCAGGAACAATCCGATTATATCTGGGTCACCACAGTTAACTGGACTTTTAGTGAAGACAGCCTCTAAGTTTGTTTAGACAGACAGGACGGAGAGGGTCAAACTATGTAAGAAACTTGTCTTATCGACCTGTTTTTTAACCTATGTTTTAAACATGCCTGCACCAGGCTTGGACCCCCACCCACAGCCAATGGTTGAGAAACAGGCCAGATTCTCCTGTGGCCATAAAAACGGCCGTACCGGGTCAGACCAAAGGTCCATGTAGCCCAGTATCCTGTCTTCCGACAGTGGCCAATGCCAGGTGCCCCAGACGGAATGAACAGAACAGGTAATCGTCAAGTAATCCATCCCCTGAAGCCCATTCCCAGCTGCTGGCAAGCAGAGGCTAGGGACACCATCCTGCCCATTCTTTGCTAATAGCTATTGATGAACCTATACTCCATGAACTTATCTAGTTCTTTTTTGAACCCTGTTATACTCTTGGCCCTCACAACATCCTCTGGCAAGGAGTTTCACAGGTTTACTGTGCGTTGTGTGGAAAAGATACTTCCTTTTGTTTGCTTTAAACTTGCTGCCTATTAATTTCATTTGGTGGCATCTACTTCTTGTGTTATGAGAAGGCGTAAATAACACTTCTTTATTTACTTTCTCCACACCAGTCATGATTTTAGACCTCTATCATATCCCCCCTTAGTCGTCTCTTATCCGAGCTGAAAAGTCCCAATCTTATTAATCTCACCTCATATGGCAGCTGTTTCATACCCCTAATCATTTTTTTTGACCTTTTCTGAACCTTTTGCAATTCCAATATATCTTTTTTGAGATGGGGCAACCACATCTGCACGCAGTATTCAAGAAGTGGGCGTACCATGGATTTATAGAGAGACAATATGATATTTTCTGTCTTATTATCTATCCCTTTCCTAATGATTCCCAACAGTCTGTTTGCTTTTTTGACTCCCACTGCACATTCAGTGGATGTTTTCTGAGAACTATCCACGACTCCAAGATCTCTCTCTTGAGTGGTAACAGCTAATTCTGACCCCATCCTTTTTATATGTATAGTTGGGATTATGTTTTCCAATGTGCATTACTTTACATTTATCAACACTGAATTTCATCTGCCATTTTGTTGCCCAGTCATCTAGATTTGAGAGATCCTTTTGTAGCTGTTCGCAGTCTGCCGGGGACGTAACTATCTTGAGTATTTTTGTATCATCTGGAAATTTTACCAACTCACTGTTTACCCTTTCTTCCAGATCATTTATGAATATGTTAAACAGGACTGGACCCAGTACAGACCCTTGAGGGACACCACTATTTACTTCTCTCCATTCTGAAAACTGACCATTTAGTCCTACCCCTTGTTTCCTATCTTTTAACCAGTTACCAATCCCTGAGAGAACCTTCCCTCTTATTCCATGACTGCTTACTTTGCTTAAGAGCCTTTGGTGAGGTACTCTGTCAAATCTAAATACACTATATCCACTGGATTTCCCATAGTCCTCATGCTTGTTGACCCCCTCAAAGAATTCTAGTAGATTGGTGAGGCTTTACAAAAACCACGTTGATTATTCCACATCAAATTATGTTCATCTATGTGTCTGACAATTTTGTTCTTTACTATAGAAGGGGGCAGTGTGAGGAGGAGAGTATGAAGAGGGAGATTCACACACACACCAAGGTGGACAAGCAGGAGCCTGAGGTGCCCCAAAGCAGCTCCCTGTTTGTTTTTGTTTTTTAAAATGTATATGGAAAAAATGGAAAGGAAAGGGCAGGTGGGGGGGACACGGGTTGATCGGATTGGCCAGCCTGTTGCTGGTACTAACATCCCATAGCCAGACCAAGCTCTGTGCCGGTGCAAAGGAGGTGCTCCGTCTGCTGGTGTGACCAAAGTGGCACAGTCCATTTCTGTCAAGGAAGATGCCCCTTCGGCCTGATTGCAAAGCCTGGCTGCACCCTGAGATCTCTGGGGATAAGATTAATATGGTCAGTTGGTCTGTCAGACCGGGCCTATGTATGGTACAGTACAGCATGGTTGTTACTGAGGGACGGGGAGTTCAGTAAATCTCCTGGTGCAAGGCTGCTATGGAAATCCATTATGAGGTGATGGATGCATCCCACCATCACCTGGTTTGGGGAAAGCATCAGAGAGAGTTCCAGCCAAGGATGATGGACATGGTGGGGGAAGGGATAGCTCAGTGGTTTGAGCATTGGCCTGCTAAACCCAGGATTGAGTTAAATCCTTGAGGGGGCCATTTGGGGATTGGTCCTGCTTTGAGCAGGGGGTTGGACTAGATGATCTCCTGAGGTCCCTTCCAACCCTAATATTCTATAATTTTATAATGACAGGTTTCAGAGTAGCAGCCGTGTTAGTCTGTATCCGCAAAAAAAAAAAAAAAAAAACAGGAGTACTTGTGGCACCTTAAAGACTAACAAATTTATTTTAGCGTGAGCTGCAGCTCACGAAAGCTCATGCTAAAATAAATTTGTTAGTCTTTAAGGTGCCACAAGTACTCCTATAATTCTATAGTTTCAACCAGTTTGTCTGGTACTGAAGTCAAGTTTACCGGCCTGTAATTGCCGGGGACACCTCTGGACCCCTTTTCAAAAGCTGGTATCACATTAGCTATTCTCCAGTCATTTGGTACAGAAGCTGATTTAAATGATAGGTTACAGACTACAGTTAGTAGTCCTGCAATTTCATATTTGAGTTCCTTCAGAAATCTTGGGTGAACACCATCTGGTCCTGGTGACCTATTACTGTTTAGTTTATCAATTTATTCCAAAATCTTCTCTAATGACACTTCAATCTGGGACAATTCCACGGATTTGTCACCTGAAAAAAAAAAAGGCTCAGGTTTGGGAATCTCCCTCACATCCTCAACCATGAAGACTGATGCAAAGAATGCATTTAGTTTCTCTGTAATGGCCTTATCGTCCTTGAGTGCTCCTCTAGCATCTCGATCGTCCAGTGACCCCACTGGTTGTTTAGCGGGCTTCCTGCTTCTGATGTACTTTAAAAAAAATTGCTATAACTTTTTGGGTCTTTGACTAATTGTTCTTCAAATTCTTTTTTGGCCTTCCTAATTATATTTTTACATCTCATTTGCCAGAGTTTATGCTCCTTTCTATTTTCCTCACTAGGATTTAACTTCCAGTTTTTAAAGGATGCCTTTTTGCCTCTCACTGCTTCTTCTACTTTGTTGTTTAGCCATGGCGGCTCTTTCGTTCTCTTACTATGTTTTTTAATTTGGGGTATACGTTTAAGTTGAGCCTCTATTATGGTGTCTTTAAAAAGTTTCCATGCAGCTTGCTGGGATTTTACTTTTGGTGCTGTACCTTTTAATTTCTGTTCAACTAACCTCTCATTTTTGTGTAGTTCCCCTTTTTTAAATTAAATGCTACAGTGTTGGGCCATTGTGGTGTTTTCCCCGCCACAGGGATGTTAAATTTTATTATATTATGGTCACTATTACCAAGCGGTCCAGCTATATTCACCTCTTGAACCTGATCCTGTCCTTCACTTAGGACTGTCACTAAATCAAGAATTGCCTCTCCTCTTGTGGGCTCCAAGAAGCAGTCATTTCTTCTCTTGTTTGCACTGAGGTAAACTATTGTCATTTACATCAGACTGGCAGGGAGTTTGATCCGCACTGTGCCCAGGCATCAATGACCACCCAAGGCATAAGCATCAGGCCCAGTGGATTTACACTGGGGTGAGAGGAGAATCAGGGCTAATGGCCTGGAAACAGGTTTAGCTGCTACAGTGTTTCAACACAATTCTCTCACTCATTTCCTACCTCAGAATGGCCTGACTCTCATTCTGCAGTTTGACTGAATACCACTCACATATTTTCTCAATGAGGGGAGAAAACAGGAATTTGCCACTTGTCTGCCTCTATTCTGTTGCCTGTCAGCATTCAGCAAATATTTCAATCACAGCCCTTTGCATGCTTCTAGCCCCTGTCATTTAACCTTTGACCATCCCCGACTCTAATCCACTGGCCTTTCCCTTCCCATCTTTACAGCGGAGAACTGACTACAGAGTGAGCTGGGGGGAAGGTGGGGAAGCTGACGGCAGCCTCCAGTATTTCAATATTTAGAGAGAAAACAAATCTTTAACCACACTCGTAATCATCATTTAATTAGAGTCACAAAGAGGCGGCTGGGATTTCGCTTCCGCGTTGAAAGATGATTAAGAAAAGTTAACGCATTAAACAGGGAAGAAAGGCAGCCTTTATGTTGGCTCTCCTCAGTATGGCCTGCAGCATCTCCAGGCAGGTATCTAATTGTCTCTGGAGACTTCCTCTCCCCCCTCCCTGCCACAACCACCCTCTCGCAATCTCACATGTCATCAAGATTAGTAGCTAACAATTCTGCTGTCAAAAGCACGTGTGATGAAAATAATGCCCAGAGCGCAGTTTGTCAGTCTCAGGAGCTCCTGCTCAACTTGCACAGTGCAAGGCGCGTACAGCCCGGAGGTCTCGATTCCCCTGTAATTCGGCTCGCCAAAAGCATCCAGAGTAGGTTTCCGGAGGCCACATCCAGCCTCCCATTGTATGAGAAATAGCTGAGCCTTCAGTCATGTGGACATTTTAATTGTTAACATCGGTATTTTGTTTCCCTCTACTGTAGACAGTTTGCTGTCTGCTATCTGTCCTTCATATGTAATTAATTGTGCTGTCTCTTGCCTCATTAGAAATGAGCCCCCCTCCCCCAACCAATCAAGTCACAGTGTGCATTATTTAGGCTAAATCATGTTTAAGTAACTACATAAATAGTAGGTCACTTTTGCCTTTTGTCTAGGCTGAGACTGTTGCTTGGCTTGTTTCTCAACATGCCAGACCAGGAAAGCCTCCAACACTGGTGTCTCTCAAAGGGAAGCTTTCCCCAGGCACTGTCAATGCAGCATAAGGCAGTCCTGTGGGTTTGTTGGTTTTTTTAAGCAGTTCTCTCTCCTGGTTCAGAGCAGAAGGTTCACGCAGTATATAAAAGAAGAAGGTGCCAAACTTTAATAAAACAGGCGTAAAAGTTAACGCACCAGAGCAAAATCCTGCTAAGTGGATGTTAATTGTTGAGCAAGAAACAATGATAAGGGAAGACATGCAGATTGTTTTGTTTATTTTTTTCTTAGTGTATTCAGTGAAACCATAATTGCACCTCAACACACACACCCAATTTCAGCAGAGGTTTTGCTGTAGCTAGGATTGAAATCTGCAAGCTACAGTAGAACTGAAAGACTTCAGAAATTCTCTCATATCAGAATAAATGGAAATGGGACCCTCTGTATATTAGTTAAAAAATAATCAAGGAACTGGGTGGACAGATTCAAGCAACATGGAAACCAACATGAATCAGGATCTTAAACTCAAACCAAACCTAAACCAAAAACTTTCTTTGAGCGTCAGAATCATTCAGTTAGATTTTAAGACTCATTTACTCACATCTTTGCACTTCCTAGGCCAAATCCCAAGGTTCTTATATAGATCAGACTCATGTAGAACCCCCAGTGACATCAACTAACTTGAGATCTTGGTGATTCAGTTACCTGCTGCCAGACTGGACCAACATGCTGACAGAGTGTGAACGGCTGAGCTCCTACCGGAATACAAGTAGGAAGCACTGGGAAACGCATGAGAAAGCCTGTTCTCCTGAGATTTTCAGCCCAGCTTTAGCATTTAAAGAGATTTGGATCATTTGGATAAGCTTCAGGGGAATCATATAAACTTTTGCATATTTATCTAACCAAGGGCTTGGCTACACTTGCAAGTTGCAGCGCTGGTGGAGGCTTTCCAGCGCTGCAATTATTCTCCGTCCACACTTGCAAGGCACATCCAGCGCTGCAACTCCCTGGCTGCAGCGCTGGCTGTGCACCCGTTCGGGTTGGGGTATAAGGAATGCAGCGCTGGTGATCCAGCGCTGCTCATCAGGTGTGGACACACACCAGCGCTTTAATTGGCCTCCAGGGAATAAGGAGATATCCCAGAATTCCTGTTCAGCCACTCTGCTCATCAGTTTGCACTCTACTGCTCTGGCCTCAGGTGACCCGCCCTTTAAATGCCCCGGAAATTTTAAAAATCCCCTTCCTGTTTGCTGCAGCCAGGTCTGGAGTGCAATCAGGTAATCTTTACAGGTGACCATGCCTCCACGCGGCAAACGAGCCCCATCATGGAGCTATGGCGAGTTGCTGGACCTCATTAGTGTTTGGGGGGAGGAAGCTGTGCAGTCCCAGCTGCGCTCCAGCCATAGGAATTACGATACCTTTGGGCAGGTATCAAGGTCCATGCTGGATAGGGGCCATGATCGGGACGCGCTGCAATGCAGGGTTAAAGTAAAGGAGCTGCGGAGTGCCTATTACAAAGCCCGCGAGGGAAACCACCGCTCCGGTGCTGCCCCCACGACCTGCCGTTTTTACAGGGAGATGGACGCGATACTTGGGGGTGACCCCACTGCCAATCCTAGGACCACGATGGACACTTCTGAGCAGGGTGGGGGACAGGAGGAGGAGGAGGCAGCGGGGGGGGAGGAAACCGCGAGTGAAGCTACTGGGATGGGGGAAGACACCCCAGAGTCCCAGGAGGCATGCAGCCAGGAGCTCTTCTCAAGCCAGGAGGAAGGAAGCCAATCGCAGCACCCAGCAGTTGTTGAAGGACAAGCAGAGGAGCGAGTTACTGGTAAGCGGCTTTTATTTTCAGGGTGGAAATGTTTCGGGAGAGGAGGGGGGGTTAGGGCTGCATGCATGCATGCCTAGATGTGGAATAGCCCATTGATGTGGTCTATCACGTCCTGGTAATCGGCTGCAGTAATCTCCTCAAAAGTTTCAGCCAGAGCGTGGGCAATGTGCCTGCGCAGGTTTATAGGGAGAGCCACTGTGGTCCTTGTCCCAACCAGGCTAACGCGTCCACGCCACTGTGCCACGAGGGGTGGGGGGAACATTGCTGCACACAGGCAAGCTGCATAGGGGCCAGGGCGGAATCCGCATTGCTGTAGAAGACCTTCCCGCTCTTCCCTGGTGACCCGCAGCAGGGAGATATCTTCCAGGAGTAACTCCTGTGGAAAATGTTGGGAGACTGTTTAGTGCAGATCCCCCATGCAGCTGTTTGCTGTCCCCAACGCACAGAAACCCCTGCACAGCCCTGAAGCAATCTCAGTACCCCTTACTCACCATTTCGTGGCTGCTGTTGTGTTATGTGTGTGCTCTTATTTGTTATGTGAAAAATATGCTAAAGTGAAAACTGTAAACTCCTTCAGTGTGTGGGAATTACTGTTTGGATGAGATAATGAACAATGCTACCCTGTTAACTGTTGCCATTTTTGCCTTCCAAAAGTGACCTTGACTGCTGGACTGCCAATCTCCACCACAGCACAGAGACTACAGAATCTGAGGAAAAAGCAACGAAAAACCAAGGAAGACATGCTGAAAACAGTTATTGATCACTCTGCTAGAGAGAGTAAACACCTGCAGGAGTGGAGAGAAAGTGAAAGCAGGATCCGCCAGAGACATTGGCGGAGAAACGCTGTGGCAAAGAGGAAAAGCACAGACCAGCTGCTAGACATCCTGGCGCGCCAAGCGGACTCTCTCCAGGCACTCGTAGCCATGCAGGCAGAGCAGTCCCGTGCTGCCCCACAGCCCCCCCGTCCCAAATTTTATTCTCTTCTGCCCCAATGTCAGCTCCAAACCCCCTTCCCCAGCATCCAGGTTCTTACCACCACCAGCTGCCTCCAACACCTGTACGTTCACCAACCAGCCCTGAGAAAGTGTATATGCACCCTGAAGTGCAGCAGCCATTGCACAGCACTGCAGACAGGACATATGCAAACTTGTGACTGTACAGTTCACCAACCCACCCCCCTGCCCTAGGTTCCTGAAATGTTGTGTGTCTGTCAATGAAGTATTTTTCTTTTCAATAAAATAAATCTTGGCTTTGAAAACAGTCTTTATTATTGCAGATAGTGAAAGATACCTTATCCCAGTAAAAAAACAGTCACTGGAAATCATGTTAGGAATAATAGAATCCTAACAGTGTAACCACTACACTTCACTCCCATGCAAGGCAGCAAACATTACTGTTGGCTTTCAGCCTCAAATTGTTCCCTCAAGGCATCCCTAATCCTTGTAGCCCTGTGCTGGGCCTCTCTAGTAGCCCTGCTCTCTGGCTGTGCAAATTCAGCCTCCAGGACTTGAACCTCGGTGGTCCATGCCTGACTGAATGTTTCACCCTTCCCTTCACAAATATTATGGAGGGTACAGCATGCGGATATAACCGCGGGGATGCTGCTTTCCCCCAAGTCTAGCTTCCCATACAAGGACCGCCAGCGGGCTTTTAAATGCCCAAAAGCACACTCCACAGTCATTCGGCACCGGCTCAGCCTGTAGTTGAACCGGTCCTTGCTCCTGTCAAGCTTCCCTGTATAGGGTTTCATGAGCCAAGGCAGTAACGGGTAAGCGGGGTCTCCAAGGATCACAATGGGCATTTCGACGTCCCCTACTGTGATCTTCCTGTCTGGGAAAAAAGTCCCTGCCTGCATCTTCCTGAACAGGCCACTGTTCCGAAAGATGCGTGCATCATGCACCTTTCCAGGCCAGCCTGTGTAAATGTCAATGAAACGCCCACGGTGATCCACAAGCGCCTGGAGAACCATAGAGAAATACCCCTTCCGATTAACGTACTCTGATGCTAGGTGGGGGGGTGCCAGAATAGGAATATGCGTCCCATCTATCGCCCCTCCACAGTTAGGGAAACCCATTTGTGCAAAGCCATCCACAATGTCCTGCACATTCCCCAGAGTCACGGTCCTTTTTAGCAGGATGCGATTAATTGCCCTGCAAACTTGCATCAACACGATTCCTACGGTCAACTTTCCCACTCCAAACTGGTTCCCGACCGACCGGTAGCTGTCTGGAGTTGCCAACTTCCAGATTGCAATAGCCACCCGCTTTTCCACCGTCAGGGCAGCTCTCAATCTTGTGTCCTTGCACCGCAGGGTGGGGGCGAGCTCAGCACACAGTCCTATGAAAGTGGCTTTTCTCATACGAAAGTTCTGCAGCCACTGCTCGTCATCCCAGACTTCCATGACAATGTGATCCCACCACTCAGTGCTTCTTTCCCGAGCCCAAAAGCGGCGTTCAACGGTGCTGAGCATTTCCGTGAATGCCACAAGCACTGTAGTGTCACACGCGGCAGGCGACTCGATATCATCGTCGGACTCCTCACTGTCACTTTGGAGCTGAAGGAATAGCTCAACTGCCAAACGTGTTGTGCTGACGACACTCATCATCACAGTCCTCAGCAGCTCGGGCTCCATTTCCCACAGAAATCGCGATTCACAGACAGAGATTAAAAAACAGCAAGCGACTCACAATGGCGCCAAATGTGCCCGGAAAAACTGTGAATGCTGGGATGCGAAGCGATGCACCATGGGGCGTTGGGACAGGAAGCGGAATGACCCGCACCCTTCCATCCCCTTCCCACAACCCACAGAGCAAAAATGGGACGAGGTGCTCTGTGGGATAGCTGCCCACAATGCACCTCTCAATACAGCGCTGCAAATGCTGCAAGTGTGGCCACACTCCAGCGCTGGCCCTGCACAGCTGGACGACCAGCGCTGCAAACTACCAGCGCTGCAACTTGCAAGTGTAGCCACGCCCCAAGATCAACTATCCTCTTTGGCTTTGGCCATCATCAGTTATGCAACTTGACTAGTCAAGTTCTAACTATTCAGATCAAACCCAAGGTGCTATATGCTATGTACGAAGGTTCTGAAATGCTTTGGGAGGACTTCAGGGTGAAAAATGCTGGATATATTTTAAGTATTGTTATATTGAACCAAATTACTGCTCATGAAAGTGTCATATTGACAGCTCCCAAAGATGAAGTGCTCTCTCTCCACAACAATCTCAGCACAGATGATGGAGCAAGATCCTTCCAAACCACCTGAAACCAACAAATCTAAGCCCTGACACGGGAAGTCCACCCTAAGGAACGACACTGGTAGTTCTGTCTCCATGCCCATCTTGTCCTTGACCTTTCTACTGACACTGCTAAAGGGATACCAACTAGGATAGTGGTTTGGGGGGAAATCGAGCTAACCTGAAGTCACTAGGACATATCACCATCAGGCACTGAACAGTAATTATTCGTTTATGTCTTTCACTCCCTACTGACTTAGGCCAGATTCAAACCCATGACCCATAAGTGAAAGACGCTGTTATAAAGTTACCAAGATGGTTAACTATTCAGTCTTCTTATTACCATTTTCTTGTGTGTAAGAACAGTCATTAGCTTATCAAAATGGCAGTCTTGCCTCCCATCTCCACCTGTTTCATCTTCATGATCAAGCAGAGGCATCTTTGGGAATAAATGTTCAATTAACCCCTTACAAAGCTTTCCCACTTACAGGCAGACGACCATGAAACGTCCACAGCTTGGTTAGCCAGACTACATGGACTGCTTCACTGTGACACTATGAAAAAGGAAGGGAGAAAGGCAGGAAGAAAGAAAAACATGCAAGAGTGGGGGGTGGGGAAGACAACAATCAGAGATGTTCAATGGGAATGTCCAAAAATAACACAAACAGGATCTCCCTGCCATCTGCTCCAATCCTCTCTGAATGGCTTTCAAAGCAAAAGCCTAGCCAACCCCTGACAAACAAAGCACTGTGCACCAGTTTTAATGGAGTCCCCCTTTCCCTTACACACACACCTTCCATACCCCTCCAGTTGCCAAATAAATGACAGTATGCAAAGAATTTGCTTCGGTTTGGAGGCTGAATAAACAGGGAATAATTTTGCAAGTGCTCCCATATGTCTCTGCTTCTCTGCTTACAATGGACACTAATAAGATTTGCCATAGCTAATTCATTCTTTCACACCAATACCCTATTCTCCACCTTTCAAAAAAAAAATTCAAATTCTTTCTTCTATCCCACATGTAGTTTTTGCTTTACTTCCACACAGTAGAAGCACAAGTGTTTCAACAACAAAGCCCACCCATCACAAAACAGAATTTTCAACTTAGTTTAGATTCCAAACTTAGGTTTAATAATTGGTTTTGCTGAAGCTAAAGGGACTGAAAAGCTTTCGTATTTATTCTTTCGATTTTTTAATTCCGGTAAAAATGACAGGAGGGTGGGGTAAAGGATGAGGATTTGGTGGTAAAGGGAGAACTGCAAATTCAAACCCAAAAGCATTGTATTAGTGCATGCAAACCAGAAATTGACTCAATACAAAGGAAAATGACACCCGGGTGTTTTACATTGTCCCACAAAGCAAACAAATACTAGAAATGGTGAACAAATAAACACAATGTTTAAACTGTGATTGAATATAATTGATGGGGATCTTAGCAATCCAAGCAGATACTAGATACAGTACAATATGCTTGGTCGCCTATAAATAAGTAAGTAGGTACAAAGGGGATGGGAGCCACAGAAATAGAATTTTTATTTTTCACAAGTCTATAGAAAAACATTTCAATCCCACACTTTTTCTTGTTCTTTTTCATTGAGTTATTTTTAAAACACCATAAGCACATTGCTATCAGAGATAATGAAACCCTTTTTGAAATCTGAGGCCTAATGACTTGAACAAACAAACAAACAAACAATTCCCCCCTCCCCCTTTTCTTTCTCCCTTCCCCATCCCCCGCGAGTGCAGTTCTTGCCCCTCCCGCACCAACACACAAATGGCCTACCCATCAGAAAGGGGGATGGGTAAAGAAAGGCCAACAATTATTCCTCTATATGAACAAGAGGAACACGGTGGAGGAGCAATGGGGGTGGCTGGGAGGGGAATAAAGACCCCACTTCCCAGAAAGAGGACCGAGATTGCGAGGAATATGGCACAGGAGTTAATTTGCAAGACCTCAGAATTGGGAGCAAAGGTCACACATAATCCAAAGGAAAGATATTTGGTCATCCAGAAGGTCAACACTTCACAGAGTCTGGCAGCAGCTGGACCCTCAAGCCAGCAGCCCCCCATGCCCACTACCGAGCCACCTGTAAAGCCAGGGAAAAGCGCAGCAACAGCAAGAGGTCTAAGAGGCCAGGGCTACTGGGAAAGATCTGTGACATGCCAAAGGCTATGGAATGGATTGTTCTCCACAACCCCACCCCCCAGCATATACATGCCCTGCCCAAATCCTCACTAGTGGTGTTTGTCTAGGTCCCCCACTGAGTGCAGCCATGATGAGAAATATCTGACAACCCCGGTCACTATTGTACTGCCTCTCACTGTCTCCTTTACAGCACTGGACTTGAGCAGAGTGGTATGGAGAGGATGTTTTGTCATCTTTCACACAACAGCACCCTTTGCCAATGTCACTCTGTCTCCTGCCCTGGAAACCACCCTTCTCCACAAAGCGAAAAACCTGCTTGTCTACAGCTGGGGGTGGTGCCACTTAAACGTCCTTATTCCCCTTGACCTCAGGGCAGCCTTGGACTCCATGCAACTTCCCACCCTCATGGACCTGTCTTTTCAGCAATCTAGGGAAGGAGGCATGGGCCTGTGGTTAAGACACTTGACAGGGACTCAGGGTACGTGGCTTCCGTTTCCAGCTCTGTCACAGAGTCAGATCAGCTCATCCCTTTGTGCCTGAGCTCCCAGTCTGTAAAGTGGGAATAACACCACCTCCCTATCTCCCCGGGGTGTTGGAAGGATTTATTCTTTAACGATGCTGAAATATTTCAGTGATTTTGGGGTGCGGGGGGAGCCACATAACAGTAAATAGACTAGACCAGAACAGGCACCTCTTGCACCTCTTCTTCTTCTGCTTTTTCCTCCCATCTAACTGCTCTCTCCCTGTCTCTGGGGGCAATCCCCTTTTTGCACCAAACCCTCTCTGTATGGAGAAAGCAAAAGGAGGTGTCTAAAACACACGCCTGTCTTCTCCTTTTCCATTCTCAACTCATCCCTCCCTTTGAATCCCCTATGGTCGGTGTTATTCTCGACCATTAACTTTCATTCCCCTCCCATGTCTCTGAGGCTATGTCTACACTTAAACCGCTCCAGCAGCACAGCTCCAGCACTGCGGCTGCCTTGCCGGAACCCTTCAGTGTAGACACTCACTCGGGCCATGGGAGGGATTCTCCCATCACTGTGGTTAATCCAACTTCCCAAGAGGCAGTAGCTAGGTTGACAGAAGAATTCTTCCGTTGACCGAGTGTTCTCTACACCAGAAGTTAGGTCGGTTTAATGATATCACTCAGGGGGGTGGATTTTTCACACCTTTGAGTGACATAGCTGGGTTGACCTAACATTTTCGTGTAGACGTGGCCTTAGTCCCACAGATCTGCCTATCAGCATCTCCGCCATGCAATGCAAGGACCCCTCTGCCGCCAGCAATGCTGTAAATTTCCCAGAGCTCCAGGATCTTCAGACTGGGCACAGTGCAACTGCCTGCCTTCTCACCTGAACAAAGAAGAACTCCACTCACTCCTCGTCCACTTCAAGATCCATATCAAAACTGCCTTCCCTGCTTTGAAAGCCTTCCATCGATGTATTGCAGGCTACTCCAGGCACCTGTGTCTTTCTAACTCCTTTCTCATGCCCATCCAAACACTAGATTCCTTTTGGCATAAGCTTTGGCACTGTTTCTGCAAGAGCCTTCTCCCTTGCTGCTCCCACTCTGTGAAAGGGCCTTCCTGTATCTTTCTGCCTCATCCACTATCTATCCATTTTCATATCCTATTTAACAGCCCATATCTATACAGTGCATCATCCCCTTTCTGACCCATGCCCCCTCGCTCTTTTCATCCCGTAGTTTAGCTAATTATAACTATATTATTTAACTCTGTGATGCAAACTGTACTGTATATAATGGGTGTGAACTGCTATCAGCTATTTGGTCAGAGATGCTCATTGTTCTTAGAAGACATAGTGCCTAAAATGTGTCAGTACCCAAAATAACACAGCGAGGACTTTCATCAGCCAGTAGGGCTTCAGAAGAGTGGAATGGGGGTAGGGAGGAGTATGTGGAGAGGGATTACTTTTCTACTTTTTCTACCCAGGGATTAACACATGGGTTTCAAACAAGAGGACTCCCTTCCCCAGCTGACAGCAGCAGCTGCAGCTTCAGACTCGCTCACACAGTGGCAGGGAATCGAATCAAAGAGAAAAGAAGAAAGAAGACAACCTTTCCTTGGGGAGTAGGAAACACAATACGAGCCCTTCTGAAACCCCTGCAAATACGGGCGTGATTTTAGTTTTTCTTTGGGAACAAAGGGAAATTGGTATTTTTCAAAATTCTTCTGAAAGCCAACGCAGCAGATGGTTCATTCCATACATGGAGAAAGAAAGGGGAAAAAAAAACACCCTGCCAGGATACAGATCAGTGAGATGTGACGAAGATGGGCACAGTGGAATGGCCTCTGACCTGGGGATTTCACAAAGAGTTATGAAACCATGTGGACAAGATGCACTGTGTTGCCTGGTACATCTAACATGCAGCTGCTGTTTACCATGATAACATCTTGGGCTTTATTAAAACAGAACAGGAGAAAGGAGAGATAGCTAGGTAGCTAGGTAGCGGTTCCCTCTCATCTGTTTAGCAGCTCACCACAATCCTACACCACAATGTTTTAGCAGGGAGAAGAAAAGAAATTCTCCAGCTGAATCGACAGCATCGCAGGGAACGATTCTTTATTTTTTATTTTTTTTGCACGGCCACAATTTGGACATTAATCAGCATCCGCCCCACTTTCATGGGGTTTTCGCTGACACAAAAAGATTCGTCTTTTTCTTTTGATTCCGAATGAGTCATTTTGTAAACTGAAACAAGGCGAATCAACAGCTTTTACGCTGGCTGCAAATACACATTAGCAAGTGAATTGCTGTAGAGAAACCCAGGTAGTGCAGAGCTTTAGAGTTGTTGGGATTCACACTCCAGCATCCCAACCCCTCAGTCTAAGCCTCTGACCTTCCCCACCCCCACTCCCAGCTTTTACATCCTTTCTGAAAGACTGAGGCTCCTCCAATTGAAGTCAATGGCAAAATTCCCATTGATCTCTATGTTACCGTGATCAGGCCCGAAGACTTTGTGCTGCAGCCATCTATGCCTCCCGTGTGACAATAATTACTGGAGTCAGTGCACACTGATCCCCGTCAAGTCCAGTAAGGAAGAGAAATGGATCCATCCAGAGCCCATTAATAACATTCCGTGAATCAACCAGGGAAGGCACACAGAGCAGCCATACGAGGTGTTCCCCTCCCATAGAATCTCTGGGTTGGAAGGGACCTCAGGAGGGCATCTAGTCCAACCCCCTGCTCAAAGCAGGACCAATTCCCAACTAAATCATCCAGGTGTAGAACATACTGAGGCCCCTCCCACTGAAGTCAATGGCAGAACTCCCATTGATTTCAGTGGGTGCATGTTGGGAGCTCATAGCCACTCTTGCCAGTCCCAGGAGCTGATCACCTGAACTCAGGTCCCTCACATCATGCTGTCACCAATTCCCATTGTTCTCCAGATCCACCGATTGGAACCCCTTTTTTAAAATCAAGCAAGGCACAAGGGAGTACAATTACAAATAGTTGGATGAAATTAAGATAGGAAGAAAAATGAGGCTGAATAATTGAGGGAGTGGAAGAAGAGGGGAAGTGATGGAAGGGAGGTTCTTTCTAATGATTAAATCTATTACTGGAGAATAGTCTCCCAAGGAGAGTGATGGAAGCTCTGTTGAGAGAATTATTTAAAACTGTACTCAACTATATAGATTCTCACATACAGATTACCATATAAATCTCCTGCAATGGCAGGACAGGGGCCAGATAAACTCATCAGTTATTTTCAACTAACTTCTTTGACTCTAAGTAAAAAGTCTCCCTTCGCTGGCTGGTGTTTGTTGTAGCCTCACAATAACTGTCTCCTCTGGGAAAAGCTTCTGGTAATCTATGCTCTGCGACCTGTTTGGGTCAAGAGACCCACCACAGAGAAAGTCCTTCCAGCTGGAGGCAGGAGGATTTCTGGATGCGAGGGTAAGAGATGATCAGAGGTTACTCAGAGCTTTTCCCCAAGGGAATGTCATGACCCTGTTTTGCTTAGCTCTAGTGGGCAGCTTCCAACAAAGAGCATACCAGGAAATATGGCAGGTCCGACAATACAAGCACCGCTGAGAAGCCGTCATGCTCCCTCAGCACAAAAGGACTAGTTTGTCATATACAGTGATATCAAATTTACTGAGAGAAAAGCCATTTAATAAGCTGCCTATCAAAGTAGATTCTACCTTGAAGGACCAAAGAAGCAATTTCCCTCCGTATACTGCCCTGGACAACTAGCTAACTGCATTACAAGAGTGCTGTCTTTTCCTGAAGCTTCAGGTACCAGCTGATGGTGGGAGGTGGGAACCAACACGGGGTGGACCAATGGTCTGATCTGTGGTGTCATATTCCATGCTCCACTGCTCAGACCTGAACCTCCTGAGAGAAAACAGAGTAGTCAACAAGAGCAGATAGGCCACTTCCTTTGACATTGCCACCCTAGCACCACATTCAATCAGATATCACTGGGCGAGTGAATATTACATACCAACTCCCTAAAGGACGATACTCATCTTTTCACCGGTGTGGATCAGGAGTGACTCACAGAATCATCTATTTCACTCCATGCTGAGGCAGGATTAAGTATATTTAGGCCATACTTGACAGGTGTTTGTCTAATCCTTCCAGAACAGGGTTTCCACAACCTCCCAAGGTAACCTGTTCCAGTGCTTAACTATCCTTACAGTTAGAGAAACTCTCTAATATTTAATCTAAATATACCCTGCCGCAAACAAAGCCAATTACTTCTTCTCCTACCCTTGGTGGGCATTTATAGATTCCAAGGCTAGAAGGGACCATTGTGATCATCTACTCTGACTTCCTGTATAACACAGGCCATTGAACTTCCCTGAAATAATTCCTAGAGCAGATCTTTTAGAAAAAAACAGCCAATTTTGATTTAAAAATTGTTCGTGATGGAGAATCCAACACGAAATTTGGTCAGTTGTTCCAATGATTATTTACATTAACAATTTACACCTTATTTCCAATCTAAATTTGTCTAGCTTCAACTTCCAGCCTTTGGATCATGTTATACCTTTGTCTTCTAGATTGAAGAGCCCGTTATTAAATATTTGTTGTCCATGTAGACACTTATAGGTTGTAATCAAGTCACCCCTTAACTTCTCTTTGTTAAGCTAAATAGATTGATCTCTTTCAGTCTATCGCCATAATGATTTTCTAATCCTTTAATCATTCTTGTGGCTCTTCTCTGAACCTCTCCAATTGTTCGTCATGTACATGTTGATAAATTGAGCACCTTCCTCTTTATAACAACTTTTTACATACTTGAAGATTTCTGTCCCCCTCAGCTGAAATCAGTGGCATGTCAATGATATAAAGCTAGGGCAGTGGGAGAATAAAGCTCTTAAACCTCTCAAGGAACTACCTGCAATGACTGAAGAGTCTAAGAAGAGGATGAGAATGCATATTTCTCATTTGCTATTAATAATAGTCTCAAAGATTTAAGGCCAGACGGGACCATTCTGATCACCTAGAACCTCACCCCGTCATTTCTGAATCAACCCCATCAGTCCTCTTTGAGCTACAGCCGATTTTTTAAGCAACAGATTGATATGCACAGCCAAGGTTTCCAAAAGAAACTAGCGATTTGGGGTGGCCAACGTGCAGCATCTTTAAAGAGGACTGGTTTTCAGAAAGGTGGTGTACCCACCTCCGAAAAATCAGGACTCTTTAAGGGGGTCTCAAATTGGGTACCCCAAAATTGAAGCACCCCAAATCACTGGTCACTACTAAAATGCTGGGTATGGATTTTATTATGCATTTCCTCCCCTCCCCCATCACATTTCTTACCTGTAACTTTCCCATATGACCTGGATTTGTCATTATGTCGGGAAATTATAGACTTGCTATATCGCTCACAATGGCCACAGGCTGCATTCATAAAAGACAAAAGACTCTGGCTGTGGAGGGGCCCAGGAGTGCTGCTGGAGTTGCAGGCCTGTCTGCGCTTCCATAATAAACTTCTGTTTTCAGAGGGCTTGTAACACCCAGCCATAAAAACTTGCTCCAGGCTAAAGCTCACAAGACAAGATCTCAACCAAGAAGTATTTTTAAATCTTTTTTTTTCTTTAAATACCACCGGGGGGAGGGGGTGCAGAAGAATTCAAACTATAAAACAAGCACTGAATGCCTGACTAGGACACCCACAAGAGCAAAGGAGTTCAGAGAAAAGGCAAAAAGCTGCTTTAAGCCAGCTTGTTCCTGCTCTCCATTGCACACCCCTGATCTCTTACCTACCAATCGGTGGCAAATACATAAAGGTAGCATGCTCTCAAAGATGGATGATCTTGTGGTTAAGGAATTGGGCTGGGGTGAAGGGGGGCTAGGTTCAACCCCCGGCTCTGTCACAGGTTTCTTGCATGACCTTGGTAAAGTCACTTAAATTGATCATGCCTCAATTTCCCCTTCTGTACAATGAGGGTAACACGATTTCCTTTCTCTCGCTTTTTTTATCTAGTTAGGCAGTAAGCTTGGCAGGGTAGGGTAGGAGCTGTTTCTTACTCTATGGCTGCACAGGGCCTAGCATACCGAGTCCCAGGATTAGTTGGGGCCTTTAGGGAACGTGTGGCTGCGAGCCTCCCTGCCTGGCTCAACAGAGTTGGGCTAGCAGGGTTTGCACTACCACGCTAAAAACAGCCGTGTAGACATTACGGCTCGGGCTGGAGCTTGGGCTCTGACGCCTAGGGAAGAGGTGGGCTTCAGAGATGGAGCCGCACCTTCAAAGCGCTGTCCACACAGCTGTCTTTGGCGCACTAGAGTGAGTGCTACCGGCCCGAGTCTGCCACGGCTTCCAAAACGCTGTGTCGACATATCCTTTAGGCACTGCCCTAATGCAAATAATAATGCTTTTCATTTCTAGGCGGGCCCCGTCAGATTCCCACTCACCCCGCCTACCTCATATTCACTGAACGTATGCGGAAGGTTTCAGTGCCAATATAAGCTAAAGATAACGTTTCCCATACAGAGTCAGACTCCGCAGTCTAGGGATCGTGTTAAGGAAGGCAGGAAAACACAGTAAATTCAGCCTGTATTTGAGGGCCACTTATCAAACTGACGCCTTTTAAGCATCCAAAGTGGGGGGAAAGTCTAAACATTTATTTTTAAATAACTACAGAGGGGGTATTTTTGTCAGGGGTATTTTCCTTAGTTGAAGGTGAAGCTGAGGGGACAACGCCTAAATAGGCGTTTATGTAAGGGAAGTAAACAAAAGTCTGCTGGAGCAATCACTCTCCATGGCTCAGGGCATGTCCGTGAACCAAGAAAGCCCAAGCAGTTTCCTTGACTATACCGTTGAATGTGCACAAGTGTCTGGGTGTGAGGGAGAAGACACTGTTTGTGCACTAACGTGCGTGGGAGGCTACATCTACACTACAAGTGCTACAGTGGCGCAGTGGTGGAAGGGGTTTTTCCGTCGCTTTAGTAAACCCACCCCTTGAGAGGCGGAAGAATTCTTCCATCAACCTAGCTGTGTCTCTTCCAGGCCTTAGGTCGGCTTAACTACATCTCTCGCGAAGAGGGGGGTGATTTTTCACATCCCCGAGCCCCAGCTAGGGTCAGTCTACGTTTGAGGTGTAGACCAGGCCTGAGTGAGACTGGGTGTGAGACTGAATAGGAGGGCAAGTGTGAGTGTAGGAGGGGCTGGAAGTGAGTCTGTGTGAGCAAATATAAGTGAGAGTGAGAGGTAAATGTAAGTATGAGCTATGCAAATGTAAATCTGTGCGTTTGAAGGTGTCCATGGAAGGGAGTCGGGGGTCAGCTGTGCATGTGAGAGAGACACTGGAGATTTGTCTCAAAGTGTCTGAGACTTTGAATGAACGTGTGTAAATTGGAGGGGAGGCAGGGGGAGGAGGGTTGAGACCGTGAAAATGTGTGAAGGAGAAAGGGGGGTGCATGCCCAGTATCTAGCATAGCTGCACTGATCTGGAGGACTCCGAGAAAGTAGGAGCAGTGCTTTCAAAATGCAGCCGGCATATCCTGACATGGCTGAGCTTTTACAAGACGGGACCTGAAAAAAGTCCATCTCCTGTCCCCATCCTCACCAAGCTCTTTCCCCATGATTCTGCAGTGAAAAACCTGATGGCCGAATCAGCTCCAGGAATCAGGTATCTGTGAGCAGCAGGTCTGAGCTCCTCTCCACTCTGCCCCCAGCTGCCCAGAACTGATTCCAATTACTTCCTGACCAAAGCCAGTTGGCGTCCAATAAACACACAAGCCAGCACGAGGGATATTGTCATGTTTTCAACAGACGAGGCTTGTGTTTAAAGGCCCAGGACCCAGAGCTTCAAATCAGTGAGGAACTAGAAGGAAAGAGACCAGCTGAAAACATTCAGAGGGAGGCTGCAGGGTAATTTAAATGAAAAACAGCCTCCACATGGATGAGCTGAAGTGGGTGGAGAAAATCTTGGCTCTATAGCCACTAAACTTATTGAAATACAGCACAGTCCTTCTCATTCAGCAATTTGCTTTGGTGAACAGAAACCACCTAAACTGGCAATCTGTATCATTCTCCCCTCACCCCATGATCATAGAATATCAGGGTTGGAAGAGACCTCAGGAGATCATCTAGTCCAACCCCCTGCTCAAAGCAGGACCAATCCCCAACTAAATCATACTGATACTTATTCCTTTAGCAGATAACTGACCACATGCAAAAACACCAAGCATCCTTTGGCAGGCTACCTGGACGATAAGGGATGGATCTCTGCTGGCCTGTGCAAGTCATGAAAGTGGGGGGGGGGGAGGAGACCCATTTTTCTCCTGCACAGGAGACACCCATAACGTGGATTAAGGCAGACACTACTCCCTGCTAACAGCAGCACTGGTAAAACTCAAAGGAAGGGCCAGGATGAGTGAATTTTAATCATCATCATAAATCATCCTTCCTTTCTCACATGCTTTCTTTTTGTTTATAGATAATTTCACTTTTTGTTTTTTTCATGCGCCAACCCAAGGTATTCTAATTGGTGTTTCCAACACTGTGGGGGACAGAAAAAAGAATAATTTAAATTTACAAAAACATTTCAGAAATATTTGAGGCTTGATTCTCCACATTTAGGCCCACGCAGGCCTCTTAGGGCAGTGTTGTGCTGGTCTCCCAGTGCAAAGCTGCCAGAGGTCAGTTTATCCAGCCAGTGGAAGATTCCCCTCATGTTAGTTGCTCTGCTGGCACACAGCTGCTGCAGCACACCTCTCCCATCCCCTGGTATAAAGGATAGGTCCTATACCACCACCTTTTCTATACCCTAGTCCTCCCCCACTGCCAAAATGACACCTGGTGTAGGCAGTATAATTTAGAGCAACCTCAAGGCTGCTCTGATCTATGCTGGCTTAGTCCCCAGAGCAGAACCATCCTCAAGATCAAGGCCCTATAATAGGCTCCTACGTGCCGTGATTCCTTAGCTGTGCCCAGCATCCCGCGGGGGGAACTGAAAAAATCTAGCCTTACCATTCTGTGCTGCTAGCACTTCAGACCCACTTTGAACTGATGTAAATGACAATACAAGACAGTGGAGAATTAGGCCTTTGAGTTCAAATTATTTGACTCTGCCCCTTTAAATTTGCCCTTAATTTTGGGGTTTGGATCAATATCCTTTTCATGCACTCACCCCCACTCCTCCGCCAATCATTTGCTCTTTAAAGGTAGGGAACTGGAGGGGACCATCTGTCCATCAGAAAAAAAATTAAAAAGAAGGGGAAAAAACAACAGGAAGGGGGAGAAGTCCTTCATATAATTGCACCTTTAAAAGAAAAATCACAACTTTCTTGAAAGACAAGGGCTTATGCCAACTACACCCAAGTTCAAATCCCAAAGGGAGATGATCATACACACAAGGGGATCCCGAAATGATCTGCCCTTCTCAAAGAGAAACAAATATGAACTGTGAGCAATTTGAGGATCCTGCATGCAAATCAGAAGGGAAAGGAATACAGCACAGGGGTAATTTGACAGGAGAGAGAGAGAGACTGTGGAGGCTCATGCGAACCTGCAGGGAAAGGGAAGTGTGCAGGCCGCAAGCCAAGGGGGAAATGTTCACGATGTGCGTGCTACTCCAAAGGGAAAAGGAGATGAACAAGAGAGACAGGAGCACGTAGGAATTCAAGGAGAAAGTGCCTGCGTGGAGGGTATACAAAGTGAAAGGAAAGCATGTGAATGGAAATTAAGGAGAACGGGGCGCTTGAAAGGAGCTTCCTGATAAAGACAGCCACTCTTGATTTAAAATCAAGATGTATATATGAGAGAATCCCAGGAGCAGAGCTTCCTATGAATGCACACAAGAAAAATGTTACTGCCACTGCTTATATCTCACTGATAACTTGAGTCACCCTTCCTAAGCATAAAAAAAAAGGAGTTTTCATGCCCTGAGGCAGTGAATTATGCATATGAGGGGAACTCGAATGGAAGTTTGGCACACTAAGTAACACAACAACAACAACAAAAATCAAGTGTTTACAGCAATAGGAAAATACAGAGGGTAGCAAAGGAAGGAAAAAAACCACAGAACTACTTTTCATCTGGGGCTTGTTAAACTCCGCGAGACAGGCCTGGAATGTTGATGGATTGTTTCTTAGCATGTGGTGCCATGCTTTTAGTGCCCATCAAAGCTGACAGCTTGTTTGCCCACTTCCAAAGGGAAATGCGCTAGAATCGACTAAAAGATGCAGACTTGCCATGGCCCCTCTGCAGGTGTGGAAGCGACGGCATGTGCAGCAAATTCCGCGCTTGCAAGGTAGCGGAGTTGTGGCTTACGTTGTGTTTTCTTAATCAGAATATACCTTCGAGTCACAAGTGGGCTGAGACCCACCTCCCTTTCACCCGGTCTGTAACAGTGGCTAGTCGTTTTAAAGGGAGATCGTCCTCCGCCACCTGTGACAGTTAGGAAGTCCTCTGCAGATATAGAACAATGGGTGTTGTAAACACCAATGGCTCAGCCCCGTCCAACCCAGTGCAGAGAACAGCAGAAAATACTACCAAGTACTTACAGAGCAATTTTACAAATTGCTGTACAAATACTAACCAAAATGGAATCCGTCTTTACAGGAGCCCAGCAAACTGGGCAAGCCACTACCATCAGCCTCCTTTTACAGAGGGGGAAACTAAGGCAAAAAACTTGGCAGAGCTAGGACCGAAAGCAAGACATTCCTGGATTACAGCCTAAGTCTCAAACCATTAGGCCGAGGATTTGTGAATTCTTTTTCATAATGGGAACCACACCCAATAAAATCGTCTCCTGGATTCCCTCCACTCTCATAACATCCCCGGGCAACTGCAGTGATTGTTCACATGGAAAAGCAACAGGAGGAAAGTAGTTAGTATATGTCTAGCTTCTTTTAATGTAATGTAACTGCTGGAAACAAAGCCTGGAGCACTCCTCTCCCTCCCCTGGTGAACAGACAGATCTCCACTGACCCCATTCCACCAAGCACCCGTGGTCCAAGGACCAGTCTATGGCTATGGCTACACTTAGGGCTGCACAGCGCTGCCGCAGGAGCGCTTTGAAGCGCGAGTGTGGTCGGAGCGCCAGCGCTGGGAGAGAGCTCTCCCAGCACTGTCCGTACTCCACCTCCCTGTGGGGATTAACGTGGGGCTCTGATCCACCTCCCTGTCGGGCTCTGATCACACTGGCGCTTTGCAGCGCCGCAACTTGCAGCGCTGGAGGGGGTGTTTTTTCACACCCTGCTGCAGGGCTGCAAATCTGCAAGGGCAGCCATGGCCTGAGAACTGATGCATTAGCCCAGAAGAACACTATAGGACTAAGAAATAGGCATAACTCCCTCCCTACCTGGCCACTGAATAAACACTATCGCCCCAGTTCACAGCTCATTTACATTACTGGCATCACCACTCCTTTGTGTACCCACATGCTGTTATTTAAATTGCTTCCATGTTTTCATTACTTGCCCTCTGTGCTATGTGTATTGAAACTCCTGCAAGCCTGCTGAAGAGGTATTTGTAAGCACTGGGGACTAACTGTAGCTGTGGTTTAAATTATTATGCAACAAACCTAAGTGATTTTTCAAGTCCTAATAGAGTTAGCTCCTCCTTGGGGGGAAAAATAAATTTGAACACTAGTCCTCTAGGTGTAAAACAGCCATTTACACCACTGTCATTCACATTAAGGGCAATGGATAACCTGAGAAGGGTTTGATTTTTATCGGTAGATATAGACACACGTCAATTACACCATACACGTACAAACCAACAAAAAAAATAATAATCGATAATAATCAACATTCTGAGATAGGCAAAGTAAGACAAATGCTGTTTGAGAACCTAGTAGAGTGCTGCCTTAAACTGTATAGAACATGCTGTAATGCCAGCGTTAAATAATGTCCCACAACTGTGAACATTTCAATAGATCAAAATGGGGAAAAAATGCTGAAAAATAAACATTGATATTATCCGTCAAAATTATAAAAATAGAATTCCACCAAGCCTAGCTACGTAGAGCCCTTGATCCACAAACATGCCTCAGCGGGAGTTCAAAGTAGTGTGTAGCCCTGAATACGGAACTGGGTGGTAAACTGGAATAGTGTCACTGCTCTCAATCCCAAGGAAAAAAATATAGCGGGCCAACATCTCCACTGAGACCAATGGAGTTAGGCCTGCAGAAAATCTGGCCCACAGGCTTCACTGTATTGTTCCTGATTGCTACTGTTCTCCGTTGGTGATCTGTTGAGTTTGCTTTTGCTAAAGCAGCAAGAGATGAAGCCAGTATAACTGTAGGAATAAAATACCACTAAAGCACCACAGATCCCTGGCTGGTTTAAATAGTACAGTCTCTTTCTCACACATAAACAAAGCTGGCAGTACTTCTGTAACAATGCAAAAACTCCCTATATGAGATGCATACTCCCCTACATGGGAAAAACCCACAGAAGGGCAAGAAAGCCTCTGCTCCGGTTCAAGTTGCAGTTTCCTTCTAACCTCAAATTAACTGTATCTTCACAAAAAAATTCTGGGTAACCCGCATGACGCGCACACATCAGCCGTTCAGCAACCACATGATTTCGCTGTTGCACCCTTTGACCTCCCTTCTCCTTACCTGACCCTGGCAAGGTCGGTCATCATCTCCTGTTACAACTTGCCTTCATTTAGGGCCTGATTCTGCAAGCTGGATGGCGAGCAGCACTTACTCACGTGAGTAATCCTACTGGCTTCATGGTTTCAAGATCAAGCCCTGCAGACTGCTAGCTCTTCTGGGGCAGGGACATTCAGCTGTGAAAATCATCAAAGCTACCACATTGTCCTCCTTTATATCCCTCTCCATGCCTCTTCTTCATGGAAACTCCAACTGGACAACGGTTAGGCAGCTGGTCAACTGTGAGCCCCATTTGTCATGCTAATCATAATCTCCTCACCCTTATCTTGTGCTCCCCGACTGTGGATTGTATCCACCTGTTGTCTCTTGCCATATATTTAGATTACCCTGCTCCAAAGAGCTTACAGTCTTTTTGTTATATGGGTGTTCAGTGCCTAGCACAAGGGGGCTCTGATCCCTGATGGAAGCATCTACGTGCTACAGAAATGCTTGGTGTCACGAACTTCAAAGTCTCGTACTCTGCCCACATACCAGCAAAAAGCTGCTGAGATCCGTATCTTTGAATCTCCTGACCTTTGCATGAGTCAAATCTCATCCTTAAAGTTGCAGTGCTGTAGGCGTTTTGCATGGCACTTCCACAACTATTGTTTGTTGACTTAAAAAAAAAAAACCCAACAACCACTTTAGTTGGATGGCCATGCAGGCAGCTAAACACACTACGATGCTAGTACCTTTAATTTGGTCCTGAATTCCAATAAAACCCTGGAAGTTCTTCTTGATCCATATACATCACTATAGTCAGTGTGTGTTCTTATTAGTATTGTTCCACAATCATGTGAGTCTACAAGAGTTTGTTTGGACACACAATCATTAACAGCCAGATTGTGATACCATTATTAATGTTGGTTTCTATTTCACACAACAAACACTCCCATTGAAATCAACAAGACAGCTTGTGGAGTAGATTGTTACTCAGTGTGACTAAGGATATTAGTATCTGGGCCTAAGCATTTATTTATATGAGTGGATATCCAGATATCTGGAAATCCGCATCATAGTGGATAAATGGTCCAAAGAAATCACTTCACTGAGTTAAATGTAACGTATTCCCCCCACGTGCAGTATGTTATTCACTGGGATTCAGAGAAAAATTCTCCTTGCTTTCAGTCCTCATGAGTTCACAGTCCTTAAGATTCACTTTGGCTAAACCAACACAGGATCATACATTTCACCCAATGTAAAGAATAAGAAACTGCAGCCTAAAGGGTATTTCAAGACTATGATAAGCACCTGGAAGAAAATGGGGCTAATAATGGAGGGATCTTCTCAACCATAACTGTAGTGTTGATTACAGCCCACACAATGCTGTAATCAAGCGTAATGGAGCCATTAGCCCTCTATATGGGTACAAGCGTGTTGGTTCTCTGCACACATACCTGTATTTGACAATGCAATCAAAAGCTTACAAAACAAAGGGATTGAGCAGTTGTGCTCAGACACATAGCGGTTAGAAATGGGACATCGTTTATCAGTCATTTAATTAATAATCTTAATTCTCAACTACACACAAAACAGAAAAGGCCTTTGAAGGATCCAGATTTTGACCTCCTCAGCACTGGCTATTATAAAGGATAATTCAAGATCATCTTCATATTGTGCATGGGAATGCTGGATTGTCCCTGGTTTATATCAGCTCCGTGTTAATCAAACAGAGCTTGGCAAATTGGGTGAAGGTTATTTCTTGTATACACACACCTCCCACCTTTTGTTCTCAGCTGATTAGTCTAGCCTTTCCGTGACCTTCAGAAACGCAACAGGTTCCGGGCTGCATGAACTCAGGCAACCAGCCACAGCACAGAGGTGTAGATCACCCAGGTTACCCCTACTCCCAGGAGTTCCCAGCAAGGCGGATGGTCCCCCCATACAGCAAGCAGGAACAGGAAAACCCATTGTGTTCCAAATCTGTTTTAGTAACAGGGTCGGTTCTTATTATTTCTGCAAAAGCAGAGTCCAATACCCAGGGCCGAATCCTGCCCTCAGAAGTATGCAGCTGGCTCCCAACACCTTCCCAAGAAGGCTGGGGGCATGGCCTAGTGGGAGTTGCATGCATGCACCTGTGGGCAGAATTTGGTCCTCATCGTTCAGAGTGTCTGATCCGATTATCTCTCTCATCCATGCAGCACAATCTTGTGTAAAAACAGGCAAAGGGGGCCGGGGAGAGGAGGGAAACAGCTCAGTTCATCAGCTGTGAAGAGCTAATAAAGAGGAAAAATAAATAAGAGGCCACTTGAAAGCACTGGTGTCCTTACCTTCTTTTTGGAGTGCCCTCTGTCCTCCTCTTTAGCTGCTTTGCTATTTTTCCCACCTCGGGAGAGTTTCTGCTCGCCAGACTGCTTGATGGTGATTTTGATCTCAGGTGGGCAGATATAGTTCTCCAGGTTTTTAGGGGGCTTCTTTGCTCTCTTAGTGGTCTGGATTTTCAACTTCAGGCTCCCCTCT
Source organism: Mauremys reevesii (assembly GCF_016161935.1). Classification (NCBI taxonomy): domain Eukaryota; kingdom Metazoa; phylum Chordata; order Testudines; family Geoemydidae; genus Mauremys; species Mauremys reevesii. The sequence continues at coordinate 11,000,057 of NC_052628.1, read as the reverse complement.
GTAAAGTTAGCCTCCTTGATTGAAAACTCCTGCTCTTCCAGGCCATCTCCTGCCACCCATTTCTCGCTGTCTGCATTGGAAGTGGAATCCACGTCTCTCCCAGAACCCAATTCGTCCTCTTCTTCTGGCTCCAGTCGTTCTCCGCTCACCGGGATCCCTTTCCCGGAGCCTGAAGCAGGCAACATGGTCTCCCCCGTGCAGCTAGAAGCAGGTGGAGGCTTCGCAGAGGCAACTGTGGCTGGCAGGAAATCCGCCTCGCCTCCCCTTTGCCGGGAGCTGCCTAGGGTCTCCCTTGCCTCCATGGCAATCTCACAATGCACTGGAGTTTTATAAGAGGGAAAGGGGGAAGGGGAAGGTGATGAGGAGAAAAGGGGGGAAACCCCAGGAACTGAATGGTAACTGTCTGTAAAATTTAAAGTCCCAATAGTCCGGACACCGGAAGGAGCTCAGAAGTGATCAAAGCCGCAACTGTTGAAAGAAGAGAGAAGAAAAAGGAAGTCAGCACTCACGCATGTGTCAAAGAGCAACCGTAGGACTGACTGAAACAGAGCACAACTGGGCTTCCCCAAGATGGGTCCAATCCAACACAGCAATGTGCACCTGCTGCAAGGTCCTGAGCGCCTTCAGTGAAGCACATGGGATTTGACCGCACTCAGAACCAGCCAGAACTTGGGCCTAAAATACTAGGGGACAGCCAAGCAACAAACAATGAGATCAAATGGATAATGAAACACACACACACACACACACACACACACACACACACACACAGATTAACATACATACACCTACACACTACTTAAGCTGCTTAGATTTGGGATTCACTTGCACCAGATCAAGCTGGAAATGCATCGAAGTGAAGTTCCACCACTGCTTAGGGCTCGGGAGGAAACCTGGAGGCCAATATTTTCACTCGTCACTTCACATACCTCCGTTTCTGGACGCCCAACCTGAGAGGGCTGATTTTCAGAAAGCCCCCAACCTTTGAAAATCAGGCCCCCTTTAAGGTGCCTCAAGTTGGAAACCCCCAAAATGGCAGCACCTATTATCTAATCCCTTTTGAACATCTTGACCGGATGAACAGGAGAAGCTATAGAGTTTCAATAGAGATAAAGCAAAAAAATAGGCATGTTTCATGTAGTTATATAAAGACCAAGACAAACACCAACCATCCAGTGAACAATATTCTAGGGACCAAGCTACATACAAAATCTTAAAGCAAATAAGGATTTCCCCACCCACTCCTTGTAGCAACAAACTGTAGAGGCAACCCTGGGAAATAGCAGTTTGGCCAGTCATCAGTACAACATGTCCCCTTGTATGTTTCACTGTAGCACCTCCTCATTCTAGAACACAGCTCTGCAGGAGAAATCAGATAAGCTCTCCTGTGGGGACTGCAGTTTGCATGGCTCTCTACTTTCCACTTTTTAAAGTTCTTCATATGACCTTAAAGTTCAGGGGAAACAATCCTGCACACGCATTCTTTACTCAGATTTCCACTGGAATACAGCCAGAGGTCACTGATCTAGCCTTGGCCTGGGACGGTAGTGGTGAAAAGTCCTTTCCGTCCTACAGCTAAATGATGTGGTGACTTGAGTACAGTTCCTAGTAGACCGATATCCACATGAAAGCACCATCAATAACACTAGCTGGCTTCCTTTTTGGCAGAGGAACTAAGAATTGTGTAACTCACAGAGACTGAGCTATCAGCTGGCTCTAGAAGTGGTTTCTCTGGCTCATGATAGAGGTACATTGCCACTTCCCGCAACTCCCACTTCCCGCAGCTCCCATTGGCTGGGAACGGCAAACCACGACCACAGGGAACTGAGGGGCTCCATGCCTGCAGACGCTCCAAGTAAACAAAACGTCCCAACCCGCCAGCGGCTTACCCTGATGGGCCAGGAGCCAAAGTTTGCCAACCCCTGAAATATAGGGTCGGCCTCTGAGTACCATCGGCCTGGAGAGGTGCCAGGGAGGGAGCTGGGGGTTGGGAAGAGAGGGCAGTGTTGGGAGGTTGGAAATGTGTTGATGTTTAGTATTATTAGTTAACTCTAACCGTTTCCTTCCCCGGATCCCATCTTCCTGCTCCCAATAAAGTCCCTCTTTGTTATGTTGTTATTTTGGGGGGTGCCATTTCTTTGCTGGGTTTGTGTTGAGGTACTTTACTGTTTCCAGTGTGCGGTGTCTTATCCTCCTTGCCAGCAGTGGGTGCAATATTGTGACTTGAGCACAGTGAGGAATCACCTTGGGTGGAGGCACCAGGCGTCACAAAAACAATTCCACCCAGGACCCAACCCCCGCGAAGAGAAGGGAGCAGCCCCGGCAGGTAGCAAGCACCGGGGAGGAGGTTTCAACCCTACCTCTGGGGAAAAGCTACAAATGTAACTGCTCCACCCAGTTAACTGACCTGGCCCCTTGCCACGCTTTGTGCCCAAATAGATGATGGGATCAGGGTCAGGGATACCTTCCATTTCCATCCATGCCAGTCAAATAACACGGCTTATTTATCTGACATTTTGCATGGTTAATTCCCTTACAGAGGAACACACCGTACATAAGACCTTAACGTTCTGCTGTGCAGCATTCCTGCAAGTTACTGCTTTGGTATGCATGCAAGTGCAATGGGCACTCTGTACCGGACCTCCGCCCACAGGATATTAACCCCTTCCCCTGCTGGTAGAAAGAGCAAGCAGTTTCTTGCAGAGAATGTCTATTCAAACAGGCAGGGCACCAGGATGTGCCACTTCCACTGGGCAGCAATGGAGGCCGCTTCCGTCTGCAAAGAAGCAGCTACAGCATCCAACCCATCAACAAAAAGTGAACTAGATTTGAACATCATTTCAAAACAGGGCCCAGAACAAAACCCTAGACCCGAACTCTGGGAAGTTCATATAGAGATCGGAATTTCTCTCTACGCAGCTAGGGACTGACCAAAACCTAGGCTCCTGCCTCAAACTTTGGATCTGGACCCCATCTACATGCCTGACTCTGATCTAAGTTACATCAATGTAAATCAGGAGTAGCTGAATAAAGTCATCTGTGCTGCATTCACACCAGATGGGTGTAAATTGGGTCAGATTAGGTCCTAAGAATCTTGGCATCATCTTGTGTTAGAATCTGCAAACCATGATATCAACAGACCTGCAGCAATAAATAAACAATGATGCACTGTATCTCGGTACAGGAATTAAATGGGTCATTGGTTAAGGTAGCTCATTGTTCTGCATCAGGGTTCATAGTTAAATGAGTTGGGCAATGGGACATTATACTTGTCTTTCTTGTCTGTGCAGACTACACATGCTTTGACTAGTTCGGAAACCTCAGTTCAACCTCCTGAATAAGCAGTCTCCTGGGTAGTTCCCCACCTCTATTCCTTTCCCCAGCTTTAGGCATACCAGTGCTGTGAGAACTATTTCAGACTTTAAAGCACTAGGCATGAAGACAACACTAGACATGCTAATGGCAGATACCACAGGAGTAAGTCACTCAGTAGGAGCAATGTTATTTCTACCAACGTGACAATTCCTTTTGCTAGTGGGCTGTAGCCCACGAAAGCGTATGCTACAATAAATGTGTTAGTCTCTAAAATGCCACAAGTACTCCCATTCCTTTGTTAGTGTATCCTAAAGCCTCACCCACAAAGATACGAGGTTATGGGCATCTTTGGAGATGAAGAAAATGAAATTAGTGATCAGTAAGAAAAGCTTTAGACAACTTCCATTTTCTTCCTAGTTATAAAGTCAAATTCCGTACATAAGACCTTAACGTTCTGCTGTGCAGCATTCCCTGCAAGTTACTGCTGGCAGAGCACAAGCAGTTTCTTGCAGAGAATGTCTATTCAAACAGGCAGGGCACCAGGATGTGCCACTTCCACTGGGCAGCAATGGAGGCCGCTTCCGTCTGCAAAGAAGCAGCTACAGCATCCAACCCATCAACAAAAAGTGAACTAGATTTGAACATCATTTCAAAACAGGGCCCAGAACAAAACCCTAGACCCGAACTCTGGGAAGTTCATATAGAGATCGGAATTTCTCTCTACGCAGCTAGGGACTGACCAAAACCTAGGCTCCTGCCTCAAACTTTGGATCTGGACCCCATCTACATGCCTGACTCTGATCTAAGTTACATCAATGTAAATCAGGAGTAGCTGAATAAAGTCATCTGTGCTGCATTCACACCAGATGGGTGTAAATTGGGTCAGATTAGGTCCTAAGAATCTTGGCATCATCTTGTGTTAGAATCTGCAAACCATGATATCAACAGACCTGCAGCAATAAATAAACAATGATGCACTGTATCTCGGTACAGGAATTAAATGGGTCATTGGTTAAGGTAGCTCATTGTTCTGCATCAGGGTTCATAGTTAAATGAGTTGGGCAATGGGACATTATACTTGTCTTTCTTGTCTGTGCAGACTACACATGCTTTGACTAGTTCGGAAACCTCAGTTCAACCTCCTGAATAAGCAGTCTCCTGGGTAGTTCCCCACCTCTATTCCTTTCCCCAGCTTTAGGCATACCAGTGCTGTGAGAACTATTTCAGACTTTAAAGCACTAGGCATGAAGACAACACTAGACATGCTAATGGCAGATACCACAGGAGTAAGTCACTCAGTAGGAGCAATGTTATTTCTACCAACGTGACAATTCCCTTTTGCTAGTGGGCTGTAGCCCACGAAAGCGTATGCTACAATAAATGTGTTAGTCTCTAAAATGCCACAAGTACTCCCATTCCTTTTGTTAGTGTATCCCTAAAGCCTCACCCACAAAGATACGAGGTTATGGGCATCTTTGGAGATGAAGAAAATGAAATTAGTGATCAGTAAGAAAAGCTTTAGACAACTTCCATTTTCTTCCTAGTTATAAAGTCAAATTCCAAACCAAATATTGGGAAAGTTTGGTCCCTGATTCAGATATCGTGGCTTGGGGCTGTCTCTAGTCATTCTGCGTTGTCACATGGCTCTGCGGTTCCAGGTTTCATCTGGGGCTGCAAGTGAAAGTGCCAAAATAAAGCAAGAAAGGTTCTTCTGGCCCAACCGGCTGTGTGGAGAGCTGGAATTCAAGTGGGAAAGTTTAATGTACCTATTTTACAGGTCCAAAGGGCTGGGCTAATTCAGTCTTTTAAATGTTTACCCAAACTAACCCTCCAGATCTTTTGAGATTTACAGTGTAAGGTGATGGTCAATAACCTACTCCAGGTGCATCACATTCTCTGAAATAAATTCCCAGCAGAAAGTGTAACCACTAGCAAGCCTTGATTTTGAGGAAGGATGATTCACAGGTGAATGAGACGAGTTTCAGAGAATTTAGCATTAGTTCTTAATTAGGGAGTTTTTCCATACTTCAGCTGATAAATGCAGATGACGGAACAAATTCTCTGTGCTAAATTCTGTTCATGGATGTTCTCATATCCACTTCAATGGGATTCATATGTACATATCTAAGAGCAGGATTTGACCCTAAGAGTTGTGAGTTCAAGAGCTCGCTCTGGATGTTGGACATCCTAGACCTCTACAACAATAGGATACGAGTTTGTTTCCTTCTGTCGCTTCAAGCAGCTACACAAACTCTCCAGGGTGGAAATGCCAGGACGGTAAACTGATTAAGCAGAACATTTGCTAATGACTGACACAGCATCCACGCACTAGATGCTTGTGGAGAAGTGCTACAGAATTTTGGAGTCTACGTGTAAGGCGGTGCCAACTCTATGCTCTTTGCTCTTTACACAATAATAACTATATAAAGAAACCAGACAGGAACAGCCACATCCCAAATACTTGTCTTTCCTAAAGATACACAAACATGCCTCATACAAACTGCTACTCTGGCTGATTCCTTGCAGCTTTTAAAACACAGTGAGCACCAGATGGCTCTCAAACTATTTAAAGGGATACTCCTCTAAGCCTAAACACTACAATACACAAATTGAAGTCACTACTGCAGCTACTAAAGCTTCTCTCTTTTCATTCATATAGCTCAAAGAAAAGTAAATACAATTAAACCTAGTTACATATGGGGAAACTGAGGCACGGACAGGAGACGTGTCTTGCCCGAGGTCAGCAGTGGAGTCAAACTAAAGCCCAAATCTGACCCCACTCTGGTGCCATAGGCACTGGACCACTCTTTCCCCATGTGAGATACACTTGCTATTTAACAGCGAAATCCCTAACCACTGATAAAACAACAAAAACCCAGGAAGCTTCTCCACTTCATCCATTTAAAAATGCACAAAGCACTGGGGAATATACAACAGTATCTGACATTCTTGTATCATCTTTCATTCCAAATGATCCCAAGCTACTTCACCAATGATATACCACCCCTGAAATGTGCATTGGGCTGCTAAAAGCAGGGTTGAGAGTTCAATCCTTGAGGGGGCCACTTAGGGATCTGGGGCAAAAAATCAGTACTTGGTCCTGCTAGTGAAGGCAGGGGGCTGGACTCAATGACCTTTCAGGGTCCCTTCCAGTTCTAGGAGATAGGTATATCTCCATATATTAATGCAGCTACCTCAGAGGCAGAAGCCACCAGACAACATACACCCCAGGGGAAAGTTTTGGCCAAAGACACTTGAAAAGTGTCAATTAACCTTCAGTGTCCACACGGGGCAGCAGGAGCTTGAGTTTTAAAGTCTCATAAAAAAACCTGAGGCCTGGTCTGTGCTTAAAAGTATTGCTGGCATAGCTCTAGCGGTTGGAGTGGGGGGAAAAAAATCACACCCCAACCACAGCAAAAATCCTAGTGTAGATGCAGGGATACTGACAAAACAGTCCTTTCCGCAAGTATAGCTTATCTCATACATGGAACTGGGACAGGCTATGCTCCCAAAGGAAATCTTCTATACATTGCATCGACTCAGGGTCAGTTTGCCAGCATAGCTATACCAGCAGACCCTTTCTAGTGTCGGCAAGGCCTGACATGGCACTCAGTTTATCTACTTCGGGAAAACAAAGTCTCTCCCAGTTCCACTAGTTTCAAAATGTCTAGGAATTTCATACATGCTGTTCAGACCACTAAGGGTATGTCTACTCGGGGATAAAAACCTATGACTGGCCTGGGGCAGTGGACTGGGGCTCAGGCTCCAGGGCTGAAAAACTGCTGTCTAGACGTTTGGGCGTGAGCTGGAGCCCAGGCTCTGGGACCCTGCAAGGGTGGAGTCTCCAGTCCAAGCCTGAACATTTACACAGCAATTTTTAGCCCAGCAGCCCGAGCCATCTGAGCTGGGCCAGCTGTGACTGTGCCACAGGGCTTTTATCCACCTGTAGACATGCCCTGAGTTATCTCCTCTGGCCACAATACTCTCTAAAGAGACCTACCCAGCATTGGCAGGGCACTGGAAAAGGCACCATAACGGCTCTTATCCATCTCTGCGGCGGATTCTACAATAAACATCCTTCTGCCCTTCACTTGTGTTGGAGCTATCACCTCCATCACAGAAACAAGGGGGAGGAAGACGTCCCTTCAAACTAAACCAACCCACGGAATTAATAAATAAGGGCCTGTAGATGTCTTGGTGATGTCCTTTTGGTACAACTCTTCAAAGTCTGACACCTAATCTGGTTGGTCGGTTGTTTTAATATAGAACAAAGGTTCCTACATGCCTGAAGAGGCACCTTTAAATATTTTGTATATCTAAACAAACACAGATGAAGGAGCAAATCCTCAGGAGATATAAATAAGGCACAGCTACAGGGAAGCCAGTGGAGCTCTGTTGGTTTACTCGTGCCAAGCATCTGGTCAACAAACATTAAATGTAACTTTCACTCGTTTTCACTGGACTCCTACAATCTAAAATCTAACTCTGTTCCAAACCTTTCATCATTATATTGGAGCTCAATAAAGTGCAAAGCAAGTAGGAATCAAGACGTCCCATAAAGTGATGTTTAGCAACCAAATGTCAGAAAGGCTGGGGATGGACTAGGTAACCTGCTGTCTAGAAGTATCTTGCAACCATGTGATTCTGCAGATAGCTGTACACACACACACACACACACACACACACACACACACACACAGAGACAAACAGAAATGAAGGCCCATGCGCATCCATAATTATACAGGCATGTATGTGTACTACACACATAGGTATCTGTTTCTTCAACATAGAGACATTAAGACATTAAATCAGGGTTTCTCAAACAGGGGTCGACGCTTCTGTAGGGAAAGTCCCTGGCGGGCCGGGCAGTTTGTTTACCTGCCCCATCCGCAGGTCTGGCCGATCGCGGCTCCCACTGGCCGCGGATGGCTGCTCCGGGCCAATGGGAGTTGCTGGAAGCGGTGGTCAGTAAGTCCCTCGGCCCGCACCACTTCCAGCAGCTGCCATTGGCCCGGGAGCAGCGATCTGCGGCCAGTGGGAGCCGCTATCAGCCGGACCTGCGGACGGGGCAGGTAAACACACCGGCCCGGCCCGCCAGGGGCTTTCCCTACACAAGTGGTGACCCCTGTTTGAGAAACCCTGATTTAATGGTAGATTATGGAATTATATTTGATTCCATAATTAGGTTTGAGGCTCCATAATTCGATCAGATAGGTACCTTTCTGTGTAAGTACCTGTCAGAGGAGCACTGAAGGGAAGGCCAACTGAACGATCAAACAACTGACACCACCATAAATCACAAAGCCCATACAAAAGACATACTGCCCACGGTGCTGCTGCTGCAACAGCAGAAACCACAGACAAGTGTTGAGCAGTGAATGTCAGGGTAGATGCCATCCAAGGACAACCCCTGGTGCCCATACCCAAGGTGGGGTTCTGAGCCTGCACAGCAACAGGCTTGCAGGAGTTCCCCATTTTCACATGCACGTTGAAGACTAGTTGTGTCTAAGTGGGATGCACTTAAAATTACATGAATATTTTTTCATGCACACAACTGAAACCTAGTGATTATTTGCAAATGCATCCTTCCCTTCTCCCACACACTCACCACCCAACTCAGAGCGATGTGCCTCACCACCCCCAGCAAGCCATCAAGCAACATCTCTCCCATCCCCAAGTGCCTGTCACAAAGAGGCAAATTCTACACCGACTTATACACTGTGGGCCAATGCTGCTGTTAAAACTGGGGTAAATGAACTTTCATTAGATTCACACCTGTGCATCTAAGAGCAGAATTTGACCCACATCTCCCCAGTGAAGACCATGTGTTGCCCGATATTCTGATTTGTATTACAGTCGCAACTGGAGGGCCAGACTGAGATCACAGCGAGGCACAGTACCAACACGGTGAGATAATCCCTGCCCCAAGCGGCTTACACACTAGACCAGTCAAGAGGTGAATGCTTTGCCCAAGATCACACAGCAAGTCAGCAGCAGAGCTGGGAACAGAACGCAGCTCTCCTGACTCCCAGGCCACTGACCTCTCCCCTAGACCCCGCTGCACAGAGTATAATGCACTGTAGCAATAGACATCACGAGCCAGGGTCCAATGCAGAGCACAGTGCGGTCTGTAGTAATACGGGCCACCACAGGAACCAAGCTATTTCTATAATAACAGCAGCAAACTATTTGGGGGACAGCAGCAACCTGACCTGAGGCGGGTACTCTGGAGATCTGCTTAGCCTAGATGATCACAGTGGTCTCTTCTGGCCTTGGAATCTATACTGGACGTATTCGCAGCTACTACAAATGGAAAATGTACAGGTATTTAGGAAAAGGATCTAGAAGTAGAGGCCAACAATGGAGAACAAACACCACACAATTCCATCAGTTCCATCTTACCGAACTTCCCTAGTCTGACCCGGCTCTTGGAAGTCGGCCATCCGACACAGTAGCCTGATTCTCGCCCAGACGTGGTAGCGCTCTAATCTCATTCTCTCCCTCTGATCAAACATTCCCGGCTGCACCCAGAAACTTGCTGAAAATGATTCCACTGCATAAATCATTAACGAGGGTTTGGGTTGTATTTATAGCTGCAGCCACACTTTTTTTTTTCTTTTGAGGGGGGGGCAGAAGGGGTTGTGGAGGTGGTTGAGGGGGGACAGAAGGGGTTGTGGGGGGGGTTGGTTTTGGTTTTTTTTGTTTTGTTTTTTTGTTTTTTTGAGGGGGAGGGCAGAAGGGGTTGTGGGGTTTTGTTTGTTTGTTTGTTTTTCCTGATGCAAATGCCAGGGAGGCCAGCACTCCCTCTTTCAGGGGAAAAAGTGTGCATTTGATAGGGGATGCACAATGACTGGGCTAGGTATCCTTGTCACAACCCCGAAGCAATGGCACAAGGATGCACAAGAAGACGACTGCAATCCAGGGTCCCTCCTTCACCTTGGCTACATGTGACCAAACTTTGTTTATTTCAAACCAGATCATGCCTATGAAAGGCTGGATTTTGGGGGGGAGCTTATCACAGTGTGGTTTTGTTATTGAAGCCCTGACAATGACCCAGATTCTCAAAGATCCTTCAGCACTTAGCGCCCATTGATTTCAAGAAGAGTTCGGCACCTGGATACCTTGGAGGCCCAAAGTATTTGGTGCTGTACGACACACATACAAGGACTGTCCTTGCACCGAAGAGCCTGCAGTGTCAAGGAGCGTCTGAGATATGCTGGGACACCAAGAGGAACGTGTTAATTCGGAACGCAGATGGCGGTAGTTTAGTTTTGCTTCCATTCGTTATCCTCTTCTAAAGAGCTGGAGCAGAGAGGGCCTTTGATTGACATCAATTAGAGTTGAGGGGAGTTGGTGCATTGGAACTGGGTGTGATTCCTAGTGTGGGGAGAATGACTCGGCCGGGTGCACTAAAAATAGCAGGGCTGACATTGCAACCCAGCGGTGGCTTGCACTAGCCACCCAAACTCGGACCTAAAGGGTTGGGTGGGCTTAGACTCCGCTAGTCGCTGCACCACGACTCCTCAAAGCTTCTATTTCCCTGTTGAATTGCGTCTCCACACCTGTGTCCACTGGGGAGGAAGGCAAGGCAGAGTCAGGCCCAGCATTACCATAGTTAAAGACCAAACGGTGCCCTTAGTTACTCCCCTGTAATCCTAATGTCTTCAGTGAAGTCTGACAGATGAAGCTGGGGGCAGAATTTGGCTCCATATATTCAGGCACAAGGGCAAAGTTAATAATATCAATTTGTCTTTAATATTCAGATTTTCTGACATTTGTGTGCTTAGCTGTGCCAACTTTCAGTTGCATCACTGCCATTTCTTCCATATAATTTCCCGAGTTTTTTTACTTAAAAAAAATTCCCGGGTCTGTAACTAACACTGTCCATGTGCTGAGGCACAACAGAACCTGCAAATATCATGAAGGCCACACTTTAAAACTTACAAGGTGCTAGTTAGTCAGAGGCAGGCTATAGTCCATTGATACTGCAACCCAAGTACAAATATGGTACAAAGTTATTAGAGTGTACCCTTAGAATGGCCTAATCTAATCCTAAATCATCAGAAAGCCTCCCATTAACCTCAATAAGTATTTTATTAGGCCCTAAATGTATATGGACCAAGATAGTTCCAGAGATTGCTGATTGAAACATCCATAGGTATTAAGTGAGACTGTCTGTATTAATTAGTAGCCCAGCATTTTATATATATATATTAGCAGGGTCCTGATTAAGAATAAACCAACTTTCTTCAAACTTATCTTGATTTTTAGGATGCAGTGAGATCTGCTAGCCATGCTCAGTTGGAAGAAAATCAGTGCAGTAGTATTAAAAGTTATGAATATTTAAATTAGGCAAGCTTATCCATATGAATGCTTCTGCAAAGTGCATCTCTAAGGGCATATCAACAGACAACATTTTCTATTGGGCATGCTTGGTATGCAATTTTCAAACGGTCATAACTTTCGTGACTCAAAACTTTTTTCTCTCATACCAGGCAAAGACAGAAGTTCGCAACAAGCACTACGTTCCTACTAATTTATCTGTTCAAATTCCAGCTGTTGCCCAGTCTAAAAGTGTGTGGTTAGAAATAATTCAAAAGGCAAAGGTGATTTCCCCCTACTCCCACACCTTTTCTGAATCAATTACATGGCAACTAACAATGGGAGGGAATTTGCTCAACCGTTCTTTCCCCCCATCCCCCAGAAAACTCCATCAACCAAACAACACTTGAAATTGTTCAATGCAAAATGTGAAAGTTACATATGCAAACACGGGTTGATAACTGAAACCAGTTAAGACTAACAGGTACCCACAATAATACTTTGCATGTAAACAGCCTTATTCATCTGAGGACCTCAAAGCACTTATCAAATGTACTTAATTAAGCCTCACAACTTCTCTGATCCCTTATGGAAAAGCACTGAAGAATTTAATAGAACATTATAGCCTTGGTATTGAATATTGTTATATTCCTGCTATAGAATTCTATAGGAAAAGTATACAGAAAAGATTTCATTCTCTAGCAAATTAATAGGATTCCAGGTTAATTTCTACAGAAGTCTGTTAAATTCATTGAGGCCCAGAGGTTCAGGCCTCTCTCCACATTTGATATAGATATAAGATAACAAAATCACAAATAAATTAATAGTAGCAGGTTGGTTTTAACATCCAACTATTACTTTACCACAGCTTGCCGCAATGGCAAATTATTTTTTTGTGGTTTATACCACTATCCTCCCCTGTGCTGGCTGGATGGCCTGGGATACGAAACAAACCCAGCGCCAATCCAAAAGGGGAAATGGTCTCTTTTCCCCACATTCTAGATGATAAACAGAATCCACTTCTCCCAACTCCTTGCCATGCTTCCGCAACTTGTGGAAGACATGCTGGATTGTTCCCAGGCTTTTCTCCAAATTAACTAATGTTGTTGCTTTGTTCTCCACGTCCAATTAAATGAGATTGCGGAATCCAGACAGCATGTTGGGTGGGGAGTTCTGCTTCTTCATAGCATCCTGTAGATTTCTAAGCAGGTCAGAATATACAACAAACTTTTCAAGCAATGTCAAGAGAAAGGTTCAGTCTTAAAAAGAAAAGACGAGCTTTGAGCCTGGCTTATGCGCAGTTGTGTTAACAATGCACAGCTGCAATTTGGCCATGTGTCTGAATAAAACTGGGGAATGGGCCCAACCCATAAAATCTGGATCCACTTTCAGATCAGATAGCGTCTCAAAACTAAGAGACCTGGTTCCAGAGTTCTGACTCGGGACCACCTCTAAATAAGATGGCAACTTTCTAAAAGAGTAATTGTATTTCCTCCATGGTATTTTAGGGGAAGAACAACCTGTTGACATTTTAAGGTGGAAAGAAAAAAGTGACAGGCTAGAACTAGAAAGCCAGCAGCAAGGCATTGTGGGTACTTGCCCCCAAAAAATTCTCTTTATGCATTAATCCACACACACCTGATATTCCACTGATGGGTTTTTCCAGACACCAATTTGAGATTTATTTTAACTCATGTCTCCAGACAGAGAATGCTGATACACTAACAGTCCCTAGGTTCCTTGTGAGCAATGTGTAAAACTACAGGCTAGATTTTCAGGTGGTTTTCACCCAGCCCTTAACTGTGTGGGTGGGGATTTTGCATGAGCACCTATTTGCATTATCCACCCTGTGTGTGTCTAACTGCTGGATTTGCATGCACCATAATTCTGCATGCATACAGTATAGACAAAGAAACGCCACATTGCAAAAATCTGGCCATAAATATTATTTTACCCTGGTGCACATCATTGATTTTAAACTGTAGCACACTTTTGTGCAACTTTTTTGCCTTGCCTTCAAAACAAACTCAGATGCAAAAGTCTTTGAAATTCCTCTCCTTACAAAGATCAGCTAAACTCTGGTGACATGTAGTTATTCTAAGGGGAACTGAGGGAGATTATGAGGGTACACTGATGATAATCACTCATCAATTCATTGGGAGAGATATCAGTTCCACCACAGTAATCCTTTGGACTCCAGAACTGTGTTATGTGGTTCATTAGACAATAGCATCTCTTGCTATTGGTTGGGTCAAGAGTCAAAACTGCAGCATAATTGCAAGTCTCCCAGCACAAGGCAATAGTTTTTCAGTCCTGGAGGGTGTTGTCCAAAGGGGAAAGAAAACAGAAGGGAAAGATTAAGTATGAGCAATTGAGCCCTACTGAGAGGGCAGAAAAGTCACTGGAATTGGGATTAGCCAAAATCTTGTAATGAAAAACAAAAGCCCTGTTGGTAGGCTGGGATATATACCTAAGAGGTGTGAAGGGGCGGGGGAAGGGGAGAGGCTAGAGGGCAGGGGAGGGGAAAAGGAGCTAAGAGGGAGGGAGGAAATAGACTATAAAAGGGGATTAAGTAATAAATGAAGGCAAAAATGATATTCTTACATTGTAAGGAATTTGTGGACAATAGATGCTCAGTATTATTTTTAGTTAATTGGAAATAGCAATTTGATTAATTTGGGATCGGGTTCATTCTAAGTGTTTTAATTGAAATGATACTAAACAACAAACCTTAACCAAGAAACCCTATCAATACCAAATAGAACTAAATGGCTCAACTATTACTAATCAAAGCCTGTATTTCGTTTGTTTGCCAGCACCTACTATACTTTATGGCTTTGCACAAACCTAACACACCATTTCGTTACATTTCAGATAGCTCATCCTCTTCAAATGATAATGTGTTAAGCTAGGCTGGGTTTTTTTAGCAGGAACCAAAGAGCTCACGCAACTTGAAATAACATCAGCAAAACATTATTTATTCCCCAGCCCTAGTTGCAGAGAAAACAGAGGTTTTCTTGGCTCCCTTACTTCTCAATAGATTTCTGGTTTCAATTAAAATTTTGAGTCTGAGAAGTTTAAAAAAAAAAGTCAAAGGAAAGAGGGGCTGGAAGAGAAATCTCCAATCCCTGGGTGTTTTTTTCTCTTTACATAACTATTCCAATCACAGCAGAGATTAAAGTACAACTACACTGTTTGCAGAACTTGTTTCTCACTCTACTGCCACATAGCTACTGACTGGGGGCATTAACAGAACTGAGGGCTAAGGTACCAGAATGTGATTACACAGAAGGAGATCCACTTGGGTATTTGTTTCCATTTAAATAAAAACTTTCCTTTCTCTTCTATAAGGTCACAGACAGTCATTTCCCTAGATTTGTAGCATCATTTGTAGTGCTAGAAGGACAGTTGCACCATTACTGTTGACTGCAGCAAGTTAGTCCTCTGTCTGCAGAGGCTGTTTAATCAATTGTTACCATTTGGGTCCATAATATTAAACACTGGATTGGATTTGCCCGCAATTCTTTACCCCTGAAATCCTCGTGTCAATATGAAAGGAATCAAATGACTTCCCCTGACAGCAGAGGACTAGCAGGATCAACATTTTACTTGCCTAGAATACACTTTTAATGTGACAGATGTACATATAAGGCAATACACCGCCTACCCAGTGGCATATTGCAGCCTGGATACTGCAGAACCACTGCTACCCAAGCTGACCCAGTCTACTGGCTTGTTTACTCCTAGCAGGTAATGAAACACCTTCATTTTCAGTATTCAAAAGAGAAATATTGTTTCTCCTTGTATGTCCCCCTAGTACATTTGTTTGCCACCTACTCCTCCCAGTGCTCAGCTCAGATTACAGTATTACCACTAACGGCAACAACTGTGCCTCGGATGCCCGCAAAACCTTACAGACCAGAGGGAGAGGTGCATAAACTAGAAGCAACACACACGGAATCGATATTTTTTTATGCGAACTTTTCCAGCGCTCATACCTAGCCCTTGCGCCGGTCTGCGTTTCACAGCCTCATCTCCACCCCCCTGCGAGCACTCAGACTTGGGAGCGAGCCGCCCGGTCAGCAGCTATCTTAAGACACATATAAAAACAGGCGCAGGCACAGACGCAATAGATCCTCGAGGCATCAGGGCAGAGAGATAAACGTGTCTGGGCGAGCGTGCCCTGAACTGTCACAGCCGCCACGAGAGAAATTGACCTGGAGTCTTTTCAAGACAGCATCTGAATTTTCTCTTCCTGCAAGCGCATCTCCCGCCCTGCCATATCCCCCCCCACACACACACACCCCATCCACCCTCTTTTTTACACCCCCTCAGCATCAATTAGATGTGAAGTGAAGACAGGGGCTGCTGCCCCTGCTTGAGAGACGCGATTTTCAGCAAAGTGGATCAAACCTTCCCGCCCAGCTGGGGAAGGGAAGTTTTGGGCTGGCTGGGTGGGTTCCGTCACCGGGGCTGATCAAATGCCTGCAGCTCAAAGTCGCAGATACAGGGCGTTGGGGAGTCTGTCTGCGGGAACTGAAACTGACAAGCGGTGTCAGTTCCCTTGGCAGGGTCCTTTTCAGGGCGATCATCGCCACGAGCACCTCGCCCCCCCACAAATCCAGTTTGACTTTCGATGCACATGGCCCGGAGCCCACGTTTGGCCGCAGAGGACTTTGGGGGTGGCGGGGCTGCCGGGGGTGGGGGGCGGGGAAGGCGCAACTGCTTGTGCCGAGAAGCTGCTCCTTCGGGGAAGAGTTTCTTACGGCAGATCGCCCTTTTAGCATTAGACGTCAACCATCAGATTATCAGTGCAGTTTATTTGAAGCGGAAACGAATCGGAAATCCTTCTCTCAACTGCCTTTTTAGACATAAATACACACACACACACACACACGCTTGCGGACGACACAACAGGCTGTCCCGCCGTGGCCTGTTTGTTCCGCGTGTGCCATGCTACGCACACACGTCCACGTACATCTCTCTCTCTCTCTCTCTCTCACACACACACACACACACACACACACACGAGAGATCATCACAACGTGAAGGGGCATCAGCCCAGCTTCAGGCTCAATAAGTCTCATCTCCCACTGCCAGGCAAGGAAACTTGTCCACGATCTCCAGTTCAAACCAGGGCGCTGCTTGGGGAGGGGTGAATTTCACCAAGCCACGATTTGACAATAGCTTCTCTAACCTGCAGACTGATTTTACAAGCCAGCGTCCTTTCCTGCCCCACCATCATCTGGCTGTTTACATGCCCCAGCCCCTAGAAGCTTTAACGCCAGTTATGCCCTGGTTTTATTTCAGGGAGGTGGCGAGGAATAATCGGGGGAGCGGGTTGTATTCTTAACAATGCGGTTTACTTCTGAACCAAACAGGAGGTGTGTGTGGAGGGGGGAATCCTGCGTTAATTACCCACCCCCTGGCTTTCTGCACACACAAACACACACAGACAGCAAAGGTGAAAAATCGGGACAGGGGGTGGGGGGCAATAGGAGCCTATATAAGAATAAGACCCCAAAATCAGGCCTGTCCCTATAAATTCGGGACATCTGGTCACCCTAAATCACACACACACTTGTTTGTTACTGGAAATTGCCGCTTTCGTGGAGTGCGTGTCCTTTTCAATGTCAAAATAAACCCAGATCCATCCAGTGGGCTGGTGTGAAGGGAACACGAACACACAAGGGCTTTAAGTCCTTACGAGAACTGTGTTGGATTTAAATCCACCCACCCACCCCATGCCATCTACAGCTATTACAAAAATCAGAGACATTAAGAAAGGGGGGTGGGGGGAATCCCCAGCAAGGTTACTCTCTAGCTCCACTTAACCGGCAATTTACGAAGGGGGGAGGAATCTGCCAACTCCCCCGCCACACACACTCCTGCCACCTACCCCACGCCACCATCAGAAAGGCTCAGACAGACCAGGAAAGGGAGATGGGCGTGCACGGGAGGGGTAATGAAATACATGAGACAAACTCCTCCAAAATGTAGCCACCCCGGGAGCACGAGCCAGCCGAAAGGGGGGCCCCGGAGGCGGGGGGGGGAGGAAATCACATACACACAGAATAGAAATGCACAAAAATAAAGACTTTCCCGCGCCATTGCAAAGTCGCCGGGGGGGAGGGAAGGCAGGCGACCGACATTAACTTTCGCATGCAGCCCAAAGCAAACAAACCCGCCCGTGCAATCCGGAGCGAGATTTCCACGGCGGCGCGCGTGTACTAACCCATAGCCCCCCAAACCGGAGCGGGGCTTCGTCTCTCGGATCCCCCACGGGGTCTCTTCTCGGGTTAGATCCCGGTTCCAATCCCTCGCCGGAGCCCCCAAAGGTGTTCGCGCTCGTGCTGCGGCAAAGCCATGGCGGTGCTCATCTGTCAGATACGGGGAGCACACGCAGAGGAGCCGGAGGGGGAGGGGGCAGCGATCGGGGCCGGGAAGGGGGGGGGAGAGAGGGAGAATGCACGGAGATAGAGAGAGCGATGATAGAGAGATAAATAGAGAGGGATAGATCAAGCAGGGGGGAAAATGGCGCCTGGCAAGCCGGAGTCAATCACATTCACAGTCCCGGCTCATTTTAGCAGGATCCGAAATAAAAATGAAAAGGAGAAAGGGGGAGGGGGGGAGAAAGACAAGAGGAGGGGGGAGGAGGAGGAGGAGGAAGGGGAGGGGGGAGAATCAATGCACCGGATAAAATCCTGGCTCTGGAATGGATGGAGCTGCTCCCGCGCTCGTCCTCGCTTTTTAAAGGGATGCTGCTCGGTGGGGAGAGACGAAGCGGCTCCTGGTTACGGCCCCCCCACCCTTTCCCCCGTGCGCGCAGAGGGGGATTGCTGGAGAGTGGGGAAAGGTTTTGCTGATCACGGCACTTTAATCAGGGCTGAAGCTCTCTGCCTCTGTGCTTGCTGCTGCAGCTGCTGGCGGCTTGCTCCATGGCTCCCCCTACGCGCTCCGGGTGCCTTCCGCGGCTCTAGTCCCGGAGCAGAGTGAGGGGGAAAGGGAGCGGCGGGGGAGCACGATTATTTTTAATGGGGGGAAAGAGGGGCACTGCTCCTGCTGCCCGGCCGGCTCGCTCCTGGAGAGGCAGGCTGAGGTGCCACGCCGGGGCTAGGAGCTGGGGGCTGCGTTCTGCTCTCTCGAGGGCTGCATTGTGGTTTTTTTTTCCTTAAAGGAGGTAGGGGCGGTGATGAGTTGTTTAAGCCGATCGCTGAGCTGATGGCTTCCTCTCTCCGTGCCGGGGCTGGTTTTTCTCTCTCCCGGAGACTGGCAGCAGCAGTAGTAGGTTTTTCTGGTGGTGGTGGTTTTGTTTTAAAGGAAGGATCAAACACACACACACACGAGCTGTAATGCTCAGCGCTGGGTTAATGTACTCAACACTGCCACTACCTGACACAACAGCAGCAGTGTTGGGGGCAGGGGAGAAAAGCCAGAGAAAAGAAATAGAGAGGGGGAGAAGAGAAAATCAGATTGGTTCTGTCTGCCCCACCACCACACAGACAGAGAGATTTCACATTTCAGCTCCAGAGGTTTATTTTAAATAATGGCATGCATGTACCATGCTCCTGTGAGCTATGATTGCTCATACACTGCTTTCTGATGAGGAGGGGATTGCTACAGTCTTGAGGGTCCAGGCCTTACACGCAGGTGTCAATTGTTACTCGCCTGAGTAATCATATTGAAAACAATTAGGATGAGTGAGGACTAAACAGGTGAGTAAAGGTTTGCAGGGTGGCGCCTTTACTCAGAAATGTGCATGCCCATGGAATTTAATATGCAACACGGAGGAGGGGGGGTTAGTCTAAAATATCTTAGGTTCCTCCACAATAGGGTTTTCTTATTTTATGGAATTGTATGGGATACCCCATCCTGCCACTTGTTGTAAGAGCTAGGCTATAGCCCACCTGCAAAGGACCAGGGTGTATAATGATAGCAATGATGCAAGGAACTTCTCCCCTTTAAACCAGCATGCAGGCGCCAGCCACAAGGACAACCCCTACAGTCACCTGAGTGCCAGGACTACCTGAGGCTAGCTACCTGAAATGGGGTGATCCATCCCCATCAGACACAAGGCTGTGTGCATGCTATACACCTCTTGCAGAGTGTAGCAGCCCGGGGGGTTCCCTAGAAGTCCCTCTCTCTGAGAGCTCCAGCTGGATGGTGAGGTTCCACTTGTCCTGTAAGGCACTGTAGAAGGGTTCAGCCCTCTCCGGGGCGGCGGAGAACCAGACCGCCTCACTGCACCCCACGCTCATCGGGGCCAGACTCTTCCATACCTCCCAGGCAGGACAGGAAGTCAGCATTACCATGGTCCTTGCCTGCCCTAAAGGCATAGGGCTGTAGCACCAGGTACCAACGCTGTATTCTCATATTATTACCCTTCATTCAGGCCAGCCACTGGAGCGCAGCGTGGTCCATGATCAATGTGAACGGGACTCCAAGGACATAGTAATGCAAGGCGTCACAAGCCCACTTTACCACAAGGGCCTCCTTCTCCACCACCGCCTAGTTCTTCTCCTGGGGAAACAACTTCCGGCTGATGTATAAGACAGGGCGTTCTTTCCCATCCATTTCTTGGGACAGGACGGCCCCAAGTCCTACCTCCATCTGGAGGATGAACTCCCGGTCGAAATCAGGACTATATAGGACTGGTTCATGCCAAAGACTTTCTTTGAGTGTCTGGAATGCGTCATCGCACTCTCGAATCCAAACTACCCGCCGGGGGCTGTCCTTGGTCAAAAGCCCAGTCCAGGGGGCTGCGATTGATGCAAATTGGGGAATAAACTGCCGATAGTATCCAACAAGTCCCAGGAACTGGCACACCTGGTGCTTCGTGGTGGGCGGTGGGCAGGTTGCGATGGCCTGAACCTTTCCCACGAGGGGCTTCACTTGTCCTTTCCCGATGGTATACCCCAGATAGGTAGTTTCTTGCCAGCTAATGCGGCATTTCATTGGATTGGCTGTTAACCCTGCTGTCCGCAGGGATCTGAGGACCGCCGCTACCCGTTCTAGGTAGTCCTCCCAATGGCAGCTGTAAACAACCACATCATCAAGGTAGGCGACTGCATAGTCTTGATGGTGCTGAAGGAGGCGGTCCATCAGTCATTGAAACGTTGCTGGGGTCCCATGGAGGCCAAAGGGCATCCGAGTAAACTGATACAGGCCGTGGGGGTGGCAAAGGCGATCTTTTCCTTGGAGGCAGGATCGAGGGGGATCTGCCAGTATCCCTTGCTCAGATCAAGGGTGGTGATGAAGCAGGCCTCTGCTAACTGGCCCAGCAGTTCATCTACCCGGGACATCTGATACGCATTGAACTTTGAGATAGCATTGATGCGTCGGAAGTCGATGCAGAACCGTTGCATGCCATCAGGCTTAGGTACCAGTACTACCGGGCTGTGCCATTCGCTCGGCAATGGTTCGATGACTCCCAGGTCCAGCATGGCCTGTACTACTACTTCAATGACCTGCCACATGTGATGTGGCAAGGGCCTGGTCGCCCCCCCGGATCACCACCCTAGACTCCGTCTGAATAGTATGATAGACGAGGGTTGTGTATCCCGTTGGGCTGTGAAAGTTTGCGGGAACGCCTGTAGAAGGCACTGGGTCTGCTTAAGTTGCTCCTTGGTCAGTATCTCCCCGAGCTGGGGTCCTGCGGGGTCCTCCATACGTGTTACGTGGGGGCCCAGCTCAGGCTCCGGTGGGTAAGGGTTAATTAAGAGTCCCTCTCGCTCCCGCCAGGGTTTGAGGAGGTTGATGTGGTACTGTTGAGTTTTCTTGTGCCAGTCGGGCTGGTTGATCTCATACTTGACGGGCCCGACCTTTCAGACCACCTCATAAGGCCCTTGCCAGCGGGCCAGTGGCTTTGACTCACTTGAGGGTAGGAGGAGTAAAACCCGATCACCGGGCTGGAAGTCGCGGGCCCATGCATCCCAGTTGTAGGTCTAGGCCTGAACTTCTTGGGCAGCCTTCAAATTTTCCCGAGCCAGGGCCCAGGCCTGAGTGAGGTGTTCCTGGAGCTGCACTACATATTTCAAGAGGCCCTGGGTTGGCAACGAGGCTTGCTCCCATGTCTCCCGCATTAGGTCCAGCAGCTCCCGCGGGCGGCAACCGTATAACAGCTCCAAGGGGGAAAACTTTGTAGAGGACTGGGGCACCTCCTGGATCGCCAGGAGCAGCGGTGGGAGTAGCTGGTCCCATCAGCAGAGGTCTTCTGGGGGGAACATGCGTAACATGTCCTTTAGGGTCTGGTTAAACCGTTCGACCAGACCGTCGGTTTGTGGATGGTAGACCAAGGTGTGCAATTGCTTGATCCCCAGGTGCTCACACACCTTTCACAACAGCCAGGAAGTAAAGTTGGTGCCCTGGTCGGTGAGAATCTCCTGGGGCAGGCCTATGTGAGCGAGGACCTTCACGAGCTCACCCGCGATGGTGCGGGCCATGATGCTCCGGAGGGGTACTGCCTCTGGGAAATGGGTAGCAAAATCTACCATGACCAATACATACCGAAACCCGGCAATGCTTTTTGGGTGGGGGACCACCAGGTCCATGGCCACATGCTCAAATGGGGTTTCGACTAAGGTAAGAGGCGCCTTGGGGCTCTGCGTGGGAGCAGCCAACTGGCATTCCGGACAGGACTTACAGTAGTTCCTCACATCCTGGTGTAGGCCAGGCCAGAAGAAGTGCTTCAGTATTCGGGCCAGAGTCTTCTTCTGGCCCAAGTGTCCGGCCGCCGGGACCTCTTGGACTAGTTTCATTACTGCTCGCTGGTGGCATCAGGGCATGAGTAGTTGGGTCTGGGACTCCCCTGTGTGCGGGTCCCGCTCCACCTGATAGAGGCGCTCCTACCACAGTTCAAAGTGTGGCCACTGTGTCGCCCATTGTGGATCAATGATGGTGCCATCGACAGCAGCCAGCTGCTCGTGCATGTGCCTGAGGGTGGAGTCAGCCCTTTGGTCACGGCAAAAATTGGTGTGAAGCAGGGGTGAACCCCTAGCTTCCAGAGGGGAATCCTCAGGTTCTTACCCTGGTTCGTTGTGGTCAGGTTCTCCCCATCTTCTGCCTGGGCCTTGTGGGGAGGCCTCCTTCCAGTACTGGGGTGACCATAGGGCTTTCCCCAGAGTTGGAGCGGAGGACTTCTGGGAACTCTGGCAAGTCCCATCTCAGGATCACCGGGTACGCGAGTCGAGGGGCCAGACCAACCACCACCAGTCAGCTGACCCCATCCATGGTTAGCTGGACTTGGGCTCTGGGGTACATCCCTATGCATGCACTGTAACCAGATCGTCCCCAGGCAGGGGTCGGCCGGGAGGCCTAGGCTTTGGCAAATCAGCGTCTGGCCACAGCCTGAATCAATCAAGGCCAAGGCTGGGTAATCCCCGACAACCACTGGCACCGTGATCTTGGTGGCCTGTGGGCGTCGGGCACGGGCTTCTCCCGTGCAAACGTGGCTGAAGCTGCAATCCATCTCAGTGCAGTCCTGCTGTAAATGACCATATTTCCTGCAGGAAAAACAGGGTCCAAGGTCCAAGCGTCCAGGCCGGGGCAGTGTTCCCACTGGTCCCCGGGGAGGACTCCGATTGGTCCCTCAGGGAACTGGTCGAGGTGCTGGGACCTGTCACACCTGGACCTCGGCTAGTCGGGTCAGGGCTCCGGGAACCATGAGGGAATTCGTGGTTCGATCCTGGTGGCCCCCCTTTTTTCTGAGTTAGGGCGCTCTGACCCTGGTGGGGCAGCTCAGATAGTTGGACCCACCGGTGCTTCAGTGGCGAGGAAATCCTTCATCAGGGTGATGGCAGCGGCTAGCGTCACAGGCTGATGGCAGAGGACCCAGGCCCTTCCTCAAGAACTAGAACAGGTGCAGAGAAGGGCCACTAGGATGATCAGGGGAATGAGGGCCTATCTTACCCAAAGAAACTCAAAGAGCTTGGCTTGTTTCGCCTACCAAAATGAAGGCTGAGAGGGGATCAGATTTCTCTTTATAAATACATGGGGGGAGGACAGGACACGGGACACCAGGGAGGGAGGAGAGCTATTTAAGCTATAGAACAATGTTGGCACAAGAACAAATGGGTATAAATTAGATATGAAGGCTATAACTATGCCTTTACCTTGTTGCCATAGGAACACAAGAATGGCCATACCAAAGGTCCATCTAGCCCAGTATCCTGTCTTCCGACAGTGGCCAATGCCAGATGCCCCTGAGGGAAAGAACAGAACAGGTAATCATCAAGTGATCCATCCCCTGTTGCCCATTCCCAGCTTCTGGCAAACAGAGGCTATGGACACCATCCCTGCCCATTCTGGCTAATAGCCATTGATGGACCTGTCCTCCATGAATTTATCTAGTTCTTTTTTGAACCCTATTATAGAGTCTTGACCTTCACAACATCCCCTGGCAAGGAGTTCCACAGGTTGACTATGTGTTGTGTGAAATACTTCCTTTTGTTTGTTTTAAACCTGCTGCCTATTAATGTCACTTGGTGACCCCTAGTTCTTGTGTTATGAGAAGGAGTAAATAACACTTTCTTATTTACTTTCTCTACACCATGGTTTTATAGCCCTCTATCATATTCCCCCTTTGTCATCTCTTTTCCAAGTTGAAAAGTCCCAGTCTTATTAATCTGTCCTCATATGGCATCCATTCCATTTCCCTAATCATTTTTTGTTGCCCTTTTCTGAACCTTTTCCAATATATCTTTTTTGCGATGGGGCAACCACATCTGCACGCCGTATTCAAGTTGTGGGTGTACTGTGGATTTATATAGAGGCAATGTGATATTTTCTGTCTTATCTATCCCTTTCTTAATGATTCCCAACGTTCTGTTTGCTTTTTTGACTGTCGCTGCACACTGAGTGGATGTTTTCTGAGAACTACAATGACTACAATGACTCCAAGATGTCTTTCATGAGTGGTAACAGCTACAGGATGCCAGTGGATGTTTTGAAGGCCAAAACTATAACGGTGTACAAAAAAAGAACTAGATAAGTTCCTGGAGGATAGGTCCATCAATGGCTATTAGCCAAGATGGTCAGGGATGCAAACCCCATTCTCTGAGTTTCCCTGGCCTCTGATTGCTAGAAGCTGGGAGTGGATAACAGGGGATGGATCATTTGATGATTGGCTGTTCTTTTTTTTCCCTCTGAAGCATCTGATATTCGCCACTGTCAAAAGGTTACTGGGCTAGCTGATCCATTTGTCTGACCCGTGTGGCCGTTCTTGTGTTCTTATGAATAAGTTTAGGCTCGATATTAGAAGAAGGTGTCTAATTATCAGAGAAGTAAAGTTCTGGAAGAGTTTCCCATCTTGTAGATATAGCCTACAGCAGGGTTTCTCAAACAGGGGTCACCGCTTGTGTAGGGAAAGCCCTTGGCGGGCCAGGCCAGTGTGTTTACCTGCCCCATACGCAGGTCTGGCCGATCGCAGCGCTCACGGCCGCGGATCGCTGCTCTGGGCCAAAGGGAGCTGCTGGAAGTGGCGCAGGGCCGAGGGACTGGCAAACCAGAGACTGAAGTTTGGTTACATAAATTACTTGGGAAAACTACTTTGGAACACCAATTTTCAGGTTTGGCTCATGAACGATTTACCAAAGGAAGAAATGGTGCTCGTATACTACACCACTGTGCAATATTACAAAACCGTAACATAGAAAATGATAAATTTGGCAATGAATATTATTTGCACTGAATAATTTGACTCTTTCTTTACCTTTAACCAAGGTCACCACAACCATTTATTTCCCAACAATTATTCTGTATGCTAGCCAATTTATAGTAATTAATAATAAATATTCACCTCTCTAGAGTAGATGAGTGAAAGTTTCAGAATATAATCATGCCAAGTAGTGAACAGTACACCTCAGGATGAATTCCCATGTGACTAACCATTGCTAAAATGTGTGAACCTTTTGGATTTTCATGAATAGATTCGTAGTAGCCCAAACACTCATGAACAACTACTAATATGATCTCTCACACATTTTACAGAGATGCCTACTCAATAATTATCCAAGAAGCACTTTATTACTCCACCATCTCCTGTTTTAAGTCTCATCTGAGAAATGGCATCATTAGCAGCACCCTGGACAACTATGCAGGGACATTGGATGAGTATTGATTCAAAGAGAAGAGTGCCGCCTACTGAATTGTCACCATCATCTCCTGGAACATCTGTGTTTGCCATCCAGGAACTGAGCAGGCCCAGTGCTGGTTAATTTACAACTGTTGACAAGGTGGTATAGCTACAGAATACAGGGGTGAGAATTACTCCTAGTCCCTATAGTTTGATATTAGAGAGGCACTCAAGCAGGCAGATAGATGTTGAATACAGGACTGGATAGATTAAGGATGCTCTGGGTTGTGAATATTTCCCTAATAATGCAGCCCAGAGGATAGCAGGAATCAGCCCCCTTCATCTACTGCTCTACTGATTCTGCATTGCCATTTTGTACACCTGCTCACGGTCCCCACTCCAGAGCAGGTGGCTAGGGATGGGTAGGGAATTGGCAAAGTCTTGGTTCCAGATCTTTAAAACACTAGCCAGCACAGCTGAGCTGGCATGATAGCAGAGCAATTTGCTGCTGGTAGAGACCAGGAACAAATTAATACAACCCAGAGCAAGGGGGAAAGAGAAAGACAATTGCGTCTCTAAGGCACAGTGACTTCCAGGTGTGTCTAGGTACAATATAGCGAGAATAGGTAGTAGAGACATCTTTCATTTGGCAATAGAATGCCCAATGTCAGGCTAACACAGTCTAGACTGATCAGTGTCTGGATGCAGTACACTCTAAGATTAACAAATGCTGCATAACCTCAGCTGTCTGTTAACCATAGGCTGGTTATGCATCCCTCGTCAAATTCAGCCCTGGCATATGAAGGCGCAACAGCTATTGAAGTCAGTATCAGTTGCACCAAACTTCCGCCAGAGCTAAACAGGCTCCTGCCCTGGGAATGAGAATGCTGTTTGGCCAGCATAGCGGACTGTGATTTGTTCACTAAACTCTGGGGTTGGAGATCTGGAGTGCGGCTTTTTGACCAGCGACTCTCTTGTCTGAGGCTGGGCAGACAAAGCTTCTTTATCGGCACTCTGGCTTTCAGAACTCAAAAGATAGTCTGTTCAGTGCCTTCCAGTTGGCTTCCCCCGAAACCCTAATTAAACCCAAATGTATCCCCACAAGATCTTTGGATAAAAAGGGTGCGCAGTCAGCATCTTTAGTATTTCACATTAGCTAGCCATGTCTAATACTGCTTTTGAATGTGCCTAGATCTCTCTGAGTTAGTATAACGTACCTCTCTCCTCCTTTCTCACCCCATCTTTCCCCCGTCTCCTCCACACCTGTAATTTTTCTCCTGTAGTGCACTGTGGCTTAATGTATATGATCCGCTGCCCCCAACTGGATAGGTTGCAGACCACATGTCTCCATCCACATAATCCTCTAGTAACTGGCCTATAAAGAGGATTAAAGCCTTAAAGAGTTGCTGTCATGAAGTTAGGCTCAACATTTCAGTTTTGAAAAAAAGACAAAGAGGGTTATTCAAAACCTACCAACAAAAGAGTTGTTTTCATGTAATTTAAACACTAACAACCCCCTCTCCCCCAAAGGATTTTTGTTTAAAATTTAAGACATTACTCCATACAGAGTTTATAGATCAAGCGCTACAACACTGTGCTAATAAATGAGCACCAGGAAGTGAAACTGACCGTCTAGTTTCATTGTCTAAGCTGAGTGAAAAAAAAAACGTAAATCAAACAGCATCAATGGGAAAAAGTATTTGTCCAGGGACAGGAGTTTCGGAATGAATCTATCTAAAGAACTTACATGGTCCCCAGCACCAAAGTATCTGATGGCCTCACACATTTTTCATGTATTTGTTCTTGCAATACCCCCGAGAGACAGGGAAGTGCTGTTATCCCCATTTTTCAGATGGGGAAAGTGAGGCACAAAGGAGTGGGGCCTAAGTGAATTGCACAATGCCACATAGGGAGTCTGTGGTAGAGAAAGGAGTTGAACCTATGTTTCCCAAGGTCTAGACCAGTTGTCGGCAACCTTTCAGAAGTGCTGTGCCGAGTCTTCATTTATTCACTCTAATTTAAGGTTTCACGTGCCAGTAATACATTTTAACGTTTTTAGAAGGGCTCTTTCTATAAGTCTATAATATATAACTAAACTATTGTTGTATGTAAAGTAAATAAGGTTTTTAAAATGTTTAAGAAGCTTCCTTTAAAATTAAATTAAAATGCAGAAACCCCCAGACCAGTGGCCAGGACCTGGGCAGTGCCACTGAAAATCACCTTGCGTGCCGCCTTCAGCACGTGTGCCATAAGTTGCCTACCCCTGGTCTAGACTACTGCACTAACCACTGGATGATTTATCCTCTTGATAATGTACATACCTGGAATACAATACACACCACAAATATTTTAAACTGCAGAAACTTGAAGTAAGAAAGATACATTTTTAACTTTCTTTTTCTTTAGTGTTAAGAAGATCTGCATCTCAGCTGCATTATATAATATAAACACAGCAGAAAACTTTTACTGAGAGATAAGCTAAAAATACAGGGATTTTTTTTTCTATCAAATCTCCTGTTCCCAAATTAGACTTGCCTTACATCAAACCCTAGAAAGCTGGCATAGAACAAATTGTCCTATGTAAATTACAAGTTTTCTTCCTGAATGACAGCAGTCCACAAAGATGGGCTAATTCCAAACGAAGACAAGCAAAGATTGTGTCATAACCAGTAACCAGATGTTGATAAGTTTAAATTGCCTGTTGAGCTGTGATTGGATATTTTATAGATCTACCTATATGTCTCCATAATAGTATACAAAGAAATAATACCTAAATATGGTGTGTAACTGTGATTTAAGTTGGGTGAAATTTTAAAACAGAACTATATTTTGTAAAAAAATGCAGATTTGGTGTGTCAGTTTCACCAAATTGTTTTGGTTTAAAAAATAAATGAATAATTAAGTCTGAAAAATATGTAACCATTTTGTTTTGACATTTTCAAAATGAAATGTTTTGATTTTTTAGTTTGAAATGATTTGTGCTTGAAAATTTCCTTTAATTTTATTTAAAATTATCAAAAATATTTTAATAAAGTCAGAATCAAATAGAAACATTTTGTTGCTGTCCGAACAAAACATTCTGTTTGTGCCAAAATGAAGTTGTTTTAAAAAAACTTTTTGATTTGCTGGAAAAAAAATCACTTTTCAACCTGAAATTGGGATTTTTTAATTTTTATTTTTAAATTTTTACTTTTTGGAATGGCCAGCAAACTAAAAAATCTGCTATTCAGCCAGTTCTACTGGTGACACCTTCATTTTCTGTCCACTGCACCTTTATATTGAGAGGACTTGTGCCTGTGTGAAGAGACAGCAAGTGGAGTCATTTTGTTCTCCTGGCTGCTGTAGCTTGTAGTGAGGAGACCCACACACAGTGCTCTCTCATAAAGATATTATTTTGTGCTGTTTGGTTACTGTTTTTCTTAAACCGAAATAAATAATTGAGACAGAAAGCACAATAATTGTTGGTCTCTGTGGATGAGAAAGAGAGAGAATGAATGTGAATTGGAGTGAACGGCCGTAAAATTTGCATTGCCACAGGTTTGAGATGATCACATCACTCCTGACTGACAGAACCAGGGCTGAGTTTATGGAGGTCTCCTCTAACAACTGACAATAAACCTTTATAGCTCCCTGCAGCTTCATTTTTTTTTCTTGCACTACATATGTTCATTTTTTGTCCTGAAATTTGTTTTCAGTCCCCATCTGTTATTTCCCATTTGTAGTAATTTAGTTACCATGGAAATGATGACATCATTCATAGGGGTGGAGCTTAGTGCAATGTAAAGTCAGTTTCCTATGTAGAGTGGTTTGCAATGTATAAAGCTGGTTGGAGAAATGTAGCACATTATGTGATAACTTTTCATGTATGTAATAAAATACTTTTGTGTGCGCACCTATCTGTGAGTTGGGCTGTGTGTGTTACATGCATGTTGTATGTATGCATTTGTTACAGATTTGTATGAATTGCACCCCTGATTTATGGCACAGAGAGTCTTTTTCTTGAATCTGTCATGTCTGTCATCCGGCAAGTTGGCCTTTGTCTGGACAAGTCCTATGCGAGGAACTTTGGAATCACCTGATTGTCAAATGGGTCAGTGAGGGTGGAGAGCTTGTTCCCAGGAGGTGTTAATCTTACAGCATTATTGCTATCAAGAATAACGAGAGGTGTGAATGTTAGGGCAGAGCCGGTCATGTGGCTTTGTTGTCAGGGTATATGTCTAATGTCACTTTCCCTGTGCTCTAGGAAGTGGCTTTTGCCTTAGAACTCTGCCACAGAACAAATTACTCACAATCAAAGATGGTCTGGAATAACAACAACATAGAAACAAATGTACATGTGCACAATATTTTTCATCCCAACAAACCATTCAAATTAGGGGCCATCCTTACTCACAGCGAGTAGTAACTTAACCTAGGATAACTTTATGGAGCTTTAATGGCAATACTCCTAGAGCAAGCTACTACCCAGTGTTAACAAAGGTGGTGAAAGCTGGCAGTATATACTGTACCGTAAACCTCTACCCCGATATAACGCTGTCCTTGGGAGCCAAAAAAATCTTACCGCATTATCGGTGAAACCGCATTATATTGAACTTGCTTTGATCCACCGGAGTGCGCGGCCTCCCCTCCTCGCCCCCCGGAGCGCTGCTTTACCACGTTATATCCAAATTCATGTTATATCAGGTTGCGTTATCTCGGGGCAGAGGTGTATATAATACACCACCACTGACATGGAGCCATACCTAGAGGGCTATTGGATATTGGCAAAGGACACTAGGACAAACCTTGTTCTTGCAGTAAATGCGGTGGGGTCTTTCAGATATACGCTCAAAACAGATATGAACTTGAAAGCAAAGTCTTGTATAATAATGAAATCACCCAAATGCTTATATGCCTGAAGACAGTTTGCATATTCAGTGGGTGCCTGCCTGTTAAACAAAGAATGTTGCCACTCCTGAAATTCTTCAC
Source organism: Mauremys reevesii (assembly GCF_016161935.1). NCBI lineage: Eukaryota > Metazoa > Chordata > Testudines > Geoemydidae > Mauremys > Mauremys reevesii. The sequence goes on along the minus strand of NC_052628.1, from coordinate 10,969,381 downwards.
CATGTTCTGTTTATTTAATCAGGTGTGTGTGTGTCTCCTTTGCTGCTGCAGGGCAGCGTATAAGTCATGAGAATGGTTTTAATGCAGTGTTGTAGCCATGTCTATGTTGGACCCAGGATATTAGCGAGGCAAGGTGGGTGAGGTAATATCTTGTACTGGACCAACTTCTGTTAGTGAGAGAGGCAAGCTTTTGAGCTATACAGAGATCTTCTTCAGGTCTGGGAAAAGTACTCTGTGTCACAGCTAAATACAAAGTGGAACAGATGCAACAGGGCCTGATGAAATGCATCCTAGAATACTCAAGGAGCTAATAGAGGAGGTATCTGAGCCTCTAGCTATTATCTTTGGAAAATCATGGGAGACGGGAGAGATTCCAGAAGACTGGAAAAGGGCAAATATAGTGCCCATGTAAAAAAAGGGAAATAAAAACAACCCAGGAAACTACAAATCTCTAGTTTAACTACTACTAGTTTAACTTCTGTGCCAGGGAAGATAATGGAGCAAGTAATTAAGGAAATCATCTGCAAACACTTGGAAGGTGGTAAGGTGATAGGGAATAGCCGGCATGGATTTGTAAAGAACAAATCGTGTCAAACCAATCTGATGGCTTTCTTTGATAGGATAATGAGTCTTGTGGATAAGGGAGAAGCAGTGGATGTGGTATACCTAGACTTTAGTAAGGCATTTGATATGGTCTCGCATGATATTCTTACCAATAAACTAGGCAAATACAATTTAGATGGGGCTACTATAAGATGGGTGCATAACTGGCTGGATAACCATACTCAGAGAGTAGTTATTAATGGTTCCCAATCCTGCTGGAAAGGTATAACAAGTGTGGTTCCACAGGGGTCTGTTTTGGGACCGGCTCTGTTCAATATCTTCATCAACGACTAAGATATTGGCATAGAAAGTACGCTTATTAAGTTTGCAGATGATACCAAACTGGGAGGGATTGCAACTGCTTTGGAGGATAGAGTCATAATTCAAAATGATCTGGACAAATTGGAGAAATGGTCTGAGGTAAACAGGATGAAGTTTAACAAAGACAAATGCAAAGTGCTCCACTTAGGAAGGAAAATTCAGTTTCACACATACAAAATGGGAAGAGACTGTCTAGGAAGGAGTACGGCAGAAAGGGATCTAGGGGTTATAGTGGACCACAAGCTAAATATGTGTTAACAGTGTGATGCTGTTGCAAAAAAAGCAAACATGATTCTGGGATGCATTGACAGGTGTGTTGTGAGCAAGACACGAGAAGTCATTCTTCCGCTCTATTCTGCGCTGGTTAGACCTCAACTGGAGTATTGTGTCCAGTTCTGGGCACCACATTTCAAGAAATATGTGGAGAAATTGGAGAGGGTCCAGAGAAGAGCAACAAGAATGATTAAAGGTCTAGAGAACATGACCTATGAAGGAAGGCTGAAAGAACTGGGTTTGTTTAGTTTGGAAAAGAGAAGACTGAGAGGGGACATGATAGCAGTTTTCAGGTATCTAAAAGGGTGTCATCAGGAGGAGGGAGAAAACTTGTTCACCTTAGCCTCTAAGAACAAGAAGCAATGGGCTTAAACTGCAGCAAGGGAGGTTTAGGTTGGACATTAGGAAAAAGTTCCTAACTGTCAGGGTGGTTAAACACTGGAATAAATTGCCTAGGGAGGTTGTGGAATCTCCATCTCTGGAGATATTTAAGAGCAGGTTAGATAAATGTCTATCAGGGATGGTCTAGACAGTATTTGGTCCTGCCATGAGGGCAGGGGACTGGACTCAATGACCTCTCGAGGTCCCTTCCAGTCCTAGAATCTATGAATCTATGATTATTTAGCATAGGTTGTTACCACATAGTCTACCAGACCATTCAGGGTGAAGTGGCCCAAACAGATTCCTGAATTCCTGATGCCCATTTCCCTCATACTTTGGAATAAGAGGTATTTCACAGCTGTGAGACAGGGCCTGATTCTATTAATCTGTCTTTGGGTTTTATACTGCTACCCATCACCAGAATATCTGGGAGCCTTCCACATAAAATTGATAGCAATAACGAAGTCCTCAGTGAACTTCTGGCTCCTCTCCCATTTTGGGATATAAACTGTGCTTGTTTTGCTTGCTTGGGTTTTTAGGTTGGTCGGTTGATTTGTTTGTTTGAGGGAGGTTTTAGTTTCACAGGGGATGTCAATGTTGTGAGTGTCAGTCTGATGATGGAAAGGCTTGAAGGTTTTGCATCATTTCCTAAAGATGGGCAGACTCTGAGTTGCCTGGTACCCTTTGGAAGTTCATTCAATATCCCCTTGCCTGACTTTCCTTTGTCTCCTCTCATGCACTTTATTAACTGCATTGTCCCAGAGGAGAGCCTTGTGACGTTAATGACATGAACTGTGACCGTATATATCATTGTTGCAACCAAGGTCCTATAGTTGCACCAAATCTTGTGCAAAGGAGGTCAAGAAAGGTGTCTATAGAGAGGTTGTAATTTGCTGGTTATGATTATGCTGTCTGTATCATTTTTGTATTTGAAGTTATTAATATTGGCTATGTACTTGTATCTCAATGTGTTTGATTCTAAGTAGTCTCAGGGTACGTCCAGACTACCTGCCGTATCGGCGGGTAGCGATCAATTTTTCGGGGATTGATATATCGCATCTCATCTAGACGTGATATATTGATCCCGAACGCACTCCCGTCGACTCCGGAACTCCACTGGAGCAAGCGGCGGTAGCGGAGTTGACATGGGGAGCCACGGAGGTTGATCCCGCGCCGTGAGGACCCGAGGTAAATCAATCTAAGATACTTCAACTTCAGCTACACTATTCACATAGCTAAAGTTGCGTATCTTAGATCGATACCCCCCCCTAGTGTAGACCTGCCCTTAGTGAAGCATTTGGTCAGCTTCTTGAGAATGGACACTTACTGAGAATAGTCCTATCAAGAAACACTTAACTGACAATGGATTTTGGGAGATGCCAGTCCACATCTGAGCTTTCCTAAGAATGTTCAAACTAACATGTAAACAATGGCGTTGGCCTGCAAAAAGCTGAATCATTCATAGACATGTGACTTGCTCTGGTGGCTACAAACTCCATCTTGTTGCTGTGATTTTGCACAGAAGAACACAGAGGTTTCTACCTACAAAAGAGAGAATATAAAAAGCTCTCGACTGGAAGCCCCTCCATTTTGTCTTCAGCTGGCTCAAGAGATGGCCTTTCCACCCCCAAGAGATGCCTGAAAGAAATTGGAACAAAGAACAGTAATTATGGGGGTGAGAGTGATTGCTGGATCCAGACTAGGAAGGACTTCAGTCTGTGAAAGAACATCTCTGGAGGTGAGATTTCATCTGTAATCGATTTCCTACTGTATTGGGCTTAGACGTGTGTGTTTTGTTTTATTTTGCTTGGTAACTTACTTTGTTCTGTCTTATTGCTTGGAACCACTTAAATCCTACTTTTTATACTTAATAAAATCATGTTTTGCTTATTAATTAACCCAGAGTAAGTAATTAATACCTGGGGGAGCAAACAGCTGTGCATCTCTCTGTCAGTGTTAGAGAGGGCAGACAATTTATGAGTTTACCCTGTATAAGCTTTATACAGAGTAAAACAGATTTATGTGGGGTTTGGATCCCATTGGGAGCTGGGTGTCTGGGTGCTAGGGACAGGAGCACTTCTTAAGCTGTTTTCAGTTAAGTCTGCAGCTTTGGGGCAGATAGGTCAGACCCTGGGGCTGTGTTGGAGCAGTCTGGCGTGTCTGGCTCAACAAGGCAGGGTTCTGGAGGCCCAAACTGGCACAGAAAACGGGTTCAGAGGTTGTCTCAGCACATCAGGTGACAGTCCCAGTGGGGGTCTCTGTGACCGAACCCATCACAAGGCTATCTTCTAGATGTCATTTATGGTCACTGATGCTACCATAGGACAGGATGATGGTGGAATCTGTGTGGTGTAATGAGTGGTCAGCAACGATAGGCATTAAACACTCTTGTCACCGACCCAACCATCTGCCCACCAGGTTTTGACTTGCCAAGGCGCCTGTGGCCATCCCTGAACCGGTTTCAAACAGGACAGGGTAATTGTGTGGTCGGTCTTTTCAAATTGGGTTTCTCTAACAACCCATGATACTGCTGCAGTCAACTTCAGATTATGTTGCATATTCCTGACAAGTGCCCACTGACCTACTTCGATGGCGGGCTACCGGCTCTTCCCCAGCTGCTGACGATACTATAAAATGCCTGGGCACACTGCGCATATGCTTGACAGTGGTAAAAAAAAACAACAACAAAAACTGTGTATTAAATTGTGTTCTGTGAAGAAAGTGTGTGTTCATATAATCACAGACCTCGTATTGTCACCATACACACAAAGGGGCAGAATTAAGGTTGCATGGGCATTTCCTGACTTGTTTAATTGGATTACCTTAATGTTCTCTTACTGGATTGTTATATGATATGTCCATGAATATGAATTGGCTGGTATATATGTTCTGTGCCTGCCTTCCGCTGGCTAGAATCCGAACTGCTCAACAACATGGCATGGGCCTTATTGTAAGAGCTAAAGGAGAATTTGAAGCAGGAGCAGCTAAGTTCTAGCTGGTTGACATGCCTAGGAGAGCAGCAAGTATGATAAGGTGGTGTTGCAGATTGAGCACTCATTGCCACGGCACCTCCTGCTGGTCTTATGGGAATTAGCTCTTTCCAGCACTCAGAGCGCCTCCTGCTGGCCAGTGTCTCTCCTGCCTCAGGCCCCTGTGTCCCTCCCTGACTCTGGTGCCCCTTACCTTGGGGTGCTTCCCCACAGCCGTGCACCCACACTCTGGGTCTTCCCTCCCAGGGGAACCCCCACCCTCTATGCCCACATTGCCTCAGTGGCTACTGCCAGTCGTCATCTAGCCCCCTTTCTCTGGGACAGACTGCAGTCTGTAATGGCCACTCATCACTGGCCACTCCTCATTGGCAAGGGCATTGTACCTGCTGCCTTTCTTGGCCCAGCTGTCTCCCTGCAGCCCCAGTACCTCCTTTGGTCTTCAGCAAGGCCTCAGCCTGGGGACTTGCCAGGCCAGAGCTCCCCAGGTCTGCCTGCCCTTCCCCAGGATTGCTTTGCTTCAGGTACCCTGTGCTCCTGCAGGCAGCCAGGCCCTTCCCACTCCAAGGCTGGAGTGAGACTAACCCAGCTCCTCCCTTAGCCCTTATATCAGGGCCAGCTGTGGCCTGATTGGGTGTCGTCACAACTGTGGCTGCTCCTAATCCCTTTTCTAATTGGGTCCCAGCCACAGCCCTCTCCAAGGGCTGCTTTTAACCCCTGCTCTCCTGGAGTGGGGCAGCCGCTATGGATTTGTTAATATATATCTGTCTGTGAACACATGCACACACGCTGATCCACATCTGCTTAGCTATTGGGCTTAAAGTCATCTGGGAACAACACTGCTGAATCCATTATGCCCAACAATTTAACGGTGCTAGTTTATTGATCGATTTATGATACTTAATATTGTCCTCATTACCATAGTATCTGAGAGCCTCACAGTCCTTAATGTATTTATCCTTACAACACTCCTGAGAGGTAGGGATGACAGAGTGTTGGTGTTTTGGACATCTTCTTTCAACACATTGATAATGCCATGGGTTCTTTGAGCGGCATGGGGAGTGTTGACTGTCTATTACATAGCAGAGTATTTTGCACGGATTGCATCCATCAGTAGCCAGCCATCTATGCAGCTGCACCAGTTTATCCCCTAATGTAGAAGGCAAATGCGCTACTTGCACTGGCAAAGCTCACCCCAGGTTCAAGCAGGGTTGAGGCTCCAGCAGTGCACAAAAGGGTCTACATGAGGTATATACAAAGAAGTGACCTTTACAACCCCTTGGACAGTCCTTGAATTCTGGACAGTCTTTCCTCTCTGCTCACTGGTTATTTGCCCCAATGTCTTTCCACCCTTTTCCCTCAACCCCCCACGCTCCTTCATAGTTCTTCACCCAACCCTTCACCCCTCCTACGTGTTTCTGAAATCTATATCCCCTCCCATCTTTCCTCATCCCTTTCTTCCTATTTCAGTTCTCTTGGTCCTACAACTCATTCCTGCTTTCCCCCTCACACCACTCTTGCTGCTGTAACGTATTAAAAACACACAGAAAAACACTTCCAACTAGCGTCATATTTGCCCACTGGCACCCTAATTGCTGCTCTCGTCTGAGGTAACCTGCTTCCCATGCCTATCACTTGCTTCATATTTAGAAGAGCTGGTTGAAAAATGGATTTTCTGCTCTGTGGCAAAATCTGACATTTCAAAATATGTTTTAATTCTGAATCAGAACAAAAAGACAAAATTGCTTGCAGAATAGAAACTCTGAAATAGATTGATTTGGAAAATATCAAACATTGAGTTTTGATACTGTTGAAACATTATGATATAAAATAGTAAATGTAACGCATATATATGTAATATTAAAATTCATATACTAAAATAAAAGTCAAAATGAAATTAATAAAAATGATAAAATGGAAACACTTATTCTTCCTTATTGAACAAATTTGTTTGACATTTTAGTGGTGAACGTTTTCTCAGAATTGACACATTCCCACGAAACGTTTCAATTTTGCTGAATCTGCATTTTCCGACAGAAAAATTTACCATCAAATGTTTTTGACTAGCGCTAACGTTTAGATAGGAAGCACTTTAGGACAGGGACTGTCTCTTCTTTTTTGTGAGTACAGCGTCCAGAACGATGGGGCCCCGATCCTGAAGGGAACAACCAAGGCACTACTGCAATACAAATAATAAGTAAATGCATAAAGGAATGGATGGTCTTGCCATTTCAGGAGGGTGATGCAACTTCATCTGCCCATTTAGGGCCAGAATTTCAAGAGCACTCAGGCTCATTTTTAGGTACCAAAGCGTGGGGCCTGATTTTCAAAACAGCTCAGAATGTTGTGTGCAAAACACCTTTAAAAACCTGGCCATTTGCATCACAGTTGGGGCTGCTGGGTGAGGAGAACTTAATGGGAGCTGAACTCCTTTGAAAATCTAGCTCCAAATGTGCATGCTGAGCTCTTTGGAAAATTCTGTCATTAAAGGCTAGCTGGGGATGGCCCAAGAGTCACTATTTTATTATCATTATTATTTGCATTACCATTGTGTCTACAGGCCTCAACCAGCATTGTGGGTCCACGGTGCTAGGTGCTGTACAAACACATAGTAAGAGAGAATTCCAGCAACAAAGAGTTTTCAATCTGAATGCACAAGACAGGCAAAGAATAGGAAAAGGGAAGCAGTTTACAAGTGGGAGACTGAGGCACAGAGAAATGAAGTGACTTGCCCAAGGGTACATGGGAAGTCTGTGGCAGAGCTATGAATTGAACTCAGAGCCACAGCTATAATCCTAGACCATCCTTTCCCTCACCCGAGTGCGACATCATACCCCCCAATGGTACTGTCAGCACCAAGAACGCAAATGTCAGAGCAGACAAACTCACATCAACTACTTGCAGAATCCCCAACTACTTGCAGAATCCATTAGGTAATAAAGGTAATAATTGGAGATATACCAATCTCCTAGAACTGGAAGGCACCTTGAAAGATCATTGAGTCCAGCCCCCTGCCTTCACTAGCAGGACCAATTTCTGCCCCAGATCCCTAAGTGGCCTCCTCAAGGATTGAACTCACAACCCTGGGTTTAGTAGGCCAATGCTCAAACCACTGAGCTATCCCTCCCCATAGACATTCCCCCATGCCATGTATATACATTATGACACCATTGCTTGTAGGCAGAGAAGAGCACACACATAAAAAAATACCCTGACAGTAACTGCTGTGGGACTCCCTCTTTAATCATGTTCAGGCTCATACAACATCACCACCTCTGTCAGTGTTCAAATCTCTGACTTTTCTCAGTGCCCTTCCCAGTCCTTTCTCTCCCCTCCCCGCAGCCAAATCTGTGACCCTGTGTGACCCAGCTCACTTTACACCTTGGCCCAATGACAACCAGAGGAGTGGAGGGTGGAATATGATAACCTTCTACATGGATATCACAAGTGAAAACAGGGAGGGTGGACCAAGAGGGGAAAGCAGCTGGGGAAATGAGATGGCACAGTGCAAAGGAAAGTTTAGACTGACTATCAAGATAAAATTACTCACAGGGCATTCTCTTAGACAGCAAGATGCATTAGGTCTCAATTACTGACAATGCAATTGATTTAACTATACAGTTACTGACAGCAGTACAGCTACTGGACTGTCAAATCGTCTCCCAAAGAAAGTGGTGGAAGTCTGATCCCAGAAGACATTTAAAACCGAACAGGAAAAATCACTTTGAAACATACTATTGGGGCTAATCCTGTGCCGGCAGTTTGGGGATACAAAAGATGGGTAACTTCCAAGTTGGCATTGCACAGGACTGTTACACCCAATAAGCCCTACATTGTTGCAAGATCCTGGGCAAAATCTTCAAAAGCGCCTAAAGTGACGTAGCCGTTGTCGTGTTCCTATACCAGGCATGGACTAGCTACACGGCTTGCTTACACACACCAGATGTGTTCATCATAAGATCCTTTAATGCTCTTCCAGGTATACCTGAAGTTCATTCAAATAAGGTATTTTACACACAGTGCTACCTAGTTGCTGAGCAATATACTACAGATTAGTATCCTGTTACATCTCCTCATTTAAGTTCTACGTTGAGTCCTTCCTTCTATCTACAATATTTACACTATCACACTGTCTTTGAGTTTCACTATTAAGTGTCTCTGAACTGTACTGTTTTTCACAACCTGAATGCATAACAACTTGGTCATCGAGCTGTCCATTAGTTGCAACAATTGGCTGTGGTCAGTTTGGAATCCTTGAGTCTTCTTATTCTGCATCTGCCATCTGTAGAGTTTGCTCTGTTGGTTGTTCTTTCTGAGGAACAAACTGTAGATGTCAACAGTTGCTGTTGAACTCTGCATGGTTGGTCTCAATCACACATGATCTGGGCACTGAATTTTTTTGCTTTATGACAGCTGGAGTTGTGGATCCTTTTTCCTCCATCCAATTTGACGGGATTGTGGTCACTAGGTTCTAGGTGTGGCAGTTCTCTTAGTGACATCTGTTGTAAAAGTGTCTGTAATCTCTTTTAGCCTTTTTATCTGATTTGGCTACTCTCTTCATGTCTGTTTACTTTGAAGATAAATACTTTTCCAAAGCTGGAACAGTGCTTCTGAGTTATCATCCCATCAGGAGTTGTGCTGACTATATCCAGTAGCCACTACTGGTGTTGATCTGTAACTCTGAAGAGCAAGGAATGGATTATCCTGTTGTAGGATTTACTTGGCTTCTGTACAGCTCTATCAGCCTCTCCATTTGCTTGTGAGTAACATTGGCTGCTATTTATGTGATCAAAATCATAGTTTGTTCAGAATAACTTAAATCATGCTGCAGTGAATTGTGATCTGTTGTCCATCATTAGTGGTTTTGGAATACCAAAGCAAGCAAAAGTGCATTTCAGTTTCTTGAAAAACAAAACATGTCATAGTGTTATCAAATACATTACTAGTAAATACCTGGAAAAATAGTCCACAACAACCAGGTAATGATGTTCTCTGAATTCACATAAATCTGCAGCTGGCCTTTTCCAAGGTCTGTCTGGTAAAGATGTTGTTATTAAAGGTTCTTTGTGTTGTGTCGATCTGTTAATTCTGCAGTGTTCACATGCAGATCCTTTATTCTTTATGTCTTTGCTGATACTCGGCCACCACACTGACTGGTTGGTCCATTCATGGCATTTAGTTAGTCCCTGAAGTCCTTCATGGAAGAGGTTTAGAATTTCTTCTCTCATTTTGTTTGAAATTATAATGCAATTGCCTTTAACCACGAGTCCATCTGACTCATTGTTCACAGACCACAAAGTAGTGTCTTGCAACTTCCTTAGTGTCCATCAGATACTTCGGCTAGCCGCCCCCGATATAGGTTAGAGCGTCCTGAAGTTGTGTGTCTGTTGAGAATGCCTTTTTTAGCTGGAGTAGTCTTTTTCCTGACACCAGTCTGTATGTATCCACAGCATCTATATATGTCTTTATGCCATCTTTGGGATCATGGGTAGTTGAGTGTAATGTTATGCTCCATGACAGAATATCTGCTATTACTAGATTTTTCCCAGGATCATATTTAGCAATTGGGTTAAATCACATTAACCTTAGCAATAGACGTTGGCATCATAGCGGTGCTAGATCTAGGTCTTTTCCATTGATGAAAGTTATGAATGGTTTATAGTCTGTTATCAGTGTAAACAAATCCAGTCCACACAGATATCTGTAAAAGTTCTCACATGCTCATACGCTAGCCAGGCACCCCTTTTAAGTGTTTGTATATCGATTTTCTGCTTCTGTAAGGCCTGGTCTACACTGGGGGGGGGTCGAACTAAGGTACGTGACTTCAGCTACGCGAATAGCGTAGCTGAAGTCAAACTACCTTAGTTCGAACTGCCTACCTGTCCAGACACCGCGGGATCGAAGTCCGCGGCTCCCCTGTCGACTCCGCCACCGCCATTCGCGGTGGTGGAGTTCCGGAATCAACGGGAGCGCGTTTGGAGTTCGAACTATCGCGTCTAGATTAGACGTGATAGTTCGAACTCCGAGAAGTCGAACTCTTCGCGTCGACCCGGTGGGTAAGTATAGATCTACCCTAAGTGTTTGAGAGCAAAACACAACTGGCTTCCACTCAGAGCGGAATTGTTGCAACACTACAACACTTAGGCCATAGCTGCTTGTATCCACACTGACCATTGTGATAGATCCCAGACGTAATGACTCTTGATTGTCCATAATATGAGTGAACTTCCTGACTGCTTTCGTGCAACAAACAGCTGCAAAATGTCCATATTTCATGCATTTATTACACTGTGTGCCTCTGGCTCAACATGTGTCATCTCTTGGGATAAGACTTTTTCCACACCTTGTGCATTTAAGCTGGACTTGTCCCTCATAGCCTAGGAATTCTCTCTCCTTGCCTCTGGAGTTTTATGATAATGACTTAACACTCAAGTATCTGTTTACAGTTTCTAAGATAGTTTTAGGATTTTCAAGTTTGTCAAGTTGTTCTAGGTTTTGCTGTCTCACCAGCTCAGACTGCTTTGCTCTCTGTAGAGCTGTGGCTAGTGTTAAATCTCTCTTCAGTTGTAGCAGCTGTGAAAGGCTTTATCTGATAACCAGTAACCAGCCTGTCTCTGATATTTTCATGTTTTGCATTCTCAAAACCAGTTTTCACCCAGTGTATGCAAAGCGCTTATAAAACCTTCAACATTTCCCCCTGGTTCTTGAATTCTCTGGTGGAACCATGCTCTTTCATAAACCACATTTCTCTGAGGTATGAAGTAGGCATCAAACATAGCCAGAACCTTTTCATAGTCATCTTTGTGACTATCTTCAGTAAAGTCAAAGAATGTAAAGATATGTTTAGCTTCCTTTCCCATAGCATAAATTAATGAAGATACTTGATTATCATCAGTTTCCTTATGGAGCTTGGTAGCAATGCAAAATCTTGATTCCATCTGTCCATTCTGAAGGTTTGTCAAAGCTGAAGTTCTCTGGGGCAGTGGTTCTCAACCTTTCAAGAGTACAGAACTGGAAGACCTCTAAATACCCAGAGGGTACACTTACCCCTGGTTGAGAACCACTGCTCTGGGGCATTAAAGAGTGGCATGTTAATGAGATCCTGCAACCTTTATTGTTGTTTTTCTTCTATCTGTTTCTGTTGTTAGTTTACTTCTGATACTGTGTCATGTTTCTGTACCAGATCTGGACTGGCTACAGAGATTGCTTATTCACACCAGATTTGTTCACCATAGATTCCTTTAGTGCTCTGCCCAGGCACAGCTGAGGTTCATTTAAATAAGGTATTTTACACACAAGGCCCCATAGTGGCTGAGCAGTAGAATACAGATGAGCATTCCATTACAGGAGCCTAAATCATATTTTCAAAAGTAACTTAGGGGCCTAAATCACATTGACTTCCACAGGGCTACACTAATGCAAACTAGGAACCTTTTAGTTTGCACTGCAGTGCCCACATGGGGGAGTTACAGCATAGCACTTTGGTGTGCACTACTCTTCACACCCCCGTAGTCTGAACTGTGGGGCTATGTAGACATGCCCTTAAGCTTCTAAGTAATTTATGAATAACTGAGGCTTCTAAGGGTATGTCTACACTACAAGAGTAGTTCGATTTAACTTAGGTCGAATTTGTGGAATCGACCTTATGAAGTCGAATTTGTGTATCCACACTAAGGACACTAATTCGACTTTGTGAGTCCACACTAACGGGGCAAGCGTCGACATTGGAAGCGGTGCATTCTGGGCAGCTATCCCACAGTTCCCACAGTCCCCGCTTCCCATTGGAATGCTGGGTAGAGCCCCCAATGCCTGCTGGGGGAAAAATGTGTCGAGGGTGGTTTTGGGTAACTGTCGTCATTCAACTGTCACTCCCGCCCTCCCTCCCTGAAAGCGCCGGCGGGAAATCTGTTTGTGCACTTTTCTGGTCAGTGACAGCACAGACGCCACAGCACTGCGAGCATGGAGCCCGCTGCGATCATCGCTGCACTTATGGCCGTTGTCAACTCCTCGCACCTTATCGTCCACCTCTTCCACAGTCAGCTGCTGAGAAATCGGGCGAGGAGGCTCCGGCAGCGTGGTGAGGACATGAAGTGTCAGAGTGGCACAGACCTCTCACAAAGCATGGGATCCCGCGCCGCGGAGATCATGGTGGCAATGGGTCACGTTCATGCTATGGGACGGCGATTCTGGGCCCGGGAAACAAGCACGGACTGGTGGGACCGCATAGTGCTGCAGGTCTGGGATGAATCACAGTGGCTGCGAAACTTCAGGATGCGTAAGGGCACTTTCCTTGAACTGTGTGACTTGCTGGCCCCTGCCCTGAAGCGCCAGGACACCCGGATGCGAGCAGCCCTGAGTGTGCAGAAGCGAGTGGCCATAGCCCTCTGGAAACTTGCAACGCCAGACAGCTACCGGTCAGTAGCGAACCACTTTGGCGTGGGCAAATCTACCGTGGGGGTTGCTGTGATGCAAGTAGCCCACGCAATCGTTGACCTACTGCTCTCAAAGGTAGTGACCCTGGGAAACGTCCAGGTCATCATAGATGGCTTCGCCGCGATGGGATTCCCAAACTGCGGTGGGGCTATAGATGGTACTCACATCCCTATCCTGGGACCGGCCCACCAGGCCAGCCAGTATATTAATCGAAAGGGCTACTTTTCAATGGTGCTGCAAGCACTGGTGGACCATAGGGGACGTTTTACCAACATCTACGTCGGGTGGCCGGGCAAGGTTCATGACGCGTGTGTTTTCAGGAACTCTTGTCTGTTTAGACGCCTGCAGGAAGGTAGTTTCTTCCCGGACCACAAAATAACTGTTGGGGATGTGGAGATGCCTACAGTGATCCTCGGGGACCCAGCCTACCCGCTAATGCCCTGGCTCATGAAGCCCTATACAGGCGCCCTGGACAGTGACAAGGAGCTCTTCAACTACCGGCTGAGCAAGTGCAGAATGGTGGTGGAGTGTGCTTTCGGACGTCTCAAGGGGAGATGAAGGAGCTTACTGACTCGCTCGGATCTCAGCGAAACCAATATCCCCATTGTTATTGCAGCTTGCTGTGTGCTCCACAATCTCTGTGAGAGCAAGGGGGAGACCTTTATGGTGGGATGGGAGGTTGAGGCAAATCGCCTGGCTGCTGATTACGCTCAGCCAGACACCCATGCGATTAGAAGAGCCCAGCGGGAAGCGCTGTGCATCTGGGAGGCTTTGAAAGCTAGGTTCCTCAGAGAGCAGGGTAACCTATGACTGTTCAGTCTCTTTACAGAGAAGCTGAACCTGCCCCTGTTTCAGTTACTATTGACTTTTTTCAGCGGTTACATACCCCGTTCACCAGGTTTCCCCCCTTCCAACAGACGTTTAAAAATAAAGTTATTGGAACATTTTTAATTAACAAAGTTTTCTTTACTAACGAATTCGCGTTAAAGGGTTCAAACAGGGACACAGACTGTGGTGGGTACGGTGTGCAGTGATGTACAGACCGCTTCTACACTCGAGGAATGACAGGCTCCTGCTCCTACAGTGGTCTCTGGGGGGAGGACGGTTACAGGAGGGTGTGCAGGAAGGGGTGGGTTTGCAGGAAGGGGTGAGGGGTGTGTGGGAAGGGTGAGTAGGTGTAGGGGGATGATGGCTCTGGCTGGTGCTCAGGGCATCGGAGAGGCTCATGGCTAGGGTGGAAGGGCATGGTAAGGCAGCCTGCCTTGCCATTTGTGGATGCCAGGCGCTCGGACCCTGGGGCAGCATACACCTCCCAGACTGACCTGGGGCAGCAGACACCTCCCAGAGTGACCCGGGTGCCTAGTGACTGCACTCTGTGTGTGACCTGCTGTTGATCCTGCCCCCATGTCTGTACCCTGGTAATGGTGGCTGTCCTATGCAATTAACAAACCTCTATCTCCCCTTCACACAAAGTCTTCTGCAAAGAAACATGACGGAAACAGTCATGTATCAGAGGGGTAGCCGTGTTAGTCTGGATCTGTAAAAGCAACAAAGAATCCTGTGGCACCTTATAGACTAACAGACGTTCTGCAGCATGAGCTTTCGTGGGTGAATACCCACTTCTTCAGATGCAAGAGAAACAGTAACAGTAATGAACAGCAAACAATTTTTAATACTCAACTACACAGTTGGGGGATGAAACTGGGATTTGGGATTGGGTGAGCCAGGAAGGGAAGCAATTCTCATACTTTAGGGAATGAGAGCTGTTTGTTACATGAGTGATCTGATGGGGTGGAGTGACAGTTTTCACGGCCCCTAGCACCCCTCCTTCTTGTGATTTTGGGTGAGGGGGGGACAGGACTTTGTGGCGGGGGAGGGCGGTTGCAGATACAGTTCAGGGGGGCTCTCTGCTCCTGCCTGCGGTCCTGCAGAACATCCACAAGGCGCCGGAGCGTGTCCGTTTGCTCCCTCATTAGTCCAAGCAGCGTTTGAGTCGCCTGCTGGTCTTCCTGCCGCCACCTGTCCTCCCGTTCGCTGTGTGAGCGCTGCTGCTGAGAGAGGGTCTCCCTCCACTGGCTCTGCTGGGCCGCCTCGGCTCTGGAGCAGGCCATCAGTTCAGCGAACATCTCGTCCCGAGTCTTTTTCTTTCGCCGCCTAATCTGCGCCAGCCTCTGTGAGGGGGATGCCGGGGCAGTTCGGGAAACAGCCGCAGCTGTGTGATGGGAAAAAGGAAGTGATTTCCTTGCAAAGATACATGTTTGCGAACACTGAACACAGTCTAGTCTGTTTCTATGAACAAGACCATACACGGCACCTATCTCATGCGCTCTCAGGACAAGTTCGAATTTTCGGCATTCGCTTTGATTGCCTGGGGTCTTGCACTGGAGATCAGACAAGCAGGGCAGGACAGCAGAATCCATGTAGCAGCCAGGCCTGGTAAGCCGTAAACTTTAGGCTGCTTAACAGTTAATGGATAGCAGTGCCCTCCTGCTGCAGGCAATCTGGAAAGCATAAAGTCTGACCCTGTTCCACCCCCTCGCGGCTGTCCCCGGGAAAGATCCCTGTATGCTTTTCCTCTGCAGCCTCCACCACGTGGCTGTTAAACGATGGTCATTGTTATGCAAAGGAAAAGTCAAGCATTCCCAATAGTAACATTACACTAATTCCCCTAATTAGATGCAGCAGTCGCCGAGCGAGATCACCCTGAGGCGGGTCACTAAGAGAAACAGAGAGCGCATGCTGCGTGAAACCCTGCACAGACCAGGGCCCTATGCTGCCATGCTCGTGGAGGCAATGCTCCCACTGTACCTGAGGATAGCCTGGCGCGGAAGAGTGTGCTTCCACGGAGCACCCAATAAGGCACCTCTCCCCAGGAACCTCCTGCGGAGGCTTTTCGAGTACCTCTACGAGAGCTTGGTGGAACTCTCCCAAGAGGATTTCTGTTCTATCCCTATATGTATTGACCTTCTTTTCATATAGTTTTTATTCCTGTTTTTTAAAAAATAAATGTTTACATGTTTATAGCACTTACCGACTGATCCTTCCCCTGATTCAGAGTCCGGGTTAACGGCCGGGGAGGGTTGGTAGGGGATCTCTGTGAGGCTGATGAAGAGATCCTGTCTGTCGGGGAAATCAGTAGTGTAAGCGCTGTCGCATGCCTCGTCCTCCACAAACCCTTCCTCATCTTCCCCATCCGCGAACATCGCCGAGAAACTGCCCGTCGACACTATCCCATCCTCAGAGTCCATGGTCACTGGTGGGGCAGTGGTGGCAGACCCACCGAGAATGGCATGCAGTGCCTCGTAGAAGCGGCATGTCTGGGGCTGGGCTCCGGAGCATCTGTTTGCCGCGTTGATTTTTTGGTAGCCTTGTCTCAGGTCCTTGATTTTCACGCGGCACTGCATTGCATCCTGGCTGTATCCTCTGAGTGCCAGGGCTTTGGAGACCTTCTCGTAGGTCTTTGCATTCCGTTTTTTGGAGTGCAGCTCCGAAAGCACAGACTCATCGCCCCACACAGCGATCAGATCCAAGACTTCCCGGTCAGTCCATGCTGGGGCCCTCTTTCTACTCTGAGATTGCATGGACCCCTCTGCTGGAGAGCTCTGCATCGTTGCCGCTGCTGCTGAGCTCGCCCCGATGTCCAACCAGGAATTGAGATTCAAACTGGCCAGACAGGAAAAGGAATTCAAATTTTCCCGGGGCTTTTCCTGTATGGCTGATCAGAACATCTGAGCTCGGACTGCTGTCCAGAGCGTCAACATAGTGGTGCACTGTGGGATAGCTCCCGGAGCTACTAAGGTCGATTTCCGTCCACACATAGGCTAACTCGACATAGCCATGTCGAATTTAGCGCTACTCCCCTCGTCGGGGTGGAGTACCGAATTCGAACTAAAGAGCCCTCTAGGTCGAACTAATTAGCTTCCTGGTGTGGACGGTTGCACGGTTAAATCGAATTAATGCTGCTAAATTCGACATAAACTCCTAGTGTAGACCAGGCCTTAGTCATTTAGGTACTTTGTAAGAGTATACTCCCTGACCACGCATCTGAGTTAACATATGTTGCCACCAAATACAATATATCGTCAATGCACAAAAGTTAGCGGGAAACGAGCATTCTGCTCTGAATCACCGTGTAACGGCCACAAGCCTGAATACTATAGAAATCCAGCGCATCAAGGGTATTATTGCAATTTGCATAAGAAGAAAACACAGTGATTAAAAGTTATGCAAGAAAGCTATCGTTCAGTTGTCAGCTCTGTAAGCATATTCCAGTGATGTCTTTCCAACTACTTCATAATAATCTCTGTAAGTTCTTGCTAAGGGCTCCATTGAAGTAACCTGTCATTTACTCTGTTTCAGCAATTCATCTCAAAGAGCTGCACCAGCTGTGATCACTTGGAGCTGGAGCTGCTGTGTTCCAAGGCAGTGCTACAGATGCAGAAATAATATACAATTCAGAGAACCTTGGATGTCTAGAGAGGGAGAGGTTGGATTTGCACTGTCCATGCTGTCCTACCATCACTGCAGGGAAAAAATAGCATCTATAATTTAAAGCAGGAGCTTATTCATTCTCCTGTCGACTTTTCACATCCAAAACAGAGACATAGAACATATAACTGCTAGGAATGGGTCAATATTCCATAAGAAGATGCTCTTCAGTCGTGCTCTCTGTCCAAACAGCAGCTGTCTATATTGCCTTACTTGTCCACCTGCAATGGTGATTATGGTGAATACTGACCTGGAAGTGGAACCAGAAATAAGTCAAGAGAAAAAGCAGAGATTCAGAAGTCTTGGTTGCTATCAGCAGCTCTGCTACTTTGTTGTTTGTGTGAGCAAATTACTTAAACGCCCGGTACCTCAGTTTCCCGATCTGTAAAATGGTGATAATATTGACCTCAAAAAGGTGTTGTGAGATTCAGTTCATCAATACGTGGGAAGTGCTTTGGGATCTTGAGATGAAAGGCACAATGTAAAGCTGTGTCTACACTACAGTTTGTACAGTTCTACACAGTTTTTACTACAGCTGAGCAAAAACTCTAGAGGTTCATTTGTAAGGAAATTGCTCATGCTGCCCTATTTTTAAAGTTTGATGTGTGCCGTAGGTTTTGCTTTCCGTTTTAGGTTAACCCCCCCTCACCTCCCCAACTGAACACACCAATCTCAAAACAAAACTCAGCTATAGTGGCAGAGTTCCAGTTGCCTGCATGGTGACTCATGCAGAACTGCCCATTGGCCCAGTTTTAGGTCATGACAACCTCCTTGGTGGGGTTGGCCTACAGGGTTGGATTTGCAGGATAATCCCAAATCATCTGGTTTCTGTTATTCTGAAAGCTTCACATGGCTCTAATATGAACTGTGGTTTCAGGTTCTTGCAGCACCCAAGTCTCGTGAACCTCGGCGCTCCCAAGCCACAAGGTTTGGCTTCTGATCAAAACCCCAGCTTCCCTGGAACGTTTGGATCCCCGGTTTCCATTTGGCCTGTTGTGTAGATTAAGTCACCCATGAAGACAAGGCTTCCCATCATTCAAGAGTGGTTTTGAATCCAAGGTTTTCGCCATGCCCATTTCTAACAGAAACATTATCCTTAGCATTGCAGCAGGGCATGGAAGCCCCCATTGTGCTGTGAGTTAATAGAAAACCTCTGAGCCAAAGAGCCTTACAGTCTATGTAGAGAAGACACAAAAAAAGAAGCATTCCGCCACTCCATTTTACAGATAGGTTAAATGACTATCCCAAGGTCACACAGGCAGTCCGTTGCAGAGATGAGAACTGAATCCAAATCTCCTGGGCCCCAGCCCGGTGCCTTAACTCCCAGACCATCCATCTTCTCTGTGAAACATCACACATTCTGTTTCGGTCACATCTGCACCATTTGCTTTGCCACAGCCCTGGAACAGAGACCAAAAGGCCTCCCCTATTTGAAGAGTAAATGCTCACAGGAATTCTTGGCGGGGACCCCTGTTTCACCTGCAGTGATACACTCAGCCACTCGTTTTGACTTGGTTTGAGACCACTATGTGCGGACTAAGCACACTGATTAGCTGTTTCCATTGAAAATCTCCTTAAAGTGGCCCTTACTTGATTTGACCTTGTCTCAAGTACAGAAAGGGAGCAACGCGGAGATGGCCCTTGACACACTAATTAATCACTTGCTTCTGTTAACGGTTCCTCTGTCAAAGTTATTAAGTGACAGCATCCAAGGGTAAATAGGGTACAGCGTAAAGAAGCTTACAGTGCCATCTGTCCTACCTTACTAAGGTGCTTTTGCCCTTTGCAGATGATCCCTTGGTCTTATTGTTTTTTCCAGAAAGAAATTTGCATTAAATATCACTACAATCCACAGCTGAGTAATTGTGCCTTAGCAAGGAGAATGTCTGAGAGCTTTCCCCAGCTCACAATCAAGTGCTTCATTATAGTGGCGGAGTTTATCTCACAATGATCAGCTGAGAGTAACAAGGGCCGAAATGGCAGTCAAATACACAGCAATTAGTTGACTATCAGAAGGAGCAGTTTTCTTGTACATGCCCCTACTAATTCTTCAGGTGTTACAGTGGATGAAAATAAAAAAAAAGTTCCATACAAGAACAAAAGGCTAGGAAGAACCACCAGCTACGTTTTCCCATCTGGTACTGTGACTATTGTACAGATTAGTTAAGAGTGAATCTCTAAATCCCAGTCCCCTGGGGGTGCTGTGATTTTTCCATATGCAAAGAGACAACCCATACTTTCAATCTTTTAGTTTAGGCGAAGGAAAACAACAAAGAGAGAACAACTATTCCAGATTATTGGGATCAATACAGGGATGACTGGGTGGGGTTTAGTGGCCAGTGATGTTCAGGAGGTCAAATTAGGTGATCTGGGGTGGGCCTTTTTGGCCTTAAACTCTATGATGCTAAGAAATGCCTGGGGGCTGCGCAGAGTAAACTTCTACTCGAGGTTAGTCAGAGTGGGCGAATCTGGGGCCCAACGGTTATTTGATTCTTATCTAAATGTATACAAAGTTTGGACCAGGTGTGACAGACATCCCAACTCCCATCTAGTAGCACCGCACACTCCACAAGTAGTTCCATGCACTTCAATGGGAGCATCTGTGGAGCGAGGGACATAGGCGCTGACTCCGGGGCCGGAGCACCCACGGAAAAAAAATAGTGGGTGCTCAGCACCCACTGACAGCCCCAAGGGTCAGCTCCTCCCCCTCCCTCCCAGTGCCTCCCACCCGTCAGCAGCACCGCCGATCAGCTCTTTCCCTCCCTCCCAGTGCCTCCCACCCACCAGCGGCCCCGCCAATCAGCTCTTTCCCTCCCTCCCAGTGCCTCCTTCCCACTGCAGATCAGCTGTTCCACAGTGTGCAGGAGGCGCTGGGGCAGGAGGGGGAGGAGCGGGGTCAGGAAGAGGTAGGGGAGGGGGGAGAAAGAGGTGGGGGCAGGGCAGGGGTGGGGCCTTGGAGGAAGGGGTAATGTGGGGGTGGGGCCTGGGGCAGTGCAGGGGTCAAGCACCCCCCAGCAATTCGGTAAGTTAGTGCCTATGATTCAGTGGGAGTTAAGGAGTTCAGAAACTTGCCCTTTCTCAGCACTTCCCCTTTTCACTTTCATCTCCTTCATGCCCAGTTCTTCTCTCCTCCTTCTTCCAACCCACACAATACCTTCCCTTCCTACAACTTCCCTGAGCCTCCAGCTACCCTCCCTTCCTGTATGATCACTTCTCCTTAGGATCCCCTGAAGATGATCAGGCTGTGTCCTTATCCTACTGTACAACAAGAGGAAGGTGACAGCAAGCCATGCTTCAGGACTTCTCAAGATGATCTTTGGGTAATCCTTCTGTTAAAGGACTGCCGGCTGTTGCAGACACACTCTATCAAAACAGATGTCTGTATACACATAGATCGTTCATAGAAAAGGTGCCCAGAGATGGCACTCAAGTATATGCAACATAGTTTCCAGGTTTTGAAGGATCAATCAAACTCCTTGTTGTGCACCGCAAATGGCTTCTTGTGTGCAGCGTTTCACACTGATGACACATATGGCATTCAAACACTCATGCTTTATTGCTGCAGTTAACCAACAGATGCATTTGAAGAGCAGCACTGGTACCAATTATTGATAACTATAGTGCACTTGCAAAGATGCATCGACACATAGAATCATAGGACTGGAAGGGACCTCAAGAGGTCATCTAGTCCAGTCCCCTGCACTCACAGCAGGACTAAGTATTATCTAGACCATCCCTGACAGGTGTTTGTCTAACCTGCTCTTAAAAATCCCCAATGATGGAGATTCCACAACCTCCCTAGGCAATTTATTCCAGTGCTTAGCCACTCTCACAGTTAGGAAGTTTTTTGTAATGTCCAACCTAAACTGCCCTTGCTGCAATTTAAATCCATTGCTTCTTGTCCTGTCTTCAGAGGTTAAGAAGAACAATTCTTCTCCCATCTCCTTGTAACAACCTTTTATGTACGTGAAGACTGTTATGTCCCCTCTCAGTCTTCTCTTTTCCAGACTAAACAAACCCAATTTTTTCAATCTTTCCTCGTAGGTTATGTTTTCTAGACCTTTAATCATTTTTGTTGCTCTTCTCTAGACTTTCTCCAATTTGTCCACATCTTTCCTGAAATGTGGTGCCCAGAATTGGACACAATACTTCAGTTGAGGCCTAATCAGCGCAGAGTAGAGCGGAAGAATGACTTCTCGTTTCTTGCTTACAACACTCCTGCCAATATATCCCAGAATGATTTTTTATTTGTTTTTTGCAACAGTGTTACAGTGTTTACTCATATTTAGTTTGTGGTCCACTATGACCTCAGATCCCTTTCTGCAGTATTTTATGTGTGTGCAACTGATTGTTCCTGCCTAAATGGAGTACTTTGCATTTGTCCTTATTGAATTTCATCCTATTTACTTCAGACTGTTTCTCCAATTTGTCCAGATCATTTTGAATTTTAATCCTATCCTCCAAAGCACTTGCAACCCCTCCCAGCTTGGTATCATCTGCAAACTTTATAAGTGTACTCTCTATGCCATTATCTAAATCACTGATGAAGATATTTAACAGAACTGGACCAGGGCCGGCTCTGGCTTTTTTGCCACCCCAAGCAAAAAAAAAAAAAAAAGTTGGGTGGGGCCACTGGAGCAGCAAAGGGGCGGTGGTAAAAACAGCATAGCTGGAGCAGCAAAGCTTGGGGGGAACAACACAAAAACGGCGCGGCTGGAGCAGCAAAGCGGGCGGCGGGGCCGGGGGAGAAACAACGGCTCAGCCTGCAGAGCAGGGGAAAAACAAAACAAACAAAAAAACCCCTACAGAGCGGCCAGAGCCACGGGGAATCCCTGTGCTGCAGAGTGCGCGCCCGGTCTACTGGGGGGGGGGAAGGGGAGGGAGCGGGGGGAGAGAGAGAAGGGGGGCGGCCAGGGCTTCAGCGAGGCGCTCGACATGCGGCCCAACCGCTGCGCCGCCTGCCGGGAGGGCTCCACTCCGCTCAGGTTGGCGGGGAGGGAAGGACGCAGGCTGCTCTGCCCAGTTTGCTGCAGGGCGCTCCCCTCCTCCGCGCTGCCGCCCCCTACAGGACGTCCAGAGCAGCGAACAAAAAAAAAAGAAAGCGGCCGTGCCGCCCTAGGATTGGGCAGGATGCCGCCCCTTAGAATCTGCTGCCCCAAGCATGAGCTTGCTCAGCTGGTGCCTGAAGCCGGCCCTGAACTGGACCCAGAACTGATCCCTGCAGGACCCCACTCGTTATGCCCTTCCAGCATGACTGTGACCACTGATAACTACTTTCTGGGAACAGTTTTCCAACCAGCTTTGCACCCACCTTATAATAGCTCCATCTAGGTTGCATTTCCCTAGTTTGTTTAAGAGAAGGTCACGTGACTATGTTACTAAAGTCAAGATATACCACATCTACCACTTCCCCCCTTCCACAGGGCTTGTTACCCTGTCAAAGAAAACTATCAGGTTGGTTTGACACAATTTCTTCTTGACAAAACCATGCTGAGTGTTATTTATCACCTTATCATCTTCTAGATGTTTGCAAACTGATTGCTTAATTATTTGCTCCATTATCTTTCCGGCTACAGAAGTTAAGCTGACTGGTCTGTATTTCGCCAGGTTGTCCTTATTTCCCTTTTAACAGATTGGCACTATATTTGCCTCATTGCCAGGGCAGCATATCGTTTTTCCATCACCATGGTGGGTGCGTGGGGAGTAGTAGCCAGAAGCCAGTGTCCTTCCTGTGACAGAGCCATATCCTCCTCCCCTGGTGGTGTGACATCAGTCCTCTGTAGCTAGATAGCTTCCTCAGCCTTGGATGTATCCATATGAATACTCTTGAGGAATTCCTCATGGGCCCGGAAGGTCCTCAGCCTAGCCACCTCCTCCTGTAGCTTTCCCACCTACTTCCTGGGAGATTCCACCAGTAGGCACCTTTCTCACTGGATGGGCCCCCCAGCTTGGCTCTCTGAGAGTGGGAAATGCAGGTCACAGTCCCTGCAAGTCCACACCAGGGTATAGGTAGAGGCATCCATGGTTAGGTTCTCTGTCTGGATACAGGCACAGGTGGAGGAGACAGGAGCAGTGTTGGCCTTTCCTAACCATAGCAACTATATTATGTCTCTGTCCCACAAACTCGCTCTCAAACTCCCCTGTTTGCTAGCTCCCCTTAGTCGCTTAGCCTCTGACTTTTAAGGCCTTCTCTCCTAGGTCAGCCCTACCCCCTCGTTAATCACACAGGGGGGCAAATGATCACAAGTCTGATTGAGGCTGATCAAAGATGATCAAGGATGATCCAGGGAACAAAATCTCCAAAGTGGATTTGGGAGGGATGGCCATTGGGAGAAATTGCCAATTCGGGGGGGGAGATTTGATGGAGGGGGGATTTGGTTGTAACAGTATTAGGATGTAACAGTAAAATAATAAAAAGAAAAGTAATGAGGTAGAAATTATTTATGCTAAGAGGAGAATTTTTTTTTGTTTTAGTTGGAGGAGGAGGAGGAGGGGGAGGGGAGGAGGAGGAGGGAAGGGGGAAGAGAGGATGGGTTGATATGAGCAGGCATATGGATAAAAAATAAAAAAGCTAATGAATGCATTGGATTAGGTATTTCTAGTAGGGGAGAGGGAGGTGAGAGTCTGCTATATTATTAGTATATAGAAGAGTATTGTTTTGGAGTTGTGTTGAGTTGTTTGGTCTCCATGTTTAAGAAGGATGAATTCAAACTGGAAAGGTACAAAAGAAGAATCCGAGGAAGAACTAGAATGAATGGAAAGCCTGTCGGAGGAGAGAGACTTGAGGAGCCTTGGTTTGTTTAGGAAAAGAAAAGAAGAGATAAGAGGAAGATAAGAAGGATAATTTTAAAATATATCAGAGGAGAGGGAAGGAGAGGAGATTTCCAGGCTCAGAGGCAATGGAGGAATAATGACAAAATGGAAAAAAAGAGTCAAAAAAATAAAAAAAATCAATCATGAATTTATTTAGTTTCATCAGAGGAGTGCAATTCTTCCAGGACAGGACACAGAGAAGAAAGAAACAGGGGAAAGGACTCCATGACTTAAGATTAAGCTTTTAATTGATGGATGGTATGATAGGATGATGGAGGGAAGGTTTGTCAAGGTCGTCAATATGTGTCAAGGTGGTAACAGTGGTCAATAAAGGGGTACATGTTGGGGATTCTGGTTTTTTTTCCAGGTCTGAGAGGTCTGGCTCTTTGCCCACATGCTCGGCCAGCTGATCGCCATATTGGGGGGGGATTTGGGAAGGAATCCAGGGTAGATTGGGGTGTGGGCCTGAGGTTTTTCGCCTTCTCCTCCGCATGGGGGGGGGCTTGCTGGGTGGATTATCTTATCTTGAACTCTTTAAATCATGATTTTGGAGCATTCAACAGCAGAGGTCAAGGGAGAATTAGTTCAGGAGTGTGTGTGGATCGTTATGTGGCCTGCATCTTGCAGGAGGTCAGACTAGATGATCATAATGGTCCCTTCTGATCTTGAATTCTATGATTCTATGAACAGTCCCCAGACACACAATCCCAACTGATCCGGTAACTGAAATAACTGAAAATAACTGAAATAACTTGAAAGAGAAAGAAACACACAAACAGCCAAAGAAACTCACTCACCCCAAGGTTAGTACTTGCACCTTGTTTGTTCAGCAGGGGGATCTCCTTCTCCCCCTCTCAAACTCCCCTGTTTGCGGTCCCCTGTTTGCTATGATGCTATGTACCTTACACACATTTTGGGACATATCACTGAGAACTCAATTCCACCTCTGTTCAGAACACAGTGAAAAAAAATATAATTTGCCACATGGACAAGGGTAAAAATTTTACTTAAAGGTGCACAATGCCTAGCATAGTTGGTCCTTTATATATGACTGTGAACGGTATGTGCTATTGCTATATAAATGTAATGCCAACCCCCTGGCTGACTTATCAGAAGTGGGGATTGAACCTGGCACCTCTGGATCTTAATATGTGAGCATCTACTGCCTGAGCTAAAAGAACCCGCACCCCTCCTTAATCAAGACTACAGTAGGCTCAACAACTACTATTTGGCCTAACCACCACTAGAGGGAGACACAGTGCCACCCTGAGTAGGCATAGTTTATAGATGTAATTTACACAAATAGTAAGGGCTTGGTCCTGTGAGGTGCTGAACACCGTCTGTGCCTACTGACTTTGATGGGATTTGGGTGCTCAGCCACTTTCAGGATTAGGGCCCTACCTCTTTCAAGATCATATCATAACGGAAGGTAAGAAACTTCACAGCCTCAACCTGTTAATTTGCCAGGGTGGTTTTCATGGATATGAGGCCCAATATCTGGATTAAGTGACTATTGGGCAATTATGTTCTGCTGCCCCCCAAAAAGCCCCACATTGCATAAATAATTTCTTGCTATATTGTCCCCAACTCCCTGTTAGTGTTACTGTGCTGTTTAAAGGCTGCCACCCTGCGCTGCAGGAGTGGAACCCAGGAACTGTGGCTAAGTTTCGCTGATGGCTGAAACGACTGCTGTATGAACGAAGGCTAAATCAGTGGAGTTGCACTAGTGTAACTGAGGGCATATCTAGGATAACAAGGCCATATCCTGCTCCCCGTTGCACAAGCGTAAGTCTTTTACCGTGATGGATCTGAGAGTGGAACCTGGCCCTGTAATCAGCTTGTACAACTTGTCAGGGGCTTTGGGATTTGGGGGTGAAAGGTGCTATGTAAATGTCAGTCATCACTTACTAGCACTAGCTGGAGCACACAACAAATGCATTCGGACTGAGAAGCAGAGCCTGCCAGAGGCACTTCACCAGGACATGGGGAGGGGTCCTCTGAAGATACATATTGGAGGGAGCTGTTGGTGCATGTACATTTACAGAACACAGTCACAACATCCTGCTTCCTAAGAACCAACCAACATGAGTTCCTTTATCTGCCTATTTGTACAGATTTACAAATATCAAACGAGTAAAACAATAGCCATGTAACAAAAAATATTTGATATGATGTGTGGTGCCAAGTGCCTTAAGCTTTTTATAGTACACAAAGAGTGAATCATTCGGACTGGACCGTGTATTTGGTTGAGTGTTCCCTCTTTTTCACTCATGAGAGGTTCATGAGCCCATCACAATGTTCTCACATATATTCATCTTTGAAAATAACTAGGGCTGTCAAGCGATTAAAAAAATAAATCGCGATGAATAGCGTGATTAATCGCACTGTTAAACAATAATAGAATGCCATTTATTTAAATATTTTTGGATGTTTTCTACATTTTCAAATATATTGATTTCAAGTACAACACAGAATATAATGTGTACAGTGCTCACTTTATATTTATTTTTGATTACAAGTATTTGCACTGTAAAAAGAAAAGAAATTGCATTTTTCAATTCACCTTACACAAGTACTGTAATGCAATCCCTTTATCATGAAAGTTGAATTTCAACTTGAATTTCATACGGCCTGTTTTGGCCAGGACAGTTCCTTTTTTAAGCCCTCCCAGCCGCCCCAACTTTTTTGAGACAAAGGGCATTTGTCCCGTGGCAAGAGCAAACGTGACAAATGCCCACTTTTGTCAAAAGAGTGGGGTGCGGAGGAACGTGTGTGTGGGTGTGTGAGCAGTGATGCCAGCCCCACGCAGTGGGGAGATAGGGCTTTGGTAAGCAGCAATGCCAGCCCCACGTAGGGAGGGGGGGCATAGCTTGGGTGAGCGGCTGGGCCAGCCCCGCGAGGTGGGGATGAAGGGAAGGCTCTGGCTAGCCCCACTCAGTGTCCCATTTTCCCTTTGCGAAATATGGTCACCCTCATCAGATGAGTACACACAGGACATTTCTTCCATTGCTTTCTGCACTCGGCTAGGCCTGCATTGCCCTTGGGCAGTGAGTGTGCAACTAGGGAGTTTGTAATAGCCCATCAGAATGTCTTATGTCGAGGTTTTGGGGAATGCAGGGGTGCCCAGCCTACAACCGATGGGCTGTACATGGCCCCCAAGAGGATTTCATAAAGCCCATGGCCTTCTTCAACACAATATACTAACGTCCAATTCCTTAGCATTTGATCATGTTTACGTCATTTTAGTTTAGTTATATCATCTTTACCATTTTTTCCTGTTTTCTATAATTCCAATACACATTTTATGCACTGATTTCTTTGATTTTAAATAGACAGTGCCCTATATAGAAGCAAATACATAAATACATCTAAATACACATGAACCAGAATCTGTTTGGCCCACACAAGGTTGTGCTTAGGCTTATGTGGCCCTCCTGTGTAATAAGGATGGGCACCACTGTAATAATGGAAGGCAACACCACTTAGGAAGCAGAGGGATGGGCTTTCCTACGTATTATCCCTGTGTTTCTTCTCCTTTATCTTCTACTCAATACTTCCTGATTTCCATCTAGCAAAGTATCTCCTCCCTCCCCTCCTGAATTTGTTAGGAGCGCTCTTTAACTCCTACTGGATGATAGCCAGGTGAGTGTTAAATATTGTTTAAATTCTCTTCTCCGCTTTTGGAGACTGGGAACATACAATACTATTGCATCCAGCATACTCTTCCAGCTTCTGCTGTCACTAATAACTGGTTACTACTGCAGTGGTGTTTCAGTAAGAACCCACTTCCCCCGCTCTTGTCTGAGGATTCTAAGAGATGAATACCTCTTTCCATCATATGTAGTGATCAATGTATTTTAATGTCTGAACTATGTCTAATGCATGAAGGGCTAAATTCTGCCCTGAAATACGCAAGCAAAACTCCCATTGGAGTCATCGGGGAACAGAAACTGAGCCTTAAGTAGCATGTCAGCTTTTGCTCATTTTAATCTTTTTGTCCTAACACATGTTGGGCCACTGTGAGAATGTACTTTCCTCTCCAGGAAAAAGAAAAGGAAAACATGCAAGATTATACTTACAAGCATGAAGAAAGGGAGTTGCAGCAAGCAGTAGAGGATTTCAAAATGGCCTCTTTAAGGTTACAGCTGCTTTGCTTTGTCAAATTTAATGGGCTAGCTCTGAAAGGCATGCTGGGAAAAATCCTATAGAGGAGAAATCCTGTGGGAGTAGAGAATTAACAGGGACTAACAGGTTGATTCTAGGAAAACTTTTTTTTTCTACATTGCCCATACCATAGCTATAGGTTAGCCATATTTCCAAAGTTAGCAGCATGTGTAACTCATGCTTGACACTAAAGGATGTGCCTATGAATCAGCTATATGTATGTGTAGGTGGGCTATGCTTAGAAAGAGATTGGTAGCTCAAAGGGTTGAGGGCTAGGCTAAGACTTTAAAAACAGAGGGTTCAAATCTACCTACAAACTGGGGTGAAGGATCAGTAGAGATGCCTATGATGAAATCCCTCTGGGTTTTTAAACAAATAACACAATAAAGAAATATCCTTTAAAACGGGTTCTCTGTACATATCTATCTCTCATCTATCTATAAAAACCTCATGATAATCTGTCAGTTAGGGGAAGACATGCAACAAAACACATATGTTCTACATTTTTGGTTATCTGTCACATGTTGGTAAGTTTGAAGGTAGAGTAGTCTGATAGTTAAGACCTGAGGCCCAGATCCTCAAAAGTACGTAGGCCCAAAACTCCAATTGATTTCAATGGGAGTTAGGTGCCTAAATACTTTTGAGGATCTGGGCTTTAGTGAAATTATGGCAGTGTGATGAGGGCAGTCTGTGGCTTCAGTCCCTTTGAAAAAGAATGGGAAAAACTGACCATCTTTACTAGGGGCTCTCCTTATTGTGCCTCACACTATGAAGTAGTGGACATCTTTACTAAAGAAATGAGCAACTTCATTCCACTGGGTAGTCTCAGTTCCACAGTAAGTTGAGGAAAGTGGTGGCCATTTTGAGTACCGAAAAATTGTGACCACAGAGGGAAAGTTTAGAGAGAAAAAATAAGTAATGCTTTTGCTTAATAATAACCTAATTTTTTCAAATGTACATATAAAGGAAGATGATAATGAGTTCAAACGATATGAAAAGTTTGAAGGATAATCAATCAGCTGTTTGTTAGCAAAAGGGGTCCAAAATAAGCCTAGAGATTGGACATTTCTTAAAGTTCCATTTTTTTCATTAATGTTAACCCATGAATAAACTAACAGATTTAATTGAATAGCCCCACCCCCACAATTCACTCTTGAGTCATAGATTACGTGCTGTAAATTTGGGGCATGATACACTATATTATTTATACTAGAACAAATGAAGCTGAATCCCTGGTTTAAGTGCATATTGAATCTAGCCTCCAATAATATATTTAACATATGGGGGTGCTATCAAGCTTCTGTAATATAGTATCACATGAACTTGGCATAAATATACAATCAATCCCCACATCCTGACTTTATTGTTCTTTCAAATCCTTGACACTCTTATGTAATGTAATCCACATCCTTCCTCCCTATCAGAAGCAGGTCAGGGATGGAACTGTAGGCATGTCTAAGTGCCCAGGGTATTAGAGACCAAAGCTTACTTCCTGTATCTCTCTGTGATTTGCTCTGGTTAACAGATTGCCACCCAATTCAGTTCCTTATTGTGCCATTCCAGCCTGACAGAAGCCACTGGGAGGTTTCATGGCAAAATCCAAAACAAAATAAGGCCTCTCTTCTCAGCAAACATGATTATCCTGTGATAATGGAACCCACCTCCCCGGAGGGAAGACCTTGTTACTATTCCATGACTTTCATTTTTACATGTGTAAGGAAAATGCATTGATTCCCGCAAGCTGTCAGTTAATGCTACAATGCTTCCACTGAGAGACTGTGAGCATCACCCACTCCTTAAAATGCTAATGACCTTCCTCAGATGTGTGATCACAGAAGCCCATATGCAGAGTTGTGCTGCAGCCCCTTGTATTTTTTGCTAGTAGCAATGAGCTTCTGTTGCGTGCTTCTGGTTTTTTGAAGGGTCTATTGAGTATGCTGGATATACTAAAAAGAGAAAGTATTAAAGGCTCACCTCTAAACATTTGTAAGTCAGAATCAGAGAGAGAGGAAGAAATAAACCACCATATGAACGAATGAAATGGGATACAATGCGGAGGCAA
This sequence comes from Mauremys reevesii, assembly GCF_016161935.1. Lineage (NCBI taxonomy): Eukaryota > Metazoa > Chordata > Testudines > Geoemydidae > Mauremys > Mauremys reevesii. Next base: position 10,938,856 of record NC_052628.1, on the reverse strand, counting down.
AGATATGAAACATCATCTCTCTTTTAACCTTTCTCTTGCAGTGCCTACCACCACACAGCATTCTGATCTCCTTCTGAAGCTACCTCGCTTGCTGTGTCATTGAGAGGTGGAAATTAAGTTCCGTTAGACTCTTGGAATCTATTTCCACTCAGATTGGTTGTACAATGGGTAATGCTACACTCGCTTTACACATCAATGACCTAGCAGGAGGAAAGTTCATAAAAGGTGATTACATTGAGGTTAAAAAACAAAACAAAAAATAGCATGTGACTAACTACAGAATAGCCAGCTGTGATGAGGGTGGACTTTAGAAACTAAGCAATGTAAGGGCTAATCAGTACTTGGATTGGAATCATGGAAGGAAAGCTAACGGTACTGTTAGACGCAAACTTGCTGATTCAGGAAGTGGTTCTCTTTCCTTTGAGTCAGTAATAAAACAAAATCCCAACATGCTGTTGCAGGCATTGTACTTCTGTTGGGGTTGTCATCTTTCAGATGAGATACATAACTGAGGCCCTAATCTCCTGGGTCATTAAGGAACCCATAGTACATTTTGACCACTCTTCATGTCCAGTTTATTAGGAAATTGGTTAATTTGCATTTCAGTGTTGGAGTGGTTATTTTAGGAGATGCTATTGATGGCTCATAGATTTACCAGACAATTTAAATATAGTGTCTTGCTATCAAAAGTAGGAAACAGGATGAGGGAATGGTCACAGACCTCCACTTTCATTGTTTTCCATTTGTGGTATTGTTAAGAAAATTCTTTTAACTTATATGTCTGCTGTGCATCTATTTATGATGAGCGAACCTCAAGATGAATGTTTTGGAGTATCAGAATGGCAGCAGCAACAGAAGATTCAGATGGCTATGGTGTAGCCATGTTGGCATGTAAAACGGACTTCCATCTTGAATGGTCCCTTGCAAGTCTTCTTTCGGCAAGGGTTAATATGGGAGACTTTAGGTTTCTTAAATCCCTCACAATTCCATTTTCCAAGGTCATTCATGGTTGGCCTTGTGCTCTACGTCCTTTGACCTCAACTGAATAAGAACCTTCTGTAAAAGTGTACCTTCTTCTGCATGCTGGACATCACACCACCATTGCAATTGTCTTGTTCTCAACTGGTATAAGACTTCTTCTGGGTTCAACCAAGTATCTGCTCATTTGTGACAAAATCAAGCCAATGGATGTTAAGAATACACCATAACTTTTGACACAAAAAACATCTAGTTTTCTTTCCTCAGCTGGTTTTAGTGACTATGTTTGTGCTCCAAATAAAAGAGTGGTCATCGCTACCGCATTGAACATTTGTATCTTAGTTGTCACACAAAAACTTGCTGCCCAGAAGCCTTTGAAGACACATATGATATCGTTGACGCAAGACCAATCTGACGTGTGATTTCTTTGGATATAGAACCTTTTGTTTTCAACTGACTACTCAGATAGATAAAACTATTCACCCATTCAGTGTCAATGCTATCTATATGCAGCACTGGCAGGGCATTTGTTTTCATTTAATAAGAGGCATGCATAGCTTTGATTTTATCACCATTGATTTGAAGTCCCCTAAATTCTGTACCTTTTGCTGCTCTTCCAGCATGAACTGCAGTTGATCAGTAGTGTCTCCAATAAGCCAATGTCATCTGCATATTCAAGATCTTCTGAAGAGGAACATTTACATATCACACCTCCTACTTTGGCCTCCTTCCTCATCAGATAGTCTATTCAAACATTAAATAACATAGGTGAGCATACGCATTCCTGGGGTTCTCCTGATTGTACTGAAGGCCAGTCTTTAATACAACCGTTGGCCCTCACACAGCTACATGTATCATGGTACAGATCCTCCACTAGGCATGTTAAGTCTACAGTTTGGACTGCATATAATGTAGGGATGTACCTCAGTGGTAGAATGCATGTTTTGCATGTATAAGGCCCTGTGATCATTTTGGGGGAGGGATAGTTCAGTGGTTTCAGCATTAGCCTGCTAAACCCCAGGGTGTGAGTTCAATCCTTGAGGGGGCCACTTAGAGATATGGGGCAAAAATCTGTCTGGGGATTGGTCCTGCTTTGAGGAGCAGACTAAATTGACCTCCTGAGGTCCCTTCCAACCCTGATATTCTATGGTTCTATAATATATTTAGCTGTTTACTGAATGTATCCAAATTACTTTGGTTTGAGCTAGCAATTTTCAGCAGAACAGCTTTGCTGATGGTGTTTCTTTTTTCTAGTCAGGTTAAGAATATAGGCCATCTCCTGGTATTTTGGTACTTTCTCCTGCAGAAGGGGACCAAAAATTGGGGAGGGAGGGAAGTTATGCAAACATTTTCTAATCTTAAAAAAGCTCCACTTCTAGTTCTGATAATATTTGATGGCATTTGCCCCAGCTTTTCATTTAATGCATTTCCCTGCTGACCAGTAATTACCCCAGGAAACACCCTACAATGCGCATGACCTTTGCAAAAATCTGCAAAAGACACTTAGAGTGAAGCAGGATATAAAATCGTTTTCAGGCTTCCTCCACGTCCCTGCTGAAGTTATTGAGCATCCACTGTATTTCACCTTTACTGTTCAGGAAAAGAGGTGATAAAAGAATGTAGTCTATTCCTTAGCACTTTATGGTGTCATTTCAATGCAGTTAGATCTTAACTATTTGCATGAAGCACTTTTTAATGGAACACGCTTTTGCCAGACCTGGAATATGCTGCTGGCTGTGCTTTACTCTTCTTTATTTCTTTGAGGGTCCATCCACACTACAACCATAACTGAATCTGGGGACACAGTTCAAATATGGTTTTCATCTATCCCAGTTATGACATGGTTAAAAGTGGTAGTGTTGATATAATCTAACCAAGTCCCCCAAACCAGTATAAACACCAGAGAGCTTGTTAACACCATGGGCAATCCAAGGTTTCAACCTTGTTAGGTCCCATAAGCTCTACAACTTTTAATCACCTTGAAACCAGATTCCCTGTCTCAGGTTAGTTGTAGAGTAGTCAGGATGTTGGGTCCAAAGCCTACAGTGTGTGTCATGTGAATAGTTACTTTTAGTTACTATGATTTCTCATGGGTGTAAAGGTTGCAGGCTCAGGTCCCTAGTGGAAGAGTCTAGACCTCGATTCCCTTTTCCTCCATAAGAGAGCAAGTTGGTTTGTGGGCCTGATCTGTAAAGTCTGATCCAGCTCCAAGCTTTCTGAAAGTTTGAAGGTGTTCAGATTCAGGATTCCAATGAGTCCCTCATAGAGTTAAGGCCAACCTATGACAGTTTGTTTGTATATCTAGAGTTTACCAAAGGTTGTGGTCCCGTTGTGTCACACCCAGTACTCTGGTTAGGGCCCATTTCTAGTTGCATATGTCAGTGCCATTTCATCTGTGACCACAAACAGCCAGACCAGGGTGGTGCTGACCGACCACTTTCCCTGTGGACTTCACTTTCAGCTGTGGGTGCCAGCACTTATGAACATCAGCCCTTAAAAGGCTTCACTAGTATGCTGCTTCTCTTTATCCAGCACTTACACATCCCAGGCAACACAACTGCCCTGAAATAGTTAACGGTGCCGTCTTGCTTGCAAAGTATTATTTTCCTTTTAAGGCTGTTATCTCTATTTTAAGGCTGAACTGAGTTTTAAATTTAACTTCACATTATTGAGATGCAAATCATTTTAGGCTCATAAGTAGTATATGTCTAAACCATATTTTCCAATGTGGAGTGTTTTGGTTTTTTTAAAAGTATTTCCCTTTAAGTAAATTTTTCCATTAAACTCAGTATTTGTTGAAATTTTTTTTCTCCTCCAAAGGCAAGGTCCTTTCAACTCATGCCAATGTTATTATTTCTCAGAACGAGTTTCATCTTGATCTATAAACATTTTATGCCAAGAATAATGCCGTTTTAAAGACAATAAGTGCCTATTTCTGCCTGAGGCTATCGGAAACCCCGTAAAAGAGGCAGTAGGAATTAAAGGCACTTAATCATATTTCCCCATTTTTAACTGTTATTTTTCACACTCCTAAGCAGTTTTTCTAGCCTTGCTGAGTCCTATTGAGGACCATAAATCTTAATTAAAGTTGTAATTTTTTTCCCTCCGCTATGAAAGCTGAGCTGAAAAGAACATTTCTGGTTTTTAAGACTAGCCCTGTGTGCAAACTCTTAAAACAAACAAGACTATTACACTCAAAGGGTTTCAAAACCAGTTATTGCTGCAATCATGTGGAACTAGTTCCATAATTATTGGTATTGGTGTTGGTGGTGAGGGAGGTTTATTAACACCTGAGCTTCACATTTTCTATGCACATCATGGGGAAAATATTATCACTTACACCAAGTGCATATCTGTTTGAAAAATGTAAGTTATGGCCTATGGAAACATACACATGGGCACAGGGATCTGTTTTCAACATACACTCTAGGTTTCCTGGAGTGGGAGCTAATGCAGTGGGAGATATTAAAGGCCAGATCTTAATCGCTGTAAATTGGCAACCCTCCACTGAAGTCAATAGAATTACATTCATTTACTCCAGTTGAGGATTTAGCCCTAAAAAACACAATAGTCCCATTGTTCCAGGAAGCTGCAGAAAGGACTTGACCTTTAGCAGGGACGATCACCTTACTCACCTGTCAGATTAGTATTGGTCGTGGATACTGCATGCCTTTCAGGATAAGGCTCAACTGGTAGTGTCTTCCTCTACTTAGAATAGGAGAGAGGTGGCACCATAATCAGGCCCTGATTTAAAGCTCATTGAAATCAATGGGAAGACTCACAATGAGTTCAATACACCTTGGTGAGGTTATCGTGTAACCTCCTGTTGCACCATCTCTAGGTTTCCCCAGCTGTCAAGTCAACCAATGAGACATATCAGACCTATTTATTAGATACTCTTAGTTATGGCTCTGGGGTCATGGATCAGCACTCATGTCGCACTCCCCATCTGTACCCAGCCCAGGTGGGGGAAGCTAATGATCCAACCAGCAGACCAAATTCAGTGATGAATCCTGGTCATGTGCCACCTGAGGCACATTGCGCATATGCTAAGAAGAAGTTACTGCTCCTTTAATATAATATGACCTTCCCCAAGGCAAACCTGAACCAAAAACCCATTGATTTATTAGCAGTGAAATAATGTTTCCTCACTGGCATCCAATGAGTCAATTCTTGAAGCAGAGTTGCTCTCTGTGAATTGGGCCTTGGTCTTGGACTAAGATTCCTGGAAGAAGGGATTGCCCGACGTCTCTGCTACTAGACTTGTCTACAGGTGTAATAAAACAGGTTACACTTGGAATTGTCCCAGACTCTCCGTCGCTGGGACGTGATCTGCAAGGCCTCAAACATCTGCAGTGCACAGAGACCCAAGTAAGACTTTTTCTCATTTTTAATTTAATTTAATGTTTGAATTGATGAAGTGCCCCTATAAGCACCTTGGCCAATTCTGATAAGTTGTTTTAATAAATTAATATAATACGGAATCTTGGAATGACAATCTCAAAATCAAAAATGGAGCCTGACCCAAATAATCTCACGCCCTTCCCCCAGGTAAATTCTTGTGACAATAAGCCTCTATTCCACTGACTTCTGAGTCTTTTCTTTTATCTACTGCTTGGACAATCAAGTTACTTGTTTCCTTATTGAGGACATAATATTAAGTGGCAGTGACTAAAATACTGTTGATACCATATATCAATTTTACAGCTCTATAATGGATTGATTCAGAACACAAACCGTGAAGACTCTCAAACTTCAGGGAGATTGGGATTGAGATTTGATGCTAGATCTAAAGTTTGTGGCTCAGGCCCACTTTTATAACACCACTAAATTCACGTTAAAATAGGATTTCCAGAGATTTAGTAGGAAATTGTAGCAAATAACTAATTAAGACCTTTCAATTAGTTTGAATTATAGTTTTATGACCCAATTATCATTTAAACAGCAGCCAATAACTTTATCAAATCTAAATCTTTTGATTAAAAAGACAGTTAATGTATGTTAATTAAATAACTGATTAATAAAAATGTATTTATTCAGATTTAGGAGCCTGGGTCCTGATGTGTAAGAATGTAGACACACGCTTTCTCATGCTTCTGTCTTATACGTATAGAAATTAGGACGCATACACAACTCTGATTTGTGAGTGCACCAAAGGCTTGATCCAACTCGCACTGAAGTCAACGGAAAGGCTCACAGTGAGAGATGCTCAAAGCCAGTTATGATTGTATATAGGCCCCAAATTGCACAAGCATCCATTCAGGTTTGCACGTCTACTAGCCTGGGTGTATGCCTGTGCGTGCTCACTTTAAAAAGAAAAAGCCAAGCTTACGTACCAAACCCTAGCATGTATTCTAGCTTAGGGACTTATCTGACCCTCATTACCACAGTATTCAAGCACCACCACCAGTGTCCGAGCCCCTTCCAATTTTTAAAATGGAGTTAGCGTCATAATATCTCTGTGAAGTAGGGCAGTGAGTTAAGTCCTCAGGATTTGGTCCAGGTGAGCTGCAGAATGGGGGTCGTGAGGTTATTACATGGGGGGTCGTGAGCTATCAGCCTCCACCCCAAACCCCGCTTTGCCTCCAGCATTTATAATGGTGTTAAATATATTAAAAAAGTGTTTTTAATTTATAAGGGGTGGGGGGGGTCACACTCAGAGGCTTGCTATGTGAAAGGGGTCACCAGTACAAAAATTTGAAAACCACTGGTCTAGCAACATCTGGCTCATTTCCATTGTAACATACATCTTATTATTAATCATGTTTATTACAGTAGTGCCTCAGGGCCAACCAAGAATAGGGTCCCATTGTGCTAGGCACTGCACAAACACAGAGTAATAGATGGACCTTGCCCAAAGAGTTTACAATCTAAATAAACAAGACAGACACAGCTGTAAAACACACAAGCAGAAGGAACAATACAGTGATAACAAACATCATCTTAATGTCGTGATTTGTATTTTGTTTTGGTGAGGGGGATGCTTAGGCGGGTTGTCAGCTAAACAAAAAAGGAAGGGAAGGGAAGCGGGTTGAAGGGGACAGGGCAGGGAAGACAAGAGTAAGAAGGGCCAATGTAGAGTGAAGCTGAGGTTAAGAGACTGTGAAGGATGGGGAGGGAAAGGGTTGGAGAAAGCAGCCAATCAGCACAGGGCAGCACCAGAACAGATTTACCTTTCAGTAATAATAAAGAATTAGAACAGTTGTTACTTCAGTTTCCCCATAAAACTGGATAATAATAAAATATAATGTGCTGTACTTACATAGAGCCTTAAATGCAAGGAATTCAAAATACAAATTATAATGATTAATGTTGGTATTAGTGTAATACCTACAGGCCCCAACCAAATTAAGGATAAGGTGTCAGTTTTTAACAGTGAGGGTAATTAAACATTGGAAAAATCTACTAAGGGTTGTGGTGGTTTCCGCATCACTGACAATTTTAAAATCAAGATTTGACATTTTTCAGAAAGACCTGCTCTAGCAATTATTTTGGGGATGGTCTATGACCTGCGTTATGCAGGAAATCAGACTAGATTATCACAATGGTCCCTTCTGGCCTTGGAATCTATGAATCTACGGAATTTTGGGGCCTATTATGTAGGCACTGCCCATACTGAGAGATGACAAGCTCTTCAGGCAGCAACAGGAGGGGAAACAGAAGTGAAGTGACTTGCCCAAGATCACAAAGCAGGTTATTGGAAGAGCTGGGAAGAGAACCCAAGTCTCCTGGTCCACTGAGCTAACCACTAAACAATACTGACTCTTGATAAATGAGCTAAGTCTCATAACACCATGCATAAAAATATTATCCTCATTCAATAGGTTGGGAAATCGAAGCACAGAGAAGTGTCTTGCCCAAGGTAAGATAGATCTCCTGAGTCCCATTCCTGCATTTTTCCAATGAAACCATTTTTTACCTAACACTCTTAGAGGGGTTACATACATCACTGAAATACTACAAAGACTATTTAGCTCATGTTCACAAAGTAACTGAAAGTGAAAACTTAAGAATTCACTATGGTTAATTATGAGAGTAGGAAGATTTCTGTAATTTGTAACAATGTATTTAATAGTTTAGACCCATAACACCACATGCTTCTCCATTCTAAGAAAAGGAGAGACTTTGTTATTCTCCTGCCTGTTGTGTCTCTATTTGAGTTCAAGGGACAGTTTTCATTCGACTCCCTCTCTAAGGCATCTGTCAAAGGGAAATGCTTTTTAATAGTCATCCCCAGGCTTTTTGGTTGTCCAGTTGATTTGAAGGGGCTTGAGGTAGGAAGAGAGCAGCATTCAAATCTCTGTAAAGCATCACCCCTTCCACACATCACTGTTTGTGTTTTAGGGGCTGTCGACATACAAACGTGCAGTGGTTTAGTTAAGCCGCTGTGTGGACACGCGCATTTCAGCTCAAACCAAACTTATTTTGGTTTAACTTAAATTGGTAACAAACAGGGTTAATCTAAAGGGAAGTAACTCTTATTTCGGTTTACACCAGCCCGTCCAGTGTCTTTTGGAACAGGTTACATCTCACACCTTTAGATCTGGTCTATACCACACCAGTTTCATTAAAAAGGTGTGATGTGGCCATGTGACAGGTGCTCCCTGCACCCCACTAGGTTCAGCCTCTTGGCTCCACTCCCCAGTAAGTCAGGACGACTTCAAGCTGGTGCAACACCCAGGCTCTTTATTCCCGTGTCCAGTCCCCACCACCAAACTCCAACTATTTACAGACTATTTACAGGTTTTGGCCTAGCACAGGCCTCAGTGGCAACAGGGTGGCAGGCTCCTAGCTCCTTCTGAGCCTGCTCTCCCCTCCTGGTCTCCACACCCCTTGGGCTCATGTCCTCCCAAGCTTTCGGGCCCTTGTTAACGAGGCTGGCAGGTGTGGCCAGTTTCCAAGCGACTCCTAGCTAGTGGCCCAGCCCCAACCCATTTCCCCTGCTTGGGGCTGGAGTGGCAGGAGCTGACTAGGGCTTCCCCTGCAACGCCCTGCCACAGGCATCAATTTAGTTAAACTGGTGCAATTCTGCCTTTAGACCAGCCCTCCTGATTCAGCCCCTATCCTGTGACTGGAGTGTAAATTAAGTGATCTAGTGTTAACCATTGATTTTCCGTGCCACTGCTTTGCTCTGAAGGGGACACATCCTGCTATATCTACTCCCTTGAGGAAGCCTGTTCTACCGCTGCACTGGCTGGGATGTCAAGAAGATTTAAATCCCAATAATAAAACATCTTTCATTGTGAATTCTTCTCAGCATAAGGAGCTTACAAAGCCTAAATCTTGATGGGGCCATCCCCCCTTCTGCTCCCTGCGCGCCCTCATAATTCTTCCAGCCTCACTAGCACAGGAATGCTGTCCATGCCTATGATCAGGCCCGGGTCACAGGTGAATATCTAAGTTTCTAGGTCACTGAGATATGAAACACAGTGAAATATGGCAATAACGATCTTTCAGGGATATCTGAAGCGACTCTGTAAACATGCAAGTGGGCCTTTAAGAGTCTGCTTTCTGTCTTCCTTAGCAGACAAGGCACTACCTTGAGGAGGGGTTAAAAATCCTCCTGAAAAGAGGCCCAGAATTTTTTAGAGGGGAGGGTGAGGGGAAATGGTTCTTTTATTAGTCATTGATAGTCTCTGTGAACAGCTGGGAGGGAAATTTACATAAGTGATCTCTGGTCTATGGTTCAGCTCACAAGCTCTGCAGGCTTGATGCAGGTCTCAAGTGTAAATAGACACTGATTGCTCTTAGAGTCCCTCAGTAAACTTTCAGCACGCCTCCCTTTAAAATAAAGAGTGCTTTGTTCCAGAGAACAATACTTTCTCATCCACACGCTCAAAGCTCCTTCTAATTATCGACTATCTTCACACTCCAAAAAAAAAAAAAAAAGCATTTTTCTTCTATGCTTTCGGCTTCCAATGCATTGAGGATTATTTCATTAAAACAGGAATTGGAGACCAGGGAAATTAAAAAAAAAAAAAGCCAGTGTAAATTTGCCATCGTGGTTCTACTAAAATCACTGTACAGGGGAATGCCTGTAGCATTTGCTGCATGGCCGGATTGGAGGGAAGTCTACACAAATCTCGGGCTCAGAGCAAAGAGGTAAATGACAATAAGACATAAAGAAGCTTCTTTGGGCCTGTGTGACAGGCGGGGTAGAGAGAGGGTGGGGGGAGCTCTCTTGAACAAAGCACTCTTTATTCTGTGGAGGATGGCAAGCATTGTATGAGCATATTAATTACCACAGACAAGCTAGCCTCTTCCAGTACAATCTGAACCCCTAATATCAATAACACAAAACACTCCAAGATGGATGATGAGTTCCTACTCCTTGTCACAGAAACGGAGTTAGGCAGTTTGTGTGCCCATCATGCCGAAAGCCCAGTGGAAACAAAGAAGTATTTTCCTCAGTTCATTTATGGAATGGAGCCAATCTAAATGGACTTTACTGAGGGAGACAGCCACACTGGAGAGGATTCAGTTCAGGGCCCTCAAAAACCTGTTGCATTTCGAACTTCCTGAAAGAATTAAAATAAAAGCCCTGCTTTGTTACAGTGCAGTAAACAGTCTGGTACACGGCCGTGTGGCCTTAAGTCTAACGTTCATTCAGCAGAGTATGGCAGCGCCGCTCGCATTCCTCCCTCCCTCTTTACCCTCCCACCCCTCCATGCTTGACCCCTCCTTCCCCTGGCATGCTTAAAATCCAGAAACGTGGTTGCTAATTACTGTGGTTATGATTTGCAACCTGTCTGGTGGTGCCAGGAAGTAAAACGCAGCCTTTTCAAGCGTAGGGGAATCAATCTGCCTGCCGTCAAAACAGAGAGATGTGTTTCAAACTAATTTGGAGCGGGGTGGGGTTCTATATATTAGAAGTTCAGTGATGACAAGCCCCATCGAATAGAGATGGTTGCCTGTCAAAACGTACAGAGAAGTCAGGAACTTACTCCATAAGAAAGGAAACGGCTATTTTCCCCCCTCCCTTTCTTTTTAAAGCTCAGCCTATACGATTGCATATAAAGTTGGATCCCTGGAGAATTTTAAAGCCTGTTTTCAATCAGACTGAAAATATATATATATTTTAAGTTTTTTTCCCCCCACCTCTGCTACTCAAGAAAAAAGTTATTTTTTAATGGTTGTCACGAGACACGCTGCAGACTTCAGATTTTTGGTGAAGTTTTGTATGCGCGGCAGTTTCGGAAGTGTGAGGATTGCACTCCACAAAACTAGAGGACCCTGTATCCCTTGCATTTGTAGCATCTCTTGATCAAAATGTAATAATAATAAAGTGGCAGCAAAACCTAGCAGCCTAGTATAAACAGTGGGCAGGAGCACTAGGAAGTAGAAAAAAATTAAACAGATTCTGCATGAATTAAGCAGTTCAGAAAACATAGGAATGGACCTGGCCCTTCATTCCTGCCTGGTCTACACTTAAAATGTAGATCACCATAGCTCTGTCACACAGGAGTGAGAAAAATCCAAGAACTTGTGCAGTGGGCTTCTAAATACCTGTGTGGTCTGCACTGCACATTGCAGCCATGTGTACAGTATGGATATATCCACTGGCCCAAAGCCCTGAATGGTAGAGAAGTGAGCTCATGGCAGCTGCTTCTTTCTGTAGTAGTAGTTCGGGCCTAGCTGTTAGGCTGTCCAACCTACCTCCAGGTCTTTGTGTGTCCTGTGTGTAACTCCAGATTTGCATATAGGAGTAGGATTTTTTTCTATGGCACTAACACTAAAGAGACTACCCATGATGTGCAGTTACACTATCTAGGGCAATATATATCAGGACCATCAACCCACATTCATCAAGGCATAAACTGTGCACCGGGGTGGAATCAAAAAATTGTTCCCTCTGTTACATTTTTAAGCAAATAGCCAGATGCAATATAAGGACTTTTGATCATCCTCTGAAGAATCTACTGCAGAAGAGAAGACCTCAGATTAGATGGGCCATTGGTCTGTCTGGTGTAATTATCCCTGTGATTTTAAGATATCCATTGAGCAGAGGATAACGAGCTAAACAAGACAATTAGTAGGTGTTCTAGTAGCTATTGAAATAGTGGTAGATATCCTTTGTGTTAGATAAACTGTGCTATGAGACTGGGCTAAGGCAGTGGTTCTCAAACTAGGGCCGCTGATTGTTCAGGGAAAGCCCCTGGTGGGCTGGGCTGTTTACCTGCTGCGTCCGCAGGTTCGGCCGATTGCAGCTCCCAGTGGCCGCGGTTCACTGCTCCAGGCCAATTGGGGGTTCAGGAAGCGGCGCAGGTCAAGAGATGTGCTGGCCACCGCTTCCCACAGCCCCCATTGGCCTGGAGCAGCGAACTGCAGCCAGTGGGAGCCGTGATTGGCCGAACCTGTGGAAGCGGCAGGAAAACAAACCGGCCCGGCCCACCAGGGGCTTTCCCTGAACAAGTGGCAGCACTAGTTTGAGGACCACTGGTCTAGGGCACTTACTGCTGAATGATGTCCACTCTTGTTTCTATATGCTCAGTTATTTTGAGATGAAAGTTGTGAAGGCCCCTTATCCTCAGAGATATTTAGCACCTAACTCCCATTGAAACAAATGGGAGTTAGGCACCTACATATCTTTGAAGATCTGGGATTAAGTTCTGGAACATATATCCATTTAGATGGACGGATACAACAAGATGGGACACTGGCATGACTTTTTAATTAAGAAAAAAAATGTGTTCCTTAGCAAGCTGTCTTCTCAAATGAGAAGAAAATGCAAGAGAGATATATTACTAGCTGTTTACCATAATTATTAAATCCCATGGGAAAAACTATGTGAGATCAGATGCAATCCTTTCTATCAAATGTACATCATCCAGGAGCTCAACTGTCAAGTACATGTGCTTAAAGGTAGTTGTCCCAATTTGTATTTAGGCACCTGAGTTCCTGAAAAATTACTGGGACACCTAAGTGGCTTAGGTGCTTTTTAAAATTTTCCCTGTAATCCCCTAACTTTATGAATCAAAGTTTGAAAATGGGCCCAGCAGTCACACTATTGAAAATATTTGGTAGCCCTGGCTAACGAGGAGGGGACTTAATCGGATGTGTTATCAGGGAACATTTCATGCATAGATTTTAATTTTTGTATAGCAGCCAATAAAGTTCTGATCCAATTTGCACTGAAGTCAATGGAAAGTCTTCAGTGGGAGATGGATGGGGCCATTATATGGTTGAGGTGGGAAACTATTCTCTGTAGTTCCCACAGTAGTCATCATTTTCCAGTTCCTTTTCCTAATGCCTCACAGTTGCTGCCACTGATGGGTGAATGCAGGCGCACTTCTGTCCAACAAAGAAGAAATTCTTAGGAAGCAAATGGAGTTTTTCCTCATTCTTGCTCTAAAGAAATGGAAAATGTTCTTAAGAATATGTGAGATGTTATATCGGAGCAGACCAGTGGCCCATCTCAGTATCCCGTTTCTGAGAGTGACCAGTACCAGATACTTCAGAGGAAGGTGTTAGAACCCCACAGTAAGTAGTAATAGGATAAGCAGCCCAAAGAAAAAGTTTTCCTCCTTAATAGGGCTGGGCAGCAAATAAGAATTCCATATTGTGAAAAATGTCTCCACATTTGGTTTTGTTCCACACTGGAAGGCAAATAAGAAATTTTGAACATTGTCATGAAAACATGATAAAATCCAGCCCAGAATAGCCGATAGCACTGCGTTTAGAGCACTCATCTGCAGGAGACCTGGTTTCAAATCCTTGCTCTGAATCAATTATATTTTCATGAAAAATTTCGTCTCCTTTTTCTCCTACACACTTTCTCTTTGATGAAAAAGATTTTGTCAAAAATTCCCATCCACTTCTACTCCTTAGTCCCAAATATTTAGAGGTTACCTTAAAATCCAAAACACAAGGGCTCATGTCCCTTTTAACCCCCCTGTATTTTTATATAGTATAATCTAGTATTCTTCCTGAGCAGATTGGTACAACTGTAGACTGAAGAATTTAAGGAAAATATGCAGGTGAAGAGAAGTGATTTAATAAAGCTAAATGCTCTTTCAGACGCAAGATTCTGACTTAAACCCAGTCACAACCAGAACACAATAGAAGACCAAAAGACCTCTCAGATGCTCACAGATTGAAGTTACTACTAGTCTGAGCTGAATCTAAACCACTGATCTATAGGTGAAAGACTCTATGGCCTTTATATATTATAAAAGCTAATTTGCTCAGCAGTTGCTTTCTTCCAAGCTAATTCAGCTCTATTTATGATCACAGGATTATATAAAAAAAAATGTTTAAAGGAAGATGTTTCAGCAAATTAGCAATTTCTTAAGAACTTGGGTATCTCATATACAAACAGGTAGGCAGCTGTCAGTGTGGAATTCCACTGAGCAGCTTAATTAGCCTTTTATGTGGTTTAATGTTATGATAAATTACTTACCGGAAGTTATTAATTAAGATATTAAAGCCTCATTATTCGTTAGTAATGGGGCATATGGGATGAGAGGAAGGAACAGGACTTGATTATTAACAAATTTCAGGGAACCGTGAGTAAATTGGATAACTAGAGGAAATATGCATCTGGCTTGTTCTATTTGTGACATAAATAATTTGATAGTATGTGTTTGTTACAGCAGCCCAGTCAGTATGTATGTGTATAGATATGCTGAAGAACAATTATTATTAGTTGGTGGTTAAAATTAAACCTTTCCTACAGCCAACTTCAGCAGTTGATAGCAGGGCTTTCTTATAGGGAGCCCTTGGCTCTGTGAAACACATCAGTCAGTGTCTATGTTTAGCCACTTTTAGAGCATGGTATAAGACATGACTATTTACCTGGGTATTTGCCTGAAGCAGGGCTTGTAGATGCACATCACACGCCACAGAACTTCACCCACCCACTCCAGTAATAAGCCCATAACCTCTGGCTGAGTTACTGAAGTCCTCAAATCATAATTTAAAGACTTCAAGTTACAGAGAATCCACCATTTACTCTAGGTTAAACCAGCAAGTGACCCAGGCCCCATGCTGCAGAGGAAGGCAAACTCCGCCCCCGCCCACCGAGTCTCTGCCAATCTGACTGGGGGGAGGAACTCCTTCCCAACCCAAATACGGTGATCAGTTGCACCCTGAGCATGTCGGCAAGTCCCACCAGCCAGACACCCGGGAAAGAATTCTCTGTACCAACTCAGAGCCCTTCCCATCTGGTGCCCCATCTCCAGCCATCAGGGATCTTTGCTACCAGCAGTTGAAGACGGGCCATATGCCACTGTAAGCAGTCCATGGGTGGTGGGTATCGAAGGCAGGGGGAGGCTGTGCCTCCCCAAACAGCCTTACGTGGCCCCACCTACGCTCTGCCCCCAGGCCTATTCCTGCTTCTTGGGATATGCTGCAGGCAGCTCTTCCCCGCTAGGCCGAGGCTGGGGGGCTAAAAGGAGCCAGCCTGCGCTGCCCACCTTCACGGCACTCCAGGGCTGGGGGGAGGGGCCTGCACTACCCGCTCGCCCGCCTGGCACTCCGGGCCTGGGGGGAGCCATGCCACCCACTCACCCGCCCGCTCACCCACCAGGTACTCTGGGGGGGGCACACTGCTCGCTCACCCACCCAGTGCTCTGGAGTTCATAGAATCATAGAATTCAAGATCAGAAGGGACCATTATGATCATCTAGTCTGACCTCCCGCAAGATGCAGGCCACCCTCCAGGGCCACTGCCAATCTACCCTGGAGGAAAATTCCTTCCCGACCCCCAATATGGCGATCAGCTGAACCCCGAGCATGTGGGCAAGACTCTCCAGCCAGACCCTCTGGAACCAGTGTACCAGTTGGGGGAGCTGCACCTCCCACTCACCCGCCTGGTGCTCTGTGGGAGGTGGGGTAGGGGGCCCTGGCTGCCCCACTGGAATGGGGACTCTGGGCGCCAGTGGGAGGGGCGGGACCTCGGGTAGAAAGGGTGGTCTGGGCTGGGAGGTCTTGTCTCCTCGAGCCTGGGGTTCACCCACCACCCATTAGGCAGTCCCATCATACCATCCCCTCAATAAATTTATCAAAAACTTAGTCTGGACGCCAATCAGGTTTCTTGCCCTGACTACTCCCCTTGGAAGGCTGTTCCAGAATTTCACTCCTCTGATGGTTAGAAACCCTCATTAATTTCAAGCCTAAACTTGCTGATGGTGTCAACATTAGTCCTTTACTTAAATAACTCCTCTCCCTCCCTACTATTTATCCCTGATGTATTTAGACAGAACAATCATATCTCCTGTCACCTTCATTCAGTTAGGCTAAACAAGCCAAGCTCCGTAAATCTCCTCTCATAAGATAGGTTTTCTATTCCTCTGATTGTCCTGGTAGCCCTTCTCTGCACCTGTTCTAGTTTGAATTTATCTTTCTTAAACATGAGAGACCAGAACTGCACACAGTATTCCAGATGTAGTCTGACCAGTGCCTTGTATAATGGCAATAACACTTCCCTATCTCTACTGGAAATACCTTGCCTGATGCATCCTAGGATTTCATTAGCCTTTTTGATGTTTGCATCACATTGGCAGCTCATGACGATCCTGTGATAAACCAATACACTCCCCCTCTATTTCTTCCAACTGATATGTCTCCACCTTATATAAAAATATTTTTTATTCCCTAACTGCATGATCTTGAACTTTGCTCTATTAAATTTCACCCCATACCTATTATTCCTGTTTTCAGAGTCCTCCAGATCTTTCTGTATAATTCCAGTTCTCCTCCATATTGGCAATACCTCCCAACTCTGTGTCATCTGTTTTATTAGCACACTTCCACTTCTTGTGCTAAGGTCATGAATGAAAATGTTTAATAAGATTGGTCCCAGGACTGATCCTGGAGGAACTCCACTAGTAAGTTCCCTCCAGCCTGACAGGTCACATTTCAATATGACCCATTTCAGTTTCCCCTTCAAGCAGTTCCTTCTCCACCTTTCAATTCTCATATTAATCCCCACCTTCTCCAATTTAACTAATAATTTCCCATGTGGAATTGTATCAGATACCTTACTGAAATCCAGATATATTAGATCTACTGCATTTCCTTTATCTAAAAAAAAATAAGTTATCTTCTCAAAGAAGATCAGATTGGTCTGGCATGATCCACCTTTTGTAAAACCATGTTGTATTTCATCCTAATTTTACTGTTTACCTCTATGTCCTTAACTGCTTTCTCTTTCAAAATTTGTTCCAAGACCCTGCATACAATTGAGGTCAAACTAATTGGCCTGTAGTTTCCTGGATCGCTTTTGTTTCCCCTTTCTTAAAAATAGATACTGTGTTAGCAATTCTCCAGTCATAGGGTACAGTCCCTGAGTTTACAGATTCATTACAAATCCTTGCTATTGGGTTTGCAATTTCAGGTACCAGTTCCTTTAATATTTTTGGATGGAGATTATCCAAGCCTGCCAATCTGGTCCCATTAAGCTGTTTGAGTTTGACTTCTGCCTCAGATGTGGTAATTTCCACTTCCATATCCTCATTTCCATTAGCCACCCTGCCACTACCCCTAAGCTCTGCATTACCCTTGTTGAAAACTGAGGTAAAGTATTTGTTTAGGCATTGGGTCATGCCTACATTATCTTTACTCTCCACCCCATCCTCAGTGTTTAACAGTCTCATTCCTCTTTCCTGGTTTTCTTTTTATTTATGTAGCTATTGGTTTTAGTTTCCTTTGCAACACCCAATTCTGCTTGGCTTTTGGCCATTCACACTTTTTCCTGCCCTCTCTGACCCCCAAAAGATAACTTTCCTTGATGATCCTTCCCATCTTCCATTCTCTGCAGGCTTTCTGCCCTCTGTTAATAACCTGTTTGAGATGCTTGTCCATCCAGCTTGGCCTGCCACCCTTCCCTATGAATTTTCCCCCTTGCTTGGGAGGAAGGCTTCAGATAGCTTCTGCGACTTTGTCTTATAGCGATTCCCAGCCTCCTCCACATTCCGAACTTTGAGTTCTTCAGTCCAGTCCACTTCCCTAACTAATTCCTTTATTTATTTATTTATTTTTTTAAAGCTCACCCTTTTGAAATCAAGGACCTTAGTTGCAGACCTATTTTTGTTTATCCTTCCATATAGTTTAAACTGAACTAGCTCATGATCACTCGAACCAAGGCTGTCCTCTACAACTAGTCCTATGAGGCCCTCCCTACTTACCAATACTGAATCTAAAATGGCATCACCTGTTGCTTGTTCAGTGACTATTTAGTGAAGAAATCTGTCAGCTATCACGTCCAGAAATATCTGGGCCCTACTAATATTAGTAGCACTTGTCCTCCAATCTATATCCGGGAAGTTAAAATCTCCCATAATCACACAATTTCTATCCATATCCAAATTGGATTCTGGGGGTCTGTAGCAGACCACAAGCACTATCTCAGTGATGCCTCTGTTAGCTTTTTTCCCTGCAGTAATTTTGACCTAAACAGATTCTGTTTTATCCATTCCATCACTTCTAATTTCTTTACAGTCTACCCCATCATTAATATACAATGCTACTCCACCTTCACCTTTATTTCTATCTTTTTTTTTTCTGAACAGCACATACCCTTCAATACCATACTCTAGTCATGACTACTATTCCACTGTATTTCTCTTATCCCTGTAATATCTGCTTTCACTTCCCACACCAAGAATTCTAGTTTCTCCATTTTGTGGTCTGGTCTTCTTGAGTTGGTGTACAGACATCATAGCTGTTTCTGCTTAGCTTCTCCCAGGTTCCTCGCCCAATTGAGTACAGTCATTCTACTACCAGTATCACCTACCTGGCTGTTAGTGCCCATACCAATGACACTATCTTTCCTCTTGATGTCCATTCTCTGACCCTCTGTTTTTACATTCTCCATTGCTGAATCCTCTCTTACTTAATTTTTCCTCCCACTCAATGGCAGAATAAGGCATGGAGAGTACATGAGCATCTCCCAACCATTTTCCCCTCAATTCCTAGTTTCAAGCTCTTTTAATCAGTTTTACCAGCCTATGTCCCAGAAGTCTATTTCCCTCCCAATTCAGGTGGAGTCCATCCCATGAGAATAGTCCTCTGTCCATGAATGTCTCCCAGTAGTCAAACATCCCAAAACTGTTCTTATAGTACCACTGCCTGAGCCATCTGTTGATCATCATAGTCTTGTTTCACCTTCACTCTCCTTCTCTAGGGACAGGGAGAATCCCAATGAAGATCACCCAAGCCTTGATTTCTTTAAGCATCTTCCCCAGCGTGGTGTAGTCTCCCTTGATACATTCCAGCAAGAATCCAACAGTATCATTTGTTCTCACGTGAAGGACAATCAGTGGATTCATTCCTGCTCCCGTTAGGATCCTTGTCAATCTAAGGTCCACATCCCATATCTTCATTTTTGGCAGATAGCCACCCAACCCTTTTGTTCTTCAGATCAGTTCTGGAGACAGGCCTGTCTGTTCTTCTTAGCAGAGAGTTCCCAGTCATGTAGACTTGCCACTTCCTGGTGTTGGTGCAATTCTCCGGCCTTCCTCCTTCTGTTCTTTCTGGCTGCAAGTCCTCTTGTCTTTTGTTCTCACTTGCAATCTTCTGTGAGTCATCATCTATCCTCCTGGAGCTCTGAACTCTGGCTATGTCCATTGACTCTTCCCCTCTTCTTGTAGGACTAGCTAATCCTCTCTTCTTCCTTGCCAACCCCCACCATCTGTTACTGCCTGCTTCACCCCTTCTTTATTTTCCTACTTAGCAAACCTGTTCCTGAACTCTATTTCACCTTTACTAGCTGATCTTTTCCTCTGCCAGGTTCTCATAGTCATATGATTCCATTGGCCATTTCCCTCACCCAGCAGTCTACATGCACAGTTCTCCAGTCTAGCTTGCATCTGCAATTTTTGAGTTTTCTCTTCAGCCTCCTCTAGCTTTCCCTCCATCAACTGCATAAATCCCCTTCAAAACTCACCCATAATTTCTACCTGCAACTCCAAACCTCCGATTTTCACTTCCATCAGCTCTATTGGGTGGCACTTCATACAAACAAAAGCATTTTTCAGGAACTTACTTCAGGATAACGTACATGCCACAGCATCCATTTCCAGTCATCCTCATTGGCTCTTCCATTCCTTGGGTTGCCACCACTCTTGCCTCTGTAGCTGTCACAACCTTCGCTTCTAAGCTGCTGTTAAGGAAAAAACAAAAACAAACACCACACACTCTCTCTCCCAAGCTCCCCTTACAAACTCCCACTTACTCTTCGCTGTTTTTAGTGCTGTTTGATGGCTCCTGTGTTGCTGGTTGGCTGCTTGGGATGGAATTCTGCAAATCTCCCACTCTTAGACTGGCCCTTGGCCTGGGCTGTATATCAGCCCCCCTTACCCAGCAGGTCCAACAGAGTTCAAACACCTGCAGTGTAGACATGCCCTGTTACCAGGCTAACAAAGAGATTCTTAGGTCATTTGGAAGGGGGGTAGTGCTTTTGGAGCTGAAGGTCCTGGGTTCTATTTTCATTGACATCCAGAGTAGGGATCATCACACTCGCAGTGAATATACTGATATTCATTTTCTGGGGTGACAGGTATGTGCACATGCACAAACATTCAGCTACAGTGTAAAATAACCTATCAGACCTGAGATGTCCTCAGGAGAAAAATACATTCTGACCAGAAGGAAAAATCCCTCTCCTTCTCTTCCTCAGGAAGACATTCGAGGGCTGGACTTTATGAGATGTTACTAGATTGTGTGCGATCAAGTTATTTAGTTCCTCTCAAAAATTGGAGCATACAAAACTTTTAAATTTTAAACCTGTATTGAAATAAAGTCTATAAACAAGGTACAGTTCTAACCAGCTGGCCAGCCAGCCATAAAAACTAATTAAAGAGCAAATCTAAATCACTACCAAGTGCACTGAATTTTAAGTAACATGTGTATATGCATTCCTAACCTTCAGCTAAGCCATTCACAAGTACAGGAGTTGCAAGTTTAAAATGTGTGGTTAAAAATTGACATCTCCTACTCAGCGAGAATTCAGATCAACAAAGAGATCAAATAGCTCCCAGAAAGGCTTCCCTTTAAAAACTTCTGATAAGGTAGTAGAATATTGCAGACAGATGAGCTGCAACATGCCTTTCTGATACATTTATGCTCCTTTTGAGACTTCATATCTTTTCATCAACAAGTTGGCCAGATCCTTGACTCTCAAATGTCTTTATCCAAACCCACCAAAATCAGCGGCAGTCTCTCCACTAATTTCAGTGGATTTTGGATCAGCCATAAGTATCCTTCCTCATTTATAGCTGCACTATCTAGTCCCACTTATAGGTGATTTGCTAATGTGACTAACTCAACCTCTATATTTTATGATACAATAATTAAGCAAATCTCCCCTGGCACCTACAGCTTGTGGGAGGACATAAAAAGCCATAATGATGTCAGTTCAGCTACCTGATGCAGTTGTTTTGCTTGCAGCATCTTTGTTCAAGCTGCCAGTGCTGGATTTTTTTTCCACACATCATTTTGTTTTAACTCACAGAGTGCGTTGCAATGCATGTGTCATTAAACAGGTACTCGTATACCCTAGTAATAGACACTATGCTGTTGCCATGTATGGATGGTGTGGCATGCATGGGGTTAATGTGGAATATTTTGATAGGACAGTAATTACCACAAAGCCTTCCCCGAGCTTTGAAGACACGAAACTGATATTTTATTGCTCTGTCAGTGCTGGGTCTCTCCTGGTTGTAATCCACAGCAATGTCCCTGGATGCAATTGTACTTGGATAACTAAACCACATTGATCTGTTTCACTTAGTGGGGACTCTCCTTGTTTCACTGTAAAGATTAGAGAGTGATTCAGCATTCATGAGAAAATGTAGCAAGAAAAGGTTACGGAACAGTGCTAGGAGTGGAGCCATATTGGGAGCAATTGAGGAAGGAAATGGTCTGGATTTATTGTCTACATTAAAGATATTGCGGGTCCCATGGATACCAAGAGTGTCATGGAGACACAGCTAATAGGGTTTTTATTGGATTATTGTCAGGCTGCTGCACCTGCTTCTAAAGGGGGGACAGGGCAGTTAGTCTTCTGGCTTCCCTTGAGCAGGAAAGTATAGAACAGCCATAGGAGTTGGAAACAACTGATTTTTTTTTTAAAGGAAACTTTCACAACTGCATCTCTCTCACATACAACCAGCTATACTCTCTCTCTCAAGAAGCCTACTGCTTAAACAAGGGAATTGGACACCAGGAGTCCAAATCTCATATCCTCAATCTAACCCATAGCAGGATAGATGTTATACCTCTTTGTGTGAATAGGAGCTACGTGAATGTTCTGGGGAGAATTCGGCAGGGTGGTTTTCAGCCTTGACTTTTTGAGTGACCTTGAGAACTCACCGATCCCGTGTGTCTCAGAAGGGGCTTTGCAAGTACCATGTGTTATTTACACCAGTGAAGAGCTGGCACGTGGTTTGCATGGGGTACCTGCTTGAAGCTGAAGAGCGGGCATTTGTGCTAGTTGTTGGTCTTTAACTTACTCAAGCCAATTCAGGAGCACTTTATCCAACCTGACAGCAGAGCTGAACAAAGTCAGTCTGGTCCCTAGTTCATTATCATTATCTCCTAATTTCTAATGATGTTGGACATTAGAGGAATTCAGATGTCATCTAAAATTCACGTCTCACACTTAATGCGTCTGGTGTTGATTTAAAGGAGTCTTATTAGTTATTAGCAGATTCCAGTGAATAATTTATAAGACGTCTGATGAACTGAATCTTTTCACTGTTCATGAGTTACATGGAAACAGATGGAAATTATCCTCCAAGGGCCTGATGCAAAGCCAATTGAAGTTAGTGGAAAGTCTTCAGTCGGCTTTGGATCCAAGCCCCTAAATACTTTCAGGAAATAATTCTAGTTTTGTAGCTCATTCACAAGCCTGAGGGGATTCAATATCTGAGCTGTTCTGCTTGGATATTTTATGTCTTGACAGGTACCAGGACCTGATCCTTCGGAGGAAAAGAAAGAAACCCTCTACATGGAAGGATGGTCTGTAGTTAGAGACCGGGGACTCAGGAGAACTAGGTTCACTGCCTGCTTTCCCACACGTTTCCCCTGTGAACGTGGGCAAGTCTTCAGCATATCTGAGAGTCAGTTCTTCATGAGTAAAATGGAGGTCAGAGTACTTCCCTACTTCACTGGGGTGCTGTGAGATACATTCAGTGGTTGTGAGGTACTAAGATGACGAGGGCCATATTAGTCAGATAGATTAATAGTCAATAAGTATGAAGTGACCTGCCTATAAGATAAGTTGCTTCTAAACCTGGTCTTAAATCCCTAACTCTTTTTCTGATGTTTATCTTGAATTATTGGCAGAATATCCAGGAAACAACATGGCAAAAACTGAGCTTGTCATCTCTTCCTCCCAAACTCTCAGATGTGTGTATTACTAGAGAGCCTGATCCAAAGTTCACTGTAGGCAATGGCAGTCTCTTTTTTATCCAGTGGGATCAGGTCCAAAGAGAGAAACCATCTACTCCTTATTGATGATTTTCCTTCCTCTCCTCTTCTTCTGTCTGTTTGTCGGTGTTTTTTCATTATGTCAAGTCATTAGACTCTAAGCTCTGTAGGGCAGGGTCTGTGGATTTCTGTCTGTGAAACACCTAACACACCTTTTAGGCACTAAAAAAAGAAAGGATAAAAAAGCAACACCTACTTTATAACTTTGTTTACCTTAATCTATGTGGAAACCACCAGTCTGGCGTAAAAATATATTTCAGAAGTAGCCTTTGCACTTGAAGAACTTTGAGAATTCAGCTCCAGATGGTAACTGCCATTTCCAAGACACTGAGTTATTACCCTAATGGGCAAACTTTTAACAGAGATGGAAAACTGCCTCCATTGAAATATTTTCAGGCAATGTGAGCCCACATATTTTCCAATTACAAACATATTATACCATTTTAATTTCTAAACCTTCTACTGATATTTATATACTATGGGAATATTATATAGTTAATGATAGTGTAAGAGGATGGTCTTGTGGCCAAGGCATTGGCTTAGTACTCAGGAGAGCTGACCTCTATTCCAAGGTTTGCTACAAACTAAACAACATTTTGGGAAAGTCTCTTAAATTTCTTTACATCTTAGCTCCCCCATCTGTAAAATGGAGAGAAGAATATTTCTTCCCTCACTCTGTTCTGTCTATTTAGATTGTGAGTTGATCAGGGTAGGGGCTGTCTCTTACTATCTGTATTTGATTCTCTGGGTGTTCTTGCTAATACAGTACTAATAAAAAAGAAAAAGGAATAATTAAGGAACATGGAGACTGTACCACAATAGCACAAAGACTGGAGGTGGTGAACATGGAAAGGACTACCACTTTTTTTTAAAAGACACAATGTTGTACAAAAGCGTGTGAGAATTTTGTGCTTTTGGAGTGGGCTAATAGGACAACCCTAAAGAGTGAAGTTTTCCATTTATTGACAGAGCTGGTACAGTGCAGTATGAGCTTTCCTACAGCACCCTGCCAAGGTGCCTCACCTATGATTGGTGGAGCTATTTCTAAACCTGAGCACATCATCTCAGCCACAGCAGCTGTCAGTTCCATAGCACCCCAGACTGCTATGATCACGACAAAAACTGGCCAAGAAATATGAAGCTTTTTTCTTGCCAAAAATCTCCCTGCCTCTGTTCTTATCTTTTAATCAGTTACTGATCCATGAGAGGACGTTCCCCCTTATCCCAGGACTGCTTGCTTTGCTTAAGAGCTTTGGTGAGGGACCTCATCAAAGGCTTCTGAAAGTCTGAGTACACTATATCCACCGGATCACCCTTGCCCACATGGTTGATACCCTCCTCCACCAGAATTCAAATAGATTGGTGAGGTAAGGAGCAGGGAGATTCCTAGGGCAAGCTGCCAGAGTCCCTGGGGAAGGGGGACAGTGAGGAAAAACTTGCTAAGACAAGAAGCAACAGAGGAAGAGCTCTGCACAAGCACGTTAGGCTGCCATGGAGGAGGCCCTGAGGTAGGGCCAGTAAAAGCACTTCAGTGGAGCTTGAGAGGGACAAAAGAGTTATTAGTTCAGCAGCTAAAGAAGAAGCTGGAAGGACCTAGGGAGATTTCAGAGGCTTGAGAACCAAAGGGAGGCTGTGGAGAAGCAGCACAAGGGGCATAGAAGTAGGAAGTGAGCCAGGGAAACAGCAGCACACTTGATGAAGCAGATCTAGGTAATCAATACAGGGGTCCTGGGCTCAAACCCAGAGTGGAGCATAGGCCTGGGTTCCCTTACGAGCCCCTGAGAAAAGGGACAAGCAAGTCCAGAATAAGGACTGTTGAGCCCAATGTGGGGCTGAAGACAGACCCCCCCCAAAAAGGGCCACAGAATAGCTAAGGGGTGGGGGATGAAGGCTCACACTGTGACTTTTTGTGAACTCTCAGTGGGGCTGTCTCGTTACCCTGGCAGGGATTTGGACTTTTTGACTTGTCTGGAGGGCTAAGCCACAGAAGACTTCACGAAAGGCCCTCAGGAGCTGCAAGTTATGGCAATGTTATGGCCTGACATGAGGGGGCGCTCTGAGGGCAAGATCACCCCTTGACAATTGGCAATTAAAGGATTTCTTCTCTTCATGCCCTTTGGTTCCTTGATCTGTTCTTAGCAGATCAATTTCATGCTAAATTTCATGCTCAGACCTTCACTCTTTTTACCCTTCCCTTTAGTTATCCATTTAATACTCTTTTGACTATTCTAGCCAGCCTGTTCCTGAGGAGACTGGACCACTTATGGGAAGAGAGGGGGCTGTATAAGGTGAATGGCCTTCACCTCAGCAAGGGAACCAATGTTCTACAAAAACAAATCCTTCTACCCTACACCACTTACCTAGCCAACAGTTTACTTCCAGAATCTTTTGCCTACTGTCTTCCTTCACTTGCAGGACAGGAAGGATCTCAGAGAAGATCACTTAGACATTCTCTCTCTCTCTCATGCTTCTGAATTCCCTGAAGTTATCTGTGAGATGCTGTGTTGCTGATTGACTTCAGAAGCCTATCCGGTCTTAGAGAGAGGTCTTTCTGGAGCCAAGACAGGAGACAGCACACTGTCCTGTTGTCCACCTGTCCTATGCAGAATGTTCTTTCAATTCTTCCGAGTATTGAATTCCCAACAAAGATAGTCTGTCTTCTTTGGACAATTGCAGAGCTTTGTGAGCAAGTTTGATTTTTTTTTTTTAAAATAGGTCCCACATGCCTCTCCATTTCCATGGTTCAGCTGGATCCTTAGATATTGTCCAGTTTCCACATTAAGGACTTGGTATAGATTGGAAATTTTTAATTGTGTGGAATTCTTCATGACCATCTTCTCTCTGTTCACCACAACCTGCCTTGTCTGTCTCCAGCTGTGCAGAATGCCACCTTGACCTCTTGCGGTTACAGATTTCCAGGCCTTCTCAGAGTTCCTCTGACTCCTTGGTGACCAGCTCCTTTCTTCCTTGAACCTGGTATACTGATGTTCTCCAAACCTGATTGTCTAGGGACTCCTCAGTTTCTCTGTAGTATCTCTATTTTTCCTTTCAGTCTAATGATCTTTTTCTCCAGCACAGTCACCAGTTTGCACTTCATGCACAGCAACTCCATTCTGGCTTCAAGCAGGAATGAAGACCTGGCACATCCACTGCAGACCAGCACCACTACTGCATCGTGGAATCACACAGAGCTGGACCTGGAAGGAAAGCCTCACCCCATCTAAAACTCTGTCAGCTGCCTGTTTGCAGTGGTTAAATGTGTGACCAGCAAGTGACTTTTTTGTACAAAAATCTCCCTGCTTAGCACAGCTCAGCTCTGCCCTGCTCCTCACCACCAGGGAGTGATTAACCACTCAGACTTCAAACAGCTGGGCTGATCAAAGCTCCAAGGGTCAGAGCCATGTGACTCTTACTAAGGCACCAAACAGACACATCTCAGGGGCTCATGGTCCAAGTCACAGTCCTTATACAGAGAACAGTCAAACAATCCACTGACAGGTCAAACCTCACTGTCTCCAAGCACAAAGGGCAAGCTATGCCCTCCAAAATTCTTGTAAGTTGCCTTTGTTCATGACCAGAGACAGCAAATATCTATTTCACCCTGATTGCCAAACAGACATCAAGCAAATAAAACTTAGTCTCTAAAGAGCCTAGCTGGATTTAAATCAGTGATGTAGAATAAAAAGAGAAAGGAAAGTTTCAGATTTGAGTTGTGAGAAATTTCTAATGAAACCAGAGTTATGGTAACCAATCTTGGACTTGGTTTTGGTGGGCCTTTGAGCAAATCTGGACTAATGAACCTTTGAAGCAAACATGGGTTTCTAGAAAGCTTAGGCTGAATTTCAAGTCAATTTGGCCCATGTCTCCAGTGACCTGAGTCAACAGTGTGCCTTCTTGCCAAGAAGGCTAACGGCATTTTGGACTGTATAAGTAGGAGCATTGCCAGCAGATCGAGGGATGTGATCATTCTCCTCTATTCATCATTGGTGAGGCCTCATCTGGAGTACTGTGTCCAGTTTTGGATCCCACACGCTATAAGAAGGATATGGAAAAATTGGAAAGAGTCCAGCGGAGGGCAACAAAAATGATTAGAGAGCTGGAGCACATGACTTATGAGAAGAGGCTGAGGGAAAATGGGATTGTTTAGTCTGCAGGAGAGAAGAATGAGGGGGGATTTATAGCTGCTTTCAACTATCTGAAAGGGGGTGGATCTAGACTGTTCTCAGTGGTAGCAGATGACAGAACAAGGAATAATGGTCTCAAGTTGCAGTGGGGAGGTTTAGGTTGGATATTAGGAAAAACATTTTCACTCGGAGGGTGGTGAAGCACTGGAATGAGTTACCTATGGAGGTGGTGGAATCTCCTTCCTTGGAGGTTTTGAAGGTCAGGCTTGACGAAGCCCTGGCTGGGATGATTTAGTTGGGGATTGGTCCTGCTTTGAGCAGGGGGTTGGACTAGATGACCTCCTGAGGTCCCTTCCAACCCTGATATTCTATGATTCTATGACCTAAGACCATGTATATAGCAAACTTGGGCTGATGTATTCATTTGGTTTGCATATGACAGTGATTTCTTCATTATTTTAGCCTGCAAGCCACACAACAGTTCTTGTGGTGAAATAGGTTTTTAGGTTTCTGGGTTTCTTCCGACCTGAAACTCAAAAGTGCATTCAAATGTCCCAAACCAAATAAGAAAATAGGTGGACATGAAACACAATGAACGAAGACTGCTGTTTTATGGATAACTCTCATATTACTATTACTTATCTGTACTAAAAACAATCTCCCAAACCCTTTGAGATTTAATCTATAGCAGGTTCATTACAGGAGTGACGTTTCACATAAGTCTTCATTTATAGAGATGTGATCGCTCATGACTTCACTCTATATATCTCCTTAAACTTAAAGAGTTTCTGGTACTTTCAGTGAAATTTAATCCCATTATAACTAGACATAGCAAGAATGATCCTTATGGGCCAAACAGAGAATATGCCATTTTCAACAAGGAGGAAGGAATTGCATGATTCAAAGAATTAGTTACAGCAATGAAAGTTTTGCTTCCATACATTGGACTTTAAAGTTAAGACGTCTAACTTGTACAGTGCCATTCTTTTTCTAATAGTCACAGAATCATGGACGTTAAAAATGGAAGAGTCCTGTTTGAGAGGGCTACTTGAATAGCAGAGAAAAACATGCCAAATATGTTTTCCTACAAATGTCACCAGTATTTGTTGAACAATGCATTTGATAAAGAGCATTCAGCCAGTTGTATAGCATGAATGAATCCCACAAATTTTGTCAAATATATTCATTTAATACTATAGGACTAGCTCTACAGCAAGGTGTTATAATCCAGTAATCATAGAACTATAGGGCTGGAAGGGACCTCGAGGAGGTCATCTAGTCCATCTCCACATGCTGAAACAGGACCAAGTATGCCTAGACCATCCCGGACAGGTGTTTTCTAATCTGTTCTTAATATGTCTAATAAAAGGGATTCCACAATCTCCCTTGGAAGCCTATTCCCCCAATTCAACTATCCTTATAATTAGAAAGTTTTCCTAATATCTGACCTCAATCTCCCTTGCTGCAAACTCAGAGGATGATTTTTTTTCCTATCCTTGGTGGACATGAAGAACAATTGATGATCTCCCTTTTTGTAATAACCTTTTACATATTTGAAGGCTGTTATCAGGTCCCCCTTCAGCCTTCTCTTCTCTATAGTAAACATGCCTAATTCTTCAGCCTTTCCTCATAAGTAACATTTTCAAAACCTGTCATTTTTGTTGCTCTCCTCTGCACTGTCTCCAATTTGTTCACATCTTTCTTAAAAGTATGGTGACCAAACCTGGACATGGTGTTCCCACTGGGGACTCAGAAGTTGAGCGGAACAATTGCCGCCTGTGTCTTATGACACTGCTATTTTTTTTGGGGGGGGGGCGTGTTTGCAACTCATTTAGTTTGTGATCTACTATAGCCCTCAGATCCTTTCCTGAAACACTGCTGCCTAGCCAGTTCTTCCCCATTTTGTAGATGTGCTTTTGATTTTTCTCTTTGGAAACTCAGAGTGTTGACCTTGTCTTTATTGAATTTCATCCTAAAGATTTCAAACAAATTCTCCAGTTTATCCACATCATTTTGAATTCTAATCCTGCCCTCCAGAGTGCTTGCAACCCCTTCCAGCTTGGTGTCATCCACACATTTTATAAACAAACTCTACAGTCCATCATCCAAGTCATTAATAAAAATATTGAACCAATGATGGATGAGCCAGTTCAAATGAATTAAGAACTCCCTGCCCTTGTAACTTCTGCTCAAAAGTCAAACTGAACCTAAACAGAACCTTAAGGTTTGAAAAGGTTTGGTTAATTTCCTCTCCCGTGCCCATTGTTTTTTCATTTTGACCCACCTCCAGATCTCTGGGTTTCAGCTGGGGCTAAAAATGCAAGTGCACGAGTACTATATAAGACACCTTTAGCCTGACAGGAAAAAAATAAATAGATCTCTTGAGACAGCAAGTTCTTGTGAGATTTGCAGCCCAAATCTATGGACCCAAGAGGTTCAGATAAGTCTGAACCCTGAACCTTTTGGCCATCATTCAGTGAACCCCCTTCCCACCCAATGAATGAATGTTCTCAAGGGACTGCACTGTGAAGCTCTGTCCAAAAGCTTCCACGTTTCTGTGGAAAAGATCTTCTGTTTTTACAGCATCTACTACTAAGAGCCAATCTTCACTTGTCAGTGCAACCATGTGGTTATGAGCATGTTTGTGTTTACATGCACTTATCTTAAGATGTGCTTTGACAACCCCCTGCTAAGACTTCCCAGTTTAATGGATCGTGAGCCGCTTTGAATTGCTTGACCCTGCTGGTTCATCATTTATGATGTTTAAAACACGTACACAGCCATTTGAATTTATTTAAACACCTAGAGGAAACTCTTCAATTAAAGACCATCCTAAGTGGCACTGACAGCAGCTCTCTTCCCAATTTGGTTTGGCTAAATCACCACCAATCAGCTGCTGAGAGGAGTGCCCTTTACTACGTAATAACAATCATAGTACATCATATGGGTGTCACTTTTTTCTAGAACTCATTTTTCAAATGCTAGAAAGGAAAAGTGTTTGTCCATCAAATATTTCAGATGATTTCACTACGGTGTTTTTGCCCAGGATGTGGTCTCCCAAGGCGGCAGGCTCAATGGAAAGAAAATATATATATATATATTTAGGTATAAAAAAGGCATGTTTTCAGCTTTTTCAGTATCAATCTCACAGAACACTATCATTCTAGTAAATGATGCTGTCTAATCTTCATGTCACATCAAATACTGAAGCAATAAATTCACTGGAGGACATTTACAAGGGTGTCTATGCTGAATTGAGATATCTCCTAGTCCTTTTTCTAAATTGTCACATATGCTGCCTGCTACAGAAAGGGGAAGCCGCCAGTTGATTGCTAATTCTGCAAACCCCAGGATGTAAATGTGATTAGCAGTAATTGAAGAAGTTCAAGAACTGTTAATTTCTCCTCTTTGTTGTTTTCCCTATTTAAAATATTAACTAAATGTGTATGTAGGCCAAAAACACTCTGTTACAGCTGAACAAAGGATACATATTTAATCAGAGCTGTGGGACCCCGATGCGGTTGTCTGAAACAAATGTGACATGTGCTTCCTCTTAAAAAAAGAAAAAAAAAAGAGTCAGGCAGCTAATAAACAGTAAAACAGTATCAGTATTTGGGTGTAATGTTCATTGTCTGCATGATGTCAAATTTAATGGCGTTACTCTATGTTAAAAAGCCAGGAGTACATTGCTACATTTGTCTTTCCCAGTTGGCTGTCCCCAAGGAGATCATGATGCAAGCAGTGGCTTTGTCTGGTGTATACATACGTTTGCACATGTTCGTAAATTTTAATTTCTAAGTAAATAGCCAGCTCTAGAGGGAAGGTGGCAGGAGGACAGGTTAACACCTGCATGGCTGAACTTCTGTCCATAATGCAATTTTAAAATGTGCATCAGTGACTAATGGATTAGTAAGCAATTTCAACAGCATTGGAACAAAGAAAATGTAATTTGCTCAGTTACTGCACGATATCAATCCTCTTTTTCTAAGCAAGCTAATCTAGCAAGAACAGTCGAATGCCAGCTGTAAGATGCTAGCACCTGGGCCAGGACATGGTACAAAGACAGCATTTCTTGCTCTGATGCTCTTGTCCATGGCAAAGGGAACTACATTTACCCTCATCCTGCTGTATGTGTCTGCAACATTCAATACTGCTCAGTATTATACTGTCCTCTTCTACCTCCAACAAGCCACAGTGGTGGCAGATGTCTACTTGCACTTGCAGCTGACCAGGAGACTACCTAAAAGTGGAGAGACCTGGCCACGATGATGCATGCATTTATGACATCCGCACTGAGTTACTGTAAAGCATCCATAGAAATGAACCGCACATCTTAAAGCAGCTCCAACTCATACAACACCCCCGCAACACCCCCCATCTGCTTAGCAGCTGATTCCACTGCAAACACATCAGCATAGCATGCCACTGTCTGTGGTGGATCCATCAATGAGCACTAAATTCCGTTCAAGGTCTCTGTCCCAATATTCAAAGCTCTCCATATGACTGGCCCTACTTCAGAGATCACCTCCACCTTCATGACCATGAGCTCCTATGACAGCCACACTTCTTTGGAACCAATAAGGGCTGGGGGAGGGGCACATGCATACCAGACACAGAACCTCCACCAGAGCTGGACCTAGACTACAGAATTGACTCCTGCAAGAGAGACGAACGACTATGGATCTCACGATGTTCTGTACTACATGTAAAATGCAGTCATTCAACTCAGTGCTCCCTCAGCCATTCTTCAGACACAGAGTACATCTTCACCGCAATAAATGACCCATGGCATCAAGTCTCAGAGCTTGGGTTAGCTGGCTCAGGTTGTGGAGGTAAAAACAACAGTATAAACATTTGGGCTTGAGTTAGAACCAGGGCTCTGAAACCTGTCCCAGAACCTGGGCTTTAACCGCAGCCCACACTGCTAGTTTTAGCCCCTCAGCCTGAGCTTGTGAGCCCAAGTAAAGTGACCCTGGGTTCCGAGACTCAATGCTGTGTGTTTTTCTCTGCAGGGTAGACATACCCATGGACCTAACCCCCAAGTATTACCAGCTAGCCAAGCTTTACTCCTACAGGAAAGGAACCCTCAAGGTCCTTGTATTTCATCAACTGCCTCATCTAATGTTTGAGGAAGTGGGCCAATTGGACGCTGGATTGTGTAGGGGCTAGAAGGATGCTGTCCCTGTGTTTACCTCTAATCTTGCAGCTATGCAATGCCTTCTCATTTGCCTCGAGGATGACCATGGCATTAGTTCCCTTAAAAGTAGGTTTAGAACACTGTCATGTTTTATAACAGACACAGTGTGGCCATGTATTTTGCCTACCTGTCTGACATTTGTTGTAGACTAAAGGAAACAAAGCAAGATGGTATGTCAAGTTTCCATGAGAAAGTACAGCAACTGTCTTGAACTCACAGGGACAGACAGACAAAGGGTCCCAGCTTACTCTTAAAGGGGCAGTACTCAGAAAACATATGTTCATTCACACAGCTACCATAAACCTTTTAATTTCCAATTCCAAAAAACCTTGAGTAAATGTTAATTACTTGTTTGATTGTTTCCTTTTGGAATTGGATTCCAGCTCCAGACAGATCCCATTGGGTTGAAACTCAAAAGGCAGGAAACACACCCTTTTTTTGTTACCTGTTGTAAAGTAAAACTGAGGTAGGCAAGAGCTGTGAGCTTTACTTTGCCTCTTAGCTATTATTAAAAGCTATTTTTTGTGTACAGCATTGACCAAAGAGTATCCTAGACCCTTTCTCTACATAGGTTGGGAAACGAAGTGCAAGTTCAGGAAAGCATTTTGATATTACTGAATGTTTCAGAGTTTGAATGATACCTTCCCCTCCATAACCCCTCTTTGCCCACAGACTCCATGACCAGATTGGCAATGGGATACCAAGCTTTTTGCAGCTCACCTTACATATTTCAATTTAATAGAATCCTAGAATGTCAGGGTTGGAAGGGACCAATCCCCAACTAAATCATCCCAGCCAGGGCTTTGTCACACAGGGCGTTAAAAACCTCTAAGGATGGAGATTCCACCACCTCCCTAGGTAACCCATTCTGGTGCTTCACCACCCTCCTCGTGAAAATGTTTTTCGTAATATCCAACCTAAACCTCCCCCACTGCAACTTGAGACCATTACTCCTTGTTCTGTCATCTGGTACCACTGAGAACAGTCTAGATCCATCCTCTTTGGAACCCCCTTTCAGGTAGTTGAAAGCAGCTATCAAATCCCCCCTTATTCTTCTCTTCTGCAGACTAAATAATCCCAGTTCCCTCAGCCTCTCCTCATAAGTCATGTGTTCCAGTCCCCTAATAATTTTTGTTGCCCTCCGCTGGACTCTTTCCAATTTTTCCACATCCTTTTAATAATAATAATATATATATATATATATATATATATATATATATATATATATATATATATATATATATATATATATATATATATATATATATAATTGGAGATATACCAATCTCCTAGAACTGGAAGGGACCTTGAAAGGTCATCGAGTCCAGCCCCCTGCCTTCACTAGCAGGACCAATTTTTGCCCCAGATCCAGTACTCCAGATGAGGCCTCCCCAATGCTGAATAGAGGAGAATGATCACGTCCCTCGATCTGCTGGCAATGCCCCTACTCATACAGCCCAAAATGCTGTTAGCCTTCTTGGCAACAAGGGCACACTTGACTCCTATCCAGCTTCTCATCCACCGTAACCCCTAGGTCCTTTTCTGCAGAACTGCTGCCTAGCCACTCGGTCCCTACTCTGTAGGGGTGCATGGGATTCTTCCATCCTAAGTCTAGGACTCTGCACTTGTCCTTGTTGAACCTCATCAGATTTCTTTTAGCCCAATTCTCAAATTTGTCTAGGTCCCTCTGTATCCTATCCCTACCCTCCAGCATATCTACCACTCCTCTCAGTTTAGTGTAATCTGCACACTTGCTAAGGGTGCAATCCATGCCATCCTTTAGATAATTAATGAAGATACTGAACAAAACTGGCCCCAGGTTTTGGGAATGGTGGGAAATGAGGTTCTGGAACACTTTTCCCATACGAGTAGTGGGGGCAAACAACCTAACTAGCTTTAAGATGGAGCTTGATAAGTTTTTGAATGGGAGTATCTGATGGTGTTTCCTGTGATAGTGGGGGAATGGACTTGATGAACCAGGAGGTACCTTCTGGTCCTATCTAAAAAATAAATTTATCATCAAGATGTTATCATCCCAAAACATCCTTTTCTTGGAGTAAGACATTTTCCTGATTTTTTTTGGCAAACCTTCCATTTTTAAAGAATTTGAAAACAAAAATCAATTTTTTTCATTTTCCAGGTTCATCAATTTTTCTACCCTTCTCCCTTTTTTTGTGAAAAATGGAAAAAAATATGAATGAGAAGAGTCAAGGAAAATGGCGGGAAAGGAAAACAAAGACTGAAAACCAAAATGTTTTGATAATTGACCATGAAAAATCCCCTTTCAAAACCTGTGAAACTAAAACTACTTTTTTTTTTGGCTAGCTCTGCTTTTCAGTCACCACCTTGGCCAATATCCAAGAGGGAAAGGGTGGAATTTTCTCATGAGACCGGGTCAAAACCGCCACTTTGGAAGGTCAGAAAAAAGTGAGTCAAACAAAATTGTTTGATTTGTGTTTTTTTTAAAATTGCCATCCAGTTCTCAGCTTCCTGGGTGGGAAATAGCAAATGCACATGCCAGATGAAAGGTTCGCCATACCACATTCCCAAACCAATTTCTAAATGTGAACGTTTCACATCTCTGCTGTCACTCCCTTTCTGTTGCCCCATCTTCTCTAGTCCACCTTTGATTCTTGCCAGGACACTCCCTACATTTCCATCTTTCAATTTTCTCCTGTGCTGTCTTCTATTCTGTCCCCTAAGGAGATTGGTGGGAAATGTTTTCCCTTGCTGCAAAAATATTCAAAATTTCAAATATTTTCCTATTTCTCATCATGATGAACCAGAACATTTATTTTTGGCAAAAGAAAAGCATGAGAGTCCCCAAAATAGCCAAATATCCCAGTGGTTAGGGAATTTACCTGGCATATAAAAGACCCAGATTCATGTCTTTGCCCTGATTTAGAGCGGGGACTTGAACTTGAGTTATATCCTAGGTGAATGCCCTAGCCATGGGGCTATTGGCTATTCTGGGATCTCTTTGATTTTGAGCAGAAATCCCATTCTGGATCTGAGAGATCTTCCTAATTAAAGTTCTGTCAAAAAGAACCCTTTTCCATAAAGTTTCACCTTTGGGGAAGGCAGGCAACATTTTTCAGCAGAATCTGTGTTGAAAAAAATTCCTGACCACCTCTAGCCTCCCATGTAGGAAATGCTCTCATAAAACCTGTTTGCCAAGCCAACTTCCTGTCCTCATTCAAATCTCTCCTGGAAACGTATTTCTTCCATGTCATCTGGGGGAGGGGGGTGGAGGGGAGGACATTTTCAAAGAAAAACAAGCAAACAAGAACTCCAGTTAATAAAGCCAGTCAAGATGAATCCAGGTCTTCTGAGTCACTGTGTGACTTGCCTAGGGCCAACAATCACTAGGCGACCATGAACACAGGAGTTATTTTTTCCTAGGTCCCTGACCACTTTGCTATGCTGCCTAAGGGTAGTGATTGGATGGGCAAGGCATCTTATTTGAAACCTGCTGATTTGGGTCTGCCAGTCATCCCATTCCCATGATGCCAAGGATTTACTGTTGTGCCATGAAAGCTATTTAAGTTCCAATATAGCACCCAACACCATGGTATCCAAATATCTATATTATTTCTGTGCTGATAAGATTGGTTGAACAACGTGAAATCATTTTCCCTGAATCTCTGGTCCATGTGTCCACAAAGTTGACTAGATTCAGAGCAGTTGAAGAAAATGGATTGGCCAAGAGGCAAGATGCTCTTGATATGGATCAGGGACTGGCAGATCTGTTTACAGAGGAAGATTGGGCTAAAGGAGATGGAGAGATTCTTACTATACATCTTTCTCCCTTTGTATAACTAGCACATTTCTTTACTTCTCTATTTTCTTATTTCCTTTCTTTCCCCAGTCCTCTACCCACATGTGCATAAAGTTGCATTTGCAGCTAGTTAGAATTGCATTTCTGAGCATAACTAACAGAACTTTAAGTAGCACTGCCTCTAGATTTTAGTCAATTCCCTTGATACCATTTCCCTGGCACTCATGTAACCTAGTTCCTTCAGGAGTGATGGGGCTCCAAGAAACAGCAACTGCATATAGCATTCACACTGATGTCAAGGGACACAAGTCCACATTTTGACCTCTATCTCCACCTCTCTCAAATGCAGTTGTTTCTAAGAAGTAGCTCAAACTCAATTATGCTAGAGGAAACTCTTTTTTGCTTTCAGTTAAACAAATTCTCCCATGCCTCTGGTGCTGAATGTGGGGGAGGGAAAGAGCCATCCATTTTGATGCAGGTGCATGTTTCTTTGTTAGTTCTAATGAGGTGTCGGAGGGCTGTCTGTCTATTGCTAGCTTGAAATTCATGATGAGCTATCCAAATGAGGTTTCAAAGCTCAGGTCAGTTCTCACAAGCACTTAGTGTAGTCATACATTCTTGGCAATCATGCCAAGCTTTATATCCACAGATCTCAAAGCATTTACACCAGTATCGTGACATCGTACATTAAGTATTGTAATCACAATTAGAGCACTGAAGTCTCATTTTCATTGATTGTCAATAGGACTTGGGCTCTTTAGTCACTGAAGTCTCTTTGCCAATGAGCCATAGTGTCTACCACAATCATGTGACAGCAGCTTGAGGAGATGTACCCAAGTTAGCTTTCATCTAGCCATGGTTTCACTGCTCTGAGACCCAAGATAGATAGATTAAAGCTAGTGCAGGTTTGTGACTGCAGCTTGAACAGATAATGTTTGACGGTAGCATAGATTTACCCTTAGGCGCTTTAGAAAGTTTTATCCCAAGAAACTGAAGTTCAGAGATGTCAAATGGGTGAATGGACTCAACTAAATAAGAACCCTTAGACCCAGGCTTTGAGCACTTCTGGGACCAAACTGAGATGCATGTTTAAGCAAGTTCAAACAAAAAAGGGTCAAAGTTAAAAATGTTTGATTTCCTTTTTTGAGACTCAGAAATGGTCTCATCAATTCCCGCCTCCCACTCCATCTAGTGCAGGGCTTATTCCCGTGATATATTTCTTAGTGCTTTTCATAGATTTTTAAGGCCAAAAGGGACCATTTGGATCATCTAGTCTGACTTCCAGCATAACACAGCCATAGACATTCACCCAGTACTTCCTGTATTGAATGCGTAACTCCGAGCTGAGCTGGGACATGCCTTTTAGAAAGAGCGCTCATCTTGGTTTAAAGATGCCAAATGATGGAAAATCCACTAATCCCTTGATAAACCGTTCCAATGGTTAACTCTTGCTGTTAAAAAAAATAACCATCTTGTTTCCTGTTTGACTTATTCAGTGTCATTTTGCTTGTTTCAGTGTCTAGTTTCTTAACTTCTAGGGTCTGGCTGCAACATGAAACAGAAGTGCCAGAATGTCATGAAAATGGATGTTCTTGTTCTTTTCCTCCCACCTGGAAGAGGAAGGAAGGAGTGGTGATATTGCAAGAAAACTAGAGATTGGATCCAAACTGCAAAAACACCAGATTATAGAGGAATTGGTGCAGGCCTAAGCCCTCAATATAAAACCTGTCTTCACAAGTTTCCCAGATGAACCCTCTGGACATTTTGAGGTTCTCCCATCATTAATAAGCATGAAAACATTTAGATGACTTTTAAAACTTGGCTGAAGTGGTTCAGCTAAGGAAACTATCTGTAAATCTCACACAAGCAGGGCTTCCAGTCTTTTCTGGTTTGGCTCTGGCTGATATACCCACAAACAAAGCTTTCCTCAGGGTATTTCACTCCCTCATTTCTGATCTAAGTAAGAACTTAATCTAATGGAGCACTGGCAGCTTTTTATAGGCGTCTATTGGCACTGTAGGTGCTCATCTCAGTGGATTAGGAAGACATTTCTCTGACGGGCATGAATCTCCACTTCAGCATTGCTTGTACCATTCACTGAAGCAGGTAGTACCGGCCATTATTTAAAGTTCTGATAAAGAAAAACACCCTGTTCAAGAAGGACCCTTAAAGCACACGCTTTTCAGAATCACAGCCAGAGACAGGATACTGGACTAGGCCTTGGGGTTTGCTATGTTCAGGCCCTGAATTTAAGTTCTCAAAGAAATGTGGCATTTGATTTAAGTTTAGGTCTCAGCCAAACCATTCCAGGATGTTTCTTGAATATTCACTGTAATGAAAAGTGTTGGCGATTGGGAAGAAAACAGCACAGGAAAGTCCTTTTCAAGGTGTCCAGAGATTATGGCAGAATTGATGGCCATGTGCATTTCAGTGTACAGTTGGTTACATTGTTAAGTACCTGGATTTGAAGTACCTTCATCCCTAAGGATTTAGACAAAACACAATGCCCCAATTTCAGAATCCAGGCTACTGCAATTTAGAACTGTGCCACATGGCGGAATATTAGGTTGGAGAATGGTATTGCTGTTTACGCTGCAAATGTTGCTCTCTTGCCGATACTAATAAAAAGAAACAAGCTTGTATTTCTTTAATGACAAAGCCTCCCTCTGTGTTGATTTGGTACTACGTGAAAAATACGCCTCGTCGGAGCAGCTGGAGTATCGTGAAGACCCACAGTAAAAGAACAGCCAAGAAAGTCTCATGTTTTAGTGTCATCTAGATTGAGAGGTTGATGATATTTTTCCTCTATACCCCATGGTTTCACTTCTGGTTAGAAAGACAGGCACAGTAAGGCTTCTCAGAGCCAGGTGCCTTCTAAAGACATCCTATTACTGGCCAAACTGACCGAGTAAATTCATATTTTCAAACACACTACACAAAATATAAGGTCTGCTCAAAAGCCCAACTACATCAGCCAGAGCCCTTCTGCCAGGTGCGATGCTTTGGATCAGAACCATAATATTTACCGAGCTTATGACATGCACAGTTTGTAACTTTGTGCTTTAGGCTGATTTGTGAGTGGCTAATTTATTAATCCGTAAGTATTACGCTAATCTAACAGGCAAAGTTCCAAAGCCTTTGGAACAGCTTAGCTTACCAAGGGAAATAGTAAATTTACTATTGACGAAGTGGGTATTCACCCACGAAAACTTATGCTCCGATACGTCTGTTAGTCTTTAAGGTGCCACAGGACTCTCTGTTGCTTTTTAGTACATTTACTATCACCTGGAGTTTTAAAAATCAAGACCGGATGCCTTTCTAAAAGATATGATGTAGCCAAAATACTCCTCACATAGCAGGAGAGAATAATTTCCCTCCATTGCAGGAAGCACTAGGATGAAATTCCAAGATTTATGCAGGACTTCAGACTTGATGATCACAGATGTCCCTCCTGGCCTTAAAAATCTGCGAGTATTTGTAAACCAGACCTTTAAATTAGTTTACATAATACACTCTTTCAATAGGCATGTGAATGCAATTTAATATTAACCCCATCTTTCACAACTTGGCTTACCAAGCAACAGCAATGTATGCTGGAGTGGAAATCACAGGTGCCTTCAAAGTCTCAGACCCGGGGGGGTCCCTTGGGTGGCCAGCATCTGGAAGGTGATATCTGTGTCCAGGGGAAGGCAGATGAAGATTTGTCTACTACTGGACTCCCACAAACATGCCCATCTGCTGGTGCTGGGAGCTCTCCTCTAAAGAGATTGCATCCTCTGAGAGGGGACAACCAGGAGCTGCATGGGGCGGAGTCTGAAAGTAAGGAACACACCTTAAAATAAGAGCCATGCAGCCACCCTAAAAACAAACCCAGTGGAGACACAGGAGAACATACTTCAGGGAACTCCCTTGTACTGGTGGTGAATGCTATACAAACATCTTTTTCATCTCTCAATTTTCAGGGTGCTACACCACCTGTGGTGGCATTAGGGGATTTCAGCCCTCTTCAGCAGCATTATGGTCCAGATCTAGCAGAGTACTTAAGCCTGAGAGCAATTCACTTGGGAATCCTCACGTGCTTAAAGTTATGCACATGCTTAAGTGCGTCAATGGATGTTAATATCACACATCCACACAAAAAATCCCACCCATGGTCTCCTGCATCACTAATTGCTGTTGTCTCAGGCAGAGCCCAGCATAAATAATATCAGAGGTGAACACAAAAGCATTACTCAATTGACATACTGACTTTTTTTTTTAAGAAACCAAAAGAGCACCACTAGAGGCTAGTCTGCAAAATGGAAGAGACTCTGCATTCTCCCCTTTCCCATCCCCCCGCCTTGGAAAGCGATGGTTTCCCTTACAGCCCCAGTTCTGTCAACAAGCCCATCACTGTTGCGTACTGACTGTCAGAGCTCACTTGTGGGAAATTTTCAGGCCATGCTTGTTTGGTTTTCCTCTTCCTGTTTGACTTGTAGCTTTAAATAACGTGGTTACTTCACAACAGCTTGTTTTTTGACTGGGGCACAGGGCATATTTTTCTAGCAGATAAAAAAAAAAGCTTCCCACAATTTGCCTTTTGTTATTTCCCCTTTTGAAGGGAGAGCTGATAAATTCAGGGTAATATGTAATAGATGCTTTCCTGTTTTTACTCATTGCTCCATCAGGCTTGTCAGCCAGAAATTTATGAGCTTTTTCTGTGGCTGTAACGTTTAAACAAGAGAGGGTGAGACTTGCACTTATCCTAAAGAGCGAGTGAATAACAGAGTGCTTATGTTGCACACTGCGCTATAGACATGTGGGACCTCATTCGGAATTACACTAAGGTCTCTATCTATCTGTCTTAGGTACTTATATGACCCTCATGCCCAGCGTGTCTGACCGTCTCCCCCACCCTTTGCAAGGCAGAGAAGTGCTATTATTTCCATTTTTACAGGTGGAGAACTGAGGCACAGAGAGATCGAATTATTTGCTTGAGATCACATTGGGGTTCTGGTGGAGCAAGGAATTGAACACAGGTCTCCAGCTAGCTACTTGACCATCCTTCCTCTTTACCACTCTGCCAACAAGACAAAACATATTGAAGTCAATGGGAAAAATTCCCATTGGCTTTAATGGGATTTGGGTCTGGCCCCACCTAAGTGCTCAATTATGGAAGTGAAGGCCTCACCCAGTCCTAAATCTGCATATACAGCAGAGATGGGCCAAACCTGCAGATTCCATAGTTGGAGCCATATATATCAAAATGCCACAAATTTTGGGAAGAGGGGGGTTGATTCCAGAATTTATAAAAAGGGAGCACTGCAAGAAGAGCTATTTTCAAAATTCAATCCAGCTCTGACTTTGGATCTTGAATGTCCTAAATGTGTGTGAGGGGTGTTTGAATTCAGCAGGTTAGTTTGGCATATGAAAGAGTGTAAATAAAGAACCACTGAATTAGTGAAGCCAACTGAAGTCAGGGGGATATGAGTGGAATTTTCTCCTTTACAAGGAAAAAACCCCGCTTGCCACAAGGTATTAAACTGCTACATCAGCCCGGACCTTTAAGACTCACTTCAAACTATTGCTGCATGTAGGAAGGAGAAGGAAGTGCTGGCCCTGTGGAGCAGCTGCACAGATGGCACCTGCATCCTGTTAGTCTCTCACACATTGAGAAGAGCATGAGTGTAAATACAGCTTGGGCAGGGTGAAGATCTCGCCAGCTGCGTAGACTGAGGGGGAAATACTAAGAGTCCTTTGTGTTTGGAAAAGAACTTGCTTTCTCTGCTGCAGAAACAGCAGTTTATCTGAGAGTTCAGATCTCACACATGACAAAATACTGGACTTTCATCTACTATTTACACAGGGTCAGATTGGGCCAGCTATTGCTAATGGTGAAAGAAACTTTCCCTTACACCTAGTGGAGTATCCAAGCAGTCACAGTCCATGCTCTCATCTGTATGTTGGGATCCATTGCTCTCTCCCAGCACCTCTGTAGTCAGAGACAGAGTGTAATCAGGACCGTGCCTTTCTCTTCTGTGACACCCAGCAGAAGGGGCTGGATACAGAACGGGGCATGAGGTGCAAGATGCATTAGGTACCTTCCCTCTTTGCACCTGGGAGCCAGTTTCTCTTGGGGTGGGGGTG
Organism: Mauremys reevesii; assembly: GCF_016161935.1. Classification (NCBI taxonomy): domain Eukaryota; kingdom Metazoa; phylum Chordata; order Testudines; family Geoemydidae; genus Mauremys; species Mauremys reevesii. Next base: position 10,896,222 of record NC_052628.1, on the reverse strand, counting down.
GCTTGTACCACTCCAAATGCCAGGCGATGTGTAATTGTCACAGAGTAGCTCAGTGCCTCTCAAATCTCAGCAGGAGGCACTGGTTTCAAATCAAGAGCTCTCTGTCCTTTATCTGGTTCCTTGACTCAAACTTCCCATTTGCTTCCACTGTCCATAACATTGGCACCATCCTCAACTCAACTCTATTTCTTGCACACCTTATATCCATAAATATGCCTATCCTCAGTGTCTCCTTATCAGTTTATACTGCCATCCTGAACCTCTCTCAGCTAACCTTTTCTTCCAGGCCCTCATCTTTTTCCACTCTGACTACAGCAAGTCACCCCAACAACCAGCCCTAAATGTTCCCACATGCATCTGTTCCAATGCTTGTCTTATCATACATAAAGAGAAATGGTTTTCCATGAATGACTTCTTTAAGATCAAGCAAATGAGCTCAGCTCCATCACGTCTCAGGCTTACCCCCATGTACTCCCTATGCCATGGTTGTAGGAGGCGTTAGAAGTCATCTACATCAGGTTGTCCCTGACACTGAGTTTCAACTCTGCATGGGAAGTTTTCCACAGGTCATTCACTGATGCTTGGAATTACTGTTTGTCTTCCCCTATTGCATTGGAAAGTCACTAGGAAGTGCAAGCACAGGTGTTATAATGCTACGGAAGGCATAGGGGGTCTCTGCTGTAATACAATTACTTCTATTGCACTCCATCACAGATTCACTTTCCATACACATACCCAGGCGCTAGGTCTATCCCAGGAAACATTCTGTCACTGCCTGCCAGCGAGAGAGAGAGAGAGGAAACCCCTCCCCCCCTTTCAAATGCAAAGCAGGCAAGGGCTCTGCTCCTTGTTCAGCAATGAGAGGTTCAAACATAGAAGTTTTGTGGATTGTCTTAAAACATCATTTCTTATCCTACATTATGAAAGCCAGGCTTGGAAACCTGGTGAAGTCATACATCAGGATAGAAATGTATTATGGTGCTATTCCATCCTACTTTACATGTTACAAATGACAGATATCCATGATTGTAGGCCATGATTCTTTACCAACAGAAAGCAATTTTAAGTAAACTTTCCAGTAGTTATTCATAGAATCAGAAAAATAAGGCTGGAAGGGACCTCAGAAAGTCATCTAGTTCATCCCCCTGTGCTGAATCAGGATTCATTTCATGACTGGTTGTTGGACGTTGGGTCTATAATTAAGCTGAGTTAACTGCCTCACCATCACCCTCTGACTTGTACCCTCACGCTTAAAGATGTCCAACCGAGCACACAGAATTCCTTGAGCTGAAGTGTAAAGACAACACTGCAATGAATCCACTGAGCATTAATCAATCACAGGGTAGCATGATGGATTTGCTAAGGGTGAATCTGCTGCTGCTTTTTTCCCCTCCTCTCAGAAGTGCTGCAGGTCTCAAGGAAAGTTCTATGGCATTTGGGGAGGAAGGAGTCACAGGAGCAGGGTGTCTGGGTTAGCCGAGGAGTATGGAGTTGTAAGCAGTTGCTAGAGCATTAACAATAAAGGCCTCTACAAAGTTTGGCTGAGCCATGGTTACAGCTGGCCCCCCAAAAAAAAATCATCCCAATTTTGTGTGTTAAATACTTGTTAAAACTTGTTTTCATTTTGAAGCATTTGAAAGAGAATCATTGGTTTTATATATACACACACACAGTTTCATAATCCCCCCGCCCCAAGAATGTCAGCTGAAAAAATTATCTAAAATGTTTACCATAAACTATAATTGTCTAAGCAGTTAGATAACAAGTAATCATCAATAACCCTTCCGATAATGTTTGATAAAAAAGTTGCCCCCAAAATTGGAAAAGCTCTTCAGGGCTGGGACCAGGACCATCTGGTTATGTCTGTACAGTGTCTTGTGTAATGAAGAGGGTCCTCTTGGTGCTACTGCAATACAAACACCAACATAAGAACGTCTAACCTGGGATAATTTACATACCAAAGAGCCAGGAAAAAAAAGAAGACATAACTAGATGCAAGTTACAGCTGTGGGGGGCTACTTCAGCTTATGTCTATACAATCTTATGCCTTCCTGTTTAGCTGCTTCCCTTACTATTGTGACATGATGGTCCAGGGTGGGTCATCATTATTGGGGATTGAATCCAAGACCTCTGCCTCTAAAAGCAAGAGCCTCTCGTGCCTGAGCTGAGCCCATACTGGTTAATTCCTATATTGAACAAGCTTGTATTAAAAAATAAAAAAGAAGGGGGTATTCAGAAGGGGGTATATAGAAGGGGGTATTCAGCAGAACGCCACATTTTGCAAGCCTGGGTTATACTATACTTCTGGTTGTGATGTTCCCCTGGTGTTAAATGGACTAGTGGTCTGGTAGGTCACTCCAGTCCTTGACTCTGGAAACCAGTCTTACCCTGCTCTGCTGTGAGAACCCCCATTCCTGGGCTGTTCACGCACAGCCTCTGGCATGTAAGCTGCTCCTTGGATTGTACAACTGAATGACACAACCCTAGGAACCTCCATCTTGCAGTGTCCAGTTATGCCCGCTGGACACTGCAAGCTTATAGGATTTCATCAATTTAACAGAGAAATTGATATGTACCAGGCTTGTTATCCCAAGGGGAGTCTTCAGGTAGAACAAACAGGTTAACTACAAAGATAGATTTTAAGTGATTATAAGTCAAAGCATAACATGACAGATTTGGTCAAATAAATAAAAGCAAAACACATTCTAAGCTGAGCTTAACACTTTCAATGCCCTTACAAACTTAGATGCTTCTCACCACAGGCTGGCTGGTTGCCTTTCAGCCAGGCTCTCCCCTTTGATCAGCGCTTTAGTCGCTTGGTAGGGTCTGTAGATGGGAGGTGGAAGAGAGAGGTGGAGCATGGCAAACATCTCCCTTTTATCATGTTCTTTCTTCCCCTCTTAGCTTTGCCCCTTCACTTCAGTCAGGTGATCATTACCTCATTGCAGTCCCAAACTGACCAGAGGAAGGGGGTGACTCACTCAAGAGTCCAACAGATCCTTTTGTCACTGCCTAGGCCAGCGTCCTTTGTTCCTGTGAGGCTGGGCTGGGTTTGTCCTATAGCCCTGATGCTGTGTGAACTGCCTCTCTGCTCTTGGAGAGTTTTTGCCTGGGCTTATTTTAAGCCATGAGACATTTTCAGCCTATTACTGTAACAATTACTATAACAAAGCTCAGTGCATCAGGAACCTTCCAAAGACACCCAACATGACCAACTTTGCATTGGATACCGCACAATTGTATTACAAGGATGAACATGAGGGTTTAGGGTGTTCCCACGAGGTACAGAATGTCACACTGGTCCCTTAGTACATGAGCTACCCCATCCTAGTCTACTTTATACTTGAGACTCAGACACAACAGGCCAAGCTCAAAAGGGAGGTGTAAGGGAATACATTAAACATTGTTAAATGATGAGAGTTCAAATAAGTATGAAGTCTTCTGGGGGTGTAACTTGCTGGAAAACGGTAAGGAAAATGGGGCCAGGAGGTTCCACGTCAACTTAGACTCCCCTCTGAATTTAGCAAGGCTAGTAGCAAGAACTATTCCCCATGCTGTGTGCCTCTCTCCTCTAGAGAAGTAGAAGTCTTAGATGAAGAAGCTCTGACAGACAACTGAGAATTGAATTACTGGTAGATCTTTAAAGCAAGCACTTTCCTAAAGATTTCAAAATAGGGCCCAGCCCTGTACTATTTTACCTTTTAAAAAAAATGCACAGCCCCACCTGTAGGCAAAACAGCAGTCCGCAGGGGAAAGGAAAGGATGTTGAATGGGGCTCTGGATTTGTTTAGCAGAGATTGTGTCTGGTGATAGTCCCATAGGCCATTATTTCCAGCTGGAATACAAAATAACGGCCTGTGAATCAGACATTACAGATGGGAAATGATCTATCAGGTTACCTAGTCCATTGCCCAGACAGTACAGGATTGTTCCATATAGTATATCCTCCAGTGTATATTCTCTAGTTTTAAATGATTCCAGTACCAGAATTCACACCTCTCCCCTTGAGAAATTGTTCTGCAGTCTAACAGAATTGAGCATTAGGAAATTTTAAACAAATATTCAGCCTAAAATATTCCTTTTCTCAGTTTCACCCTATCATTCAGTTTTTCCCTCTTCCAGCAGCTATTGAATCGAGCAATAATATGGAATATACAGGTTACTGGAGCTCTTATGCCAAGAAGGAGATGAATTCAGATCACAAGGGTGGTAGCCGAAAAGTTCTTCCTTCACATTCTCTTTGATGCCTCTGTCCCTACCCTCACATCCCCATTTTTATTTTGGGATAGGGAAACCCAAAGCTGCAGTTCAATGGTGGAGTGAAGCTGGAAAGACCTGAAGGGACTCCCAAGGAAAGATGGCAATTGGCAGATGATCTCAGCAGCTCAGCATCGCGTGAGGTGTATGTTCACACTACCCTGAAAATATGCCAGTATCTCCTGAGGAAGACCAGCTGTCAGCCATGAATGGTAGAACAATGGCCGGAACGGTGGCTGAAAGCTAAGACTTTGGTAAATGAGAGACTCCTGTGTTTGCTAATGCACCTGCAGATCAACAAAGAAAAAAAAAAGGAATATTTATTTATTTAAAGGGGTTGTTAAGACTTGGGTGAAATATCTTCCTGAACGGATCACTCAGATAATGAAACTTTAGAGCCCATTTAAGATGCACAGCAGAACAGGCAGTTGTCTCAGCTCACAGCTGTGGCAGAGTCTGAAAGGAAAAGAATGCTGATTTAAAATCTGTGCAGTGAAAATGTAATGGGAACAACATCTGGTACATCAGAGGGATAAAAACAGGACCAGAGCAACCAAAGGGGTAGAACAGAGAAATGCACCCGGTAAGATCCAAGTGTAGAAGGTCATAATGTATACCATTGCATACCCAGATACACACCTCCTCTGGTCCTATTCAGACTGATGCCACGGAAGGAGAAGGTGAGAAAAAAATCATTTGCTGAGAATAAAGCATAGAACCAGCTGATTTAGCTGCAAGATAGATATTTTAAAAAAAAGTCAACATTGGCAGAAGACATGGAACAAAGCTCTAGAGAGTGACATTTTGATGATGTTCATACAAGATGAATTTTAAGAAAAGCAGAGGAAAGAAAATGTAGAAAATTCAACATCCTGGATTGCCTAAGAATGAAGGCCCCTGGAAGTGGGACCAGGATGAAGAGCCCAGGTTAAGATATTTAAATAAAGAAAAAAAATCCTGTGGCTTTCTTAGCTTTGGTGTTGGGATCCACACAGGAATGCTAACCTCTAAAGAGGAAAAACTACAGCACAACTGAAAAGAATTTGGAATTCTCAAAGGGAGTGGTTGCTACATACCCAGTGTGGCAAATTGCCGGCACTATTATGATGGGTCTCGCACTTTCTCTTCTTAAGGGGGTTCAGGGCACCATTTCTTGCCCCTGAATCGGAATATTAATTGCCCCACTAGTGTCTTTGAGGAGGGGAGTGGAGAGGGAGGGACCTGAGCCCGCCCTCTACTCCAGGTCCCAGCCCAGGGGCCCTGAGGATAGTGGTGAACCACTTGAACTGGCAGTTCCTTCCCCTGGGCTACTTCCCTCTCCTGCCCTTCAGCTTGTGGGGGGGCTTCCTGCCCTCCCTCTGCACAAGCCAGGTGCCCCTTACCTAGGGTCTTGGACTTCTTAGCCCACCGCAGCACTCCTCCAAACTTTCCTCTGCTTCTCTTCAAACTGTTCTCTGCTCCAATTCCTTCAAACTGTTCTCTGCTCCAGCCAAACCTTCCTGCTCCAACAACCCACACTGTCTGACCTGAAGCAGGGGGGGGTTATATCATGTGACTCACTGCTGTTACTCTAATAGCAAACCTTCCACCCCTTGCAGGGAATAAGGCTCCCTGCTAACTCTCTCCTGCTGCCCTCTGGCCATGCTGTATCACACCATATTTAGAGTAGAAATCCTACTCAGACTTCTAAATGCATTGAGAAAACTATGGGTGAAATCCCTCTTGACATCAATGGGAGTTTTGCCATTGACTTCTGTGGGAACAGGATTTTGCCCTGTAGGGTTGGTGGAATTCAACCCAGAACAATTGACAAGTGGAAGGTGAAAAGCAGAGGGCGACTCAGACACAAGATGCTGGTATTGGAGGCTGATATCAGCACATACATGGAGCTCTGGACCAGAATGACTGAAATTTAACAACTAAATTGGGAAGATGGTGCATTCCATGCCATAGAGAGCAATGCAATATTGGAGAGAAGGATCTCCACTCTAGAACTGTGGATATTTAAGATAAACGCATATCAAGTTAAGGGGAAGGGACTCTATTTCCATAGCAATAAGTAATTCAGGCTCCATTCTAAAAAATGAAGCTTACAGAGAACTTTGGTTCCTTTTCATGGGGGACTGACTCCTGATGGAATCTGAGGACTTGCAGGATAGACTTGGGAACTGGGGACTGCGGTGTGTTGAAACTTGTTAAAATGACAAGCTATCACTTTGTTATACTTTAAGAACGAAGGGGCTTCCTGGTCCTACTCACAGGCTTGGGGGCACTGTAGGGAAGTGAGAGAGAGCTGGGTGATCAGCATGCACTTTGCAAAGAGCCAGCCTAGAGCAAGGAGAAATTAAGTTGTAGCTCTCTGCCTTAAGGAGAAGCCTCCTTTGTCTCTTTCTGGTTTTTGGTTCTTGTGCGCTAGGATCCTGGATTCTAAGATATATGTTGCAATCTTCCAGACAGAGTAACACTTTTATGTAACTTTTTTGTATGCTGTGAACATAACAGGGACACCTGGATGCAGCTTGCCCAGAGTTTAGGGCATTTGGAGAGAAGTTAGGTAACAGAAGGGAAGTTGCCCTGGAAGTCTGAAACAAGACCATTCCACTCTCCCCTGTTCTGAGACTTTTCAGACACTGCAGCGTGGCTGTGATGGACTTTTAGGAAACCTACCATCCTTTTCTAGATCCCCTGTCACTACTACTCCGAAACCTACAAGTTTGGACCTTGATTGTCTCCACCCCACCCAAGAACTGTTTGACAGGTGAAAAGAAATGCAGACACTTGAAGAAGAGTCAGCCTGGAGAGCTCTGAATGCTGGATGGGGTCCTGCTGCACCTAAGACTGCCAGGGTTTGTGATCATTAAAGCTAGTCTTTCACAGGGGGAACCTCGGCCGTCCCCCAAAAGAAAAACCATGTAGACGTAGATGAATCATCTAGTGTAAGCACCAAACGTTATATAGAAATTAAACTGCGATTTTCCTGTCCCTTACCTCCCTCCCTCCACTTAGAATGGAGGAAAGAAAGTGCCAGCACATGAGAGCAGGGATTAAGTGTGCCAGTTCATCTCTTGACTAAGATGCTCTGAATTTTGCAGGCAAAGCAGACAGTAACTGAGTAGTAAAAGCAATAACTGCAGCAGTATTTGAAAAAGCAGAAAGGAATGACAGCAACAGATCTCTCCAAGTCTGGTTTCATTAGGATTCCCCCATTCCAGTTATCACTAACTGTGTGCCTAGAGGCTCCAGCTGATACCGGGCTCCCATAATATTAGGTACTGAACACGCTGTAAGAGCTGCATGTCCTGAAGATACAGATTGGAGGCGGGTGGGGGGAAGGGGAAATAATCACAGAAAGGTCATGTGACTTGCTGCAGCAGAACCAGTACAGTGCACTCTTGGTGATGTCATCACCATTCTGGGAATACAACTGGGTATTTCTTCTGAGGTCTCTCTGCCTCCCCATGCAGATCATTGATCCAAGTTTAGTATCCTGCCTATAGCAGGTGTTTCAGAGAAGGGAAAAGCAACAGCAAGAGCTGCATTAAGATTTCATAACCAGTAACAAAGGCTAAACCCACCGGCTTGTAGATTTCATTGTGAACCAGAAAATAGACCCGAATTTACTCAAGTTCATAAACTTCTTGGGTTAATCTAATCCATGTTCCAGTGACTCATGGACAAGTTTGGAGTATCCTCCTCCAAGTCCACCCCAAAGAGGGATGCACCACAGTTAAGGGTGATTCATATTTTCAACCATTTCCTTGTTTTGGTTTCGTTAGAGAATTTTTATGCCAGATGGTCAGATGGGAGGTCTTCAGCGCTCCATGGCATGGACCAAGGCCAAGCACAGAGTTTAAAAATGAGGCCAAATTACATTCGCTGGGTTTGCTTTCAGTTTTGACTTTCTTGTATTGGTTTGGGAGAAGTGAAGAAAACGAAACTGCATCAAGTCACATCATAGAATATCAGGGTTGGAAGGGACCTTAGGAGGTCATCTAGTCCAACCCCCATCAGTGGGTGCAAATCAGTGTAGCTCCACTGAGGTCAAGAGCTACTTCAATTTACACCCACCGAGGGTCTGGCTCAGGGAGTACAAATCCACATGCAGAAAAGTGAACTAAAGAGATCAGGTCCATAGCTTCAGGTGGGCATTACTTGCCTGGAACATCCCTTCTCCTAGTTGATGTTGATCCTTCTGGGAAAGGGCTGAGAGGGTTCTTCTGACTTACAGAGGCAACTACTATCCCCTCATGGACACAAGAATAGTGGGATTGACTAGCAGCTGTAAGGAAGGAACCTTAGAAGTAGCCAAGGCTAGGAAGAAAGGCAAGCTGGTATTCATTAGTATGGTGGTGATGGCACATTTGTTAAAGGCAAAGGCCTGGAAAGAGGAAAATGTGGACTTTTCTAGGTTAGTGTTTGTACAGCAGGTTGCAAAAGGTGCCTGTGGAACTGACCCTATGAGAGTTGGGAGGGAGGGGCCGCTGCCAGTGAGTGGCATTGCACCACCCTATAAGATGGGGCACCAGGAAAACTGCCTCTTCCCCCACCCCAGGCAGCCCTGCTCATGGTACGCACCATGCCTAATGTGCATATGGCTTCGGGCACGACTGGTGCTACCATTGCCTTCTAACAGCCGCAATCCTTAAAGCTCCAGTGGTGGAAGCTCATGTCTTTAAACACTAATGGTCTCAGGTTCAAACTTCACTGCCAACCCCTCTGGATTATTACGGAAGAGCCCAAGGTGGGTTGCTAGAAAACAGGTTAACCTAGTCGACTAAGAGCACTGAGGTATGAGAGACTGAGAACAGAGTTTAGAATGAAAATGACCATGATAACTATAGTATAGCACTGCTCCCAAAGTGCCATAGTGAGATCTTTATATCAGCACTTCAAATTACCCATTAAATAATTCTGCATATAAACATGTGCCTATAAAGCATTCCATTCCTTTGGAGTCAGAGAAAAATCCTTTCGGGGAAGGGTGGATAATCAATAATTGAGGTCTGCTCCCAAAGTGGTCTGTTCTTTCATTCAGACAACTTCTACAGCATGAACAATGATCTCCCGGGATCCCAATGTTTATCTTCTCTCAGCTGGGTCTGAGAAAAACTTGAGCATGCAGTGATGTGTCACATCATATTATGTCAACCAGCCAGTGCAACAATGCCAGGAATGCCCAGTGCAAAGGCTCACCAGTGACTTTGAGGAAAGGATATTCCATTGGCTGCAATTATCTATGACAAGCTGAAATAGGGAGACAATTGAGAAACTGTTCTTTTCTCTTGGGTCAAACATGAGTTTTAACAGTTCTACTGCTTGCGCTTTCTACTCCATCAGTGAGGACTGATTGACAAAGGATAAAGTAAAGGTGCAAGGTTCTCTAGCCCCTTTTTTTTTGTTTAACGTTGCATGCTGGTTTGCAATAGCTACGTGAAATTTACCCAGGGGTGTGCTGGTTCCAGACCACCACAGCATTTCTATTTTCACAAAACAGATTGCTTTTGCTTTCACATCCAAGGCCTGAAATGAAAAGACCAGCAGCTAGCTAGGGCGTTAGGATGCAGTGGTTTATCACTGATTCAGATCAAATATCTTAACACCAATGATGCGATCACTTTAGAATCAATTTTTGATGAACTGCTGTGCTAGTGTAATTTCATTTAACCTACGGTGACCTTCAATCAATAGATATTTACTAAACACCTATCAAACAGAACTGCAACAGTACGCCATATCAGCTTTAGTGAATGCATCTTTGTGACATACGTCTTCCTGTACCACTATTAAATGCCCTGAGATGCACATACACAGCAAGTTTAACACATGAATTTAAATTTAAACTCCACATGATTGTCAGTTAAGCTGACATTTATCTTACATACATAAACATGTCACTGGATTTCTGGTGTAGAGGTGAGAGACTACATGTATTGTGAGGTAGCAAATATACATCTTTTGTTACACACAGTGCATAGTACAGGGGAAAGATTCCTATGGCCAAGAAAATAGATTTAACAGGAGATGTATATACCACATGTACAATGATTATATTGGGTTGATAAACTGCAATCAGATCCAGAGATTCTCCATCAAATTCAAGGGTGGATCAAAACCTTATAGCTAAATTTGCCCCCGCCCCCATTTGACACCACCCCTTCTATGATTTCATTATCAGGAAAAAACATAGCTGCAGCAAAACAGCATTTTCTATAGACCTGAATTAATAGCAGGTGGCTAAACAAGTCTCTGCTCTGTGCAGCAGAGAGATTGTTTCCACTGCAATCATAATGGACATTTTAGCAAGCTTAGTTACTGATGATACGAACAGCAGCTATAATTCTATCATTTAGGTAAGTTATTCAAAGTATGGCTAAAGTTAAAGTTGCAAGAGAAGACCTAATGCAAGGTAATTTTTGTATCACATTATTTCTTGGGTTAAATTGGTTTATATTATGCCAAAAACAGACAAGATGTAACCATGTGGAAATGAGTAGGTAGCTGTGATATGGCATTTCATGCTCCATATTGAGGCAAATCCTCAGCTGGCAGAAGGCATCATAACTCCATTGACACTGGAGGGCCACAGATTGATACCAGCTGTGGATCTGGCTTTTACAAGCAGATGATCTCTATACAAGAGCCCTTGGGTTAACTAGGCCAGATTATGAACAGAGCTCTAGCTATGCTTTCACAGGGTCCACTCACTGCTAGTGGTCCCTCCTGCTGGCCATCCTGAGAATTAGCTCTGCCAAGCTTCTGCTCCCCCTCCGTAGGAGTCTTCCCCTCCCCCCCATCCTGCTGTGCAGTAGCTCTCAGTCCAGGTACTGCAGTCTCCCCTTCCAGGGAATTTACAGTCCTTCCAGATCAGCTAGATGACTGGCATATCTAAGACACTTGCCACTGCCCAGTGTCTGGTAGGGGAACCCAAGCCCACCCTCTACACTGGGTTCCATCCCAGGGACTCTAGAACAAGCAGCCAAGGTCTCTGTACCATCCAATCCTTAAGCATCTTCTTACCTCTTTGGCTTTCCTTCTCTGGCTTTGAAAGCCTATCAACTCCCTTCACTGAGGAAGTGGCTACTGCACCCAACTACCTGGCTTTATACAGGTCCTGCCTGTTTATGAACAGGTGAGCCTGTTGCTTTAATTAGGGCTTTCCTCCCAGCCTTCAGGTTATTTCCTACCAGGTTAATTAGTCCATCTGGCCTCCATTAATCTCTTCCACGCCTGTGTGGGGTGGACACCCAATCATACATGCATATATGAGAAAATAGTGAGCAAGTTATTCTGGTAAGAAATGCATCTCCTTTACTATAGAAATTTAGAAATACTCTCCAAAGACTCAGCTGGAAACCCCCAGAGGCCCATATCTGACAATAGCAGCTCCTCCTGGGACAAAAAGCTGCTGTGGTGTTTGCTATAGGAGTGCGTGGAACATCTGTGTAGGCTGACCTCACAAAGAGGTGGAAAGATTGCATGCTATTTAATTTAGCATCAAGCCAAACTAAAACAGGTTTTGCAAGGCGGCCTTGCTTTCTGCCTGTGCAAATGGGAGGAGATGAATGCTTGCACAGGCAAGAGTCACGGTTCAGAAGGAAAAAAGGAGTTGACAGCAGGACATGACTTTGTTTAGCTGGGATATTTTTCCAAAAAACCCTGTGCTCTGGGGCCCTGCATGTCTCCCAGCTGGGCGGGTTATTATGGGATTTTATTCCTATCTTCAGTAAGTCCACACACCCTCTGTTTCTGCCATTTATTGATCAGAGCGTAAGGAAGGGCTGGGGAAGGGGGTTGGGCTGGGGCTGGGGATGTGGGCTCCGGCTGGGGATGCGGGCTCTGGGGTGGGTCCGGGGATGAGGGGTTTGGGATTCAGACTGTCCCAGAGCTACAGTGGGGAGAGAGGACTCCCCGCCAGCAGCACCTGGGCTGAGGGGAGAGGTGCCTCTCCCCACCGCAGCAGCTCCGGGGCTGGGGCCATGGGAAAGGTGCCTCTCCCTTGACTGTGGCAAGTCCATACCTGGACTGGACTGGACTGGGGAGGAATCTCTCCCCGCCTGCCGCAGCCCTTAGCACCCGCATGGCGCTTAATAGGCTGCTACTCAGCTTTGAGGTAACTTAGATCACTACTCCATGAGAGAGCTTCTGTGCTCCCTTGCTTTGACAGGAACAAGAAAGCATGGAGTAGGGGTGACAGTAAGGCCATTGCCCCCTCCCCCATGCAACAGCCAGCAAAGATGGCCAGAGGAAGGGAGAGAGAGTTTACATGGTGACATACCACATCCTGTGTGCCCATCAACCTTAACCACAACCCCTGCCAAGACTCTCACCGCTGTACCGTCCCCAAAGCAGGGCTCTACCTTTATGATACAAGCTATTAAGGTTGAAATTTTCAAAGATGCCTAGTGCATTTGAATACCTGATTTCCACTGACACTAACTGGGACCTGGCCATCCAAATCCAGTAGGCAGCTTTGAATATCTCGGCCTCAGAGCTCGAAACCCTCAGCTTGAGGGAACAGTATACGAGTTACACAATTTCGTACGGTATGATAAATGCCACCTCTTCATTTCACAGCCGTGCAGCTACATTACAGGGGATTGTTTAGTGTCCACTAACCCTGTTTAAACCCCTGCCCCTCCCCCAAGTTATTTTTATGACGAGCTTTCATTTTGTGAAGGCTCCAGGCATTTGGTCTTACACAGTTAGGCCAAGTTTACTCCGCACTAACATCAGCAGGGTTCTGTTTGCTGGGAAAAGTTTGTCCGACCCAGTCTGAACTCCATAGCTCCTACACTCAAAGATGACAAAACAATCTAAATTCAATTTCTCTGCACGGTGATCTAAAAAGAAGCTGAAAAGCATTTTTCAAATGACAATGTTGCACAATGTGCCATTAATCACAGACGACAACTTCTCCGGAGCAGCCACTGATTGATCCTGATGTTGTCAAACTTTCTTTTTCTTGTGACATCTCTCTGATTGGTGTCTCTCTTTAGTGCCTTTGTGACCTTTCCACTGTATTGATCCACACAAATCACCGAGTAGAAAGCAGTTTCATTAGGGGGCAGAGTTGATAAAAGGAGGTCAAATGGTGACTGGGAACTGAGCACCGTACATTTAATGATTGATTAGTGGGGGGGAGAGAGCGGGGAAGAACCAAAGACAGAGAAATTAGTATGTGATAAAGTCACCAATCATGAGGCTATAATAATCATTCAAAGATCTTTATGGAATACATCACCATATTTCTTTGGGCATCACCGGTGCTTATTAATATCGGGCCATGGGAAGAGTGAGGTGAGGAAGGAAAAAGAGATTTAATACCTTATGGAGGTCACCTTATAATAAGACCAAGTTTATAGACAGAGTTGGTGACTTTGTGGATAAGTTTGGTATCATTCCACTTGTGATCAGACAGGTGGTCCCATAACCTCCCCACCCCTCTAGTTGGTTCCCTAGTTTGCAGTTCTAACATGCAAGAAAACTGAATTCCTCTGAACAGTAGAGGTCAGAATAGTGTTCTTTTGGAAAGCTTGTGTGTGCTGACATACAATGGCTAGAGAGAAAGCTTCTTTGCTAAGGTCCAGGCATGCATATACACGTAGCAAAGTAACTACAAAATCTTTGCACATGAACTGATAAAAGCCCCTGCAAAGTGGGCAACAGAATGCACTAATGATCTGCAGAGTGTATCCATAAGAGACGTAGTTTACTGCTGTCCCTGTCCTGTGTCCCAAATCAAATCTGCAAAGCATCCTGGCAAAATGAAATATCTAATGCTATCAGCCTACAGCATTGTGCTTGCCGCAAAAAGGCAGCTGTCTGCATGTTTCTGCATCATCAAACTAGTTCTCATGATGGGAGCTGTATGTCAGGGTTGATATGTTAAGCAGAAAACAGTTTTATGATGAGAAGTCAGACAGAATTTGCAGGACTCGGCATTGGGCACATGTTATTTTGACTCAAACTCTGCACATTCAACATCGATGTCAGAGCGAGGATACTTAGTCCATAGATGTGCTCATCATCAGGAAAGCCAACTTTGCAAGTGGTCTTTAGTACTTAGAGCAGGGGGTCAGGATTCCTGGATTCCACAGTGTATCTCGCTCAGTGTTACATTAAGAGATCTGTTGCATAACATATCCATACCTCAGTTTACCTATTTCTAGGAACTTAATTATACATATCCACCACAGGCTTTGTCTACACTGGGAAAGTGAATTCTGTCAACACTTAACACCTTTGAATGAACGTATTATCACTTAGTACCTAGCATGGATAAAGACAATCATGTTTAAGAATGTGTTAGCTGGTCATGCTTTGTTGATTTCAAAGACCAAATTAGGCCTAGTCTATGCAGTTTTTGTACTAATATAACTGTCAGTTAGGGGTGTGATTTTTGGTGGATAGTTATGCTAGTACAATCTGTACCCTGGACACAGTTATATTGGTAGAACTTACCCCATACAGGAATAAGCTATATCAATATAAGCACACCCACAATTGGGAGTGTGTACACGAGAGGTTGTACCGCCCTAATTACACTGGAATAGTTATAGTGTTAATTACAACTTGCTTTAGAAAACGTGCTTACAACTCAATGTCTCAGTGTACAGAAAGCCTGGAGTCAGCAGTGTTGTGTGACTTACTTAATGTTTATTGCAGTAATTATTTCAAAAGTTTTTACAAGTCTGGAATACTTACCACTTTAAAGACAAGCGGCAAAATTGTAAGGAGATATCTACGGTGCAAATACTAATCATGTTCTAACATCTGTTAACTAACAACCGCAAACAAAGAACAAGTGTGTGTTCCTAGATCCTAGGGTCCACTCATTGTATTAGTGACCAAACAGTCTTGACAAAACGACTAGCTGACATGTGTCAATGAGAGTTACACACATTTGCTTCTTGTCTACAACAATCATGTTTGTTAACATGGGTTAAAGCAGCTTGAAATAATATAAACAGAGCCTAACTGAGGTATTAGGGGCACCAGTTTAGGTGAGAGGAGAATGTGGCCCATTAATTAATGCTGTCAATTACCTTGTGAGGTAGGTATTACCACCTGTCATTTACAGAGGTGGAAATGGAGGCAAAAAGGAGTAACAAGCCCAAGGGTATAGTCCTGATTAGATCTCCCACTCGTTTCTAGACCACTGTCCAACAACTTTCCTTTCGCATCTGCTGAAGTGGTATTAGATAATATAAGTATCAGAGGCGTAGCCATGTTAGTCTGGATCTGTAAAAGGAGCAAAGAGTCCTGTGGCACCTTATAGACTAACAGACATTTTGGAGCATGAGCTTTCAGGGGGGAATACCCACTTCATCGGATGCATGCATTCCACTACATGCATCCGACGAAGTGGGTATTCACCCATGAAAGCTTATGCTCCAAAATGTCTGTTAGTCTATAAGGTGCCACAGGACTCTTTGCTAGATAATATAACTATTATATCAATTCACCTGTTTGCTAGCCCTTTTATCTTCTACCATCACTTTTTTAGGCTTTGTCCATACTAGTGTCACTTTGTTGTTTTATTCCCCTGGAAGAGGATTTCAAGATGAGAGCCAACCACATGTTGTTATATTCTACACAATAAACAGTAAACCAGAAGTTTCCTATCTTCTGCAAAAATTGAGGGGTTTGGGATAAATGGTCTTATAAAAAAGAGTTAAATTATACCAGATAGAACTATTCGTAATTAAGAATTAGGGCTTCACTTCAACCCAATAAGCCAAGAATGCAGAGAGTTTAGTTCATCCTCAGTGGTGCATATGCATAGATCTATGCAACTCTGACTTGAAACAAACTAGCACACGGGGTATAATTAAACGTGGAAGGTCAGACTGGTGCCTGGGTGCAGCTTCTCTTTTATAAGTGTTGCATCAAATATGTGACAGCAGATATGTCACAATGGACTATGATGTGGCCTATGAGGCCAAATGCGTGTTACTAATTCACTGCTGTTTCATCCCTTTTCAACAACCACTCCTTCCTTCACCATCCCCAGGGTTACAAAAAAAAGCAAACATACTTTGTTTTATCTTGGCATTTGCTGCATCTTTACTTCAGGAATCCAGGGTTTCCTTTTGCTTGAAAAGTTTCCTTTGCTAACATTTTGCAAACATTGCTGAGACTGCAAACTCTTTGGGACGGGGAATGTCATTTCTAGAAAGTGTATAATGTTGTGCACAATGGAAACGTGACCCTGGATTGGGGCTGTAGGCACTACAGAAACCACCTGAAAGCTGCAAAGCCTGGTGCCAAGCCTACTGAAGGCAATGGGAGTCTTATATTAAATAATCATTGAAGCAGGATTTGAATGAGGGCCTTTCACATTGCAGAATAATGCCTTGGACTATAGGGTACTCTGGTGTAGGCCTCTCTCAAACTCTCCTGTTGAAGCTGTTGTACTTTGGATAAATAATTAATTAGGCATTAGGGCAGGGGAAATGGACCCTGGGTTTTCTGCTTCCCAGCTGAGTGCCCTAGAGCCACCAGGCTCCAGAGTCTCTCTCTGGCCCAATGACTATTGAGTTGTTTATACAGAATCAAACAGCTTCAGCGGGAGAGACTGAGGGAGCCCAGCCTCAGGGTATCCACAGCCTAGCAGTGAGGGAACACCAAGAGGCAGGCGATATTTGTTCAAATCCTCTGCCCCCCATCAGACAGAGAAAGGATTTGAACCTGGGTTTCCCACATCTTGTGTGAGTGCTCTGACCAACGGCCAAACTTTATAAGGGGTGGGGGGTAGTAGCACCCCCCACCCCGCTGTGTTTCTTGCAAGAAATGGCCTAGGCACCTAATTCCACTTTTGGAAGACAAGTCCCTTTGAAGATTTGGGCCTTCCAGGCTGAGAAGGATTTGTTTTTAGAAAGGAGACCAATTCCACAGTCCAATATTCATTTCTTCGAAGGCTAGCGTGATCAGATTTTCACTGAAAGGAGCAAATGCAGAGGACTGACTGTACAATTTAGGTCTTTTCTAAAACCTAAAATATATTAGAAGAATCATGTTCTTGATATCGTTAATAAGGATTCAGAAACTGGTGACTATCCCAACTAGCATGCGGCCTTTGGTGTTTATTCTGTATATTATCGATATTAATGGCAATGTAGATTTAGATTATGCCTTTCAGTTTAAGCAAGAATTAGAACACTTTATATTTGAAAAATGCAGTCAAGTAAAAAAAAACCCCAAACCCAGTTTCTTGCCAAGTGTTAAAAAGTACTTTCAAAAGATTTTCTTTCACTATGCTTCTGGACTCAGAATGCAAATCTCCAAGGCTGGTTATGGTATAGCACAGTATGAGAAGTTCTGACCACCCAAAGTGGAACAATTTATTGCAAGAACAAGAGAGAAAAGCCAGACTCCAAGAGGATGATATAATCCCTGGGTTAGAGAAACAGCCAACATAAAGTTTCCAGTTACAATTTAACTAAGGAAAAGTAAAAACTCTTTCCTATGTGGCTGCAAGATTTATATCAGTTTGGCATTCTGCTCGCCTAACCTCATGTATTTTCTTTCCTGACTCCTGCAAGCTGCGGAGATTCAGTTCACCATGGCTTGCTGAGTCTATAATCACTTATGATGAAGACGATGACTAGACAATGGGGTATGGCTCTGAGATCAAGAGCAAAGTTTGTTGACATATAAACCAGACCAGAAATTGGCTTTTTTAGTAACAAATGGTTTCACTTTGGGCTAACCAGCTTCAAAAATGCTGGGAGTGGGTCAAACCACAGCTTCCTTCCCATAGAGCCACAAGTCAAGTTAGTTAAAGCTTAACTGAGCTGAGTCTTCAAGCCAAAGCCTTGGGTTTTATGGTTATGCTTATTCCTCTGAAATAGACTGCCATTAAGCCACAGTTCCAATTCCAGTCTGGCTGCAAAAATCGCTACAACAAACTAACTCTAAAGCAACGAACAGCCTAATTTGTAGTTAAAACCATCCCTTCACATTCCAATTGACAAGCTTAAGCTTGTTCGTTTTCAGAGAAACTCCCCAGCAGGACTCAAGCAGTGATCTGATCAGGGCCCGTTGGAAGAAGGGGCTTCTCTTATTCCCATCCCCCCCACTAGCTTTCCAAGTATTTCCTTAATTTCTTTACCACTGAGATTCAATGAACTTAACCCCCCTTAGTAACACTGGTTTCATTGGAATTGCCAAGCTGAATGAAAGGCCTGTTCCTGTGTCCTGTTTCTGACACCGGCCAGCCTAGGATGTTTCAGAGAAGGTGCATAAAAGCCCATGCTGTCAAAGTGGGACAGAGCCTCCCCGGTAACAGAATAGGGATTGCCACTTTCCGGAGTGCCATGACCAAGTTAATTTTTCTCATCTTAGGTTATTATTGGGCTCTCCCCACATCTTTGCCATTTCCCAAGGCCTAAGTTCTAGGAGCTGACTGGTGGGCAGATTCCATGGTGATGGAGTCAGTCTCAGAACTAAAAGAGATAGATGTCACCTCTGGTGGGTAGGTCTTCTTTGTCTTTGCTCATCTCACTTGGGTACCTTTTGCCTTCTCTTCTGTGGCTCTTTGACCCACTCTCATATCAATCTCTCATTTGCCTTCCCAACTTCTAACATTTTCTACCCGCTTTGTCTCACCCCTCCTCCCCCAGCCCCGGTAGGATTAAGGCACTCTATGCTCGAGGCACACCACAACATTGGTCATTGTTCCAGCCCTACAACAGCCTCACCCTCACACACAAACTTGAACTGGGATGGCAGGGTCATCCCTTCTCCTGCCAGAGAGGAGGGGGAGTAGCATGGGCCACCTCTTTCCCCTCCAGGAGCTGCAGCAGAGCGCTTTTACTGGTAGGCATCAAACACTCTTGGGAGCAGCAGGAAGTCACGCCGTCTGCCCAGTACATATCCATAACGGATGGAAATCACACAAGCTGGTGGTCTAAGCATGGAGCTGTACTGCCTATGCCTTAATCTAGCCTGGCCTTCCCCACCCCACCAATCTCCCTGCAAATCCCCTGCAGCATTAGACATTAGCAGCACTTCTATGGGCATGTAATGCTGCAAGCGCTATGTGTCTGTGCCGAGCACTAAGAAGCCTTTTTCATACCTAACATGAATAGCACATCTAGTGGCTGGCAGCAAGGTAGTGGGCCATATTCCCTGCCACCGTACAAACTGACTGACTCCACAGGAGAAATGTGAATGCAGGGCAGGAGCTCAGTCTGAAGTGGATCCTGGACATGCAGATATCTACACACCAGAGCAGTGAAGCCCTACCATTCTAACCTGGGAAAATAGCAGGTGCAAATCCTCATCTGCACTTTGTTTCAGATTTTGGCTCCTTCTCCCAGAGTTTCTCTCCTGAAAGATTCCTCATGTTTCCCATAGCCTGAGCCATGTGATGCTTTGCAATTTCTGTTTGCAGTGGTTCGGCCAAACCTTTCCTCAATTTGCACCTCCCAAAAGCCAGGTTTCTATGAACTCAGAATTCAGGATAAAACTGGTGTAAATTAAAGCCAGACAAATCCTAATTAGAAATAAGACATACTTTATTTAAAAAAATAAAGTTGAGGGAGATTAACCATTGCAACAAACTGCCAAGGGGAATGATGCATTCTCCATCTCTCGATGTCTTCAAATCAAGACCAGATGGTTTTTTTTGAAGATGAGCCTTAGCTAAACAATACATTGGGCTCAATACATGACTGACTGGATGATATTCTATAGCTTGTGTAATACAGAGGTCAGACTAGATGGGACTAATGGACCTTTCTGGCCTTCTGAAGGTTTATGACTATGAGCCTTTCCTTGATTTTGGGATGGAATGCCTTCAAAAATCCCTGAATGTTATATGGTTTCTCCCCACAGCCCTATATCAATTTGGTATTATTCCAAAACTCATATTGGGGGCACCCAAAAGTTATGAGTAGAGTTGTGCCAATGTCCGGTTGTTTGGTTCGGTGGCCAAACCAAAAAAGAAAAAAGAAAAGCTTTGGGTCAAATGAAATGTTTTGAGATTGATTTGATTTATTAAAGTTTAAATAAAAATGCAAAAACAAAAACAGTATAAATGTGTGACTTTCTGAGTTTTTGGAGGGGACGGTTGTTTGAAACAATTTGGCAAATTTGACAGAAATGTGTGAAATGTTTTAGTCATCCCACATCTGCATTTTGCTGCAAAAAGAAGTTTAATGGGAAAAAAAATTGGCTCAGGCCTCATTATCAGTATAATTAAACCTGGACTGGTTGAAAGTTTCTTCCTTTTCCCCACAAAAACAATGAATTGTTTAGTATACTAAATTTTCCTTTTGTGGAAAAAACTATTCAAAATGAAAAATTTTCATTTCAATTTGCATTGAATTGAATTTTCCTTTGGAAAATAAAAGGTGGTGGTGGTGGTTAGGGGAGTGGGGTCAAAACCCAAATAGATATTTGTTTAAATGCCATTAGCATTTTTTTTTAGATATTTGAAAATATTTCCCCAAATCTTCCATTTTTGGGAAAAAAATAGTTCAGTTTTGTCTCTATTTTTGATGGAAAAATCTCATTTTGTCCAGCCATATTAATTCATGAATGTTTGTAAACCTCTTTGAAATGCATAGATAAAACTTTACTGCCTTCATTAGGACTATTCACATGAGTAATAAAAGCAAGCCAATGTCTCAATGAGTTAGTAAAGCTATGTCTACACCATGAGCTAGGGGTTAGATTCCCCTGCTGGTATCCATGAGCACAAATATAAATAGCAGTGTTGCTCTGGTAGCATGGGCCGCAATGGCATGACTGAGCCATGCTGATACATACCTACCAGTTTCGGGCTGATTTGTACTAAGCCTGGCCCACTCATGCTGCTACTCGTGCTTCTGTGGCTACGCTGCTATGTATACTCTAGCTAGCTCGATAACAGCTAGTGCAGAGGTATGTACACAAGCAGAGGAATCACACCCCTAGTCTGTAGTGTGGGCAAAGCCCCAGTGGCACTCATTTTCTGATATGTGCAGTGTTGTATCCACTTCCAGGGCTGGACCACAACATTTTGGCACCTGAGGCGGGGAGCTCAAATGACAGCCCCTCGCTTGGGCCAAAACGTTGAAAGGTCTCAATTCTGCCTTTTTCCTGTTCTATTCCTGTCATGGTACTGCTCTGCTACCTACCCCAATAAAGGAGAACTAACAACTTAAAATGCCTTGTTCAAAAATTTAAAGTAACGCTTAACTTTCAAACGCCTGAACAGCAAATGTAACTTTTCTTCTCTGCATAGTAAACAGTGGCATTTTTATGCCTTCTTGGCTGCAAAGATTTGAACTGCTTCTTTCTGAAGGTGCGCAGTCTGGGCCAGCTCATGCTCTATTGCAGTGGTTCCCAAACTTGTTCTGACGCTTGTGCAGGG
This sequence comes from Mauremys reevesii, assembly GCF_016161935.1. NCBI lineage: Eukaryota > Metazoa > Chordata > Testudines > Geoemydidae > Mauremys > Mauremys reevesii. The sequence goes on along the minus strand of NC_052628.1, from coordinate 10,874,603 downwards.
AAAGCCAATCGCGGCTCCCACTGGCCACGGTTTGCTGCTCCAGGCCAATGGGAGCTGCTGGAAGTGGTGGCCAGTACATCCCTCGGCCCACGCCGCTTCCAGCAGCTCCCATTGGCCTGGAGCAGCGAACCGCGGCCACTGGGAGCCGCAATCGGCCAAACTTGCGGATGTGGCAGGTAAACAAACCGGCTCGGCCCTCCAGGGGCTTTCCCTGCACAAGTGGCTGAACAAGTTTGGGAACCACTGGTCTATTGAGATGTTTGCAAGGCTGACCAGCCTCTCCTGTGTCATTGTGGAGCATAGATGTGTTTTTATTAACTTCAGTTTGGAGAAGCTGCGTTTCCCACTGGCAAGTGTTACAGGAAGTGTTAGAAGTATGCACAGAGCAACAAAAGCATTTGAAAAAAGGGTTGTCATCTTATTTATGCACGTATATTCCAGAACAGCCTTTGGAGTTGATCCTGCTGAAATGTATCTTGAAAGGGCTTTCAGTTCATCACCTAAATCACTCGCATCAATATCGCGCATGTCATCATGTGTCACTTTCTCTAGTGCCCTGCATGTAGGTACACCTCTGGTGTAGGTCTTCTTCGGGTATAGCGAGGAGTTTTGGAATATCATATAACATCCCAAATATACTGCTGTGTTCCTTGAGCTGCATGAAATGTTCTTCAGCTGACTGTATTGCACAATCTAGCACCTGGTTAAAGAATTCAACTTTGAATTGTTGTTTGTGGTCTCTTATGGGATTATCCCGTGCCTCGTAATCAAAATGTCTTCTTCAGTGACTCTTGTATTCATGAATTGGTGGGAAAATAGCTTCAGTGTGAAGTTCCTCTGCCAACTTCTGTGCACCCTTCACAACATTCTGAAATCCCTCATCTGACCAGTAAGACTGTAGGTATGACTTTGCTTTGTCCAGTTGTTCCATTGTTCCAGATATATCAAGGTCAACACCTTAGAGTCTCTTGCTTACAACATTTATTTCAAACAGTATGTCATGCCACAACACTAAGCCACACAGAAATTTGAAGTTATGTATGTTTCTGGTGATTCCATTTCCCTCTGCCACTGTTCTCTTATGAACAGTTCCTGTCATAGCATTATCCTCCACAATGGCAACTATGGCATCATCTATCTTCCCAATTTGGTGTTTGATAGGCTTTATAGCCTCCACTCGACTTTCCCATCATGTGGCACTCAGTGGTTACAGTGTCAGAGAGGATGTTCCCAAATGTTGCTTCAAAATTTGCCATTGATGAGTTGATGCAGAGAAAAATACATAGATGCTTTGAATTACATTAAAAAATTCAGCAGCCTCACTAGAAGCTGATGCTGCATCACTGACCACCAAGTTCAATGAATGAGAACTGCATGGGACAAAAAAAGCTCAAGGGTTTAACTTTCAGATCCGTGTCTGCACTCCTCTGTTCTTTCCTCTCATGTTGGCACCATTATCGTAGCCCTGACTTCTGATGTCAGCTATTGCAATTCCTGTATCTTCCAGCTTTTTAAGAAGCACATTTGTCATACCAACTCCTGTAGTATCATCAATGTCAATACATTCTAGAAAATGCTCTCTGACAGTCACCATTGCAGAGGCATTTTCACTAGGTTCTGTTGTTGTTACAAAACACACCATTAAAGTCATTTGTTCCATATGGCTGATGTCAGGTGTGCAGTCCAGAATAACAGAGTAATATCTTGCTGACTTCAGATCTGCCACAATCTTCTGATTGACTTTTGTTGCCAGTAACTGTATGATCTCATTTTGAATTGTTTTTCCAAGGTAGTGGTGTTTGTACATTTCTTGGGTGGCGACTCTTCTTAGATTCTCCTGGAGTATAGCATCAAACTCAGCCATCAGCTCCACAATTTTAAGGAACTTTCCATTGTTTGGCACATACAGCTGATCTAAAGTGCCACACAGTGCTAGGTTTTGGGTAGCAAGCATTCTCACAATGGCAATGAGCCTTTTCAGAACATTTTGCCAGTAAAGAGACTCTGATGCTGATCATCTATGGTAGCCTTTAACCTTAGTCTCATCTCAAGCTCTTTCCACCTGTGAAATGCTCTCTGTGATTTGCTGCCTTTTCATCGCATGCCAGATTTCTAGCCAGATTTTTCTAGTCCTTTGTTCCTGTATAACCCAATGTGGCTGGAACATTGGACTGGAAGAGTTTGCAACAAAAAACAGTATGCAGGATTCTGGGTTTTTGAGTACATAAGCCATGGCCTCTCCACCTTGTCACCATTGGGGATTTCATACCAGCAATGTGTTGGATGGAAACTTCTATTTTCATTGTCTTTGGGGAACATGAAGTTTTTCACTTGCTGTGGCCCATGCAGTACAAGGAAGTTCCTCAGGCTACTGCTCAAGTGGGTCTGCAGTCCTGGATCATCTAGACTTAAGGAACTAAACTCAGCAGCAGCTGTTTCTTGCACCTCCACCACACTCTTCTTCAGCAGTGTGTATAGTTACATCCATTTGAGATGGAGATATGGATGCTGCAGTAGCTGCCAGGTCACCTGCACTCTGACTAACTGAAAGATCAGGCATCTCTTCACCACTCTTATCCTCACTGGGGCCGGAAGGCTCACTGTGCACATTTGTGTCTATGTATCTCAGGAGAGCTCCTTCCTGCTTAGATAGAAAAGCTTCCTTTGCTTGCTTTCTTTTTCTGAATGCTGCCCCAGAGGGGCGTTTTCTTCTTTCACTCATGACTGCTGTTCTGTGCCAGCTATAGTGGCTCTCAACACTCAATTGAAGGGGACAAATAAGTAGGCTGGTAGCAGGGCCTGAGTGAGGGAAGATATCAGTGTCTTACGGGCCTAACTGGCTCCTACTACTTCAGTTGACTGCCTGTTCTCCTCAAATGGGTTCAGGGAAGCAGCGGGAAACAGGAAGCTCCCTGAGAAGCTGGTGTTAATCAGTCCAGGCTCCTGGGTGTGCTAGAGAGGTACACAAGAGGCTCCTCTTTCTCTCTCTCCCTGCAGCTCCTGCTGCTTTCTGTTATTCCCTCTCACCTTTTCTCCTGCCTGCCTGCTATGTCTCCTGTGCCCTCCTTCCTCCAGCACAGCACTCCACCATCTTTGTGCATCTAGAGCAGAGACAATACAGATGTACCGCCAGCAGACACAATTTTCTACACTTTGGGTCCTAGTGGCAGCCCCCCATGGTCTAGCATCTGAGGCAGCCGCCTCAGTTCGCCTTATGGTAAAGCCAACCCTGTCTGCATCAGTCTCAGGATATTAGAGAGACAGGATGGGCTAGGTAATATCTTTTATTGGACCAACTTCTGTTGGTGAGAGATACAAGCTTTTGAGCCTACACAGAGATCTTAGAAGAATGTGTCTCTATTTTCTCTGAATCAATATTGAATGAAAGTTTTAGCATGGTATTAAGGTTCAGTCCTCACACATGCCATCTCTTGAATGATACATTGACCAGAGGTCCTCCATCCTGGTCATTAAAACACCCTTGACATTTTTTTGCAAGAGGAAGGTTGTTTTTAGCCTTGATGAAATCTGCATGTTTCACTTTAGGGAACTACAATCTGCTTACCTAAGTCACTGTCTTGCAATTCCAGTTGGATAAGGTGCTATTCACTTCCTCTCTTGAGGTGTTGTTGCCATGTCTCACTTCGGAAGTGGACAAATATATGGTATAAAGGAATTTTTCAAAGGCATTTTTGACTAGCCTGTTTTTTCCTATTTAAAATTGCATGCACCAGCATTGCACTTGTGCAAAGATATTGTGTCCTGCCCAATAATATCTGCAAACACAATTTTGCCCAGGCAAAATCAGAAGCATGCTTTCCAGTGTATTAGTAAAGTTTATAAATGAAAGTCTCCCCCAGCATAATTATGAAATCATTCAATCAGTCACTCATTCTTATAAACACTGTCCTTGCCTTGCAATTTTATACTACCTTTTAGTGTAGTCTTAAGTATTTAATCAAGGATGCTTCCTTATCTCTGAAGTTGCTATTAAAACAACAGCCTTCAATGTGTAACAGATGCATAACTGCATCTTAGAACATTGCAATCAATGGAATAGTATCAAAGTTTCTTCTTCAGCTTATAGGGTGTATGCCTGAGGCATATTGGCAACACACTTGTTTGTAGGACAGGAGACTTGCAGGTTCAAAGCCACAAAGCACTGAAAAACCTATGTTTGCCTTGTCATTGTCTTTCATGTTCTCTTTTAAACACAGGATGTGCCTCTCTTTGTAGATCTCTGCCACAGATCTGACTAGATACACAAAATAATACTGAGCACATTAGTCACAATTTTCAGCCAGCCTGTATTTTAAGACAGATTTTTTTTAAGTTGAATTTTCAGTGTCAAGTAGCAACAATACAATTTTCAGAGGGGATTCATGATTCTGGGTGCCTATCTTGAGTCAGATAAAAAGCTGGTGATTTTCAGAAGGGTATTCACTTTCTGAAATCCAGGCTCCACTGTCTCAAACCGGGCACCCAAAAGGTGAAGAACCCCAAATCAGTATTCGCTTCTGAAAATCTTGGCTATGGGCCCTTCTACATAAGTTTCGTCAAGTATTCTAGATAGATGGACTGTGAAAGGAGAGAGAATATATATGAATAAACAACTGGGAGTTAGATTGGCAGGAATCTAGTCACTGACTTGTGTAACTTTGGACAAGTCACTTAACGTATCTGTGTCTGAATTTGTCCACTTAACAGATAGCTATAAATAGCATATGCCAACCTCAAAACTTTTGTAAGATTTTGTTCAGTTAAGGAGCTAAGTGTAACAAACTAATTCTTTCAGTAGAGTTCCAACAGGCATGATCTGGACCAATCTCTAATATATGGAGAGATTTCCATGAAAGTAACACATTATTATTAGTTGCTGGAGCTAGGTAACTTCCTACTGGTACATTGTAAAATTTACAGGGTTTGATACTACTTAACATTGCCACCCTTTGCAAGTAAATCCTCTGTGCCATGTGAAAGAGACCCAGCCATGATGACTACAATGATTATCGCTGATGAGATTGTGTAGTTTTGTTCTTCTTGAAAGAATATAATTTGAACTTTTACTGAATAGATGGGGAGATTTCTAGACATTAACATCTATACAAAATAAGACTTTCACGTCTCACCACCATCAAAACATAAACAAAGATGTTAGTTTGGGGACCAATCGAGCCATCTAAATTATTCAGCTCTTAAAGTTCCCAGTTAGAATGTTTTCTTCAAAGTCATTTGTATCTAGATTACAACAGGTTCAAACCACATCTGTCTAATGAAGCTCACGCTGAAAATCTCAGTTGGAAGTTCAGGGAATCAGGTCCATCCATCAAATCTAGTCATGATTATTTCATAAGCAACGTTGAATGTTCAATCAGGTCTTTAAATCATCACTTCAGTTATCACAGCTTAACCATACAAGCATCATTTACAAGAATTCATGCTGAATGTTACTGGATGCAACAAAATCCCATTAATAAAAAACAGATAGAACAAGTGTCAGTTGACACCATAGTAACATGTATTTTAAACACCCCAAAAGGGTCTAACTATTTTATAGCTCTCGCCTCTTTACCCCATCACCATAGTAACCGAGCACCTCCAAAGTATTTAGAAAGAAATAGCCCCCCTCCACTGCTTTCCTTAGCTTGATTAATTTCAAGCTCTTTTTTGCGTACTTGTGTGTATGAGAAAGGGGTGTGATGTGTGTGCAGATCTACAACCCGTACATTTCAGAATAGAGTGAGTTAGTGTAGGCGGTGTTAGCATGTGTACACACACACTAACTCACCACCAGTGTCTTGACAAGATCTAGGCAACTGTATCCTTTCATTCCTCTTTGCTTCTTCGGTCCTGCCCCCCTGCGGCTTTGCTTAGTGTGAAATTGACTGAGAAGTCAGTCTCTGGAGTGCTCCATGCCAGTGCTCAAGAGATGGGTATTCTAGTCAGTGCCACATGGCCATTTGCTGCCCATAGAGTTGAACGGCAAGACCGCACAGAACGGGACAAACAGGGGAAAGAAGTGACAGTGGGGAGGCATAAAGATGGAATGCAGAAGGGAAGAGAGGAAAAAATAGTCAGTGAAGCCAGACAGCAAAAGCAGGGAGAGGTCAGTTCTTTCTGAACTGTGCCCCGGTATAATTTATTTTCATGCCATGGCCTGCAAAAGGATGGATATTCTTTTAGTCCCCTTGCCTTTCACATTGCCACTTATCTTTTGGGTTGTGAAGGAGATTTTGAAGATTAATGTTGCAGAATCAGAGTTTATGGTGTCCACATGTCTGCAAATTCCTTTTGGAGTACATTGAACAGGTCAATCAATAGCACCCAGTGCCCCCTTAAAACTGGGTTAATCATCTCTAAGGGATAAAATTGTACATATTTCAAAGTATAATTACCTTGTGTAATGCTCTAACAAGGTTCATTTTCTATCTGGCTATCTACAACAGAGGTTTCCCATATGATATTTATGTGATTTGATCCATCTCTTGAAACTCTTGTTGAATGCTGCTGTCTTAGAATGTAGGTTGAAAGAAGATTTAAATCTCAAGCTAATGTTAAAGATGGCCATGTAAACTGAAATAGAAAATAATGTTTTAATTTGAAGACTAGACTCAGACAAGTTTGACCAGCTTCTACATTAAACATATTTTCTAGGCTGAAACACCAAATACTAGCCATTCAGGCCCCCAAAATCTTTGTACCTAATAAAGATTCCAGTTGTCATCATCATCATCAACAGTAGCTGCTGTAACAGAAGGGGGGCTGATATGTAATAACATTGTGCACAGTGAGAGATGCTGTGTAAGAATATTGATATGTAACCTAGTTATTGAGAGACAGGAAAATTAATACTGAGGTAATGAATGTTTATTATATGTAGGGTTGGAAGGATTAGCTTTTTATCTGTAAGTGTCGATTTCATCATACACATGAATCAACACACAAATATTTCCATCAATAATAGAAATTTACAGCTAGGCAAAGAAAAAAATGCTGCTTGAGAATTTAGATTTGATATAAGGATGTTTACTTGGCATATTTTGACATGTGATGTTGACAATTGTTGTTTCATCAGTTATAAAGCTTTAACCTTTTCAATCTCAGCATATACTGACATTAAATAATTGTTCTCTGACCACCCTATTGGCAGCGCCTCCATAAATTTCACACAACTGTGGGAATTTAAGTTGATAAACACTGAAAAAAATACACTAAACCCATAATTTTGTGCAACTATGAAAATTTAGATACAAATAAAAAAATTCATTAAAATAAACATCAATATTGTCCATCAAAATTACAAAAATAAAATTGAATTCTGCCAAGCCTAATTATATGCCACATTCTTTTAATCCAATAGGGGGCTTTGTGAAGAACAAATAGGAAAGCAACAAAATGGCTGTCCAGACAAGAACATCTAGGTACACACTTGGGAGACAGTGTCATGGCTGACCAGGCCTAGTGGGTGGAGCTACTGTCAGGACCCTGGAACTTGAGCCAAGGGGCAGAAGAGAGGAAAGAGAACAGGCTAGAGTGGATTGGAGCAGGGCAGGAACAAGGCAGGAGCAGATCTGGAGGAAGGTTGGGGACTAGGTCTTGTGGAGTAGCTGGCTGGGGATCAACCTGGTTGCATATCCAGACTTAAGTACTGCACACAGACTAATACGGACTCCAGGAACACTGACAATTAGGTCCTCCAGGGGTGGGGTGACACATCCTGTGTTACTTGGTCTCACAAGGCTCACAGCCCATCAATCGCTGCTCTGCCAGAGCTGTTCGGTGGTGGTGTGGATGCAACGGTTGCTGCTGCAGCAGACCGAGGTTCTAGACTCAGACGTCTTCCTAAACAGGCCAAGTTGTTAACATCAAGCATTCTCTCTTCAAGAAGTTGCACACTTTTGAGTTTACACATCAAAGGGCTACAACCAATTAAAAAGTGCTTGGAGTCCTGCAAAGGGAGGAGGGATGTCCAGGATGATGCCAGTGAGCTGTCAAGGAGAAGACACTATAGATGGGCTCTGTGGAGAAGTTTGGCTTTCCTCAATCCAGGAAATGGGAAGCCTAGGGAAAATCAGGCTGTTTAACATGCTTTCTCTGAAATACTTTTGTTCTAAATAAATGGTTTGATTTAAGGAGGTTGTTCGGTCACTGCTTACCACTGTCATTGCCCCACAGGGAACTGAATTGCATAAATCAGGCTGTGGCTGAGATAAAAATCAGTCACTGACAGGGGACAGCAGCCCAGCACACGGTCTCCGAGTGGGAGAATTGAGTGATTCCACACAAAGGTGGATGACAGCTAGAAGCCCGAGACCATGAGGGCTCAGAGGTTCAGTTTGCCCAAGAACAAGGACAGCAATTACCTGTACAGTACATGTGACAGATAAACAATTCTGGTTCTTACCAGTAGGAGAAAGTATACATTACAATAAAGTAATTAAGTTACTGTGCTCGCTGGCCAAGCACAGCTGTTTGAATGCTCCTAAAGAATTGGCTCTTCCCCTAGGGCAGTGGTTCCTAAACTGGGGTTCACGAAGTGTTACAGGGGGTTCTTGGGAAAAAATTCCCTAATGGTGGACAGAGCTGTCCATAGGGACCCCAGGCAGCACGGGGCCAGCAGCCTGGAGCCTCTGGACTTCCAAGAGCTTAGCAGATCAAAGCAAGCATATCTATCACACTGAGGAGATTTAAACTTCAAAACTCCTTATAAAAAATGGAAAGAGAGGTGGATATTTTTTTGCTGTTTTTAAAATAAATAAGCAGCTAGTATTGTTTTTTAAATTATTATGAACAAGTTTAAGCTTTGTTGTAACGTGCGTTGTTTGCCTGGACTGCTCAAGACCTGAAAGCTTGTGTGGGAGGAACTCTTTGAGTTGGCTTCTTAAATATCTTTATGCTGTTTCACATCTGATACTCCCTGATGAAACATAGGAGCCTTGTCTTATAATAGGCGTATTCAAAGTGATACAAGCTACAAAAGTGAGATCTTGGAAGAGTGTTGCCGTTTTCATAATGTAATAAAAATACCGTATGATTAATAATAAATAGTATTTAATAAGCATGTCATAAAAACACATTTTATATTTCCAAGATCACTTCTTTTTATAATTTATACTCAGGTAAAGGAGAAAATCCCTGGAAATATTCATTTTTAGGAGGGGTTCGTGAGACTTGACATTTTAGTGAAAGGATTTCACAGGTTGTTAAAGTTTGGGAACCACTGCCCTAGGAGGTAGCTTTGAGATGCTGTCAAAGATGTGTCCATTTGCTGATGTGTCATTTGGAAAGCATATGGCTGAGGTAGCAGCAGCATTAGAGGAGCCTAAACATTACCAATGTTATCTGCAAAGGGAAGCAAGCTGCATTTGTCTTCTTCCCTAGCAATCTGTCTGACAGGTTGTTTATGGACAGATGGATCCCACGTTTAGGATCTAAACTGGCCAGCCTATGAACGTACATGGCTCTTGTCACCATAGGATCTTACCGCCTCACCATCACTAATGGATTTTACCCAGCGCACAAGGTACATCTGGTGATTTACCCAATGACACCAAGTCTCTACCTGAACCAGGACCAGCATTCAGGTCTCTCAAGTCCTATTTTACATTCTCTTCCCCCACCAGTACCTATATAGGGATTGTAGCAGTTTAGAAAAACCTCAGAGTTTAGGTACTACATGATTTGTATCAGGCAGCACGTGTTGTTGCAGCCCTAGGATCAAATCCCTGCATCTTCTTCTAACTTCCAGGGGGAGTGAGAACTGTGCCATGAATATTCTAGTCAGAGGTACCTCATTTTGGAGCTCCTAAAAGAGACCGTATCCTTAGCAGTACCACCACTAATACGAACAATGAACTCTATTAAGTTGTGCCTGCAGCAAGTAGATGTGTTTTTCCATTAAGCTTCTTTGTTATTCACTTTCTGAGGACTGACTAAATTAGGTTTAAATCATACCCTGGGATTCCCAAGTGGAAGGGAAAAAAGCACAAATGCAGTGGGTTTTCCCAGTTCCACACTCAGGCTTGTCTTCATGTACAGTGCCGTGAAGAGCTTCTCCCGTCGGCGTAGTTAATCCACCTCCCTGAAAGGCAGTAGGTATGTCGATGGCAGAAGCTCTCCTGTTGACATAGCATTGTCTATACGGGAGGGTAGGCTGATATAACTACGCTGCTGTGGATTTTTCACACTCTTGAGCGACGTAGTTAGACCGACATACGTCTGTAGTGTAGACCTGGCCTATGTCTATCTAGCTTTGAAGGTTCTGACCGAAGCTTTGGCTCCACCCACCTACTTCTGCAGTGGTCCTGCTTGAAGTGATGAACTAGGTGTCTGCTGCAGGCGTTGTACACAAAAGCGCCTTTGACTCTGCTGGATGATCATTGCTGCCCCTTCAGCTGGCCTCAACAGGGCTGGGTGGGGCATAATAGCAGCCAGTTGCCAAAGAATAGCTGAAAGCAAGTTCAGTGGGGAGGATTCTCTTCTCGTTTACACTGGAGTAAATCAGGAGTAATGCCACTGAAGTTGGTGGAGTTATACTGGCGTAAAAACTCATTCTGTTGAGAAGATAGTTAGGTTCAGTCTCTGTTCTGGACCAAACCAGAGAGAAGGAGCAGTCTCAAATTTCCCCCTGGAGTTAAGGGCCTCTACTCAGATTGAGGATCACCAGACTTTCCCTCCCAACTTCAGCTGAGCTGCCCTGCTTCACTCAGCTAGCTAGATAACTCATTAAAGAGGGTCATGAAAAGAAACGTTGGATTCCTTTCTGCTCTGGTGAAGGGCTGATGAGATAGTACATTGCAACGAGACAAAGAATACCCATTACATACCATGCATATCACTGTCCCTTGAACTCTCTCCTGCCACCCAGGAAAAGAGTCAGTGCAGAGAAGGAGCTAAATGTTCAAGGGGAACATCCCCAGAAGCTTGGAAAAAGGGAAGAATGGCTTTCCACCTTGCCCTTTCATGAGCTTCCCTTAAACAAGAGGCCGAATGCAGCAAGAAGCACCCTTTCCTGATGTGAAATGCACTTGGAACAGCCAGCCTTCATGGGTTGTCATTGGGGGATCAAACTAAATACCTCCAGCACTAAAAGCCTGACCCTTTGCCACTTGCGCTAAAGCAGTAATGCCAGTACTGAGATGGTTGATTCTCTGTGGACCAGCCACTAGAGGGGGCATGTAACACACCAAACAGTGGGTGATAACTGTGGTCTGAGGACTCTCCGTGTAAGTCAGCACAGAACAGGGGAGGCAGCTACATTATCCTAGCTCATCTGTCTTCTCAGGTGTGACACTGCTGAGGCTTGAACAATATGGTTTGAGAGAAAACAAGGCCAAATGTGAATTTTGTCAAGAGAAAACTGAGTCCTGTGAGCCAGGAGAGAGATGCAAGAGACCTCTATAAATCACAGGACTAATAACGATTGTAAGTTCTGCTATGGATATGGCAGTTACTCTTTCTACCATCATATGAATTACTGCACTCCTGTATCCTTGAATCAGCTGTTGCATAAAGACTTAATGTAGTAGTGGCATGAAGCATATGTAGAAGCATTTAAGGAAACCAAGAGGCTTGTGGTTCCATGTACACTGCTCGTGGATTATGATCTGGAACTTTCTGTGAGATAGTTGTAAGCAAATGCTATGCTAGGGTTCTCGTCAGATGACCCCGGGGGTGACTCACATAAAGGATGGTTGTCAAATGCTATTGTTTATTTAGTCCAGTCCCAGACCACATTGTCCATGGGTGTAGCATTTCTCTACAGTCTCCTTTCCAAAAGCAGGTCTCTGGTCTTATTTAGAAGCATTCAACATGCCTAGGGCCTCCCCAGAATCAGAGACATGGAGGGCTGGAAAGGCCCTCAAGGAGTTGTCAAGCCCATCCCCCCTACTAAGGCAGGGCTGAGAATCCTTCATGACAGCTGTGATGCCACAGCAGTCAGGATAAAGGATTCTGGGGAGCATTTGGGAAGGTCCTGCTGCAAGCAGCCGCTTATAAATGAGCCCCTTTCTGAAGCTACACATTAAGTGCCACGGAGAGAGGACCACCACCTGGCTTGCTGTGCTGGATGGAAGGATGAGTGGACGGGACTGAAGTACCAAATTCCATCTGTACCTAAGGTGCCAATGCACCTGTTGGGCCTGGGCAGCTGAGCAGTGTGATTATGTGCACAGTGACAGAAGATTTGAGGAGGCTTTCAACTCACAGCAGCACCTCCCCCCCACACCGTTATGCTCAGATAAGGAGACCCTCAGTTTAGCCATGCTATGGCTGTGTGCAAGTTTGGAAAACTGACTTAACCTCTCTGAATTATTTTGTCCATAGGAGTAACTGGTAAGGCACCTTTAAAATCTGATCCATTGACGATTGCAAAGCCTGAGGGCTTCTTTTTATTTGTTAAAGTCAGTCCCATACCACCATGGGGCAAAGGGACCCAAAGAGATTCAATAACTTCCTTAACCCCTACTAGACATAAGTGGTGGGGCTGGGAACTGAAACCAGATCTGAACTCCAGGTCAACACCTTAACCATCACAAGAAGACACCTTCCTCCAGCTGTATATTTCTAGCGTAACCCCACTGACTGAAACAGAGCTACTCTGGATTTACCCTGCTGTACTGAGTGCATAATTGGTCCAAAAATGCCTTTATTTGCCAGTGACCTTAAAGAACAAAAAGATTGCTGCTGATTTTGAACTTGAGTTGTCCTTATTTCAGTGCAATGACAACTCATATGTCACTCTTCCTTACTAGAACAAGCCATTATAGCCACTTTCTGAAGCTGCTTGCACACATACCCCTGCTGTACATCAGCCATCAGGAAGCATTTTATCCTCTTCCCCCCTCCCCTTTGCCAAGTTTCTGCTGCTTTTAGAATCATTGAGAAGGGAGCACAAACCGAGCCATTTCAAGTTCAGTTTTTAGGCTGGTCTCTTCAGGGGTCCCCCTGAACCCCACTCTGGGCTCCCTTTGCTGCCGTGGTTGAGTATAGTAGTGCTGAACTTCATACAAAACATAGCAGACTACTGGCAAAGAGCAGAGATCAATATTTTCAGAACGGTGCCACCATGGACAGCTTCGGGGTGGAGGGAAATAAAGCAAGTTAACTGTTATGTTCACCCAAGCCCAAATTCAGATAATGCTGCTGCCACAGAAAGTAGATAGTTTATAGGTGTGAGACAGTGTTACTAGTAAAAATACTGACAGACTGCAACAGAAAGCAAGAGAGTATGTGTAAGAAAGAGTGGCCCCCAAATCTTGTTTCACTTACATAGATGTAAAACATTGAAATGAACAGAGATAGATCTTTGTATATCTGCCATAAATAAGAGGAGAATTGAGTCCATACTGTTGCATTTCATCAAGTACTTTCTCAGCAAGGCAGGAGTTAAAAATCAAGGAATCCTTTTTCTCCCCCACCTCCAAACACACACACCACCAGCCTGTTAAAACACACAAGTTTTGTTTAAACTGATAAGTATCTCAGATGGCTTTATCAGCAGATGTCAAAATTGCCATAAAGAAAGTAGTTAGGATGCTAATATTGTAACAGTCCAGCTTGACATGAAAATTCCAGAAAGCTTGCTTAACGGGAATGCTAAACGTGAACGTTAAATGGCATAACCGTACCTGCTCAAGCAATAGCAGTGTGGCAGAAAATGCAGAGCTCAACTGTCGATAAGGTACTTCTATGCAAGATGGAAAGAATAGCACTTAAACACATGGGGAGTCCCACTGCATCAATGGAGTCCTCACACATTTCATGTTATACCCGTACTTAAATGCTATGATGTAACACAGTCTACTACCAGTGAGTCCCTATATGGGGGCAAAGTGAGGAAGATTTTGTGCTTGTTTACACCGGAAAGTAGCGTTGCTTTAACTATACTGCTGTTTAAAGTGGGAAAACTCACTTAGGCCTGTCCACAAGAAAAAGGGTTTGCTGGCATAGCTATGCTAGTAAAGCTTTACCCACAACCCCTCCTAGTGGAGACAAACTGAGAAGAGAAGGAGACCTGCCCTCTTTTGGAAACAGGGGATGTTGCAAACACATACTCGTGTGAGTAGTCCTGACTTATACAGGTATCCTCATTAACGTCAGTGGAAGCTGTAGGTGCTCAGCACTTTTCCGGTTCAGACTGTAAAAGAGGAAGTTATGAACAGACTGGAATGGAATAAGACTGGGTCAGCCACTCAACACACAGATCTCTCAGGATATGTGTACTCTGCAATTAGACACCTGTGGCTGGCTCATGCTAGCTGGCTAAGGCTTGCGGGGCGTGGGCTGCAGGGCTGTTTAATTACAGTGTAGACATTTGGGCTCAGGCTGCAGCCCGAACTTTGGGACCCTCCCACTTCGCAGGATCCTAGACGCTGGGCTCCAGCCCGAGCATCTACCCTGCAGTGAGACACCCCCTTAGTCCAAGCCCGAGTCAGATGACATGGGGCAGCCTCAGGTCTTTAACTGCAGTGCAGACATACCCTTGGAAAAAATATTGTGAAGATTTTTACTGCACAGCTGGGCCCTTTTTGTTGTTCTAGTTTTGCAGTTTTATTACCTGCTCTATAGGAAACAAACATTTTAAACAAAGACTCAATCTATTGATCTTATTTCTGTATCCATTCATTTCTTCCCTAAATAAGATCAAAATCCCAGAATACCTGCCTGATTCTCCTCTCACGTACACCAGCCTGAATCAAGAATGTTTATTTCTTCTGCCTGAAGATCCCAACCAGGGCCCCATTGCATGTGGCACTGTGCAAATAAATTATACAAAGACAGTGCCCACTGATCTAGGCTTTAAAAATAAACAGGGTAAAGCAGACAGATGGGGGTGGGAAGGCGTGGAAAGACTGTAAAAAACAGGTGTCATTGCATAAGTTAGTCACATTGGTTTCAGTTGAGACAAGGGGACAGCAGCCTAACCAATGCCAGAGGAGAATGATTTGTGAGCCTCACAGCAAAAGTAGGGTTTGAAGGAGGGATTTGAAAGGGATAAAGTGGTGGCTTTGCAAATTTGCTGGGGAATTGTTGCCCAGAACAAAGGGGTGGCAGGAGAAAAAGCACGGAGGTGTTTGTGGGGAAAACAGAGAAGACTGTGAATAACTAGCTAGCACTCACAGAAGAGTTAACTTCAGCGAACAAGAGAGTGAAGTCAACAGAAGTTGGGCTAAGATTAGGATCAGGCTCCCGTGAGTTCAAAGCTCCCTACCCTTTTGAAGCAGGAGCGGCGGAAGCTTCCTAAAAGTGTGGGGGCCACTGGTGCCAAACCGTGGCCCCGCCCCCGGGCCACTCCTTTCCCTCCCGAGGGCCCACCCCAGTGCCGCCCCTTATCCCTAAGCGCCTGCCCCCATACTGTCCTTACCCTGAGGCCCCTCCCCTCGTCACTCGCCCTTACAGTCAGTAAAAAGTGGGAGGGCATAGTCCTTCCACTTTTAAAAGTGATAGGACCATGCCCCTCCCCTGGCAGCCTCCTGTTCTGGTACCCCTGCTTGAGATTCAAAGTACTATAGCAGGGACCTGTGGTTAGCTTCATTACAAGATGTAACTTCTGCTTGTTTCCTTCCGCTGCATGTTCACGCATTTGCTATCTAATATATTTGTACAGAATTATTTCTCCTTTACTTGTAATTAGTGATTATGTCCTGCTCCTCCGATCCTCACCCTTTCATGTGTCACCCTATTGATTAGGTTTCAAGAGCCCAGCTCACCGGAGACGTTTATGCGGCAGTAGCAGATGATTTACAGGGACTAATGATGTAATACAGGAATATCATCTGGCCTAGCTAATAGGAAGTAGGATACCAGTCAATAGCTGTCATGGCTTTGTTAGTGGCCAGGACTCCTTGTAAGATGGGAATGAGTTGCCACTACCTACTTATTACCTTTGGGCCGAAACCTCAAGCTGGAGTAAGCTGGGAATGTTCCATTCTTTTCAATAGCGCGACCCAGATTTATCCCAGCTGAAAGTCTATATGGTATTTATATGGCCCTCAGCACTGTATGATCTGAGCACTTCAGAGTTGTTAATGACTTTATCCTCCTGACTGGCAGTGACAGAGTTATGAGCAGTCTTGCCTAGTGGTTGGAGCAAGACTCTAGCTTACCAGTTAGAGCTGAACTCAGAAGGTGTAGGTCCAGGAGTGATGTCAAGGACAATAGCTGGGAGTTAGAGACCAAAGCCTAAGCCAGAGGGATAACAGGAGCCACAGGTCTGAGCCAGGAGTCAGAGATCAAGAAGGAGCTAGAACAGGTACAGGTAGGGCTAGAGACAGAACCCAGCACAGCTGCAGGCTAGAAATGCATTGAACAGCCACTGGCCTGCTGCTGAGCTTAAGTATCAGCCTGCAGACTCCTGCAGCCAGTCAATCAGACAGCTTCTGTCAGAGCCAGCTGCAAACATTGGGTTGTGAGGAGACTGGCTCTGCTGCAGGCTGGCCCCTGACAATGGCAGATCTATGGAGTAGAGATGTTTTATCTCCCTTTTACAGATGGAGAATTAGCCAAAGTTACACAGGAATTTCATGTCAGCACTCAGAATGGAAACCATATCTTAGTGCCTGTCCATTGCCTTATCCACAAGACCATGTTTCTTCTATTATGGTAATAATTGGGGATATTAATCTATGGATATGTCTACACTGGCAGAGTTACAGCACCCGCAGTTACAGAGCCGCTCAGAGAGCACTGAAGGGAAACTGCTGTTGTGTGTTCACACTGTCAGCTGCCTGCGCAATAGTGTGTTCGCACTTGCAGCAATATTCAGAGCGGTGCACTCTGGGCAGCTATCCCACAAAGCATCTCTTCCTCTTCTGCTGCTAAGACTTGTGGGAAGGCAGAGGGGATCCCGGGGCATCGTTGGTCCTGTCCCAATGACCCGTGATGTATTGCCTCACATCCCAGCAATCTCTGTGCTTCCATCCGCATGTCGCACCATCTTTCAACGGTTTGTGTACTGTGCACCCTGCCTCTTTGGTCTGCAGGAATGGATCCCGAACTGTTGACCAGTATGCTGCTCGCTCTGACTAACACATCACGAGTGGCAGTGGAGTTATTCCTTAAACTACAAAGGCAAGAGGAGTGCGACTTTCATCTCACCACGCGTAGTAGCTATGACATGAGATTGCTTATGACATTCATGCAGGTGCTGACCACAGTGGAACACCATTTTGGGCTCATGAACTAAGCGCTGAGTGGTGGGATCACATTGTCATGCACATCTGGAGTGACGAGCGGTGGCTGCAGAACTTTTGGACAAGGAAAGCCACATTCATGGGACTGTGTGATGAGCTCACCCCAGGCCTGTGTGCAAGGACACGAGAATGAGAGCTGCCCTGCTGTTGGAGTAGCATGTGGCGATAGCACTGTGGAAGCTGGCTACTCCAGACTGCTACCGATCGGTCGCTAACCAGTTCGGAATGGGAAAGTTGACTCTGGGACTCATGTTGACAGAAGAGTGCAGGTCCATTAATCGCATCCTGCTTCGAACGACTGTGACTCTGGGCAACGTGTGTGACATTATGGATGGCTTTGCACAAATGAGCTTCCCTAACTGTGGAGAGGTGCTAGATGGCACACATTGTTAGAGAGCTTATTCCTTCACTCTCCCACTTCCCTGGTCCTTCTCGCATGAACAGAGAGCATCAATACCCGAAGTCCGAACAATTCGATGTTTATTGGGGTGAACTTCCAGCAGCTTAAATTCAAGTTCCTTTTCCCTTATTTTTGAATCCCAACTTACTTCCTGTTTGCCCCTAATTTATATGTCCAGGGATCATATCCAACCTTCTCCTCTGGAGTACAGTGCAGTGGGTACGGTGCTTCAGCAGGGCTAAACTGTTTCTTTGCTGCTACAATCTACAATAGCTTTTGAGATTAAAACCATTCCTATGGCACACTTCACTGCCTTTCAGACAATACACACACCATCACTGCAAAGTAGGTGGGGGGGGGGAGGGAAATGGCAGCCAGCCATCACATGGAACAACAGTGGGAAGAGAGGGCTTTTTTGGTTGTTTTTTAAGTCCAGGAAAACCTGGCTAACCCTTTTCTCACATAGGATCGTTCAATCTCCTCGAGTACCCTCTGAGATCGCACTCAGATAATTTAGGTTGGGAGCAAAGGCTGATGAGATTTCAACTGTATGGTTGCAAGGTGGAGGGAGATGCTACCACGATACCACTTTTCTCACAGAGGGTCAGAAAACGTATGACGGATTCCATGGGAGTTTCCCAGAAAGGTTCCATCCAAGGCTTAGGGGCTGTCCCTTCTCCCACCCAGCACTGGCAGGGGATCCAGGCCCAAAGCCATCATGTGCATCAAGGGGAAATGCCTTTGTAACTCAATCACAAGACCCACTATCTCTGGCTCCTGCAGAATCCGTTCTGCCATGGGTTACCTTTTTAGCCACTGCTGCTGCCTCCCCTCCCACCCCAAACCCTCCTCAAAGAGATTTTTAGAGGTGCAGTCCCTGCAGTCCTATGGGAAGTGCTGGACTCCTTCCCAACTCCTTAGCTGGCCCTCCTTGTCCAGAGTCTCTTGCTTACAAAAGACATGCACACACTGAGTTCCTTCAGGAATAGGGGAAGAAGAAATATTGAGTAAGGGGCAATAACCCTCTTCACCATTGCACCCTCCTCAGCATGTCATCTACTGGGTTTTGCTCCCCTCCCTCACACAACCAGGATGGGGCAGGGGGAGAGAAGAGACAGCGTGTAAGGCCTTTAGCCAATAAATCTTATCAGGATGAAAAAATCCTGTAGAATTCAATAGAGATTATTTCCTTGCTATAGAATTCTATAGGATATTTTTAAACAACTAGAGAGGATATTGTTTCCTACTAAACTCCATAGATTTCTATAGCACCCTCCTTTTAAAAGTATATTAGCTAATTCCTATTAAATTCTATAGGACTGCTCCCCTTTCCCTCTACTACATATATGTGTATGTGTTTTAACCCATTCTACACTTAATAAATTTGAGATGGTTTCAGGCCGAGGGATTTTTCCTAGCTGAATAAAAGTAATTTTACTTGCTGATCTGCCGTCTGAATAATGAAGACGAATCCGTGTCTGTGGAATGAGTTCTTGGAAGAACACAATTGAACAACTGAGCTATTTTAGCTACTGGTTTGATCAGTTCATAATGCATGTATCAGCAAATGTATCCAATGGCTAAATAAGTTTTAGTCCCTGTATATTTCAATTTTCTTCCAGCCTTTTTTTCACTTCCACACTGAAGTGACACCTTGATGGGCCCTTGATAAATGCTGATTAATCGAATCAGAATTGGGATTTGTTAGTGAGCGAAAGCAGTGTAAATAAATACAGCAGGTGAACTGGAGTTCATGGTGTCATTGCAGAGATTAAAGAGCTCATCTAGGCCTGATTGGTGTCAAGATGTGTATACATCTTTTTGACTGGACAAGTTTGTTTCTTTAATCATATCACTAGGTTTTTATTTCCATTACAGAAGATTTTCAGAACATGGATTCTGCTTTGTAGTCTGTTCTTCCTCAGAAGTATATAATTTATTTTCTGCACTCTTCTTAGTAAGGTTTTCCATGTTTATTCAGCAGTAATTCTTAAGAGGGAGCACAAAAACACCCTGTGAAGTATCAAACAGCCACTAACTGTTTCCTGATATGTTTCCAAACAGAGTACAGTACATTTATTGTTGGCATTGCAGTTGGACCCAGATGCTCCAGTCATGAACCATGCCCAATTATGCCAGGTACTGTGCATAGGACAAAAAGACTGTCCCTGCCCCCAAACAGCTACAATCTAAGTTATACTACAGAGATGAGTAAGGGGGTAGGATTTGATTTGAGATACATTTTGGGGACATTTTTGCAAGTTTTCATATTACTTGTTTCTCACCTGCCCACATTTCAGAAATGCATTCCAAAGTGTGGATAGAGTTGTGGTATATTGGAAACTGTGTTAAAGTTACAAACTATCACTTGTAACTTAAATGTGATGCTTTCCAGATCCTTCTTACGGGCTAGGGACTCTGTAGGGAAGCATCAGTCTAGGTCTTCTGCAGTCAGTTTGCAAAGAGCCAGCCTACAGCAAGGTGCTGTGAGTTATGCCTCTCTGTCTTAGGCTCTGTCTATACTTACAGCTGCGTGTAGAGGAGCTGCACATGTAGCTACATGTCATAGTGAACATGTAGTGGTGGGGGGAGGAAGTGGGAGCAGTCTCCAGCGGGGAGGGGGACTGCTGCAGTCTCCAGTGGGGAGGGACGGGGACTGCTGCAGTCTCCAGCAGGGGAGATTGCTGCAGCCTCTCTCCACTGCCTTGGCCTTTAATTGCAGTGGGGAGAGGCTCTGGCAGTGGGGCACTACACTACTAAAAATAGCAGTGTAGACGTGGGACTGTAAAGTGTGTGTAGGGTATATAACAGAAATTAAGGGCTGGATTTTAAAAGGATTTAGAAGCATCTGACACTTTAGGCACCTAAATCCCATAATCAAGCCCCACTGGGATTCACAAAGCCCCCACTCTGCTGTCACCAAACATTGTAGGTGCCTAAAATTGCTCGGTGCCTACATTTTTGCAGTACAAGTTCCCTAGGTACATATATTTCTACCTGTGTGCATGCACACTGCACCCTCATGCCAGGGTTTGGGCACCAAAGCCTCAGAGTGAGGCACAAACAAGGGAAAGGTAGACATTCCTCTACCTAACTTACCATCAGTGCTCGGTCCAGTAGGTGGGGTCAGAGCACTGGAGCAGTGGGAACTGGATCCCAGGTCTCCCACCTCCCTGGTGAGTGAACTAAGGGTTATAGTCTCATTGGTCCAGAAGGAGAACAAGCATAGAATCATAGGACTGGAAGGGACATTGAGAGGTTATCTAGTCCAGTCCCCTGCACGTGTGGTGGGACTAGGTATTATCTAGACCTGAGCTCTAGCTGGAGGAAGACTCTGTAGCCTGGTGGTAAGTGCATTCACTGGGGAGGTGGGAGACTCATGATCCAGTCTTCCTGGTCCAGTGACTTTTTAAAATTATTTCTCTACAGTGGAATATGTTCAGCAGGAGAGACTGAGAAATCCCTTCATCAGAATGTCCCATAGCCCTGTAGACAGGGCACACCCCTGAGAGGTCGCAGATCCCCGTTCAGATCCCTGCTCCCACTCAGGTAGAGTGGGTGGATTTGAACCTGGGCTAAAAGTTTGAGGGAAGTTTTGTCATCTATCTCTGCCCCCTCCCGTTCCAATGCAGACTTCTTGCTAAAACAGCACAGAGAGTGTCTATAGCTGAGAATCCCAAGCAGAGTGGTGGGGCTTAGCACATATCAATCACCTTGCAATGGCCCATTGACTAGCCTAGGTGAGGAGCAACCTTGAATGCTGGCTTTTGTGAATCCCATTTGGAGGCAATTGTCTCTTTCACTTCATTGTATAGGGAACCCAGGTGTTCAACTCAGGCTTTGTGAATCCCAGTGATTTTCTAGCTGCCTAACTTTCTTTGTGAATTAAGCCCTTGGAGCCTTGCCAAGGTCTCAGACATCCTAGAAGGGAACTGGAAATTGAGTCCAGTTTTCCTGAATCCCAGTCCAGTGCCTTAGCCTGAAGACCACTCTCCGCTCTTGGTCCTGGGCATTCAGGAATTTGTTGTGTGTATGTGGAAGGGGAGGTAGAAGGTGGTTGGTTACTAGGAGGGAGTTGGATTAATTTAGGTGGATATTACTCTCAGATCTCTTTCTTCAGTCTCTTTACTTGGCAGTGATTTAGGTTTGAATTGTCTGTGTAATGAATTGCACAATGTTTAATGAGGAAATTTGGATTCTTTAATAATTGGGCTAGGGCACTGTAGTGTTAAAATTATTTTTCTGTTTTCTCTCTCTTTTATGTCATCAAGTGTGTTGAGTCTTTTCTGGCAAGCTTGCTCCCTTTAGGATTGTTCTTTGTTTCCTGTGGAAACTTCATGTAGTTTGTTTTGGTTTGCTTTTTGGTGAGCAAGAGTAGCTGCATGACCTCAACAAGACTTTTCCAGCTCTAATTTCTTTGATTTGTATCAAATATGGAAAAAGAATCACATCCCCAGAAGTTAAATGTAACTAAGTCAAAATCATTTGTTTCAGCCATATATTATAGTCAGTGTAAACCCAGGCATACCCCCATTTTTGTATATATTTATGCTAACGATACCTTTTATTTAGTTAAGCTTTTTGGGGCAGGACTGGTCATTTATCATGTTCGTAGCGCACCCAGCACAGTGGCACCATGGCCTCACTGAAACCTTTTGACAATACTTCAGTGTAAGTGTTTAATAGTAATAAATCTCAATGTACTGTCATATTACAGAAGACAGAGGTATGCCTCACATTACATATAAAGGAATTAGCTCTAATATTCCCAGGCTTAAAATTAATTAAATATTGGAGCCTGTTGCGAATATGCAACAAGCCATAGGTAAGAACACTTCCGAGGGAAAACCCAACCCAATCTATGAGAGAATAATCTGGTTTATGTGGGGAATATTTCACTGCATTTAAAAGTAGACATAACTCAGAACTCAAGGAACCTTGAAGCAAGCTCATTTGAGTTTTAGGACTGGGCTTATATTTGAATCCCTAGTTTTTGTTCTGGGTGAGAAACACACTGGAAGCATCTTACCTGCCATATCAACTTCTGCTCAAGCCTTCTTGCGAGATTTCAGCTTGAAGAGGATGGCAGATTTGTGAGAGCAGCTGATCTTGCAGGCTTCTGTCATTCAGCTATTTAGGACCAAATTCTCATGAGAACACCTCAGATTTTTGATACCATCAGATCTAAACCCTGGCCCTGACTCAGTCACAAATCCAAACCTTGACTGAGGCCAGCTCAAAATACAAATACTGCCTCCTTAGCCTCTGGCCTAGCTAAGCAGCCCAATCAGGAAACAGGGTGCAAAGGTGGCTCTCAGCCATTTTTTTAACCCCAACCCCAGTGACCGGGCTACTCTACAACAGGCTGACCCTACATCTTAAATTAGAGCAGCTGGAAGGTTGCTCTAATTTTCAATTCTTCCAGATACTCAAGGGGCTGTCATGGCACATAATCATCACTAGGGCTTAAGGACTCCAAGCCCATTGCCTCTGCTCAAGCACAGCGATGGGCGGTTATGTAGAGTCTTATAGAGGGAATCCTACCACTGGCAGTTAAGTTGGTTGAGGCCACTCTACATCAGGAGAGCTTCCCTATTTACAGGCTACATGGTACATAAAGAGTGATGGAAGAGACTGTCTTAACTTAGTGCATTCCTTGTATCACTCATTTAGTCTCCCCAGAAAGCCATTCATTAGCAATAATAATGAATCATGGTGGGAGAACGCCTTTAAATCCAAAGACTCCAAAGTCACCCAAACATTTTACAGCCAACACTCATTCTGCAGGAATTCGTTCATGCACAGCTGAAATGCAGCAGGCTTTCAACAGTACAAGTTACTACATAATGGTTCAGAGTGGAAAGTGAACCATACCATTGCCAACTATAGGTGAGTGGGCAAGTTGTCCTTCAGCTGAGAGAAGCCAGTCATACTAAGAAAGGGAACAGAACAGTTTTCTTCATGGCTTACCTCTAACCTAGTCCCAAAGTCTCCTCAGCAGTAAATACAGTTCGCAGGGACTTATGCTGGGAAGTAAGCAAAATAAGTCCCCAATTTCCCTCAGTCAACAGTGTCAAGACAAACAGAAGTCAGACTCCCTTTCCTGAGGGTTCAAAAGCAACCTCAGGTGCTGCAGAGGGAGCCTGTCTACAGGCAAGAAACACCCTCTCAGAATGTTTGACTCTAGACATTTCCAACATCCAGTCTCTGAACTGCTCTTCTTCCTCCTTTTATATGCTCCAGGTTGGTTTCCTGGAAGGCTAATGGGCCCTGGCTGCTTTGAATCCCTGCACATTAATCCTTACCTTCCTGCAAAGAAGCCCATCCTAGAACCATGGACTTTCTGAAATGGGTTCCAGATGAGTAGTAAACCACATGACACATAGCAAAGCCACAGGTGTGCTTCTTCAATGTGACCATAATCTTCTCATTCTAAGAAAACAACAACCACAACCACCTTGTGTTGCCATGATCATTTTCATTTCCTGGCTGATATCCCACTACCATGCCAGGTACTACTGAGAAATACAGGGGTTTGAGTCCTTCATGGTATGTAGTCACTGCAGGGCATGTGGTTGATAATTGTTATAAATAGGTTTACTGCTAGATTATACTGTACTATCTTCAAGGCCCAGCAGATGACTAGACATTCGTTCTCCATGAGGGAGTATACGGTCTCTTTAGCAGAGAGAGTTTTTCTACCCCTGGAATGTACATGCAAAGACCACTACTAGGACTCTGTCTACAAATGAACTTCTGCTCATAGTCCAAACTACACAGCACAGGTGGGATACATATGTTCACACTGGACATATCAATGAGATGTTCTGTAAGAGCAGTGAAGTAAGGCACAAATTACAAAAGACATCCTGTTGAGAAAGATCATGTTTGGCATTTTGTCCTTAGGGTTGGAGTTTTAACCCAATCTCTTGTGTTCTGCATGGGGCCACACACACACACACACACACACACACACACACACACACACACACACACACACACACACACACACACACACACACACACACACACACACACACACACACACACACACACACACACACACACACACATATATATCTACTCTGCATTTAAACCCAGGCTCAGACTCAGGTTTGAGCCCAAACCCCCATCCTGTCCACACACAAATATTTCTGACTTGAGTCCATAATCCCTGCTGCTGAGTGGGTGGTCAAAGCCCAAGTCTTTTTGTAATGTGGATGCAGTTGAGGACTGGGTCTCCAGACTCATTCCCAGATAGTCGCCAACACTTTTCCACAGTCCCCATGGACAGTGTTTTCCAGCTCTTTTATCCCAAAAGTACCCACTTGATTTCTGGGAACTGAAAGCAATCCTTCTTTCCCACGCTGGACCACTGCAATGCAAACACAGTTAACCAGCCTCTATGTTAGCTATGGCCAGCAACAAGAAGTCCGACATCAACTGGCCACAGGAACAGAGCCAAATTCTGATAAATCTATGGTGCAAAGCAAACAAAAATACCTAAAATGATCATATATATACCAGGATGCTGGTAAATTTTACAGTAAATTGCTTGACCACACTTTGGTTGATTATGAAATATATTCAAGAGACCAAATAACCAATATCAGTCAGGTTGATTGCTAAAATCCAATAAGGATATAGCACAGGAAAAAGGTTCCACATGATACTAGTCTCTGGGAAACCATCTCGTGCAACAGTGTTACATTCACCTTACTTGGCAAGTGTGCTCCCAAAGTTGTGCCCCAAAGCCATCCTTTTATACCCTACCTGTTTACAAGTGAAAGGTACAGTACGTTATCTGGAACTTGATTTAACCAATCTCGGTATCATTATCCCTTTGTTCTGAACCCATCCTTTCTAGGTACCTGTAATGGGGGATGGTGTTTGTGTATGGGTCAGGGCCGCCCAGAGGGGGGGGCAAGTGGGGTAATTTGCCCCAGGCCCCGGGTCCTGCAGGGGCCCCCACGAGAGTTTTTCAGGGCCTCTGGAGCGGGGTCCTTCACTCGCTCCGGGGGCCCCGGAAAATTCTCGTGGGGCCCGGGCCCCCGGAGCTTCTTCGCTCCCGGTCTTCGCTGGCGGGGGATCCTTCCTTTCTGGGATAGAAAGACCCCCCCCCGCCGCTGAATTACAGCCGAAGCGGGACCTGCCGCCGGAGTGCAGCCGGGTCTTTGGGGCACTTCGGCAGCGGGGGACCCGCCGCCGAAGTGCCCCGAAGACCCACGGTGGGGGCTGCACTTCGGCGGCAGGTCCCGCTTTGGTGGTAATTCGGTGGAGGGGGGTCCCTGCTGTGGGTCTTTGAGGCACTTTGGTGGCGGGTCCCGGAACAGAAGGACCCCCCGCCGCCGACTTACTGCCGAAGCGGGTTCCCCCGCCGCCGAAGACCCCAGGCCCCCGGAATCCTCTGGGTGGCCCTGGTATGGGTGTGTGTGTGTAGACCATAAGTGCTGTATTAACCTTCTGCAATGCACTGGGGGGTTGTATGTAGTCCGTGGAACCCATATTATGAGTCCAGAAGCGCCAGGGAGCGGAGTGTTTTGTGGTCCTTTGTTGCAGAAGTATGAGCCTGGGGACGGGGGCTGGTATTTAGGTGATGTACCCTATTATGAGTCTGGATTGTCCCTGAGTTATGTATATAGTCCATGGATGCCGTATTATGGATACAAATTGTCCAGTGTATTTATATATCGTCCATGGGGGCTGTATTATGTGCCCAAGCTCCACCAGGGTGACTGGATGAATGCAGAGATTTCAGGGAGGCTGCAATACACCTGTAGGCTACCACAGCATCCTGTTTATTCCCCCCTGAATTTTGACCCAATCCTGTTTCCTGATGATTGAAAACTTTCCTCAGAGCAGGAACTCCAGACGGGTGGTCATATATCAGGGCAAGGCAGGGCGAGTGTATTAGGGTCTTCTCTGTATTGTCACTAGCCCTCTCTTTTAATTCATGTGCTGGTCAGTCACCATAAGCCTAAAAAAGCTCGTTAACATACAAGTCTGGCCTGCCCATGGTAGCCTGGAATAGAAGATCCCTTTGCCATTCAGGATAGAACTGTTATGTCTTCCAGAAAGTCAACTGCCTAAGAGGATTGTAAAACCATAGGCAATAAACCATGGAAGTGGTGTCCCCCAAACCTTCTTCCACCCCATAAGGGGTTAGTGGTCTGGAATTTTAGAAATAATCTAAATTGATTCTGTAAATTAGACCTTAATGTTTGATGGCTTTTTGCTGTGCTCACCTCTCTGAAGTGTCCAAGGATTGTCTGAGAACTGAATTTTTCCCCTCAGAACATAATGAAACCCAATAATAAAAAAATATCATTTTTGACCTTAAGATTCCACAGCCACTTTTGCTAAAGATGAAATCAACCCCTTTTTGAAATACTCAGGTAATAGTGTAATATTTCATTTGTTGTGGCAGGCCCTTCTACCTCTGCAGGGCAACCACAGTCAAACAGAAGTCTTGTGGGGTTCAGTTCCATACTGTGGTCAAGGAAGAAGCTGGCACATGAAGAATTAATGGTGGACATCTTGGATAAGGCCAACCAGTAGCTGTAGTACCAATGGCAGAAGGATGCAGGTCAGGCTGACAAACAGAGAAAGGCCGCAGAGTGTGAGGAAAGATTAGCAGCTCATTTCTGGAGCATGAATGGTGCTTGAGGAAGGAAGATAGGGCTCAGCAGAAAGAACCAACTGAGTGACTGCTTGCACTCATGGCAGAGAGATTACAGGCTCCAGACCCAGCTCCAGCTCTACCTGTGTCTGCCCTGTCTCCATGCCCTGAGTCGCCACCACATTACCATCTCCTGTAGCCCAGGTACCCTTTGAACAATTCTGTGGTTGGATGGTCCAAGAAATGAACACAAAATGGAATGGGCAAATGTATCCTGTTCATTCCTCTACTCCAGTGCAGCAGCGGCCAGTGTGCGCAAAACACATTAGAAGGGCCTAAGAGAACATAGAGGCAGAGGACACTCAGAATTAGTGAAACTGAGCTGGAGAGTTGGTATGTGTAATGTTCACTGCTTTTGCACTGATTTTATGAGCAGAGTTCACTATTTGTTTTTATTACTGATGGCAGCTGACCTGGCTATCACTTTTTTAATATTGTCAGTTTTTAATTAATGCATGTCTAGAAATAAAGTTTTTTGTATGCACACAGGCTTGATATCATGAGGATTGTTTATTATCTTTATTAAAGCTAAACTCTCTTCTGAGGGGGACGGAGGCACCCATCTGTCGCCCTGACATGGTATCCAGGAGATATGTTGCCTGCCAGGGGCCCGTATCTGAGATATTATGGAGGGATTGTCGAGGATCATCTGGCCCTCTGACTACTATCCCATGCTACTCATCCATGTAGGCACTAATGATACTGTGAGGTATGGCCCTCAGCAGATCAGAAGTGACTACAGGACTCTGGGAGTAAGGGTGAGGGAGTTGGGAGCACGGGTGGTGCTCTGTTCAGTCCTTCCAGTCAAGGGTAGAAGCCCAGGCAGAGACAGATGCATCCTGGAGGTGAATGACTGGCTGCGAGGATGGTGTCGCCAGGAGAGCTTCAGCTTCCTTGACCACGGGATGTTGTTCCAGGAAGGACTGCTAAACAGAGATTGTGTCCACCTATCAAGGAAGGGAAAGAGCATATTTGCCTACAGACTGGCTAACCTAGTAAGGAGGGCTTTAAACTAGGTCCAATGGGGACAGGTGACCAAAGCCCACAAGTAAGTCAAAAACATGGAGACCTGGGAGAAGGGTCGGAATCTGGGGGGAGCATGGGCTGTTACAGCAGAAATATGGGAGAGACAAGACAGAATGGAGGTGGGTGGGGTGGGAATCAAATCAGGATCTTAGATGTCTGCATAATAATGCGAGAAGTATGGGGAACAAGCAGGAAGAACTCAAAATGCAGGTAATTAAACACAACTGTGACATGGTTGGCATCACGGAAGCGTGGTGGGATAATAGGCATGACTGGAATATTGGTATAGAAGGGTACAGCTTGCTCCGGAAGGACAGGGAGGGAAAAAAGGGAGGAGGTGTTGCCTTGTATATTAAAAATGTATATGCTTAGACTGAAGCTGAGATAGAAATAAGAGACAGACTTGTGGAAAGTCTCTGGGTAAGGATAAAAAGGGTAAAAAATAAGGGTGACGTCATGGTAGAGGTCTACTACAGACCACCAAACCAGGAAGAAGAGGTGGATGAGGCTAGTTAAACAACTAACAAAATCATTCAAAGCACAGGACTTGGTGGTGATGGGGAACTTCAACTACTCAGTCATCTGTTGGGAAAATAACACAGCAGGGCACAGATTATCCAACAAGTTCTTGGAATGTATTGGAGACAAATATTTATTTCAGAAGGTGGAGAAAGCTACTAGGAGAGAGGCTGTTCTAGATTTGATTTTGACAAATAGGGAGGAACTGGTTGAGAATTTGAAAGTGGAAGGTGAAAGCTTGGGTGAAAGTGATCATGAAATTATAGAGTTCATGATTCTAAGGAATGGTAGGAGGGAGAACAGCAAAATAAAGACAATGCATTTCAAGAAGGCAGACTTTATCAAACTAAGGGAGTTGGTAGGTAAAATCCCATGAGAAGCAAGTCTAAGGGGAAAAACAACTGAAGACAGTTGGCAGTTTTTCAAAGAGACATTATTAAGGGCACAAGAGCAAACTATCCGATGGTGTAGGAAAGATAGGAAGTATGGCAACAAACCATGCTGGCTTAACCAGGAGATCTTCAATGATCTAAAACCCAAAAAAGAGTCCTACAAAAAGTGGAAACTCGGTCAAATTACAAAGGATGAATATAAACAAATAACACAAGTATGTAGAGAGAAAATTAGAAAAGCCAAGACACAAAACAAGATCAAACTAGCTAGGGACATAAAAGGAAACAAGAAAACATTCTACAGGTACATTAGAAGCAAGAGGAAGACCAAGGACAGAGTAGGCCCATTACTCAACGAGGTGGGAAAACAATAACAGAAAATGTGGAAATGGCAGAGGTGCTTAATGACTTCTTTGTTTTGTTTTTCACCAAGAAGGTTGGTGGCAATTAGATGTCTAATATAGTGAATACCAGTGAAAATGAGGTAGGATTAGAGGCTAAAATAGGGAAAGAACAAGTAAAAATTTATTTAGACAAGTTAGATGTCTTCAAGTCACCAGAGCCTGATGAAATCCATCCTAGAATACTCAAGGAGCGACTGAAGAGATATTTGAGCCACTGGCGATTATCTCTGAAAAGTCATGGAAGACAGGAGAGATTCCAGAAGACTGGAAAAGGGCAACTATAGTGCCAATCTATTAAAAGGGAAATAAGGACAACCCAGGGTATTACAGACCAGTCAGTTTAACATCTGTACTCAGAAAGATAATAGAGCAAATAATTAAGCAATCAATTTGCAAACACCTAGAACACAATAAGGTGATAAATAGCAGTTAGCATGGATTTGTCAAAAAAAATTGTGGCAGACCAACCTGATAGCTTTCCTTGACAGGGTAACAAGCTTTGTGGATAGGGAGGAAGAAGTAGATGTGGTATATCTTGACTTTAGTAAGGCTTTTGATACTGTCTTGCATGACCTTCTCATAAACAAACTAGGGAAATACAACCTAGATAGAGCTACTATAAGATGGGTGCAAAACTGGTTGGAAAAATCATTCCCAGACAGTAGTTATCAGTGGTTCACAGTCATGCTGGCAGGGCGTAATGAGTGGGGTGCCTCAGGGATCAGTTCTGGGTCCGGTTCTGTTCAATATCTTCATCAATGATTTAGATAATGGCATAGAGAGTACACATAAAGTTTGCGGATGATACCATGCTGGGAGGGTTGCAAGTGCTTTGGAGGATAGGATTAAAATTCAAAATGATCTGGACAAACTGGAGAAATGGTCTGAAATAAATAGGATGAAATTCAATAGGGACAAATGCAAAATACTCAACTTAGGAAGGAACAATCAGTTGCGCACATACAAAATGGGAAATGACTGCCTAGGAAGGAGTACTGCGGAAAGGGATCTGGGGGTCATAGTGGAGCACAAGCTAAATATGAGTCAACAGTGTAACGCTGTTGCAATAAAAGCAAACATCATTCTGGGATGTATTAGCAGGAGTATTGTAAGCAAGACATGAGAAGTAATTCTTCCGCTCTACTACGCTCTGATTAGGCCTCAGCTGGAGTATTGTGTCTAGTTCTGGGTGCCACATTTCAGGAAAGATGTGGACAAATTGGAGAAAGTCCAAAGAAGAGCAACAAAAATGATTAAAGGTCTAGAAAACATGACCTATGATAGAGTACTGAAAAAATTGTGTTTCTTTAGTCTGGAGAAGAGAAGACTGAGAGGGGACATGATAACAATGTTCAAGTACATAAAAGGAGGAGGGAGAAGAATTGTTCTTCTTAACCACTGAGGATGGGACAAGAAGCAATGGGCTTAAATTGCAGCAAGGGCAGTTTAGGTTGGACATTAGGAAAAACTTCCTGACTGTGAGAGTGGTTAAGCACTGGAATAAATTGCCCAGGGAGGTTGTGGAATCTCCATCACTGGGGATTTTTAACAGCAGGTTGGACAAACACCTGTCAGGGATGGTCTAGAGAATACTTAGTCCTGCTGTGAGTGCAGGGGACTGGACTGGACTAGATGACCTCTTGAGGTCCTTTCTAGTTCTATGATTCTACATCATTGCAATCTATAAGTGGTGCTTTTAATAATAGGAGATATATCTATCTCCTAGAACTGGAAGTGACCAAGAAAGGTCATTGAGTCTAACCCCCTGCCTTCACTAGCAGGACTAAATACTGATTTTTGCCTCAGATCCCTAAGTGGCTTTCTCAAGGATTGAATTCATAACCCTGGGTTTAGCAGGCCAATACTCAAACCACTGAGCTATCCCTCCCCCATTTTATAGAATAAAGATTAAAAAATGCTTATAAAACAAAATATAATCCATCATATCCATAAGATCAAATTCATAAGAACTCTCATAGGAAGTGTCAATGGGAGCCATCTTCCCCTCCCTGATAATATTTCAATCACTATTCATATTACCATATACATATGTTCATACACATACTATTTCCCCTCATCCATGGGGGGGTGCTATCCCATAATGTGGGAGCAAAAAGTATCCCTGATTTCTGTTGCATGTGTGGATCCTGCCCCAGGAATCACAGGGGCACTTTCTGACTGTGTGTACTGGTCCAGCAGTCCAGCTGTGCCTTGAGCCCACTCCTGATGAAATGGCTCCCCTTCGTCCTTGCAGATGTTGTGCAGAGCTCAGCAGGGCACAATAATCCAGAGACTATTGATAACACTGGCATCCAAATGGTCTTGCAAACAGCACCAGTGGGATTTCAATCTGCCACATACACATTCAACCACCATCCTATGGCTACTGAGTGTGTCATTACACCTTCTTTTGCCAGAACCTCTAAGATCAGGGGATAGTTTCACAAGCAGGGGTGGCTCTAGACATTTCGCCGCCCCAAGCACGGCGTCATGCCGAGGGGGCCGCTCTGCCACTTGCCGGTCCCGCGGCTCCAGTGGACCTCCCGCAGGCATGCCTGCGGAGGGTCCGCTGGTCCCGCGGCTCCGATGGACCTCCCGCAGGCGTGCCTGCGGAGGGTCCGCTGGTCCCGTGGCTTCGGTGGAGCCGCGGGACCAGCGGACCCTCTGCAGGCATGCCGCCGAAGGCACTCTGCCTGCTGCCCTCCCAGTGACCGGCAGAGCGCCCCCCGCGGCATGCCGCCCCGAGCACGCGCTTGGCGTGCTGGGGCCTGGAGCTGCCCCTGTTCACAAGCCTTGGCAAAAGGGGGTGCATGGGGTCCCCTAGAATAACAGTGGGGATAGTTAATCAATTTATAACAATATAATTTGGCAGGAATAGTGTCCCAGCCTGTATTTGAAGATAAAGTCCTGATCTGGAAAACCCTGGCATTATGCAGTTTACCAGTACTGCCAATGTTAGTGTTCATGAAGCGGTCTCTGTTGTCGTTGACCATAATGATGGAGTGGTACCCTTTGCAGATTATATACTCTGTGCTCATTGTGGAGGGCAAAGGATGGGCACCTGAGTCCCATCAGTGGCATCACCGCAGTTTTGGAAAGCATATTTTCTCAAAACTGGCATTATGCCCACTACTCTTGGGTAAATCACAGCCCTGATTGCTTCACCAACCTCTACCACAACAACTTTCTCATAGTCAACTTGCCAACACCAAACTGGTTAGCCAAAGACCTGTAGTGATTGGGCTAGCTAGCTTCCAGATGGATACAGCAATCCACTTCTGGACCAAAATGGCCTCCCTCATACGCAGGTCCTGATGCTTGAGGGTCAGGACAAGCTGCTCATAAAACTCCAGAAGCATCCACTTCTTCATGCAGCAATCACTGCTGGTCACCCTGGGTCTGCATGGCAATGTGATTCCACTGATCAGTGCTTGTGATTCTGCTCCAGAAGCACCGGTCAACATATGGGGAATCTGCAGCTTGAGTAAGAGTCAGGCGCAGCATCAGCTGATTGGAGTCTGCCATGTCTGCAGCCCGCTTCAAGAGGTGCCCTTGGTAGGTCCAAAAATGCAGGCATGAGGCCCACCGGCGTCTCAAGGATGCTCTGCCTGTTTCTTGAAATAGGTGTGAAAGCACAAGCTGGACACATTTTTCCAACAGTGCTTCATCCATGTTGTTGGCTCTGGTTGCTGGGACAGTAACTATGACTCAGATGGACCTGTTGGCTTGTGCTTCTGCGTTGCCCGAAAACATGGTGAAATTTCACTGAAGAGCGATTTCTGATGAGAATGTGACCAATTTCCTTCATGGCATGTCCACTGTTTGATATCTAGGTCCAGTAATGGTTGTTAAGATATCTACACCAGGAGCCCATAACAGATAAGCCCTCAGTGGCACACAATGTCAAAAGCAAGATGGTGTTATCATTTGAGGAATCCTAAGGGACCTATCAGAATCCCTATCATGCAGGAGCACCAGCAAACTCAGACCATAGGCTAGTTTCTATCTCTCTCTGCATTTTCCAACTCCTTGCAAACAAGGCATCCACCAACAGCACAATGTCAAGCATCTATTTGATGATCTTGTTGAAACTGTAAAATACACACAGACCTCTGAGGATCACATATGTAACCTTGATACCCTCTCAGACAACATGGAGATCACCTGAGTGGCATATGTAATGGTATACTACATGCCGCTGCTGGAACAATGGGTGTCAGATGGTCATGCAAGAAACCTTTGCTTTCTGAAGAGGCCTTTGATATATTAGCAAAAATGCAAGCAGGGAGATGTCCAAGAATGTAAACAGCTGAAAGTCATTTTCCAGGCCATTGCAAAATGTGACTGTGAGATCTACATCAACTCCCTGGCCGGCAAAGCAGAGAATGGCCTAAACTATTAAAATCTGCATCCTGCATACAGAGCCAACAAGCACCTGGCTGGCAGCCATAAACAACCTTCTAACATCCCCCTCACAAAACCAGACAGCTCTCCCTGCTCATCGATGGACGAGGCCTTGGATTGATGGAAAACATGAACATTATGAAAGCATGCCGAATCATACACCTGCCGACAACTGTCCAGAGATATGTGACCTGGCAAATCACATGGCTGCAGACCCAGGCATGGACGCTTTTCTTCCTTCACTTGAGGAAGTATAGAAGGCCTGTTGTATGGATATTGATCTCATACTCAAATTGTTAAAAGCTGTTTATAAACACTTTCACTATCCAACATTAAACAGTTATATGGAGGTTTGGGGTTATTTTAAACAAAGGCCTTGGTTTTACTCAGTTACTTGACAAACCCCCAGAGGCATTTATTCCAATTAAAAATATATTGCTTAAACAAGAAAGAACAAGAAATTAAGCAGGCATTTATACTGAAACTGTGGTTGAGTGATTATACAAGACAAATTTAGTCAAAACCTTAGAAGCCTTACTCCTTTTGGAGGCAAAATATCAGTGTCTATTATTTTCAGAGCAATCTTTCTTTGATGAAAAGGAAAGGGTTAATTTTACTCTCTGTCCTGATGTACAGAGGGCATTTACTTATCCTGTTCCTAATAAACAGACAGATTCAAGGCAGAGGAGAGACTGGATAGAAAAGATGGGTGAAATACAGCTTTTGATGATGTTTTTGGAACACTGGACCGTGGGTTTGTTACGAGTGGATGCTTTTGGTTGGGAAGTCGACCATGACATCAGCTGCTTGGATCCTGGTTTACAATCTGGTCAGGGACGTTTTCTTCTTAGACAAGGCATGCTTGGATTAACACAGCATAGCTGACTTTAGGATTCAGTGAAAAGCCAAGAGAGTAGAGATAGGAAAGAAGGAAAGAAAAGTGGTGGCAGGGGAAGGGGGAAGGTAGGGGTAGAAAATAACACAACAAGGGAGGGGAAAACTGTGACGGGTTCCCCCCTGGGGTGCCACTTGGAACTGAGGTACCACTGAGCCTGTCTGACCCACCAGCCTGGGTTCCCTTTGCACTGTACTGCTATGCAGCCTGACAAGCCCTTCCCTGGGCTTCAGACTGCACTTAACTAACACACATACAGAGCAGGTGAGTGCGGAGTGATAGCTCAGTGGTTTGCCCATTGGCCTGCTAAACTCAGGCTTGTGAATTCAATCCTTGAGGGGGCCACTTAGGGATTTGGGGCAAAAATTGGTCCTGCTAGTGAAGGCAGCGGGCTGGATTCAATGACCTTTCAAGGTTTCTTCCAGTTCTAGGAGATTGGTATATCTTCTATTATTACAGGGACACACCCAACTGCAGCTCTACACACAGATGCTGATAAGCTCTGCATGGGTACACTTAACTAAGGAATTGCCCAGTACTAAGGTACATCCTCCACCCCTGCACAGAGGGTAAACCCCAAGTTATACCATCTTGCACTTCTTAGAGAACTGTACAGCGTAAGCTCATGAATTTGCCCCCTCCCTCAATGTGGAAAGGGATATACACAGCTTTCTGCCCCAAGTTATGATTTCCATACACACTGGTTTTAGATAAAACAAAAGCAAGTTTATTAATTAAAAAGATAGATTTTAAGTGACGATAAGGGATAGCAAACAAATCAAAGCAGATTACCTAACAAATAAAACAAACACAATGTAAGCTTAATATACTAAAGAAACTGGCTATAAGTAGCAAATTCTCACCCTAAATGTCGTTTTAGTCAGATTGAAGAGGTTCTTGAAGGCAAGCTGTACCTGCTTGCAGCTTAAAACTCAAGCTATATCTTTCACAGGCCAGAGAACCCTCTTGTCTGGGCTCAGCCCTTCTCCCCATGTCTACTCTTTTTGTTTTCAAGTGTTTCCAGTAGTCATCTTTCTTGGGCGAGGAGTCAATGAAGAATGAACCATGATGTCACTCCCCTGCCTTAAATAGTCTTTGCATATGGAGGGAATCCTTTGTCTCCCAGTGTGATCCCCACCCCCAGTCAGTGGAAAAACACTAGTATCATCATGGAGTCCAGTACCCGGTGACTTGGTCACATGTCCTTGCAGCCATAATTCAAGAAGGCTTCCCAGTAAGAGATTGGCATCTTCAAAGACCTATTGTTCTTCCTAATGGCCCTTCCCAGCGAGCCATCCAGACTGATTGCATTCTGTCTATTGGGAGTTCCCCAGGTGTAAACACATTTGTAGTAGATGCATAGACAATATTCCCAACTTCAGATATAAAAATGATACATGCATACAAATAGGATAATCATATTCAGTAAATCATACCCTTTTCAATGATACCTCACATGACCCATCTAGGATAAAATACATCTTAGTTATGCCATAAGAATATGGGGCATAGTGTCACAAAAACAATGCAGGATTTCATTTGCCTCTGCAAGTGCTGGCATTTAGATGTTTCCACTGATGCACTAAAGGATTAGATGTCATGATCACGCGATGACTTTCAGCACACACTGGTAAAAACAAAGTTCCTTGAACATGATTAAGACCAGCTGGCCTTCCTCTCAGGAAAATTGTTTTATGCCTGAGTCACGATAAGCCTAGGTGAGCTGCAGTGCTGGGAGTTTGGGGGATGAGTTGGGATGGAAGGTGGGATGGGAGATGAGATGGAGGGTTGAACTGAACTGGCCACGTGTTTTCTCAAAGTCTCTCTTTAAGGAACTCAAAAAGGGGAAGAGAGGTCATCATAGTTCATCCCCCTCATTATTCCATCTACCAGTTAGACCTAATATCTATCGCACCAATTTTGGTCTATTAACTTCTGGTTCCACATCTTCTGTTTTTACTAAGCATAATTTTAACAGTCCTTGGATTATAACAATGTGGCTTTTTCACTTAGGCTGATCCAGCTTCTTTGTCTGGTTCTCTTGCAGTTGTTACAACATTCAATGTCATCAACAACTTGACCTGTTTTTCATGGTGAAAGAGAGCATCTTATGAACTTTTTCATACTTTTGACATTTGAGCTCACAATAGGGATAGATATTCTTGTCCTGATAGTCACAACAGGCCATCCAAAAGTTACAGAATGGACATACTGCTGGACCTAATGATATCCCAACTGAACTTCTCAGAACAAGTGAGCATCAGCCTGCATCAGCTGTTTTAAAAGTATGGGCATCACGCGCAGAATGGAAAGATATCAGTACAATGTCCTTGTACAAAAGGCAAAGGATCTTAAACCGAGTGTGGCAACTACAGGCCAATCCCACTGTTATTGGTTCCTGGAAAAGTTTTGGCTCACATGCTGCTGGGTAAGATGCAGCCGCTCCTTAACAGACTTCAACCCCAGCAATCAAGTTCACTGTTGGGCACTTTACAATGGAAGCTGTCCTAGCTTCTGGCTGAGCTGGACAAGGAATTTAACTGCCTGCTTCATGTAGCATATATTGATACCAAAGCAGGCTTTTTTTTTATTTGGTCCACCGTTCAGCACTGAAATGAGTTGGTGTTCCAGAGGTTCTGCTAAATCTGGTGTACGATCTTCATACTGGTCCCAGTATGAGAGTACACATTGGTTCACAGTTTTGCCATTCTTCTACAATACCTAAGTGGCCTGACTCTAGGAGACAGGGTTCCTTTTGTGTATTGCTACCAGAGATAGGTGCCTCCCTGGACTTAAACACCTATCACCATGAGAGGGGTGGGGCTTAGGACATATCCCTCTCATTGGCGCCTCCCATTGGCTAGCATAGGTGGCTCCCCACCCAGTATGCTAGCTTTTGTGGATCACATTCTTAGGGGCTTCTGTCTCCTCATTCGTTGTATAGGTTCCTAGGCACCAAACTCTGGCTTTCAGGATCACGGTGTTGTTCCTGGGATTTTCTAGGCACCTAAAAGTTAGGTGTTGTGACACTGATGGCTGGTCTATATTACAAAGTTAGGTTGACCTAGCTACATTACTCAGAGGTGTGAAAAATTCTCTCCCTTGGAAGATGTAGTTTAGCCAACCAAAGCCCTAGTGTAGCCACCACTAGGTCAACAGAAAAATTATTTTGTCTACCTACCTACCTACCACTTCTCAAAGAGCTGGATTTACTACAGCGATGGAAGGGGTTCTTCCATCGCTGTAGTAAGTGTCTACACCACAATGGCATTTCTTGGGTAGATACAGCCACATTGCAGCACCTAAGTCCCTTTGTGGATCTGGGCCCTAAATCCTAAATCTCATGGAGGATCTGGGCCCTTGTCTCTTTTTTCCTCACCTTCCCTTTTTGAGGATTTCAAGGAAACATTCCTCACACCCTCTAGAATACACAAGTGACTCTCCCAGAGAGTAAAAAGCCCTATCAGTCACTGAAATTCTCTGAGAGTTTTCCTAGAGGGAATTTTGAATGGCTTCTTTTAATAAATTGTGTGGTAAGAAGTTAAATAGGAAAAATCTGTATTTATGCTCATCTCAGTTAGACCAGTGTGAAAATGACTCACTCACCCCTCTCTCGGTAGAATGGTAACACACTGTAGGAGCTAACATGAAAAAACTGTAAACTGCAGTAACTTCCTCCCACACACCTCATTAGGCCGTTCACACATTTTCCTTTGCCTTTCCCCAGCATTACTAAGTAGTGCAACTGTGAAGTTGCCCTTTCACATTATAATTGGAAGCAGTGGATGTTTTTTGTGCTCTGTAATTTAGTAATTCTGTGGTCTGTGACTTACTGAACACTGGTCTGTTTGGTCAGCACAGGCTCTGTGTATGTCCAGTGTCCTGGCTCTGGTCCATGTCAGGCTCTGCGTAGGTCCAGACGTCCTGAGTAACTTACTTCCCCATATTTCTCCTAAGCAATCCCTGTCAAATAGCGTTAGGCTCTATTGTTTGTTGTTGTTGTTCTGGGTTTTGGTGAGAAAATATGACTTCCTCTGTGAAAAGGAATATTCATGAGGATATTAAAGCCCATTTTAAAACACAGAAGGCCTGATTCCTCTCTCTACCGAGTTTTATCATGGTGTATCTCTACTGCCATAAGTGGAATTACTCCTCATTTATATCAGAAGAGAATCAGGTGAGAAGAGAATCAGGTCTATCCAAGTTATGTGAACTGCTTTTGCTTATATAGGAGCTTTGGGAAAGATTTTCAAAGGCACAATTAGGTGGCCAATTCCCATTAACTTTCAATAGGACTTGGGTGTTAATTGTTTTTAAGCCTTTGAAAACCTCCCCCTTTTTGTTTATTTTTTACCACCACTAATTTTAAGGCTCTGTCTTTATTGCTTCCCAGAATTTATTCCCTTCAATCATCTTTTTTAAATATGGTGGTTTAATGGCTAGAGGAAAAGATTGGTAGTCAGGAGTCCTGGCTTCTTTTCTCAGTCCAGCTTCATGACCATGGACAAATCTGTTTTACGTGAGTTCTTATAACCTGCTCATGGAAGCAGTGTCTGACCATGATCCAGTAGGGCATTAAGCAACATGTTTACACATATGTCATGTCCTATTTGTTCTCATCTCTTCCTATGGAGAGTAGCATGTGCAGTGGAGTGTCTTGTTTTGGTATCTCCCCACCCCCTTAACCTCTGCTGCAATAGCCCCATCTGTAAAATAGATATGAACAATATTTATCCACTCCATTGGCGATGGAGGGATAGCTCAGGGGTTTGCGCATTGGCCTACTAAACCCAGGGTTGGGAATTCAATCTTTGAGGGGGCCACTTAGGGATTTGGGGAAAGATCAGTACTTGGTCCTGCTAGAGAAGACAGGGGGCTGGACTCAATGACCTTTCAGGGTCTCTTCTAGCTCTATGAGATACATATGTCTCCATGTATATGCAAGGATTATTAGAAAAATAAAATTAGAAGCAAACAAATGTAGCTAGGTTATCATACAAGAAAATGAGGAGTGACTCCATGATAGGAATGACATTGAATCTGAACACAGAAAAGGCTGGATGAACATCAAGGAAACACTGCTCACCGTGAAGCCTTGTGGAAGTCTCACCAGGAAGTGGTGCCTTGTTTGAATAAGTTAAAAGTTGACTTGGATAAAAAACAAAATACACTGTAGGAAACAATCCACTATGGGCAGGAGGAGGGACTAGCTGGCCAAATACATATTTTCCATTCTAAGGCACAGAGGTTTAGCATTTTCCAGAGAGCTGGATACAGATGCATTGTTGGAGGGAGAGAACAAAAGGCAGAATGTGAAATAATTCATTGATCCTTATCTACAGACACAGTCTTCATTCACAGGGCCCCATTATGAGGCAGATCACTCATTTTAGACCTGCATTTACCTGCTGTGTTGCATGCAGACCTGCCATTATCTTGCCGTTGTACTTCAAATTAATGACATCAGCAATGATGACTCACGATACTGAAGCAATGGAGAATGTTATATGTGTTAAAGTGAAATTAGCTCGGTATTATTTCCGGCTCCCTCTTATGCTATTATGTGTCACCACAGCTCCCATTTGGGGTTTCTGTTTCACAGTTTATAGCCCATCAAACTGTATTTTGGCTTGACAGTTAAAAATGGCATAATAGGTCTAATCCACTCTTTCCTTCCCGCTCTCACATTGCCCTTCCCACTTCTTATTTTAGCCTGTTCCACAGATAGAGATGACCAATTATTAAATGTCTTATTTGTCCCTAATATGTCAACGGGTAATTGCACAAGCTGTCGTTTATTCCCCATTTGTAATTTGCACCATTGTGCTTGCATGAGCGCCACATCACTGTATAACTGGGAGAAAAAAAATAACCACAAAAACATGTTTTGTATTGTATGAGCCAGATCCTCAGCTGGTGTGAACTGACATAGCGTCATTGATTTACACAAGCTGGGGATCTGGTCTTTTGGGTCTGAATCTGATCTCAGTAATGTACCTGAGTTTAGTGAAGTTTCTTCTGATTTAAATCTGTGTGAACTGAAATCTAGAATCCAGGTCAAATTTTCCAGCTCACAGGTTTTTTTTTTTAATCTTTGCAGTTTGAAGAGAAAATAATAAATAAATAAATAAATAATATAGCAACTTGGAAGGGAACTAAAGGAGGAGCACAGGTTTCAGGAAGGAAAGGTTTGGAAGAGACACCAGGAAGTCAGTCAGCATGCACATGGCTAGCATGCTAAGCCGCAGTTCCAGCATCTCTGCAAATAGGTGCTGGCGAAGCAGAACCCCAATACAATGAACTTTTCTGTAGTGGAAAAAGGAAATGTTTAAGTACTCAAATATACTCTGCCATAGAACTCCTAAAGGCATGCCATTATTACAAAAAAAATTTGCATAGATAACAGCATCCTGTGGTCTGAAAACGACAACTGGGAACTAGAATACTGATGTGTGGTGCTATACAGGCTAGTAAATCTGCAGTTGGAGTATCCAAATGTTGTTGAAGTCCGCTGGAGATTTTCCATTGCCTTCAGTGAACTTTGGATGAAGCCTAAGATGAATAAAAGGGGACATGACAGAATATACAAATAAAAATGATATGCCCAAGGGCTACTGTTTACCTTTGCTCACAGTACAAGAGTGGTGACATTTGATGAGAGTGAAAGGAAATCAATTTGAAGTTGATAAAAGGAAATATAGTTTTGAATATGACAAATAATTAACCGGTGCAACTCATTGCCACAATATATGATTCAGGCCTTGAGCTTGTTAGGATTCTGAAAAGGATTATGCATTTAATATGGATAATAAAACATCCTGCGTTATATTGTTAAGGGAACTTTTTTTTAGGAGGGATGTAGAATATCAGGGTTGGAAGGGACCTCAGGAAGTCATCTAGTCTAATCTCCTGCTCAAATCAGGCCCAATCCAAGACAGATTCCTAAATAGCTCCCTCAAGAAGGGAACTCACAACCCTGGGTTTAACAGGCCAATGCTCAAACCACTGAGCTATCCCTGAAGCATTGAGGCGATTAACTGAGCATCCAGAAAATGTATTTTAACCTACCCAGCATGAGGGTCAAAAGTCAACCTTATGCAGGGCTTGACCCAAAGCCCAGTGAAATCAGTGGAAAGTCTGTCAGGCCCATAGTGACCACTAACAGGAATAAGGAGGCAATGGCTTTCAGCCAGCGTGTCATAGTCCCACAAAGTGGTCAGTGTTAATAATACCCCCTAGCGCTTATATAACATCTTCCATCCATAAATCTCAAAGCATTTCACAAACGAGGTCAGGGTCATATTTTTCTATATTATAGAGGAGGAAGCAGGCAAAGACAAGGAAAATGACTTGGCTGACATCACCCAGTGGCAGAGCCAAGACTAG
Organism: Mauremys reevesii; assembly: GCF_016161935.1. Lineage (NCBI taxonomy): Eukaryota > Metazoa > Chordata > Testudines > Geoemydidae > Mauremys > Mauremys reevesii. Next base: position 10,832,306 of record NC_052628.1, on the reverse strand, counting down.
AGCTTCTGAGTCTCTATCAATGAGACCACACTGCACAGAGCAGTGGTTTTCAACCTTTTTTTTCATTTGAGGACCCCTAACAAATTTTGAATGGAGGTGTGGACCCTTTTGGAAATCTTAGACATAATCCGCAGAGCCCTGGCTAAAATCCACTGTTTTATAGTAATGAGAACCTTTCACAGACCCCTTCAAAACCACTGGCCTAGAGCTATTGCTGGTAGATTTTAACCTTAGCGTACATGTTGGCTGCGGGCTGAAGCCAATGAGTTGTCCTGTCGAGTTCTGACTATAAGAGGTCTCCTTTCCCCTCTCTTGAGTTGAGTGATTTGAGTTGTGGGGCTCAACTGCACCTATGAATGTGGTCAACTGCACCTATGAATGGGCAAAGTAGCTTGGTTAAAATAACTACTGATACAAATCTTGAATCACCCTTGGAAATTAGCCTTTGATAAGTTAAGGCCACCCCCTCCTCCCTTTTAAGGAAGGAGGAAAATATAGGATGTTTCACAAGGACCCTGATCCTTCCAGCTATTTCTGTTCCCGAGTGCGTGCTGCTGCCCACTTGTCAGAATCTATTTGGCTCTGGGATCCTCTATCAGGCTCAGGTAGGCCCAGAGGTAACTCAGGGATGACCCACCACACTCTTCCCACTTCCCTGCATTCCCCGCTTCCTGCTCGCCCTTTGCATTTGGTAAACCCATTGTGGGACCCCACACAACAAGGAACTGCTCTGACAGGCACCATCTGCTGTTTAATTCAAATCTCACCTTCTCTGTGGCTCCTGAGTGTTTGGTGCTATATCCCTAGAGTCAGAATTGAATTGTTCTGCAGTGGCAGCTAAGGGTGAAGGTGTCAGAAGTGTTGCTGAGCCCCACAATTCAAACCACTCAACTCAAGAGAGGGGAAAGGAGACCTCTTATAGTCAGAACTCGACAGGACAACTCATTGGCTTCAGCCCGCAGCCAACATGTACGCTAAGGTGAACTTGCACCCGAATAAAAAAATACAAATCCATAACTCTAATAGATGTGGGTCAGGAATGTGTGATGTTGCACTCCATTTTTTTATGGGAATATGCGAATGAGTGTGAATATAATGTAACTGGAGTATGCTTTATGCAAAAGGTCTCTTGTAAGGTATCATTACAAAATTTATAATCTATTGTGTGTGTTCATACTATTTGTTGACTGTATCAGAAACGAGGAATATGAAGGATAACTCTGGGGTCCTACTGTAATTATGCAAAGTGTGGGCCATTAATGGTATTTTGGAATCTGGATGGCTCCCATTGACTAGGACAATTGCCTATAAATGGCTCTGTTTACTTGCAAACCTTCCTGGGTGTGTGCGGGCGAGCCTTGGAAGAATGGATGCTGGAGTCTCATAGGACATGTGACCATGTCACCTGATACTGGAATCCATCTTAAACCTGGTGCTTTTCCATTTAGAAGGAGACAAAAGATTCCCTTTTTGTGCCAAAGCTATAAAAGGGAGTGGATCAGAACAAAGGATGCTGCCAGTCATGAGAAATCCCTTAGTTACCACCTGATATGGAACTAACAAGGATTGTACCAGGGGAAAGGATTGTACCCAGACTAGGAAGGAGTCTAGTCTGTGAAAGAATCTTATTGGAACATGTCTGAGGGTGAATTTACCTGTATTCAGTTTCATAATGTATTAGGCTTAGACTTGCATGTTTTGTTTTGTTTTACTTGGTAACTTACTTTGTTCTGTCTGTTAGTACTTGAAACCACTTAAATCCTACTTTTTATACTTTATAAAATCACTTTTGTTTATTAGTAAACCCAGAGTAAGTGATTAATACCTGGGGGAGTAAACAGCTGTGCATATCTCTCTATCAGTGTTACAGAAGATGGACAATTTATGAGTTTACCCTGTATAAGCTTTATACATAGTAAAATGGATTTATTTGGGGTTTGGATCCCATTGGGAGCTGGGCGTCTGGGTGCTGGAGATAGGAAACCTGCTAACCAGTTTTTGGTAAAAGTCTGCAGCTTTAGGGGCATGGACCAGACCTGTGTTTGTGTTGCAGCAGGCTAGCATGTCTGGCTCAACAAGGCAGGGTTATGGACCCCAAAGCTGGCAGGGAAAACAGAGGTAATTCCAGCACTCCAGGTGACAGTCCCAAGCGGGTATCTGTGACCGAACCATGTCACAAATTGATAGCAATATTTTGCAGTTCCATAGTGCATTTTGTCTGAAGATTTCAAAGAATTTTATATACATCAACTTAGCTTTTTAACTCCCCTTGTGGTGGAAGTACAGTAAGTATTATGTTGAGATGGGTAAATTAAGACACAGAGCCAGATCCCCAGTCCCCTTCTAATTCCCATTTGTGCTTCTCCAATGGCACAAATAGGACTTAAATCTGCCTTAAATCAGTGTCTCATAGAGTCATAGAGTGTATGGCCAGAAGGACCATTTAATCATCTTGTCTGACTTCTTGTATATCACAGACCACCAACACCACCTAGCAGCCACACATTAAATCCAACCACCAAAATCAGACCAAAGTATTACAGCCCACACAAGACTTGACTAGTCTGTGACATAGGGAGAGAATAGAAGGGACCGAGGTGCACCAGGGGTTGAGAAATGATTGAGATACACCCAGATAATCCTGGTAAGTGACCTGCACCCACACGCTACAGAGGAAAGTGAGTCCCTCTCCCCCTATGGTTCCCACCAATCTGTCTTGGGGAAAATCTTGTGTGGGGGAATCCTGAGCTGGCATAGGAGGCAGTGGGGTATAGCAAGTGTATGTCTGGAAGGGCCAGAGCATGATGTACTCTGGCCATACTGGCCAATGGAGTCGCTCCTTGGGAGCTGCTCTCTGCTCGTGCAAGTCAGAGCAACCTTGTTGCAATCTGGATGGCTCTAGCTTGCGCTGGGAGCTGATTTGGCCTCTGGTGGCCAAAAGGATCAGGGAGAGAGCAGGAAGGTGCAAAGATGGACGAACACCACCTCTGTCACCCATCTCCCTGCTGGATGGCTCTGGGAATCTGCCCCACAAAGAGTCAATCACACCAGGTTAGATAATGAGTCAATGGCAGAACTGGCAATGGGACCCAGAACTCCTTATTCCCAGTCTCCTGCACATTCCCACGGGGGAGTGGATGTCATGTGGCACCCCCTGCACTACTGAATGATGTGATACAGTTGATGGGGAATGACATCCCATTTTCAAGCTGATGCCCATATTGTCATGCCATCCATCAATCTTATTGCTAAGTCTCTTAATGCGACATCTCTTCCACTACTGTTGGGTGCCTTTTCTGCATCCCTCCACTTTTCATCTCCAACTTCTAGCAGCATTGTTTACTGAGCGACTGATGCCAAATAGGATTAAACCCGATAAAGAGAAGCAGATGCATTACATCTGGCAGAAAGCGAAAGATCAGCCTTTGGCACAAGGGTTTATTGTTTGTGACAAGGCTTTGGAATGTAATTAATTTTGCAAACCCATGCCAGCAAACGCCATTCAAACTCACCAGATGCGCCAGTGAGGGAGATGCCAGGTTTCTTTTTTTCTTTCCAAGAAGACGGCTTGACGCCTGCTGACTGTCATTTGTGCAGCTCCAGGGGTGTCGAACGAAATAACGTCTCTGTGGATGTCAGTGGATAATGGGCCGTTCTCCCTGCAGAATTATTGCATATGCAATGACAAAAGGGGACTTTATTTTTTTAAAATTTTGCCTTTTTGTCTATACTCAAATGATGTGTGAAAGCAGTACTAGTCTAACCTCACACACATGCACACACACTCTAAAAAGCACGGGCAGCCTCATAAATAATTCTTTGTGCAGAAAGGGAAACCAGAGAGAAAATGCAATTCCCTTGTAATGCGCCTTTATGTCCAATTTTTGCTCACTGGGGAAGCTGATCCAGAAGCAGCAATTCTTCCAGCAAATCTCACTACAGCACAAACAACCTAATGCACGACAAAAGGCAGCTGTTAGTGTTTCTCGTCGGCATTGGTGAGACTTCTCAAGGCGAGGGATTGAGAAGTTGCTGAAAAGCTGACAGTGCAGGTGGCTGGTTTTTAATGGGACAGGTAATTTATTCCTGCCATTTGGGGGTAGCTGCTATCAAAACACCTGGCTCTCGCACTTGGCTTTAGCTCCGGGCACTTTCAAACTGATGGGTTGTTTGGAGCGAAAGGGCATGTTTGCAGTCTGTGTTGGGGGACAAAAAAAAAAGATCAAAATTTGCTTAAAGTGTGGCCAGAGTGAATCAAGCATCCATAACATAATGGGACAATATTGTTTCCGACCAAACTCCCTTTTAGCAAATTAGCATAATCTGTGTTGTGCATCTGATTCTACAGGCCTGCCAACCCTCTGCCAGAAGCACCAGTCTCCTGCATTATGCATCTGTCTCCTGCCCAGCTCCTTTGAACTCCCTCCAGAGGAACATTTGTCATGAGTGGAGCTAGGGAGGCGGACTACAGAGCAAAGAACCCCACCCTCTCGCACATCAGAAACTAGGTAGCCTGCTGAGTTTCACAACACTAGTGCTAGCTTTGCTCCTGCACAGCAGCAGCAATTCCCTCCCAGGTAGCATAGGCAGTCAATCTAAGGCCTTCTTTCTGCTGGGGGCAGCTGAAATAGGTGCAAAGGACCTGCAAGTCAGAGAGATGCCTTCAGGCCAACTGAAGCCCTGATGGTGAGCTTGAGGAAAGATTCCTTTGCTAGATAGTGGATCTGGAAAGGGATTCCTGTATTTTGGTGGGTCCAGCACTGGATTAAGGCCATTGATAGTCAATGGCACATGACACAGGACTCCCTGGTGGCCTTGACCTCATGCTATGGCTCCGTCCCCCATTTGGATTGGAAGTGTCTGGAGTATAAATCAGTTTAATTTCCCCGTCAGTCTCAAACTCCGCCTTCTCCCTCGTGCCCTTGATTTCCTACAACTGCAACTCTTCTATACTCCATGATCTTTCCTTCAACACCATATCTTCCATCTCTCCTTCTATCCCTCTCCATGCTCTCTTCATCTCCAGTCCGTCTCATTTCCTCATGTCCCCATACTAGTGCCAAGACCTTAATCTGCCCCAACATTTTCTGCTCCTCCTAAATCCAGGCATGTCTCTTCATCTTTTTTTCATCTCTTCCTGCCCTGTCTATCAGTTTTGATACTATCTCCATCACCAGAGTGAGATTAAAGCATAGGCATTCTAAGTATAGCTGCCCAAGGGCCCAGCTTCAAGTGTCATGTGATTAAATCAGAATCTCAGCATTCATTTTTTATAAAGGAAAGCTGCTAGCCCTCACGGTAGTGAAAAAAAACGTGAAAATGTGAATCAAGAATAAACATTGCAGCAATCTTGGCCAGAATCTTCACGGAGCCTAATGTCATCTCTCTCAGCGGTGTCAATTGGCCCGTGCATCTTGATGGGGTTTTAGCACCAAGACGTCTGATTAGTCCTGCTAATATCACTTCAGCAGAAGCCTGTATGTGACAGGAGAAGGAGAGTGCAGGGAGTCTGGCCTACTCACTCAAGCAGATACACCCCCAGCAGCTGGGGAAAGACTTTAACAGAGACTTTAAAATGATGGCAAGAAAAGAGGCTCCAAGATGGAGTGAAGCCATAGAAAAAGGAAAGACAAAGAACAAAAACTAAAAAAAGGAGGCCTGGAGTAAACTTATCTGCAACCCATGCAAGAGGAGTAAGAACCAAAGAAATCACTGCTATGAAACCTGCAGCAGCCTTAATAAACAAGCTCCTGTCATAAGAGGTCACCTTAGATACCCCCAATTTGACAAGTAGAATTCTGCTTCCCCTTTATTTGGAAGCCACCAGTTAAGCACTGCTACCTAGCTCAACCCAAAGTCCCACAGTCCTTGAAGCAAGATTTTTAAAGTAGGCGGTGAATGCATCTCTTGGCAGCGGGACCAAACCCACAGGCATGCTCAGAGCATGCCTAAAACTGGTACCTGTCAGACCTTGCAGCAGAAGGGCTGGAGGCACGCCACTGATAGGTTGGGGGACAGCACATCACCTTCACAAAAGACAGCTGTGTAGCACAGGGAAGTGTGAGGGAGGTGATAAGCTTGAGCAGGAGAGAGAGAGAGAGACTGTTTCGGCTGCTAGGGAATGAGCTATCTAAGCGGCTGACCTGTCTTAAGTACTTAATTCCAGGAAAGGGGGTCATGGCTAAGGATCCTGAGTGTTGGAAGGGGGCCAATATCTGGCCCATCAGCCAGGTTGACCAGGTCACCTGCTTAGGCACCCAAACCCCTCTTCTCCCCCCACCTTTCCCTTTGGCTTTTCACTCTTTGCTAGCTGAGGCAGCTCCTTCTTCAGGTAGCCGGTTTCTGAAGATCCCTTCCTTAGGTCCCTTTGGGGCTGAAAATTCTACTGGCAGGAGCATGCCGTGGGGTCAGGCATTGCAATACTGAGTGGAACAATGCCTTAGTAAGTAAGTAATCTTAGGAACTGGGCCTCTCTTGCTAAGTCATGTGTCTGGTGCTAGACTCTCGCTCAGAGCACTGAGTTCTAACAGCCCTGTAGTGTCTGATGTGATTGCAGAGGTGGTGATATGGGATAGGTCCCAGATGATTGGAAAAAGGCAAATATAGTGTCCATCTTTAAAAAAGGGAAAAAGGAGAATACGAGGAACTACAGACCCATCATCCTCACCTCAGTCTCTGGAAAAATCACGGAGCAGGTCCTCAAGGAATCCATTTTGAAGCACTTGGAGGAGAGGAAGGTGATCAGGAACAGTCAACATGGATTCACCAAGGGCAGGTCTTGCCTGACCAACCTGATTGCCTTGTATGATGAGATAACTGGCTCTGTGGATATGTGCAAAGTGGTGAATGTGATATACCTTGACTTTAGCAAAGCTTTTGATATGGTCTCCCACAGTATTCTTGCCAGCAAGTTAAAGAAGTATGGATGGGATGAATGGACTATAAGGTGGATAGAAAGCTGGCTAGATCATCGGGCTCAACAGGTAGTGATCAATGGCTCAATGTCTTAGTTGGCAGCCGGTATCAAGCAGAGTGCCCCAGGGGTTGGTCCTGGGGCTGGTTTTGTTCAACATCTTCATTAATGAGATGGATGATGGGATAGATTGCACCCTCAGCAAGTTCACAGATGACACTAAGCTGTGGGGAGAGGTAGATATACGGGAGGGTAGGGATAGGATACAGAGTGACCTAGGCAAATTGAAGGATTGGGCCAAAAGAAATCTGATGAGGTTCAACAAGGACAAGTGCACAGTCCTGCACTTAGGACAGAAGAATCCCAGGCACTGCTACAGGCTGGGGACTGACTGGCTAAGCAGCAGTTCTTCAGAAAAGGACCTGGTGAGGCCACATCTGGATTATTGCATCCAATTTTGGGTCTCCCACTACAGAAAGGATGTGGACAAATTGGAGAGAGTCCAGTGGAGGTCAATGAAAATGATTAGGGGGCTGGAGCACATCATTTATGAGGAGAGGTTGAGGGAACTTATTTAGTCTGGGCGTATTTAGTCTGCAGAAGGGAAGGTGGATTTGATAGCAGCCTTCAACTATCTGAAGAGAGACTGGAGGTAGGCTGTTCTGAGTGGTGGCAGATGACAGAACAAGGAGCAATGATCTCAAGTTGAAGTGTGGAAAGTCTAGGTTGGATATTCAGAAAATCTATTTCACTTGGAGGGTGGTGAAGCACTGGAATGGGTTACCTATGGAGGTGGTGGAATCTCCATCCTTAGAGGTTTTTAAGGCCGAGCTTGAAAAAGCCCTGACTGGGATGATTTAGTTGGGGTTGGTCCTGCTTTGAGCAGGGGGTTGAACTAGATGACCTCCTGAGGTCTCTTCCAACCCTGATCTTCTATGATTCTATGTCTTTTGCTAGAACATCTTTCAAATACTGAATTAATCGGGGCCGAGAAGTTGAGCTCAACTGTTTACATAAAACACAGTAATGTAATAAAGGCTTTTCCTACCAGAGCTTTCCTGGACAATTGCCTGGCTGTGCTGCTCTCTGTGTCAGGGGTTCCAATAAATAACCGAATCCAAAGACCATTTTGCCCCCAAACTCCTACCAACAAAAACATCTCAGAGTTTTTACTACAAGAAGGGAGAAGTGCCAAAGACTTCATGGAGTCCACTAAGGACTTTGCTTTTGCTATCAATTTTACATGGAAGGTTCTCAGGTCCTATGGTGATGGGCAGCAGTATCAAACCCTAAGATAGAGTGAACTCAGTGGAAGTCTTTCCACTGACTTCAGTGGGCGCTGGATCAATGTCATTCATGTATATTCACTCTCCCATGCTCCCAGATGGATGCTAGCACCAGCAGTCTTCATTCCTTTGCTGAGTGTCTACCATACTTGGTTCCAGATAGCTTAACAAGTAATCCTTGCTTCCACTGGATGTGCCTACTCCACGGGTGCTTGGGCCGTGAAGAAAGGGAACAGTCTCCAGCTGGGAGCAGACCTTCATACTTGGAAGCAAGTTAGTTTCTAGCCTGGGGTTGGGGGATACTACAGTGGAGAAGACCTTGGGCAGAACAGCGAAAAAGGAGAGCAAAAGAGGAATTAATATTTTGCCCTATCAAATGTGCATAGTTTGAGATATGGATTTTTAAATATTTTAAGTCCTGCACAAGATGCTGGTTCTTTAATGACAAATACCGTTTTTTAAAAGAGGGTATATTTTTCTTGCATGAAACATGAGTGGTATTTCACCCTGCAGACCTGATTGCACCAATGATGTGCTGCTCTTCCAATTTCCCTGTACAAATTCCCTCCAGCCTCCAGCTGAAACCTGGCAGCTATGCATTCGACAAGATGGGTTTTCCCCAGACTAATTTTCAGAGGCTTTATCAATTTTAATTAAAATGCTGCCCCCTCTCTCAGTGCTTGCTGCTCTGAGTAAACAAAGAAACATAACTCTCCCTCTGCAATATGGAAGTTTTAAACCAGTTCTTTTGATGAACTGTGATTATGATGCTGGTAAAATACTAGCTTGCATTATTTCACCTTCCCTTGTCTGTCAATTGTCTATTTTGGGCCCACTCTGGCAAATACTTACGTGAATAGTTGTTACTTGTGTGAGAAGTCCTGGTGAAGTTAATGAGACTATTATCTGAGAATATGTGGCCAAAATATGGGGAGAAAATAAGGCAGATTTTTTCCAAGTTTTTCCCTTCCCTGTGTTTCTTTGACCCCAAATTTTGAAATTTTGTTCAAATCTCAACATCTTAAAAATGTGAGTAAAGAATGCTTATATGAATAGGGAGTTGTCTGATCAGCCCTTGAAGTATTTATTCTTTGGCATAGAGAACTTGGTTTTATGTGCCTGCAAATTGCCTAGCACACATTATAATATAATATAATATAATATAATATAATATAATATAGCATCTTTGTCACAAGACTCTTGTAAAGTGATAGGTCTAATTCTGGGGCCCAGGAAAGCTAATGGGAATTCTGCCCCGGTTTCAATATCTGTTGACCAAATCATATATATGCTACATACAGAAGTTGCTGGAGGCTTGCCACACCTGGGGTACATTTCAGTAACCAGTTGGTGCACAGCAAATTGTCTGACAATGAAAGAGGAAACATTTGGACTGAATCTGGGAGAAAAACGGGATGAAATTTTCAAGAAAATTAAGGAAGTCAACATTTAATTTTCAGTGTTTTGAATGTCTTCCCACTAGCTCAAATTTTTGACTAAGTGCCCTATACCAGGACACATAACTAACTAAACAGTGCCATGAGATGTTTAAGGTTTAAATAGCGCTGTGGTCTTGAAGATAAGTTAAAAAACCAACAACCTATCTTTCTACCTCAGATGCATGAGGGGCTGAACTGACTCTCGGAAGCACTGCTCTGGGGTTGGTTTCAGGAAGTTTAGATATAGGGAACCTGACGCCTGTGGCATGTTGCACCCTGGAAGTTGCTGATTACCCTAACTCCAGTCGAAACTAAAGTGTTCAATGTGTCAAAGGATCAGGGCCCAAATCATTCATTCCAGCATGTCCGTAGTTCTGATTTCCTAGGCATAAGGTTATTGTTATTTTTATAAAAGTAGCCCATAGGGGCAACAACCAAGATAAGGGTGTTGTTCATACACAGTCCTTATCCTGAAATACTTACAATATAAGGGTTTGATCTTGCCCTCATTGATGTCAATGGCAGGACTCCCACTGATGTTAAAGGGGTAGGATCAGACCCTAAGTAGTCAAGACTGTCAGGGGAAACAAGCACATAGAAGTGATGTAGCTTGCTCAAGGTTACAAAGCAAATCAATGCAAGAGCTGGAAATAGAGTGCAGGTCACCTGACTTCTAGTTCCCTATTCATTGGGCCACCCCCTCAGGTTAGAAATTTTTCCATTAAAGAGTCAAGGCAAGCTTTGGGGAAACCATTTCAGTGCACACCATTTATTTGTTGCAAAAACAGAAAGGGGGGAAGGAAAGCCTTGTTTTCCAGCTAAACTTTACAATGCCATTTTAACATTTTATAGTGTATAAACAACACCTTGATGCTATTGCCCTGCCAGACAGCTGATTACACGGAAGGCAATAATAGACCACACATGTGCCAAAGTCCAACTGCTACTTTAAGCTGTTTTTTTTTATAGAAGGACACATTCTCACATTCTTCTTTATTGACTCCCGCAAGCCTCCCGTTCCCTCTCCCTCTTGGTGCTGTTAAAAAAAGTCAACATAAAAATAAAGCCAGTTGGGACATATTTTGTACGCTATTGTAGGATAAATAAAACTGTCTACAGAAAGTATGCAATTAACCATGAATCATGGGGGAAGCATGGCTCTCACTTGACTAGTGGTGGAAGGTATAAAATGTTCTTTAGAAACAACAACTCTAACCCTATTTTAGGAACTATATATACATAGGATTTTATTTTCTGGTACTTCCAGAAAAATAATAAACACACTGTAAAAAAAATTGATGGTAGAATCTAGAAAGAAGGTTTAGAGTTTACACAAAACTTTTTATGGCCTGCTTTCAAAGTCTCCATCTGTCTCTTCTTGTCATCCCTGTCCTTTGCTACCCTTATTCTCATTAATAATATTTCCCCAGTCCTAGAAATGGAGCCACACACTCACACACCTTTGCTTAGGCAATGAGGTTTCCACGCAGGAACAAGACTCCACCTGCATGGAATTGCAGGACCGGCGCCATGGGACTACTCCAGGTGCATCAAGTCAAGCATGTGTGCAAATTTTTAGGCTCAGGGTCTGCATTTCTCTCCATTGAAAATAGGCCACCATTTTCAAAACTAGGTTTCTGAATCCATAGGTAGGCACTATGAACTGGATTCTCCAAGGAGCGGAACACTGTGGCTATCGTTGAGCAAGGTACGTAAGCAAGGGCCTAATTTTAAGCGTGTGAGTAGTCCCACAATGGAATTTACATCCCTTGATGAATTGCAGCTGATCTGCTTAGAAAGGAGACTGATAAGAGGAGACATGATAAAAGTATACTAAATAGTAAACAGAGAGAAGACAGAGAGGGAGTGTCACAGGGTAGACTTGCCCTTTCGTCACAAGTGAAGCTAAGCTCAGCTCCATTAATTAGCTGCCTCCCAGTGATGGGTTTGATTTATTTTATTGGCATGTGCACAACTATTACATTCCCAAAGTACTGTCGTCATACACAAAGCGACACACAACTGGATCAGTAGCGGGAACATCTGGACTGACTTTTTTAAAAAAAATGCACTTCCTTCAACAGACAATACTCCTAACAACATAAAACTTTCTGAAATTCAGGGACAACCGTAGCACTGGTGGCAGCTGTGCAGAGTCTGTTAATGCTGCACATGCACCGTGGTGCCAGAGGGTGGGGCTGGCCCTTTAAGGGAGGCAGGTTTAGCTTCCTCTCTGCCTAGTTATCCACCTCTTGAGCGATGGCCTGAGGCCAGGGATCAGGTGATATCCTGCTTGTCATCTGGACCCCAGATAAAAGGGCAGCTCAGTTAGACAGACACATACCTGCCTGCAGGGGAAAAAGACCTGCTTTATGTGTTTTATTTATATTGGACTGTTTTGAGAAATAAATCCATCCCCAACAAAAATCTGCCGCTGTTGGGAACTTTATATTAAGCACTGGCCAATGAGTTGGTTTGCTGGCTTACATGTAGCTTCTGTATTCCCTGACTCATCACAATCACAAGGGGATAGTCAATGAAACTTCAATGAAAGCAAGATCTTCATTTGTTAAGAGTCCATCCATTCCTTCTGCTTGTCCATCACTTCCTGTCTGAAACTGTGATGTAACGTTGCAATATGTTGTTAAACACTGTTCATCATATTCCACCCCATAGGCGGGCCATTTCAGTGATAACTACAGCTAGGCCAACTTCTGACCCTATGAAAATATTTGAGATTTTTTTTTCCCATTCTGCACCAGTGTAAAACCGAGAACTTTAGACATTTAAAAAAATGAATGATTCACCCAGAGTAGCCAGTCTGCTCTGAATCAGCCAGAGGAGGAACTTCTAGATCTCCCACATCCCAGCTGATTGTGCTGCTAACCACTAGGCTTTCCTCCCTCTGGGTTTGACCTCTAGATGTGAGAAACCTTCCTGACAACAGTGTCATTGAAACCAACCCTTTCCTGCTAAAAGTTTCAGTTTTGACGAATTAATGTTTTCCACGGAAAATCTATGTAATCAAAACATTTCTGACCAGCTCTAGTGGTGATGTGATTCCTGTTTTTTCTCAAGAATTTTGAGATCCTTCAGGATGCAAGTTTTATAAACATGCATGATATTATGTATAATTACAGTAATTTCCTTATTAAATTATGATATACATTCATTATTTTACCATTACATAAAGACACAGAATTGCTTCCAAAGAGAATGTTTTCTTGAAAATTGTCCATGAAGCATTGCGGTCTCTCTAACACACTTTGATTTCGGTGCTTAGGATGTTGACTTTTATTGCATGTTTTATGGCAAGTAGTTTTTATTCCAAAGGTTATTGTTGTTGGATTGTGTTTCTGAAATGTATTTTCATGACAGGCATCCCAATGTGTAAAAATGATTAGAGAGACGAGGAGCTAGTGAAATATCTGTGCTTCTAAAGTACTCACCAATTACTGTAAAACACAGTCATCATCTTCTTAAAGGAAAATTGCAGTGATTAGTTACACTATGATACCTTAGATATTGGAATAAATATTTACTATGGCATTCGCTCAGAAGTGAGTGCTATAGCAAAGGTTGCTATAGAGTTTCAAGTATAATCCCGTGTTTACTCATTCATAACTTTTAAAGTATAATCATTTGGACTTAAAATTTCTTGATTATCTGCAGACTTACATAGTCATTTAACAGATACAAAGCAAGTAGAGAAGATGAGCAAACACTGTCAAATCAGGACTTTTTGCTTAAACCAGTGGTAGCATTTTCTGTGTTAATGTGTGATTTTATTGTGAGTATCACAAAATTTGTTTTTTTTCCTTAAAGCCCCAGCTCCTGGATTCAAATGATTATAGAAGAATCTCTGCAAGAAACAGAAGTAAATTTCTAGTCATCATAGTTGTGGAGAAAAGAATATCAAACATGCCCTATAAAAACTCCAAAATAAATATATTTGTTGTGGCTCTGGCAGATCAGGTGCTAGATCAGGATTTCTCAAACAGGGGTCACTGCTTGTGTAGGGGAAAGCCCTTGGCGGGCCGGGCCGGTGTGTTTACCTGCCCCGTCCGCAGGTCCGGCCGATTGCGGCCCCCCTCTGGCTGTGGATTGCTGCTCTGGGTCAATGGGAGCTGCTGGAAGTGGGAACGGGGCAGATAAACACACCGGCCCAGCCTGCCAGGGGCTTTCCCTACACAAGCGGCGACCCCTGATTGAGAAACCCTGTGCTAGATCATGCCAAGCCCCCTAGGCCTCACTGAACAATACATACCCGGACACCAGTCTGGTTCACCTGTGTTAGCATTGTTAAAATAGGTATTAGATTTATAGAGATGTGTTAGTGTTTGGACCTTATGAAATGCTTGTGAGTTGCTGCATGCATTAATCTCACATATAATATCTGCATCCCATGTTATGAGGAAACATTTAAGTGTTTGCTTTGTAACTATAAGAGTGTTTGCTGTGAAACCAGAAACCCCTACAGTCAGGAGAGAAGCACCGCCAAGTGTGAAATACTAGTATACCACGCAAGATGTCATCTCCTGCCCAACAAAAGAAGACGAATCACCGTGGCATATCAGTGGACAAAAGACTTTGTTGATTGTTTTTCCCACGCACATGGAGAAGGGACATGCACAAACCTTTGTCCCAATACAGCTTGAACTCTGGGGAAAGGGAATAAAAATCCTCTCAAGAAGAAATTGTCATCACTGTGCTGCTTGGAATTTGGAGAGGGCAACATTTCTAAGCATAAGCAAGGGATCCCCAAGCTGCCGAGCTTGGGATAGCCCTAAAAGACATATAGCGCTTGCACATTACAGCAGTGCCAGCTTCTATTACCTTTTGGAACCTAAGACTGTAACCCATATGTGTGTGTATGTTTATCTGCTTTAAGCTCTCTTGTTTCCTTTGTAGCTAATAAATCTTTAGTTAATTATGGGGTTGGCAACAAGTGTTATCTTTGGTGTAGGATCTAAGGTGCAATTGATCTGGGGTAAGTGACTGGTCCTTTGGGACTGGGAGTAACCTGAATATTATTGTGATTTTTTGGTGTAAGGAACCACTTATCACAAAGACAGCCTTGCCTGGGTGGAAAGATTAACCAGAGTTCCCAATGGGACCATCTGTGACTCCATGTTAAGGCAGTTGTAGTGCTTGAGAAGTTCACACTTGATACTTGGTTGGTGAAATCTAAGTATAGAACACACAACAAGTTTGGGATTTGTACCCTGCTTTGTAACACTCTGCCCTAAGGTTGGCACCCATCTTTGTGAGCCACTCCAGACAGATTGACATTTTTTTTAAGCCAAACTCATGATTTTTGAATGCCTACACAGTGTAAATAACTTCACATGGTGAGAAGCAGAGGAGAATCGAGCCAAAGATTACTTATGTTTTGTGGGTTATCGGCTAGGAATGCTTCTGAACAGATATAAGGGGATACATCATTATTGTAACCAGTGATTGAAAATTTTAGTTACATTTATTCGAGTTAGAAGACAGCTGTTTGGGAGCTGAACAGAGACTGTAGTACTAAGTTAGAATTAATTAATACAGCCGTGAAGAATTTTCTCTCAAAATTGTTGTTTTTTGCTCAACAGAAATTTTTATTGAGAAAGAGTTTTGATTTTGCAAAAGGTTTTTTGATTTCCCTTTTGGGAAAATTGAAATTAAATATTTCTTTTCAGGTCATATCTTCCTGAATCAAAACATTTCAGTTTGTAAAACTGATTCAAAACATTTGATTTCATCTTAGTTTGACATTGAACCACATCTGCCTACCTTCCTCAGTTGTTCCGGTGCCTCATACCTCCCATCTTCCCTATGGCTGGGCTCCCTCTTGGTTGACTCTGTTTCCCATCTCCTGTGGTCTCCTCTCTGACTGAACTGCTGCACAGCAATATTGAAGCCATGGTGCACAATGAGAGTTGTAGTCTAAGCAGGAAGCCTGGCTCATAGAGGAGAATGGGAGCATAAGGCACCCAAACTACAACTCCCATGAGGCATTGTGACAGCTCACACAGAAACAGTTGAATGACGGACTGAGCTGAAATATTTTGTCTGAACTGTTACTGTAACCATGTTGATCCCAGCACAGGAAAGAGACAACATAGGTAGATCTTTCATTGGACCAACTTTTGCTGGTGGAAAGTACAAGCTTTTGAGATACAAACAGCTCTTCTTTAGGTCTGGGGGAGAAACTCTGATTTCCTTCCCCAGACCTGGAGAAAATCTCTGTGTAGTTTGAAAATTTGTACCTTCCAACAACAGAAGCTGGTCCACTAAAAGATGTTACCTTGCCCACCTTGTCTCTAAGAACATAAAAACAGCCATATTGGGTCAGTCCAAAGGTCCATCTAGCCCAGTATCCTCTCTTCTGAAAGTGACCAATGCCAGGTGCTTCAGAGGGAACAAACAGAACAGGTAATCATCAAGTAATCCATCCCCTGTCGCCCATTGCCAGCTTCTGGCAAACAGAAATATTTTGATGTTTTGAATAACTTTAACTATTTGTTTTCTTTGTATTATTGCTGGCTATTTTGAGGATTTTATCTTGATTCAGAATGAAACTAAATGTCAAAATATCAGAATTTCCCAGAGAATGGAAATTCCACCTCTGTGAAGAAAACCCAAGAGTGTGCCTGTGATTCAACATCAGATATGAAAAGTCATAATAATCAGAAGTTGGTTCATGGCCAAATTGGAAGTCATCTCCATTTTCTGATGACTGCAGGCTGGTTATCATTTTGTAATATTATTATGAATTATATTATATTAGTACAGAGAGGCAATATTCCATTGGGCACTGTAGAAATACATCTTTCCTGCCCCAAGGACCTTACAGTCCAAGCAGAGGAGGAGTGGGAGGGAGGAGAGGCACAGGAAGGAAGTGACTTGCTAAAGTCATAGAGCAGGCCAGTGGCAGAGCTCCAAGGTCTCCTGGGTCCCTGCACAGTGCCATGTTCACTATACAACATTGCCTCCCTCACTGTGGAGTCAGCTCAGCACAACTCTGAACACATCATCCTGCCCTGGCAATCTGCGTCAGGATCCTAGAAGGCCCACATCTAGCCATTCCATTTTTAGGCCCTGCAAATAATACACACTATAAAAAAAGTATCTGTTTAAGAACATAAGAACGGTCATAGTAGGTTGGAACAAAGGTCCATCTAGCCCAGTATCCTGTCTTCCGTGGTGGCCAATATCAGGTATCCCAAAGGGAATGAACAGAACAGGTAATCATCAAGTGATCCATCCCTTGTCACCTATTCCTAGCTTCTGGCAAACAGAGGCTATGGATATCGATGGCTAATAGCCATTGATGGACCTCTTCATACACATAAAGAAAGAAAGTCATCAGCCAAAAAAACGATCAGGACAATTGAATATTTAAAAGCACTCTCTGGGCAAAACAGACATCTTGTTTTGTGTCCTGGTACATTTTCAAAGGAGGTTTCAGAAGAAGGACAAATTGTTAAAAGTACTTGGTTTAAAAATAACTGAAATTGCAGATTTTTACTCTACGTAAAGGTTATTCTGCCAGGATAATTGGCTCCGTACATCCAAGAATATGTATGGTTTGAGTTAATTATTTAACAAACTAGATACTTGTGAGCAACGATGAGACGGAAATGTGAAATCGAGTGGGATAACGAAACAGGCAAGGAACATTTTAATTGGGAAGTGGGCAGAAGGAACATATTTAATGTAAGTGATGTACATATAAAAGAGGAAATCTGAAAGGTATTGACTATATAAGGATGAATGAGGTTTAAGGATGCTGGAGCCAAATCCATTCCTGGTGTGGCTCTACTATAGTAATTAGAGTTACACAAGGATTGAATCTAGTCTTTGTGAGTTATTGCTTGGGTTTTTGTATATGATATTCTTTGTCACTCTGTGTGAAGCCAAGTCATCATAAGGTACATGCTGGTAATTTGGCCAATGAGTAATTAACCCGATTTAAGTTAAAATGACATTTAAGAGGAAGCATTAAGTTCTCTTTTGGAGGAACTGAAATGCTTTGCAAAAATACATAATACTGTTTATGGTCATCATTAACAGAACTTAGATTTAGCCTTGCTTTGGCTAATGCTACCTTAGATATTATTTGAGAAGCGCAGACACACTGTACAAGTTACAAGTGCACACCATTCCTTGCCCTCAAAAGATTGCAATCTACATAGATGCATCTTGTAGTGAATTTTGGGCCAGAGAGTGAGATCGACTACAGAGCCCAGTGGCTTTGGACCTGGGTCTTCAACATCCCAGGTGAGTTAACTACTGGGTAAAGTTTATAAGAACTGTACCAGGTCTGGCTAGTGCAGATTTACATTAGCTCTAAGCACATCTACCAGCCTGGGCTCTGAAGGCAAAACAGACAAGGATAATGCTTAGCTTGGGGAATCCTGTTGGGGTTTACCTGTGAATTAGGTGTTGAGCTGCTGAGTGCATGCCCAAGCACCATGCTTTGAAAATGTTAACAGCAGAAACATAGGCACTTCAGGTACCCACAGAGTTCAATGGCAGCTCAGCAGATGTTTTGTGAATGCAGGCGGCATCTAAATGTTGGACATTGTCACCTAAATTGACAAGAGCCTAAGTCACTTGTGAATCTCACCGAAAGTACCTGGAAATAATTACAGAAGTCTGAGAGTTTGGGTAACTACAGCAGCAGTATCGTCACTGTAATATATCTGGATGCAAATGTATAGAATTGACTAGAATTTCTCTTTGCTGTCTATCTTATGTTGCTCAGCATGTTACTATCCACTGTACATTGATAAGGAATAAATAAAGTGAACTGTATGTGAGAGTTAGTGCTGGATGAACCTTAGAAGGTTCCGTTGGGTTAGGATGAGCCTCACAGGTTTCAGCTGCTTACCCACCATATGGCAGATGCTTAGCCATTCTGATGCTCCTTGGTCTGGATCGCAGTCTGAAACTCTCATGAGAGAATAAGCTGTTTCACTAGATTTCACATTTCAACCTTGATAAATCAGGAAGTAACAGCAAAAAAACAAAACAAAACAAAAAAACCCAACCAACCAACAAAAACCAAATACTTCTCTCATGATAATTTGGTTCTTCAGCAACTTGTCTTGGCGCAAATCAGCAGGCGCAGAGGAAAAGATGAAACACAGCATCAAACTTTTTGGGACAATTCATTTCAAGTCCAGTTTAAAATGTGAGCAAAAGTTCAAGCTGATTCTTATTTCATCTGAGCTGGTTTTCCTGTCCCTGTTGCAGATGTTAAGGAAGCAATTGAGAACTCCCTCCTTTACTGCAATTAAGCAATAGCTTAGAGGTTTGGTAATGGCAGCCAATAAAAACAGGTGCTACTTGATAAAGTGTTCTCCTAGATTTATTAAGGGAAGATGCCCATGCAACTACAGTAACCTGATTACCTTAATTATTTCCAGGTACTGTCATTTGGCACATAACTGAACATTTTCTAGGAGTTTTACTGTCATGCACAGACTATTACAGTTGGCTATAATCATTCTAATGGTCTTAAGATATTGCTGCTAATTTAACAAAGGCCAGATCTGCAAAAGTGTAGCTAATGCTTGAGAGTTTTTTATTCAGTCTTGCCATTACCAGAAAGTGAGATCTATTACTTGTGGATTTTTCACAAGTGTCATGTAGAGCCAACCATCAGACTAAAGGTTGGACCTAAAACCTTTTTGATTACATCAATTAGTACACATTTTGTGAAATTAAAAAAAAAAGGACTGATTTATCAATTAATTCAAACCTTATTGTCCAATTCCCAGCTTACCATGTGACTAGCAGCAGTGGCAAACTTCAGTTTTATATGCAGTGGAGACTTTTTTGTAATCGCATAAAGAAAACCCTGGGAATGTTTTTCTATCATTGATCTTTTATTATGTAAGTTATTTACAGCATGATTTCAGTTTCAACCCTTACTACTTTTTCTGTGTGACTTTATAAACATTTCATTCACCTACAGACAAAGAGTGAGATTCGGATCTCAGCTATGTTGGTGTCAATTTGGGCTAAATACTAGATACTGATATTTTTGAGGAGGCCTGAAGGAGTTAGGCACTGAGCTCCCATTCAGAGACAAGACTCTTTAAAATCCAGGCCAGTGTGACTCTAGATTTATATCAACACAAATGAGATCGTATCCTGGACCAAAGTGTTTGGCTTTAGAGATACTCAATAGAACCCTTGGAAATACACTGTAGGGATTAGTTCTGCATAGTCCAGGCAGATGGACTAGATGACCCATCATGGCTTTTTCCACATCTAATTTCTGTGACTCTCTAGAGAGACGCTTTGGACAATGCACACATCTTCTGATGAGTCCATGAACTTTTCCCTCCAGTACTTCCCTGATATTATTGACCATTGACCCAAAGCAACATCAGTCTTAGTTTTTCATCCATCAGTGCTTATTCCCTTCCAATGAACAACTGTTCATTGCCTTACTTGCCTTACTTAGAAATTAGGTTTATTAGTATGACACTTATGCTGGCTATTGATGGTGGCAGCAACAATAGCCAGGTTCAATTAACTAGGGATTCATCTTACAATTAATGAACACCACCAGCTTGAGCCCCCACCCAGGAACCTGGGAAAAACTAAACTTCCCTGAATGCCTTTAACAGGCAATACACAGAATCATAGAATGATAGAAGATTTGTTGGAGACCTCAGGAGGTCAGCTAGTCCAACCCCCTGCTCAAAGCAAGACTAACCCCACCTAAATCATCCCAGCCAGGACTTTGTCAAGCCGGACCTTAAACACCTCTAAGTATGGAAATTCCAACACTTCCCTAAGGGACCCATTCCAGTGCTTCATAACCCTCCTAGTGAAACAGAGTTTCCTAATATCCAACCTAGACCACCCCCAGTGCAACTTGAGACCATTGTCCTTGTTCTATCATCTGCCACCACTGGGAACAGCCTAGCTCCATCCTCTTTGGAACCCCCCTTCAGGTAGTTGAAGGCTGCTATAAAATCCATCCTCACTCTTCTCTTCTTCAGACTAAACCAGTCCAGTTCCCTCAGCCTCTCCTCGTAAGTCATGTGCCCCAGCCCCCTAATCATATTTGTTACCCTCCGCTGGACTCTCTCCACTTTGTCCTCATCCTTTCTGTAGTGGGGGGCCTAAAACTGGATGCAACACCCCAGATGTGGCCTCATCAGTGCTGAATAGAGGGGAATAATCATTTCCCTCAATCTGCTGGCAATGTTCCTACTAATGCAGCCTAATATGCTGTTAGCCTTTCTGGCAACAAGGGCTCACTGCTGACTCATATCCAGCTTCTCATCCACTGTAATCCCCAGGTCCTTTTCTGCAGAACTGCTGCTTAGCCAGTCGGTCCCCAGCCTGTAGCAGTGTATGGGATTCTTCCTTCCTAAGTGCAGGACTCTGCACTTGTCCTTTGTGAACCTCATCAGATTTCTTTTGGCCCAATCCTTCAATTTGTCTAGGTCACTCTGAACCCTATCCCTACCCTCCAGCATATCTACCTCTCCCTGCAGCTTAGTGTCACCCAGGAACTTGCTGAGGGTGCAATCTATTCCATCGTCCAGATCATTAATAAAGATAATTAATAAAACTGGCCCCAGAACCGACCTTTGGGGCACTCCGCTTGATACTGGCTGCCAACTAAGACAACAAGCCGTTGATCACTACCTGTTGAGCCCGATGATCTAGCCAGCTTTCTATCCACCTTATAGTCCATTCATCCAATCCATACTTTTTTAACTTGCTGGCAAGAATACAGTAGGACACCGCATCAAAAGCTTTGCTAAAATCAAGGTATATCACATCCACCATTTTTCCCATATCCACAGAGCCAGTTATCTCATCATAGAAGGCAATCAGGTTGATCAGGCATGACTTGCCCATGGTGAATCCATGTTGACTGTTCCTGATCACTTTCCTCTCCTCTGAGTGCTTCAACATGGTTTCCTTGAGGACCCGCTCTATGATTTGCCCAGGGACTGAGGTGAGTCTGTAGTTCCCCCGATTCTTCTTGTTCCCTTTTTTAAAGATGAAAACTATATTTGCCTTTTTCCAATTGTCCGAGACCTCCCCCGATCGCCACGAGTTGTCAGAGATAATGGCCACTGGCTCTGCAATCACATTGGCCTATTTCATCAGCACCCTTGGATGCATTAGAGCTGGACTTGTGCATGTCCAGATTTTCTAAATAGTCCTTAAACTGTTCTTCACTACTGAGGGATGCTCACCTCCTCCCCATACTGTGTTGCCCAGGACAGCAGTGTGGGGTCTGACCTTGTCTGTGAAGACTGAGGCAAAAAAAGCATTGAGTACTTCAGCTTTTTCCACATCATCTGTCACTAGGTTGCCTCCTCCATTCATTATGGGTCCCATACTTTCCCTGACATTTTTTCTTTTTGCTAACATACCTGTAGAAACCCTTCTTATTACCCTTCAAATCCCTTGTTAACTGCAACTCCAGTTGTGTTTTGGCCTTCCTGATTACACCCCTGCATGTTTGAGCACTATTTTTATAGTCCTCCCTAGTCATCTGACCAAGTTTTCACTTCTAGTAAGCTTCCTTTTTTTGTTTAAGCTCATGGAAGATTTCACTGTTAAGCCAAGCTGGTCGCCTGCTATATTTGCTATTCTTTCTGCACATCTTTCTACACCCTCCTCACAAGCACTGAGTCCATGTATAAAACAAAGAAAGACTTTATTAGGTGACAAGAGGTCACAGCATCAACTGGAAAAAAATACAGCAATGATATCTATAATTGAATAAGAAATACCCCCTCCCACCCTGTATCTTTGTCAGTCCTTTAACTCTCTGTGCCATCCATTTGCAAAATCTTCATCGAAGTGGGATCAAAGACATAAGGACTCTGCTAAAGGTTTCTATGCTACAATGCTGGAGCCCATGTCCCTCCCCCCCCCTCTCTGTTCAGTCCCACTGTCCAGTCAGTTCAAAGTTTGTGAATAATTCAGGCAAGTCTCCAGAGTGTTATTTGGAGGCTTTCTGGGTAGAAAGCATATATAAATGAATGCTGTAGCTGTACCTGCCCCTGTCCACTAATAGGTGGTGGCGGAGAGCTCCTCTCATATGGAACTTGTGACTGTGCTCTTCTGTTCAACAGAAGGCAGTAGTGAGCTCTTTACTCTCTATAGATTCAGGCCACAGGAGTCACATTAGAATGGACTGTAGAATTCTTTCCCTAGATAACAGGTTGTTGGGCCTTATTGTTTCAGTCATTCAAAACTGGTATGAACAACAAACTTAATATACTGTAGGGATCAATCCTGGAATGTCACTTGGGATGGTTAGATGACATAATATTGTAGGTTATTTCAGTCTCTTCTTTCTAAGAGCCAAATTCAGATGTCCTTCCTCAACTTTCACTCAATCCTTATTCAGACAAGTTCCCACTGACTTCCAAGGGCGTTTTTTCCAGAGTTAGGAATGAGTACAAATTATAGGCTGATCCAAAACACATTGAAGTCAATGGAAAGACACCCATTGACTTCAGTGGTCCTTGGATCAGGGCCCAAGTGAGGACCTCAGGTTTCTATAAAAGTTGTTTTATAGCCATTTATGTATGAAAATTAAAACATTTAACATTATGGTTTCTGGGTAAGTTACAGACTGTTTACTCCAAATAACTCTCATGTTTCTTTAATAATCTCTGCTAGTGCCTTCTAGAATTGCATGGAGAAATCTTTCATCTAATTATCACAGTTTACATATGCAAATGCTGTCAAATTTAATTAGCATCCCTTCCCTATTGAAATGATAAACAACACTGAAGAAGTTTAGATGGATCAAATTCTACAGTTATTATATCAACATCCAAAGAATTGACACTAAAAACATTATATTTGGCCTTTAATATAGATTTATATCTGTGTGAAAAGGTATTTAGCTATCTGCTAGTTACAATCATTATGACCAATATCCTGCTGTATGAATTAGAAATGGAAGAGGAGTAAGCACATCGGGAGAGTCATAGCTCTTGAGTCCCAGTCCACTCCTGATCTGCCAGAAATCCCCTGATGGAACAGGATTAAGATAACCGTGACAGTGCACAGCCCACCGTTCTTGTCTTCTCATACAAATGGCTCTGACAGCTCCTGATTGTAACCAATGCTGGCTGCTTCATTTGTGTTTTATCAACCAGCACTTTCCTGCAGTCCTGTGCAACAATTCTATTTACAGTGTCATACAACCATGAGAGGCAAGAGATCTTTTCCTTTATCCTGGCCCTATTAGTCTTTCTTCCTCTCTCTTTCTCATGTCCTCCTCTGGTCTCCTTTGTTGCCATCAATGGGGGAATCACGATCCCTGACAAGCCCCCACATATAGCAGAGTGAGGTCCTCTCCTGCCTTCTTGCACTGTAGAAACCTGCTCAGATGCCACTGGTTGGATATCCACACCAGGCTGTTTATTTATGGTCCCTCCACCAACACTGTTACAGTTTCAAGCAGCAGTGCTATTTATGTTCCTTGTACCCTCAGCCCTTATCCCAGAGCCTACGAGGAGATTTCTCTGGCTCTGGGCTTAGCTGTCTCTGCTCCTCTCTGCTTGCCCTTTCTTCCTGTGCCCTTTTAAATCAGTCTTGTGCTGATGGGCTAACTTGGTCTTTAGATATCTACGTGTCATTCTCCAATCAATCTTCTCTGGGGAAGCTAATTAGTGCCAGAGTGATCAGAGTGCAGGCTCACCTGTTAACTCCCTGCACTCTGCCACAATAACACAGAATTTAGTCTCAGAGTGGGCTGAGGAGAGATTGTGCCTCAGGAGATACAATCTCTCCCTGTTCTTACCCAGGGTGGTGTGACACCTCTTCCCCCGTCAGGCTGTGTGTTCATCACACTATATAGCTTCCATGGATCAAATCAAGAACTGAGAATGATGTAGGCATGTGTTAAATTGGGAAAAAGGCTGTTTCATCTTGTCATCTCTTATTAGTTGCTTTTCCCTGCCACTCACTTGCCCCCTTGTCAAATTAGTTGTCTTTGTTTTGCACACCCATCAAATGCCAATTCAATACTAGTTATGCTATTGTGCCACTTACACACATTTTCTGATCAGTGAGTAACTTAGGCCACCATGTTTTATGCCACTGCTGAATTTGGCTCTGAGATTTCCTGTGGAGTTGCATCCATTTCCTAAATTTGCCCCAATGAATCAAATAAGTGAACGAGTTCATTTCCCCCCAGCTTTTATGACACAAAAAATAGGCTGGCCTTTCAGAATGTTCACATACAAAATCCTGAGGTTGGGAGAAAAATAATAAAAGGGCCCTTTTGAGAAGCCAAGAAGCACAAAAGGATGTTGATTCCAATGCTGGCATTTGCCAAACATAAAAAACACTTTTGGAAAAGGAATGTAACTCAGAGTCAATATCAGACATCTTCTGCACAAAGAGATGCCTTTTGTGCACTATCTGCCTTACCTTGCTGAGAAGAGCAAAAGCAATTTGGCCCACAGTTTAAGCAATTCTCACAATAAAGCCTCTATATAGTCTTTAGATAAAAATCCACTGCTTTGTTAATAACATCATTTAACCTCTTGATCTTTCCCTCTCCTCTCTTTACCCACCTATTGGAGTGACAGATACAGAATCTGTCTCAGATGAGAATTTTTCTCTTGTATTCTTTGCACAAACCAAGAAGGTTTGGGGAATTCAAACATTCTGAACCAGAGGCAACATGTGTGTGTGTGTGGGGGTCACGTTGGGTCACGTGCTCCCCCCCAAAAAATTTGCTGCTTGATTTATACTGTGCATGATCACACAGACTGAGCATGCTCAGTAACATCTGCTGAAGCTGCTCCTCTCACTGTGCTCCCCTACTATGGTCAGGCACAGGTCGTCTCTCTTAAACTCATCCTCTCCAAAGGAAAATTGGAGAAAGAGCCAGCGACATCTTTAGTATTTTCATTTTGGTCAGATGAAGTAGTCAGCTCCTAAGCACTTCCCTTACCGCTAAAAGATGCATAATAATTGACTTCTGATGAAGGCATTATGTGTCAAGCACTGCCAATGGGCCCAGTAATGTACAAGGCCCAATCAAAGACAATTCTTGGTGTACAAGATGCTGTTGAAGACAGTATGTGCCCTAGAGGTACCCAGGCTAAGTCAGGCCAATGGTGGGAATGCTAAGCATAGCTAGGACAGTATGCCTATAGGCCTCTGTGTTAAATCCATTTCTCTAAGAGCTGTGTAACCTTTTGGTAAATGAATCATACTTTGTTTTGAAGAAGCTGCTTCTGAGTGACTGCAGATTGTTCCTGTCTACAAGCTCACAAAGGAAAACTCTTGCAGGATACAAGCCCATTGGGCCTGGTAGCTATCACAGTTGGTGACCAGGGGGTGTAACCTGGAGACCTAATTGAAGAATGATTGGATTGTGGGATCCCACCCCACAGGGAAATGGAGGCACAGGCCTGTCACTTGAAAGAGGGGCACTCAGGGACTAGAAAGAATTCTCAGAAGGAACAGCATATCGAGGGGCCATGACAGTCTGTACAGGACCAAGCACAGAGGTACCATGACCTGGTTAGGGTCTCTAGGTGCTACTGGCCCTTCCATTTGAGGGAGAGTATCAGAGGGGTAGCCATGTTAGTCTGGATCTGTAAAAGCAGCAAAGAATCCTGTGGCACCTTATAGACTAACAGACGTTTTGCAGCATGAGCTTTCGTGGGTGAATACCCACTTCGTCGGATGCAAGTAGTGGAAATTTCCAGGGGCAGGTATATATATGCAAGCAAGAAGCAAGCTAGAGATAACGAGGTTAGTTCAATCAGGTAGGATGAGGCCCTGTTCTAGCAGTTGAGGTGTGAAAACCAAGGGAGGAGAAACTGGTTCTGTAATTGGCAAGACATTCACGGTCTTTGTTTAATCCTGAGCTGATGGTGTCAAATTTGCAGATGAACTGAAGCTCAGCAGTTTCTCTTTGAAGTCTGGTCCTGAAGTTTTTTTGCTGCAGGATGGCCACCTTAAGATCTGCTATTGTGTGGCCAGGGAGGTTGAAGTGTTCTCCTACAGGTTTTTGTATATTGCCATTCCTAATATCTGATTTGTGTCCATTTATCCTTTTCATAGAATCATAGAATCATAGAATTCAAGATCAGAAGGGACCATTATGATCATCTAGTCTGACCTCCTGCAAGATGCAGGCACAAAACTGCACAACTCCAAACAGAGTCTCACTCAATGCCTTATATAACGGACTAGCACCACCTCTTCCCCCTACTAGAAAATACCCCGCTAATGCATCCCAAGAGACCATTAGCTTTTTTAACGCCACATCACATTGCCTACTCATAGTCATCCATCTGATCCTTTAGATCCCTAATATGTTAGCCCCAACTACTTCCTAACTAGTCGCCTTTTTTTAGTAGTTCTTTTTTGATCGTGACACCCTAGTCTCAGATGCACACTTGATTATCCTCCCATTTATTTGGAAACTAATTAGCTCATGATTATTATTATTACATTTTTTTTTTAATCTATATCCGGGAAAGTAAAAGTCCCCATGATCAAGCACAAGATCGGTCTATAGCACACCCCAATCACTATCCCGGGTGAGGCTCTGGTAGTTTTCTTCCCCAATGTGACCATTTTCCGTAGAGACTGTCCAGTTTGGCTGATGTACATAGCAGAGGGACATTGCTGGCATATGATGGCGTATATTACATTGGTGGACGTGCAGGTGAATGAACCGGTGATGGTGTGGCTGATCTGGTTAGGTCCTGTGATGGTGTCGCTGGTGTAGATATGTGGGCAGAGTTGGCATCGAGGATTGTTGCATGGATTGGTTCCTGAGTTAGACTTACTATGGTGCGGTGTGCAGTTACTGGTGAGAATATGCTTCAGGTTGTCAGGTTGTCTGTGGGCGAGGATTGGCCTGCCACCCAAGGCCTGTGAAAGTGTGGGATCATTGTCCAGGATGGGTTGTAGATCCCTGATGATGCATTGGAGGGGTTTTAGCTGGGGACTGTATGTGATGGCCAGTGAAGGAGGGAGAGAAGACTGTTAGCTACGCTCATCTGTAGAAATAAGGCATAAAACCTGAAGACCAGGCACTAGACAACACTAGTCACAAATACTTAGACTGATTTTTCCACCAGTGGAAGGGAATGGTGCTCCCATAATTATTAACTAATACATTAAACCAAGCTCCATGGTAGTTGTTTTAATGGCTTATCCAAAGACATCCTGCTATAGACCTCTCAGGAGTGGCTGTTCTCATTAGATTCCCAGCCCAATTCTGCTGACCCACAAGGTTAGATAAGCATCTGGGCTCAGCTCCTCAGTTGAGGTTTGTTGGCTTAGCTTTATTTATCTCAGTTGAGCTACGTTCTTTTAAACCAGTCAGGATCTGGCCCCTGATCTTTGGATATTATCCAACCACAACCTCCACCAAGTCTTTTCACTAACAATATCCTGCTATATCATGTAGCCATTTCTCCAGGCTGCATGCTTTAAATGTTGAGCTGAGTTTTCCATCATCCATAAGGACGCACACTGGAAAAGAATTTTTTTAGAGCAGAGATACAGGGAAAATCCAAGCATTAACCAGCTTGATTTTCAGCGGAACCTGCCCCTCTTCCCCCAGGCAATCACTAACTCGACACTGCTAAGAAACAAAACAATTCCCTTGTTCATCCTGAAAATTTATTTTATATTCTCATAGCAAACTACTTTTCCAACAGCCCAAACACTCTCCTACTGGGAAACATTATCACCTGAAAATTTTTTTTGTTCCATGTCTCTGAGTCAAACCTTCAAAGCTTTTCACAGGTGACCCTGTAATGGGGTGACAAAAAAGCTGACAGAGGAAGCAAGAAAGTAGCAACTTCCAGATGAACAACACACAAAAGGGATATAAAAGAGGCAGTAAGTAAAGTCAAAACTAACAAACACACAATATTGCTCACTCTAGACACTCAGGCTCATTCTTTGCCCTGTCTGTGCTAGACAGAACAATCAACTACAATAAGAGATGTCCATATGTATTTGCTACAAATCAACTTTTTGATGGCCTCCCATTGATGACAGTTACCCGAAGAATGTGTGTGTAAATCCTCACCTAATTAACTGCCCATGTGAACTCACTCTAGGGGGATAAATAGTCCTCCCATTGCTGTCCCACAATGCACCAGGAACTGCTGCACTCCACTGTCTAGGGGTAATCGTAGCCCAGTGCCACCTACCCATAGAAACAGCACTGCAGGTTACAGAGAGATTAATTGAAAGTTATATTCATTACAACTAGGTGAATTTTTTTTCTGGCAAATAGTAAATTTGTCAGAAAATGAATTTTTTGGGGCCTCAAATCCATTCACAAATTTGGGTCAAATTCAGCAACTAGTTTTGGCTGAAAAAACATTTGGGAGGTATTAGAATGGTTTGTTTTTTTGAGGTGTGGGGGAAGAAACTTGACCCAATATTTTTTTGGTTTTTCATTTTGGTGAGGGGAAGAAAAAAAAATCAAACAAAACAAAAATTCAATTTTGGTTTGAAACTATCCAGATTATTTTTAAAATTATCCAGAGTATTCTTGCCAGCAAATTGAAAAAAAGTATGGATTGGATGAATGGATTATAAGGTGGATAGAAAGCTGGCTAGATTGTTGGGCTCAACAGGTAGTGATCAATGGCTCGATGTCTAGTTGGCAGCCAGTATCAAGTGGAGTCGGTCCTCAGGCCGGTTTTGTTCAACATCTTTATTAAAGATCCGGATGATGGGATGGATTGCACCCTCAGCAAGTTTGCAGATGACGCTAAGCTGGGGGGAGAAGTAGACAACGCTGGAGGTAGGGATAGGGTCCAGAGTGACCTAGACAAATTGGAGGATTGGGCCAAAAGAAATCTGATGAGGTTCAACAAGGGCAAGTGCAGGATCCTGCACTTAGGACGGAAGAATCCCAGGCACCACTACAGGCTGGGGACGGACTGGCTAAGCAGCAGTTCTGCAGAAAATGACCTGGGGATTACAGTGGATGAGAAGCTGGATATGAGTCAGCAGTGTGCCCTTCTTGCCAAGAAGCCAAGAAGGCAAGAAGGCTAATGGCATATTGGGCTGCATTAGTAGGAGCATTGCCAGCAGATTGAAGAAAGTGATTATTCCCTCTATTCAGCACTGGTGAGGCCACATATGGAGTATTGCATACAGTTTTGTGCCCCCCACTATAGAAAGGATGTGGACAAATTGGAGAGAGCCCAGCGGAGGGCAATGAAAATGATCAGGGACTGGAGCACATGACTTACTAGGAGAGGCTGAGGGAAGTGGGCTTGTTTAGTCCACAGAAGAGAAGAGTGAAGGGGGATTTGATAGCAACCTTCAACTACCTGAAGGGGATTCCAAAGAGGATGAAGCTAGGCTGTTCTCAGTGGTGGCAGATGACAGAACAAGGACAATTGCAGTGGGAGAGGTCTAGGTTGGATATTAGGAAAAACTAGGAGAGTGGTGAAGCACTGGAATGAGTTACCTAGGGAGGTGATGGAATCTTCATCCTTAGAGGTTTTTAAGGCCCGGCTTGACAAAGCCCTGGCTGGGATGATTTAGTTGATGTTGGTCCTGCTTTGAGGAGGGGATTGGATTAGATGACTTCTTGAGGTCTCTTCCAACCCCAATCTTTTATGATTCTATTATTCTATGAAAAAAGAACAGGAGTACTTGTGGCACCTTAGAGACTAACAAATTTATTTGAGCATAAGCTTTTGTGGGCTACAGCCCAATTCATCAGATGCATAGAATGGAACATACAGTAAGAACATGAAAAGGTGGAAGTAGCCATTCCAACTGTAAGAGGTTAATTAATTAAGATGAGGTATTATCAGCAGGAGGAAAAAAAAACTTTTGTAGTGATAATCAAGATGGCCCATTTTAGACAGTTGACAAGAAGGTGTGAGGATACTTAACATGGGTCAAATAGATTCAATATGTGTAATGATCCAGCCACTCCTGGTCTCTATTCAAACCCAAGTTAATGGTATCTAGTTTGCATATTAATTCAAGCTCAGCAGTTTCTCATTGGAGTCTGTTTTTGAAGTTTTTCTGTTGCAAAATTGCCACCTTTGATTCTGTTAGTGAGTGACCAGAGAGGTTGAAGTGTTGAATAAATATGTGGACAGAGTTGGCATCGGGCTTTGTTGCAAGAATAAGTTCCTGGGTTAGTGTTT
This sequence comes from Mauremys reevesii, assembly GCF_016161935.1. Taxonomy (NCBI): domain Eukaryota; kingdom Metazoa; phylum Chordata; order Testudines; family Geoemydidae; genus Mauremys; species Mauremys reevesii. The sequence continues at coordinate 10,801,504 of NC_052628.1, read as the reverse complement.
TTGTTGTGTGGTGTGTGGTTGCTGGTGAGCATTTGCTTCAAGATGCCAGCTCTGTCCACATATTTATTCAAATGACTCCATCATAGGACCTAATCACATTGGCCATGCCATCAGGGGCTCGTTCATCTGCACATCTACCAATGTGATATCTGCCATCATGTGCCAGCAATGCCCCTTTGCCATGTACATTGGCCAAATTGGACAGTCTCTACGCAAAAGAATAAATGGACACTAATCTGACATCAGGAATCATAACATTCAAAAACCAGTAGGAGAACACTTCAACCTCTCTGGTCGCTCAGTGGGTTGAACCCACATCTGAACTACTTGCTTGCGCAAACCTGGTCTGGTACTCTTTCAAGGACAGCCTTTAAGAGCTTTCAGTGTTTCTGACTGTAACAGGGTAAAATAACCATTAGGGAACCTCCTTCTGGCTGCTCTGGGAATTAGCTCCCTCCAGATCTGACACCTGCTTCCATTGCTCATTCATGCATCCTACAGCCTCCTTTTCTCTCTGCATGACTCAGGGGGCTTTCTCTTCATTGCTTGGCTCTCTGGACACATCACTATGTGTTTCCCTCTTTTGCAGTATCAAATGATCCCAGTCTTCAAATCCATCCCTCTAAATGGGCCACTTTCCTATTTGTTTGTAGGGGAACCCAGGTGTGATGCTGTATGGAATCTGGGGGACACTTGAGGATATAATGAATGATAATATAAATTGCAATGAGTTGTGCCAGATATTGTATCTAAGATATCTGCAAAAATGTTATGAATTGCCAAATATGAGAATCTTATTTATGTGTTTGTATCACCTTTGTAATATGAGTTATAGATATGTCTGTCTGTCTGTGTTTCAAACTTGTGCTATGCTTCTGGGTGACATCCCCAGACATGTTAGCATCAGCTTTGCCTAGCCTGCTTGATGAACCCATTAAGGACCATCAGCTATACAACTGACCCATTGAGAGAAGGCAGAGGATACACCTTATGACTCAGCAAGGCATGCACGGGCATGCCTATGTACAGAAAAGGCATCCAAGCCATGTGCTGGTCACTTTGTATTTCAAACAAAGGAAGCACAGGCCACATGGCAAAAGACTATAAAAAGGCAGCTGCATCTTCTCCATTTTGTCTTCAATCCTCACCATTTTGTCTTCTTACCTCTGGAGGAACTTTGCTACAAACTGAAGCTCTGAACAAAGGACTGAATGACCCATCCAAGCTGTGGATGTGTTCTAGAGGATTTATGGGGCCCTATGCAGTATTACTAAACTGGTGCCCCTTTGCTCCACTGAAGGCGGTTCCCAGCCGGCACTGCTGACCTCAGTGTGTCAAGGGGGCATAGACACCACTTTCACCCGTGGACCCCCCCAGAACTGCCCCCCGTTGCTGACACACACCGAGCTTGTATGCAGCAGACGCTGCGGCAGTGGCTCAAGGCAGGCTTCATGCTGTCACATGGGGGCTGCATCTTGCCAGAGCCCACGGCCCTCCTGCAGCTCCTCGCCACTCCTGGCTCACCACGAGCATTTTGACAGGAAGTACCAAGCAGTAATAACAACAATAATACAAGTGTGTGTGTGTGTGTGCACGCGCTCACGTGTGTGTGCATGACAGTGTGTGTATGTGTGTGTGAGAGAGAGAGCCAGTGTGTGTGTGAGAGAGAGAGAGAGACTGTGTGTGTGTGTGTGTGTGTGAGACTGTGTGTTGGGGAATTGTGTGATATAGTGTGTGTTGGGGAGTGTGAGACTGTGTGTGTGTGCACCAATCTGTATTGGGGGACTATGATTGGTGAGATGCAGAGTGTATGTGGGTGTGAGAGCCAGTCTGTGTGTCAGAGAGACAGTGTGTGTGTGTGTGTGTGTGTGTTAGGGAAGTGTGAGAGACAGTGAGCGCAAGGCAGGGTCCAGGGAAGGATCCCACTCCAGGCTGCAGTGGTCTGGGCTGCTGCGCTGCCAATGACCGGCTGCGCCGCTCTGGGCTCCCCATGGCTGGGCTGGCAGAGCTGGAGGCTGGAGCCCTCAGCTTGTCAGCTGAGGAGCGAATGAAGGAGGGGGCAGGGTTGCGGGTGGGGAGAAGCCTGCTGACCCAGCACGGGGAAGGGGCTGGAGAAGAGAGGATTCCAGCTGCGGCCAGCTTTCTTTGTATCTGCGTGGTTCTGCGCCGCCTTTTCCAATGGACCGGTAGGGGAACCCTAGCCCTCTCATCTCTTTTGGGTTCCACTTAAGGAACCCTTAGGCAAGTAACTAAGGTCTGCTCTCTCAGACTTCTACTGCCTGCCTGGATTCATTCCTACCTTGGCCTTCCATCTGGCTCTTTCCCACAGACCCTCCCTGAGCTCCCTCTACAGCTGCCTCTCTCTAGGCCTTCCCCCCACTCTCTAGAAACCTGAGAGGAACTTAAGTGTTCTACCCTTCCCTGCAGCTCTCTTCTCATATGGTCTGCTTCCCTTTATGTTCATCGCCCAGCTCCTGCCCCAGCTGGGCTTTATCGTCAGCTGAGCATAGCCCACCCCCAGGTGCAACCGGGTGCACTAATTGCTCTCTGTCTCCAGTTCATTTTTTCATTATCTGTGTGGTGTACATACCCCATCACACTACCCAACTGAGATTGGAAAAAAGGTAGGTGAAAAAGTTCAGCTGGTGTTTTCTGTGCAAAATACATTTGGCAACCAATAAGAGGAGCTCACAGCAAATGCTCACTCTCATTGGCTGCCATAGTTATAGCCCCACCATAGATGGCTGTGATGCTTGTAGGCAGGAAACTGTTCTTGCTAAGTGTAGATTCAAAAGCTACTGGGTGAAATACCAGTTCCTTAGAAGCTGATGGGAGTTTTTCTACTGAATTCAGTGGGTCCAGGATTCTCCTACCCTTAGTTTATAGATGTCCATGGCTCCTTTAAAAATGACTGGCTTGAAAAATCCTTCCCAAGGTGACTCGTGACAAACGTGATATACCTGGAAATTCTGATCAGAGTTCAGCTCAGCCCATCATTAATGATTTATGAATGAGAGAATGAAACAGTTTAAGATGCAGCATAGGTTTCCATACAGCTAAAGCTTTTTTTTAATGTGCTCACTTAATAAGTTTGGTCTGTTTCATTATCAAAGGCTTTCACTTGATCTAGAATTAAATTTAAAAGCTTTGAAACAGTTCTCACACATCCGATTAAAATGAAATTATCTTTATAGTCTGAGCTGGTGAGCTCAGCTGACCTGATAGTAACGAGGTGTTATTTGTGCACAGAAAAGTTCTACAATTCCATCGGAAGTGGTGCCCTTCTTGGCAACTCTTGTGTCTATCCACAGAATGTCCAGTGCCTCTTCCCCTGAGGTCAGAGCAACCTTGGATTGGATGCTCAAGGAGAATGAATTACCTCTAATCCCTAGAGGTGTTTCCTCCAAGAAGGGTCAGCACCTAGATAAATACTGCCTTTGACAAGCCTCTTCCATCGAACTCCAAAATAAGTTGATAAGCATTTAAATATTAACTTGTAACTCCAATGGAGTCCTCTAGGTTTTGTCAGTTGTTGGGAGAAGGAGGCATTAATCACAGAGCTGCTCTGGCCTCCATCAGGGTTGAGGCATAGTGAATAGGTGAATTAATATGAGGGAGATGTGTAGTGTAGCTGGGCAGCCCAGCCCATAGGAGACAATGGGGGCATGAGACTCCCAAACTACAATTCCATCAGGCATTGCAGCGGTTCAGGTTAAAGTCAAACTGACCCGAAACAAAATGTTTCAATATTTTCAAATCAGAACTTTTAGAAATGTTTGATTCTGCAGAAAGTTCAATATTTTAACTTGTTCTGATTTAGGATGAAAACAAATGTGGGATTCAATTGTTCAGTCAACTCTAGAGCTCGGTGTCCAGGGCTCAAATTCATTTGGCATAAACCTGGAGGTTTATGTTAACTTCAGTGGAATTTTTCCAGATTCAGATTGGTGTAACTGAGAGCAGATTTTGGCCCCAAAACTGAGAATCTGAAATTTTTGATCAGATATTAAAAAAAAAAACGATGATGATCACAATATTAATCATGACTGACACTGTTTATTCTGGAATTGAAGAAGGTCTTATATGGGGTAGCCAAAGCTAGGAAAATTGTATTTGGTTTCCAGTTCTTACTGTCAAAACAATCTTCTTTCTTCACAAGCCTGGTAATGACAGCTACTTGGCAGCTCACTGGTGAGGATCACGCTTTGGTTCACGCTGATGATGCAAAGTGAGTAACCCTATGTGGCCCCAGTGCAGAATTCTTTGGACTGTTCACAAGGTAACCCATCATTCCCAGGTGTTGTGGTTTCATTTATCCAAATCCTTTTTGTAGCAAGCAAGGCAAGGCCCACTCCCATGAGTCCAGTTCCTGTACCGCTTCCCACTCTCACTTCATTCCAACACAGACAAAGCCCCAAATTGTTGTCATCGGGATTGGACTACCATTGTAGATTCTAGAGTAAAAACCAAACAACATCCTTTCAATATTTTCTAGATTTTAGCTTGTATATTTCTGTGCTATGGGGCAGGCTTAAATCAATAGTGACCTTTTTGTGCCATGAAAGAAATGTAGTTGAGTCATTGGTAACTGCAAGGTTCAGAAATGTAGGATGGCACAAAACTTCAAGAAGGTTTGCAGCCTTTAAGAAATGATCAGCTGAAGTACAACTAAGGCTCCCAAGCTGCTCCTAGGGAGCTAAGACTATTTTTTTGTTGTTTTGTTTTTTAAGTTGCTAATGGCCTGTTTCAAGATTCTGTTGTTTCTCGCAGCAAAGAGCTGTCAGAAAACTTCAGAATGAGATTTTCAAAAGCACCTAAGTGACTTCTGTGTATAAGTTCTATTAACTTCACTTAGGTACTTTTGAAAATCCCAACTCTGTCTACATTTGGTCAATATCTCATCATTCCCTGGGTTACCGAGTGTTATTCCCAATGGATTTGAAAGCGTTCAGCACTACACTCCAGTAATGGTAGAGCTGGTGTTTCTGATCTGCCTTTTCGAAAGAGATGGGGAATTGATGAAGAAGGTGGTGCAAGCAAGGTAAACTTGGATACACAGTTCATGTGACTTATAACTTAGCTGAGAATGTGAATTCAATGGAGGTCTTTCGGGAGAGGATAATGCCAACATATTTGACTGCCTGGGTGAGGAGGTATGTTTTAGTGTTCTGAACAGACTGGAGAATAGATGTGAGCAATATGGAGGACTACATAAGGAAGGAAACTGCAGTAATTAGGGTGTGAAGTGATATATGCTTGAATTAGTGATTCAACAGAATGAGAAAACTATTGGCATATGTGGAATATCTTGCAGAAGTGATAACAGGCCAGCTTATCTTCAGCTAGTGTAGATCAATGTAGCTCTATTGGCTTTGAAACAGATTCTCAGAGAACAGGTTCTGAGGTGGCATAAATCTGCATGATTCCATTGCAGTCAGTGGAGAGATGCTGATTTACACCAGTTGAGAATCTACTTTACTGATTTGTGTGGAAATAGACTAATTTACTCCAGTTGAGGATATGGCTGGTAAAATGTAACCAGGTGAGGCACAAAAGGAACAAGGGGGAGTCGAGGATGGCTCCTAGATTATGTACCTGAGAAACAAAAGCCAGGCCAGCATTTTTGAGGAAAACAAACAAGAGTGCCTGACTAAGCTTTTATTTTCCCATGAAAAAGAAAGTCTGTCCTGGTATCAGTTATCTGAAGAGACACAATACAGAGCCTGGTGTTGATGTGTTGAGACAGATAAAGAGGGAATCACGGAAGGGCCAGTGATTTTGATTGAGACAAAGTTTTGGGTGTCATTGGCATAAAAGTGACAGCTAAGGTTAAACTGTTCATTTGTGTACTCAGGTGGAAGAACGTACTATATGTCAAGAGAAGATAGAGGAGCCAAAAACAGCTCGGGGAAAAAAAGTGGTCTAGTCTCTCAGGTGCAGCTGTCACAAAGGAATTGAGGTTAGACCATTCACAAACAGAGGAGATGACAGTGAAGGCACGAGCACAGGTCTGAGGCATTTAAGTCATGGGCAGCAGAGACAGAGCAGTGGGAGACAAATGGCCATTGCTTGCTCATTTTTCAAACAGAAGGTCCATGCCCCTCACTTCTGAGAACCTGAACACAACAAGAGTTCAGTGAGGGGAGGTGGGCACCCAGTCTCCCTCCCCTTCCCTGCCCAGAGCTGGGTGGTGTAATAGCAGAGTCTGTGACCAGGCCAAATTTGAGTGAGTAGCATTGTGACCTGGTGCATGGGGTCACAAGACCACTTAAATTTGGCCAGGTTTTGTTGCATCTCTCCCCTCACCACGCACACTTTTGGTAGCCCTTCTGCCATGCATTATTTAAATAAAATAGTGTGGTCAATAGTGTTAAACACTGCGTTGGTATCAACAAGGATAAGCAATGAAGAAGTCTTGTTCAGTGCAGTAGACGAGTGGAAGAAGGCGCTTTCAGTGCTATACTGGGTGAAGAAGCGAGACTGGAATGGTCATGAGGTGATGGAAGAGAAGAGAAATTATGCCTAATTTCAGTATTGTGGTAATGATAATAATAATTATTTATATAGTATTGTACATGTTCAAAGTACTGTTCAGACATTAACTAACTGATCCTCACAAAGCCTCTATGAGGTAGGAGGGTTAGTCTTAGCAGCCCCATTTTGCTGAGATTTGAAAAAAATGGATTTGAGGCAGCAGTTATTAAAAGTGATGGTGTCAAGGCTGGGTTTCTGGCGACGTGGTACGATGGCTGTAGCCTGTAGTTTTGCCTGATGAGATTACATTGATGCTATTTAAAGACACGATGAAGTGAGATATAACATGTCTTACTAGTTGGTTACAGCCAAAACTGAGGTGATATGCTAGACATAGGTATTGACACCTCTAAATAGATGAGTTGGCCACAATATTTATTAGCCCAGGTGCTATGGCAAATCCATCCACCTTAGGGCGTGTCTACTTGGGGAACTCAGAAAAAATTAATCCAAATAAACTAAAAAAGTGAATTTAAAGTGGATTGGTTAAACCACATTAAATCCCTGCATGGATGTTCTTATTCAGGAGTAAATTGGCCTAAATTCAGTTTAGTTTAATCCACTTCCAAAGTGAATTAAGCTAAACTGAAATAAGGCCAGTTTAATTTTGAATAAATGGGGCAATTCTTTCTCATTTCTATGAACAGGAAGAGGGAAGGAAAGAAGATTTTCTGATGCTGATGAGTGGAAACTGAAAAGAGTTATTATAATGAAGGAGAAGAAAATACTAATAAACAATGAAGAGAGAATATGATCATTATAGTAGTAAGTAGGATGTTGCAAATTTAGGGCTAAAGTTGGATCCCCTTTCATTCCACAAGTAAAGACAGTGAGAGCATTTGTGGTACTACTAAGCATGAGCAGATGTATCAGAATCTGGCCCTCAGAAAACAAAAGGATTCAGTTGAAACATTATGATTGAAGATATAGTAGGTGGCAATACAAGATGTAGATGTATCTAATCTAGCTATCTTCCTTGCTTCTTATAAATACCTATAAACTGCACCTATAAACTTCTTAGGCACCTATGCACCATACAAATGCCAGAAAAGAAGGATATAATCTGGACAGAAAAATGTCTGGGTATATGAGTCACCTGACAAGACTGAACCTCAGTCCCTCATCCTCTGTGCTTCCAATGGCTTCCAACACTCCTTTAGAAGGATTGCTCCTACTGTCTTTTCTTTCTGCTGCATGACATGCTTGATGCTGTCCCAAATGGAACCCAAGGTAACAGTAGGAAATGTCCTGAAATTTGTTTGTTTTCAAGTGCCAAGAACAAACAAAAACTTGACTTTCAGTTTTTTGACCAAAACCTGAACATTTGCCTTGGAAACAGACATTTCTCATAGAAATTTCTGTTTTTGACAAAAAGTCATTTTTTGAAAAAAAAAAAAAAAAACCAACCCAAAACCCAAACCACCAAACTACTCTGTGTCCAATGAAAACTTTTGACCAGCTCTAAACATGAAGCTTGACAAAGGAGGATAAGTGAGGAGGGGCAGGGACATGTAGAGTTTATTGTTTGACGCAGTAGCTAGTGGGGAGTCAGAGGATGAATTTGAAGAGGCATGTGACATGATCATGGTGACAGACATATATTGTGTCTATGACAAGGTAAATGAATTCTTAACAGAAAATCTAAAGAAAAAAATGAATTGTGATACTTATGTCAGATCATCCAACGCAGATACTCCTGTCCTCATGTACTGCTCAATAATCGTCTTCTCAAGTTCTGATCAGATACCTCATTCATGTTAGAGGAACGGAGGATGTCCAATTATCTATTGCGAACTGAAGTTACTTGGGATTTTTTTCTCCTTCGGTAAGACTCTTTCATTTAAGCGTTGTTAACACTAGAAAAAAATGTCAATGCGAGAGGGTGGAATCCAGGGCCGCCCAGAGGATTCAGGGGACCTGGGGTCTTTGGCGGCGGGGGGCCCCTCTGCCGAATTGCCACCGAAGACACGGCACTTCGGCGGCAGGTCCCGGGGCTGAAGGACTCCCCTGACGTGGGTCTTCGGGGCACTTTGGCGGCGAGTCCCGGAGAGGAAGGACCCCCCGCAGCCGAATTGTCGCGGAAGATGCTCCGGGGGCCCAGGCCCTGCGAGAGTTTTCCGGGGCCCCCGGAGCGAGTGAAGGACCCCACTCCAGGGCTCCCAAAAAACTCTTGTGGGGGCCCCTGCAGGACCCGGGGCCTGGGGCAAATTGCCCCACTTGCCCCCCCTCAGGTGGCCCTGGTGGAATCCATTGGAAAGTCGTATTCTACAGAATACTTTCTCTTATTTCTAACATTTATATATCACATATTGTTAAAATAAAAATGCAACAGCTGTCTTGTTGAAACACATGTTGGTAGCCACAGTCCCTTAAAGGAAACAGGCAACCATCAGATAAGGTTCTAAGTCTTTATGGGTAGAGGATTCAAGACACAGACCGCGTCTCATAGACTAATTGAGTTGGCTGATTTTTTTCAACAATCAGCGATACACAGAAAGAAAAGTCAGAATTCCTAGTTGATGTGAGGTTGGGAAGTTAGACCAAAAATTCACTGACACCCATGCGGTTGCCAGGATGTCTCATGGTACAGCTACACTGCAGTGGGAGGTGCAATTTCCAGCTAGCACACTAAAAATAGTAGTGTAACCAAGGCATTATTTTGGATGGGATTGTATTGAAATGTCTAGCCCATGCCACCACCCATGCCACTGTGGCTACTAGCTCGATCTCATGTACATCTACCTGAACTGGAAATTATACCTCCCACTGCAGTGTAGACATACTCTGAGTTAGGAACCTAAGTCCATATTATATTAGTTGCCTGATTTTCAGAGGTGCTCAATACCTGCAGCTTCTCATGGCTTCAGTGGCTGTTGGTGGTTTGCGGTACTTCTGAAAAATCAGGCCTGGCCTGGCCTGTGTTGCCAGCTCCAAACATTCAAAAATCATGAAATTGGCTGGATCATCATGAGAGGTGTTTTTTTTTTTAAAACAACTTTGGGTTTTTTTTTACTTACTTTCTGGTTTCTAATCCTTTAGGTGTACTTGGGTCACATTTCCATGCTTTTCTTCACACACTGCAGCTAGAAACTTACTTTTTTGAATGAAAGCTGAAATTCTCACCTAATCAGATGAAGCTGGGACTTTAAGAAAATCACTCCAGCATTGTGAGGTTCCCAATAAATATCACGAGTCCCATATAGAGGTGCCTATCTGTAGGTACCCAAGTTTGAAAAGTCCTTAAAGAGTATGAAGCATTCTGAAGGTCTCCAGGGGAGCTGGAGCTGGTGAACAAGTGAAAGGGATGTAACAGATGAGGCAGCATAGTTCCATGAGTTGGGAAGTGGGATTCATGGAAGATCTGAGTTTTCTTACTCATTTTGCCATTGATGTTCTGTGCAACTTTGAGCAAGTCACTTCACCTTCCTGGGTCTGTGCTTTACAACCCACCCTATATCTAAAAAGGGATAGCAAATAAGACAGAGAATATCTTATTGCCCTTATATAAATCCATGAATACTGCGTACAGATGTGGTCTCCTCATATCAAAAAAGATATACTGGCATTAGAAAAGGTTCTGAGAAGGGCAACTTAAATGATTAGGGGTTTGGAATGGGTCCCATATGAGGAGAGATTAAAGAGGCTAGAACTTTTCAGCTTGGAAAAGAGGAGACTAAGGGGGGGATATGATAGAGGTATATAAAATCATGAGTGGTGTGGAGAAAGTGAATAAGGAAAAGTTATTTACTTGTTCCACTAATATAAGAACTAGGGGCCACCAAATGAAATCAATAGGCAGCAGGTTTAAAACAAATAAAAGGAAGTTTTTCTTCACACAGTGCACAGTCAACCTATGGAATTTCTTGCCTGAGGAGGTTGTGAAGGCTAGGACTATAACAGGGTTTAAAAGAGAACTAGATAAATTCATGGAGGTTAAGTCCATTATTGGCCATTAGTCAGGATGGGTAAGGAATGGTGTCCCTAGCCTCTGTTTGTCAGAGAGTGGAGATGGATGTCAGGAGAGAGATCACTTGATCATTACTTGTTAGGTTCACTCCTTCTGGGGCACCTGGCATTGGCCACTGTTGGTAGACAGGATACTGGGCTGGATGGACCTTTGTTCTGGGCCAGTATGGCCATTCTTATGTTCTTATTTGCCTTCTTGATTTACATTGTAAAGTCCTTGGGGGCGGGGACTCTCTCAATATCTGTTTGTCCAGGACCTAGTGCAGTGGGGCCCTGATCCAGCTGGTAAAGTGATACAAATTAATGATAGGCATAGTCTAAGGCTGAAGAACATGTCATATTTTCAGACATGCACAACTCCTTATTTTTGGACATGTCTCATATTTATATCTATACCTGATCTTGGGACACCACTGCAGCCACAGATTCTGACCTTCATACTCGTTTCTGGACACAAATTTCCTCTTTAGGAAATTAGAGTTAAATGTTTTCTTGCTCCTGAGACCCTTGATGTACAGCAGGTGAGTGAATTGTTCAAGCTGTTGTTTGCTGTTAACATGTAGAGTAGAAGAAATAATATGATCTCAGCATATTATTTCTATGTCTAAACTCCTGTAGTTATTATCGAGCTACCACTAGATTCTCCAAACTTCTATTAAAATATCAATAGTATTTTTGAGAGCTTAAATTGAACAGTGATTTTATTTAATGCTGAACCTATAAACCACTTTTCTTCGAAGAATCTCTTGTTGTTGCTAAAAATAAAAGCCATTCAAACGAGCAGTGATTGAAACAGGGACAGGGAAGGGGGAAAAAAATCAATAGACCATTTTCTAGGGTACTATCTCTGCTTTTGAAAAGAGACCATTAATAACATGCTTACAGTAAAAGCAGCTGCTTGTTCAAAGTGCATTGAAGGGTGAGTTGAAAGGAAGACTCTCTGTATGCAGCCTCCCTGGAGAGAAAGCGTTTGCAGAGATTTCAAAACCCAATCTCAGAATCTGGACAAAGCCTCTTCTAGACTTTTTAAATATTCTTAGCTAATGTTGGATTATAAAATCCAGGGCTGAAATGCCTTCCAGAATGCATCACTTTGTGAAAGGATGATGCAGGTCAATGCATGAGCCATCACTTTCAAAACCATGTGCTGAAAATAAAATTTGTTTCACATTTTTGCATCTTATTACGGTGACAAAGATGGTCAAAAGTGATGGCAACTTCCTATAGAGCTCCAAAAATCTATGCAGTACTATGGACCAAATCCTGAACTCTTTCTCAGGCCAGCCATCCGCATGAAGTCAGTGGAAGTTTTAGCCAGGATAAGAGCTGATTAAAAATGGAGAGTGAAATTGATCCTGTGTTCTGGCTGTCTGCAGAAGATGAGTTTCACCCTCGGAGAAAGACTCAAAGGTGGTCAATAAGGTACCTTTCAATAGTCAAATATATGCCACAAATTGCTGGAATTTCCTTCTGAAAATAGTCTGAAAACATAAATTGTGTAAGACGAACTGTAACATTTTTGCATGTAAGACTGAAGTTCCAGTAGTGCCTGATTAGCGAGGATTGGAAGGACTAGATTTTTATTAGTAAATGTTGATTTCATCATACACACACAAGCCAACAAAACCATATTTCCATTGATAAGTGAAATGGACAGATAGGCAAATTAAGAAAAATGCCCCTTGAGAACTTTTTAGGGTTTGATCTAAGGATATATGCTTAATATATATTTTGATGTGATGTTGACAATTTGGGTTTTAATGGTTAGAAAGCATTAACTTTTTGAATGTCAATGTCTACTGTCTTTATATAGTGATTACCTTAACCCCCTACTATCTGATCCTTCCCTAATTTCCCACAATTGTGAAAATTTAAATAAATAAAAATAGAAAAAAATGCTTAAAAGCCACAATTTGGTATAATTTTGGAAATTTAAATCAATAAAAATAAAAAAATGCTTAAAACGAACACTGATATTCTCCATTAAAATTCTAAAAAGAAATTAAATTCTGCCTAGCCTACCCATATCCAATGCTTACTGTAGTTCAAAGCTTCCATGCTAACAAATTCTGGAGGACCAGATACCCAGTTGGTGTAAATAGGCATAGCTCTGTTGAAGACAATGGTAGAGTTGCATTGAAGCAGAGGCTACCCCAGCTCCCAGACCAACACTAGGTCTTTTTGCAATCACTCCACTCATACTGCTGTGTGCACAGTTTTTAAAACTAAAGTAAATAATATAACAATATGAGTTGCACTAAATGCCTCCTTTCATTAAGCTTTGTGAGCCAAAATTGCAAACAATTATCATTGTTGTAGAATATATACTACTTTGTGAATACAGAAAGATTATAAATGAGATTTTTAAAAAATTATTCTGTGTTTTATGGTAGACATAAGCAACCAATACCCTGAATACAAACAATGAACTATTGGCATGTGTGGAATCTGCACCCAAATCGTTCAAGTTTCCCCTATCTTCTTAATGGGCTGGACCAAAATCCAAACAGTCCCAAGGTTCTGAAATCTGGAACTGGATACAAATTTTGCAACACGAGCTCATGTCTAGGATGTTTTGTTTTTTGTGCATATTCTTCTTTGATGGGGCTGGCTGGCTTTTTTCAACATGGAAATGCTTTGGAGATAAGTGGTTGACAGGGGAAGAATGTGTTGTTCTACTAGCAAATGGTTCTTCTTAGTGTATGTGAAATGTGTAGGGTGCTACCAAATTAACGGTCCAATTTGGTCAATTTCACGGTGATAGGATTTTAAAAATCATAAATTTCATGATTTCAACTACTTTAATCTGAAATTTCATGGTGTTGTAATTGTAGGGGTCCTGACCCAAAAAGAAGTTGCGGGGGAGGAGTTGCAAATTTATTGTGGGGAGTGTTGTAATATTGCTACCCTTACTTCTGTGCTGCTGCTGGCAGCAGTGCTGCCTTCAGAGCTGGGCAGCTGGAGAGTGGTGGCTGCTGGCTGGGATCCCAGCTCTGAAGGCAGAGCCAGAAGCGCAGAAGTAAGGATGGCATAGTATGGTATTGCCATCCTTACTTCTGCACTGCTGCTGGCAGGGCGTTGCCTTCAGAGCTGGGTGCCCAGTCAACAGCCACTGCTCTGTGGCCACCCAGCTCTGAAGGCAGTGCAGAAGTAAGGGTCACAATACCATGGTCCCCTAAAATAATCTTGTCATCCCCCCTGCAATTCCCTTTTGGGTCAGGACCCCCAATTTGAGAAAAGCTGGTCTCTCCCGTGAAATCTTTATAGTATAGGGTAAATGCACGCAAAAGTGTTCATGGGAGGAGACCAGAGTTCATGGGCCATGATGCGTTTTTCATGGCTGTGAATTTGGTAGGGCCCTAGCAATGTGTCTCAAGCAGCACCTGACCAGAAGTCATCAGCACATTTGTTCCACTGGTTGGATCATTAGCTTCCCCAGCTCGGGCCAAATACTGACAGGGATGTGAACGCTGATCCAGGCCCCCCAGCAAATGGTGTGAAGCTGTGAATGAATAGAAAGTAGAGACTTGAAGTATGTTATCTGTAAAAAAGTGGGAACTATTTACAGAGATCAAAGACACAGGGAAATTACTGGAATCAGAGTGAAAGTCCTAAATTGCTATGGTGTTGTTCCATTGGACTTTCCTGGTTCCCATAGTGAAGGGTCACTCCAAAGGGTTCTGCATGCTTAATCCCTGTTGGGATACAGCAATTATCTCCCAGGTAGCATGGAAGGGTTTGGTGAGACACAAAGGGTGTAGAAAAAGAAAGAGGAAAACAGGACTTTATCTTTGGTCTTCCACCAGCCTCCCCCTTTCTGAATGAAAATCTGGAATTACAGAAACCATCAGGAAGAAGAAACAGTATTTATTCCTCTGTGATCACTTTATTGTTTTTCATTGTCCCAGCATCTTTACTCTCTTTCTTGTTCCAATCTATCTCTTCCCCCAAGTCCCTCCACAGCCACAAAATCACATCCAAATTGACTCAATTTCCTTTCCACTCACACCACAGGTTCCATTGTTTTCTGTATTAGAGAGGTCCTTCTACAGTGACTGTATATGGAGGAGGGATAGCTCAGTGGTTTGAGCATTGCCCTATTAAACCCAGGAGTGTGAGTTCAATCTTTAAGGGATCCACTTAGGAATTGGTCCTGCTTTGAGTGGGAGGTTGGACTAGGTGATCTCTTGAGGTCCCTTCCAACCCTAATATTCTATATATGTCTTCATTGAAGTACATTTCTCACATCCTTGGTTAACTCTTTTGTTCCTCTGTATTTCAGGTTAGCAGCAAGAAGCCCACATTTACAGACCACTTTGGATGGGCACATCTATTTGTAAATCCTGTGGCCTGAAGCTAGTTTAGAGAGTAGGTAGCTCACTGTTCAGACCTGTTGGTGAAACTGAAGAAGAGAGAACCTGAGAACTCCAGACAGAGAAGGTTCCATTGGGGAGCATGCTCTCTACCAGCTTCTGTTGGTGAGCAGGGGGAAATGACTGAATGGGATGGTTATGAGACAGTATAGGACATTTTGGTTAAAATACAATTATGTTTTAAGTTTGGGGGCAATAAAATGCTGTTATCCCTTTTGGGAAATGAAAGGGCAAGACAGCTGCACCCAAATGTGCCCGGGATGAGGGATCAACCTGACCAAGATTGCAACCAGGCACAGTTGGGTAAGGGAACCAGGGGCTCAGAGGTGTGAGAATTCTTGGACTTCTCCAGCCCGGGAAAACAAACTGTGAGTGGTAAGTGGAGAAGGAAGAAGAAAGTGGCTAGAACATATTAGCCATTCACAATTGAAAGGGGTGGATTGAGGCTGGCACTGCTGGCTTTTCCAAATTTCTTCTGTTGTCCATTCTCCCCTCCCACTCCCCCAATAAAGTTTCATTGCTTTAAATCCATGGACTCAGTGCTTACAAGTGTGGAATATTGCACATCAAGAGCACCCAGGGTGGTATACATAGTTGCCAAGGGTTCTAGGTGGAGGCTTGAGAGATGTTATTTAAATCTTCAGAAGGAACCCCTAAAATTGAACCTGGCCTTTTTTGCTGCTGACAATACCTGGCAAAGGGGTTACATATTTGGAAAAAAGAAATTGGCTCACAGCTGAGCCCAAAACTTCGATGAAATCCTTCAACTTTTTAAAAAAAGGTTCAAATAAATTAATTTAAAACACCTAATCAACTTCTCACCAATCCCTAATATTTTGCCAAAAGGTCTTATGTTTTGCTGAGGTATGCCTCAGGCCTAGCCACTCTGCATGAGTTGCTTCTCTTTTGAAATATTTTCTGTACCAGGGCTTTTCCAGAGTTAGGTTATGCAGGCAACACATTCTGGATACCTGTGAAAACAGAAGAGATGACCTCTGTACACAACATCCTACCTTCAAAGAGTATAGAGCTTGGATCAGTCCACTGATAGTATAGGGCCTGTGGAGAGTTGGCAGAGGCAGTTGTGGGACAAAGTCAATGGAACTAGTGGTAAAGAGAAGAGAAGAATGAGTTGAGGTGAAAGAGAGATGCAAGCAGTTAGCTTATATGGAGGTATGAAGTCAGACCATACATAGGTTTGATAAACTTCTGGTAAGCATTTTAGGCTTAAAGCTCCAGAACTTCATAGGTTCCTCTATCATTGCTTAATTCTTTGATTTAGAAAGCTAGGGATTGGTCAGACTTCCCTTTGTCTTTTGAAGACCATATTAATAAACTTGCACTGATTGTAGGGTTTGGGTTGTTTTCTTAGATTTAACATGTCTTAACTTTTTACGATTAGGTAAGTAGCCAGTTCACCGAAATTTGGGTGGGTCATTGTGTATTGTTTATTCTAATGTTATCTGACAGCATTCGTATACAAATCCAGTGCTGGGACCTGTTTTTCACATGGTAGATATCCCAGAGCTTGATTACAGCTTGGACTACACATCTATGCAAGAGGATAAAAATTCCCCCTCACACCTCTGCATGGGCTATCTGGATTCTGACTGGGTCCAGCCACAGATGAATTACCAAACTCTGGCATCAGTTTAGTCACACATAGAACAAGGGACCAAGGAATGATGGATGAATCGGTGGGGCCTGGGCTCCATCCAACCTTAGTGCGCCAACCCCTCCCAAACTATGCAGCAGCCAGCACAGCTGACCGGCCATGGTGGGTGTTGGAGCAGCAAATTACTGCCCACCAACTCTGCCCTAGAGAAGGTGGGTGGAATTGTGCTGCTGAGGGACATATATACAATCTCCCTAAGGCTGCATCTACACTATGAGCTTGGGGTGCGATTGAGTCTGAAAGGCTCAATATTTCAAACATTTAAAGGAGATTCCCTTTCAGCTCAAGTGGTAGAGACCTGTGCTTTTGGAGCAGAAGTCCTGTACACTATTCCCCAGGTTAGTTTAGCTGACAAATATGGTGTCTGTATGGGTGCAACTGGAAAATTGTTACATCTTGTCAATAATTGCTAAAGGCTGGGATTCTCAGCAAGTCAGGTGTTTGACACCCATTGACAGCCAGTAGGCTTTAGTTGCTTACGTCCCTTGGAAAATTTCAGCCAAACTGCATTAGTGCAAAGCAGATTTCTTTCCCTTTTGCTTTAAATTAGATCAAAGTAGCCTAACTTTGCTTCAGGTCCCATTTCATATGCAACATGTTCTGCAGAGCTCTAAAACACACAGAGGAAGCCAGTCTGTATCACGTTTCCCAGAGAGCGCAGTGCCATGGGTTGTAATTTTGTAAACTGTAAATTGTGTCCCCTGACAATAACAATTTTTGGTGGCTTCCTCAGCACTCTTAGTGCCCAGTGGACTCCGCAGATTTCTGCGTGCACCCCTTTTTATGCCAAAGCTCATTGATTTTTATCTCTGAGTTTCTAGTCTAAGGAGGTGCTCCCCATATAAACTGCTGGCTTGATAGATGAGGACATAGTATTATTGCAACATGCTGTCCACAGCCCCCTTTCATCATAGTTATAGCTATAGAGTAGCAGGAGCCTCACTGGAAATGAATGTTAGAAATCATAATGGCACTTTATACCACGCAATTTTATTTAGGAAAATACTATTCAAGACATAAAATAAGAGGCTTCTGTAGGAAGAAATAAACAACCGGAAACTTTAATATAATGATTTCAGTGTCAAGCTTATTGTTTTCTATACAGATCCAGATGGCACTTTTATATTCTAGATTTTACCCCCATTTATGTCAATTTTGCCTGAAGATGAATATGAGCTGTTTGTTTCAAAGTGAGAGATTACCATAGTGATTAAAGTCTCTGGTTATGTGTAAGCAGAAGAGGCATTTACTAATATTGAGAAATATATTACCCGAGCCTCCCCTCTACTCAGATTTCCAGTGAAAGCCAGTTGCATCTGAAAGGTGATCTTTTTTCATATCACCAGCCTCATTTACTCTCTTTTCATGCAGATTTGCAAGGATTGTTGATTTTATAAACTGCAGGGCGTGGTCCTTTTATACAAAGGACTATTCTCTCCTGGATGTAACCATGCAGACAAAATGTTTTCCGTGAACAAAACTGGATGATCAAGTGATCAAAACTGGATGATTAGGGTCAAATTTTCAGTCTATCTAAAGTACCTATTGTACGGGGAGACTTTGGCAAACCAGTAAAGTGCCTAAAACCACTATGGCTTATTGTTAAAGGTGGCCTAGTCAGCAAGCTGTAAATTGGCCATTCAGCAATCTCAGCTTGACCAAGGCAGGAGGGGAGGGAGTTTTGGGT
Source organism: Mauremys reevesii (assembly GCF_016161935.1). Classification (NCBI taxonomy): domain Eukaryota; kingdom Metazoa; phylum Chordata; order Testudines; family Geoemydidae; genus Mauremys; species Mauremys reevesii. The sequence continues at coordinate 10,783,269 of NC_052628.1, read as the reverse complement.
GCCACAGAAATGGCAGTTTGACCCCACGTCCTTCCTGATAAAAATTGGGTTAAAGTTGCTGATACATTTTAGAAGAGCAGGATGTGCCCCAGAAATGTCTATTGGGGTCTCAAGGCTGCAGACTCTGGAAAAACCCACACCTGGTTAATCAATAATCAGAAGGAACGTCTTGCTGGATCATTGAAATTGCTTACTTAACAAGGTTTCTTTAAGGGACATGTCATTCTATTACTAATGTATAAATAAAGGGAAAAAGCTTGATATAGTTGGACTCGTTTGGACTCTCTTTGGACTCTCCTTCTGGATATATCTTGCGGTCCCCACCAGCAGACAGAAGATTTGGCCACCTGAAGCCTGCCACTGTGTCACTCAAGAGCCACACTCATCTTTGGTAATTATCAAGGATTGGGGGTGTTTTACTAATCTTGTTGCGGACGTGTGTAAGTGCTTGAGACTAGTAAAGTTTAGCTTTAAGTGAAACCACTCTTGTGTTGTCCTGTTTGTGCCAGCCATCTATCGGTCGGATAGCCATGGCTCCCCTGATTTATTTCCTGACACCTCCTCACATAGAGTAAAGTTACCAAGAGCTTTGGGTTGAAAGAACCCCTGGTAACACCTATGTGGCCCCCATTAGTGTAACCTCACAATCTTTCTAGTGTATTTTTACCCCCACAGCACCCATCTGAGGTACAGCAGCATTATTCTCCCCACTTGACAAAGGGGGAACTGAAGCACAGAGAAAGACAAAGGGCTTGCCTACGCAACAAGTTACTGCAGGGCAAACCAGGGTTTGTCTCTGCAGCGCACCAGCTTGGTGCGCAGTAATGATCTTTGTGGATACAGCACTGATGTACTGTACACCAGGACTTTCACTGTGCTGCAGCAGTGTCCACATGGGATGTTACTGTACAGAAAGCTGGTGGAATGACACCCTGGCTTGCTGCACGGTAACTTGCCATGTAGACAAGCTTTAAGGGTCTTGCTCAAGAGCACAGAGGGTAGCAGCAAAGAAACCATCCCAGGTGTCCCATTCCCAGGATTACACCCTTACTGCTGGATCATTTCCCCCTCTTTCTTCTGGTACTTCACACTAAAGTTAGGCAAAAAGTTTTCAATTTTGGGTGGGGATCGACAGACAAAATGCATTTTTTGAGGGCCTGAAACTTTGCCTGAATTCAATAGTCTAAATACACCTCTACCCCGATATAACACGGTCCTCGGGAGCCCAAAATCCCTACTGTGTTATAGGTGAAACCCCGTTATATCAGGCTGGCAGTGGCAGGGCTCCAGCGGTGATTTAAAGAGCCAGGGCTCCGGCCGCAGGAGCCCTGGGCCCTTTAAATCGCTGGCCAAGCTCCGCTGCCACAGCCCCAGGGTAGCAGCGGCAGGGCTCTAGCGGTGATTTACAGGGCCCAGGGCTCCCTGCAGCAGCTGAAGCCCCGGGCCCTTTAAAGCGCCGCCCGAGCCCCACTACCGGAGCCCTGGGGTTACTGCATTATATGCAAACCCGTGTTATATCAGGTCGCGTTATATAGGGGTAGAGGTGTATTTTGTTTCAACCATTTTGAAACATTCTGTTTTGATTTCTGGTTTGACATTGTGTTTTGATTTCAAGTATGGCCAAATTAGAATAAAAATCATATACAAAAAAGGGTGAAAAGCACCTAAATGGCCAAATCAAAATGCAAAAAATTTCCCCTGATGTCAGTGCAGTTTTGTATGAAGCCCTTAAATTACACCCGCAAGCACCACAGTTGCTGTTGTGATTGGTAACTATGCCTAGCCATAGAGGCACAATGACCATGTAATGGAAGTTCTGTCAAAGTGTTAGGGTGCCATTTAGATGGCCCCTTTTGAAAATATGGTCCTTTAATGCCATGATGGAGTAGTATAGTCAGCAAGATTAAAAAGGTCACAGTAATAGCACTGTAATGAAAGCAACATGACAGTGGGCACACTTAGAAAGCTCTGAAATATTCTACCTGTGTGAGTTTCAGTACTCAACTAGAGGAAGGGAGGATGAGGGTTACAATCTCACCACAGTGCAGTTACTACAGACCATTATATATGGAGGGGCTCCATGGTGCCATGTGTCATTTCTTCTTCAGCTGGAATGGGCATTTCAGAGGTAGTAGGAGATTGGAATGAGGAATGGATGAGAAGGTTAGAGACCATAGAGGAGAGGTAAGGCTACTGGAGTAAAAAGGAAAGAGAAGTGTGGATAGACTCTAGAGCAGTGGTTCTCAATTTTTTTTTCTTTTTTTGCAAACCACTGGAAAATTGCTGATGGGCTCGGCGGGCCACTTAATGATCTTTCCAAACGTTGTTTGTACCGTTAGTTAACTATTGTAAAGCGCTTTGGATAAAAGAGCTATATATAAAAAAACAATAATAATTAACTTTTTTTGTTCTACAAATAAAAACACACAACTCATATTTTAATATCAGTAGTCTTACCTTTCTAATGAGATGGATGTGCCCTCTCTCCCTTGCTGCAGCAGCCCCTGAGCTGAGGCTGGGAAGGAGGAGGGGGGATGTCTCTCCCTCTCTCCTGCCACGGTAGCTGCCAAGCTGTGGCTGGGGATGAGGGGGTCTCTCCCTCTTTCCCCCCACTGCAGCAACCCCTGAGCTGAGATTGGGAAGGAGGGGGGTCTCTCCCACACCATAGCAGCCGCCAAGCTGGGGCTAGGAAGGAGGGCTGTCTCTCCCTGGCAGCCGCAGCACTGGAGCTGGGGAAAATCATCTCTTTCTCTGGACGCCGCAGCCCTGCATGTCCCAAATTCCCCCATCCCCTCTTCTCATCCCACTGCCTCCTCTCATCTACCCACTATTCCCCCCAAAGCCACCATCTCACCTTACATGTGCGTCTTCTCCAGGGTCCGGGAACCTAATTAGTGGAACCATGCTCGCGCGGCTCCACTAATTAGGTGGGTGGCCCTTCATTCTCTCATGTGCAGCTGCGCATGAGCACGCCTGAGAGGGAATTGTCTGTGGACCACCAGAATGGAGCTCGTGGGCCACAGATTGAGATCCTGTGCTCTAGAGCGACAAGAGTAACCTGCCCAGGACATGCCAGAGGAAGCAGAAGCTGAAGATTGTAGAGCAGAGAGGAAGAGATAGGGGTGAGGAAGTTGAATAGTGGAAGAACAGTATGAGGTTGAGTTCATGAAAGAAAAAGAAAGGGCTGATGACACAAGAAGATACGGGGGAATCGAAGGATAGCAGGAGATAGGATTGCTTTAGGAATCTGCTATCCTCTCGCAATACATATGTACATGCCATTAGCTGTAACAGGAATGTGCCCATGTCTCCACTGGCCAGTGTCACTTGTGTGAAATCCAAGTTTAATTCTTGTTGGAGCCACTTGATGGAGTCTCTAAATGGGTTTCCTGGAAAAGGGAAACTGAAGCAAATACCTCTGTAATCCAATCACCTCCTGGATGTGGTGTTCTGTCATATCTAGTGGCACTGAGACCACTTATAGATTAATGAGTCTGCTATAACCTTGGCTAAAGGCTATGTGGCTTTTAGCTCATGCAGTAGAGGCTCATGCATTTAGCTCCAGAGATCCCAGGTTCAATCCTACCTGCCGATGACCGGGATCTGTCGGTGTTACACCCTCACATTAGTCCTGCACCTCCCAAGCATGGTGCTGATGTAACATACACTGACCATGTGTATATGTGCTCCAATGGCCAGATACAGTTTCTCATGTTGGCTGCTGGGCTGATAGTGAAAGCCCCAGGTACATCCTGGTGCTACACGCCTGCTGAATATACCAGATACAGCCTAACATTCTGCTGGCTTCACTGTGTTGTTAACAGAAAATAGCAGCAAGACACACAGAGGGCAGAAACAGCAGGCAGATTATAATATTAATCCAGGTTACTTTCATTTAATTCATTAGGTGGATTTTTAAAATGTAATTCCCCAATTATTTCTGCATGTTTGAAGCACCTTAAAAAAAAAAAGGAAGCAGGATACAAACTTTTGCACATTGTACTGTGAAATTTAATTAGGTTTTATTTTACTTGCCAGATATCAGTCCCCTTGTGTTACCCTTCTGTGTGAATACTGTTAATGAGGAAATAGCTGAATGTCACTACCTCCTGCAGATTTGCATTGTGAGATTTTGCCCAGTTTAACATTTGTGTGTGTGTATGTGTGTGGAGAATAACTTTAATACCTATTATAATACATTGTGGGAGTGATACCAAGAACATTCATTCAAGAAGCAGGAGTCTTTGTTCTCCCAGAAATTTCTCATGTACTACTCACACACAACAGAGCAAGCACTGCAGAGATGCTGTCGGAAAGAACCGTGAGTATGAAAGAGAGGCACAGGGAAGCAACGGTGAATCTAGACATGTCAGTTCAACGTATCAAAACAGAGTGGGGTCTTTTTAAAGCCTAGTTGATCGAAAAGAAAACAAAAGGCCAGATATTTCTGTGTCCAATCACTGCAATTATATAGACTGTGGTTGTTTCTGAAAATGGTTATGTCACAGCTTCCAAACACACAGTGCCCTGCCCAGTCTCCTTTAGCTAGGTTTATTTTTCAAACACAAGCAAACCAAACACAAACAGTTCCTCTCTGTTCTCAGCCTGTCCTTAGTCAGCCAGCTCTGCTCTCCACTGGCTCTGTTTATCCTTCTGGAACAGCAGGTCCCGGCCAAACATTCTGGGCACCTGGCCCCTTTTTCCAGGGCCCCAACACAGGAGTTAGCTCCACTCTTGCTTGGCTCCTCTGCCCAAGCACAGTCTGCCCCTATCACTCCTCCCCTTCCTGCCCTCTGACAGGTCTTTATAGCCACAGAGGTAGCCCTGCCTCCTTTAATTAACTCAGTCGGACCCACCTCTTCTGACACAGGGAGGGTGGCCTGGTCTACTCAGACTGACCAGCTATTTTGTGACAGGTTAATTTTGTGCTGGATTATAATTCCAAAGGCAGAGTGAATTTTACCCCTCTGTAGAGGGCCAAAGTACCACTTACATTCTAGTTAAGTGGTGCATAGGTTTTGTGCTGATTTTCTGTACAGGAATGTATTTTAGAGTCACAGGTTGACTACAAACAATGCCCCACTATCAGGTCACATAAATTAGACACGTATATACCATGGTATGTTTTTGCTTCTGATTAGATGAGCCTAGGTAGGGACTTCAATCAAGCAGAGAAAGGCATAACAAGAAGTAATGGCTGGAAGTTAAAGACGGACACATTGAAATTAGAAATAAAGCAGACATTTTAACAGTCAGAGTGATTAACCATTGGAACAAACTACCAAGGAGGGGTAGTAGATTCTCCACCTCATGCAGTCTTCAAATCAAGCCTGGATGCCTTTCTGGAAGATATGGTTCAGTCAAACACAAGTTATTGGGCTCAATATAAAGTTCTATGGCCTGTGCTATACAAGAGGTCAGACTAGATGATGTAATGGCCCCTTCTGTCCTAAAAGTCTATGAATGTAAGTCTTAGAATCAGGTTGCTAGTGGAAATACTTGTGACTGTGTGCTAGAAATGTCCTTTCTGTCAATATTCTGCCCTATCTGCTTGAAATCCATTCTACTAGGAGATTTGTTGCTCTCACTCCCATTGAAGTCCATGATGAAACTTCCATTGAATTTGGGGAATTGAAACTGGGTCTCTTTGCTAGATTATTTTCAGAAAGTGAGCCCAAAGAGGTAGAGACACAATCAAAGTGAATCCATGTGAATGGTCAGAAGAATATTTCAGGGAATATCTATCTATCTATCTATCTATCTATCTATCTATCTATCTATCTATCTATCTATCTATCTATCTATCTATCTATCTATCTATCCTTTTGTTTTGCAATATAATCACCCAGTTCTTAATGTAACACTGAAACTGCCCATAAACAAATCCACTCATAGATTGGTGTGATTCAAAAGAAAAATTTGCAACAGCTGTTGTGTGAATAGTACTGTTCTGAGATTTGAGTTCCTAAGATGATTACAGGCAAACATCTGGAAAATTGAATTCAGTCCAAAACCACTAAAAATTATTGTGTGTCTGTTAGTTTGTTGAATTAACTTCAGGAAATAAGCAATTTTGCTATAATTTAAGGAATCTCATCACATGGTTGGTGGCATATACACAGAAAGGACTAAAGGCTCAGTATTCTTCTCTAGTGGAAAAATGTGTAGAAGCAGGGTAAAGCTTCCACTAGAAATTCTGTATGATGCTTCCTCTGCATTCTTCCACCTTGGGAGGAATTATACAGTGGACCATCCATCCTGGTATGTTGTCTCCAATACAGGCCAATACCAGATACTACAGAAGAAGGTGCAAGTATCCATAGAATAAAGTATCTTCCTAACTCCATATTGTGCTTAAATCTCCTCTCACACTGGTGTAAATAAGAAGTACCTTCACTGAAGCCAAAATCTTTTTTGCATTTGTTTAGCGTGCCATAGGCGACCTGGATGTTTTAATTGGGGTGTAATACAGGATACATTTATGATCAATATGTAGCCCAAGGTCCAGTGTGCTTCAGCAGCAACAGCAGTGGGAACTACAAGTTGTGGACTACAAACTGCCGCATGTTGGGAGAACTTCCTGGTCCCTGCCAGGATATACCCTCTGCCCTTCCAGTGGGAAGTTTCAGCACTGCCTGAAGCTGGGAGCATGAGGCAGACAAGCAGAGAGGAGGCTGCTAGATTGTAACCCTGTTTTATGTTTCTTTACAGAATAAAACCTTGTTCCTGGCGGTTTGTCTGAGGGGGTCTGGTCTGAGGTCAACACACACGACACACTGCGCAAAGCACATAGACAAGTCTCAGGCCCAGTTTCCCAAAGTTGTGTAAAAAGTCACAAGATGGATTTCCCCTATCTTGAACAACTGGGCCAGTGAACAGGAGGGAGGCTACCTTTTTTAGCTGTTGGTGCCATGACTCGGATAGGGGAAGTTTAATTTTTTCCACACAATAGGGAAGCAAGAGAACTATGACAGCATGGATTCACAGTTTGGAGCCCATATTCTTCACTGATGGTGGTGGCAAGGCAGAAAGATGGTTCTATGTGAGTGTGTATTGACTACAGACAGCTGAACTCTAAGTGCACTTGAGATGCATTTCCTCTGCCCTGTATCGAAGAAGCCCTGGTTGCCCTAAGAGGAGCCAGATATTACTCCACACTAGACCTTACCTCAGGATATTGGGAGGTAGAAATGGTGGAGCAGGATAAACCCAAGACTGCATTCATCACCTCTATGCTGTTTGAATGTAATCGGATGCCTTTCGGCCTATAGAATGCCCTGGCTACCTTCCAGAGGTTGATGACACATGCCTTGGAGGATTTAAAGGTTTCGGCAGTACTGATTTACCTTGATTATGTCATTGTGTTCTCCTGTATTTTTTAAGAGCATCTGCAGCACCTGGAAATGGTTTTTGATAGACTTCATTAACACAGTCTCAAGCTGAAGCCCAGCAAGTGTCACTTGCTATGAGAAGAGGTAAGATACTCTGTGCAAGCCATTGCAACAGATCCAAATAAGATATCGCAGGTGAGGGATTGGAAGACCCATGTGACTCTGTATGGAATATGGGAGACACTGCATCGTACTTTCCACTGCATGCATCTGATGAAGTGGGTTTTAGACCACGAAAGCTTATGCCCAAATAAATTTGTTAGTCTCTAAGGTGCCACAAGTACGCCTGTTCTTTTTGCTGATACAGACTAACATGGCTACCACTCTGAAAACTGTATGGTATTGTTGATACCAATATTATAAAATTGCAAGGAATCTGACCAGATGCAGTCCACCATTCAGGAGTGGTGCTCTCTTGAGAAAGGTACTGCCTAAGAAAGAGGCATTTCTGAAGGCCGAGCTCCATTTACCTCAATCCATACCAGTATGCCCTTGGAGCTAGCGTACCTCGACTTTTTCATCCTGGAACTATCCTGGGGGAGGGGAGCATCAAGAATGTCCTTGTAGTCACTGGCCATTTCACCCAGTATGCTCAGGCATACCCTACTTATGACCAACAGGTATCAACTATAGCCAAGGTGACGTGGAAACAGTTTATCTGCCACTGTGGCATTCCTGAAAGGATACATATGGACCAGGGAAGACATTTCAGAAGTAAACCCCTGGTCCAGTTCTTGAAATTGTTGGTGACTTCAAAGAGCAGAACTATACCATATCACCCTCAAGGGAATGGGACCACTGAGCAGTTCAACCGAAAACTCATGAACATGCTGGGAACCCGGCATCCAGACTAAAAAATAAACTGGAAGGACTATGCTGAGCCCATGGCTCATGCCTATAACTGCACCTGGCATGAGTCCACTGGGTTTTCCCCATCCTTTTTAGTGCTTGGCTGGCACCCAAGGCTGAAGGTAGATCTCGCCCTAGGTTTTTCCCACCGAGGAGATGAGAGTATAGAGGAAGAGGAGTACATCTCCCGGCTGAGAGCATCTCATCAGGCTGCACGGGTCTCTGAAGCCACCTAACTTCACCAAAAATAGTATTATGACTTCAAGACACCGACTCCTGGAAATAGAGTGCTAGTTGTTACCCCAAAAAGTGAATTTTGGGATACTGCTTTAAAAACCTGCCTACTGCCCGCTTAATCTGTTCTTCCCAAGGTAGAAGTTCCTTGGGCTGTTAAAGAAATGCAAAAGGACATGGATATAATCTTCCGATAAAGTAATTGACATGGGCAGTAGTCTTTCCAAAACAAAGTATTCTTTTATTGATGTAACTAATAATCCCTAGTACAGTGTATCCTAAAAATCCTAAATACAACACAAAATCCCCGAGACACAATCTTGTATTGCAAGTTACAGAGCACTTAAACTACAATAGCATATAATTTAAATAATTCTAAATGAAGTTATTTGTTGCAAGTGGCCAGTTTGCAACAAATTGCTGACAGAAGATTGTAAATTGCTTTAAAGTTTACATAAGTACAATAAAATTAAAACACACCCACCCACCTTTCAAGCATACACATACTAACCCTCTATCCTATCCTATACTTATACTAAACTATAATTAGAAGAATATTAAGCTTACTCTATAAATTTGTTGCTGTTTTCTTTTAAAAATCAAAACACTGCTGCCACTGTTCAGTTCCTGGTCAGTCAGTCAGCTCGGCTCTGCTCCAGCTTTCTTTTCTCTCTGCAACAGTTTTTCTTTGGTTTCTCTTGCTGGCTTCCTGGCTCTCCCTGCACACCTCTCTTCTTCTCAGATGCAGACTCCAGACTCAGAAACTATTTGCTGGCAGCTGGCTTTTTATGCTACATTGTAGCTGTTCCCTCATATATTGTCCTATTCTTAGAAGCAGTTACCTCATTCACACATGCTCAGTCTTGACCATTACGACTTGAGGATGTCTTTAAAACATTTCTTTTGGCCGTCCCGTTTCTTTTCTCCTTTGATGAGTTGGGCGTACAGCAATTGTTTTGGGAAGCTTACATCAGGCATGCACATATAGTGCCCGCTCCACCTCAGCTGGTGATGGATAATCAGGGCCTCAACTCTGAAGATGTTGGTCTCTGTGAGGACACTGGCATTAGTGTGGTGATCCTCCCACTTGATGTTGAGGATCTTCTGAAGAAAGTGCTGGTGCTGGCATGGCAGGTTTTTCAGGTGTTTTCTGCAGGTCACCCAAGTCTCACAGCCATAAAGGAAAGTTGGGATTACCACTGCTTTATAAACTAAGAGTCTCGTGTGTGTTCTGATGTGATTGTTGAACACCCGGTGAGATAGTCTGCCAAAGGCAAACCTGGCACAGTGTTATTCTGTGGTGAATCTCAACATCTATGTCTGTTCTCTGTGAGAGATGGCCCCAGGCTTTTGTAAGCTTCAAAAAAGAAATTAAGGGTTGTTTGTAGATCCTGCTTTGAGTGTGTACAGCAGTTCAGTTATGGTTACCGATACTACTTTAGTTCTGGCAGGGAGATGAGAAAGGTTGAAGAAGTTGCCGTCAGCAGGATATTGGATGCCAATGCTCTGTGGTAGACGGTCTAGGGTTAACATTGTCTTAGCTGCTAAGAAAATGGAGAAAAGGGTGGGTGCCAATACACAACCTTATTTTACACCACTGCACAGGATGGAGGCAGTCATCTGGTCATGGAGGAGTCTCCCTTTGCTCGGGTAGACAAACTTTGATGTGATTTTATACAGAGCCTCACAGTTGACAGAGTTGAAGGCTTTGGTCAGTTGAGAACAGTCATATACAGCTCCTGGTGTTGTTCTTGACATTTTTCCTGGCTCTGCCTGGCTTCAAAAATCTTGTCAGTGATGCCTCGTGATGGTCTGAAGCCACACTGGACTCTGGAAGTACTTCCTCTGTAAGAGGAAGCAGGTGATTCAGTAAGATTATAGCAAGAATCTTCCCAACGACAGAGAGGAGGGCAATGCCTCGATAGTTGCCACAGTCGGCCCTGTCTCCCTTTTTGACTATGGTGACGATGTTAGCGTTACATAAATCAGCAGTAGCAGCAGTGGACCTACAAGTTGTGGACTATAAACTGTGTGTCCGGCAGGAAGTGCCCTCTGCCCTCCCAACAGGAAGTTTCAGCACTGCCTGAAGCTGGGAGCATGAGGCAGACAAGCAGAGAGGAGGCTGCTGGACTGTACTCCTATTTTGTTTCGTTACAGAATAAAACCTTGTTCCTTGTGGTTTGTCTGAGTGGGTATGGTCTGACGTGAATACACAATGACACACAACTCAGAGCACACAAAGAAGCCTCAGGCCCAGTTTCCCAAAGTTGTGTAAAAAGTCCCAAGGCAGGCTTCCCCTATCTTGAACAACCTCATACTGGGCCAGTGAACAGGAGGGGGGCTACAAACAATATAAATGTGTGATATTTCCATTTATGTGGAAAGAAAGAAAGAAAGAAAGAAAGAAAGAAAGAAAGAAAGAAAGAATGCTGGTCCGAAGAGCTGCATGGAGTCATTCAAACAGCTTAATAGCACAGGGTATAAATCATTATTATTATGAAACAGGAGAGAGAGTTCTTGGGACATGGAACTGTGCAGCTCAGCTCCAACTGCTGTTCAACATTCAAAACTACCAACTTCATTTCCTCCTAGCATGTAATAAATAACACATCTACCCAACATAAAAGCATTTTTATAATAGCAGTAAAGGAACTGCAGAGTGTGTGATTATCATGAACTAATAACACCTCCAGAAGATATGCAGCAGATTGGAGATGACCTGAAAATGAAACCATGGTTCATGTAACAGGCCTTCTACTCTGACCGGACAGCGTTCCATTTTGACCACTCTAACTCAAACGGCTCCCAAATTTAATATTCTCTTCCCCTGCCTCAGTAAATTACACCGAGGGAGTCCATTTATCATTGTGGGTTTTCTTTTTATGCAATGACTTTTAGCACTGCAGGTAAAGTAAATGTACTGTTTGAATTCATTGTGCTGCTTATCTCCTTTAAGGCACCAGCTCACACTGCTTGTAGTATTTCCAAAGTATCACACATTTCAAGAAAACAGGACAGGAGCTCAGCTGAAGTCTCCTTCTCAATGTCTCTTAGAAAATGTGATTCTGGGAGGCTACTACTGCCTCTCATAGCAGAGGAGGGACTGTTTTGTGGTTAAAATGTAGGGCTAGGGAATAGGAGCTTTGGCTTCTGTTCCCAGTTATGCTGGAGACTCACTGTATGACCTTGAACAATTGACTTATTTCTCTGTGCCTCAGCTGTGCTATCTGTGAAGTAGGGATTCTTACCTTCCTCAATGGGGCTCAGATCCACAAAGGTATTTTGGCTCCAACTTCCATTCATTTAAATGAAAGTTAGGACCCTAAATCCTTTTGTGGATCTGGGCCTGAGAGCCTTTTGTTCCTGCACATTTTTTTTAAAAAAGCATCCATGTAAGGAGGTCTGAGTACTTGCTCTGGTGGCCTGAGGATTTAATCTGAGAACTGCTCTGAGGACTGAGGTCTGCATGCTTGCTCTGGGGCCTGCACTGAGTGCTGAGGCCTGAGCACTTGCTCTGTGTGATGCTCCTGCAGGAGAAAGGTAACATCAGCGGCCAGTGCACTGGTAGCACCAAAAAGCTATGTGCACTCCACAGTCTGAAACATGTATGCAACGGCTTAACTAAGGGTGTCAATGGGAGAGTCTAATATGTCACCTATATTGACTTAGAATTAACCAATTAATAGCAGCCCAGGACCTAGAGATGGCTTCCCACAAACCCACCTCAAACAAATTATAGCAGGCTGTGAAAGTCACATCCATCCATATAATTAATTGGAACTAGTAGCCAGGAGACTGACTGGCTGCTGCACATATCTGGGTGGCTTTAGATCTGTTGCTGAGAACTTTTTAAACTGCACTTTGTGGTAAGGTAGCAGTTACAAGACTGTTAGGCAGGAGCGGGCTTGCTACTCCAAATGTCTTTAGTTCCTCCACTCTGAGTGTGATAGGTCACCAGGAAAGTACTGCATCCACCTGTTGTGGTGCTTGAGACTCAAGACACACAGATGGCATGAGTAATCTGCACCAAAATTTATACTACTGCTGTTTGGTCTTTGAATCCAGAGCATTACTAGGTTCCAAAAACTGTCCTTGCAGTGGTCTTTAGCCTCCAGCAGGGACAACTGCCAGTGTGGTATTTTCCTCCACAGTGAATGTTTCTGGTTAGGACTAAAACACGTTTTACACACACACACTGCAGCCAGAAAGAACATGGCTGGCAAACTTAAGCTTTTTGCCTAAAACTCAGGTTTTTGTGGGATTTCTCCCACTATCAGGCCTGCCTCTGTAAACTCGAGATTTTCAGTGCTGCAACTGTGGACGTGGCCTGAGCAGAAGAGAGGAGTCATGGAGGGATAGAGCCTATCCTTCTGATGCAAAGAAGATAGAGATGACCAGCTAACACCCCCTAAAGTCAGGGAACAGATTATTAAGTTTTGTTAAAAATACATCCCAGTGAATAATATATTTGCCAAGTGGGAAAGTGGAACCTTGGAGAGGGTCAGGGAAGGTGCAATAAGGGAGCAGAGATCTGGAATAGTGAGGAGACGCTGTTACAGGAGAAGCTTGAGGAGCAATCAAAGATCTAATGGGAAGAGGTACAGAGAGACATGGGGTAAAGACAGAGATGGGGCTGCTTAGGGGAGACAGATGGGCAATGTAAGAGGAAGAGAGGCAGGCACTCTATCCCCAGGAAAAGAGGTATGAACCAGCTCCCAGTCTGCTGCAGTGGGAACAGATCATCTCTCCTTGTAGGTATGGAACCAACAGGTATCAGATACTGAAATATGTGAAAAATAGCAATTACATGTATGTAAATTTTGGGTAAATTTGTACTAGACCTTTTGAGCATCTAGTGTGTAGCTGATGGTCTGAATAGAGGGACTGAAAGAGCAGGACCCAGGCCACAATTAATGTGATCATATAACCAGCTCCTTTTCCCACCTGAATGGCCAAGACAACATGCTCTTGTACATGGGCTGCTTAGGGAGATGAACTACAGGTCAGTGACTGTTGGAGATGTCTTCACTCCATGCAGAAGTGCATTTTTGCACTAAAATATCCTGTGCAGTGCTCCCACTTGTGGACAGCTACGTCTAAGACTCCCATGCTGCACACGTAACTTCTGAATAGGCCCTTTGTGAGAAGGGAAGGACCAGTTGCTCGCTAATCTGAATGTGTGCACATCTGCCCTCTACTGGATGGACTGCCATAGCTGCTCCAATGTTTGTGATAATGCTGCCCTCTAGTGTTTGGTTTGCAGAGAGGTTAAACCAAAAGATAAGAGAGGTTCTCCTTTAGCTTAGAGGCCTCTGGACCAAATTCAGCAGTGACAAAGATGGTGGGGTGAGTTATAGCTCATCTGTGGACTGCTCAGAAAACAGGTATAAATGGCAAAATAACACAACATGCACCGATTGAGTGGGTGTGCAAATCCAGCATAACATACACTCATTTCTCTTTTGTTGAAATCAAATCTGACTCTGCAGTAAGCAGCCACTGAAGTCAATGGGAATTGTGCCAATGTATGGCAGGCCCAAATTTGTCCTGGGATTGCTGGAGATGGTGAACAGGTTAGCTAAAAAGTCTGGGCTTGGAAGCAGGATGCTTTCCTTCTATCCCTTTAGTGTTAGTCACACTTATTTTGCACACCCACTAAATGCCAGATTGGTGGAAGTTACCCCCCCAACATGGCCGGCCATTTTCTTCTTTCACACTGGAGTAAATCAGCATTGCATTCAGTGGGGCCAGAGCCTCAATTGGTGTGAATCAACATAGTTCCAATGAAGTCAGCAGAGCTATGCTGATTTACACCAGCTGGCCTGACTGAGTTAGTCTAGTGTAAAACTGGTGTGAGAATAAAATCAAAGCCCTTAGATTTTAAGGTCTATTGGCCAGGGCCCATGTCTTTACTTGCTGTGTAAAGTGCCATGGGTAGCTATGGCATTATATACACAAATATTTCATACAAATGATAATGGTAATACTTTACCAATGGCACCCATTTGGTAATCAACTTACACCCACCATTCATATTATTCTACCACCATGCATACTATAATGGAATTTGGCCCAGAGATGTCAATGGAAGATGGCTTGACAAAGGCTTGACAAAGCCCTGGCTGGGATGATTTAGTTGGGAATTGGTCCTGCTTTGAGCAGGGGATTGGACTAGATGACCTCCTGAGGTCCCTTCCAACCCTGAGATTCTATGATTCTATGATTCTATGAGCCCAATGGCCTGATTCTCTTTTCATGTGAAGGGATTTCAATCAAAAGTTATCCATCTGAAGTTAATGGTGGAGTAAATGCAAGGAAAACCAGGTCTACATGTACTCTAGGTGGCATTTTGTCCTCTCTACAGACCAGAATGCTAATAAATGCTATCCCACATAATGGCCACCAGGGGCAGTGTAAAGCTACAGGAACTGTATTGACTGCAGGGAGATACCCCTGATTTACTCCAGGGAAGATAGTAACTACTCAAGGTGGTGAAGCAGAAAAGCAAATAAAAATGTTTGATGATGACAACAGTAATGTTTGGTTTGTGGTCAGTGCAATCAGATGGTAACTGACTGAGGGCTCTGTTCTGCCTTTTTGAAGAAAATATATGGCATTCATAAACTGCTGCAGATCTCTGCCTGCTACAAGGGGCAGCAAAACATCTACTGGATTCTACCCTTTGATGTTTGCAGATCTGGTCTGCTGATCTTACTGTGGGTTAGTTTGTCTATATTTATACATCCATCAGAAGTTGTTCCTGTTTAAGCTGTTCCATAAAGTTGCATGACTACATATCAGTGATTTTTGCAATTAATATTTACCTCATTCTGGCTGCCTTAACCAGAATGTGTGGGCAGAGCACATTATGGCCCAGTATAATGATATTCTACATGGAATCTTTCATCCCAAATCATACCCAAAGCAATACATTGTACATGCACCACCCAAAGGTGGTTGAGACTATGATGGAAACAGGTAGTTGAAGAATGTTTGTTGAAAGTATTTTTAATGAAGAGTGGATTTTTGACCAAAGCAGACATTTTTTCAGAAAAAAAATAATGTAGATTAAGATTTTTCATTTTTTGACCAAAAAAAAAATGAATTTCTTGTTTTTAAAAATGCATATTTCTTTTTAAAGTTTTTTGATTTTTGGGTCCCCTCCCTTTTTTATCTCTCTTTAAAAACAGTTTCCTCTTTTTACAGTATAACGGAAAAACAAGTAAAACCGGGAGAGAAAGCAGCTATTTCCTCAATCTGGGCAATTACAACCCCTGAATTCCTGCTCGTAAAGGGCAGAGGGCCACCAGAGGCCATTTGCTGAGATGCATGCCTGCACCCAAAGGACCAGTGGACTGTTACAGGCAGCTATGTTGTAAGACAGTGTAAAAAGTATATTAATCTGCTTCTTCCTGCAACTACTGGTCCTCCAAAACAACCAAGAGAGAACACCTGAGAGATTCTAATAGAAGCGACTGTAATTTCAACTGTATTCCCAACCCTCTGCTTCTAATCTGACTGATCAGACCTTATGGGAGAGGAAATGGAAGTAGCCATATATCTTGTGGCCAGCCCCTTCACACTGACTGGGAGCTCTAATGGTATCTACTTATTCATTGCACCCCTACGTGGGGTTTTTGAGACACTGGATTGAGATAACCACCTGAATCCAGTGGCCTTATCTCCAAACCTTCCCTTTAAGTTCTGGCTTATTAGGGCCCTTGTATAGCTCAGCAGCATAGTTTCATTGAGGGACTTACACTACATGAAAGTCTGCGGTGTGTGAATTTCACCCCAAAAGAACAACAGCAGACAGCATAATGAATCAAAAGGAAACAATCAAACCATCGTCTGCCACCAGCCATTTCAGATGGGAGTGGAGAGGAAATGAGAAAACAGCTTTAGATTTTATTGGTGACTGTCAGATGTGTGAGCTGGCTGAGACAGAGAGATGATTTAACTCAATTTCTTAATTTACTTGTTAATAATTCATTAGCTGTGACAGTAGCGATTAAACCCCACACGAGAGTTTATGCCCTTTCATCTTTCAGTGTGTAAAGATGGACTTTGGCTAATCCATTCCTAGAGGTTTGCAGTCTAATTTTCAGTTCTCTTTCCCCCTTCCATTCATTGCTGTTCTATTTCTACATTCAATTATGTTCAATTCTTCACAGCTGCCTTTCCCAGCCACATACTATTATCACTTCTCTATTTTCCAATGTAATCTTCTCAGTAGTTTCCTGAATTTATCACTCACTTTGTTGCAAGAACTCTGTCCCTTACCCTTTGATATACTAATTGGCTTTTGACCTTTCCATTCCTCTTCAGCTCTCCTGCCTGTAACCTTGATCTTCTTCACACCTCTCCTTTGTCCAGGTTTCACATTCTACATTTCCCCTCTTCTCTTTCCTTGTTGTCTCCCTTTATCTATTACCTCCCTGGATTCTCTGCTGAGTGCTATTTTATTAACCCCTCTCTTGAAAGAATGGCTGTTTTTGTGGTCTGCACACTAACACAGCATGGTTTCACCTTTCCGTACACTGCTTGCAAAGTCAAACCAGGGCATTGTATGGAGAGGAATCAATTTTTTTTTAGAAACGACATGTTTTTACTAAGCGTCATGAGCCAAATCCTGCAGTTCTTACTCAGAACCAAATCCTTAGTCCTTGTACCATGACCAGTTAAACTGGCCTTATAGAGGCATTTCCAGTAGAGGGTACAGGGCGAGAAATACCAGTACACCCTATTAAGAACTCTATGAAAAAAGCTACTAATGGAAGCCATTTGCAGTGCACAGCAAGTTTTACTGGTCCTATGGAACCCAGGACCTATGTTACTTATTCTTGAGCACCGTCCACAGGCACCATATTTGCCTATACGTAGACATAAAGCAGTCCTGTAACATAACCCATTCACTACACCTTTTCCATATCTGCTTATAACCAGAAATGTAACAGTCTACAATTCTCCTTTTAGATAGCACCTACTTGCAACCCATGGCCCAGCTACTCAGCTGGTGTAAATTGGTGTAGCTCCATTGGCTTCAACAGAGCTACATTTATTTACATCAGGTGAAGATTTCAACCCATGTTTTTCTCTGCCAGGAGTCGGGGGGAATGATACTGATTTTTTCTTACTTTAAGTGAAACTGGACAATAACAGATTCAAGAACTGCCCTCTCTAGCATTCCAGGAGAGGATGCTTCTGTCTGGCTAGTCAAACAGCAGCTACCACTGTGATACCTGAGCTCCCAATAGATTTATTAAAGTGCTCTCATAAAGTTCTTAGTATTCTGTTTCCTTGCTCTGTTTTTTTTTTAAGTGATGTTATTGCAGAGAAGCTAGGTCAGTGGCAGCATGTTTCACATTTTATTCTGAAAGTGCTGAGGTTTCCAGTCATCCTGATCTCTTCCAGAAGCAAGTACCACATTTGTGGACCAGTAATCAAGAAAGCTCCATCTGATGCCATCTCAGGTCTCACCCTGGAGATTGCTCCTGAGGAATGTAGCTGCCCTGTGAGGTCCCTCAGATAACTTGGGTAGATCCAGTGGGGGTCTTTGAAAATGAGGGCCAAAACCTTGAATTTAACTCTGAATTTAACAGAGTCAGCCCAGAGAACATCTCACTGAAAGGATGGGCTTTCATCAGCTTATTGTTGACCAGTTAATGGTCTGTTGTGTTCCAGATCAGCTGGAGCTTTTTTTATGTTGGCAGTTTCATGCCTGGCAACAGTGTATTACAGTAATCAAGCTGAGAGGGCAGAGGTCACAGGTGCATTGATTTCTGAAGCAACATCCAGATCTCACAAGAATGGGTACAGGAAAGGCTTGGTTTGTCTGAGGTATAAAGTGGAAATTTGCACAGCTCAGACTGTCATTATCCAGAAGCAGCAAAGATTTGCAGCGAACATGACTTTGGACCATGTTACTAATTTGAGGGAAAACACCTTCAATGGAGAGTGATGTTATAAAGGTGATGAGGACTATAACAGCGTTTAAAAGAGAACTGGATAAATTCATGGTGGTTAAGTCCATAAATGGCTATTAGCCAGCATGGGTAATGAATGGTGTTCCTAGCCTCTGTTTGTCAGAGGATGGAGATGGATGGCAGTAGAGAGATCGCTTGATCATTACCTGTTAGGTTCACTCCCTCTGGGGCACCTGGCATTGGCCACTGTCGGTAGACAGATACTGGGTTAGATGGACCTTTGGTCTGACCTGATACGGCCGTTCTTATGTTCTTATGAGTTCTTCAAAGTGCTTTCATCTCCCCAATGGCATCATCTGAGCCTTTCTCAGATTGGACATGAGCCAACCCTCCTCACAGAGTTGCTGAGCTCAACCAAGTCCTTGGATAACTGGGAGATGTCATTGTTTGAGTGAGATGTGATGGTGGTGTAGAGCTGGGTTTTTATTGTTGGTGTGTTGCTGACATTCTAGCCCATGTTCTCTCACAGTCTACCCTTCACACAGAGGTGGAACAGAATGGGTCCATTGTGGGATTCTACTGGGGACCTCATGCTAGGTAAGCATCCTCTCCACTAGGGTAAAGATGGGCTCCCCCGTTTTCCCCCCATCCAGCTGTTTTGTGTTAGCTCACCTGAGAGGCCCAATCTATTGGGCAGCCTCTGAACACTCCTACAGGATCATGTCCCTACACATGACTTAGGCAGCTGAATACCTATCTTCCCTAAGTTTGTGGATAGCAAGCAGAAATAGGTGCCTACTTACCGCCCAGACTTAGGTGCCTGTAGCCATGACAGGGGCAAGGCTTAGAACACATCCTTTTTGTTGGTGTCTCTCATTGGCTAGCTTAAGCAGTTCCCCACCCAGCATGATGGCTTTGTGATGCCTACCTCTCCTCATTTGTTGTCTAGAGGCCTAGGCATGTAACTCAGGCTTTGTTAATTGAAATGTTGTTCCTGTGACTTTCTAGAAGCCTATAATGTAGGCACCATGATGCTCAGTGTTGCAATGCCCTAAGTTCTTCCATGGATCTAGGCCTAAGTGTCTTAGCTGGGAGCTGTAGTAGACTCTGTGACCCAGGTGCCTAGAATTGCCACGCTGAGAATGCCACATCAGGGCAGACTGCTAAACAGGGCAGACATGCACCAAAAACAGGTGGTTTTCTACAATTAGATTAGCTAAACCAGTAACAAAAGAGCTTCTGTAGCACCACACTGGTTAACAAGAAACCAAACAGTCCCGTTCAGGCATTCCAGCCCTTGCTTCCCATCCAGACGAATTGGTCTTGTACAGTGAGAGGTTACTGAAAACCTAATTCACTGTACATGAGTTATGCCAATCCCAAAGAATCAGACATTTACCCCCTGGTCAATATATATTTCAGATCTTACCCAAGTATCACGTTGCCAGCCCATCCTTAGTAAACTAACTAAAGATTTGTTAATACAAGAAAAGAATAGAGTTACAAATGGTTAAAAGATCATATACATGTGAATGATTGAAAAGTCCTTAGATCAAGTTTGTAGCAGTGATGGAATAGACTGCTGGTTTGCAAAAGTCTCTTTGGTAACTTCCAAAAGATAGGAAGGTCCTCACCTCATTGTTCAAAATACTCCTTTGTTTAGAAATCCACAGTCCAGAGATTTGGAGCAGGAATGAGGCAAAATAGAGATGTCTCAGGTGTCTTTTATATCCTCTGCCAAGTGCATGGAAATTTACTGTCCCAAATAAAGCCCACTGTCCCTATGTATGGAAAGGTACTGACGAAGATGGAATCAGAGGTCACATGTCAACATTACATGACCTTACACATTTTGTTAAATCACGTGGGTGACCATTGACTCCTTGTTGTATGAGGTGTCCTCAGGAAGAGATATCTGGAGAGTTGGTTCTTCAAATGTCCTATAAAGCTTGGATAGTCCATTCACAATGAGCTGGTGAGACTGGATGTAAACTACCTTGTGGGTGTCACACCAAGAAAAAACATATTTGAAATACAAATAAGTAGCCAATATTCATAACTTCAGATACAGTGATGATACATGGATTTAACCAGGATAATCAAACTTGACAGACTGTAACTTTTCCATTGACCCCTGACAAGATATATTTTGTATCAAACAGAGTGCAATTGTGCAACAGTGGTAGCAAGATGATATAAATGTGGTCATCTTCCTTTTCATACAGAGTCCTCTCCTCTGTGTCTCAAGCACAGATGGGGATCAACAACACACACTAGGTTACGCTTACTTAGGGAAAAAACCTCCCTTTTGATTTCCATGGCAGTTTTGCCTGAGTATGAACTGCGGGATTAGGGCCTCAGAACATTCCTTGAAACCAGCGTCTTTAAAAAGTAAAAACACAACAATGAGCTTTGAATTTATACAGCAATATTTCAGGTCCCATAAACATTCTTGGACATTTTAATATAAATTGAACTTAAACTGGTATTTACAGAAACCAGTACATTGTAATGAGAGCTTTCAGAAGAAAAAAATTAAGCCAGTGCTTATTTTCTTTTTGAACTAATGTGTATTAACTCCAGCCAGCACTTGTTTTCCATTGAGCTGTGCTGATACTGGAACAGTCCTGACTATAATCAAACCCAGGTCTCTCTCACTCTCCCCTCCCCCTCCACAACCCAACCAATGCATTTTAATCCAGTCCATATGAATGAAGCTCAGCCATTAATTTTATATAACCCGATCTGTGCTACAGAATAAATAATACAGCATCTGTTGCCAAATTAGAATAGTCTAACTGAAATGGATACGTGCATTTACTGAAGCCAAGGCATAATTTGCTTGAGCCAATATTAGTGCTGCAGCCAATATGTGTGAATTTAAGCCCAAAATACTTTTGTATATGGGCTTTTATAATGTAAATGGATATATGTTTTTCCAAACCAATGCATATTCAATAAACCCCACCAGCTTCCTGAGTGTCAGCTGATATGGCACCGGATAAGATGTTATCATCACTCCTTTTATTTTCATGTTTAATGGATTTCTTTTTAAACTTGTTTTGTTTGATTTATTTTATTTTTGTCAGAAACATGTTCAAAAGCACAATTCTTCCCGGTACTCTAAAGTTCACCATGGCAATGCTCAGTAGCTCTCCAATTTCATAATATAGCCTGCAGGGGAAGGCAAATTTCAATTGCATTTCCCTAATTATTTTACATCCTTAGGATTTGTGAAGTCCTAAATAGGATTGTGGCGCTAATCTGCTGGAGGGAAAGTGGTAGAGAAAGCCTGGGGCATTGACAGATCCTCAGCTGGGACAAATGAGTGTAGCTCCATTTGGCTCAATGAAATCTATGACATTACATCCATTTGCACCAGCTAAGAATCTGGTCCAGTCAGGTGCCTTTAACCTTCAGATCTCCAGCTGGAAGGAGAGACTGGACAGTGTGATATACCCACCTCAAATTTCATCGCTAGATAAAAGATCTGGATTACCAGATTGAATGAGGCCAGTGACTCCCCAAGGGCAGACCCTGTCTCCCTGCCTTTAGTGGAAGTTGTAGACCATCCCAGTAACCAGACAACTATAGAATAACATGGCCATGGGGTGTGTGTGTGAGATTTCTTCTTAACTCCAGAAATTAGTGGTTGGCTCAGATCGTGAGCAGGAGTAGGAGATCAGCCCTGCTCATATATTGCTGAGTCTGAGCAACATAATAAATCTAAATGTACTTTTAAGGGTACTGTGCCTGCAGATGGAACTTTCCTTAGAACCCACTTTCTGGACATGTTGTATTTGGTTAACATAAATGTGAAAGTAGTTCTACCAAAAATGCAGGGCCACTTGTGCTGAAGAGCCGTCTCCAGTGCTCATTGATGTAAATTGTGAATTATTCCATTGACTCCAACAAGCTCTGGATGAGGCCCCACTTGCTGGTGGCTGACGCTGGTTACAGCAAGATGAGCTTATGCAATAGTTGGGGCAACCAATGTAAGAAGTTTTAAAATGGAGCTTGATAAATGTATTAATGTGACTATATAACAAAGGGTCCTGACATATCAGGACTGGACTCAACCCAAGGAGGTTCCCTTCCAGACCTATGTTCCTATGCATGGCTGAGCCTCTTGAACCCTGCTGAGTGGGATGGATATTTATTCCATGCATTAAGCTTTATTACTCTTTTCTCTGATGTCTGAAACATGTAGCAATTTCACTGCCATGACATGAAATCTGCTGGTACTTGATATCTCTTATCAATCAAACTCTGGTGTGCTGCAAATAGCAACAGGGACGTTTAACTTTATTTATTTCCAGTAAGAAATTAAATCTCATATATCCCAGCAGTAAGCAGTATTTAAATAATGACCCTCATTATTCAAGGAGAAAGATAGTAAGAAAGTGGGATTTTTTAGGAGACGAGGATTATTTTTTAAAAGGGGATAAATGAACAAAAGGAGAACGTTTATAGAACATAATCTGAGTTCAAATTTGAACCCCCCAAGAGAGGTACGTTTATAGATTTAGGTTCAATAACTTTGGATTGTTTACAGGGATAAGGAATGACTGAAGGAATCCTTGAGTCAGAATCTGATCTCATTTACCCTGGTGTAAATCTGGAATAACTCCATTTAACAAGCTTTGACTTGTGTTGATGCCATGCCTAACTATGAAATTCTAATGTGCTCACAACCATATATATGTGCCAGATGCATAATCAAGTACTGCACCATTTTGGCCCTCTCTCAGTTTTTGCTGCTGTTCTAGATGGTATGTTGACAGCCATTCTTTAGCTGCATCACTGCAAAGAGATGAGTCTCTGGGGTCTAAGGAGAGCAAGATGTTCTAAGGAGTTTTAGAGCCTACAGCTCTCCACTATTATCCACTCTGATTCCATGAGAGTTTTACACTGGCTGCCTCAGATAGAATACCCCCGTGGACCATAGTTTTTGTGGTGATCCACAGAGGCAATTTCTCAAATACCTAGGTCATAGCACACTGAAAGCTTTAATTATTAGCACCAGCACCTGGAAGTGGATCCAGAACTGGACCAGAGCCAGAGGAAAGACCTGAGTGTTGCATTCTCTTCCATTTGTCTTGTGTAGGAAGTGGGCCACCGTGTGTGGGACCAGCTGACCTTTCCACATAGAAGCCTCTGGTCAGCCTCATGGCCAGGCAGGGAAAGACCATGTTGTTGCTATGTTGGCTATTAAAATTACATTCAAAGGGTCTAAATTCAGTTAAGAGCCCAACTCCCATTGAAAATCATTGGAAATTGGGTACCTAACTCCTTTAGGTTCCTTTGAAAATCTCAGTCTTAATGTACTTTTGATTTTGAAGGCCAGGGTGAAATCGTGCCCTCAGCACAGATCCCTTTGGCTGTAGAGGGACCAGGCTTCACCTCAGATCCCCAGCTGGTGTAAAAATGGCGAAGTTCCATTGGCCTCAGTGAAACTACACTAATATACACCAGCTGAGGATCTGGCTCTGAATGAGTAGCTAATTACTGGCATGATGAGTAACTGGTGAGACCGCAGGCCCATATTACAGGAGGACAATTGTTTCTTATGAAATCAGTTAACAGCCACGGAAGCCACTTGAAATTAATAGAAACTAATTGAAAGTAATGGAGAATTACCTGAAAATATATTGCAAGTAAATGAAATTAATTGAAGGTAATTGATAGTGACTGGAATTCATAAAGAAAATGGAAACATATTGGACTTAATTGAAATGTATTGAAATTGAATTAAACTCAATAACTCAAAATCTATTAAATTTAATAGACCTAATTGATATTAATTTTATGCAATGCTTAATAGTAATATAATGTTCCTAAAGAGAGATTATTTTTATTGGATTTCTATAACCCTATTTTCTTACAACAGTGAAAATAAATTTTAAGTAAAAAAAAAAAAGCATGAAACACACCCTTTTTGGAATAGCTTAGTACAAGGCATTTGATGCTGATAACAATGCTTTCTCACAGGATTTAGGAAGATAAAAACAGTTTCACAGCTTTTTATTTCATGGGGGAGAATTTTATTAGAATTTAACAAGACCATTTTACCTGTTAAAATGTTAGCTTTGATTTGATAAATAACTCCTTTACTAGATAGTTTATCCAGCATCTGTCTTCTTTATGTGTGTGCTCTAGGATCCCCCATTTGTTATCTTTAACTACAAAGCATCTTAAATCTTATGAGATTCCTCACAGATTTTCATCTGCTTATGTCACCAGTATTTGTATCTTACTACTTCCAACTCCCCCCAACCTCTGGCTGTTGGAAGAACTAAATACCTTTGTGCACAAACACATTAGTGGATGTATTTGTCAAAGCATTACTCAATGTGTGAATTATGCTTCAAATGCACTTCCATTTTAGTTGCAGACCGTATAAAGCTACTTGTTAATGTAAACTATTTTTTATCATTGCTTTGTGCTACCTGAATCCCAAGATGAAGAATGAAGGGACACGGTTTTTTGAAGCACTAAAATCAGTTAAGAAAATTTAAAAAAAAAACAGTTAAATTTATTTTGAATCAAGCATTTATTGAATTGAAAAGCAGATTAATAAGTAACGCACATATGAAATGTTTAGAGACTCAGGTTCTAATTCTGAAAAGTACCCAAGCATGTGTTTGAGTCCAGCACTGTTCAGGAAGGGTGCTTATGCACATGTGTAACTTTAAGCTCTTGCTTAAGTCCCTTCAATGGCATGTAAGCACATAAGAACACAAGAATGGCCATACTGGGTCAGACCAATGGTCTATCTAGCCCAGTACCCTGTCTTCTGACGGTGGCCAGTTAAAGTTAAGCACATGCTTTTCTGAGTCCAGCCCTAATAGAGGACTAGATTTTGCAAAACGACACATGCATATGTATTTGTGCATGCTTAGCTTATGATCACAAGTAGAAAATGTGAACAGAGAAATCAGGTATTCATATGCACTCATGGAAAATTAAGCACCTACCTGACCATGTGTGCATGCAAATACCAGATGTGCACACACATCTGCTATTTGAGTGCATATATTAGGCACATACAAATACCTTCAAAATTAATGAACCAACTTCTTTCATGCTTGGCTTGCTCCTTAGATCTTAAAGAGATCTAAAAAGTCAAGTTTGAATACAATTGTGCAACACAACCAATGTTGAATTATGCACTCAAAACACTTATAATGTAATTTTAATTTTTTGGAGACTATATACATTTTAATGAGAACATATGGGACAAAAGTAGGTTTTTTCATTGACATGGTTTGGACTTAACATTGAAATAATCAATTTTGCTGAAACTTTATGAAATAAATGTTTATTTGGGACCATTTCAGCTCAAAAGCTTGTTGGGAGAGGGATGGAAAAAAGTGGAATGGATAAAAAGAAATAAAGAAGGGGAATAAAAAGGAGAATGAGAAAAGAAAAGAAAACAGTGGAAAAGGCTAAAAAGAAGACTGAAAGAAGGAAGGAGAAAAGGATGAAAGAATATTACTCATTTCTCACTTGCAAATGTTTATTTGGACACAAAAATGCAGGTGTGTTTATGTGTGTAGATTTTAAGAGTGCGGTTGTGGCAAGCATGTCTGAAAATATATCGCTATGGCAGCTCTGGTGAGATTCAGGTAACAAGCAATGTTGGTCCAAAATTATGATTTCTAAAGCCAAAATAGCTTCAGTGCCATCTATCAGAGGGTGTTTGATTGGAAATAAAGCACAACTTGGATGTTCCAGAGAGAGGCATTAGAGGTAGCTCAGGAATGAAACCTGAAACAGAAACTCCCTTACCCCCATTTATCACTGTGAGTAAGTTAATGGCCTTCTCTGCCTGATACACACCAGAAAGCAAGGCCGCTTGATTTACTGATTATCTGGGTGATTTTCAAACTACATACACCGCTGTGAAGCACTATGGATTTTTATTTCCCTCTCCAACCTATTTAGCCACTTCTGGCTTCCTGCTGAAACATGATTTCCTTTGATTAACAACTGGAGTTTAATTATAAAATGGAAACAGAAACATAAGAAACATAATTCCTCTGGGCTTTGAATAAACAAAGAACATTTTTTTTTGCAAGAATAAAAAAAAATCAGCCTGATGCCTTCGGTTCCGGAGTCTCAACCCAAGACAATAGGGTAGATGGAAGAAAAAATAAACTGGATCCTTGGAGGATCTAGACCATATTTATATTTGTCTCGGTATCTAGTTCAAACTAAGAAAATCTATGTTTACAGGATCTACTCTTCACCCATTTCTATGTCCCTTAATGAAGGCAGACACAATCACCCTTATCAATTATTATTAGTAATAATAAATATTGGGGCTGTCAAGCTATTAAAAAATGAATCATGATTAATCGCACTGTTAATAATAGAATAACATTCATTTAAATATTTTTGGATGTTTTCTACATTTTCAAATATATTGATTTCAGTTACAACACAGAATACAAAGCATACAGTGCTCACTTTATATTTATTTTTTATTACAAATATTTGCACTGTAAAAAAAATAGTATATTTCGATTTACCTAATATAAGTACTGTAGTGCAATCTCTCTATCATGAAAGTTGAACTTACAAATGCAGAATTATGTACAAAAAAATAACTGCATTCAAAAATAAAACAATGTCAAACTTCAGAGCCTACAAGTCCACTCGGTCCTACTTCAGCCAATCGCTCAGACAAACAAGTTTGGTTACATTTGCACGAGATAATGCTGCCAGTTTCTTGTTTACAACATTACCTAAAAGTGAGAACAGGCGTTCTCATGGCACTGTTGTAACTGGCATCACAAGATATTTACGTGCCAGATGTACTAAAGATTCATATGTCCCTTCATGCTTCAACCACCAGTCCAGGGGACATGCGTCCATACTTCTGACGGGTTTTGCTCGATAACGATCCAAAGCAGAGTGGACTGATGAATGTTCATTTTCATCATCCGAGTCAGATGCCACCAGCAGAAGGTTGATTTTCTTTTTTGGCGGTTCGGGTTCTGTAGTTTCTGCATCAAAATGTTGCTCTTTTAAGTCTTCTGAAAGCATACTCCACATCTCATCCCTCTCAGATTTTGGAAGGCACTTCAGATTCTTAATTCTTGGGTCAAGTGCCGTAACTATTTTTAGAAATCTCACATTGGTACCTTCTTCGTGTTTTGTCAAATCTGCAGTGACAATATTCGTAAATCAAACAACATGTGCTGGGTCATGATCTGAGACTGCTATAACATGAAATATATGGCAGAATCCGGGTAAAACAGAACAGAAGACATACAATTCTCCCCCAAAAAGTTCAGTCACAAATTTAATTAACACACTATTTTTTTAATGAACATCATCAGCATGGAAGCATGTCCTCAGAAATGGTGGCTGAAGCATGAAGGGTCATATGAATGTTTAGCATATGTGGCATGTAAATACCTGCAATGACAGCTACAAAAGTGCCATGTGAATGCCTGTTCTCATTTTCAGGTGACATTGTAAATAAGAAGCAGGCAGCAGTATCTCCCATAAATGTAAACAAATTGTTTTTCTTAGCGAACAAGAAGTAGGACTGAGTGGACTTGTAGACTCTAAAATTTTACATTGTTTTGTTTTTGAGTGCAGATATGTAAAAAATAATCTACATTTGTCAGTGACAGTTTCACAATAGAGATTGCACTACAGTACTTGTATGAGGTGAATTGAAAAATACTATTTCTTTTGTTTATTATTTATACAGTGCAAATATTTGTAATAAAAACCAATATAAAGTGAGCACTGTACACTTTGTATTCTGTGTGGTAATAGAAATCCATATATTTGAAAATGTAGAAAAACATCAAAAATATTTAAATAAATTTCAATTGGTAATCAATTGTTTAATAGTGCAATTATTTTTTTAAATCACAGTTAATTTTTTTGAGTTAATCACATGAGTGAACTGCGATTAATCGACAGCCCTAATAAATATTTATATTAAGATAGTATCTGGAAGCCCAATCAGAATTGGGGCTCTGTTGCAATTGGTATTCCACACACATATATGTACACATAGTTCCACATATGAAGAGTTTTCAGTCTAAACCCAGGATATATGATGGATCAGAGAAAGAAATACATTACTTATGTTATATACATTTCCTTCCCCCTCTCCCTCATGACTTTTGCAATTAGCTGAGGAAAGGAAGGTGATATTGTGGTAAACCACTAGACTAGGACCCAGGAACTGAGTTGAATTCCTGCTTCCACCCCATACCTCCCATGTGGCTTTGGACAAATCACTTTATCCCTCTGTAAGGGTGTGTCTGCACTGCAAGCTCCTTATGGTGGTACATAGAATACATACATTGCATGGCCCTTAACATGGGTGAAGAACCATGATACAGACTGCTTTTCCCTGTGGCATGTAGCTACAGATAAAATACACATCCCCACCAGTGGTGTATAGTAAGACATGCACTTAAAGGGAAATAATTATACTTCCTTTATCTGTCTTGACCATTGATTGGCAAGGATTGTCTCTTTCTATCTGGCTATATAACAGCTAGCACAGCAGATCCCTGTTTTTGGAGAGGGCCTCGGAGAATGACTGTAATAAATATAATAATAATGACATAAATAAATAATTTACTCAGCTGCCCTTCATGCCTAGTCTTTAAACGTTGGCTGATTTCTTGCAGCCAGTGCAGAAGTAAAAGAGATTTGAAGGAAAGGGTAGTATTCTTAGGGATCAAGCCTGGAAGGACTTTCCATACGTAGGCTTGGCACAGGCATGGCCAACAGCGTATGGCCAATCAAAAGGCAATCAATGAGATGAATGATGATTGGATTCTGCTTCTGGGGAGGGACTTCGTTTTTCTCCTATTGCTTCCCAGGAAGAAATAATAATAAGGCTATTTCTACACTATAGAGCCTATGCAATCATAGCCCCTAGTGCAGATGCAATGCATGCCAATAGGAGTTTTACTGCCAGCACAGGAACACCATAAGAACATAAGAATGGCCCTACTGGGTCAGACCAAAGGTCCATTTAGCCCAGTATCCTGTCTTCTGATGGTGGTCAGTGCCAGGTGCCCCAGAGGGAATGAACAAACCAGGTAATCATCAAGTGATCCATCCCCGGTAGCTCATTCCCAGCTTCTGGCAAACAGAGGCTAGGGACATCATTTCTGCCCATCCCGGTTAATATCCATTGATGTGCCTATCCTCCATGAATTTATCTGGTTCTTTTTTGAACCCTGTTATGGTCTTGGCCTTCACAACATCCACTGGCAAGGAGTTCCACAGGTTGGCTGTGTGTTGTGTGAAGAAATACTTCCTTTTGTTTTTTTTAAAACCTGCTGCCTATTAATTTAATTTGGTCACCCCTAGCTCTTGTTTATGAGAAGTAGTAAACAACACTTCCTTATCTACTTTCTCTACATCAGTCATGATTTTATAGACCTTAATCATATCTCCCCTTAGCCGTCTCTTTTCCAAGCTGAAAAGTCCCAGTCTTATTAATCGCTCCTCATGAGGAAGCCGTTCCATACCCCAATGATTTTTGTTGCCCTTTTCTGAACCTTTTCCATTTCCAATATATCTTTTTTGAGATGGGGCGACTACATCTGCACACAGTATTCAAGATGTGGGTGTACTATGGATTTATATAGAGGCAACATGATATTTTCCGTCCTATTTTCTATCCCCGTCTTAATTATTCCCAGCATTCTGTTTGCTTTTTTGACTGCCACTTCACATTCAGTGGATGTTTTCAGAGAACTATCCTCACTGACTCCAAGATCTCTTTCTTGAGTGATAACAACTAATTTAGACCCCATCATTTAATATGTATAGTTGGGATTATGCTTTCTAATGTGCTTTACTTTGCATTTATCAACATTAAATTTCATTTGCCATTTTCTTGCTCAGTGACCCAGTTTTGAGAGATCCTTTTGTAACTCTTGCAGTCTGTCTGGGTCTTAACAATCTTTAGTAATTTGTGTAACACCACCTCCTGAACAGGATTAGCTAAACCAACAGAAGCACACTCCACTGGTGGGAGTTTGCTGGCATAGTTATATCACTTGGCGGGGTGATTTTTTTCACACCCCTGACTGACATAACTATATTGGTCTAAGTTTTAAGTGTAGACTAAACCTAGGTTTATCAGATGATCAGGAGCTCTGTTAACTACCATATTAGCACTTGCAGGACTAGGGAGAAAACTTGAGATGGAATCACATATGTGTCAAACTCTCTATCACTACAGTCTTCTGAGCAATAAAACCATGTTATAATTTTAATGCAATTCTTGGTCTGGTCTGATTGTTTTTACAAAATGGCTTGGATTGGCTGAGGAGCTTTCTAAAGAAATGGATTAACGTCTGTGAATCACTAGGCTCATTTGAAACTACTGTTCAGAAATTCTGGACTGTCAAATCATATCCTAGCGTGAAAGTACTCTTCTGCCCTTTCCTATAAATCTTGTATTACAGTATAACAGAGCACAACATTATGCAGTAGAGGCTGGGGGAGGATTCATTCTATTTATTTATTTACTTCTCGATAATAACATCCTTGGGGGCATTATATAGGCAAGACATGTATCCCAGCCTCTTCCTTTCCCCGGGAGTGTGATCATCTTGAAGTAATTATAAATGTCATATACTATTATTAACATGCCTTATTGCTGAAATGCGTCAGGGATATCTGATAATGTAATTACTTCACCTTATTAAATTATTATAAATGATGTATGGGGAGAATTTCTTCCATGGCAAGGCTGTCTAAAGAATCGTGTGGACAGGGAAGATTGTGGTTACCTTCCCGGGCCTATAGTAAGCAACAAAAGGATCAACATCAAATACTTGAACATGAATGATTAAACAAAACACATTCTGCAGGATACGGCAAAGCATGACTCTCTCTTGATGCATAAGCAAAACAGATTACCATCCAAGTGACCATATTTTGCACTTGGGCCTTGTGAAGTATGAATAGCAGCTACAGATTTGTTTTTTTCTCTTCTCCTCAATTTGCACCGCCTTCCTTTGCTGAATGCAGTATAATTGTTATAAAGGCAAATCAATAAGTACTTGAAACACTGGCCATAACATAAAGAATTGTGCTTCCATTGGCCATCACTTTAATAACAGCTAATGATTATTTCTCCCTCTTTCAGCTGCTAAGGTTTCCCGTCTGAATATCCAAAGTGCTTTATTGATTACTGCTTGCGACAGAGTTCTGATTATAATTAAAAATCATCAATGGGCAAGCAGAAAGCAGTTCCACTTAGCAATAAACTGAATGGATAATCACCAGGTTACGCGATGTGTCTGCAATGTATTTCCAATAGTTCCCGGTAGAGAATAATTTAAACACACTTTATGAGTCACAGTTCAACAAACCTTTCTTACTGTAGTCTTGAGAAAGGCTTTTTGGGCCCCAAGTGAATAGAAGGTGCCACAAGTCTAAACCGAATCCTTTACCAATCGGAGACCTTGGTTACAGGCATGGACCTATTTTTTTAGGTTTTTGGCCAGAAGGTGGCACTATCCCATCCTAGAACCCTTCAAAAGAATGTTAGCCCTGGTAATGCTATAGAATGCTATCTCCCCTTGTAAGTATTCTCACACTTCTTATCAAACTGTCTGTACTGGGCTATCTTGATTATCACTTCAAAAGTTTTTTTTTCCCCTTACTTAATTGGCCTCTTAGAGTTGGTAGGGCAACCCCCACCTTTTCATGCTCTCTGTATGTATATATATCTCCTCAATATATGTTCCATTCCATGCATCCGAAGAAATGGGCTGTAGCCCATGAAAGCTTATGCTCAAATAAATTTGTTAGTCTCTAAGGTGCCACAAGTACTCCTGTTCTTTTTGCGGATACAGACTAACACGGCTGCTACTCTGAAACCAGAAATAGAATCAACAGCTAATTTCCAGAAGAGTCCATATGAAATGGCTCCTTGGAGACTTTCCGTATGGAATCAGCAGGTGTTGAGGCATAAGGTAAAATGAAAAATAATAAAGGTGTGTGAGGGGAAAATAAACATAGGTCTGAGCAGCAAAAATCAAATCTGGATTCTGAGTAGCTTCAAAATGACTTAGATCAGATTCAGCTGGAGATTTGGGTGACAGAGTAGGACAGCTCATATTTTCTCCATCAGATAAGAAGAGAGAGCATATTCTAGTGATTAAGGCCACAGAACTGAAGTCAAAAGACCTGAATTCTATTCCCCATTCTCCCACTGACCTGCTGTGATCATGGGCAAGACACTTCACCTCTCTGAAAAAACAATGAGGAATCCTTGTGGCACCTTAGTCTCTACAAGGACTCCTCATTGTTTTTGCTGATGCAGGCTAACACCGCTGCCACTCTGAAACTTTTCACCTCTCTGAGTCTCTCTTTTCCCTCCCAAACTTTGTTTGTCTGGCCTTTTGTTTTTGTACATTTTTTTTCACATTTCTGTCAGAAAACCAACAACAAAATATTTTTTTTGCAGGGTTCAAAAATGAATTTTCATTTTTTTCATTGGAAAAATGAACATTTCCGTGGAATTTCTTTTCTTTTCATTTCTTTTGATGAAAATATTCATGGAAAATACATACTACTTTTCAGCCAATTCTGTTATTATTATTAATGATGATGAAGGGCATATCAAGTGGGGTCCCACAGGGATCAGTTATGGGTATAGTTCTGTTCAATATCATCATTAGTCATTTAGAGAATGGCCTTAGACAGTACCCTTATAAAGTCTGTGGACGATACCAAGCTGGGAGGGGTTGCAAGTGCTTGGGGGATAGGATTAAAATTCAAAACAATCTGGACAAACTGGAGAAATGGTCTGAAGTATATAGGATGAAATTCAATAAGGACAAATGCAAAATACTCCACTTAGGAAGGAACAATCAGTTGCACACATACAAAATGGGAAACATGCTATAAAAACTCCACGGCCCATTTGTGCCACAACAACTGGTTTTCTGCATATAAAAGCCAGTGCTGGTGTTAAGGGGTAGCAAGACGGGCAATTGCCTGGGGTCCCATGCCACAGGGGCCCTTGTGAAGCTATGTTGCTCAGGCTTCAGCTTCAGCTCCATGCAGTGGGGCTTTGGCTTTCTGCCCTTGGCCCCAGCAAGTCTAATGCTGGCCCTGCTTGGTGGACCCCCTGAAACATGCTCACAGCCCCCCAGGGGGCCCTGGACCCTTGGTTGAGAACCACTATCATAGTGGATCACAAGCTAAATATAAGTCAACAGTGTAACACTGTTGCAAAAAAAGCAAACATCATTCTGGATGTATTAGTAAGACATGAGAAGCAATTCCTCTGCTCTGCTCTGTGTAGATTAGGCCTCAAATGGGATATTATGTCCAGTACTGGGCACCACATTTCAGGAAAGATGTTGACAAATTGAAGAAAGTCCAGAGCGGAGTAACAAAAATGATTAAAGGTCTAGAAAACATGACATATGAAGGAAGATTGAAACAACTGGGTTTGCTTAGTCTGGAGAAGAGAAGACTGAGGGGGGACATGATAACAGTTTTCAAGTACATTAAAGGTTGTTACAAGGTGCGGGGAGGTAAATCGGTCTCCTTAACCTCTGAGAATAGAAGAATCAGGAATGGGTTTAAATTGCAGCAAGGGCAGTTTAGATTGGACATCAGGAAAAACTTCCTGTCAGGATGGTTAAGCACCGGAATAAATTGCCCAGGAAGGTTGTGGCATCTCCATCACTGGAGATTTTTAAGAGCAGGTTAGACAAACACCTGTCAGGGATGATCTAGATAATACTTAGTCCTGCCATGAGACAGGGGACTGGACTAGATGATCTCCCGAGTTCCCTTCCAGTCCTACAGTTCTATGATTCTATGTAGTTAAAGACATACCATCAATACAGAAGCACAAGAGGACAGAATTAAGGCAGCACAGCTAACTTTAACTTTGGGATCTCCTGTCTTTTGAGTGTTTCACACTGGTTTAATGTAGCTTGTTCTGTGCAATACAAGTATGGTGTAAAAATGTCAGAATTCTCCAAGTGAATTTTTCAGAAGAGTGTAGAAGTCTTTACTTAAATAGTGTGATAATGGAATAGCTAATGTGGGTGCATGTATGCACAGCTACCCTCTACTGGATGGAATCCAAATTGCTCCACTGTTTGTTACAGGGAGGCTTGAAACGATTAGACTTTTAATGGTAAATGTTGGTAAACATCAATTTCACTGTACACACACAAACCAATGTAAAAATATTTCCATGGCTAATAATCAAAATTTAAAGATAGGCAAAGTTAAAAAGAATACTGCTTGAGAACTTATTAGATTCATAGTGTTTAAGGCCAGAAGGGACCACCAGATCCTCAGGTCTGACCGCTTCTATATCACAGGCCACTAACCCCATTCAGCACCTGCACACTAAACCCAACAATTGACATTAGACCTAACTGTTACAGGCCACAGGAGACTAGACGATTAAGGGCCACAGGCAGAGAGTAGGAGAGACAGAGATGCACCAATGCAATGGCAGTGAAATGATTAAGATATAATTTTGGCAAATGATCCACACCCACACGCTGCAGAGAAAGGTAAAAACCCCAAGGTCACTGCCAGTGTGACCTGGGGGGAAATTTGATTTAAGGATATTTACTTTGTATATTTGAACATGTGTTCTAGACCAGTGGTTCTCAAACTTGGTCTGCCACTTGCTTAGGGAAAGCCCCTGGCTGGCTGGGCCGGTTTGTTTACCTGCCGCGTCTGCAGGTTCGGCCGATCACGGATCCCAGGCCAATGGGGGCTGCAGGAAGGGCGGCCAGCACATTCCTTGGCCCGCGCCACATCCTGCAGCTTCCGCTGGCCTGAAGCGGTGAACCACGGCCAGTGGGAGCCGCGATCGGCCGAACCTGCGGAGGCGGCAGGTAAACAAACTGGCCCAGACCACCAGGGGCTTTCCCTGAACAAGCAGCACCCCAAGTTTGAGAGCCACTGGTTTAGAGAATTTGCATTTTAATGGTCATAAAGCTTTAACTTTTTGAAACTTCACATCCACTGTTATTAAATGATTATTGTCAGAGCTACCCCATTTTCTGACCTTCCATAATTTCCTGGAATGATGAAAATTTAAATAGATTAAAAGAAATGCTCACTCCATAATTTTGCACAATTGTGAAAATTTAAATTGATAAAAATAGAAGAAAATGCTTTAAATTTAACATCGATATGATCCACCAAAATTATATAAAAAAATCAAATCAAATTCTGCCATGCCTAATTGTAGGCCATTTAGGGTATGTCTTTGCAGCCTGTGACAGTGGGCCTTCAAGCCTGGGTCAACAGGCTTGGGCTCCCAAGGCTTCTGCTACTGCATTAAAAATAGCTGTGTAGATATTGCAGCATGGGCTGAAGTTTGAGCTCTGAAACATAGGGATGGGAGTGGGCTTCAGAGCCTGAGTTGCAATTGAAAAGCACCATCTACACAGCTTTTTTTATCGTGGTTGTGCAGGCCAGAGTCTGTCAACCCCCTGCTGTGGTCTGCTGCTAGCTGTGTAGACGTACTTATGGTTGCAAGAGCGATTTCCCTTGCACTTAAGTGGTGGGAGCCTCTGCTTTCAGAGCCACCAGAACTGATTATTCTTCTCACTGCTGTCCTCAAGTTCCATAGTGCATGGTGAAGGAGCTAAGATATACTGGGAAGTCCTAGGCAACCACAGCTTTATTGTAGTAGAGTAACAAAATGCTAAAACTTACACCACTTCTGGTTATTAAACCTGTATTAAATAGGGCACTGAGGAGGCTGTCTTCTTTTCCACAATTCGGTTAGAACCATCCATTTAGTTGTAAGTCGTTTCCATACTAGAATAAAGCTAGCCCAGTTTAGAGAATGCTTTCACTAACCTCGTGTAACAGGGATGAAGGAAACCTATTTCACATGCACCACAAGTTACCACTCTGGGAAATTACATTAGGTGAGTTTGTCTGAACCAACTCAAGCCCAGCCTTTTCAAACACAGATCAGCGTCTACTACAGCAGTGAGAGTATAAATCTACCTGAAAGAGGTAGGATGGCCTTGTGGGTTAAAATACTGGCCTAGGCTGAAAAGAAGATGGATTCAAGTCCCAGCTCTGCTATAGACTCCCTGAATGATCTCACCTAAGTAAGGCTACTAATGTGTCACAGAGATCACAGATTCTGTGACTTGCTCTGGGCTTGGTGACTAGCAGCCAGCCCTGTGGATCAGTGGCCATTGGACTGGTTGGTGGCCAGCCCCACGGCTGCTGGAACAGCTGACTGGCAGCCAGAGCAGCAGTCCCTGGCTGCCTGAGCAGTAGCTGTGGATGGGTCAGGCCCCCTGGGGTTGGAGCAGCAGTGGTCAGCTCCTGCCTCATGAGCAGTGGTGGGTCTGGAGCAACTGCACGCCCCAACAGTGCTCTATTTGTCCCTCCCCCAGGTAATTTGGTAAAAGTCAAGGAAGACTGTGGGCTTCTGTGAATGTTCATTCATTGCCCACGTTCTGTCCCTGACTTTTACTAAAAATACCTGTGACAGAATCTTAACCTAACACATAATTCACTGAGAAAGGGAGTGTGGGGAAGGAGGCATTTTCATAGGCTCAAATGGGAATTATGTGCACAGATAGGACTTATATGCATCCGACGAAGTGGGTATTCACCCACGAAAGCTCATGCACCAATACGTCTGTTAGTCTATAAGGTGCGACAGGACTCTTTGCTGCTTTTACAGATCCAGACTAACATGGCTACCCCTCTGATACCAGAAAGGACTTAGGCACCCAATTCCCCTTAAATCTCAATGGGAGTTGGCTGCTTGATGGCCCCTTATGCTGAACCCCCCATCCCAATCTGTCGTGCTTCAGTTGCCAATGTGTGAAATGGGGATAATGATACTTCCTTTCTTCAACATATTTCTGACTGTCTTGCCTATTTCAAAGGTAAGCTCTTTGGGACAGAAACTGTCTCTTAGGCCTGGTCTACACTAAGGGGGGTGGGGTCGAACTAAGGTACGCAACTTCAGCTACGCGAATAGCATAGCTGAAGTCAAACTACCTTAGTTCGAATTACTTACCCGTCCTCACGGCGGGGGATCGACGTCCGCGGCTTCCCCGTCGACTCCGCCACCGCCGTTCGCGGTGGTGGAGTTCCGGAGTCGACGGGAGCGCGTTTGGAGTTCGATAGATGAGACGCGATATATCGAACTCTGAGAAGTTGATTGCTACCCGCCGATCCGGGTGGGTAGTATGGACGTACCCTTCCTATCAGCCTACCACAGTGGGGCACTGATTTCAGTGGAGGCCTCGAGACAAATAAAATCATCACTGAAACCATGGTGCTCAATATGATTTTAAATCCTGGCCAGGAGTTATGGAGCAACAATCCTAATACCCTTACGGTATGGTTTAAAGAATGCCTTGGCTGGGGAGAACTCGACATTCATTGCTATCTGCAAACACAAAAGCACAATCATCAGCTGCCCCTCCCCACCCCTGGGTGCTGCATAATTCACTGGCCTCCTCTTTTCTTTTAATTGTTCAACAGAGAAATAGGTCTGAAGAGCAGCACACTTCTTTGGCATCACACCATTTTGGAAATGTTTCGCTAGGGGATTTCTAGCCCTGGTGACTGGCATATGTGTGCATTTGAGCTTGAAATTCACCTGCAGGGGCCTCTTCCTAGTCCGTGAAAGGGGTAGGAGGAATCATGTCCAAGTGCTTTTAATCAAATGAATGCTGCCTTTTACTGGCAGTCTTTTCTGACTGGGAGCCTTGGTTTCTGAATTCATTGCACTGGTGCTTGGATATCAAGGTGACAGGGACCTTGCAATGCAATAGATTAATTAGATGGAGTGCGTGAGTGAGCCTGATTCTCCTCCTATGCACACTAATGTAAATCCATTGGCACTGATGGGGTAACTCCAGTTTTACATGCAAGTACATGAAAGGAGAATCAAAGTCCGCAAATTAATCCCTAGTGTATCTCTGCAGAGGCAGCGGAGTTGCACAAGGGCCAAAGTTGGCTTGAAGCTTTTATAATCTTGTGGGTATGATAGAAACAGTGCGTTGAAAAGCCTCTATGCACCTCCTGGGGGAAAAAACGATCAGTAACAGCTTTGGTGTAAACGCCTCCATCATTTTTAAGGCAGTTTCTGAAAGTGTGGAATGCTTTTCCCTCAACCGAACAAGATACTTCTCTTCCTACAGCTAAGGGTGGGAGATTCGCCTTTCAGGCACTGAGTCTCTGTTCCCACTACTGACGACTAGGCTGCATGTGATCATTGCTGTGTTTTAACTGTAATTGACCCAGTACCATCCCCAATTAATGTTTGCCATGTCTATAGGTTCCCGCAGAGTTGAGCACCTTGGTGGCTGTGTGTGCTGTGGAGTTGCTTGCCACTGAGAGTGTGAGCTTAGAATACAATAGGTCAGCCAAGGCCATTCCTCGGTGGGTTTCAAATGCCCAGCAGTAATAATACTGTACCATGGCAATGTCAATTGCCAGCATTTTACAGTCTTGAATAAATCATACGGCTAGTGCAGAAAATAGGTTGGTACAAGGCACTGCAGGACCTATTGCCTGAACTACTGTCCTGTTTGGGGAAGAGGTCTATGGCACAGAGTACATTTAGTTTGCATGTTACTGTAGAAGAAATGCATACGGCTGGCCAAATGAAGAGTTAGTTCATGACAAGCTGGGGTGTGAATCTACCCCGCATTAGCCTGATAGGGATTCAGATCAGATCATTAAGTCCTTTTCATGGTAGATCTAAGACAAGAGAGCATCAGCATAAGAATATTTGGAATTACATTTACTAAAGCCTGGAGAAATATTAAAATTCGTGTAGATATGCAAAATGTACAAAAATATTAATGCAAATGTCACATACTTGCCGTGTGCCTGTAGTGGGAGCTTCAGTTGCCCCAGCAGGTCCTCAGAATTTCCTCATGTACTTTTACTATTCAAAGCCCTTTAAGACAATGTCAGCGGATCACTTGGGTTAGAACATTTGCATCCACCACATGCCATACATTGTACATAGCTTTGCGTGCGCTTGATTGTTGAAAAGGCAGAATGCCTTGAAAGAGCAGCACCTATTGCTGTGTCAGTGACAGCTGCCTGCTCATCTGAATGGACCATGCACGATTGCTCACACTGGAGTTTTGTAAGCAACAAAACAATCATTTCCAAGGAAAAAAACAGAAGTCTCTTAAGAATAAATGATATGGTTTACAACCAAGGCACTGCCAAACTTGGACCTGGGCTAAGTACAGTATAGTCCATTAAAAAGCTACATTGGGGGTGGAAGATTTTCGGCAAAGAATAAGCGTGGACAAAGCCTGTAGATTCACTGTGGAAAATACTCTGCAAATTGCAATGATCTGTTCAACCTGAAGTCAATCATAGATTCATACAATCATAGAAGATTAGGGTTGGAAGAGACCTCAGGAGGTCATCTAGTCCAACCCCCTGCTCAAAGCAAGACCAACCCCAACTAAATCATCCCACCCAGGGCTTTGTCAAGCCTAACCTTAAAAACCTCTAAGGAAGGAGATTCCACCACCTCCCTAGGTAACCCATTCCAGTGCTTCACCACCCTCCTAGTGAAATAGTGTTTCCTAACATTCAACCTAAACCTCCCCACTGCAACTTGAGACCATTGCGCCTTGTTTTGTCATCTGCCACCACTGAGAACAGCCTAGCTCCATCTTCTTTCGAACCCCCCCATTCAGGCAGTTGAAGGTTGCTATCAAATCCCCGCTCATGCAGGTGCAGGGGTTTGAGCTTGTCATGGGATCTCACCCCCACTTTGAGCTTGTGGGTTCAAAGATGGGGACCCGCATGGTTTCCCTCTAAACTAAAATCCTAGTTTAGATCTAGTAAACTGCCACCACTCAATCAGGGAATGTGGATTGAGACACAGTCCTTCCCCAAAATCCTAGGGGATTCCAAGAGCCCCAAATCCATGGCGTTCTTACACCCAGGAGAAACAAACCATTCCCCCTGCTTCCTTCCCCCTCCCTTTTCCTAGGAGAGATACCGGGATCTAACTACAGAGGGATACCCCCCCCTTCTCTTTCCCTGAGAATCCACCCAAGGGAAGACCAAACAAGTCCTTAATAGAAAAGAATTTATTAAAGACTACAAAAAGAAAATACAGAATCTCTATGAGCCCAAGCTGGACACTCATAGGGTATAACCTTATCAATCTCTGGAGAGAATCCCCCCTCCCCCTTTCTCAGTAAAAAGCAATATCAGCAAACAGGAATAAAGCATTTCCTTTAGCAAACACCCAATTGCAAATATAGAAATCAAATCATAAGACTAATTCGCCTTTCTAATTAATACTCACTATTAATTAGTAGAAACTACTCCAGGAGAACTTGGAGACATGACTGTCTCTCTTAGATTCAAAAAGAGTTCTAACAAAAGAACACAGACAAAGGCTTCCCTCCACAGAGATTTGAAATTATCTCGTCTCTGATTGGTCCTTTGGTCAGGTGGTCACCAGGTACTGCATGTTAACCCTTTACAGGTAAAACAGACTTTAACCCTTAACTATCTGTTTATGACAGAGCTCCTTGCAGCATCCTTAGAAATGACATGGTTTAGATCACCTAAAGCACTCAAAGAGACACGTTAACTGGACAGACTTCAGGTGAGTCCTTGTGCAAATCGATTACTCCTCTGTGTGTCCATTTCCTCATTTGCAAATGGGAAATAGGAATTGCTTCACTGGAGTGGGGTGAGGATGAAAGAATTTGTACATATTTGTATGCCACTCTGGATGTGCTAGGGTGAATCTGGACTCTCAACCTTGCAGGGTTCATACATTAGCCATCACTAGGCCTGAACCTCAATACAAAGTGAAGACAGATTAGAAATAAATATGATATCAGAGCACTTCCCAGCCTGAAACAGACACAGAAAATGCAACCCAGGTGTAGGATGACCAGACAGCAAATGTGAAAACATCAGGACAGAGGGTGGGGGGTAATAGGAACCTATATAAGAAAAACACCCCCAAAACAGGACTGTCCCTATAAAATTGGGACATCTGGTCACCCTAACCCAGGTGACAGTTAGAGACATGCAGTTTTCCAGCAAAATGACTGATTTTCTGCGCAGCACAGAATATTCCCATTGTTAAAACAAGGCAGATCAGCATTTGTGCCCCTGTGTGTTTCTGTGTCACTTGAAATTAAAGGTGAGTCAAATTACCCATAAATAAACCAGCTGGTCAGTGAACTGCAGGGGCTGGCATTTCCCAGATACCTCAAACATTTTCCTGTTTACTTCGCTGCCACTTTTATTTACAATGAACTCTTTGACATC
The DNA here is from genome assembly GCF_016161935.1 of Mauremys reevesii. Classification (NCBI taxonomy): domain Eukaryota; kingdom Metazoa; phylum Chordata; order Testudines; family Geoemydidae; genus Mauremys; species Mauremys reevesii. The sequence goes on along the minus strand of NC_052628.1, from coordinate 10,741,556 downwards.
TAAAATGACTGAGGTTATTGCAGCTGAAAAAAACATATGCACACAGAACATAGCAGAAAACCCATTTCTATTTCTCATAATGCCCCATAAGATGATATTATGATTGTTGTAAACTATTATGACATTATAGAAGATAAAAACATACTAGCATCTGAACAAGGTAAGCTGTTGGTTGATTATTTGCCCAGTATCCTACTATATTAAGTGAATGTGTATATTTGCTATTTTAATATAATCTCATGGATTTAGGGCCTGATCTAAATCCCACTGAAATCAATTTGTGTCTTTTCAATTACTTTAATAGATCAGGTCCTAAATGAATTGTAAAAGCTCCCAATTTGTTTAAAACACAGTCATAAGTAAGTCAAGGGAGAGGTTCCCTAAAATCCCTTTCAAAAGGTCCTCTGAGTAGAGAAGATGTAGTCAAAGCTCTATCCAGCCATTTCCCTTTGTGGTCTTTTTAATAATAATATATTTGTGAATAATCTATAATTAACTGAGAAGAGCATAACATTAATTATTTCACTAGACTGTTAATCAGCAGGGTATTCTATCCCCCCTCTTCCTGCTAACTAACCTGTCAGAGTCTAATAATTGTTGCCATGAACAGGGTTGGGTTAAAGTCCCTGAGGAATGCCAATTCTCTTGTTCCATTAATGAAAGCACATATAGATCATTTTCAGTACTAATCTAGGGCTAAAATCAATTATGTCTCTAGTATTTAAAAATTAAATTGACTCGCCATGGGAGTAGGATAAAGGCAAAAATACATTCCTCCTATTATGTGTAATTACAATTGTAAAACATTTTCCTTCGAAATGTAATTGCTGCCTGTAGAGACTGAAGCTGGAGAGCTTAAATTGTTTAGCTAACATATTTGGTTGTCTTTCAGGTTTTTCCTTTGGATTATTTAATACAGTGTAACATCCTTTAAGGTTTCTCAACTTTCAAAGACTCTCAGGATCAGTCCCGGGTTTTATAAAAATCAAGAAGAACAGACAATGAATTGATCCTACAATCTATAGGAAAAGAAATAATAAGGTGATTTATTTCTTTTTTAGGTAAAAAACCAAAACCACAAACAAACAAAACAAAACCAGGCATCCCTATTCTTGAGGTTTCATAGTGCCTTTCAGATGGAGTGGTCTTCCTTCAAAGTTTCCAGGCCATTGTAGGAGGGGTGAGGATAATTATACTGCTGGCTTTGTTTTCTATTTCACAGTCTCATTAGATCTTCAAGAATCGGCAAGTTAATACAGTGCACTAACATACGCAGTGCCATTCTGGGCTGAAGGAACGGCTTTTGGGCCCTCCTGTTGTATCTGCCCTCCGTGAAAGTCTTGCCCTAACCCCTAATATTTAGAGATTGTTTTAAATCTCAAATCATGAGATTTTATATCCTTCCTATTGTGAAACTTTACCAATATAATAACTTTGGGATATTCCCATTGTGCGTACCAATGTCTAATCCCTCTTTGCATTTTGCTAAATTTTTGACCTCAGCAACAATTTATGGCACTGAATTCCACAGTCTACACATTGTGTAGAAAAGTATTTCCACTGAGTTTTGAATTTGTTGCCTTTCAATTTCATTAAATTGCCTGTTGTTCTTGTGTTACGAGACAGGGGGAATCCAAGCATGCCATCTACCTGTGCTTAGTAGTCACTATTTTATACATTATTATCTCATCCCCTCGTATTTGTCCCCTTTGTTAGCTGAATAATCCCACTTTTAAAAATCTTGCTTTATGGCTTTGAACTGTATTAACTTGTTCTGAATTCCATGTTTCCTCATACAGGGAGAGATTATCACACCTTTGCTCACATTGCATGTTACCCTCCTCTGAGTAGTTCCGTTGGAAACAAAGGGACTATTCTATGTTGGGTGGAACCTCACTGAAGCCAGTGGGAGTGACATGCAGGATAAATGTAAGAAGGAGTTAAGCTTCTTTTTGGAATAAGGTGGTATGAACCCTAGGTCTCAAACCCAGGCCCACAGCAGTCATGGGAGTAGCCACACTCCAACTCTCCATCTGGCAGCTAGCTGACAATGGCTGGCTTACTTGGGACCCACAAAGCCCACCCCAGTGTTAGGCTCCACCCCTGAGGTCTGATTGGCCAAGTCCCAGAGTGGCCAATTGGCCCACTGGCCCTACTTAATCCAGCAGCAAGAACAGGAGGCTGTCTGAACAACTGGGCTCCATCCTGCTCCTTGATTTCCTGATATGGCTTGATTCCTGGCATCTGACTTGTGGTTCCTGATCTCCAGTCTGTCTCCCGCCTCTGACCTCCTGGTATCCTGACCCAGGCAACTCCTATCTCGTGATTGGAGACTCAGCTCCAGCAGATCTGGCCACCCAGCTGCGACAAATTGTTTGGATTACAATAATCTTCAAGACTGAGTTCAGTATTGGCCCACTCGGTCATTATGCAAGCTTTCATAGTGGAAGCTGACACCTCTAAATATGGCAACCTGAAGCAGTCCTTTCTCTAAGGTGTGGACCTAAGCAAATACTGATCCTCATCGCCTACTACTCAAGGAAACTTACGCCTGCTTAATGAAACTATGAGAACTTGGCCAAGGAGCTCCTGGCAATTAAGACCACCTTCAAAGAATGTCATCTCTACTTGGAAGGGCCCTGTCATCTGGTCCAAATGTTTACAGATTGCAAGAAGGTGGAATACCTGTGCAGAGCCAAGGCTCTAAATCAATGACAGCTCTGGTGGACTTTATGCTTCTCCTGGTTCAACTTTACCTTGACCTACCACCCTGGAATTATAAATGGAAAAGCTGATGCCTTGTTCCAAAGATATGGCTCTGACTCATGAGTCCCCAGTTCAGAACCAGTCCACATTCTCAGGTCCCATAATTTCCTCAGTGTGACTTGCCACCAGGACCTGTGAGAGTGGGAGTTCTTCAACTATGCCACAACTCCACCCTGGTAGGACACTTGGAGTGATATAAAACCCAACTGTTAATGTCCTGTCTCTTCTGGTGGCCCTGTTTAGAGACCTTTGTAATTTCCTGTCAGGTGTGTGCCCGCACCAAGGTGCCACACCAGAAACCCTGTGGTCTCCTCCAACCTCTGGATACCTCATCTCAGCACTGGGAGTCCATTTTATTCAACTTTATGGTGGAACTACCAGAATCTAGTGGTTTCACAACCATCCTGACAGCAGTAGATTGTTTTTCTAAGATGGCTCACTTCATTCCCTGCATGGGTTTACCCTCAGCAGGGGAATGTGTCCAGCTCTGGATAAACAACACAGTCCATCTTCATGGCCTCCTGGATCACGTCACCTGCAGCCAGGGGCCACAGTTGACTATCTGCTTCTGGCACAAGGCCCTACATTTATCAGGAGTCCACGGACACTTGTCATCCACCTACCATTCTCACAAGGATGACTGGTCTCCACTGTTACAATATGTTGAGTTCTTGTACAATAATGCAGATCATACAGCCCCTTCTTCATCAACTGTGGGTACCAGTCCTGATTTCACCCACAACTACCCACATCCTCCCCCAATCCATCTGCCTCGGACGTACTACAACACATCTATTACATCCAAGAGGTGGGACACCTTGAAAAGGTAAAGGAGAACTCCAAAAAGCACATGGACAAGCATAGATAACGGGCCCCCCCACACTTGGTGGGACAAAAGATATGGCTTTCTACCAAACACTTCCACATGGACAGACCCTCTTGAAAACTAGACCCCAGGTTCCTTGGTCTATACCTGATTCGGCGACAAAGCAGACCAGTCACCTTAAGCTTCAGCTCCTTGGATCCCTTAGAGTCCATCAGGTACTCCACATCTCACTTCTAAAACCCTACACTGAGAACACATTTCCCCATAAAGCCCAATCATCACCCCCATTGGTGCAGGTACATGGTCAGGAAGAATACATTGTTCACAAAGTCCTCAACTCTAAGATCTGGGAAGGTTTTGGCCTGGAGGAATGCACATGGGAGCCAGCTGAAAATGTTTACAAATCTGCTTTAGTGCAGGCCTGTAGGAGGATAGGGAACCACGGAAGATTTTGTTATGGCCTAGCTTAGGCAGTTTCGCTTTCTCAGCGCCCGGTTATTGTAGGACAAGGCATGCCAGTTCCAATCTGCCATAACCGGCTGGAACCACTGCGTGGAAACCCCTTAGGCTTTTGGCCAAGGGGGCGGCCCCGAGGGTGGAAAGTCTCTATTGCATTATGTCTGAGCTGGCTTGCAGCTGTTTATATAAATATGAACATGCTTTGTGTTTGCTTTTGGACTCCGTACCAGGCCGAGCTCCGAGGCACTGGGTTCCCCGCCTCCATGACAGCAACGCCTGGAGTCCCCGTTGCGGGTGTGTCACTTACCTTCATTAAAGCCAATAACTCACAGAGTGTGTGGGCCTCGTTCTTGCAGAGCACCAGAGGAGGGCCTACGGCCTCCGTAGAACCTAACAAGGCCTTTCATAGGAGTCACCCTGAGAAACCAGGACCCACATTGCCCAGAAGGCACTTTGGGGGAGTGGGTGATGTAATGACCTATAGGTCTTGAACACAAGGGGCATGGGAGAAGCCACACAACCATCCACCGGGCAGTCTGGGACCCATGAAGCTCAGCCCCAGTGTGAGGGTCTGCCCCTAAGGTCCAATTGGCAGAGTCCCAGAGTGGCTTGTTGGCCCACTGTCCCTACTTAAGCCAGGAACAGGAAGCTGTCTAAACAACTGGGCTCTGGACTGATCTGGACTTTATATCTTGTGCTTTCTGCTCCTGCTCCTTGATTTCTTGGCATCATGACCTGGCTTGACTCTTGGCATCTGACAAGTGGTTCCTGATCTCCAGTTTGTGTCCTCCCTCTGACTTACTGGTATCCTGACCCAGCCAAATCTTGACTTCTGTCTCGTTACTGCAGACTCTGGCTCCAACTACTAGGTCTGGCTGCTCACAACATGACTGTGACATAAGGTAGCTGAAACAACAGAATCCACCACTGAAAATACAAGCCACACTCAAGGCCAGTCAGACATTGAGCTACGTTGGCAGAGGAGTTTAAGTGGGTATTGTTTTGTGAAGCTGTGTGTGTGTGAAGGAGAAAAAGTAGCCAGAGAACAGGCACAGAGAAGTAGCCAAAAAAAAAAAAAGCACTCTCAAGCAGACAACGATAGAAAGACGGAGAGAAAGCCTGAGGAAAAGGAAAGAGATGGGCTTTTTGGGCACAGTGCTGGCTGGAAAGAGACATGGAACTGTGATCAAAGAAACTGCCTCCTGTTTGGTTCCTACTGTGTTCTAGGAAACAGGACTTTGTGTTCATTCTTTGTAAATAAACAAGATTACATCAAAGAAATACCTGAATCTATCACCAATTTCTCTTCCCAGCTGAAACAACCCACAAGACTCTAAATATTGGGTAACACTACATAGGTTCCATATCATTCCCATTTTGGTAGTGTGTGTTTAAAATATGTACACATTGTTATGTGTTTATTAGAGAACAAACGATCAAAGAAGTGTGCCGTAAACTTGGAGTGGACAGTGGTGAGGTTCATGATCTTGCTTAAGTCATGTGGGAGTTCTTTAACTTTCTTGAACTGTCCCTCAATTACTTGAAAAGTAAAGAACTACTTAATGTGGGGAATTGTGGCAGAATAAATCTAGCCCATGATGATAGTTAATAAAAATAGATGGAAATTCTCTTTAGGTCATCTAGTTCATTCCCCTGCCAATCCCAGTTACTTGGCACATTCTCTAGTGATTTATTTAAAACACTTTAAGTAAATAAGGTGTGATTCTACTCTGAAAAGTGACTAGGTGAAAATGGCACTTTTGTATTCAGGAGATTTGCTCGGGGTGTATTCAGAGATAAATTTGCTTATTCTAGTGCAAAAAGTAAAGATTGACTGCTTTCTAATCTACCAACTCTGCAAAGCCAACACCATTATGAGAGAATGAGAGCTGGATTATTTTCTGGCTCTCGCATCAACAACAAAATTGTTAACTAATTTCCATTGTCTGCCCTTTGTCACTCTGCAACCCAAATGAAGGTAACAGGGTTGAAAAGTGGTAAATGAGGACAGAATTTGAGGATGGTGGGGCTGTGCAGGGGTGACTGAGAGTAGCATTAGGCCTGCATAACCAGGGCCAGCTCCAGGCACCAGCATTCCAAGCTGGTGCTTGGGGTGGCAATCTTCAAGGGTCGGCAATCCCTGTTGTTTTGCCCCCAAGCAGTGCACCGAATTGCCGCTGCAGACGGCGGGGGCAGTCCGTGTGCCCTTAGGGCGGCATGTGCGTTTCCGCGGTGGCGGCAATTCGGCAGCAACTTCTATATTTAACTGTCCGCAGCAGCTTCAGCTAAACATAGAAGCTGCCGCCGAATTGCCACGGCTGCGGAAACGCGCCTGCCGCCCTAAGGGCACACGGACTGCCCCCGTCGCGGCGGCAATTCGGCGTGCTGCTTGAGGCGGCGAAAACTGTAGAGCCAGTCCTGTGCATAACTTACATTATTAAAGATAATTCATGAGAAGGAGGGAATCTAGCTTGACTTTCAGATCACAGGGTGAATGTTCAGGGCTAGGAGTTAGGAAAAACAAATCTTGTAAAATGAGCAGGTTTGACACAGTAGACATGGAACCTCATGATGCTATTTTTACAGGGGCAGATGTTTAGCTCATTAAATTGTTGTATCTCCATTGATGGAGTTAAGAAAATTTACATCTGAGGAGCTGGCACAGTGACATCATCATTTTTCATTGTAGAACTTCACTTCAGTTGATGGGATTTTCATTATTCTTCAGTCCAGTAGATTTCACCCTTAATCATAGTTTCCTCATTTAGCCTAAATTTTTTTCCAAGGCTTAAATTCAACTAATAGAGAAAACAAATATTATTCTGAATTGTAGGCCTGGAAGCTGATAAAAGAGTTACAAAGCCTGGCTGAAATCATACAGATGGCACATGCATCAGCACTAGAAAATATGAATTTTTTAGTGAAGAATAGATTGCAGTAACTATGGCCCTCACACAGCTGTGTTGTGTGCCATTTATTTTCCTGGCAGTGTCCTTTACTGTGGATACAACATTTGGAAAATGATCTGTAGAATCGTAAGAGAGGCCAAATATGGAATGGGTATGAAGAGTGAGATACCCTCTGACCCTCCACTCAGAGATGGTCAGTCTATTTGAAAGCAGAGCCACATTCGTGTGGGAGTTTAGAGGGAAACTTGCACAGCCCCTACAGCTAACTAGGGAATTTCACTTTCCATTACTGTCAATATATGCTGATATGTGCTTTAGAGATGCAGGCAGGCAGACAGATTGAGTGCTGACAAATGGTGTCATAGTCTATCATTTTAAAAAGAGTTTAAAACTCACAAGGTTTACCCAATTGTTCTAAATTCTGAACTTGATATAATTAATGCATGGAATAACGACAGAAAAGCTAGGAGTGTACCTAGGTGCTTTTCACAAATTATTTCCCTCTGCTTACTCTCACCATAGAAACACTAAGCATCATGTCCCCATGACACCTGACTCTCTTGCTCTCTTTAAGTCTGTATTCCCCAGATAATACATTGCTGTGTTTGTAGCATCTTCCCAAAAGTTTCCTCAGTAGCTCCAAAAACACTGATTTGTTGACCAAACAAATGAGCCAAGCCATTATGAGGAAGGACATTCTTCCCCAGAGTTTGCTTGTAGGAAGGAGTAGTACAGTAAACATAAACATGTGCTGTTTAAAGCAGAAGCCGAAGGAAGATAAGAAGGCCAGGAAATTTGATCTGATCTGTACGGGGATTTGGAACCTTATTTGACTGGAGAATATCTGATAGACCTTGAACCTGAAACAACTTGTCAGGGGATCTACTGGTTCCATTGTTCAGTACATCAGTTGTCTGGCTGGGAGCTGGTGGTTGCTCCTTTTCATACATAATATATAGGAAATCAAATCAACGTAAGTGCAGCTTTGTCACCAGACATGCTGAATTAGTGCGCAATCAAGAAGGCTTGAACACTGGGGTTGTATGTAGGTATTCCAGCATCCTTCAGGTGCCCTGTATTCAATATCTAGGGACACCTAGTGAGTTCAATGATATAATGAATGTCATTTTAAAAAGGGTTCAAAGGTCACTAAAGAGGGGAAAAAATGAGCAGGCCCATAGACCAATATACATTAATAAGGAGTTAATGTCAGGGAGTAAATGATTAGGGAACACATGAGCTGCTAACAATATAAACACCTAAAAATAGACCAATGATTCATTTAGCCTAGTATCCTGCCTTCTGACAATGGTCAGTGCCAGATGCTTCAGAGGTAATGAAGAGAAAAGACAATATATAACAATCCATCCCCTGTTGTCCAGTCCCAGTGTCTGACAATTTAGGGATACACAGATCATGGAGTTGTGCTCTTACCATCTTGCCTAATAACCATTGATGGACCCATTGAAGTCCTCCATGAACTTATCTAATTCTCTTTTTAACCCAGTTACACACTTGAGTTTCATAACATCCCCTTACAATGAGTTCCACAGGTGGACTGTGTGTTGTGTGAAGAAGTACTTCCTTATGTTTGTTTTAAACCTGCTGCCTATTAATTTCATTGGTTCTTGTGTTATGTGAGGCGGTAAATAACACTTCCCTGTTCATTTCCTCCACACCATTCATCATTTTATAGACCTCTCTCATATCCCCCTTAGTCTCCTAAACTGAACAGTTCCAGCTGTTTTAATCTCTTCTCATATGGAAGCTTTTCCATACCCCTAATTATTTTTGTTGTCCTTCTCTGTACCTTTGCCAATTCTAATATATCTTTTTTGAGATAAGGTGATCAGAACGGCACACAGGATTCAAGGTGTGGGTGTACCATGGATTTATATAGTGGCATATTGATATTTTCTGTCTTATTATCTATCCCTTTCTTAATGGTTTGTAACATTCTGTTAGCTTTTTGACATCTGCTGCACATTGAGCAGATGTTTTCATAGACTTATCCACAATGACTTCAAGATCTCTTTCTTGAGTGGTAACAACTAATTTAGAACCCATTATTTGGTATGTATAGTTGGGATTATTTTTATTTTGCATTTATCAACATTGAATTTCATCTGCTATTTTTTTGCACGGTCACCCAGTTTTGTGACATCTCTTTGTAATTTTTCACACTCGGCTTTGGACTTAATTATCTTGAGTAATTTTATATCATCTGCCAACTTTGCCACCTCACTGTTTACTCCTTTTTCCAAATCATTTACAAACATGTTGAACAGCACAGATCCTTGCAAGACCCTGATATTTACCTATGTCCACTGCTTATTTCTACCCTTTGTATCCTGTCTTTTAATCAGTTACTGATCCACGAGAGGTGTGACGATGTACCCCATAAGGCTTTATGGAAATATGCTTGTGAATGTATATATATGACATACCTAGAATATGTTTTATGCTGCATATGCCATGTAATATATCTCTGTAAAGGTTATGATCTACTGAATCTATTCATCCTATTTGTGTGCATGTGTCATTGCTGTATTAAAAGTTATGGCTATTGGCTCTGTACTTGCTTGATTTCTAGGTAGCCTTAGTAAAGCATTTGGTCAGCTTCTTGAGAAAGGAATGTGCAAATTAAGTGCCCAATCAAGAAACACTTAAAGGACAATGAATCTTGGAAGGCTTCAATCCACATAAGAAGTCTACCTGAGGACGTTCAAGGTAGCATGTAAGCAATGGCTGCTGCCTGCAAAACTGATTCATGCATGGACATGTTATTTGCCCATGTGACTGCAAAACTCCATCTTGGAGCTGGACTTTGCATAGGAAAGAGGAAGGTGTCTCGACCCACAAGAGAAAGTCTATTTAAGCCCGTGGGAGACCTCTCCATTTTGTCTTGAGCTGGCTAAAGAGATAACCTCTCCACCCCGAAGGATACCTGAAAGAAACTGGAACAAAGGACAGTAACTACAGGGGGTGTGAGTGATTGCTGGACCCAGACTAGAAGGAGACTAGTCTGTAAAAGGAAGCTTACTGGAACACCACTTTGCTTAAGAGCCTTTGATGTGGGACCATGGCTTTCTGAAAATCTAAGTACACTATATCGACTGGGTCACTCTTTAAGCAATAGGGTACATACTCCAGTTAGTAGTTCTGCAATTTCATATATGAGTTCTTTCAGAATGCTTGGATGAATACCATCTGAACAGTTTCTCAGATTTGTCACCTGTAGCGAGTCGGTGTGGCTCCCCTCTGGTCCAGCAGAGAAGGCTCCCGGCCAGACGCCCCAGTGGGCTGAAACACCACTTCCTGTTCCCGCCCCCCGGAAGTCACGGGGCGGGACAGGAAGTATAAAAGGAAGATGCCAGAGCTCAGTCAGGGGCCAGCAGCCGCCGGGAGCAGACGTGCCGGCGGGAGCTCCTGACTGGGAGCCCTCCAGGAACCAAGGCAGCTGCCCAGACTGGCCTCCGCTTCCCCGCGCCCACTACGAGGAGGAGCCGCCAGAGCTGCCCCGTGACCGGTACTGGGACGAGCCGCCGGACCGCCCCTGCGCCCCCCCCGAAGAGGAGCCGCCGGGGCTTCCCCGGCCCTGCTACCCGGAGGAGCCGCCGGAGCAGGCCTGGCCGGACTTTCCGGAGGTGCTACCAGACCTCCCACCAAGCCCGGACCCGGAGGAGCCGAGGACCTTTGACTGGCCCGAACCTGGTACAAGTGTGCAGGTAGGCCCCGAGGGGGATATGGAGTGTAGCCCGGGGATAGCCGACCCCTGTCAGGCTACGGACACTGAGGTGCCCATGTCAGTGTGTTGCGGTCAGGACCCCACTGACCAGCGGCCGTGAGAGCCGCTAATAGGGCCCCGGGCTGGAACACAGTGGAGAGGGCGGGCCTGTGTTCCCCCTGCCACCCCACTCGTGGGTGGCAGTTTCCCCCTCACCTCAGCGCTCAGGCACGGAAGCCTGCAATTACCTTTGCTGTTGCCCAGCCCCTGCTCCAGAGGCCTGGGCTTGTATTGACTTTGCCGTTGCTCAGCCCCTGCTCCAGAGGCCTGGGCTTGTATTGACTTTGCTGTTGCTCAGCCCCTGATCCAGAGGCCTGGGCTTGTATTGACTTTGCTGTTGCCCAGCCCCTGCTCCAGAGGCCTGGGCCTATATTGACTTTGCTGTTGCCCAGCCCCTGCTCCAGAGGCCTGGGCTTATATTGACTTTGCTGTTGCCCAGCCCCCGCTCCAGAGGCCTGGGCCTATATTGACTTTGCTGTTGCCCAGCCCCTGCTCCAGAGGCCTGGGCTTATGTTGACTTTGCTGTTGCCCAGCCCCTGCTCCAGAGGCCTGGGCCTGTATTGACTTTGCTGTTGCCCAGCCCCCGCTCCAGAGGCCTGGGCTTATACTGACTGTGCGGGTGCCCGGCTCCTGCTATAAGGGTCTGCGCCCAAGGACTGCTGTCCGGCTGCCCGCCCTAACTGAGGGCCGGGGCGTATACTTAGTGACTGTGTGCCTGGTGCGGCCCCTGCCTGAGGGTCTGAACCTGGACCTACATCGAGACTGATTGCTGTTATCCAGCCCCCCTGCTCCAGAGGGCCTGGATCTATATTGAGACTGATTGCTGTTATCCAGCCCCCCTGCTCCAGAGGGACTGGACTTATATTGAGACTGATTGCTGTTATCCAGCCCCCCTGCTCCAGAGGGACTGGACTTATATTGAGACTGATTGCTATTATCCAGCCCCCCTGCTCCAGAGGGCCTGGACTTCCCACGTAGAGGGGACAAGGGGCGAGTCGGTGTGGCTCCCCTCCGGCCCAGCAGGAGGGTTGAGCCCCGACTCGCCAGCTTACATCACCTAAAAACAATGGCTCACATCCTCTGCAGTGAAGATTTATGCAAATAATTCATTTAGTTTCTCTGCAACAGACTTATCTTCTTTAAGTGTTCTTTTAGCACCTTGATCATCCAGTGGCCCCACTGATTGTTTGGCAGGATTCCTGCTTCTCATGTATTTTTTTTCTGTTAGTTTTTATATCTTTTGCTTGTTGCTCTTCAAATTCTTTTTTTTTTTTGGCCTGCTTAATTATAGTTTTACACTTGACTTGCCAATTTATGCTCCTTTCTATTTTCCTCAGTAGGATTTGATGTTCAGTTTTTAAAGGATGCCTTTTGTCTCTCTAACTGCCTCTTTTTAACTCTGTTGTTTAGCCATGGTGACAACTTTTGGTCCTCATTCTGTTTTTTTTATTTGGAGTATATATTTAGTTTGCACATCTATTATGGTGGTTTTAAATAGCTTCCATGCAGCTTGCAGGCATTTCACTCTTGTGACTGTTCCTTTTAATTTCTATTTCACTAGATTCCTAATTTTTGTAGTTTCTGTTTCAAATTTAAATGCTACTGTGGTGGGTTCCTTTGGTATTTTTCCTCCTACAATGATATTAAACTTAACTATAATATGTTTGCTGGCACAGAGCTATATTCACCTCTTGGACCAGATCCTGTACTCCATTTAGGACTAAATCAAGAATTGCCTCTTCCCTTGTGGGTTCCGGGACTAGCTGCTTCAAGAAGCAGTCATTAATGGTGTCTAGATATTTTATCTCTGCATCTTGTCCTCAGGTGTCACATACCCAGTCAATATGGGATAGATGAAATACCTCATTATTATTGGGTTTTCTGTTTTTGTAGCCTCTCTGATCTCCCTGAGCATTTCACAATCACCCTGACCGTCCTGGTTAGGTGGTTGGTAATATATTCCTACTGCTATACTTTTATTATTCTAGCGTGGAATTTCTATCAATAGAGATTTTATAGTAGTTTTATTCACTTAAGTGTTTTATTATATTTGACTCTGTGCTTTCTTTCACATATAGTGCCACTCCCCCACAAGCACAACCTACTATGTCATTCCTACATATTTTGTACCCTGTCATAACTGTGTGTCAATGTCTTCATTTAATACCAGGCACTCAAGTTCACCCATCTTAGCATTTAGACTTCTTGCATTTGTATTACAAAATTTGTCAATATTCAGTTGTCTCCATTCATGTGATCTAACTGAATGGGACTCTTTTTCATTTGACTGTTTCTCTTCAACTGCTGCCTGTCCTTTATCAACTTCTATCATCTCCTCTTTACTAGAATATAGTGTATCCCCTTTAATAAATCCTCCCCTAAAGCATATCCCTGTCTGAACTGTATGCTCCTCTGCACCTGTTAGCTTTCCCCTATCTAGCATGGAGCCAGCATAGAGCCAGATTCTACAACCCTAACTCACATTTACTTAAAAGTCCATGGGGCCAGATGCCCTGCATCCGAGGGTGCTAAAGGAGGTGGTGGATGTGATTGCAGAGCCATTGGCCATTATCTTTGAAAACTCATGGCGAGCAGACAAGGTCCTGGATGACTGGAAAAAGGCTAACGTAGTGCCCATCTTTAAAAAAGGGAAGGAGGAGGATCCGTGTAACTACAGGCCAGTCAGCCTCACCTCAGTCCCTGGAAAAATCATGGAGCAGGTCCTCAAAGAATCAATTTTGAAGCACTTTGAGGAGAGGAAAGTGATCAGGAACAGTCAGCATAGGTTCACCATGCCTGACTAACCTAGTTGCCTTCTATGATGAGATAACTGGCTCTGTGGATGAGAGGAAAGCAGTGGACGTGTTATTCCTTGAATTTAGCAAAGCTTTTGATACGCTCTCCCACAGTATTCTTGCCAGCAAGTTAAAGAAGTATGGGCTGGATCAATGGTCTATAAGGTGGATAGAAAGATGGCTAGATCGTCGGGCTCAATGGGTAGTGATCAATGGTTCCATGTCTAGTTGGCAGCCAATATCAAGCAGAGTGCCCTAAGGGTAGGTCCTGGGGCTGGTTTTGTTCAATATCTTCATTAATGATCTGGAGGATGGTGTGGATTGCACCCTCAACAAGTTTGTAGATGACACTAAACTGGGAGGAGTGGTAGATATGCTGGAGGGTTGAGATAGGATACAGAGGGACCTAGACAAATTAGAGGAATGGGTCAAAAGAAATCTGATGAGGTTCAACAAGGATGAATGCAGAATCCCATGCATTGCTACAGACTAGGGACTGAGTGGCTAGGCAGCAGTTCTGCAGAAAAGGACCTAGGGGTCACAGTGGATGAGAAGCTGGATATGAGTCAACAGTGTGCCGTTGTTGCCAAGAGGGCTAACGGCATTTTGGTCTGTATAAGTAGGAGCATTGCCAGCAGATCGAGGCACATGATCATTCCCTTCTATTCAACATTGGTGAGGCCTCATATGGAGTACTGTGTCCAGTGTTGGGTCCCACCTAGGGTGACCAGATAGCAAGTGTGAAAAATTGGGACAGGAGGTGTGGGGCAGGGGCAGCTCCAGGCCCCAGCACGCCAAGCGCGTGCTTGGGGCAGCATGCCGCGGGGGGTGCTCTGCCGGTCGCCAGGAGGGCGACAGGCAGGCTGCCTTCGGCAGCATGCCTGCGGAGGGTCCGCTGGTCCCGCAGCTTCGGTGGAGCCTGCGGGAGGTCCACTGGAGCTGCTGGGACCGGCGACCGGCAGAGCGCCCTGCGGCATGCCGCCATGCTTGGGGCGGCGAAATGTCTAGAGCCGCCCCTGGTGTAGGGTAATAGGATCCCATATTAAAAAAAGCCCCAAATATTGGGACTGTCCCTATAAAATTGGGACATCTGGTCACCCTAATCCCACACTACAAGAAGAGTGTGGAAAAATTGGAAAAAGTCCAGCAGAGAGCAACAAAAATGATTAGGGGGCTGGAGCACAGGATTTATGAGGAGAGGCTGAGGGAAGTGGGATTGTTTAGTCTGCAGAAGAGAAGAATGAGGAGGGATTTGATAGTTGCTTTCAACTATGTGAAAGGGGGTTCCAAAGAGATGGATCTAGACTATTCTCAGTGGTACCAGATGATAGAATAAGGAGTATTGCAGTATACAAGTTGCAGTGGAGGGGGTTTAGGTTGGATATTAGGAAAAACTTTTTCACTAGGAGGGTGGTGAAGCACTCTAATGGGTTACCCAGGGAGGTGGTGGAATCTCCTTCCTTAGAGGTTTTTAAGGTCAGGCTTGATAAAGCCCTGGGTGGGATGATTTAGTTGGGGTTCAGGTCCTGCTTTGAGAATGGGGTTGGACTAGATAATCTCCTGATGTCCCTTCCAAACCTGATATTCTATGATTTACTAGTGCCTTACTCTGTGAGTGAGTAAACCCATTGACTTCAGTGGGATTATTCAAGGATTAACTTTCTATCCAACATATGGGTAGAGGATTGTGGCCCATTATTGTGAATAATAATTATAATAATTATTAAAGTGTTATTTTTTACAGAATCCAAAATGTGTTGGGTATTCATCATATAGAACAGAAGACATCGTCTCTGGCCTGAAGAACAAATAAACTAACTGTAGACATTATGGACCAGATCTTCAGATGATGTAAACTGGTTTGGCTCCATTGGCTTCAAGTTCAAAGCATGTCCATCCACTGGCTGGGTGACTCTGCTTTGGGGAAATCCACTTTACTCTTTGGAAACCAGGTGGCACAGATAATACTTGCTTTTCTGTTTCTAGGGTGCTGTTGGTGAGATATCTGCTGGAAAATAGCATCTTTACTTGAGACAATTTACCCACTTCTTGCCCTTATTCCATATTTTCCCACAGCCCCTTCTGTCCTCCATGCAGTTCAGTACTGGACAGTTGAGTACTGGACAGTTGAGTACTATTCAATCAGTTTTCTCTGTTTGACATTTTGGGAAAACAAAATATCTGAGTAGCAGTTATATTTCCTTTTCCTGAGATTTTTCTCCCAAGCCACATTTTATTGCCATGTTTTAGGAGGTGGTTTTTGGCAGTTCATAGAAAGTAAAGAATTCACAACAATGAATTAGAAAACATGTACTGGAATTCAGAGGTATACTTTTATGGTGAGAATTATTAAAATCCCATTGTCACTGTATAGGACAACTTCACCTGTGTTCTCCCTCTGTGTTCCCTCAAGGACACTGATTCTAATGTTCTGGCTCCTCAGCCATCCCCTCTGATGGGCAGAGACCCACATCTCTCTCCCTCCTGCTTGGTGCACAGTTCCCTGCCTACACTGTGATATTTCTATCAAGCCAGACTGCCTACACAGACCAGCATCTATGCTTTGCTTTCTCTCCAGAGGTTATGCACAACATAATGGCCATCAGTTACAAGTTATCACACAGCTCTTTCTAAGTGAGCACATTTATTGTAAAAGTAATAACATTAAAACATATTAAAAACAATAAACAAACCTTCACATATGAGCTTACTAGAGGTCGCCCAATGCCATCCTCGGGCTCTGGTAGGTGTCAGTCCTTCAAAACCCACAACTGGGTTTTCCCCGGAGTTCAGAACCAGAACCCTCATGAATAGTTCAGCCTTCCCCTTATATAGTGTGGGCCTTTGACCTTGGGCTCATGTAACAGATGATCAGCAGATAATGGCCTGCTGCTTAGGGCATAGCTTCAAAAGCCTGGCTTTTGGATGAGTGGCAGTAGGGAATTTGCTTTCACCTCCTCCTAGATATTTCCCAGGAAAACCATGTTACAGGTTTTGTTCCAAAAGTCCATTCTTGTCTAGCAAATTGTTAAATATAGTCCTCTGACTCCTCAGATCGCATACCTCCTATTAACAGATATTATTATTGGGTGACATATCCAGGGCTGAAAAGCAAATGACACCAGCAAATTGAATGCTGTGACTTAGTCTTCCCTTAACAAAGCATGTTGGGAAGTCTAGGTGGACAAGTGCCCTCTTATATCTGTCGCGAAAGTTGTGGGTTGGCTCTTTCCTGGCTTCCTGGAATGTTAGAGGTGTCAGGTGTCCAATCCCTACATCTTCTGTCTTCAGATGGGGTGGGCGGGTCACCTAGTAGTTCCACTTACCTACAGTCCTTGAAATGGTGGTCTGTGGGTGTGAAGCCCCATCCTGCACTAACAAGGCAGGGAAGCTTCTTGCTCCAGACAAAGCCAAACCCTGAGATGTCCCAGGTTTTCTGGTGCAGGGTGAATGAGAAAACTGTAGCTCAGGTCCCAGAGGGCTAGTTTCAGGTCAGTTTTGCCTCACCCCTCTTTTCTCCCTCTTAAAGCAGTCACTGGCGTAAAGTCACTGCAACTTCCCACAGTTCTAGTGTCTTCAGGGGTAGCTGATTGGTCTACTTCTTTTTTGGAAGATGCGTGTGCAGGGGGAGCAGGTATAGTCCCTGTCTGACTCAATCTAACAAAACGTTTCCTGGCCTCCAAGCCCCTATTCATCAGCAGTGAGTTCCAAAAGGCTCCAGCCAGTCTCATTATTGCTGATTACCCACAAAGTCTCTTGTGCCCCAGAACTGATATACCGTATATACTCAATCATAAGCCGGTTTGTTTATAAGCTGACCTTCCCAAGATGGATAAGTTAAAAAATGGAAAATTTTTATGACCCATTCATAAACCGACCCTATAATTCAGGGGTGAGCAAACTTTGGCTCCCAGGCCATCAGGATAAGCTGCTGATGGGCCGAGATGTTTTGTTTACCTCAATTGTCCGCAGGCATGGAGGTAAACCTAAGTAAACAAAGTGTCCCAGCGTGTCAGCTGCTTACCCTGATGGGCCAGGACAGCAACTGGTGGGGAAATTTTTGCGGGGGAGAAGCTGGAGGTCAGGGGAGTAATCCCTGTGACCATCCCCCACATGACTCCACCCCTGGCCTGGGACCCCCACACTCTCCCCATCCCATCCCTTCCCACCTTATCTGGATAGGATGACTCTGGCCTGGCTGGATCTGCTCTGGCAGGCTGGGCAGTGCAGCTGCAGCCTGCTCTGGTAGGCCAGAGCAGGCAGCGCGGCCACAGCATGTTCCAGCGGGCGCGGGCTGGGCGGCACGGCCACAGTGTGCTCCGGTGCCCGGGTGGTGTGGCCACAACCTGCTCTGGGGGGCGGGGCCGAGCGGCATGTCTGCAGCCTGCCAGCCCCGGAGCCAGGGCCTGTTCTAATTTCTTTGCCACCCCAAGCAAAAAAAAAAGAGCACCACCCTGCGATAACAACCCCCCCATGAGCCCCGCCCCCCCAAAGCCCCGCCCCCCTAAGCACCATGCAAGCCCCCACCCCACCGAGCGCTGCACCACTGAAACATGCCCCCCCTCCAAGCAACGCCCAGCGGAAACAAAAACAAACAAAAAAACCCCTCCAGCGCTGCCCCACCAAACCAAAAAAACAAAGAAAAAAACCCCCAAGCGCCGCCCCGCCTCAAGGTGCCATCCCAAGCACGTGCTTGGTCGGCTGGTGCCTGGAGCCGGCCCTGCCCGGAGCTGCAGCTGCTTTGGAGGCTGCGGGGAGAGCAGCGTGGCCAGAAGCAGAGAGACTCTGGCCCCTCCTCTTCCCTCTGGCTCTTCTGGCTGTGCTGCCTCTCCTTGCTCCCTCTGTTGTGGGGAGGGGCTGTGTCCCACCTCTCCCTCTCTATACCCATTCATAAGCCGACCCCCTTCTCTAGTGCTTCCCTTTTTTTTACTAAAAAAATTCAGCTTACGAATGAGTAAGTAGGTAATGTAGCCTAGAAGTGATCCCATGGGTTTTAGTCCAGAAAGGGCCCGGAATTGTAAAGTTCTTCTCCCCCAAAGAGTTTGCGGGCACGATTGGACTGGGTGTGATTCAGGCCGACCTGTAATGCTACTGCTTGTGTTTTAGCACCATAATTTGTAGGGAAAGAAGAACCTCATGCTTTGCATTTTCCACCTTGATAAACCCCCCACAAAAGGGTCTTTTTGATCAGACAGAGCAGGTGACAAACAGCTCTGATAATGGAGTGCAGTTCTAGTCATTTGGCAGATCCAGATCTTTGAGGGCATTACTGGAGAAATCCCACAAACCTCTGTATCACAGCAACATCTGAGATACGCGTGGGAAAAAACAACTGCCCTGTAATCCTATGATCTTACTAAGACACAGGGGCACTGCAAGGAACATGCTTTGATGATTTAGTTGGTGTTGGTTCTGCTTTGAGCAGGGGGTTGGATTAGATGACCTCCTGAGATCCCTTCCAACCCTGATAGTCTATGATTCTATGCTTTACATCTGGGAGTCAGAAAGGCAGAGTTTCAGGCAAGGACGGGTGCGAATTTTGCTTGCAAACAGCAGTAAGGATGGAGAAGTTATACCGAGGGACATAGAGACTTCATGTGAAGAAAGGAACAAGGAAAAAAGTCAGCTAAGACATCAGGGGATGGAGGGAATAATCTGAACCAGATATTTAATGCATGGGAGATTCTTGGGAAGCAATAAAAGTGAAATAAACCCAAAGGGTCACACTGAACAACTTAGCCAGGAGCCTGCAGTGCTTGGTGGCAAAGAAAAAAACCCAAATGTTCTCTTGGGCTGCTATCACATTAGGATTTATGGAAGTGAAACAACTTCAGTGAGTCTCAACCTGCATTGGGATGATTTATGGACTTCTCAGTCCCAGAAAGAGGTGGGCACAATGAAGGGAATGAAGAGATGTGAACCAAAAATGATGAAGGGGCTGTAGAAACTGACTCCCAGGGAAGCAGTATGTGTCTGTATGGCTTTTCCAAACAAGGAGAGAAGGGGAACTTGACAATGGTTTACACATTATGGATATTCAAGGTGAATTATTGAGGGGGTCCAAGCAGTTTAACCACAAGCAATGGGATGAAACTGAACAAAGAAAAAAAATGAGGCTGAATTAAGCGATTACCAATTCCTAATGGAGAAGTCTCTTAGACTGAGAAATACTCTTTTAAGAGAAGTGGCTGTAAGCTTGTTAGGGCACAGACCATGACTGCCTATACGCTTGCATTGAAACTCGCACAATGGGGACGCCGATCCTTATTAGATCTGGTAGGTTCTACTGAACCAGAAATAACAAACAACAACAATAATGTATTTCAGGACTGCAATAATGGATACACTGTGAGGCTGCAGTCTCATCTCCTTTACACTCGGCAAGGCCGGTGGGATTACTCTGAAACTAGGCCATCATAACTGACAACAAAATTTGATCCAGTTCATCCTCTGGACAACAGTCTCTCCAGTTCTGCAGCACCTAGTCACACAGCTACATAACTATTATGATTTGGTGTATAGCCTTCCATGTGCCAGGTACTTTCAAGACAAACCAGAAATGATACTCATACCCAGAGGAGGTCACAGTCTAAGGACGGACAGAGAGGTACACAGAGGTTCAGGGAAGGGAAGCAACAACAGGGCTTTTTTAAACATATCACAAGAGTCACTAAAGGAAGGGCAGCAGAAATTCACTGCCTCAGTGCTGGTGTTCACATGATGAAATCATGCCCCTCGTCCCATCATTTCCATTTTGTACAGCTTCCCAGTGAGGTACTGTGACTCCTTCAACACTCAGCATTGAGCCCCTGGGGAGATCCTGGAAAAAACTGAAAAATGCCAGTCTTGCAGAAACAAGTATATTGGACGATATGCAGGTAAGTGCAGTAATATACACTCCTAATGAGTGCCGCAAATTTGGGGCACTGCTCTGGACCACACATGGACAATAACCTGGCACTTTCCTATCCAAAGGATTGGGACTAAGGGTTCACTTTGCCTTCTCTGAGTGCTCACTTGACCATACTTTGTTATTATTTTCTTTTAGTGCCTGAAAGCCAAGGAGAGCAGGCGCTTGTCAGAAAATTGAGCCATTGATGAGAAGGCAATTCATGACAGCAGCACAATTCCAATCATTTCTTCTCTTGCTTTGCCAGTACTGGGGTGTATTTTAGCAAAATGACTGAAATAAGTGATGCATTTTGAGTCAGTTTTTTTCCTGACTCTTGTGCATCTGAGAAAGCCCCAGCAGTGGGCTTTGGCAGACAAAGTGGAAAACAAGACAGGAACTACCATTATGAAATGCAAAAAGTCAATTTGAATGTCAACTGCTAAGGCAGGGGATGCAAGCTTTAAAGAGCCCCAGTTTGAGAAAATGAGGGTGCCTCATTGTGTGTTCCTGGCTAACTGCTCGCGGTTAAAGCTTTAGAAGAATGCCACATTTTAAAGCACATTACACAGACTGATTTTCATTGTGTTGGACCACAGGACTTTCCCGGCTTCCTACAGATGTTACGCAGGTTGGAGCAAATGCTACCCCAAAAATGTAAGGTTTGTCAAGGTCACCGTTTCATTGCCAAATCAATTTTCTGTCCTGCCTTGGAGAAGGCTGCATTCTGCCACAACTGGGAGAGAATCAAAGCTGCACTAAACTGCTGATGAATAATAATGCTACATAGCTCTTATATGGCACATTTCATCAATAGATCTCAAAGCACTCTGCAAAGGGTGTTCATTGTTACCTCCATTTTCCAGCCAGGGGAACCAAGACACATTTGAAGTGCAGTAGCCAGTTCTCATGATCCACGACCCAGTGATCTAGCCACTAGGCCATGCTGCCTCCCTTGGGGGTCTTATTAGAAAACCACCACCAAACAGAGTGCCAAGGACCCAACTTCTGAGTCAATCACCATTTAGCTCAAGAAATATTGTGCCACCAGGGAAAAACAAACCATTCTAAGCATCCTGTTCCTGCAAGATGCTGAGCATTTCCTGGGACATCCTAGATGAAACTATAAATGAATGTTGAAGCCAAGACCAACATGACCTCTCAATTCCTGACCACATCCCTGTCGGGGAGAGAATGTGGTTTAATGGTTAGTGCAGGGTTATATTACTCGCATTCCCTATTATTGGCTGTGTGATGATGGGAAAAGAGCTTACAGTTTCTTCTTCACTATAATTTACCTGTATGCCTCAAAGGGATATATTCTTCACATGGGGCGGTGTAAGCCTGCACCTTCCAAGTTCTAATCTCTTCTCTGACATCAACCCCTTTTATTGCCTTGGTTAAATCACTCCACCTTTCTGCCCCTGATTTATTTGGTGTATGGTGTGGGGCAGTTAAGTAATGTCACCTCAGGGAAATGTTTTACCTCTCCTGAGAATAAAATTGACTAATGTGGCTGCTTGCCCTATGCTGTTATGCTGGAGGATTGGCCCAAGCGTGGAATATACTATAGAGTAGCTCTGCACATTTCTGTCGCCCAATTTTAACTTCACTGTGTTATTTCCAGTGATCATGGAGCCCTAAGAGGCTGATTTGATCCTCAATATTTTGATTTATGTGTATAACCCCTTGAGAGAATGTGGCAGCCAGTTAATTTCACAAATGTCCTAGTTAAAATGAAGACACATCTACAATTCAGCTGTGAGTGAGCCTTCCAGTCTGGGTAGAAAGACTCATATTAGTGGAACAAGAACTAGCATGTTAAAAATAGCAGTGTGGTCACTGATGGTGGTGGTACAGGCTACTCACCTGAACTGAGGCTTAGGGGATCACCTGGGCTTGAAAGCCCAACCTGAGTGATTGTCTATCTTTTAATTAAAACATCAGTTCATGTGACTATGTTATTTAGTACTCTGCAGTACAATGGCATTTCTCTAAAGTACCGCCTGTCTCTTAAGTAAGGTGCGTAATTTCTTACTGACAGCGGTCTGCATATTAACCTTATCATACACAGTGATGTGGAAAAATTAATGTTGGTGTAATGCTAAATGCTTCTCCGCATATTAGGCATGGAGCAAATTATCTCCCAGTTGTGATTATTGGTCATGTTTCTCAAGGAGCTCAATCTATTTAACTTACCACAAAAAAAAAAGGTTAAGAGGTGACTTGATTACAGTCTGTAAGAAACTACCTGGGAAACAAATATTTAATAACAGGCTCTTCACAGAAGCGGAGGAAGGTGTAATATGATGCAATGGTTGGAAGTTGAAGATAGACAAAATCAGACAGGAAATAGGGCTTACATTTTTAACAGAAAGGGTAATTAACCATTGGAACAATTTACCAAGGGCTGTGGTGGATTTTGCACCACTGACTATTTTTAAATGAAGAATGGATGCTTTCCTCAAAGATCTGTTCTAGGAATTATTTTGGGGAAGTTCTATGCCCTGTGTTATACAAAACATCAGACTAGATCGGGGTCGGCAACCTATGGCACGCAGCTCGCCAGGGTTTGTTTACGTGCCGCATCAGCAGGTTTGGCTGATCATGGCTCCCACTGGCTGCAGTTCACCGTCCCAGGCCAATGGGGGCGGCAGGAAGTGGCATGGGTGAGGGATGTGCTGGCCACTGCTTCCTGCCACCCCCATTGGCCTGGGACGGCGAACTGTGGCCAGTGGGAGCCGCGATTGGCTGACTCTGCCGACGCGGCAGGTAAACAAACTGGCCCGGCCCGCCAGGGTGCTTACCCTGGCGAGCCACATGCCAGAGGTTGCAGACCCCTGGACTAGATTATCACAGTGGTCCCTTCTGGCCTTGGAATCCCATGAATCTATGACTTCAGTGTTGTATATGTTGAGTGTATATGTTCTGATGGTGACACCTAATGGTCAGTTAGGTTTGTCACAGGAACATATACCCATCTGCAGGTATCCCAAGGGCATGGTTTCTTTCTTTAACTGTATTCTGCTATCTGTAAGGAAAATAACGGAGACTGTAGCAAAAGAGCCAGCTCCAACAGCTCAGCCTAGCCTTTTCTCTCAGGAGCGGGGTAACAGGCTTTTTTAAAATAACTAACAAAATCATCCAGAGCACAGGACTTGGTGGTGATAGGGAACTTCTACTACCCAGACATCTGTTGGGAAAGTAACACAGCAGGGCACAGATTATCCAACAAGTTCTTGGAATGTATTGGAGACTTTTTTTTATTTCAGAAGGTGGAGAAAGCTACTAGGGTGGAGGCTGTTCTAGATTTGATTTTGACAAATAGGGCGGAACTGGTTGAGAATTGAATTTGAAGGTAGCTTGGGTGAAAGTGATCATGAAATTATAGAGTTCATGATTCTAAGGAATGGTAGGAGGGAGAACAGCAAAATAGAGGCAATGGATTTCAAGAAGGCAGACTTTAGCAAACTCAGGGAGTTGGAAGGTAAGATCCCATGGGAAGGAAATCTAAGGGGAAAAACAACTGAAGACAGTTGGCAGTTTTTCAAAGAGACATTATTAAGGGCACAAGAGCAAACTATCCCATGGTGCAGGAAAGATAGGAAGTATGGCAACAGACCATGCTGGCTTAACCAGGAGATCTTCAATGATCTAAAAATCAAAAAAGACTCCTACAAAAAGTATAAACAAATAACACAAGTATGTCAGGACAAAATTAGAAAGGCCAAGGCACAAAACAAGATAAAACTAGCTAGAGACATAAAGGGTAACAAGAAAACATTCTACAAACACACACGAAACAAGAGGAAGACCAAGGACAGGGTAGGCCCATTACTCAATGAGTGGGGGAAAATAATAACAGAAAATGTGGAAATGGCAGAGGTGCTTAATGACTTCTTTGTTTTGATTTCCACCAAGAAGGTTGGTGGTGATTGGATGTCTAAGATAGTGAATACCAGTGAAAATGAGGTAGGAACAGAAAAGGCGGAAATAGGGAAAGAACAAGTTAAAAATTACTTAGATAAATTAGATGACTTCAAGTCACCAGGGCGTGATGAAATGCATCTTAGAATATACAAGGAGCTGACTGAGGAGATATCTGAGCCATTATCTTTGAAAAATCATGGAAGACAGGAGAGATTCCAGAAGACTGTAAAAGGGCAAATATAGTGACAATCTATAGAATCATAGAATCTCAGGGTTGGAAGGGACCTCAGGAGGTCATCTAGTCCAAGGGAAATAAGGACAACTCAGGGAATTACAGACCCAGTCAGCTTAACTTCTGTACCCAGAAAGATAATGTAGCAAATAATTAAGCAATCAATTTGCAAACATCTAGAAGATAATAAGGTGATAAGTGGCAGTCAGCATGGATTTGTCAAAAACAAAGTGTGGCAGACCAACATGATAGCTTTCTTTGACAGGGAAACCAGTCTTGTGGATATGGGGGAAGTGGTAGACTTGGTATATCTTGACTTTAGTAAAGTTTTGATACTGTTTCACATGACCTTCTCATAAACAAACTAGGGAAATGCAACTTAGATGGATCTACTATAAGGTGGGTGAAAAACTGGTTGGAAAACCATTCCCAGAGAGTAGTTATCAGTGGTTCATAGTCATGCTGGAAGGACATAACGAGTGGGGTCCCTCAGGGATCAGTTCTGGGTCAGGTTCTGTTCAATATCTTCATCAATGATTTAGATAATGGCATAGAGAGTACACTTGTAAAATTTGCAGATGATACCAAGCTGGGAGGCTTGCATGTGTTTTGGAGGGTAGGATTAAAATTCAAAATGATCTGGAGAAACTGGAGAAATGGTCTGAAGTAAATAGGATGAAATTCAATAAGGATAAATGCAAAGTACTCCATTTAGGAAGGAACACTCAGTTGCACACATACAAAATGGGAAATGACTGCCTAGGAGTACTGCGGAAAGGTACTACAAGCTAAATATGAGTCAACAGTGTAACGCTGTTGCAAAAAAAGCAATCATCACTCTGGGATGTATTAGCAGGAGTGTTGTAAGCAAGACATGAGAAGGAATTCCTCTGCTCTGTGTTGATTAGGCCTCAATTGGAGTATTGTGTCCAGTTCTGGGCACCACATTTCAGGAAGGATGTGGACAAATTGGAGAGAATCCAGAGGAGAGCGACAAAAATGATTTAAGGTCGAGAAAACATGACCTATGAGGGAAGATTCAAACAATTGGGTTTGTTTCATCTGGAAAAGAGAAGACTGAGGGAGGCATGATAACAGTTTTCAAATACATAAGAGGTTGTTATAAGGAGGAGGGAGAAAAATTGTTTTTCTTAACCTCTGAGGATAGGACAAGAAGCAATAGGCTTAAATTGCAGCAAGGGAGGTTTAGGTTGGACATTAGGAAAAACTTCCTAACTATCAGGGTAGTTAAGCGCTGAACTACATTGCCTAGGGAGGTTGTGGAATCTCCATCATTAGAGATTTTAAAGAGCAGGTTAGACAAACACCTGTCAGGGATGATCTAGATAATATTTAGTCTTGCTATGAGTGCAGGGAACTAGACTAGATGACCTCTCAAGGTCCCTTCCTGTCCTATGATTCTATGAGTTACCAGATTTGAGGGAAGAGAGTTTGGAGACTATTATGTTAGACAAAAGAGTAGTTAATACAAGAGATGACCAGGATATGGACATAGGCTTTAGCGCTGGGGATAGTGAGAAAATGTCACAGTTAGGGGATGTTAAAGAGAATGAAGTGACAGGATTTAGCACGAGGGTAGAGATGGGGATTATCCCACTTACTACAGAGCTATGTCGTGCCTTAGAAATGGGCTGGCAATCAGCACAATAACCCGAGAGAAAGTGCTAATGTTTCCTATGCATTTTTCAGCAACAAAATTATAGAACACTATAATAGTGGAAGTTAGAGGTCAGTTGATTACTGGATTGGGATTTCCAATGGCATTAACCTTGACCCAGGAGAGAACACAAGAATGTTCTGAACTTTATCTATCATAGGTACCTATTTATTTGACCCCAAGTATCATATTATCTGAGCACCTCGCAATCCTTGCTATATCGGAGGAGGCAGGGAAGTGTTGTTATGCCTGATTTACTGAAACACAGAGACTAAGACCCAGTGGATCAATGGGTCTAATGGAAGTTGGAAGTCTAAATACTCTTGAGTATCTGGGCCTAAGAGACTTTCCTAAGGTCACCCAGGAAAACTATGGCACACTAGAGAATTAAATCCTGTTTCTTGAGTCTGAGGCTACCATCTTACCCATTGGACCATCCTTTCTCTGAGCACCCTTTGGATGCAATAGGAGTGCTTAAAATTAAGGACATGTTTAAGTGCTTTCCAGAATTGGAGCTGGGAAAGTTAGAGACAAGAATCTTTGTGAAACTCATTGTTGTCTGCTTCAGCTTCATGGAAGTGTGTGCCATAATCCTCAGTGCAAGAATAAAGTGATTTCCCTATTGCTTGCCTTAAAATCATATGAATGACACAAATAGGGGATCTTTAGCTTGGGCCCTAACACTTTACATATAAGTCTTTTACAGACAAAGACATCCCGTGATTTGAGCAGGATGTAGTCAACTAATAGAGGACATTAATTTACAGCTCCCTGTAATAATGTGTTCTCTGGACTCTCTAGACAGGGATTCCAGAACCCTGTTGCAAACATATGTGAGTACAATACATTAAACATGAGTCATATTTCAAGTTGCAACTTTTAATAATCAACAACACAGTGGCTTTAGCAGAACTAACTTTTCCATTAGGTAACAGGCAATAGGAAGCTGCAGTCTGATCTTTTTTCTGCATTCCAATTTCCTAGTTTTCTCCAAGCACTAATTTAAAATGCTTTTCACTGTTGAAAAGAGCATAGATAGCTGCTAAAGAACAATTTTACTGCCCTAAAACAGTAATATATTTGCATTCATTACAATGGGTCTTAAAACCTATTACTGATGTAAAAGAGAGCATAATAATCTGAAGGCTTTGAAGGATAGTAGATAACAGAACTAGAATGTCTCTGAAATGCCTGAAGTCTCAGACATAAAATAGGAATGATAAACAAGTTCATTATTTGTTAGTGATGGTTATGCTGCATATACATATGTTTTAAAGTTTTATAGGGACTATATTTCAGTACTTAAATGAGCTTAAATTAAACATGCTTTCCTTGGCTGATCAGTTAAGAAATAGCAAGAACTAATGAGCCTGATAGTAGTAAATCTGTTAAGTCAGTGTGAGGGCATTCAGTGGGGCACTCTACTAAGTGTAAAAGCAGGGGAAGACTCCTGATATACACATTCACTCCTGCGCACATATTTGCTGTGAGCATGGCCAGACCACCATGACTTATGATCTTTTCAAGTTAAGCAGTGCCAATCCTGCATGTTTGAAGATCACTTGATGTATGGCTGCCTTGCAGCTGGAGGCATGCTTCCCAGCATGGGTAGATAAAACCTGTGTTATCTCTGCTTGGGCTAGCATGCTAAAATAGCAGTGTGGCGATGGTGGCATGGAGAGCAGCTTAGGCTAGCCTGTGGAGGGCAAGCCCACTTGAGCCTCTGGGTTCATACTCAGATGACAAGCCTTTGTCACTGTGGCCAAGCAGCTATTTTTAGCTTACTAGCTCAAGCAGAGCTAGCAAGACCCTGTCTGTCTGTGCTGGAAAGAACATTTCCACCTGCAGTTTCGACAGACCCTAAGGGTATCTCTGCAGTGTGTACCTGTGTCCTGGCTTATGAACACTCGTGTGTTAGCCAAACCCACCTCAGAGGGTCCATACTGCAGAGTTGCACATTCTTTATGCCCAGTCTACCTGGCACTGCAGTTACATGTGTTTGGCACTAGGATTTTTGGGGGTGGTGGAGGTATATAGCCCAGGAAAGCCCAAATGTTCTAGGGAACAGGGGGTGCATTCAATAAGTATCACTAGGTTGCCTCGGGTTGTGGTCTGGCTTGCATAAAATTGGGAATCAGAGGGGCTATTCTGTCTTTCTCATGGGAGGGAGAGCACTTTGTCTCTCCCCCCTTGCCCAAGATAGGAGTGGACATGTTCCAAGACATTCTAAACCCCATAGTTACAATTCAAGTTCACCCAGCATTCAGGACCAGCTACCTGAAGCTTCCAGCATTTTCAGCATTTTCCAACATTTTCAACTGGCTCTGCTCAACTTCAGGAGCTATTTTTCTCTGGGCTTGGGCTGTTCTGGTTGGTCCCAGACTCTGCTTCCTCCAATCAGTTTCACCTGGCCTTCCAGGATTAAAGTAGGGCAATTATCCCTTGTCTCTTCTGCCTAATGAGTGGTTAGGGTAACCCCACACAGCACCAGACCACCCTGCCGCAATGAGCTTTCTTCTGAGTCATTGACCCAAATGAGCTATGGATTGAACCTTGAGAGCCTGATTTTCAGAGGTGCGAGGCAGCTGTGATTCCCACTGACTTCATACTAGAGCTCTGGGTGTCCAGCACTTCTGAAAATCAGGCCTGTAATGCCCAAGTGTGGTGTTAAGCTGATCTGTGTGACTGGAAGCTGTGTATAATGTAAAATTCAAGTCCTGACCATCTGGGGTCATTACATACGCTAAGGTGCGATTTGCAGAGTTAATTACATTGTCCTGGACAAATTTTGATTGAAGATATGCACCGAGGAGTGGGCCATTGTCTGCTGATGACCTGTTACATGAGGCCAAAGTTGAAGGCTGAATAAAGTGTTCTGGTTCTGCAGCTGAAACAGTTATGAACTTGTAACCATGGGGAAAACACAGCTGTGGGTTTTGAAGGACTGACACCTACCTGAGCCCGAGGTTGGCACCGGGTGACCTCAGATAAGCTTTTTAGTGTGTGTGTAGGTTCTTTTATTGTTTTTAATATGTTTTCTCTGTAATGTTTTCACCTTAAGAATAAATGTGCTTCCTTAGAAAGATCTGTTTGGTAACTTATAACTGCAGGCCATTAAGGCCATTCATGGCCACTGGAGAGAAAGCAAAGTGCAGATGCTGGCCTGCTTAGGCTTGCTGGGAATATCACAGTGTAGGCAGGAAACTGTGCAACCTGGAAAACTGCAGGATCAGGAGGGAGAGAGACACAGGTTTCTTCCCAACAAATGTGACTCCTGAGGGGTGAGGATCCTAGAGTTGGGTGCCCTGGAAGGACCACAGAATACAGGTGCAATTGCTCTGAACTATGACACATATATATTCTAAGACCCTGCCTGGTGACACAGAGGTCTTCCATAGAGTCTTCTTGATGCAAATTGCTCTAACCCTGAACTGAGATGCAGAAATATTTTGATTAACTCACTTTGAGGTTAGCAGGCTAGAGATTCACCTGAGAAAATTTAAATGGAATTGGACACTTTGCCAAACAATTGAAATACTACCCCTCCCACCTCTCCACACCATCAGATACACACAAACCTACATTTTAATGGGTATTTATATTTGCTTTTTCATGTGCCTCTTTTTGCACCCACAGTGTTTGGGATTTCTGTTAGTTTTTTCGTGTGAAATTACTCAAAATACAGTAATTTTTCAAGGCAAATAATGTAATCTCTTTGGGATAGGGCCTGTCATTATTATATGTTTGTGCAATCTCTATTAACATGGTGCCCAACCTGCTTGTGGACTCCAGGCACTATTGCAGTATAAATATTTATTAATTATTATTATTATTATCTTAAATGTGAAAAAGGATCAGGATATAAATGTGAAAAAAATGAACAGTTACTAATCCCACCTAAAATCCACACAAAGAATTCTTGCACTGGGATCCCTCAACAGTCAACTTTTGGCATCATAATTCCCATCTATAGCCAGAGCACCTAATGTCATTATTTTTTCTGGACAAGGGACAATGGATCCTCTCTTTACTCACACTGGTTTCCCATAGAAAAGCTGATATCTCACTATTTAAAGGCAACAGTATTCAGCACACTTCTTAGGCATTACGGGTATCAGCCAACCTTAATCCAATCCGAACATAGCTGTCTATTTTTTTTCAGGTTATCCCATTATTTGTGCTGGTCCTGTAATGTTATCAGGGTCAGAGAAACCTGTGATGTGGTTTGGGCTTCACAAACTGCCACACAAATTATTATGGTGCCGCCCCACACACTGAATTCACAGCAGTATGATCAACTAAGAGAAAGAAGCCATGATTTAACAGTCTCTTATTTAAACACAGTTAACGTTGGCAACTAGCAAACATAGCAAGAGGTGATATTTACAACAAAGCATGTAGAAAATAGTATGATGAACCTCTCCACTGCCTTTCATCTGTGGATTTCAAAGCATTTTACATATTTCAGTTACAGATCAACAACAAACCTTTGAGGTTGACCTCACAGTGAGTTTTGCCTAATAAGAAAGTCAGGAGTGGACCCAGAGATCATTAATAACTGCAAAGGAAACCCTATTAAATGCACACAACTGTGATCAAGCTTGTCCCACCATGAAAGTCTCCTGTATAAAATGCAATTAAAACTATAGGAAACAACTCGTGTCTCGTAAGACAAGGTAACAGGGGCTAAGCTGTGTGGCACATGGCCACACTACTTGATGGGGCTGAATACAATAGATTCACTGATGGATAGCCCAGTCGACAAATGGTGATTCCTCACAAATCTTGATGAGAAATAGACTTTCGGTACTAGTTCATAAATTCAAGGCAAGCACCTTTTTTTTTCATAAGGCCCAAGCAGACAGACAGCATTAGACATGCAAACATGCAACCACCCACATGCAGTAGTTAATGTGTTAGCATTTTAACAAATTGAGCCACTTCACTGGCCTATTTATCAGTTCTAGCTATTTAGAAATGTTGTCCATTGAAATGAATGCTAAACACAGCATTTATAAATGGTAATTTGTGATTCATAAACGTCCCTGCTATTAGAGTCATTCTGACACTGTGAATGGAATTGACAACAGTTTCTGCACTCTGTGTTTTGTTTTTTCACTCCCTTCATTTTAGGGATATTGTTGATAGTAAAGCTTTGATATCCCATAGATGACGTTATTTAGAAGGCTGTGTGTTCCAGAAAGAGGTTTATTTTTGTATGGTCTCCACAGTGCAAATTGCTTTCAGTGTGTGAGGGTGACTTGAAAGACTAGATTTTCAAAGAGCACCTACTGAGTACGCAAAACCTTAGAACTGTTTTCAGTTTCACCAGGAATTTCTGAAAACTTTTGTGCATCTAAGGATGAAATTCACCTCCTCATAGAGGGCCAACTATGGAATATGGACCACTTATGTCCCCTGCAAACCCAGGTTTGAAGACTTCAGTGAGATTTAAATGATTTATAGGCCTTACACTAGTCCTCTGCACAAGGATTAATTTAATCCGGAACTGTATCCTTCAAACATACACTTGGAAAATTTAGCCCAGAATGCTTTTCATTAAATGACATTTAGTAAGGATCAAGCTTTTAAAGGATTGGAAAATGTATACATACACTGAGACCCCAAACATTAGGTATTTGTTTAACTGTCCACATGCAGAACACGGACAGTGATTATTTGCACACGTAAGTTTGGCACATAGATTCATGGATTCCAAGGCCAGAAAGATTGTGATCCTCTAGTCTGACATCCTGTATAACACGGGCCATAGAACTACCCTAAAATAATTCCTAGAGCAGATCTTTTAGGAAAAAACCCATCCAATCTTGATTTAAACATGGTCAATGGTGGAGAATCCACCATGACTTTTGGTAAATTGTTACAATTGTTAATTACCCTCACTGTTAAAAGCAGAAGCTTATTGCCAGTCTGATTTTGTCTAGCTTCTACTGGCAGCCCTTGCAATGTGTTCTACCTTTCTCTACTAGATTGAAAGTCCCATTATCAAATATTTGTTCCCCAAATAAATGTGCACAGTTGCATCTCATACCTTTGAAAATCCCTCCATAAATGTGTAAATCATTTGTCTTAAGGCTATTCTAGACTAGAGAAATTTGTACTAGGGTGATTATATCCCTGGAGTTACATTAGTGTAAGTCTCTAATGTAGCCCCTATGCAGTGGTGCAAGCTAGGGTAAATTACAGGGGTAAATCACAGTGTTACAAGACTCACCTTACACTGATGCAGCACATTTACACTGAGGGTATGAACCACATTCAGTCCAGAAACATCCAAACAGGGTCTAATTAGGAATATTATTTCTGCCTTAACGCTGTTGAAAATACTTAAATATAAAACCGTATCCTAAGAGCAACTCATTTAATCTTGGTTTATCATTTTGGTTCACAACACATTTTACTTGCTCTCTCAGTAAGGATGCAAAGTGGGGAGGACGGTCTCATGGGGAAAGCACTGCTCAGGTGGTGTGATAGGGACAGAAGCTGGCCAGAAGTGCAGATCCAACATGTCTCTCCTCACTACTGTAGGACACATTAGTGACCCTACACCTAGAGCGGCTCTAAAGCTTTCAGGGACTGAGGCCAATGTAGACAAGCCCTCAAGATAAGGCAGCCATAACTGGCTCCCAAATGCCCCCTTCTCTCCTGCATTGACCACAACTCGACTATAGGTCAACCACAAAGGAGTATCTTTGGATATTATGATGTGAGTCTAAGATCCTACAATAACCAAAGTTCAACAGATGTCACCATCACAGAGGCAGATTGAGGCAGAGGCAATGATGTCTCATAGTCTCATAGACGTTAAGGTCAGAAGGGACCAGTGTGATCATTTAATCTGACCTCCTGCATGTTATAGGCCACAGAACCTCACCCACTCCTGTCATAGACCCCTAACCTCTGGCTGAGTTACTGAAGTCCTCAAATCATGGTTTAAAGACTTCAAGTTAAAGAGAATTCACCATTTACATTAGTTTAAACCTGCAAGTGACCAATGCACCATGCTGAAGAGGAAGGTGAAACCCTCCCAGGGGCTCAGCCAATCTGATGTGGGGGGAAATTCCTTCCTGACCCCAAATATAGTGATCAGTTAGACCCTGAGTATGTGGGCAAGACCCGCCAGGCAGATACCTGGGAAATAATTCTCTGTACCAACTCAGAGTGTCCCATCTCCAGCAGCTGGGGACCTATACTACTGGCAGTTGCCAATGGGCCACATGCCACTGTAGGCAATCTCATCATATATCCCCTTCATAAACTTATCAAGCTCAGTCTTGAAGCCAGTTAGGTTTTATGCGTCCACTGCTCCCCTTGGAAGGCTGTTCCAGAACTTCACTTCTCTCATGGTTAGAAATCTTTGTCTAATTTCAAGCCTAAACTTGTTGATGGACAGTTTATAGCCATTTGTTCTTGTGTCCACATTTACATTTAACTTAAATGACTCCTCTCCCTTCCTGGTATTTATCCCTCTGATGTATTTAAAGAGGGCAGTCATGTCTCTCCTCAGCCTTCTTTTGGTTAGACTTCATTATAAACCTTAACATTGTAAGATGCTTAGATAACACTGACAACTGATGGCATAGAGAAACAGACAAGGAACTAAACCAAAACTGGGAGATACATTATTGTTATTGCAGGTGTCACCAGGGAGTACTGTAAACACATAGTCGTTCAAGTTATTTTTCTTAGTGTGAGCAAGTTTTGACACTCGGGAAGACATGCTGTGTTGTTGTTAGTTTTGGGTTATGCAAGGTTTCATGTGCAGTCAGCTTCAGGAGAAAGGGGGCAATGCAAGCATTAGCAGCCTTTGCTCTCTGCTTTGAACTCGAATTAAAGACAATTCCTGAGGCAGAGAAATTGCTTCCTTGGGAACCAGGTATTGATGCTGGACTGTGATTCCTGGAAGAAGGGATAGTTGATCATGTCATGTAGGGACTGGTGTACTTGTGTAACTAAAACAAGTTA
The DNA here is from genome assembly GCF_016161935.1 of Mauremys reevesii. NCBI lineage: Eukaryota > Metazoa > Chordata > Testudines > Geoemydidae > Mauremys > Mauremys reevesii. The sequence continues at coordinate 10,707,299 of NC_052628.1, read as the reverse complement.
CACTTAATACCCATGCTCCATGTCACTGATGTCTCCTCTCCTGGGAACCTAACATGCAGGGCCCCAGACATCTGCTTCCAGTTGGCTGAGGGGCATCACCCATGTCAGCATGAGATACTAAAAGAGGGAGAAACAATATTTTGATTTTCTTTTTTACTTTAAGGTTTTCTCAATTTCCTTTGATCCATTGCTAGCTTATAACTTGACTCAAAACCCTAGCCTGAGTGTGTTGAATAAAGACAGCCTGGCCTCCTGCTGAGAGCATTTGGTCTGAGAACAGTCAGTGGATTTCCCATCACAAACATTCACCATGCCCTTCTGTGCAGTGTAATTATTTCATCTGGAAAGTCACTGTATTAACCAGTAGTGGTGCATTAGAAGTGGCTGAACAATATAAAGTATTTAAACATTCAGCAGGTCTCTAAATGACAAAACATTCCCTACTACACATTTAAAGTGAGATGCACAGATTTGCAGCTGGGGATTTTTCCATCTGCTCAGACAGTGCCTTTCTCAGCTAAAATATCACAAAGCAGGGTAGCTTAGAAAAAGAAAAAGCGATATGTCTGAAAAATTCATTCAGCACCAGTTTGCTGCTCTCTTAGTAACTGGGGAAGAGATGACATTTTACTTAACACAGCCGCAGTGCCATGTGTGATGTATCAGGTTTGCAAGGTGGAAAACATTTCTTTGGTTTGGATTAAGGTAGGTTCACAGTTGCAGAGTTGATCTTTGAGCTTGAGCTTCTCAGAGCAGGATGTGATCATAACTGACCACGTTCACCTGTTTTCCTGATCGAACCAAAGTTAATGGTAAGTTGCTTTGGCCAGAACTGGGTGAGTACTTCAAACAATTCTTTGCAAATATCTTTTCAGATGTTTAAATGAATTTGTTCCACTCAAGCTCACTCCCTTGCTGCAGATATTTACATAGATGAGTTTTACTGAGAATGCCAAAGTCACACTTTGCAAGCATTCACACAAAGTGAATCTTAAATTTTCACATCAGGCATTGTCATAGAAAGTCATCCAGTCAGGGAACCATGTGACTTACGTGACCAATCATAACTAAGAAACATAGATCAAATAGAGAATACCAATGACACTGAGAAGAGTTCATGATCATTCAATAAAACTGGAATTCACACACAAAAATAATGAAATATTTTGAATATCAGCTATATTCAGTAAAATCATGAGATGCTCACACATAGTCCACAAGCAGAAAGAGAGATTACATTTGGATACTGTATCATTTTTTGTGAAATATTTGCCAGGCTTGAGGTCTGACCCACAACTATAAATTGGACCTCTCTTGCAGTAACAGTGTTTTGTATGTTTGTTATTGATAAGTCCTGTTGGAGTTAGATGTATTGGATATAGCCATATTTGGGAGAGTGAAAATAAAGCATGATAGGGTGCTAGCACCCTACAAAAATAAATAAATGCTTATACATGACCATAGTAACCAATGTGACAGAGAATTATGGAGTCCGTTATGTACTATGTGCCATTCTTTTGCAGAAGGTTTAGCAGAAAGGCTGCCCTAATTTGGATTCTCCCAGGAACAGTCTATTGTTGTATCTTCCAGACAGCTGCCCTGGCTTGGACACTCATATGACACTCATAGACTCATAGACTTTAAGGTCAGAAGGGACCATTATGATCACCTAGTCTGACCTCCTGCACAAAGCAGGCCACAGAATCTTACCCATCCACTTCTATAACAAGCCCCTAACCTATGTCTGAGTTATTAAAGTCTTCAAATTGTGGTTTGAAGACCTCAAGCTGCAGAGAATCCTCCAGCAAGTGACATCTCACTAAAGGGACAAGGTAGGTAAGGTGATATCTCATGTTTGTCCAATAAAACATATTACCTTACCCACCTTGTCTCTCTAATATCCTGGCTGACACAGCTGCAATTACCATGCATACCTCACTAAAAGAACATTCCCAAGAGCAATCAAGACTGCAATCTGGGACCGTGAACTTTCAATGATTCTTAATCGCCGGTGCACCTCCATGGAACAATAGATTTCTTACACATTGCTCCTGCAAGGGGTGTGGTAAGCGTGACCAACTGAGATGTAGTTTCACAGTCTGAACTGGGGAGCTGAGTGTATAACACAAGGAGAGGACCCTATTTAAGAGCAGGACCCTGTTCTGTGAAAGGAGCCAACCGTGACTACATGAATGCAAAATTTGCAGGAGAGAGAGGGAAATAGGAGCACTGCCCAACCTGCAACAGTGATGAACCATAGACTCACAAGAATGGTCTAGAGGGGGATACAATGCAAGGCGTTTGTTATTTTCAAAGATCTGTGATTTTCTAAGACTTTAAGAGTAAAGCCCGTTTGGTTAAGGAATTTCTCTGCTAAACTTTCCTTTCTTGCCACAATCTCTCCCAAGAGATGAAACTAGTAATTCCAGAGGATCCATGTTCATGGGGGAGATCTGAGGAGCACGTGTAAGTGACTGAGGAGTTTGGGGACTCTTAAACACTGGTTTCAGGGGCTAAGGAGTTGCAACCCATGTCCCAAAGAAGGGTGTCAGACTGGAGGTCTGAACAGGGTGTTTGCCCTAGAGAGCCAGAAATGGTGACTGAACTCTACCTCAAATCAGATGGCTCAGAAGCATGTGGGACCCTGTAATTGGGTTCACTCACAACAGAATGGTGACCATACAGGGGGTTATTGGGTCAGTTTGTAACCATCCCAGGTTCCACTGAACTTGTGTCCATGTTCTCTTGAATGGCCTTTAAAGGAGACAGAAGGATGGTCTGGGGTTAAGGCACTGATATGGGTTCAATTTGCTGCTCCTTCACAGAGGGCTGGACTAGATGATCTCTCAAGGTTCCTCCCAGTTCTATGATTCTATGATTACAGGTGGTTTGTTTTTCCTACATGGATTGCCTCCCTCTAGTGCTTATGTAATAATTTATGTCCTAAATTTTCAAAAGTGGTGAGTGATTTTGGGACCCTCAATTTTTGTTTGCCCAAAATAGCACACCCTGAAAGGGGTCTTGTTTTCAAAGGATGGGGGTGTGACACTGTACCCCATATTCTTCAGAGTGATATTATTATGATATAATTATAGCATAATTATGATGTATTTTACACAAGATAAGTCATGTGAGGTGTCATTGGAAAAGTTATGATTTGCTGAATACGATTATCCTAGTTGTATGCATGTATCATTTTTGTATCTGAAGTTATGAATATTGACTATGTATCTGTATTTCTAATGTAGTTACACTTGTGTAACATCCATTGGACAAGATGCTTTCAATCTAGATAGCTGGGTGGGGAAGAACCTGTTCAGGGCAATGGGCCATTAGGAAAAAACAATACGCCTTAGCAGAAGCTTATCTCCTGCCTGGTGAGAATGCTACGAAGAGCCTGTAATTAATGGCTGCTATGACTCTACAGTGACATGTGATCAGACCACATGTCTCTGGACTCCATCTTGGAATGTCACTGTTTTTCCACAGACTGATATGGGAACCAAGCTTTGGAACAAAGGGTTCCCACCATATGTAAAAGCTATATGAGGCAGGGTGTGACATCATCTGTGGTTCTTCACTCCCCACACAAGAAGACTCCCAGAAATACCCAAGGAACAAAGACTGAACTGGGGGAAGTGCTGGACCCAGGCTAAAGGGATTTCTAGCCCGTGAATGGAATCCCGGGGGATTCCAATCTGGAAAACAAGTGCAGCTTTCCCCTGAAGAATCTGCAGCCTGCTTGTATCATCTCTTAGGGTAAGCATCTGCTAATTCATATCCAATCTATTTAGTGTATTAAACTTAGTTTGCATTTTTGTTTATTTGCTAGGTAATCTGCTTTGATCTGTTTGCTATCACTTATAATCACTAAAAATCTATCTTTTGTAGTTAATTTGTTTTTGCTTTATTTAGATCAGTGAATTGGAGCGAAGTGTATGGGAATCATAGCTCAAGGGACAAAGGCATATTTCTGTTGCATATTTCTCTCCACATTGAGGGAGGGGGCGAACTTTGTGAGCATACGCTGTACAGTTCTCTGTGCACTGCAAGACAGTATAATTTTGGGTTAATACTCCAGAGGGGGTTGTGTCTGGGGAGCTGGGAGTTGCCTTGGCCACTGGGCTGGTCAGAAAGCCTGCATGTAACTGCAGCTATGTGTGTCCCTACCTGTATGAATGCTGGTGAAAGTGCAGGCTTGAGGGCTTTGTAGCTTGTCACAGCAGCACAATATAAGAGGGAGCCCAGTTCTCAGTGGTGCCCCCATTCCAGGTGCCACCCCAGGGGGAAACTGTCACAGGGGATTCAACACTACTGGAAATCTTGAAAGGTGTCTCTAAGGATATGTCTATACTAAGCCGCAGTTAGGAAGTGTGAACTACAGAGCCACATCAGAATGCTGTGCTCTAATTGCCTCATGTGGATGCTGCTGGTGTGAACTAAAAGGTTCACATTAACGTGATCCTATTTGAAAGAGGACTATGTTAACGTGAATTAGGTATCTTTTAGTTCATGCCAGCAGCATCCACATGGGATAGAGATAGCAGAAGATTTTGGTGCTATCTACAATTCACCCCCCTGTAGTTGCACTGTAGCACAGTGAAACATGTGGTAAGTTGGCTACCAAAATCCTTAGTCAAATGAACTACTTGATCTCCATAATCCTCCCGTGTGTGTGGGTTAAGTATTAGTTCTTTATTCAGCAAGCACTTAAACATCTGCAAAACTATTTTGCTGAATAGGGGTGGACATAATTACATGCTTAAAGGCACATATGTGAAATCAGTGGAAGTCAGACACCTAACCTGCTCACACACTTAGAAAAATCCTCCTAGCTGCCTATCTGCATCTTTAGGCAATTAAATACCTTTGGAAAGGTGTCCCTCCATGCTGTGCTGAATCACGGCCTATAACTCATGGCAAGTTTCGGACTATCAATCCTGCATGCATGCTATGCCATGTCTTTCTGGTTCAAGCAGAGATTTCTTTCCTCACTTCTCTATAAGAAGAATATATTTGTGTTGGAGATTCTAGAATATCTGCCCCTCCAGTGTCTTAACTCTTGGCTTTCTGAGTGGTCTGATGATCATTCTCTCTCTGCAATTCACTTGCCTCCTTATACAGCTGTTTACCTTTTAGCTCTGTATTGTATTCTCCAGTTTCCTACCCTTCTGGTAAACCATGCACAATCTCTAATCTCATTTTGTATTCATCTCCTTCTATAATAATAAACCACCCACAATCACAGGCAAATTCTGGCTTGAGTTAGGGCCAGCTCTTTGATGTCTTCAGCTTTGCTTTCTAGGTTCTTTCTGGCTATGTACATGTGAGCACCTACTAAGTGGTCCTGTAAAACATATTCAAACAGCAGATGCAATCCAGCTGGTATCCGGCACCCTTTCCTAGATTTCATTGTTGAGCGGATTGTTAATTAAAATATTATACAGCCTATAGGCCAGTAAATCATGTGATCCATTACAAAGCATTACTTGGCCCATGGGCAATATAACATCATCACTGTTGCAAGGCACAGAATAATAAAGCCAGGGACATACACTAACAGTTTGGAATAGCTAAACTCATCTGATTCATTTTAATGAACAGCAAGGGCAGACAAGTAAACCCAGCCATCTGTGTTGCAAAGACACAGAACACTGGAATATTTTTCCCTAATCATCACATTGCTATATCAACACCTGTGTTAACTTCAAACTCTCCCCATAACAAATGTGCTCCAATTGCATTCCTTCTTAGACAATGTGGTTTATTCTCCCATTCTCCCCTTTGATATGAGCTGGGTGGTTGTTGTTGTTGTTGGAAATGCTTTGACATCTAATTCTCCATTTCTTAACATTCTTTACCGTGACCTTATCCAATCAAAAATAACAGGTACTGGCACACACTCTTTTGATTTGATCTGGAAACACATGCAATTATGTGCTTGTCATTTGTAATTGATGATGCTTAAATACATGCATATAGCTTCCTAATACAGTAAACAAACAGTTCTAACTGTCAATGCCCTATTGCAGAATATGCAGAGTGCATGAAAGAGCATTTTAAGCATCTTTTGGCTGAATATTAAACCATGGTACTTGATTTTGTGCCAGGCTAACTCCCACCCCCACCCAAAAAACCCATTACACCCAAAAAACCCAGCCACATCTAGTAAATACGAACTGTCATGGAGAAGGGTTGGACATTTTTCTACTCATTTTATTTCTACTAGTTTTATGCTCTGGAAATGACATCTAGTCACTAATGAAACAAAGTATTGAAATGAAAATTACTGTGTCTGCCACAAAAAGGTCAACATTTGCCAACACCAGTAGTATCTTAGCGACACCACAATTTTCTCTTATTCTAATGACAAAGGGAAATTGATCTTTCACATACCTCTGTCTAGTGGCTTTTGACTTTTTAACAGAAACCACTGTACAAGGTTATGTTTTTGTTCCAAACTAGTCCTGTTGTCACAGCAGTCCACCATAAGTACAATTTTTCCTTTCTCCTCCTCCTCTTTCTCATCAATAAATCAACTCCTCATGGACAGATCCTCCACTGGTGTGAATTATCATGGCTCCATTGAAGCCAGTGGAGCTATAATGATTCAAATCCGTTAAGGATCTGGCCTCCAATTTGTATATTTCCAACCTATCACTTATTTTAGTAATATAATGAAAAGAGCTGTTTTATACAGCTGTGCAAAAAAATTTCAGTAAAACACAAAATCACACATAACTCACTTATTTCTATTTTTATTACCATCTTGGCCCGAGTTCATCAAATCGTTCATAAGGACCTGTAGTTATACAGGTATTAAAATGATATCCAATATCATGGCATCTGAGCATGATGGATTTATCCCGACAACCTTCTCAGAAAGTATTTTCCTTAGAGCTGGTCAAAATTTTTCCAGTAAAACTTTTTTTTCTTCAGAATATGTGGTTTTATCAAAATGGACATTTTTGGCAGGAAAAAAAATCATTTTGATGCATTTCTTTTATTTTCAAAGCAATAATTTAAAGCAAAAATGAAACATTTTGTTTCAAACTGTCAGTTCAAATGTTTTGTTTTGAAATGTTGATCTGAAGCTAAGCATTTGGTTTCTAATTGATAATTCAATTTAAAATAGCACTGTAATATCATTTTATGTCAAAATGTCAATTCGAAGTAAAATTTTTCACATCAACTTTTTGTTTCTACATTAACAAAATACTGAGATCTTTTATTTCAATCAAACATGCTAACATTCTTTGTTTCCCAAATGAAATTTTAATGAACTTTGTGTTCCATGGAAATTTCCAATATTTCAACATTTCATTCTGATTCAGGGTTAAAATGAATGGCACAATATTGGAGTTTCCCATAGGATGGAAATTCCATTCTTCAAGCAGCTCTAAATATTATTATTTTTAATCATCTCATCTTAGCAGATGACGACTTGGACAAAAAGAGGTATCCAGGGGCCTTACTTTCTGAAGTGTCAAGCAAACAGATCTATAATTATAGCCACCAGGAGCTGTCCATGCTCAGCTATCAGGCTCTAAAATTCTCAAATTCAGAAGGATTTCCTCAAGCTCCCTGTTGAGGGTTTTTTTTTCTTTGTTTTGTTTTCTGTTTTTTGCAGGAGGTGACAATCCATCCCTAGGTTACAATCTTCTGCTTCAGGAATTGTCCTGGTAAAACCTTGTAACCAAATAACTACACTGTTGGCTACACAAAACATCAAATACGCATTACAGCTGGGCACAAAATAAGCTTCCTAGGCTGTGTTAATATATATATTATTAATAAATATATAAAAATGTTCCTTCCAGAATCAGGATGAGAAGTTGAAATCTTAAATTTTTTCATGAATTGAAAATCTGGAAAAAAAAATCAAAACTCAGTTTAGCTCAACCAGATATTTGGGTTCAATAATTTTGAAATGTTTAATTTAGATTCCAACCATTTTTTAAAGATAGTAGCTTAAATTTTGAAACAAAAAAGTAATTTGCAATGCTGAAATGTATCCTTTCAATAAAAAATGTATTTGGACAATTTCAACCTTGAGTTGAAAAATTGGTTGAAACCAACGTTTTCCTGAAAATAGTTTAGGTAAACCAACATTTTTCAATGAAAAAATGTTTCATCAGAAAATTCCCAGTCAGCTCTAATATGTCTCTTAAGTGGTTCCATGTGAATATATCCCAGTACGTGCACAGAGCCCCGTGAACTCAATGGTGCCCTGCATAGACTCAAAGGTCTGCTCACATGGAAATGCTGGCTGGCTGGTTCAGAACCTAAACAGAACTGTGGATGGTGCATCCTCAGCCCTGCATTTTAAGACATTCAGATGCTTGTAATTGAGTTTTGCAATTTTTATGTGGTCAAAATTAATTGTAGAGGGGAAAATGAGCATGAGATATCAAAGCCCAGGATGTTTTTCTGGAAGGATGTACAATGCAGTGTAAACCAGAGGGGAGAAGACCACTGCTAATTCTATAGGCTTCATAAAAATTACACACACACTTTTAAAAATATTTGTGACAGAAATGACTATTTTAGGGAACAGAAATCAGTTATTTAGCTGATTATGGACTCATAAAAAGATCATGGAAACATCCAAATAATTATTTAGATGGTTGTAATATTATGAAAAGTTTATAACCACTTGCTAATTAGCATCAGTAATGAAAATTAATGTGACTAAACAAACTTAAAATGAACAGTGGCATGAAATAATAATAGTAATTAGTGCCACGTATATTTTATTAGACAAATAGCAAGTCCACACCTGTTGCAGGAGAAGGAAGTACCATTAATCAACCTATATTTAGAATGCAGTGGTGCTGAGTTAACTTCCAAGTTACATACATCACGATGAATAATGCTTGGTGACATTAACAAGTCACACAGACATGGAATGTGGTCTGGAGGTAGGGAAAAGGTGGATAAAAAAGTGAGACATCGACTGATGGTTCAGTGATTAGAGCACTAGCTTGAAATCTGGGCTCAATTCTGTGCTCCACCCCCAACTTCCTATGTCACTTGGAGCAAACTACTTCGTGTCTCTCTGTGCCTCAACTCTTCATCTATAAATGGAGATGGTAGCACTTCCCTACCTCACAGGGGTGTTATGAAGATAAATACATTAATGAATACGAGAGGTGCTAAGATGCTATAGTAAGGGAGCCATATAAATATATACACTAGAGAGGCTGAAGTAGTTAACTTATTTTTTCACTCTGTATGTTACACACTGGTATGTTTGTGTAACTTGCATACTCCTTACAAATCATTCCTAAATGCACTCCTGGTGGTCAGGATTCCTCAGCTCTATTCTTGACTCTTCCCCCATATGATAGGCAAATCACTTAACCTCCTCTACCTCAGTTTAGTCACAAGTACAATGAGTTTTATAATCTCTCTCAGGGTGAAATGGTGAGGATTAATTAATTCATTAATGATTGTTTGTAAAGCACTTTTCACTCCTTGGCATACAGGTGCCATGCATATGCCAGTGTTAAGGGGCTTATTTCTTCACCCTCTCACTTCCCTGGTCCTTCTCGCATGAACAGAGAGCAACAATACCCGAAGTCCAAAGGTACAAACAATTCAATGTTTATTGGGGTCAACTTCCAGCAAGCATGATTCCAGTTTCCTCCCTCAGTGTCCCCCATCCCAGCTCTGACACCACAGAGCCTTGCCTGTGTCCCTGTTCCCATTTCCTGTTCCCATTCCCTCCCACTTAGCAAAACATGATTGCAATTCCCCCACCCCCATTCCCTGTTCCCATTTTCCCCTTACTTCTTGATTGACTGCAGACTATATAGTAAAACTTGAGTTCTGCTTAGCTATACCTTAACCAATCATTTTACTGAAATGTAACTAACCAATCCTAACATATTGTAACATGATTACATAATCAGTTATACCCCACCACCTTAATTGGTTTACACCCAACAAAATTAATTATACAGCAGACAGAAACAATCACAGAACCAGACAGAGATCACACAGACAAACAATAGGGAAGTGGAGACTACAGTGATAGAACAATATAGAAATGAGGATTTCACACCCCAGTGTTACCTCAAGGGGAATAAGGCAATGCTTCAAAGGAAAACTTTAGAAATGGTAGGGGAGAAATAGGAAAGGAAAACCCCTTTTCTCAGAAGATACAAACTCGACTCCCTCCTGTATCTATCACTAGTGGATTTAGCCTCCCTCCTTGTGTGGTGTAAATAAAATAAAGAGGAGACAAGGTGATTTGGCACAAACAAAGGTAAGTGTAGTCAGGGTAAAGGTACAGAAAACTGGGAGGAATAGGGGAAAATGCAAGCTTAATGAATACAATGAAACAGTGACTGGCTTTGGGAGCTTAAAGCTCAGCCCCATAAACCCTCCCTTGGAAACTGGAAAACAATAAATGATGCCCCAACACAGAAACCTTTTCCTGCTGTTCAGGTGCAGTGGATCCCACGTACAGGGGTGATGCCCAGGACCTTCCACTCTCCGGCTGATTTAGAGCCTTTGAGGAGGAGCACTGGGGAGTCCAGATGACTGTTGGATTTCATCGCTGGCAAGGAGGCCCTCTGGAATGATGGACACCAGGAATGCAGGATGGCAGGAATGGTGGTGACAAGCCTCCTTTTCCTCAATCTCACTGTGGGACCGATAGTGTTCTTCACTCTCCGGCTCGGGAGCACCGTGAAGACCCGACCGTGTACGTACTGTCGCTGGGGTGGACAGCCCTGCGCAGGCACTGAACAAGTCGTTATAAAACTTTTGTGGCGGGAAAAGTTCTGAGGAGATGGAATGCTGAGGGCTGGTTTTGGTGGGAAAAACTGGTTTTGACTGGTTTGAGCCTGTCTCTTGATGGTAAACAAGTCCATTCTCAGAGATGGAGTCCAAGGGTCAATAGCTCATATACTCCATATTGGATCTTATTTTAAAGTCAGTGATTTACTTAACATTACTTCATAAACACCTTATTAAACAACTAATTGAACATATTAAACAGTCTATACTTCTTACACCTAACACCAGCTATTGATAAGTGAGTTCTTGCCAGACAGGATGCTATCAAACTAAGTTTCCTTTTACATCTTTTAAGCTCTTCCCTTTCTCTGGAGGTGATAGGAATACAATCCTGTCCTGATATTCCTAACAGCCCAATAGCACCTTATTTCAATGTGACTAGATTGGAATGTAAAGATGTGACCATACACTTCCCAGCTTATGGCTGCCTTTGCTGCTTAGCCAAAGAACAGGGCCTCAGACTGTCACAGTAAGAGAAGGCCCTTACACAGGCAGACAGTGATTTTGATTCTTTCTTTTATACCTTTGTAATTAGCTTAGTGATAAGAATACATCTAAATTCTTATAGTATAGGCCTTTGCAGACAGGCCTGAATATCTATATCCCAACAGCCAGGTCTAATTATTATGTAACCTGTCCTCCTATTTTCCTATTTCTTATTGAATAACTTGGAATTTAACTCTATTAAGTGTTAACTCGGTCTTACAGAGTCCAACAAAATCTGAATTCGAAAAAGTATCTTTCATGTGGTTTCTGCGCTCTGATTTACTGTGGTTCTTTCAGTTCTACATGCTGTATAGAATTGTTCTGGTCCCCTTATCGCAGATGACAGCTCTTCAGAGAGTACATCATGTAGCATCCAAGCTCTAAACTATTTCAGTGTCTCTTCATTTTCTCCCCATCTTTACTACATGCTGACACATTTAAAGATCAGATTTAAAATCTGATTGTTGGCGTTTATGACACTGCACACCTCCACTTCATCATATTTCAGTGACTTACTACAAGTAAAATAAATATGCCAGTGTGACCCTAGGCACCCTTGTGTTCACACCCTACACACTACTGCAATGCTATTGGTATAAAATATGCCTTGCAAGCTATTATTTGAAAACTAACAATACTCTGGTCAATAATATCATTGTGAAATGTAGGTGACAATGCTGGGTGTGTGCAATGGGGTCTACAAATCTCATATTGAACATAGATGTGGAGGGACAGTGTCTCCCGTTTACAAGCAAGCAGCTTGATCCTAATCCCACATAGCTGCCACTCATGGAGGCAGGCCCCCACAGCTACAATCAACAGAGGAAATAAGGCCTGCTGTAGAGGGGAGAGTACAGAGAAGGAAAGGGAGGCGAAAGACCCGGAATAGCAAAGGGGTAACAGCCCTGCACCAGGCTGCCTGGAAGAAAACAGCCAGGAGGCTGAAGGAGACTGCAAACCCAAAAAAGTAAAGGACTTAAATGTAAGTGAGAGTCCAGAAACTGACTTGACCGAGAGCAAGCTAAGCAGGGTTGGTCAGGAGAAGCTGAGATCCCGTCAAGAGAGCACACTAAGGGTATGTCTACACTACCTGCCAGATCGGCAGGCAGTGATTGATCCAGCGGGGGTCAATTTATCACGTCTAGTCTAGATGCAATAAATCGATCCTTGAGCGCTCTCCCGTTGACTCCTGTACTCCACCGCCACAAGAGGCACAGGTGGAGTTGACGGGGGAACGACAGCAGTCGACTCATTGTGGTGAAGACACCACGGTAAGTCAATCTAAGTAGCTGAAGTTGTGTAACTTAGATCGACACCCCCGCCCCCAGTGTAGACCAGGCCTAAGAGATGGTGACAGTGTGGAATTATGAATATTTGCAGATATTATGCTTTAAAGTCTGACTAAAACGTGTTTAAACCAGGCATGTCAGGGGGAGTTGATAAACAGGTTTTCTCAAGACAAAGGAAAAAGGCCAACACCTCAAACCAAGTATGACCAAATTCAGTGGACTATTCATTTGTATCAGAGGTTGCAGAAACAGAACACTTACTTTGTAAAATTTCAGCAGAAAGCACCATATTGGAACAAACCCAGGAACATCTTAATCAGGATGGAGTTGGCCCCTGGAGGAGATGGGAGACTGAACCCCCTTGAAACAAAGGTAGATTTGAGATATAAGGACACATAGAAAGACTTCGGACCATCCTTTACCTGAGGGGACAAGTAAAACCAGCATCTTGGACAATGTGGGGATCCTGGTGAAGAGTTAGCCAGCTATTGCTTGGCAAGGAAGATTGGTTAGTAAACTATCCTGAAAAAAAGATATTAGCTTGTTAAATTAGGTCTTAGCCACTAAAAATGTATTTTTTTAACTTTTTGTTTGTTTTGTAACCACTTCTATCTTTATTCCTTTTGCTTGGCATCATTTAACTTATGTCCTTTTGTTCATAAACTTGTTTTATGGTTACTATAACCCAATCAGTGCTGTGTTTGAAGGGAAGGGTGTGTTTACCCCAGTTAAGTTAATCAGCTGTGATATAGTGACTCTTTAACAGAGCAGAAAACTTAATACCCTCTGTGAAGAAACAGTGATAGGGGCTGTGAATTGCAAAGGAACATCTGTAGGGACCTTGGGGGTCAGGATTTCACCAATTGTTATTTGCTAGGCAAGGTTTGGGTTGGGAGATCCTGGAGGAGTTTGCTGGTGAGGAAGACAGACTAGCGTGGCAGGGAACTGACATTCAGTCTAAACTAAGTTCACTCTCTCGAGGCAGAGAGGTAACATAGTGGCTCACAGCTCTTGGTGTTCCCAGTAGGACATTACAAGCAGCACAATTGTTACATTCCATCAAATAATTTATTGCTGTTTCCCTTCTCTCTTCCACTTCTGCTCTCCAACTGTTGAGCCCCCTCCCCACACCTCTCAGATGGAATGTTTTCCCAAGGAATGTTTGTCTGGTAAAGATAAGATTTTAATTCAGATCTCAGTTAGAGGCCTTTTTGTCTGCCTGTGTGTATTGCACTATTGCAAAGGGCCATGCTACATGGGAATGGACTTCTATGATACAAGAAGTCCCTCTGCTCCTTTGTCTACACCAGCTCCTACACATTAAGTGTCCTTCCTGAGCTACTTTTCAAGGCCACCATTCTTCTTGTATTCAGATACTTTCCTGAAGACTCATTTCTACGATGAGGCTTACAGAAAGCGGCTATTGATAAGGGTAAAGATGAGAAGTAATAAGGGATAGTCTAGATTATGCTTCCTTTCTTAGTTTTTCTTCTGGAAGTGTTCACCCTACAATCAGACTTAAATGACTGACCACAAACCACAAAGGGCAGAGCTGAAGCAACTAATGTATGATCAGCCCATATGCGAAGGCCAAGACTACAACAGGGTTCAAAAAATAACTAGATAAATTTATGGAGGATACGTCCATTAATGGCTATTAACCAGGATGGGTAGGGATGCAAAACCATGATCTCTAGCCTCTGTGTGCCAGAAGCTGGGAATGGGCAACAGGGTATGGATCACTTGATGATTACCTGTTCTGTTCATTCCCTCTGAAGCACCTGGCATTGTCTACTGTCTGAAGACAGAATACTGGGCTAGATGGGCCACTGGTCTGACCCATACTGGCTGTTCTTATGTTCATAACAAAATCTTCACACACACACACACACACACACACACACACACACACACACACAAAGGTCTGTTCGTGGACAGTTCCTGAGCAGGGGAAAAAAAAGATGCCATTCACTAGGAAAACTTCTCATTATAAAGGTAAGAGTTTTCCCAATTATAGAACTAATAGTTGTTAAACATCCACTTGTACTTAGAACAGCCATAGTGGTTTTCATCAGCATTCAGACCAAAGTGCAATATGGTTTGTTTTCTTATCTACTCTACCCTACCTGCCTTCCCGGTTTCAATTTTACCTGCCTGAATTCTTTTTAAATGGTTATGGCACACTATGTTTCATTTAAATTTGTTGTGCAGAGCTGTTGTGCACCATTAAACTACTATTCCCTTCCACCCCAGAGGTAGCTGCATTTGTGTGGAAAGTCAACTGATCCGTTCACACAGTTTGCTTCAGCATAGTGGGCACTGTGTTGTTGTAAATTACTAAGTCATCTGCACTTTCCTGAAATTATTCCTAGTGGAGTGACAGGATATGAAATGATGAAATCACAATTCACATGTAAATTGGATTTCCGCTGAGGTAAATCCAAGATCCACAGCAAATTCATGAAGAGAAAAAGGGCCATGGGCTTTATTCTTTGGCTAAATTGTTCATTAATGAATAGTCCCAGCTCAAGTGCTGGTCACTAGTGGTTGATAAAGCTCCAGAGATAATATTTTGCTTTAGTAGGAATCATAACCAAGCATTCTAGACAAACTGCAACATTTATATTCTACATATGTAAATCTCCTCTGCAATATTTATGTCTCAATCGCCTGTAGATATACACGGCCTGGTTCTCAGCTGGTGTAAATCAGTGTAGCTTTATTGACTTGAATGAAATTGTGCCCATTGACAGCAGCTGAGATTCTAGCCCCTAGATTAGTGTATAGACAGCTGTATGGATATATTCATGCTTTATTTTGGTTCCTTGTAAAAAAACTGTTTGTGCAAATTGTCTTTGGCTTCCTCTGAGTTACTTTAAAAGTGCGACATTAATTTAAAATGCAAATTGTGATAATTAAATTTGACCTTATACACTATCAGATGTGATGGGAATTTCCCTTCCTGATTTTTTTTCTTAAATTAGAAAGGAACCAGATCAAAAATGAGGGGAATTTCAAAGTCAAAGCAAATACCACTCATAGCTAAGACTTTTGCTATAGCAGCAAGAGGGGGAAATATACATAGATGTTAACTACAAACTATATAACATCTTTAAATTTGTATGTAAAACTGGCAATAGTTCATCTTTACTTTTGCTGTTAAGAAAAAACAAATCAAAGTCACCCCCACAGATTTTTTTCTTTCTTTAATAATGGATACTTTCAGATACCTCCTAAGGTCCTATTCCCCCTGTCATATTTAAAGGGTTTATTGTTTCCAGAAAAGCTTTTGCTGCTCCCTCTGGAGACTGAGCTGATCTAAGGTAATATTAATTCTGTGCCTCTCTCTTGTCGGAACTCAACTTCAAACGGAATAAATGAGATGAAAGCTGAAAGAGAGGTTATGCAAGCTGTCATCCTCCATTGTGTTGGAGGCATCAACGATGCTCAGAACAAATTAGGTGTCACTCTACTAAATCGCAGCCAGAAAGGCAAATCAGTTTATAGAAGACTTATTTGGGCTCCTGGAAAGCTCTTGCATTCAGATCACAGTTAATCTTCCTTTTCTTTCTGTAATTTTAAAAATCCTCACTTTTTTTTAAACAAAGATGAAGCAGAATTTCCTGTTGATGACTCATAACATTCCCCATACAATTCACACTGATTAGTTCAGTCTAATTTCTTTCAAAAACACAAGAGGTCTGGCTCATTCCTAAAAGACAAAAGAAAAATGAATACATCTGTGTTACTCGAGTTCGTAATTTTGTGATCATGAATCGGCAGGGTGGGGGTGGAGTGCAATTGAAACACACATCTTAGGAATAAAAGAATATTTCTAGAGGATGTCAAGTGTGAATCTTTCCAAGTTTCCAAATCTTTATTGATTCCATTAGTTCTTCATTAAGTCACTCTCTCCCTGAAGAATAGGATTGCCATTAATTTGCTTGATATTTCACCTCTGGGACTTGATTTAGAATCTTTCTCCAGTAAAGGGAGAAAAGGATGGATAGATTTTGACATTCTAGGCTGTAAAAGTAGATTTTTATTTTAATCTAAAGAGAAACATGATCAGATCTTCATGGATGAAGTTTCCTTCATCCATAGACTTTTCCAAGAAGAAATTGACCTACTATTTCAAAGAACCCAAAGTAAAAGGCTTTAGTATGATTAATACACAGAAGTAACTAATGTGAATTGTGGAACAGTATAGTAAGAACATGGACATCAGAAGCAAGTAATCAGAAATATTTTGGCCTGAATTTTTGGTGATGCTGAGCACCCACATGAGTCAATTGTTCTCTCTTGCCACAGAGGGCAGGACAAGAGGCAATGGGTTCAAACTGCAGCATAACAGATTTTGATTAAATCTCAGAAAAAGCTTCCTAACTGTAGGAACAGTAGGACAATGGAACAAACTGCCCAGAGAAATTGAGGAAGCTCCTTCACTGTAGGTTTACAAAAAGAGGCTGGATAGTCATCAGTCTTGGATGGTTTAGACAAAACAAATCCTGCATCTTTTCAGGGGGTTGGATTAGATGACCCTTGTGGTCCCTTCTAAACCTTTGATTTTATTATTCTAAGATTTATGGAGTTATGAGTGCTCAATACCTCTGAAATCCAGCCCATAGCTGTCTCGAGCACCCCAATATGGAACCATTGCAGAATTAGAAAATGTATGTCATAAGAGTAAAATTTTGAAATGTGTGTAAGTGACTTAGGGATCTAGTCCCATTTTCACAAGTAGCATAGACACTTAGGAGGAGAAGTGTGAGAACAACAGGTTTTTTAGTTCACTGGCCAGCGGCGGCTCCATGCACCAACGCTCCAAACGCGTGCCTGGGGTGGCAAGCTGCGGGGGGAGCCCTGCTGGTCCCTGCGAGGGCAGCAGTCAGGCTGCCTTTAGTGGCATGCCTGTGGGTCAGCGGGAGGGGCGGACCTGGGGCGGGCGGACACCGCGCGGAGGACCGACCGGAGCGGCGTCGCTGGCAGCGCGCTGCAGCTGCGGACGGCCCGCTCCGGCGGCGGGCTGCGCGGCGCTCGGTTGAGCTGCGCCGGCCTGGGCGCCCCGGAGAGCCAGCCAGCCAGCAGCCGCCGCGCCTGCATGTGCAGGTCCGCCGCAGGTCCGGGTCCGGTGGACGTCGCAGCCCATGACCATGGCTGCGGGTCCACCGGCCAGCCGCGCCCCCCTGGGAAAGGGCCGCCCCAGGCGGGTGCTTGCCCCGCTGGGCTCTAGAGCCGCCCCTGCCTGTGGGAGGTCTGCTGGTCCTGTGGATTTGGCGGCAATTTGGCGGTGGGTATGCCGAAGCTGTGGGACGGGGGACCTCCCGCAAGCACACTGCAGAAGGCAGCCTGCCTGCCCTGCTTGGGGCAGCAAAAAAGCTAGAGCTGCCCCTGTCACTGGCAGTTCTAAAAAATAAAATTAATGTTGGGTCAACCTAAAACCAAACATTTTTGACATTTCTGACAAACTGAAAGTGGAAAAAAATGCTTCAGGTCAAACTGTTTCATATAGATTTCAGACTCTTTTAAAAAATGCATTTTTAAAATGAAAACTGAAGGAAATTTTGAAAAAGAAGCCATTTTGACCCCAAAAATAAAACTGTCATTTTGAAGATGTGAAAACAAAAATGTTTAGATTTCTTTGGATTCCTCCTCCCTCCCTCCCCCCCTGAAAATGAACAATTCAGTGAAATAGACATGCATTTGTGCAAAGCTTGGGTGGCACTCCACTGGATAGTGCCACTGAATGTCAGTGAAACTTAGCACTCCTACTGTCAATGGAACTTCAAATATTACCCTAGTTAAGTTGTGAGAGATAAGAGGAGGAATCTATATTAGACCTAGGGTTAGAATTCTGGAATTCTTGGCTCCTGCTCTAATTCTCAGACCGCAAGACCTCACCATACTCTCCTATCAGAACGTAATGGATCAGAGCTAGATGAGTTGTGATTATTGCTATTGATTGTCTTACTACACCTATGAATTATACCTATTTGATGCATTTGTGGATTAAAAACTGGCTAAAAATGGGCAAGAGGTAAGAAACAAAGAGAAGAAATAAATAGTTTTCATCATGGCAAAGGTAAATAACAAGCTGACTCACTTTGGTTTTGTGTTAGTGTTTAATGTTAATGGTCTAGAAAGGAAGATGAACATTGAGGTAGCAAAATCTGCACATAGCGAAAAGTTATTTAGGTTAATCGAGACCAGAGAGGGCTGTGAGAAATTATACAGGAACCTAAACAAGTTAATTGAAGGAGCAACAACATTTTGGCAAATAAAGTTCAATGTTGATAAATGCAAAGTAAGGAACATTGAGAGGAAAAAAAGAATATGCATCTGGGGTCCCCCAATACCAGGACCTTAAATCAGACTGAGCAGCATGCGTACATTGTGTGGAATCTCCCTAAAACTAGGGTGGTAAAAATGGAAATGGCATCCCCAACAATCATAGAATATCAGTGTTGGAAAGGAGGTCATCTAGTCTAACCCCTGGCTTCAAGCAAGACCAATCCCCAGAGAGATTTTTGCCCCAGATCCCTAAATGACCCCCCCCCAAGGTGTGAGCTCACAACCCTGGGTTTAAGCAGGCTAATGCTTAAACCACTGAGCAATCCCTCCCTCCCTCACTTCCCAGCTCTCCCCTCCCATACACCACCTTCCCACTCCCTGCCAGGCAATGGAAATATATTTTCAGAGCTATCAGTGTAATGAATAAATACTTGAACCATCAATAACTGTGCTCACTTTGCCCTGGCAGAATGAAAGCCTCCTTTGTGAGTGTAGGGACAAATGATACTCAGTTAAGTAGAATAGAGCCACTTGAATGTACTTATTTCTGCTAACTATTTCTATATTATGATAGCCTGTTACCACTAGATCAAAGAAACCTGGCACTGAAGTGTTGTTTTTTCTCATTGTGAGAAGCACAAACATCATTTAAATGCCACCTCAATATACGCATGCATCAAAAACCCATCGGAGCCTCTGTCTATTCTGAAAGCTGGCTTCCAGCCAACATTGTTATATTCTTGCCTCATCATGACTGAAACAACATGCAGGATAGAGACATTAAATAAGGGGGAAATGGAATACTTAAAAACAAAACAATAACCTCTTAAAGCTCACTATTAATACACGTTTTGGATGGTCTGTACACAGAACATTAGTTATACTTCTAAATGCAGACTACTGGGATGCTGTTGACTGGTTCTCTTCAACACTGAGATTTATAGGTTTTATTTTATTCTTTAATATTTATGTAAAATTTGACTATGGGCCAGATCCTCAGCTGGTGTAAATGGCATAACTCCACTGCAGTCAGTGTAACTACACCTTTTTATATCAGCTGAAGATCTGACCCAGAAGATTCACAGATTTTAAGACCAAAGGGGACCATCATAAACATCTTGTCTCACCTCCTGTGTAACACAGGCCATAGATACTCACCCAGTAATTCCTGCCCCAAGCCCATACCTCCTGCATGATGTATATCACACCTTTTGGAAAGATATCCAGTTTTGACTTAAAGACTTTGAATAATGGAGAAAAATCTACCACATCCTTAGGTAAGTTGTTCCAATGGTTAATTATCTTCACATTTAAAAATTAGTGCAGTAGGTGTGAAAGACACTTTACAGCATATTGATTGCAGTCACACTATTGGAAATCTGGAATAATTATATTCCATGGCGCTCCTCCAGATTTACACCAATATGCATGAGGACAGTGGAGAGAGGTGAACAGCATGGTACTCCAGGAAACTGTAGAGGGAACTGTGCTGTTCAACATATTTATTGATGATCTGGAAAATGGGGTGAACAGTGAAAAGGCAAAGTTTGCAGATGATACAAAATTATTCAAGATAGTGAAGTCTAAAGCAGACAGAAGAGTTACAAAGGGATTTCACAAAGCTGGATGAGTGGGCAACAAAATGTCAGGTGAAATTCAACACTCATAAATGCAAAGTAATACACATCAGAAAAAATAAATTAGCAGTTACCACTTAAGAAAGAGATCTAAGAGTCACCATAGTTGGCTGACAACATCTGCTCAATGTGCAGCAGTGATCAAAAAGACTGACAGAAGGTTAGGAACTATTAGGAAAGGGATAGAAAATCAGACAGAAAATATCATGTCACTATATAAATCCATAGTATGCTCACATCTTGAATACTACATCCAGTTCTGGTCGCATCATCTCAAAAAGGATATAGTGGAACTGGAAATGGTTCAGCAAAGAGCAACAAAGATGATCAAGGATATGGAATGTGACTTTCATACAAGGAAAGACTAAAAAAAATTAGAGCTGGTCAGCTTAAAAAAGAGATGATTAAAGGGGGATATGATAGAGGTATATAAAATCATTAATGGTGTGGAAAATGTTACTAGAGAAGTGTTACTTATCCTTTCCACAGTACAAAAGCAAGGGTCACCTGATTAAGTTAATAGGCAGCAGGTTTGATACAAACAAGAGGAAGTGATTAAGTTAATAGGCAGCAGGTTTGATACAAACAAGAGGAAGTACTTTGTCATACAAGTAACCTATGGAACTCATTTCCACAGGATGTTATGAATGGACAAATTTCAACTGGGTTCAAAAAAGAACTGGATAAGTTCATGGAGGATAGCTCTGATCAATGGCTATTAGTCAAGATGGTCTGAGATATAATCCCATATGCTTGGGTGACCATAAACCTCTCACTACTAGAATCCAGGAGTGGAAGACAGAGATGGGTCACTCCATAATTGTCCTGCTCTCTCCATTCTCCCTGAAGCTTTGGTATGCCACTGACAGAGACAAGATGCTGGCCAAGATGGACCATTGTCTGACCCAGTATGGCAGCTCTTGCGTTCTGATGACAGAATTGGTCCCAAGATCCCATCCTTTAGGGCGTACAATCTAGACTTCTTTCTAAACCTTTTTAGAGGACAATGCTCAAATTCTTCACAAATGGGAGGGGGCACTTTGGTGACTTGACATGGAGGCAAAGGCCCCATTTAATCTGCCTATAAATTTAATTTTTTTTTTCAAATTCAGAAATAAATGTGTCAAGCAATGCTGCATAGTTGAATATAAACTGCTTATTAGCTGAGTTAAACCTCAATGGGAACAGCCACAGGGAAGTCACAAGACAAGAGAAAGATCCAAATTTCACTTGTTAGAGTTAGCTTTTATATGTGTTTCCACATGAAAACCATTGCTATGATATCTGCACACCTCCCATTAAATACATGCAGTTAATATCTGCACATATCCTGAGAAATAATGAGCACTGGTGCTCAGCTGAAGACAATGGGATTAGAGGGAGCTCACACAACTTCATAGGACAAACTCAACCTGCAGAATCAGGTCTCGGCATTTCTCATTGCATAAAAGGTGCTGGAATTGATCCTCAGGGCCTTGGCTTCTTTCAGGATAGGTGGGGCTGCTGTTTGATCCCATTGGCTATCATTGTTAGCTGATAGGTGTCTCCACATTGCCAAGTGAAAATCATCCAAAAGTCAGCTGTAACAGATGTGCCTTATAACTACACGGTGCACTGAAGAATATCAAACACCAGCTCTAATGATCAGAAGAAACTATTTCCTCATAGTTGAGACATGTCTACTGGAAAATGCCCTGCCCATTTTCCTAGATAATTCTTTCCCAGGATCAAATAGAAGAAGGACCTCAGACAATTCTATCATAATGGAAACTATGTCCAGGAGGTTTATTAAGTCATCAAGACCAACGGCATACAGAGCAACACCAATGGTTTCATAGGCTGCCCCTCCATATCTCTAACATAAATCAAATAGAAGGGTGGCTGTCAGCCAACATTTTTGTATTTGGTGGGCTGTGTTTTGGACACTCCTGAACAATAGTTGAGTGGTCCAATAGATTGGAGTCATAGGCCTGGTCTACACTAGGACTTTAATTCGAATTTCACACCAGGAAGCCATTTAATTCGACATAGAGGGCTCTTTAGTTCGAATTCTGTACTCCTCCCCGACGAGGGGAGTAGCGCTAAATTCGACATGGCTATGTCGAATTAGGCTAGGTGTGGACAGAAATCGACCTTAGTAGCTCCGGGAGCTATCCCACACTGCACCACTTTGTTGACGCTCTGGACAGCAGTCCGAGCTCGGATGCTCTGACCAGCCACACAGGAAATGCCCCAGGAAAATTTGAATTCCTTTTCCTGTCTGGCCAGTTTGAATCTCATTTCCTGGTTGGACATCGGGGCGAGCTCAGCAGCATTGGCAACGATGCAGAGCTCTCCAGCAGAGGAGTCCAGGCAATCTCAGAATAGAAAGAGGGCCCCAGCATGGACTGACCGGGAGGTCTTGGATCTGATTGCTGTGTGGGGCGATGAGTCCAACAAACGGAATGCAAAGACCTACGAGAAGGTCTCCAAAGCCATGGCACTCAGAGGATACAGCCGGGATGCAATGCAGTGCCGCGTGAAAGTCAAGGACCTGAGACAAGGCTACCAAAAGCCCAGCCCCAGACATGCCGCTTCTACGAGGCACTGCATGCCATTACCAGTGTCCGTGGACTCTGACGATGGGATAGTGTCGACGGGCAGTTCCGCGATGTTCGCGGACGGGAAGATGAGGAAGGGTTTGAGGAGGACGAGGCAGGCGACAGCGCTGATTTCCCGACAGCCAGGATCTCTTCATCACCTCACTGAGATCCCCTACCAACCCTCCCGGCCATTACCACGGACCCTGAATCAGGGAAGGATCAGTCGGTAAGTGATTAAAACATGTTAACATTTATTTTTAACAAAACAGGAATATAAAAAGAAGGTCTATATATAGGGGACGGAACAGGCATCTGAGACCTCCAGGAAGCTGTCCTGGAGGTAATAGGAGGTTCCTGGGGAGAGCTGGCTTATTGGGTGCTCCGTGGTAGCACACTTTTCTGTGCCAGGCTCTCATCTGGTACTCCGGGACCATTGCCTTCACGAGCATGGCAGCAAAGGCCCCTGGTTTGTGCTGGCTTTCATGCAGCATGCGCTCTCTGTCTGCCTCACTGACCCTCCTCAGGGTGATCTTGCGCGCAGACTACTGCATTTAAGTAGAGTGATTTGTGTACTATTAGTACTGGTAGTGCTTCACTGTTCCTTTGCACAACAAGAAGCGTCACTTTACAGCCACGTGGTGGAGGCTGCAGAGTGGCAGCATACAGGGATCTTTCCCAGGGAAGAGCCGCGATGTGGTGGAACAGGGGCAGAGTTTATGCTTTCAGGATTGCCTGCAGCAAGAGGACAGAGCTATACATTCACTTTTAAGCAGCCAAAAGTCATTGGCTTACCATGCCTGGCTGCTCCACGGATTCTGCTGTCCTGCCCCGCTTCTCTGATCTTCAGTGCGATACCCCAGGCAATGAAAGCGAATTCAGAAAAATCAAACTTTCCCTGAGTGAGTTCGCATGAGATAGGTGCTGTGCCCCCCTGCACTGTGTCTGCAACCGCCCTCCCCCGCCACACACTCCAATACCCACCTCTCCCAGAATAACAAGAAGGAGGGGCGCGAGGGCCGTGAAAACTGTTACTGCACCCCAGCAGAGAGCTCAATTACCCAAAAGCTCTCAGTCCATAAATTTTGAAAAGTCACTACCTTTCTGGCTCACCCAAGCCCAAATCCCAGTTTCATCCCCCAATTGTGTTGTTGAGTATTAAAAGTAGTTTGCTAGAGCGAATGGCCCAGGATAGAAGACTCTGGAGATCTGTGGTTGGCGGCCCATACCCCGGTTGGGGTGACGGGCATGAATGAATGAATGAATGATGCTGACTACAGCCAAGCTCTAAGATACAATCTCAGTGAGGGATCTCAGTGAGGGTATTTGCTCCAATCCCTCAGACAGAGATAAACACCTACAAGATCTCTATCAAGCATTCTTAAACCTACAATACCCACCTGCTGAAGTGAAAAAACAGATTGACAGAGCCAGAAGAGTACCCAGAAGCCACCTACTACAGGACAGGCCTAAAAAAGAAAATAACAGAACACCACTAGCCATCACCTACAGCCCCCAACTAAAACCTCTCCAGCGCATCATCAAAGATTTACAACCTATCCTTAAAGATGATCTCTCACTCTCACAGATCTTGGGAGACAAGCCAGTCCTCGCTTATAGACAGCCTCCCAACCTGAAGCAAATACTTACCAGCAACCGCACACCATACAACATAAACACTAACCCAGGAACCTATCCTTGCAACAAAGCCCCATGCCAGCTCTGTCCACATATCCATTCAAGTGACACCATCATAGGACCTAATCACATCAGACACGCCATCAGGGGCTCGTACACCTGCACATCTACCAACGTGATATATGCCATCATGTGCCAGCAATGCCCCTCTGCCATGTACATTGGCCAAACCGGACAGTCTCTACGCAAAAGAATAAATGGACACAAATCTGACATCAGGAATCATAACATTCAAAAACCAGTGGGAGAACACTTCAACCTCTCTAACCACTCAGTGACAGACTTGAAGGTGGCAATTTTGCAACAAAAAAACTTCAAAAACAGACTCCAAAGAGAAACTGCTGAACTTGAATTAATATGCAAACTAGATACTATTAACTGTGGCCTAAACAAAGACTGGGAATGGTTGGGTCATTACACCAATTGAATCTATTTCCCTATGTTAAGTTCTCCTCACACCTTCTATGGGCCATCTTAATTATCACTTCAAAAAGTTTTTTTCCTCCTGCTAACGATAGCTCATCTCAATTGATTAGACTCTGCCTGTTGGTATGCATACTTCCACCTTTTCATGTTCTCTGTATGTATAAATATCCCCTGTCTGTGTGTTCCATTCTATGCATCCGAAGAAGTGAGCTGCAGCTCACGAAAGCTCATGCTAAAATAAATTTGTTAGTCTTTAAGGTGCCACAAGTACTCCTGTTTTTTTTGTTTCCGCCATGTTTCTTTGCAGAAGACTTTGTGTGAAGGGGGTGGGGTTTGTAATTGCGTAGGACATTCACCATTACCAGGGTACAGACATGGGGGCAGGATCAACAGCAGGTCACACACAGAGTGCAGTCACTAGGCACCCTGGTCAGTCTGTGAGGTGTTTTTAATGTTCTGTTCATAGGCGGCAGGTGCCCTGCTCAAGGTATATTTGGAGGTGGGTCTCTGTCTGCTGCCCCAGGTTCCTAGTGCCTGCCATCCACAAATGGAAAGGCAGGCTGCCCTTACCCTGCCCTTCCACCACAGCCCTGAGCCTCTACAGTGCCCCAAACCCTCAGCCCCAGCCAGAGCCCTCATCCCCCTACACCTCCTCCCCTTCCCACACACCCTCACCCCCCCACCCCCAGCCCAGAGCCTGCACCCAAACTCCGTCCCAAACCCTGCACCCCTCACCCCTTCCTGCACACCCACCTGTAACCGTCCTCCCCCCAGAGATCGCTGTAGGAGCCTATCATTCCTGGAGTCTAGAAGCTGTCTCTACATCACTGCACACCCTACCCACCACAGTCTGCGTCCCTGTTTCAACCCTTTAACGCGAAGTCATTAGTAAAGACAAGGTTGTTAATTAAAATGGTCCATTACCTTTATTTTTACACGGGTGTTGGAAGAGGGGAAACGTGGTGAACGGGGTATGTAAGCATAGAAAAAAGTCAACAGTAAGTGAAACAGGGGCAGGTTCAGCTTCTCTGTAAAGAAACAGAACTGTCACAGGTTACCCTGCTTGCTGAGGAACCTAGCTTTCAAAGCCTCCCGGATGCACACCACTTCCCGCTGGGATCTTCTAATTGCACGGGTGTCTGGCTGAGCATAATCAGCAGCCAGGCGATTTGCCTCAACCTCCCATCCCGCCATAAAGGTCTCCCCCTTGCTCTCACAGAGATTGTGGAGCACACAGCAAGCTGCAATAGCAATGGGGATATTGGTTTCGCTGAGATCCGAGCGAGTCAGTAAGCTCCTCCATCTCCCCTTGAGACGTCCGAAAGCACACTCCACCACCATTCTGCACTTGCTCAGCCGGTAGTTGAAGAGCTCCTTGTCAGTGTCCAAGGTGCCAGTATAGGGCTTCATGAGCCAGGGCATTAGCGGGTAGGCTGGGTCCCCGAGGATCACTGTAGGCATCTGCACATCCCCAACATTTATTTTGTAGTCCGGGAAGAAACTACCTTCCTGCAGGCGTTTAAACAGACCAGAGTTCCTGAACACACGCGCGTCATGAACCTTGCCCGGCCACCCAACGTTGATGTTGGTAAAGCGTCCCCTGTGGTCCACCAGTGCTTGCAGCACCATTGAAAAGTAGCCCTTTCGGTTAATATACTGGCTGGCCTGGTGGGCCGGTCCCAGGATAGGGATGTGAGTCCCATCTATAGCCCCACCGCAGTTTGGGAATCCCATCACGCATCTATGTTGACCTGGACGTTTCCCAGGGTCACTACCGTTGAGAGCAGGAGCTCCACGATTGCGTTGGCAACTTGCATCACAGCTACCCCCACGGTAGATTTGCCCACGCCCAAGTGGTTCGCTACTGACCGGTAGCTGTCTGGCAAGTTTCACAGGGCTATGGCCACTCACTTCTGCACAGTCAGGGCTGCTCGCATCCTGGTGTCCTGGCGCTTCAGGGCAGGGGACAGCAAGTCACAGAGTTCAAGGAAAGTGCCCTTACGCATCCTGAAGTTTCGCAGCCACTGTGATTCATCCCAGACCTGCAGCACTATGCAGTCCCACCAGTCCGTGCTTGTTTCCCGGGCCCAGAATCGCCGTCCCATAGCATGAACATGACCCATTGCCACCATGATCTCCACAGCGCGGCATACCCTGCTTTGTGAGAGGTCTGAGCCACTCTCTGACTTCATGTCCTCACGCCTCCTCGCCCGATTTCTCAGCATCTGACTGTGGAAGAGGTGGACGATAAGGTGCGAGGAGTTGACAACGCCATAAGTGCAGCGATGATCACAGCGGCTCCATGGTCGCACTGCAGTGCTGTGGCCGCTGTCACTGACCAGAAAAAGTGCGCTAACTGATTACTGTTGAATTCTGACAGTTACCCAAGACCACTCGACACAGTTTCCAGCATGCATTGGGGAAATCCCAGAATTCAAATGGAACTGTGGGATAGCTTCCACAGTGCACTATTGTGGACTCACAAAGTTGAATTAGTGTCCTTAGTGTGGATACACAAATTTGACTTCGTAAGGTCGATTCCACAAATTCGAATTAAGTTGAATCGAACTACTCTTGTAGTGTAGACATACCCATAGATCAGGCTAGGTGCTCCCTTCTGGAAACCCACCAGCCTGCTGCAAGAGGAATCCAAGCCTTTGTGTCTCTGGATCCCTGGATGCTCTAAGCCTCCCTGGGTCTCAGCAGGCTGCAAAACTGTGTCCTGCCTGGGCTTCTGGGCCTCTCTGGTACATTTCCAGGGCACTGACTCTCAGTCTGATACCACTTCATGGAAATGGAACTCCTCAGCCCACCTGCCCTAGGCCCTGAGAGCCAGTGCTGATCCCTCAAATACCCCAGTTACTTAAATAAGCAGTGTGAACCTTCTGGTTTGCAGTTAGTTGTGACGCATTTAAGAGAGAGAGAGAGAGAGACACTTAACAGAGCCTAGTACGTGATTGCTCTTTTATACATAAAGCACATGATAGTACACATCATACAAAACAATAAACACAGTAAGCTTCAATGTCCCTCACTAGCTCACCCTTCCCTTGTAAGTCTTGGAGTACATTTATACAGCAGGTGGGAGGGATAACGCCCAGCTCAGCTAGATGTACGTGTGCAAGCTCTGTGCAAACTAGCACCTAGAAATAGCAGTATGGCTTCTGTGAAAGGGCTGATGGCTCAGGCTAGCCACCAGATGGTCAGGTTGGCTTGTACTTGGGGGCTACCCTGTGTGGCTATATGGTTATTTTTAGCATGTTCCTCTAGCAGAGCTAGTACGTGTACATCTACCCAAGCTGGAAATCACCTGCTGTAGGGATATACCCCATCTGTGTCCAGGCAGGAAGTCAGGCTCCCCTGCCTCATGAGGCACTACGTTCTGGATTGTTTCTCTTCATGGACTGGAGAAAATGGCTCCTGGGCAGAATACCTTCTGCACTTTTAAAAACGTCAGCACCCTGTCCGATAACTACTCGTTCAGCCTCCTGCCAGGTCACAGGCCCCAACCAGGGGGCCTCCTTGCTAAGGTGACCTCCCACTGCTAAGCGAGTTCTTCTGGGCAGGAACCAGTCTTTTGACTAGAGTGAATAGATTTCCAATGGTTGGGTACTTAAAATCAGCTACACTGTATCATCAGCCCTGTATCTCTACGTGTTTGGATCTCAGCCCAATGCGAAGGTACAGGACTACAGATAAGGCTACCAAGAAGCACTCAAAATGGAGTTAGCAGCTCGGTAAACAGACATATGTATACAGAGTCCATAATCTCACACAGTATTCGTAAACCGCACAGATATACAGGTATTCCTAAATCATCACAGTAGGGCACAGTTTTAGGACTCAGAAAATCTGGGTTCTATTCCCAACTCTGCTACTAACTTACTATGTGGCTTCAGGTAAGTCACTTAACCACTCTATGCTTCTCTTCCCCTTACCACTGCTTATCTGTTTGTTCCATTATTGAATGCCTTGGCAACTTTTCAGTACTGAAGCATAAGGCAGCAAATCCTTCAAGTGCTGTTATTCTGTTGTCGCTCTCAGCACTTCAGATGTCACATTCCAGATATGCTATTCAGGTGTCAGGTCCTCGCATGTGGGGTACCTCATTGCTCTCTCCTTAGCCATCTTATTCACCTACACTAAACAGCTACCATATTCACAGCCCAGAAGTTGAGGCATTTCAGTGGGGGAAATGATTTTCTTCTATGAGTGTGAGTTTCTGAATATGCTCGATTTCCCCATGTGAATTAGCATTTGGCGACATGTCCCTTGACTTTATATGTAACACTCTCCAAGTAAAGATATTAGGGCAATGGAATCTGTGAGGCAGAGTACAGCTTTAGTAACTTATTCAGATGTTACTACCAACAAGTAAAGGCAGGTGGAAAGACATTGTGGCTACTCCATCAGGCCTTTCTGAAGGCAGCCTTTGGTTTATAACCATTCAACACAAATAGCTGCCTGAGAGATGCTGTGATCTAAGTTGGGCACATTACCCACCAAGATAGAGGCTCAGGCTGATTGGCATATGAATGAAGACTTGGAGTTGGATTCTAATAGCCTTTGGCTTCATGGCTGGTTTCTGCATCACATTCTGCAGCAGCTGCCACCTTGGAGAATGGGGTGAGAGTAATTGTATTGGCTTACGTCCAATGCCCCGAGGAGCAGTCTCTTACTACTCTTCCAGACAAACAGAAAGGTTAATGATGTACATCTTGATTGCTCTGCTAGAAAGAAAGCAGTCGGTTTGATCCAAGAATCTTTACTGTATGTGTAGGGGAGGTATGTTAAAAGGATTCAGGACTGGAATATGTCTGATGGACTGTCTCTGAACCTGAGAGCCCTTGATGTCTGGCAGGTATGTTAACATAAGTAATAGCTTTCTTTGAGGGTCATCCTGTAATTTGAAGTCATTTATACTGGGTTTGTTACTCAGAGAGACACTCTTTTTTGATGGCATCTCATCAGGGAAAGCATTTGAATTTGTCTGTGGCTGGAGCAAGTACAATATTATTAGCTGAATATGTTATTCAATAAATATTGGCATTGCCTTTTCTTTGAGGAATATTTTTAACTCCTCTTTATGCATCTCCTTTTGTATCCCTGGGATAAGCATGAATTCAGGCCAAAAAATGGAGACAGCAAGGGAAGGAATAAGTGCAAATGCACTTCCGCTTGAGAGGTAAAGAGAGTGGACTAGTTATGAGCTGCCAAGCTTTTCATCAGGGTTTTGTCAAAAATTGGGTTTTAGCTCAAACATTTTTCTTTTTTTTAAAAAGTGTGTTTCTGAGGAAATTTTCAATATTTTATTTTTAAAACCACTGAACCGTGGCTCCTGGAAATTGTCGTTCAGGTGCCTTATGCGGCCCTTCTTATCTGTGGGCCAGGCTCTCTGGCACTGAATTTCTCATGATGCACCATGACCAGGGACTCCCATGATGCCCCCTTCCCCTCAGCAAGAGGGCGGCATCATTTGAATAAAAATATTTTGACTGTCAGCCAAAATATTTCATTGAAAAGTCAAAATTTTCCCTGGGAAATAAACCTATTTTCTGACCAGTTTTACTTGTAATCTATTTTATGGTAATAAAAGTTAAAGAGAAACACTCCATTAGGTCACCTTGTCTATTTTCCTGCTAATGCTCGATTGTTCATGCTTCATTGTTTTGGCTGTCTAATTTTAAATGACCCCAGCAATAAGGTTTTCATCACCTGTTCTTTGGAGATTGTTCCACCGTTTAACTGATTTCACTGAAACAGGAAATATTTCTAATTTTCAGTTTAATGTTTTTTTTATTTCAGTTTCACTCCATTACTCCTGACTGTTGTCCCACTGGATTGACTATATTAAATAATTCCTCTCCATCTTTTAGTTTACATTTCTCTGCCACTGGTTTAAATTTGGCCCAGGGCACTTGTGATATCTATCTACTGGGTGTTCACTGATTTAAATCCAGTCTCAATTCTGTTCCTAGTAGATACACAGCCTCATCAGAGCTGGCAATGATTTGTTCAGTCATTTTAGGTGGCTGAATATGCAGGGTAAGATGCACTCAGAATCCCTCCAGGAAGAAGCACCTGTTCTGTACTATCGAAAGTTTGAAAGCCAGTATGATATTAGCACCGTATACAATATAGGTCAATCCCAAACCTCTCTCTCTTGTGACTGGATAAAGCACACCCAATGACATTCAACTAAAAATATTCTACCTCAGTGGGTTTCAACCTTTTTTTCAATTGCAGACCCCTAAAAAATTTGGTGCGGACCCCTTTGGAAATCTTAGCTGTAGTCTGTGGACCCCCAGGGATCCATGGACCAGGTTGAAACCCACTGTTCTATGGTAACAGCCACCTTTCACAGACCCCTTTAGATATAGTCTGTGGACACCCCAGGGGTCTGAGGACTGCAGATTGAAAACTACTGTGCTATCAGATGGAGCTTCTTGGATACTTGTGAAATCCATTCAAGAATACAGCTTTTAGTTGGCACAGTGAATGAATCATTCATGCCCCCATCGGAGGGATTCCTCCATATGAAGATTGAGGCATGCTTGCAGGCCAGAATGGGACACTTTTCTGCTGTTGCCAATATTATGCATGTTTTGTGACTTGACTTGTTCTGGTCTACATGCTGCTCAACATTTTCTTGCATCCGTCTATGCATACTCCACGTGCCTAAGAGGGAGATATCTCTTTAAGAGATCTCAAGAGGTGAAGGGGGAGGGGGAAAGGAATCAGTTGCATCTGGGTCACTATTGCTGGGCAAATGCACAATTAACATACCACACCCAAGGTTTCTGAAATTGGGTGTGGTACTTTAGGGTATGTCTATTAGGTTCCCTGTAACTGGACTCAGACTCCACTGAGGACAAATAGTCAGGGAAGCTGACTAAAGGAAATGTGATCTGTCTGGGTTGGGAGAAGCTCAGCCACAGGAGAAGACAACAAGCTGTTTTCCCCTAATGCTGAAACATGTTGCAGGAGGTTAGTGCTATTGTTAACTTTCCAAAAGGGGAGTCCTGGCAGTGTGTTAGTTATAGAAAGTGGAAATTGGGAGAGAAAACTAACTTCATTCATTTTAATTTTATACTTTGAGTGTTATTTGATTTTAACCAAATTGTTTTAGTTCAATTGTCTTAACCAATAAGGCTTGCTTGTTTTATTTAAATGTAAGGATGGGGAAAGTCATCTATATTTAGCTATTCTCTATGTGGTATTTTTCTTGCAACAGTATTTTTCGTTTATATACATAATACTAATTGGTTGGTTAATTAGTTAGCTGACTAGCTAACTGAGTGATTCCATAGTTCAGCAGATGAGAAGAAGGAATCTGTGTGGGTTCCAGCTGGAGATTTCTGCTAGCAAGAGGAGGGAAGATATTACTGCAGTGCTTCTGACTCAGACTATCTAGAATTGATGAACAAACACTCATGTGAACTCAACCTAAGATTTTCAAACCTGGAGTTACTTCTCACTGTGTTTCTGGGGGGACTGATCTGTTTAGATTTAATTTGTTTCTTTTGTTTATATTTATGTATAACTGAAAATAATGCATGTAGATTATGAAGTAGCCTTGTTATGTAGTAGAAACTAAGCAATTATTTTTTATCATTACAAAATTTTATAAAGTTGGTTCTTAAGAATTTAATTCGCTGCTTTTGTTCTTTTTGGAACAAAAAATTGTGGGGAGGTTGACACTGTACAATCCTTGCTGAAAATCTTCAGTTATTGAACTCTGGGTCTTCATGTGCTTTGGAGTTGTGTTTAAGCACTAGGACCGGAGTGGTGAAGTAAACCCTGGCCTACCCAAACAGTTACATATGCACAATGTTTATGCAAAAGACAATCAAATACTGGGTAGGAAGAAATCAAGATAAGCTCTTATGGCACAATGAATCAAAAGATCAGAGGAAGGGTACCTCAAAGCAGATTTGATAGCTGCTTTCAACTACCTGAAAGGGGGTTCCAAAGAGGATGGATCTAGACTGTTCTCAGTGGTAGAAGATGACAGAACAAGGAGTAATGGTCTCAAGTTGCAGAGGGGGAGGTTTAGGCTGGATATTAGGAAAAACGTTTTCACTAGTAGGGTGGTGAAGAACTGGAATGGGTTACCTAGGGAGGTAGTGGAATCTCCTTCCTTAGAGGTTTTTAAAGTCAGGCTTGACAAAGCCCTGGCTGGGATGATTTAGTTGGGTTTGGTCCTGCTTTGAGCAGGGGGTTGGACTAGATGACCTCCTGAGGTCCCTTCCAACCCTGAGATTCTATGATTCTATGATTCCATGTTGTAGCATAAAGATGCAAGTGGAAGAACAGGGAATAAGAACATATTTTTTAGGATGAACTTTGAGAGAAGTCTCTTAAAGCAGCAAACGGGGAGGACACCAGTGCAGAAACAGAAAGCATTCTGAAAAACAGAAGAGGTTGGAAAGATGCCACCAAAGCTGCCTAGAGGTCAAGAGCTGTCAAGTCAATGCAAGCTGCAAAAAAAAAAAAAAAAAAGAAAAGAAAAGGAAACAGGCAATGTCATTCTTCCTGAACATCCAACAGAGCCCAGAGGCATAACAAAGAAAATCCACTGCGGCGATTGGCAAATTGTCCTCATGCTATATGCCAAACTCTTTGCTCTTTAGTGCATTGGAGGGAGGTAAATTATACACCTGGGGGGCAGGGGGATGGACTAAACTTCCAGTTGAAACCATTAACTTTGGGCAGAAGGGTGAGAGACAAGAAACTTAAGATCTGAGGATAGAGGGTGATGGAATGGGGGTGGGAGAGATAGGGAGATCTCGAAGTTTAGTAATTATCTCTAGAGCTACATTTTGAAAGTAGATTAAAATATAGAAATATCACTTCTGCCATCTCAAATCAATGTAAACATTACATTTTGAATGAATAAAGTCAAGGTTTTACAAAAAACTAAGATCAGTGGGAAAAGTCCATGATTTTAATTTATCAAACAAATCAGGAGTCAGGCCTCAAAATTCATGATGTAAAAATAATAATAAAATGTGGGGTTCTTTTTAATTTTCCCCCTGGATTTTGATCCTTTAGGGTGCACTTGGGCCACATTTTTCAATCCTCTCTCTCCAACCATGAGGGCTAGAAACTTACTTTAAGAAAAGACAGTTTCTTCTTTGAGAGATTGTCCGTATGTACATTACACTTCTCGAGCACATGGGGACCAAGTGCACCAGATTTGAATGTTTTGGCCAGCAGTGTCTGTTGGGGATGCATATTCATCCTGAATGCCCCATGCTCCTGTACTGAGGGCATAAAAAGCAGAGTGTGCCTGACCACCCCTGATTTCCTTTTCAACATCCATGGCTGTGAGACAGAATCCCAGCAATGTTCACGTCTCAATGCACCTTTCAAAAACTTTGTAATATATAGTATTTTAGATCTACAGTAGTAGGGTTAGTCACGTTTAATAGTATATATAGAATAGTTTGCCACTGGCATTTAGAGGTATATTTTTTCCTCACTTTGGGAGTCATGATCGTGCCAAAGTCTTCCAGCTTTAAAAGGGGTCTTTCCTGTGAGACAGCTAAATTGTTTAATGATGGACACATGAGGTGTTTCTTTCACCTTGGGGAAAGACATTATTGAAAAAAATGTTCATTCTGTAGATCCTTTTAGAGAATTTGGGAAGGTTTTTGGAGGCTACTCTCAAACTTCTTCTACTGAACCACTCTACAAGGCCTGCCTTATATCCAGATGAGACAGGCTCCCTTGCACTCTCTGGGTCCAAAAGTGCTCTCGGGAGAGGTGACTCGGCTTACACCTCTTGAGCTTTGACAAGGCTGCCATGTCCTCTTCTAAATCATCAAACTAGGGTAGGGAGGAGCATTGATCCTCTAGGGAGCACAGGAGTGAGCATTAAGAAGCTAAGACCACCTCACTTCACCCACTCTTATGGGACTTCATGGCCCAGAGTAGGTACTGTTCAAGATCTGCATGAGATTGATAAAGTTTTGGCACCATCTCAGGAAAAGACTAACTGCCACAGATACTGACTGCAGCGCCAATGACTGACTTCACTCTGCTTCTCTCCCTCTCACTCTGACTTCACTCTGCTTCTCATGACATTGTCTTTCTTTGTACAAACATAATTTGTGGCACCAGAGAATCTTCAGCTGTCTGCTGAACCAGTCACTCAGTGCTGAATGTCTCTAATATGGTGCTGGCTACTGCCATACCTACAGGACTAGGTACCTCATCTGCACTGGCAGCCTGGGACCCTGCTTGGAATAGCTCCGGCCCTTTGGACATCTGTGTCAGAGCCTTTAGACTTCCCTCTGCTCTGGAGCATTTGCTGCAGGTGTGGCAGGGTGGGGCTAGCTAAACCCAAAATAATCCCTTAACCCCTTGTTGACCAGTGTGGGGTTTGTACACTCCATCACATGCCTCATTGCTGGTAATCATTTAAAATCCATCTTTCTGTAGTTAATAAACTTGCTTGCTGATTTATCTAAACCAGTGTGTTTGGACTGAAGTGTTTTGGAAACTACATTTGGGATAACAGGATTTGGCCGGGGTCCCTGGGCACTAGCCCCATTGGCCTGTGCAGTAATCTGCCAATGCCCACAGAAGGAAAATTGCAAATTTTGACCAGCTGTATTAATGACTAAAGGGGACTGTGGGGTTTAACTCCAACTGCTTTGTCTTTGCTAGTAGTTTAACTCAAGTAAACTAGCTCCAGTTAAGAGACCACTCTTTGGTTTTGTTTGTTTTTTTTGCACATTACCCTCTGCTCCTTCCACTCCCAACACCCACCCCAGAGGGCTGGAAGAGAACCTGTCCTCCTGCTGCTGCTGGATGTCACGGAGTGTTGGGGAGTCAGGGTCCTGCACCCCCCACTTCCTGTGATTCACCGTGACTCTCAGCCAACCAGTAAAACAGAAGGTTTATTAGACGACAGGAACACAGTCAAAGCAGAGCTTGTAGGTATGAAAAACAGGACTCTTCAGTCAGGTCCATCTTGTGGGGTAGGGAGCCCAGACACCAGTGCTGGGCCTCCCTCCGTTTCCCAGCCAACTCCAAACTGCAACCCCCTCCAGCCCCTCCTCTGTCCTTTGTCTCTTTCCCCGGGCCAGGAGGTCATCTGATCTCTTTGTTCTCCAGCACCTTCAGTTGGCACCTTGCAGGGGAGGGGCCCAGGCCATCAGTTGCCAGGAGACAGTGTGTCAGCCATTCTCTGTGCAGACAGCATCACACCTGCCCTCTAGGGCTCTGCAACAATCACCCAGCCTTATCCCACCACCTAGATACTTAAGAAATGCATTGGGGAAACTGAGGCACCCACACAGTATTCAGAGAAAACATTAAGAACATTCCCACTTTGTCACACTGGAGGAGGGGCAGCTCAGTGCAGAGAGAGATGAAGAGAATGAGCTAGAACCAGGGAGAAGGTAGGTACCCGCTCTAGGCAGGGTGGGGGGGCACCCTGTTTACCCCCTCCCCAGCACTGCTGTGCTTGCAGTTTACCGCTGGACCCTCCATTGCTCCAGGGACCAACCCTAGCTCCTGCCCCACTGTGCTTTTGCCCCCGGCCCCTTTTACAATCATTCCCCGGGGGGCCCACAAATATGTTTGGAGCTGGGGCCACAAAAAGTTAATCCGGCCCCCCATAAAGGTATTTTAGTGTTTGCGGTACCAGGTTTATCCAATATTTAGAAACACACTAGGTGTGTTTTCCTCCCCATGGCATTTCTAAAGTACAGCGTTAGTGTTGTTTTGGTGCTTGACCGTTCCTTTCCTTACTTTTCATGTGGGGATTTCTTTCAAGTTTAACCTTAACTCTCAATATCCTGGGTTTAACAGTTGGTTTGGGATAATAACATTGTGTGACTTATTCTGTTATGTATTTGACCCGAAGTTACTGATATTTGCTGTCAATGCCATCTCAACATAGGTTTTGTTGGGGAATTTCGTGGGTTTTTTTTAAATAAAGATTTTCCTGCACCTCAGCAAGAACCCTGGAGGGCACGTGGCAGTGCAATATTCCTAATGGTTTGAAGAGATGAAGTCTCAAACTTTTAATTATTTTGAACTTTTAAGGCCATTTTCTGGGTTGCTCTGGATGGTTTTTCCCACCTGAAGCAGTGCAAAGCAGCCAGAAAGTTTGGGCCAGAGAAGCAGGGTTTAGAACAGCTTTGTACACCTGCTTCCTCCTCTTTTCGGTCCTGAAAATTCCTCTGCCTCTTGCAGAAGGGAAAGGTTTGTGTTTAGGAGAAGTGAAGAGATGTATTTCCTACACTCCACAGGACATGCACACTTCAGCTTTCCCTCTCTGACAACCCCTACATTCCCACCACGTTTCCTCTTCCACTTGAACCCACTCTCACTCCCTATTTTCTCCCTCCCGCCCCGCCCGCCCTCCCCTTCTCTGCTGAGTAGATCTGGTGCATCAGGCAGCTGGACTTTCTCTTTTGCCAGACCATCACATCATGTACACCCCAGGTTCCCCTCCCTTCTGTCTTCTGAATTCCCCCTACCTCTTGCATTGCCCTGAACCCAAATTTCAACTTTCCCGTCCCTCCATTCCTATGTGCGCGTGCACACACACACACACACACACCACTTCCTCCTGCCTTCTCTGCTGTGTAGATCTGAAGCAACGAGTAGCTTTGAAAGAAAGTGTAGTATTAAAGGCAAAAAATAAGCACTATCTTTCCATCTAAAAACAAGACAGTCATAATTAAACCATTTCTAAAGAGAAGTCAGTTGAGCTACAGAGGGAAATTGACTCATCCAGACTCATAAAACAAGCCAATGGTAGAACTGGAAACGTACTCAATTGAGTCCCAAGTTCCTGTCTTCTTCTTTAAGTGCTAGACAACAAAATGTGATTGCATCTGATTTGCAGGAGCCAAAGAACACGTATTCATGTGCTCCTTTACCTAACTCATTAGATGTTACTAAAGCAGTAGGCGGAAGCAGTAACAATGGGAGTAAACTTACCTGCGCAACAAGAGAGAATCCTTAACTATATCGGCTTAGGTATCTACATGCTTTCCTGATCCTGGGGCTAGTCTGGCCCTGGCATAAGTTAGAGCAGCCTTCCGAATGCTCTGATTTACAATCAGCTGCTCACAATCTCTGGCAGCCAGGGACCACCAAGGTATATGAATGCCCAGCCATATATTCAGGCTGGGAACAGATGGTGTAGAAGTCACTGCCATCACTTTATGCTGCTTAAGGCTTCCCCTCTGCAGAGGAGATCCACCGGGGGCTGGATTCAGCAGTTTTACAGCTGCCTTGTGCCTCCAGTGGAACAAATCACCTGGATTGAGGCTAAGGATCTTGCCCTATGTGCTTTAAAATGAGGTACAACCACTCTCTATGAATATAACTTCTTTAAAGAGGGGGCAGTAGTCAGTGCTACCTTTCATCCATTCTCTTTGTTTACTCCAGCTGAAACTGCTCTGGAACCAAAACTGAACAGAGCATTAGGGCCAGTTGTCTTTATGGAGGAAATTATCTGAGTGAATGGACCTGCCAAAGAGAGCTCCAAAAGTTCCTTTTCCCTTATCTCATCTCCTCTGTTCCTTTGAATGGAGGGGTGTACAAAAGCTCATCAAATGCTTTTCTGAATTCAGTTTTCCATTTCTAGCATTTAAAGGGACACTGTCAGGTTAATTTATGGTTGAAATTCACATCTTATACAAACAACCTTTTACAAAATCTGACATTTTGGGAGACATTTCTACTAACTTTCATCTCAGGGGACACTGTTCTTTGAATAGTATCTGACTGTAACTCCAATTGTCCCATCTCAAAAAGGATATAGTAGAACTCGAAAAGGTGCAGAAAAGGGCAAAAAAGATTATTAAGGGTATGGAGCGGCTTCCATACAATGCAAGCCTAAAAAGATTAGAGCTGTTCAGCTTAGAACAGAGGCAGCTAAGGAAGGGAGAAGATAGGGGGTCTATAAAATCATGAATGGTGTGGGAAAGGGGAATAAAGAAGTGTTATTTACCCTTTCCCACTATACAAAAACAAGGGGTCATCTGATGAAATTTATAGGCAGCAGCCAGTTTAACAGAAACAAGAGGAAGTACTTTTTTCATACAATGCACTATTAACCTGTGGACCTCATTGCCATGAAATTTGTGATGACCAAAAGTATAACTGGTTAAAAAAAATTAAGTAAGGTCACAGAGGGTAGACCTATCAATGGCTATTAGCTCCAGGGATGCAGGGTCAGGGATGCAACCTCATGCTCAGGACTACCTTAAACCTCTGACTGCCAGAAGCCAGGAGGGGAAGCCAGAGGTGGATCATTCCAAAATTGACCTGTTCTGTACATTCTCCTGGAGCTCTGGTATTGAGCACTGTTAAAGATAGGATCCTGGGCTATACGGACCATTGGTCTAACCCAGTATGGCAGTTCTTATGTTCTTATCTACAACCCATATTGCAGCATCCCACAACCTACAGCATTATATGAGAAATGCAGAATGAAACTGAAAACAAAATGTCTAGATGGCCAATCTTCAGTGACGCCGAGTGTACAGGGCACTGGACTTGGAGTCAGTAGACTTGTGCTCTATTCCTAACTCAGCCACTGACTTGCTATTTGATCTCTGGTGAGTCATTTCACCTCTGTTTCTCCTCCCACCCTTTGTCGGTCTTGTCTATTTACACTGTAAGTTCATCCAGGTAGAGACTGTGTCTTACTCTGTGTTTGCACAGTGCATAGTGCTGTTGGGCTCTGAATTTGCTTAGGTCTTTAGGAGCTACTGCAGTACTATTCATAATGTGAACTTAAATATTTTGCCCAGCAGCCGTGCCGTGGTGTGTATCCAGCAAAAACCAGGAGTACTTGTGGCACCTTAAAGAGACTAACATTTATATTTAATGAATGAGTGATGAGCTACAGCCCACTTCTTTGGATGCATAGAATGGAACACACAGACAGGGGATATTTATACATACAGAGAACATGAAAAGGTGGAAGTATGCATACCAACAGGCAGAGTCAACTGGTACAAAATAAATCAGAGCTGACATACTGGCTCCATTTAAAAGAAAATACTATTAACTTTAATGGAGGTAAGATTTTCACCCTTCTTTCAGTCATAGTAGTTATTAGTAATATATGTAAAATTCATACGTTATATATTCTATGAGACATCATTCATATTGTTGTTTACAGATAGAATAATAATGATGCTGAGCTCTTATGTGGTGCTTTTCACAGTTGATCTCAATGCACTGTTAAAGGGCGGGGGGGGGGGCACAGTTTCACAGCCAGGTTAGCAAGGCCCATAAAAGAACAATTACATTTCAAGTTTGAGCATGCAAATGCTGCTGCTGAAGGCAGAAGGAACTTTTTCCTATTTTTGTGAGTAGTGTATTTTGGGGTGACTACATGGCAAGACGGATATGTATCGAGTGTTACTATGTGCAGTTATGTGTTTGTCTCTGAAGTCTGAGAGCATGTGAGTCATCAGAGGCTTCAGGTTGTAAGTAACATTGACACAGAAATCATTAAAACACAAAACAAGTTAGCCTTGTGGTGGTTCATTTACCCTGAAGCATCATATAGGAAGAAATTATATCACTTGATGAAATCTCTTTTAATAAGTGGGAAGGATTAGCATGGACAATTCATTGCAACTGGCTGACATTTGTGGACTATCTCATAGAGAATGATTAGGCCTACGTCCTAAAGAGCAGCTATATATTATTATTTTATGTACAGCCATGCCCACAACATGCAAAGCACTTTCCTAACATTCACGGAAGAGTGGTCTGTGCTCCAAGCAGCTCAACATTTAAGGACAGTCAAGGAGACAGAGGTTCAGGGAAAGGAGCAACAAGAGACAGTTTGTACACAAGTGAATTTAGTTCATGGCAAGCAGCATGGCAGCAGTAGGTCTTTAAGAGGGGAAATTAACTGTTTATCAGGAATTTAGGCTCTATGACTAACTGAGCCATGAACACTTTGTGATCCTCTTGTAATCCTAATATATGTGCCCAAAGAATTACAAAGACAATGGAAGCAATAATAACAAACTCCTTGAGTAGCTCACCCTTGGCTGACTGGCATTTGGAGCCTCAGACATCAACTAGGAAAGTATAGAATTATTGTAAAGGTGATTGTTATGAACTCAGGATAGCTACACATTGCAGAGTCAATGTGTGGGTTGGAGGAATGTGTCCAGAGTCTGAATATCATGCAAGCTGGTGACATCTGAGAGTCGGCCAGTGGAGAAGGGGAACTCATCTCACGGGAGGCTGGTGACTTATCTACAAGCATTCTCGGAGCTGATATGCAGCAAAGGTAAAATCAGTGTTGCCAATTCCAAGTGCTCAAAAGACAATAATCAGGCTTCAGAAATCATGATGGGCTAGAAAATCATGAGACTTTTAAAAATGATACTTCTTTTGTTTCTCTTGTATCTGCTTTCTGTTTTTTGACTCTCTAGGGTGCACTCATGTCACATTTTCAAACTTTTGTCTGCAACCATAAGTGCTCTACAGATTTGTGTGTGTGTGCGTGTATGTGTATCTGGGGGTGGCAGGGAAGATGAGAAAGTGAGTATTGCCATGAAATAATCACATGGTTCCAGGAGGCTGGTGTTTTCATAAAGCTCTAACATCACGAGATGAGTGGTAAAATCACCAGAGTTGTCAACAGCAGTATCAAAACAAGATCAGGCTTTGCCTAACTTTATGATTGGAAGGAGGCTCTTTTTTTGTACAGGCTTTCTCCAAGAGCCTGTTAGATGGGAGCTGGCCTTCACAAGGTAAAGATCCTCAGCACTGATCCATTCGTGTTAGGAAATCCTTCCATTGTCCAACTTCACTTGGTGTTCTATTCATGCACATTGGCTAGCGTGCTGACGTGCTGGGAGATCAGTCTGCCCAGTGGCAGTTCTGAATTAGTATTGCTACTCCCGTTAAGTCTTGGTTCAAAGTTCTAAGAAAGAGTAAGTGTTGAACTTGCTTCTTTGGATTAGTTACATTAATCTTCTAGCAGACGTGTGTTCTGTAGCCACAATGGAAGTACATCTCCTCTTATAGCATGAGTGCTACAGGAGAGGCTCAATATCTTTTTAGGGTGAGATTTCCTATGACACTCAGTCTTTGACTTCAGTGGCTGGAAAGTTAGGCTATGGAAGTTTTTCCTCTTGACTTTAATGGGAGCAGAGAAATCCTGCCTCAGCACAGGGAGATGGACAAGGTGACCACTGGAGGTCCCTCCAGCTCTATCAGTTTCTATGATTTCATGAATCCTGAGCCCTTTGGAAAATCTCATTATCACAGGGTGTTACCCTGAGAGTCTTTTCCAGCCTCACTAACTGACCACCACAACTCAAGGTGTTTATAACCACCATTGTGCTTTATTATATCCCTTCAGCAGTGTACAACATGGAATATTATTTATATACTATGTACAGTCAGTCACCAGCTTCCCCCACTTGCTTCTGGGGAAGGGTACATTAATTATTATTATTTATTATTATTAGCAGCAGCTCCTGCCTTCCTTCAGGCTCCCTGCCTTCCTGTCTGCTTGTATAGTCCCAGCCACTGGTGTTACTTTCACCCAATTAGCCTCTCAGCGGTATCTCTACTCAGTTAATTGGCACCCTCTGCCAATTGCCTGTCTTTCAATTAGGCCCCAGTTTGGGATGGGGATTTGAATGACAGGGTGCTGAGTCACTCACTCTTTATGCTTTGAATCTGAGCCATTGAACCTGACTGAGGATCTGAAGCCATATGGGGAATGTAATCCAGATATGGACTGGATACTCTCCTGATCCCTGAAGTATCTTCTATGGATGCAGATTGATTCCATAGCCTCCATCTGAATCAGATACAAAGCTCTCTTTAGCACAAATCCCTCTCATTCAGACTCTGAATCTCTCTGTCCAGAGTTCCCTTTTTACAGGGCTTGGCCCAGGTTTGAGGTGCAGTTCTGTCGTTCCCCTCTGAATTGGGTTGAGAAGTGCTAGGTGGCCAGCTAGTTGTTTCATTACCCTCTCCATACTCATCCTCTGCTGTTATCAGGCCCAGCTGTGTCTACACCAGGTCTGAATGCTCTGCCTCTTTAACTGCCTGGTATTTCTTCACTGAATGGGGTCCACCTATGACACTGTGGATTATGACGCATGCAATAATGCATTGCATAGGAGTGCAGCAAATTCATTATGGAAGAAGTGGATGACAGACAGATCCTCTATTTCAGGCCCAACACAAGGGTTGTTAATTTTGCTTGGACGGATTCCTAGGGGTTTTATCACATGACATAATCTTTAATTAAAGATTAATCTTTAATTCCTGGAGGCTCCAGGACAATCCTGGAGCGTTGGCAACCCTACCCAACACAGGCTCTGGTAGGCCCAACAGCACCAGTGAGCGCAAGCATAGTTGTATTGGCAGCAGTAACATTACTATCCAATATGTTCAGTTGGGTCCACAGAAATTTTAAAGTAGAGGTTTGGGAACAAATAAGGTGCACTGTGGGGAATTGGAAGAAAGAGAGAGGGTAATAGGTGTCTTACTCTATATTCCTGTGGATCTTTGTATCAGAAACAAAATTCAACCCAAATAAAGTAAACTGAGCCACTTATCTGAGTATGGGCTGGGGAGCAGATGCTCAAGATCTTTTGAACCTTATGTGGTCCCTACATGCCAAAGAAGATCAGTATATGTTAATTAGCAACTTTAGTTAATTAGTAAGTTAGTGATCATTTAGCAGCAAGCATCGCATCAGTGAAAGGAATGGGTTTTCTTTTCATGACAGGAAAGCCGAGAGACAGAAACAAGAATTATTTGTTGTCTTGTCAACAGTGGAAAAAATATCATTTCAAGTGCAATGAGTATTAGCATAAACACATTCCAATTTGTATGCTGTGCTGTAAGATGAAAGTCAATTTAGTTGTTTACTAATCTCATTTTAAAGATCCATGATAAGAGATGGGTGACTACAGGTCTTGTAAACAAAAACTGAAAACTTTAGTGTTTCCATTATAGGTCCAGCTATCTTCTGCAGGAACCAAATTCCACATGAACCCTGGCCTCACATCACTGGGACATTTGCTATACCCCCTTCAGATGTGATAA
The DNA here is from genome assembly GCF_016161935.1 of Mauremys reevesii. Taxonomy (NCBI): domain Eukaryota; kingdom Metazoa; phylum Chordata; order Testudines; family Geoemydidae; genus Mauremys; species Mauremys reevesii. The sequence continues at coordinate 10,663,010 of NC_052628.1, read as the reverse complement.
ATATTATCAGAACACAAAAGGCTGCTGTGTGGATACTGATCATTATCAAGTATCAATTATTTACATCTGCCCCCTAAGCTATTATTAATTGCTCGATTTCTTATTAGCCTGGGTCTTGAGGGGCGGTTTGAAGGAAGATAGTGGACTTCTGGATCAGTTCAGAAAGGGCATTCTGTGAATACCAGCATCATTTAATAAGACATAAAGATATTTGTGTTAGGCACTGATGAATGTACAGAGGAGTCACGAACAGGTGGGGAAAGTGAGGTGAGATAACACATTAAGAGTCAAGAGAGGGCAAGTACGGAAGAGCAAAGATGAAGCATGAACTTGTGGTAAAAGAGAGGGCACCAGTGGAGGGATTCAGAGGGTGATGATGTTGATGATGTTGTTACACCCCTGGGCAAGGATGATAAGCTTAGCTTAGCTGCTGATTTTTGTATAGAATGGAGGAGGCAATGTGGGTGAGGAGGAGACTATAGTAATCGAGATAGAAGAGGGTGAGGACCTGGACATGAGTTTTGGCTGTCTGGACAGAGAAGTAGAAAGGAGAGATCTTAGAAATGTTACAGAGGAAGAAGCAAGCAGGATTTGTGCAGGACAAGAGTGGGGAGGAATCAGAGATGATGCTCAGGTTATGGGCCTAGGTGACAGAAAAGATGGTGGTGATGTCAGCAGTGACGGAGAAAAAGGGAGTGGGGAGAGCTTGGGTGGATAGAGGCCAGGGTCCATATGGAATTCAGTTCCTGCAGAGGATAGCTGGACCTACAATGGAAACACTAACATTTTCAGTTTTTACAAGACCTGTAGTCACCTGTCTCTTATCCTGGAGCTCAGGAGCCAGTGGTTAGACAGTGAGGCAGGCCATGGCTACTGGGAGATCTCCTGTAGGGATGTGGGTGGAAGGCGGAGCCCAGCAGGGCCGAAAGGTTCTTGTTTTGCTATTGTTTTCAGGGTAAGGGAGTCTGTTACCCTGAAAGAAGTTGAACTTTTTAGAATGGCTTGGCCAGAGGGCCAAGTCATCTCTACTGTGGGAGTAGGCTGAAGATTGCTGAGAGGAAATTGAGGTAGAAATGCCACAATTCTGGATTATGCCATAAGACGATGCTGGGAGTCTTGTAAAACTAAACTTTTCCTGTGAAGTTTCGATTTCAGTGAATAAGCATTTTCGATGAAAAAACCTTCTGTTGAAAAATTCCTGACCAGCTCTAATTCTACCTTCCCCACTCCTGGAAAAGCCAGAGTAGATCCCAGCTTATAACTTCCTGTATGTTACCTGCTGGAGACATCCTCAGCCTGGGAGGAGCCCACAGCAAAGCAGGCAGAGACTGATCAGAGACAGCTCTTATGCTTCCCAACCTGCATCCCTTGATGCAAGGACCTTATACACTGAGGAAGAGAAGGGCAAGTGGCCACAGCATGATGCAACCTGGCAATCCCTAGTTGGTGTATGGCCCATAGGGACCATAGACAGCTGGTGGAAATTGGAGCAGCCTCCAGACTGCATTAACCCTCAATGGAGATGGGACAGAAAATCAAGTCCTTGTAACAGGCTTCCTGATGGCTCCTCTGTAGCCAGTGTAAGCTGGACACAGCAGAGAATCTGCTCCATTGTCTCATACCATCTTGCCTAAAAAGCATGTAATCAATTTTCAATAGCTAAAGATCCTGTTAAATTAGGGTGACCTTCCGTGCTGCTATAAATGCCAAGGACAATGCCAAAATTTCTTATTTTTTAAAAAAAGGAATAAAACTTCAAGCCTCATTTAAGTAAAACTTCATGCATTAGCTGTGCTGCCTTTGGAATTATTAGCACTGCAAGTTAAATAGCATTGATGCAGGGTCATTGTCTTTGTCCTCATCTGAATAAAAACCCTTCCGTGCGGAGTCAGATTGAATTGGCACAGAAACGTTAGCCTGAGTGAGGACACCGAGGAATTCAATCAACCAAAAAATTAACACAGCTTTCTCTTCCTACATTTAGAGGCAAGCCTGAAACTCCCCCTGTTATTGCTATTTATCCTACTATCAAAGGCATTTCATTTACAGGTGCAATATATACTGCATGACCTGTGACCATACAGACTATCATAGCTACAGGGTGAGCTATGCCTTAGGTCCCCTTTTCATCCCTCTTAAGTGTACCTGGTAGGTGACAGGCCTGGCTTCCCACACCACACCCAGGGTGGAACCACATGGCCCAGCCCCACTTGGAGTAGATCTCTGGGCTGCAGCCCTCTCAGGGCTGGTCTACACTAGGGTGGGGTATCGATCTAAGATACGCAACTTCAGCTACGTGAATAGCGTAGCTGAAGTCAAAGTATCTTAGATCGATTTACCTTCCGTTCTCACGGCGCGGGATCGACGTCCACGGCTCCCCATGTCGACTCCGCTACCGCCGCTCACTCCGGTGGAGTTCCGGAGTTGACGGGAGCGCGTTCGAGGATCGATATATCGTGTCCAGATGAGACGCGATATATCGATCCCCGAAAAATCGATCGCTACCCGCTGATACGGTGGGTAGTCTGGATGTACCCTCACTTCCAGCCACGTTCGCAACACAGGCTCAGCTCAGTTTGGCACCTGTCAGCCCTTTCACTTTGCAGACCAATGATTGATTAAAGTGACTCAAAAACCATTGTCTTAAAAACAAGCACGATTCACTCATTCCCCAAAGGTGCAACACACATAAAGCAAAGGGTACAACAATAACTGGCCTATATCGCTGCATCTGACTTACACCTTACTATATCTTTACCAGCTTTTGTAAGTCCGCATCTGCCCAGCTAACTCCATCCATGGCAGGGAGAAGCAGGCTGTCCTGCTTGCAGCAGGGTCTCTATTTCTTTGTGCATTCCCTGGCCAGACTGTCAATTTTTGTGCCTCTCGCTGGGCACTCTCTCCTAGCTCACCCTATCTCTAGGATCTTTGAGGCTTAGGATCTTCTTTTATACTAGTCTTTAGTCTTGGGAAGAATAAACCATTGGAGCCTGGATGGAGTCACACAGGT